>NC_045699.1:56540478-57856752 GCF_009834535.1 Camelus ferus
CATGCTACAGTATAGATAAACCCTGAAAACATGCTAAGTGAAATATGTTAGACACAAAAGGACAAATATTTTATGATTACACTTATCTGAAATATCTACAATAGGTAAATTCATAGAGTCAGAAAGTAGTTTTGAAGTTACCAGGGGCCATGGGAGGGAAGGAGAAATGGGGAGTTATTGCTTCTTGAGTATAGAGTTTCTGTTTGGGGTGATGAAAAAATTTTGGAAGCAGATAGTGGTGATGGATGCACAAATTGTGAATATAACTAGTGTAACTGAACTGTAGACATAACAAATCATTAAAATGGCAAACTATATATGTTTTACCACAAAAAATCCTGTTTGTCTCAGTTAAGTTCATGACATCTATTATAATAGATATCTATGTGTGGCCATAATGGGTAGGCAGTTGGACTTCAGTGGGGTGACACTTGCTCCTAACAAAAACCAAGAAACAGAATTCAAGCTGAGAAAAAAGAAAAGTAAGAAATAAGGAGAGGAATGTAATGGACAATGAGAAAATGAAGAGTCAATGGATCAGAGGTCTGTACAGAACTGAAGAATTGTTGGAGTCAAGATACTAGAGTAAACAATCTAGAAACAGAAGTAATGTCCAGAGGGTGAAATGCTTGGAGTTATTGGTAATTATAAATCTAGTATATGACTATGGGAGCTGGTGGCTGAGATGAGATAAAGGAAAATGACCTCTGAAAATGAGGAGGTACACTAGTACCAAAACTACTGTGATACTATGACTTATAATAAAATATATTTGGACCTCATCTTGTTCCTGGCACAGAGCTTCTAAAAACCCTTGTAGTTCCTGTGAGGAGAAGGATAAAAGTATCTTTTGTTATGTTAATGAGGTATCTTAAGACAGCACCTAAGGATGAGGGCTGTTCCAGGGAAGCCAACCATGAATAGACGTTGGAACTTTTAGCCCCATTCCTTGATTTCTAGAGAGGAGAGTGGGGCTAGAGGTTGAACAAAGCACCAATGGCCAATGCTAATCAATCATGTCTATGTAATGAAGCTTCCATAAAGACCGATGAGAAGGGGGTTCAGAAAATTTCCAGGCTGGTGAACCAGAATGTCCCCATGTGCCACGTGGTGGTCCCCAAACTCAAGAGGACAGAAACTCCTTTGTTTGGGACCTATATATCTCTTCACCTGACTATTGATTCCCATCATTTAATATCCTTTGTAACAAGCTGGTAATCTAGTGAGTAAACTGGTTTCCTAAGTCCTGGGGCCCCTCTAGAAAATAAATCAAAACAAAGGAGTGGGTGGTAGGAACTTTCGATTTATAGCCAGTAGGTCAGACGCAAAGGTAACAATCTGGACTTGTGACTGGCATCTGAGATGGAGAGCAGCCTTGTGGGACTAAGTCCTTAACCTGTAGGATCTGATGCTTTCTCCAGGTAGGCAGTGTCAAAATTAAATTAAGTTAAATTATAGGACACTCAGCTGGCGTTGAAAGACTGCTTGGTGGCACGTAGGAGGAAAACCCCACACTGAAATTGGGTACAGAATTATAGGTACAAAACCCAGTAGTCTTCACAGAAATAGACAGCCAACTAGTGGTTACTAATGGGGAGAGCAAAGTGGGGAGGGGCAGTATAGGGACAGGGGATTAAGAGGTACTATTAGGTACAAAATAAGCTACAAGAATATATTGTAACATGAGGAATATAGCCAATATTTTACATTAACTATAAATGGAATATAACCTTTAAAAATTGTGAATCACTATATTGTACACCTGCAACTTATAATACTGTACAGCAAATACACTTCAAGAAAAAAAGACAAGAGTCCCCAAACTTTTAAAATTGGAAACCATGATACTGTGATATGACAAGAAACATATTTTGGTGTTCATCCCTGGCTCCTGGTCATAGCTCCTAAAACCTATGTAATTTCCCAAGGATAAAGGTACTAGGAACATCTTTTGTTCTAATATTTGGTTTTTGAGTCTGATTTTTTTTGACAGAGCTCCAAAAATCCTGGTTGACAGGAGCATATTTTGTTCTAATGAGGTGATTCTTGGTGAGACATTTTTCAGTTAAAAAAAAAAAAGGATGCACATCAATAATATATACCTTTAAAAACCTATAAATTATATATAAGTACTTAATACTGAGATATTACGATCATTAAAAAGACATATAAGTAGAAGTTCTCATCTTTTCTCCCCATACCCCAGGGAATTATCTTGCACATCTCCTAAATAATGCATGCTGCCCATTTTAAAGACTACTATGCTGAAGCTATACGCTGCGTAGTGGGTATAACCAATGGAATATTATAGGTAAAAATTAAACAATATATACCTTCAAATAAAAGCATTTAAAACTGTATGACAATCACAGCTAAAATTCCGGCAGCAGTGTTTAGCTGAGTGAAAAACCAACAGAAATCAGCAAATTTACTTTATCTCCACTATCCACCAAGCATGCTCACTTGATACACACTTCGAGGCTCTCAGTCTATTGCATTGTAAAGGAAAAATATCTGACTACTTCCTTTATTGGTTAAAAAATGCAAATTAGGTATTACATTTAATTGCATGAATCCCCTGGACTAATTTTACAAACTCTCAGTGTTGAAAAATGCTGCTCCCAAAATTATAGAATTTATTCTTGGATCAAGCCAGGCTGTTTGGCAGCTGTGTACTTGGACCTCTAATTTTACTGCCTAGAAATTAAATTCTGCCTTGTTATTATGCCCTATACTTATTTTGAGAAATGGTTTAAGAAACAGCTAGGGGGAAACCCGCTATGGAATTTATCATGGGTTGGTAAATGTTACGGGCACTGACCCCTATATATCATATGTATGCAGACCCATCAGGAGAATAACTTCAAACCTAAGTGCAAAACATTTTTACTTTCTTCAAGAAATTATCACATTTAATGTACAATGTAAATCATATAATTGCAGGTGGTATGCTTAACTTTAACTCTGAAAAATCCTGTAACTTTTATGACTATGTTCCAAGTTTCCTTGGTCTAGATCTTCTATTTTATTTTCCCTGATCTCTATTTACATTTTTTCATTTAACTGAATTAATTCTTTTAAACTGCCTCAAATATAGTGGAAAACAAAATGGGGTATAAATAGTTCACTTTACCTGAGACTTGGCCATTTTCTCTCATTGCTCTTCAGAAGCAGCAGATATCAGTATAGAGAGCTACGATGAGCAGGGAGAGGAAAAAAAAAGATAGCCTTGAGAGTCTGAGCCGGCCCTGCGATTCCCACAATCATCAGCCTAGAAATTTCTATGAGCAACTACATAAAAGACTACCCTTTAGAGACTGCCCTGTTCAAAGATTCAGAGAGATCACAAAGGATTATGCTGTGATAATATCAATCTATTAATTTACAGTTCTGAAAGGGTTGGAACATGTATGATGTTTTTCATTTGAGAATGTGACTGTACTCTATTATATGTTTAGAATGCTTCTCCCTCTTGACCCTTACAAATTTATTTATTCTAAAAAAATAGGCATGGATGTACACAGATATATCTGCAAGGATATTCATTATTACAGTGCTGCTTTATCACCTAAAAAGTAGAAACCACCTAGATGCTCAACAATAAGGACTGGTTAAATCAATTACTGAAAGAATAGAATACTACAGTCATTAAAAATGTTTTAGAAAAGTACTTACAGACCTGGAAAAAATTTTCTTGTTGAATTACAAAGCAAGAAAAATAAGTTATAAAACAATAAATATATTGAAAAGAAATATATTTTCAAGAAAAAAGGGTCTAAAAGGACATACATAAAAATGTTATGGTTATCTCTGGGTGGCAGTATTATAAGTGGTTTCTGTTAAATTGCATTTAGCATTTCCAGTTTCCAATGTTTCTAGAATAAGTTGTATTATTTTTGAAACAAAAAAATGGTAATTATCTTTATCAGCTATTGTCCTCCCAACATCTTAACCCAAGATCATATCAAGGAAGTTCTAAAGGGCACAATTCACTAAAGGGAGTTTGCCTGAAAGAAAATAAAAAGGGATTCAATACGCTGTAATAGTCACTCTCATCCAGACTTACAGGATCAGTTCAAATGTATAGGCTTAATTCAAATGTCACCTTCTCTAGAAAGGCTTTCAAGATGCCTCCTGGATAGAATCAGCCATCCCTACTCTGACTTCCCCAGAGAGTCCAATACTAAGATACAAGGTTTTCCTGATACAGGTTTAAAAGGCAAGGGATGATGCAGCCTGAACTAAGACCATGGCAGTGGGAACGGAGAGGACAAACTGGAGAGATGTCAGGGAGGCAAAATCACCAGGATCAAAAGATAGATGGGATATGGGAGAAGGGTGGGGAGAAAACAGATGTCTTCAGGATTTTCACTCTGGCTCTCTGGATGAAAAGTGATGCCGTTTATAATGATGTAGAAAATAGCAGGATGAACAGGTAAAGTATGAAGATGATAAATTATTTTAATCATGCTAAGATTGAAGTGCCTATAAGGAAACCTCACAGAGATGTGTAGGAGATAGTTGGCTACTGTGAATCTGGAGCTTGTCAGAAACGTCTGGGCTGTAGCTATAGATTGTCAAGTCATGACTTTCAGGTTGAAAACTGATACGAGTGTGGTTGCAATTGTCCAGAGATAGCGCAAAGATTGAGGGACAGGGGGAGATGACAAAGAAGCTTTGAGAGCGCCTGAGGGAAGAGTTCAGCTTGAAGTACCTGACTAGCTACAAAGTTAGCAGCAGAGAATATAATCAGAGAGATAGCTTCAGGGATGGAAACAGAACCTCTGGGAGAAGGATGGGAACTTTCCCTCTATCCTCAACATCCTCACCCGCCTAAGAAAATCACACAAGAAACTCCACCTCATGATGTGTGCGTAGTGCAGCCTGGATGCAAACTTTAAAATTCAGGCTGGAGCCCGGATCACTGATCACGAGCCGCGTGCTCCCCAAGCTACCACACAGGCGCCTAATAGTCGCGGACTGCAGCCCCTACCGACCCAAAATAACCTAATGAAGGATACCTTCTTTCAGGGCCCCAATTATTGATTTCTATGTCATCCCAATCCGTGACCCCGAAAGACCCAGAACCACTCACACGGTCATGCCCAATCGCTAGCCACATAAGTCCCCAGTAGGCCGCTGACATTCCTCAGAGTCCACTACCAGCTGCACCTCTGGGCGTCACTCACTATCTAGGGCAAGTCCCCTTAATTACTAACCACAACAGGAACGGAAAATACGGACCTCTACGAACGATCAGTCGCAGACCAAACACGACGCCATTACTCCCAACACCGCAGCCAGTGACTCAAACTTCCTTTTCTGAGAACCGGACTCCTCAACTTCCCGCCTCTTCCGGCGCTACAACCCGCCCATTCCAATGCCCCGGCGGCCCAGACCCTCGGTGCTATCGCGGAAGTTCGCGCGATCCCTAACTCGCCTTTATCGCGAGACTTTCCAGGTCGTTTGTCTCCCTGAGCCAGGGGTTTAACATGGCCGCGCCCATTGAGCGAAAAGTGTGACAGACTGGATGGAGCCATATTTCGAATAGGTGTTGGTGCCGTACAGAAAAGAATTCTCATAGCAAAGTATGGTAAATTATGGGAGCCATGGAAAAGGTACACGGGGACAATGAAGCAAAGACGTAAACTAGAAAAGAATTCCAGGTATATGAGAATGGGACCTATTCAGCTAAGATGTGCAGCAAATGGAAACACAGTGGAAGGTGCAAAGCAAAGATGGGGAAAATGGCATAGCGAAGCAAGGGAAGCCCCTTGTGTTAAGCAGACGAAAAGAATGAGACTCAGAGGGCTTAAGTCGGTTGACCTGTATCACATTGCCTCATTTTGCCAATCTGAGATGTAATAATAATAACAGTAAACGTTTATTGAGCATTTGCTGTATGTTTACTGAAGTGGGTTTTAACCGAGTTTTAAATGAGGTGCAGAAGTCAGGATGGTGCAATATTCTCCGTTGGACATAGCCCTGGGAGAGGGGAAGTCAGGTTGCCTTTCATCTGGCGAACCTCAGATAATCATCCTGAAAAATGAAATTCAAAAGTCTTCTCCTAGTGTTGCAATAGATGCAACCGGTGTTCCAGGTTCTTGTCCCGTCCCAGAAAGAATTCACAGACAAGACTTAAAGGTTAAAAAAAAGGTAAAGTGAGGATTTATTAAAGGATGGATAGTACACTCTCAGGGGAGAGCTGGCAGGCTCAGGTGAGCCGCTGCCCTGAGTTTCTTTGGCAAGTTAGCTACCTAGGGTGTAAAAATGAATGGGCGGAAAATTCATTGGAGAGGGAAGGGTTTGGGGTCGTATTCCCTGATTATCATCCCAACTCCACCTTCCCAAAGGGAGGAGGGATTTTTGTCCTTGTTTAGTCTGGATCGGGAGTGTCATGGCTTTGGTGCCTGATGGGTACTTCTGATCTGCAAGGCTAATTTTATTGAAATGAGGACATAATGAGCAAAAGGTTATATTCAGACACTAGAAATTCCTCCCTTTTCTCACCTTTCTTTCTTCTTCTCCAGGCCACTTGTCATCCCAAAAGGCATGATCCTGTATCAGCCCCAAGGTTCCTGCTTTTCTTTCTCTGCCCAGGGACCCCTGGTGCTTACATGATGTGTGGTTTCCTGCATTTGGCCTGTGCCCCTCCTTTCTGCCCAATTCCTGCCGTACGGTCTGTGTCCCCCTTTCTCTGCTCATATCTAGCTATCTGCCTGCTCTAACACTAGGAATGTGAAGGAAAAGCTGGGCTGGTCTAACAAGATAACTCACAAGTCTAAGAATGTGAAAGAAAAGCTGGGCTGTGCTAACAAGATAACACACAAATCTAAGTATCGGAATACTGATCTGAGTTCTGCTGGACTAACTTGTAAATCTGAGTTAATTAGCGTTGGTTTGCTGTTCATGTTTTTTTGCTAGCCAGCTGGATTTTCAAAGAGATATCTAGCTTTGGAATGTTGGTTTGCTGCCTCCCTGCCTCCACTTTTGTGATAATGATGCTGCTAAAGCTGTTCCATGCCTATTGGCCGAATACCCCAAGCTTGTACTTTACCCTGTAAAACCTCACGCACACGTCTTGGAGGTGCTCAGAGCTTCGGAGCAGAAGCCCCTCTGAGCCCGCCAGCGTAATATATCTGAGTACTCCAACCCTCCCAGTGGTGCTTGTTTCTTGGCTGGCCTGTCGCTTCCGTAACAGGAACACTTCCTCTAATTGGGTTGGAAAGACTCTGCCCCCGCTAAATAAATCTGTACATCAGATAGCAGCAGAGGAACGTGTTTGGGTTGTCAACTGAAATAAACGCGCAGCCTAAAAGTTAAAAGTTATGTTTTACTTGGTGGGAGGACTCGAGCCGGGATTGAGGGGCTGCTCCGAAGAGGTAGGGGAGGAGCTAGGATATATAGGAGCTTTACAACAAAGACCAGGTAGTTGGAACAATAAAAGATTACTTGTTGTCTAAAGAGAATCAGGCATCTCAAGTTAAAGAATTTAGTGCTTTTCTATGTATGGGAGGAAGCAAACATTTGGGCTCACTGAATTCATTCCTTTTGCAAGCACCTAGCTATCTAGGGCCAGTATCCTGTCCTTTCTTATTCTGAGTCCCCTCAGGGTGCACCATTGTGAGTGGCTGCAGAGGCTGGGCTGCAGGCTTGTCCCCACTGAGGGGGTGGCAGCAGCCGCTGATGACTTGGTTTCAGCATTCTTTGTTTACTGATACGTTTGCAGTATTTTCACTCACATTGGAGTATTTTCGTTCACAGGGTTAAACTGAAGGCTAATTCAGAACCCCTCAACCTGGTCTTGAACTTGCTCTAGGGCCTTGGGTCAGCCACTTTTCCTCAGTTCCCTCTTTTGTGAAGTAGAGGAAGGTTGTGAAATACTCATTTGGGTATTTCACTGTTTGCTGACATAAAGAAGAAATAGGTGTCAGTGAGAAGCACTTTGGGATCCAGTTTTGTTTTTTTTTAAATAAAGCCACATAGTGCTATTACTGTAAGTTAATTAAACAAGGAGGCCGTTTGATTGAGATGATTCCAATGCATTGGCAGCTTTTGTAGGCAAATAAAAACCTAAGCCTGTGAATGCCTCAATGTTCAGAAATCAAAACCTAAGGACAACCAATCACAAATAGCCAACAAGGCTTTCCCAAATAGGGTAACTGCCTAAGCGACACGCAGTCAAATAATTTCCTTGCTTTGCTTCTGGGTCTCCTCTATAAAAGTCTTGCCCCTGGCTCCCGCCTAGAGCACTTCTAACCACCTCTGGTTTGGTGCTGCCCAGTTTGAATCACTTTTTGCTCAAATAAAATCTTAAAATTTTTAAGATGCCATAATTTATCTTTTAACATTACTACAGAATAGCCAGCACTAACTAATGCTTAAAGACACTGGGGATTAATTCCAGAGTCCACTCAGCTCTTTAAAACCAGACACAGTGAACTTCATGTTTCTTTCTCAACCATATGCCAGAACTACAGCTTATGCTTCAAAGCTGGGCTGCAACATCCTCGTCTCTAGGTTTTTCCAGACCCCCCCCCCCCAGACATCTGCTCCTTTTTATGGGCACAGCTGCATATGCTTTCCTCTGTCACAGCCATTTGTTACCTGAGACTGGAATTTCCAGTTTTGTGTCTTTCTCCTCTTTGGTCTGACAGCTACTCAGGCCGAAACTGTGTCAGAATCAGCTTAGTTTCCCTGATTTTTTGTTAGATATGGATTTATGTCTCCTGACTCTTTCTCTGTAATGCAAAGCTCATTCATTCCTTTAGCCACACACGTATATTATTGCCATGCTTGATGATGCAAGGGAGGAACTCAGTCTGATAGTGACAAAGCAGTGTGATCAGTGGTCTGCATGTCACTGATTTGTGCTATAGGGGTGTGGTAAGAGGTGGCTAACTCTGTCAGGGACTGGATGGCAGTAGTAGGGGTGTGGGAAGGGTTTCAGGAAGGCTTAGGACGTGATTTTAAAAACTGAGTCTTGGAAGAGGAGCAGGAATTTGTCAGGAGAACAGAGTGAAGAAGGGATTTCTCAACAGAAGCAGAGCAGATATAAACCACTTCTCACATCCCTGGATCTCACATCCTGATCCCACCTCCACATCTTGATTCGGGTGGTTCTCTGTTGGGTATGGCCACACACTCCTGCTTGGGGTGGGGCAGGAATTCCTTGCCAAGGAGAATTCAGGGGAATCTCCTTTGCCTTGTGAGGCCCTAAATTAATAAATAGTTCTTTTACATGCATAATCTAATTCAGGGGTCTGCAATCTGTGGTCCTTGGGCAAATCTGGCTTGCTGTCTGTTTTGACAAAGCTTCACTGGAACACAGTCATGTTCATTCATTTACATATAGTCCATGGTTGCTTCTGTGTTATAATGGCACAGTTGAGTAGTTGTGACAGATATGGCCCCCCAAGTCTAAAATATTTACTATCTATCTCTTTACAGAAAAAGTTTGTCGGTCTCTGATCTAATTTAATGCTGAGGGGAAAATCATTATTATCCCTGTTTTACAGAAAAGGAATCTGAAGCACCAAAAGTTTACACAGCTTGTTAGCGATGCAGCCAAGATAAAAATTCCCAAAGTCTGACTCAGAGCTTATGCTCCTACCCACTATACTACACTTTAATGAATGTCTTCTGACTGCCAATTAATTGCCTTTGGTAAAGAGGCAACAATAATAATATATTTGTCATCTAACCTAGGAGACAGCTCTGACAGTGAAAAAAGGTACTAATTAATAACTATATGTGGACAACAGGCATAAAACCTGTCCCAGGCAATCGGACGTGTGATCGCCCTAGACTCAGGAACAAAGACACATAGAGTAAAATAGACAGCTCAAATTTTAAAAGATAGCTAAAATGATAAAATATGGCTTTATTTTATAAGCCATATAAGAATACTTTCTTGCTTTACAGTCACACACATATACATATAAGAATACCTTCTGGTGAATTTTTATATTACATAGGTCAGACAATCCATGGAAATGGCATTAAACACATGAGAAAAAAATAGGTGTAGACTTGCATGTTTTTTATGTGCTGCTGATGTGTGCAGATGTGTGATATGCTACTTACTTTGATACTAATTTATAATCCAAATATTGCCTTCAGGTCAATCAACTACAATCACGATACATGTAAAAGTAGTGATTCTCACAGGTTTTTATAGAAAGGAGATGCAATCAATCAGGGAAAGCACACACACTGGAGAAAATACGGCACAAAGGATGGAGCCCTGGAAGATACCATCTGGTGAGGGGTGAGAAGAGAAAGAGGAAATGGGGACAGAAACAGAGAAGAGAGAGAGAGAAAGGGGTCAGAAGATCAAGGAGCACGGTGACAGGGGAACCAATGGGGAAATATTTCAGAGAAGAGGGAAGCATCAAATGTCAGATACAACCGAAAATTCACATATGTCCCTTGAATTTGGTAACAGCAAGCTGACCTTTTTAGAAAATGTTTCATAGTAGTGATGAAACCATTTACCACATTGTACCGAAGTGTAAATATGAACTAAATGGAAACACCAAGATAATGCCAATTTTCAAGAAGTGTGTGCATTAAGGAAGAGAAAGATGAGGATTTAGGTTCCGGCCTGGTATTTATAACATACAAGAAAATTTAAATAGGTCAAAGTCTGCAGCAGAAAAGGAAAGTTAAAGGCCCAGAAGAGAATGAATTCCCTGGTGGAGAATGATCCCAAGGTAGAAAGGAGGAAAGGCTCAAGGTATGTAAGAAATTTAAAATAAAGGGAGAAATAAAGAAAACAAAATTTGTTTTCTTGATTTCTATACTATATATAAATTATATAAAAGACTGTATAGAAATTTGTTAATTCTGAAAGGAATAAAACACAAAGGTAAAATTTAAATTATTACCCGAGAAGTATATGTCTTCAAACAATTATAAAGACAGGTCAAAAACCCAACAGAATGAGACAGATGCCTCCATAATAATTATATGCGAAGTAAACAATGAAATTTTTCATATTGATAAAGATTTAAAAGATTGCTAATATCCAATGTGAAAGAATCAAATATGGAATTATTCATACATACATTGTAGGTGGCAATTTGACAATACTCTCAAATTTTAATTTGTGCCAAAACAACTTTAAAAAAGAAAAAACAAAGCTGGAGGGCTTATTTTCCATACTCTACCTGACTTCAAAACTTACTATAAAGTTAATAATCAATTCAATGTAATATTGGTATCAAAGTAGATAAACAGAACAGAATAGAGTCCAGAAATAGATCTTCATGTTCGTATACAGCTGATGTTTATTTAATGGTGGTATCAGTGGCGGGAAGAGATGCCATGTAGAGTTTGTGGCAAGCCCCAACGGGAAAACAACATAGGCTCCTGGATTCTGGAAAAAGGCCAGGGCATCTGCAATGGAGGATTACATGGTTTTGTAAAATATCTCCTGGCATACTACTGCACCCTGGTAAAGATAGAATTCGTGACCATGGAACACTAAATGACTACTTCACCAGAGCAACCATTATAAGGTAGAACCTGTCAAATCCATCAGATCATGAGTTATGTGGGCTTAGGGAATACCCATTATAAGATGGAAGTGGTACATTTATGAACAGCAGGTATAAGCAAGCACATGGCATCCATCACTGTGACCTCAGCATCCCCTACAAGGTCTTCAGGTTGTTGCCTGAATACTTGGAGCTTTTTGTATTAAGGGATCAGCAGGCAAAAGAAGTCACTATCTTAGAAGAGGTACAAAACCCTGATATCAGTAAAAAGTGGGGTGCTGTCACACAAGGTAGGCAGAGAGGAAAATGTGAAACCCAGTGATCCACTTACTACCCCTTGCCCAACTGTGACCATAAATGTACAGGGTCAGCAAATCTGATCTGAGAAGGGCAATATGACGAGTGTCTCAGAAGAGGCAGCTGAAAATGAATAGTGGAGAAGGGAGAGGATGTTATCTATTGTGACCCTCAAACCACTGTAGCTGCAGGAGCTGTAGTTTATCCCACTAATCCTCCTAATTTCTTCCCAGGCAGAGAGGGACTCAGAAATGCAGGAAGAAGTACCCTACAGATATGTATGGAGAAGTTTATCTGAGCAGAGCAAGGGATGGATTGTGATGGACATAGAGCTGCATATCCAGATTCTTCTGCAAGGAAGGTCTTGCTGCTCAGCTGTGGGGAGTACAATTTCTAGCTGCTTAAAGATGGACCTCAGCCACAGAGAGCTGCCTCACTCAAGGTCATGCCCTTTGCAGGAAAGTCTACATCTGGTGAATGAACAGGGTTGGGATAGGGGTGAAAAAGGTCCAATACAGGACACTTGGATGAGGAAAACATTCAGCCCAGAGCACCTCACCGGACTGACTTTGTTGGGCATGTAATGTATTTTAACTTCTTCCTTTGCCCAATCCTGCTTCTCTACCCTCCTTTCATGGGTGTTTATCTTTAATAAACATCTGAAACCCCAACTCTATCTCCGACTCTGCCTCCAAAGATCCCCACCACAATTTTATTATGGTCAGAGAACATATTCTGTATAATCTCAGTTGCTTTAAATGTATCAAGACTGGTTTTGTGGCTTATCATTTTTCTATCTTGGCGTACATACCATGTGCACTTGAAAAAATTTTATATTCTGCAATTGTAGAGTTAATGTTCTAGAAATATGAATTAGGTCAAGGTTTTTTATAGTGTTCTTCAGGTAGTCTATGTCTTTATTAATTTTGTCTGTCTAGTTGTTCTATCAACTGCCTAGAGAAGGATATAAAAATCTTCAATTATGATTGTTGAATTGTTGATATCTCTCTTTAATTCTTTCAATTGCTGCTTCATATACAAGCATAGCTCATTTTATTGCACTTTGCAGAAAAAATTGTTTTTTACAAATTGAAGGTTTGCAGCAACCTTGCACTGAGCAAGTCTAACAGCATGATTTTTCAAACAGTATTTGCTTACCTTGTGTCTTTGTATCACATTTTGGTAATTCTTGCAATATTTCAAACTTTTACATTATTATATTTGTTGTGGTGATCTGTAATCAGTGATCTTTGATGTCACTATTGCAATTGTTTTGGGGTGCCACAAACATTTATTTTAAGAAATTGCCACAGCCACCCCAACATTCAGCAACAACCACCCTGATTAGTCAGCAGCCATCAACATCAAGGCAAAAACCCTCCACCAACAAAAAGATTACAACTCACTGAAAGCTCAGATGATGGTTAGCATTTTTTAGCAATAAACTATTTTTTAAATTATGGTACGTACATTTTTTAGGCATGATGCTATTGCACACTTAACAGGCTACAGCATAGTGTAAACATAATTTATATACCTACTGGGAAACTGAAAATTTCATATGACTTGTTTTATTGGGATATTCGCTTTATTGCGGTGGTCTGAAACTGGATCTGCAACACCTCCAAAATCTGTCTGTACTTTGGAGCTCTGTTCAGGTGCGTAGACATTTATGTATGTTTTGTATTCCAGATGAATTAATCCTTTTATCTTTTTAAACTGGCCCTCTTTATCTGTTAACACTCTTTATCAAGAAGTCTGTTTTGATTTAAAAATGGGCAGAAACTGGATAGACGGATTTCTAAAGAAGACATCCAGATGGCCAACAAACATATGAAAAGATGCTCAACATCACTAATTACTAGAGAAGTGAAAATCAAAAGCACAATGAGCTATCACCTCACACCTATCAGAATGGCTATCATCAAAAAGACCACAAATAACAAATGTCAGTCAGGATGTGGACGAAACAGCATCATTATACGCTGCTGACAGGAATGTAATCTGATGCAGCCATGGAAAGCAGTATGGAGGTTCCTCAAAAAACTAAAAATAGGACTACCATATGACCCAGCAATTCCACTCCTGGGTATATATATGTGTATATATATATGTATATATGTACGTGTGTGTGTATATATATATAAAGCTCTCTCTCTCCAAAGAAAATGAAAACACTAATTTGAAAAGATACATGCACCCCAATGTTCATAGCAGCGTTATTTACAATAGCCAAGCTATGGAAGCAAACTAAGTGTCCATTAACAGAAGAATGGATAAAGAAGATGTGGTAGATATGTACAATGGAATACTACTCGCCATAAAAAGAATAAAATTTTGCCATTTGCAACAACATGCATGGACTTGGAAGTGAAATTATAGTTAGTGAAATAAGTCAGACAGAGAAAGACAAATACTGTATGTTATCACTTATATGTGTAATCTAAAAAATAAAACAAACTAATGACTATAACAAAAAAGAAGCAGACTCACATATATAGAAAACAAACTAGTGTTACCAGTTGGGGGGGAAAGAACTTGAAAGGGGCAAAATATGGGTAGGGGATTAAGAACAAACTACTATATATAAAATAAATAAACTACAAGGATATATTGTATAGCACAGGGAATATAGCCAATATTTTATAGTAACCGTAAATGGAGTATAATATTTAAATTGTGAATCACTATGCTCTACACCTGAAATTTATATAATATTGTAAATCAACTATATCTCAATTTCTTTTAAAAGATAAAAGCTTAAAAAAAAGAGAAATCTGTTTTGTGTGTTAATATAGCCATTCCAGGCTTTACATGCTTACTATTTGTATGGTATTATCATTTTCAATCTATTTAATTTTAACTTATCTGTGACTTTTTAAAGGATCTTGTAGACAGCCTAAAATTGGGTCTTGCTTTTTTATCCATTATAAAAACTCTGCCTGTTAACTGGAGTGTTTAGTTCATTAACTTTTAAGGTAATTATTGCTATGGTTGGATTTAGGTCCACCATTTTATTATTCGTATTATTTGTCCCTTTGATTTTGTTCCTCTGTACCTTCCTTCCTGCTTCCATTAGGAATTTTAAAATACTTTTTAGAGGTTCATTTAACTTTATCCATTGCGTTTTTGGCTATGCCTCTTTGCTTTACTAATTAAAGGTTTCTCTAGGGATTGCTCTATACATCCTTGACTTTCACAGTCTACTAACAATTGATATTGTAGCATAGCACACAAAATTTAGAAATCTTACTACAATATAGGTCCACCCCTCCTTTGTTTATGCTAGAGTTGTTATATGTATTGCATCAAATACCTTACATCCACATAAGACAATATTTTAAGTTTTGTTTTAAACAATCCTATGTACTTCTAAAGGAATTAACAGGTTAGAACAGTCTTTTATATTCACCATTTCTGATCCTTCCTGAAGAACTGAGTTTGCATCTGATATTATTTTCCTTCAACCTGAAGAACTTTATGGTCTTCTGGGGATAAATTCTCTTGATTTATTTATATAAAAAGGGATTATTTCATCTATTCTTAACAGATATTTTTGTTGGATATAGGACTTGAGATTCAAGGCTTTTTTTTTCTATAGCATTTTAAGAATACTGTTCCTGTTTTCTGGCTCCAGTTTTTATAAGTCACCAATCATTAAAGTTGTTTTTTATTACATATAATGAATCAATTTCCCCCCCGGCTTTAAGATTTTATTTTTATCTTTAGGTTCCACAGCTTGTCTAGGATGTGCCTAATCATAGTTTTCTTCCCATTTATCCTGCTTGGAGTTCACCGAGATTCTCAATTCAGTACGTTTATTTCATCTACCAAACTTGAGGAAATGTCAACCATTATATCTTCAAATATTTTATATGTCCCATTCTCTCCTCACTCTCCTTTTGGGACGTCATCTACAAATATGCAAGACTTTTTTTTTTAAATTAAATAAATGTCAAGGTTAATGTATTTTCATCATTTTCTCTCGCTTGTTTGATCATTTCTACTGATCTATTTCAAGTTCAATGATTCCTCTATAATTACATTCTGCTCATAAACATATCCTGTGAATTTTAAATTTCAGACATTGTATTTTTCAGTTCTAGAAATCTCTTTTGGTTTTTCTTTGTAGTTTCTATTTCTTTGCTTGAGTTAAAAATCTTAACATTCATTGTGAACATATTTTATTTTATTAATCATAGTTATATTAGCTACACTGACACCTTCATCTGCTTACTCCAGTTTCTGTGTTGATGGTCTGTTTTCATGAAATGGGATCACATTTTCCTGATTATTTGAATGTCAAGTAAATTTTCTTGTATCCTAGATATCATGAATGATAAGTTGTGGCAATTCTGGATTCCATTATATTCCTTGGAGGAGTGTTAATGTTTTTGCTCTATCAAATAATTAACATGGTTGAACTCAAACTTTAAACTTTGTCTCTAGGGCAGCAGCACAAATGAAAGCTCAGTTCAAAAGACAAAAGGGTTAGGAGTCTGTACCATACATGCATGGTTCAAGGGTCAGCCAGAGATTGGGCAGAGCTTATTCACATAATTTGGGTTTCTCGCTATTGGAATCTCTCTTTTGGGGCATTCTCCTCTCACTTTCCTGTAGTTGTTGTTGCCCTGAACTCAGTCATGTGGTTTTTCATGTTAAAAAACCTGCACGTTTTCTCTCAAATTATCCCCTGCTACCACACCAACTTCTATCTTATGAGGGTGTCATACTTTATTTAATCAGTTAACTGGCAACTTATGTTTTATCCAATTTCTCTGTATTCTGTAATAATAATAGGACATTCTAATTATGTATCATAGAATACATTCCTGGAAGTGAGACTGCAAGACATTTTAAAGATCTGATATATACTCTCAGATTTACATTTAAATCGGTTGTACAAACTTGACAACCAAAATCAGTGTATGAGAAATCTTGTTTTCTACGTCTCTTGCAAACCTAATTATTTTTAAAATCTTGATTTAATAGAAATTTTTCTTATTTTTCCTCTTCTGTATGTCAGAGGAGATCAGTATCTTTCTCTCTTTTCTCATAACCTCAGATTCTAAAAGATATGTGTCTGGAATGCTCTTCCATCATATAGACACACAACTTGCTTCTTTTCTCACTCTTTAAGTCTTTGCTTGTGTCACCACCTAAGTGAGCCTAAGCTTAGTCGACCACCGCTACTACTATATTTAAAACTGCATTATCTTCCAATTGAAATCCCCTTCCCTGCTTTGTTTTTTGCCATACCACTTGCCACCCTTGTTATAATCTACATTTTAATTACAGTGGACCCCTGTAAGGTTGAACTGTGCAGGTCCAATTACACATGGATTTTTTTCAATAAAAATATTCAGTACTGCACAGTTCATGGTTGGTTGACTCCTCAGATGTGGAATCACAGATATGGAGGGCCGACTATAGAACTTAAGTGTCCACAGATCTGTGGCCGGTCCTGGAACCAATCCCCTGTAGATAAGGGGTGACTTATTTAGATTTATTGCCTGTATTCCACTCTAGAATTATGCTCTCCAAGGAAAAGCTTTCTTTTCTTGTTGTTTCATTGACTGCTACATCTCTAGGACTTAGTGCTCAACATATAGTAGATGATCAATATTACTTGAATAAATAAATGTTTTAAAACTCTTAATAATTTACTTTATGGATGTATGCCCCTTCCTCTTCTTTATATTAAAGAAATATCCAGGAACATTTGTAAATGTTTTCAAAATTTATGTAAACAATTATTCAGATAAGTGATTCTCAAAATGTGGTCCCCACACCAGCCATATCAGCATTCTCTGGGAATTTCTTTAAAATGCAAATTCTCAGGCCCCACCACAGACTTACTAAATCAGAAACCATGTGGGTGGGACCCATTTCTAAAGACTGTTTTCACAAGACCTCCAGGCATATTTGGTGCATGCTAAAGCTTGTGTGTCATTGATTTAGACTCACCTATGTAGATCTATTTTCTTTCATTGTTCACCTCCAGTCATTTTTAGACATCATTTCCTCATTCATTGATGCTAAATTTGAATTCATTTCTTACTGCATAGATGGCTTTTAGCATTCACTTCTACTGTTTAGGCATACCTATATTCTTGACTGTTCCAGGTGTGGCTACGGGTTCTCCAAGAGGTGTATGAAATTTAATCTAATCATAACGTGCAACTGTTTTATTCTTCTAAAAAGTGCAGATTTTCTACAGCTCTGGACAGTGATGATTCATTCTGTGCACAGTGCAGACTTTCATTGGGTAAAAAATTACTAATGGCAATAGCTTCCACAGTTCATTTTCTTCCCCTGAGAGTAAATAAGTTACTTGATAACAAGGGCATAATATCCATGAGTTGATCTTTCAATGCATTCATGTGCACATGTGCACACACACACACACACAAGTTCCATTCTAAGTATTTATACCTTTTAATTCTCCAAAATGAGGTCAGAAAGGCAGGCACTGAAATGGGAAATATTTGCAAAGATGGCATTTAATCACATATTTGTTCAGAAGCAATGACCATGAACAAGGTCTGCTATTGGGCAAGAACAGGAAGTAGTGCCATTTGTTGCAATACATCTGAAATCCCAGAGTGAGGTATTCATGTATAAGCACTTTGGATATGAAACAAAATGGAGTGATTATTCAGAAAATCACTTTCATTCAACTGCAATCACAATTCATCATCAATCTTTAAAAATATGGCGAACTGAAGAAACATGGTGCTGAGTTTTAGCTGTAATTCATTATTTTAATGAAAGAACATATTTGAAAGGAAAAGCCTTTGTGAATTCATTATCAAATTTAACAACATATGCTCATTTAGGAACAGACATAAAGTTTTACTTTGTCAAACAACATTGTGGAGTGGGTTCAATGAAAATGTTCATTAGTGTTGATTTATACATATTAAAAGGATCTTAATTCTGAAAATAATATATGTACATTATTTAAAAATTTAAGCAGTATACAATAAAAAGGAGATTTCCCTCCTATTGCAGACCCCATTCCTGAACTCCTGCACCCAATGGCAATCACTCAGTTTCTTCTGTGTTTTTTCAAACCAATCTATTCCCATACAAATATATGTACACACACACACACACACACACACACACACACACACACCCTTTTGTAAACAAGTTGGAACATACTATACACATAGTTGAGAAACCTGCTTTTTTCACTCAACAATATATCTTGGATAGCATTCCCTACTAGCACCTGTGTGTCCTCAGCTGCTTTATATTTCTCTTAATTTTATGTTAATATTTTTTACATAAATAATAACTCTTTTATAAAGTTTTCTGCTGATGTAGAAACTAGCAAAGACATTGAGAAAGAGCTGTGTGATAGCATCAAGGATGAAACTCATACCAGTGGTCACACACATTTACACACGGCAATAAAGAGATACGCAAATTCAGTTCTCCTGTATGATGCTTAAGTACACAACACTCAAGCAACTTGGGAACTTTGTCGGCAGATGTAATTTGTTTCTCTAGTGCTCTGATTACTCAATTTATTAACAATTTTAAAAGCTTTATATTTCAATCTGAACATATAGATCATTTATAATAATTATTTTTAAAACAATATTTTCTATAAAAGGTTTAGTATCATTTAAACTCTCCATCCATTTCCTCTATGTGAAGATTCATTTTCAAATTCTCTCACGTGTAATGAGGTGTGACTTCTTGTTAAAGGCTTTCTAACATCCTTTAAATTCAGAATACTTCTAAAGTTACATAAACTCTTTAGTTCAGATTTCCCACACTAACTTCACGCATGCGATTTCTCTTCTGAATGCGTTTTCACATGTTTGGTAAGGGATGCATTTTGTTTGAAGGCTTTTCCACATTCATTACATTCATAGGGTTTCTCTCCAGTGTGGGATCTCTGATGTATAACAAGCTGTGACTTTGCATTGAAGGCTTTTCCACATTCATTGCATTCATAGGGTTTCTCCCCAGTGTGAGTCCTCTGATGCACAATGAGGTGTGACTTTTGGCTAAACGCCTTCCCACATTCATTACATTCATAGGGCTTCTCCCCACTATGAACTCTCTGATGTTGAGTAAGGCCTTCAATTTGTTTGAAGGCCTTCCCACACTGATTACACTCAAAGGGACTTTCACCTGTATGAGTTCTCATATGGTAAGTAAGAGATGAACTATGTCCAAAGGCTTTTCCACATTCATTACACTTGTAGGGTTTCTCCTTAGTATGAGTTCTTTGATGTATAATGAGATGTGACTTCTTGCTGAAAGCTTTCCCACAATCATTACATTCAAAGGGTTTCTCACCTGTATGAATTCTCATATGTTTGGTAAGGGATGAGCTATACTTAAAGGCTTTTCCACATTCATTACATTCATATGGAATTTCACCTGTATGCGTTCTCACATGTTCCGTAAGAGATGAGTTATACCTAAAGGACTTTCCACATTCCTTACACTCATAGGGCTTCTCGCCTGTATGAGATCTCACATGTTGAATAAGGTTTGAGCTATGTCTGAAGGTTTTCCCACATTCAGTACATTCATATGGCTTTTCCCCAGTATGAACTCTCAGATGGTCAGTGAGGGCATGTTTATGACTGTGGGCTTTGCCACACTGAATACATTCATATGGTTTCTCTCCAGTGTGAGTTCTCTGATGTACAACAAGGTGTGATTTTTGGCTGAAGGCTATCCCACATTCATTACACTCATAAGGTTTCTCCCCAGTATGAATTCTCTGATGATCAACAAGTCCTTGCTTATGGCTGAGAACCTTCCCACATTCATTGCATTCATACAGTTTCACTTTAGCCTGAGCTTTATCATGCTTAACAGGAGATGAGCTATGGCTTGATGATTTTTCCTGTTTTTCTCCAGATTGAATTATGTCCAATTTAGTATGTTTTTTGCCAGTTTGAATTTTGTTCGGCCCATTAGACAAGTTATGATTGGATAATTTCTCATGTTTTTTTCCAGTTTGATTTTTGTCTTTCTTTGTACGAGATAAGCTTTGGCTGAATGATTTCCTGCGCTTTTTAGCTACATCAGGTTTCTTTTCTGCATAGTTTCTTATATGACCAGGTAAGTCTAAATTCTTTCCAGGAGAATCAAATTTAAGAAGCTCTTTTTTTGAAGAAACATGTTTTGTACTCACCTTGTTTTCCCCCAGTGAACTGCATTCATTGCCTTTTTCCTCAGTCAGAGTTTTTTGTTTGCATGCAACTTTCCTAAGGAGTTTGTTTTGAGATTCCTGGTAGTTCTTTAGGTGGTCATCATCTTGCTGGACTTCTCCTAAAATGGAATTCAATGAGACACTCTTGTGAGTCTTCACACTCTCATAATTTGGAATATAGCTTATAAAGAAATGTCCTGTTGTGGAGTTTAATCTTTATTCAAGCCTAGTATCCTAAAGTGAATCAAATATCAAGTGCAAATTTCCCTGTCCTTTGGACTTGAGGGGGAAAATGCTGTAATAAAAACAAGAAAAGAAAATTGGCAATACTGATTAGAAAAAGCTTTAGCTGTTGATAAACACGAACTTGCATCCTGGGATAGAAGATGTAACACACGCAAGGAGCAGTGAATAAAAATAGATGAAGTTAAAAGAGCTTGTGATTGAGGTTGACATTTTCGGGGTCTCTCTTCAGCCCAAGCTGCCCAGCTTTAATCACTGCCAATCCACCCATAGTATTTGGCTCCCACAGCCTGTACCACATTGATCCAACTCTCCATGGTCATAGTTGGAGACAGCTGGCTCAAGCCAAGATGTCCAATAGGAGTCTGCCTCCTAAAAACTTAGACTCTAGTTAGTCTCTCCTGGGTGCTAAATTTAAAAATGATATAAGACAAATACTATAAAGTCATATTTTCCCTGCATAAATAGAAAGTTCATCAGTACAAAGAACGAAGCATACATCCACAGAAAAGCAAAGATGTTAGATCATGTGTCCTCAAAGAGACCATTGGCATAACCCGAATTCCAGTGGCTTCCCAGGCCTGGTTCTAGTCTCCAGCTCAAGCATGTGCCCTTTAGCTACAAGAGAACTTATAATAAATTCCTCCATTTACTTAGGATAGCTCAAGTAAAACTTTCTTATTGCTCCCTCAAGATCCAAAATAGAGGAAAATAAGGTAAGTCAAGTCCACCAAAGGATACCACCCAGCTTTCAGGTGACTGAGGGATTTAGCAGGATATGATGATGTTCCACTGCATTTTCTGCTGACACCCATGATCAATATAATAATGACCTTCCTGTACTAAAAACATCCCACAGTTTCTCTGAGTTCCCTGATGCTTTTACTATGTGATAAAACTCACAGTAATGAGACAGGCAAACTTTATGCCACTTGGATGTACAGGGCACATACACACTTGTTTTCTAACAGTTTGCTATGGTGCACACCTTCCTGTCAGGTCACTCTAATTGCTAATTATAAATTTTAAGCTAATTCTCCACTCCAAGTGATTGCTCACACTCTTTCCTCCACATAGGATACAATTATACATTTTAAGATATCTTCTCAACCCATGCTTCGCTTCTCTGAGACCACCACTCACATTGACAGATGTAGGCAGCCATGTGTGCACTATACAATCCAACCTCTGTTTGAAAGCAATTGATTGGACAGTGGTAAACATCAGGCCCCAGCTAGTCCAACAATATTCTCTCTGCTAAGAACTTAAAATTAAAACTTGAAGACTTCTGCTAGCTAGATATGAACACTATATATGTAAAAACCTAAGAACTTAGGAGCTGGGACTACCATTTTGGGGGTGGCCTTTTTCAGCTATATACATGGGAGACTCAAAGAGAGAAGCAGCTATGAGTCCCCATGACCTCAGAAAGAAAGAGATAAAAAGTGAACAGTTGTCTTTGGTAGTAAAAGAACATTACATGGATAAAGTGAAAACTGGACTCAAACAGGAAACAGTAATGGTGCTTGAATACATACCTGGAAAATACTATTATTTTTATGGAGAACTTTTAAGAGATTAGTTCTCATGGAGAAAAGGTCAATTTTTATAAGTATACATAAGATAGTGGTACAAATATACTAGGAAGAAGTGGAGTTACCAGCTGCTTTTTCATTTAGGAAATTTTAAGTGACGCAAGCATCCTGGGAGAAAGAATGTAACAGGAATTTTTATGTAGCGAGACAAAGGCTGCCTCCCCCAAGGATGCTAGGGAGGAGGGAGGATCCCCTTCTGGGAGCAAAAGGGATCAAAACTCAAACCTTTCCCCTTGAGGTTTAACATTATAAGAACCTCTTATAATGATGGTTTGGGCTGATCCCAACTGACTGGACTGCAGGGAAAGACATAAAACACCACGAGAGAAATTCACCATGAGGGAGGGGAAGAGAATCTGAACTAGTGAATTGGTATAATAGCATAAGACTAAGGGAGAGTTGGGTTTGGTAGAGCATGTAATTAAGGCTGTAAGCTTGTCCTGAATCTGAGACAGTAACTAAAACACAAATTTTAAGCTAAAATGACTGTAACTTCAGAAACTAAAATATGAAGCTCACTAGACCCAGCAAATCATCAGATGAAATAGAACAGCCCTTCCTCGAAGAAACTCCAAGTGCAATACAAGAACCTGAAACAAGAATAGAGTCATCGTAGCAATGACAAAGGTGTATGTATTAAATGACTCAGGACTATGTTTCAGTTTTAATACCAAATATAAGCGAGAAAAGTTAAGATAGCCAAAACTGGAGCCACTAATGGATGGATCAAAAATTCTATGAAGTCTCTTCATTTGTCCCTTGAAGGACTGGTCCCTCTGGTCTCAAGATATTCACAGAGGTTTGGAAAATTCAGGGTCAGAGGAAACTTAAAAAGGTATTGTGAACATTCTGCTAATTTGGGGACTGTAGTGACATATAAAATCTGAATATTTTAATGTTTGGTGACAACATCTAAGATGAATTATTTTCTGAAAAAAAAAAAGGGGGGGGGATTTAACAAATCTACCTAAGAATTTGAGCAATTTAGGTGTGGAATGATATGAATCTGATTTGGGGGATACCAGTAAGAATGAGGGGGAAAAAATGAACCAGGAGCTGGTTCCATGAACCAGGTCCAGATGAATCAGGATAGTAAGAGGGAAGGCAGAGAGCAAAGATTCATGGGAACTCCATGGGAGATGGGCCTAAAATCTGACCCTGATAACAACAGGGAAGGTGAAAGCAAGCTTTAATTTACAAAGAAAGATACAGCTTTCAATTTCTGACACTCTGAGAATGAGCTGTCCTATAAGCAGGTAAAATAGAAGATAAAGGAATTGGAGATTTATCTGGATAAGATAAATTCATCTCGGAAATCACCAGTGTAGAATAAATAGCTTGTATTTGCACAATAGATTATTCCTTTGAGGGGAAATACAATAGAAAAAGAGAACAGACAGTAGAAGACAAAACCTTAGGGACACTTCAGCAAAGTGAAAAGGAAGAGAATCTGGTGAAATAAATGATAAAGAAACACTTAAAGGTTAAAATCAGATTCAAGTGGCAAAACTCAAGCTAATGAGCAAGTATTTCAGGCTGATCAAAATTATTACAATCTGCACTGGAAGGTAAGCAGGGATGAAAAGTCAGAAAGTTAGTTAAAAGGCATGAATTCTGTGGGATTTGACTGCAGGAGTTAGGGAGAAAGTGGAAAGAATGATGGTGCTATAGACTACAGGTCCAGAGCATCTCAGAGTGAAAGGGTGGAAATGGAAAGCAATGAGGGCAGAAGCATCATGCCAAGAGATTTAGAAAGAGGACAGATTTAAGAACACCTGAGCACCTAAGGGGAGAAATTTGATACTATGGGGTCTCAAGGTGTGGGTGGACGAAGGGAGAAAAACTGAGGACATTACGAAAAGGGAGAATAATTTTTACAAGCACTGCTTTAGAGAGGTAAGCAGGAATGGGATTAGCTAAGAGAAGAGCTAAGAGGGTTCACTGCTTTTTCTCAAAATTGAGCAGTAGAGAGGATGGCTATATGGAAGGGTCAGTTGGGCATCTGATGGTCTGGTACCCAAGGTTAGAGCCCTGTTTTTCACCTTTTTTCTTACCACAACCTGAGTGGTATGGCAGACTGTATTACTGTTCCCTGTGGAAAGATTACACCTCCCAGCCCCACTGCATAGCCATTTGAATCTTCCCTTTGAAAGGATTATGCATTCTTACCCAGCTGAATTTGGGAGTGGCCAGATGATCCCATCTCTGACCAACCAACCATGAAAATGTAAGCAGAAGGAGATATCTACCACACCCAGTGATTTCAAAGTCATCATGTAGTCATCAAGTTCCACCCCCTCTTCTTTCCCTCTGTAATGAGACCATAATTTGCCAAATAGGGACTGCTCTTTCAATGTAGGTCTAAAAGATAATGTGGAAAAGGGCTGCAGTTTAAGCAAGAAACAAACATTTCTTGTTTGTAGGCCACTAAGATTTTGGGGTCATTCCTTCATGGGGATAACTTAGCCCAAACTGACTGATACAAGTGGTATACGCAAACTCCCATAAGTAACACTGGTTCATGACTATAGTGACCTTCATATGAGAACCTCTCATGTGGACAGGTTCACAGAAGGAAGAAATATTAGAATCTCCAAGGTTAGAGAATCTTTGTAATTTGAACTCCTCTTCCTCTAGGAGATTTTGATATTTTTCTACTGCTATTTCCTGATCAAGAAAGAAGGGTCTTGAGTCTTTAAGAGGAATTGAAGAATAAATTATTCTTTGAAGAATTCCAAAGTTACCACCAAGAAACCAGGAACTTACTTCCGCTGGCTCCTATTTGCTTGGGTCTTGCTGTTTCACTCAGACCACCTCGTTTGGGGCTTTTCCCCTTCCCCAACCACAGCTCTTCTCCTTTTTCCAACTTGCAGATCATGTCTGGTTTGAGAGCTTGATACCCTACTTACGAGAAACAGTGGAAATCGAGTGTTAGAACAACAAACATCCCAGAAATCAAGCACTAACATTTGCGCTACAGTGGTTTTAAAGGATGAAAGAACACGGCTTCTGAAATTTCACAGTGCAGATGCCCA
The DNA here is from genome assembly GCF_009834535.1 of Camelus ferus. Lineage (NCBI taxonomy): Eukaryota > Metazoa > Chordata > Mammalia > Artiodactyla > Camelidae > Camelus > Camelus ferus. The sequence continues at coordinate 56,566,337 of NC_045699.1, forward strand.
CGAACCCATCTGAGCAGACCTTCCATTCTACAGGCAGAGGCACAAGTATTCTGCCTAGTACCTAAAAAGGATGAAAATGCTCTGACTATAAAAATCAAGGATAAACTTACCAAGGACTTGGGAGAGAAGGTATCACAGTAGGTACATTCTGACTTACGAAGAAATTGCCCTTACCCATCGAGGCTAGGTTGCTGTAATTCTCCAGCATCACATCCTCGTACAGGCTCCTCTGAGCAGGATCTAGTTGCTCCCATTCCTTCTTGGTAAAGGCCATAGTCACGTCTTTGAATGTTACTGATCCCTGTAATAGCATATTTCTAGTTCAGTCTACTGTTATCCACATTTGTGAGAGAGTTGTACAAGATAATTATGGCTTGTTTTCACCTTGACCATTCAATGTTGATCATGTCACAAAGGGTGCTTATTTTTCACCCAATTTTGCATTTTTATTTTTGAGAAAGAAAAATCATATTAAGAAATGTCCCTGTTATGGACTGAATGTTTGTGTCCCCCATAAATTCGCTGTTGAAACCTTGTGATGAGCTGTGTGATAAGCCACTCAGTCTATGGTTATTAAAAAAAAAAAACTGTACGATTATAGGAAAGACAATTACCAAAAAAAAGCAAGAAAAAAGAAAAGAAAAGAAACAAAATCAGTCTTCATCTTTTCTTCTGTAACAAAAGACTATGTAGTAGTGTTTACAGAGTTCTGAGGTAGAAGAATTGAGACCCTCGATTTTTATAATCAGTCAAAAAAAATCTATGTTTGGAAGCAAAAATAAGGTATTTTAGGCATGTAAGGATACAGAAAATATATCATCTATGTACTTTAAAAATAAAGAGAAGGAGGGAGGGAGAAACCTTGGGATGCGGTGGGAGGAGGAGGAGAAAGAGAAGAAGAAAAGGAATGACTTTTAAAAGAAAGAAAATTGGATCAGAATGAAGATTTCAAGATTAGGAAAGACCAAATACAAGAAAGCTATGAATAATAAAACCAGTAAAATGTCTAGTTACATCCAAGTAACTTGGTGATGTTCTTGTGCAATTATTATAAAAGTATCCTTAAAATCAAGAGGTTTGATGTCAGAAAAATAAGGAGAAACATAACTGGTGGGGGAGAAATTAAAGCATGTTAAAATTCTCCTCATTTGGCAGCTGTTAGAGAATTTTGAAACAAATAAATATACATTCAAATACATTTGTTTAACATTTAAAGATCACCCATTATATCCACAGACCACCAGTCAATTAGCTGTGTATGTCACCAGTCTCTATCTTTACAAACTTCTAGTCACTGACTCCTGTAACCCGCCTCATCACTGGCCGCCCAGTCACTGAGTATGGCCCTCCCTAATCCCTAAGTCTGTAATTCCAAAATGATTGATCTCAGCAAACTTCCCAATCACTAACAGCAACAGATCTCCCCAATCACTTGGCCCCACAGACACTCCAATCACATATTCCTACAGGTTCCTCAACTATTGATACCAGTGGAACACAGCAATCTCTCCCTCTGATATGACTCCAAATCTTATCAATCCCCAATCACTGACAGCAAGAGAGCTCTCAAACAGTGGCTTTACAGAAACTCAAATCACCACCAGTAAACCCACTACACCCTCACCCTTTCTAGCCATTCCCCTTGCCTGCTTGCTCTGTCTCCTAAGGATTCTGCTCCTTTACGGTGGCCCCCAGCAGGGGTTGTCTGCCTGCCCTCATCAACGACCCATGTACCTCAGGGTCTGAAGACGAGGTAAATGATTACTTTCAACCATTTTTCAATCATCCTTCAAAAACCCCTCTCTTGTTTATGGAGTATTACCAGGCTTTAACCCTTTAACCATCTGGTTTTTTGATTCACTAGAAGGATTCAGCATATGGTTGTGCTCACAGCTATGGTTTAGTACAGCAAAAGAATACAAAGCAAATCAGCGAAAGAAAAAGGTACATGAGGTGACGTCCAGAAGAAACCAGGCACAAGTCTCCAAGAGTCCTCTCCTGGTAAAGTCACACAGTACATACTTAATTGTCCAGAAATGAGTTATGACAACACACGTGAAATGTTTTTTGTTTGTTTGTTTTTTACCAGGGAAGCTCATTAGAGACTCAGTGCCCAAGGTGTTGGTCATCTTGGCTGGTCATCTAGGTACTCTCTGCCCAGCACCTACAAAAATCCCAGATTCCCAGAAGAAAATCAGGTGTTCAGCATAAACGACACTGTTTATATAGTTTAGGCACAGGAAGCCACTTTCATAATTTCTGAAAATGGTAGGAACCCTCCTAAAACCTAAGTTCTCAGATGTTGGTGGAAGGTCAACCTTGCAAGCAGCCCTTTCTAAGGATAGCTATCTCAGGGCTCTTATGTCAACCTTTCTGCGCAATCATCCTGCCTCATTCACTGAAAACTTTAGCACCAGATTCGTTTTCACCACAGCTCCTGAACTATTTCTACATCAATGTAGAAAAGACTTTCAACAACCTGACCTCTCCTGTCCTGACTCCAACAATTTTTCTTCTACCCGGACTCAGCCACCTCCTCATCACCAAATCACTCCTTACTTTCTCCAGTACTTTCATGCAAATAATACTCCAAACTCATTGGGTCCTCTGATCCATTGATCCTAACCACTTTTTCTCAATCTTCCATTGCCACACAGCCTTACTTTTCTTCTATCTTGTTCAGATTCCCTGTCCTATACCATACACACTCCCATTGAAAACATCTTTAACTTTATTGCCCTTCTTCTTCTCCACTGTACTTACCTAGAAAAATTTCAACCTTGGTCAAACCCACTCTCCTATTAATCTCTGCCCAGACCTCTCCTAAGTTCTAGAGTCATATATCTAACAATTACTCAACATTTCTACTTGGACACGTAACGGGCATCTTGACATGGGCCAATCAGAATCACTGTCATCCACCCTGGCTTCCTTTTAACCAAATCTGGTCTTCTCCAACTCATCCCTTTCTCAGAAAACGAAATCTATCCAGTTTCTCAGGCCAAAGGTCTAGATGTAAAAAATCTTGATTCTTCTCTTCTTTCTTGCTCTGTATCAATTCATCAGGAAATCCTATTGGCTCATCTCCAGATGTATTCCAAATCAGATTTTTCATTTCACTGCTACAATCCTATTCTAAACCATCGTCATGTCTTCCCTTTATTGCAGTAAACTACTAACTGACTTCCCTGCACCACTGCACACAGACAGGAACAATCCAGTCTCCCTCTACCACAGGCACCGTAATTGCTGGCTCCCATAGACATTCCCTACTGCGACCCCCAAAACCCTCCCCAACCTCTGATACACCACAAATCCCCCACTGATCCCCATAGCCTTCCAAACTCTTGACTTTTCAGTGACTGCGACAGACCGGCTCTCCCCAAGCACTGTCACAGCAGATCTCTCAAACACAGACTTCTTTAAACTGTCGCTTACCCCACAGACCTCCCGCCCCGCTAGCACTACCCCACAGATCCTGCAGGACGCCAGCCACCCCCACTCCCCCGCAAAAGGCGCTCCAGCATCGACTCCAATTCCCAAATCACCTACCTTCACAGACTACAGTTACCCTCCGGTCACTGACGCCCGATTAGACTGCATTGGACCACGAGACGCCTCCCCACCCCACGCCACCATCGCGCTCACCGCGGCGCTGTCCCCGGGCTCCGACACAGCCATCTCCGGGGGACGCCCGGCCTCTTCGGCCGTCCCTGCACTCCTCCTCCGGCCCACGGTCTCTGGCTTTGTCAGGATAAGCGCGCAAGCAGAGGCGGACATGGCGGCCTCCCGCAGCGCGCCCTCAGCCCGTCCGGCAGCCGCGATGGCGGCGCCCTCGGGTATCCGCGCTGGGCGCGGCCATCTTGGCCGCGGCGCCGCCGTACAGCGGAGACCCGTCCCTCCCGGCGGGTTCCAAGGCTCGGGGGCCGGGCTTCCTTACAGGGTCTTTCCGTGGTGAGATGCGAGCGGGCAGAAACCCGGCTCGGTATACTCACTGCAGGTTCCCTCACTGTGCCTGACACCCCAGCCCCCGCGGTCAGAGGTTGCACCACTTGAGCACAGAACTTGGAGTTGCTTTTCCCAGTCAGTGCACCCAGCTGCGGAGAAATCGGGAATCTCACTGCCTACCGCGGACTCCAGAGAGCTGGGTTGAGAGAAATTGGGAGGAAGGAGATAAAGCCCGACAGGGCCAGTTGCTGTTGTTTTATAGAGGGAAAACGCTAATCTTTGAAATATATGTCTTTCCATTTGTGGTATGAGAAAAAATGAAGCAGCAGGTTAACTGAACACATCACTCCTAAGTGAGAACCCGAGTTTGATGGTGATACTTCAGCTAAATAATCAAGCAATTGGAACAGAAATCATTTCTCAAGGGGCCATTTCATGTATCAGCTTCATTCACGTAACAGTTATTTGTTGGGCTTTTCTACTACGTGCAGACTAGGTTGCTTGGGTTTGCTAGGTCATGGGGAAGGAGTGGAGATTCAGACACAGCCTTTGTTTGCCGTTGCAGAATTTCCAATGGAGCAGAGGGCTGGTGAAGTTATCCCAAATATGTTGTTCTTTTTTCCAGAATCAAACATACCCTGCACATTCCACTTACATGTGGAAAAAAAATCAACAAACAAATTTGAAGTTCTCATTGGCTTTATTAAACGATTCATGAATGGGGCAGCATCCCATCTAGCAAGCAGAAAGGCCATCTGAGGAGCTGTACAAAATGGTGGGGTTTTAAAGGTAGATAGGCATTGGGACAGGATAGTCAAAAACAAAACAAAGGATTATTTCAGGCAAGGCCATTTTCCTTTGAGGAAGAAAGAGGGGTGTCCTCAGTCCCAGCAATGCTTTCCTGGTCTTCTGACATCAACTCTAGGGCTTAGCAAAGTATGTGGTAAATATTGTGATATGTAGAATTCCAACATGGCCCCTGTCATCTCTGCTCCCTGGTGTTACACCTTTGAGATCTCCTCTCTCTCGGTGCAGGAGGAACCTGTGGTTTGACGGAATATTTATCCCATAATTAGATCCTAAATCAGTTAACTTTGAGTGCATAAAAATGGAGCTAATCCTGAGTGGGGCTGACTTAATCAAGTGAGCCCTTAAAACTGGCTGGATCCTTCCAAAAGTCAGAAATTCCAAATGTGAGTAGGTCCATGGAAGGGGCCACACGGCAAGGACCTGAGAGCAGCAAAAACCTTACACTTGAATCAATTTTGTGAAGACTGTGAAGATCAGTGTGTGGGATGTATATTTACATGAGATTTACTTGTTTATGTTTAGATAGTTTCAAGTGAATAAAATATATATATTATCAAAGAAACCCCTGGAAAATTGTGTTGGCTTTTTATTATCTCTGTTATTCTCTCTGGGGTTGTTAGAAGATAAAGGAACCCCAAATTGGAAAGCCCCCCAAACAGGTGGGTCCTTGCCTGCCAATTGAGAAAGAATTCTCAGCAGAGGCAGAGGGACAAAGTGAGAAAGAAAGAAAGAAAGAAAAAGAAAGACTGCTTTACTGCTCAGAGAGAGAAAGAAAAAAAGAAAACACCCGAGCCATGAGCCATCAGCCAGGTAGCCGGTCGAGACAGCTCCAGCCCCCGATCTGGCCACAGAGTCTTTTATTGGAAGGCTCTGCCGTTGTTACCTTCATCCTGGAGACGCCAATCATCTTCTGTAACGCGCTCTTTCTACCCATGGCGCTCAGCCCTAAAACAGAAACTTCAGTGGGAAAGAGAACAAAAAAAGAGATATCGGAGTATGTCCTGGGGATTGGTTCAGCATTTGTGGAACTTAAACCATCCTGTTGTATGGCTATGTCCTTGGAAACAAGGAGCCAGGTACAGGATAAGAGAAACAACTTGGTGATTTGTTGTTGTTTTAAACTGCGTAGCGCTTTCTTTCCCTTGTCAGCCTGTCTAATCACCTCTCTCAGTGTCATCAAGCTATACCATATCTATAGTTTTAGGTACCTGAGTTTCTAATCTGTCCCCTACATTAGCCTGTATTTTCGCTCTTAACTATGTAAAATATCTTACAATAGTCTCTAGGAAATGTGTTACAAACTGATTTTGTGTAAGACTTGTCCAGGAAAGGAAAGAGATTGTTTGATTCCATCTATCAATGCTTTCTCATTCATACATTCAATAATAAATTTCTCACTCAACAAACATTTATTGCACATCTATTATGTGCCAAGAACTATGCCAAGAATTGTGGATACAATAACAGAAGTAAAAAACAAAAACAAAAAACTTAAACATGGCCCCAAACTTCCAGGAGCTTAGGATATAGGGGAAGAGACTAGTATTATTCAAATAAGCACATGCAAAAATGTAAAATTATAACTATGGTAAGTGCTTTGAAGAAAAGATACATGGTGCTATGAGAGCTTGTACTCTCATGTTAGAAATTAGGAAACTTAACCTGAAGAAAAGACATTTAAATTAATATCTGAAGAATGAACAAACGTTATGTTAGACAGCATTTCAGATAGAATGAATTGCATGTGCAAAGATTAGAGCCACCTTCCCGTTCTAATCTTCACAGAGAAGAATCTGGGACCTTCCTTATCTCCTTAGAGCCCTGCTGGGGCTTCATGGACCTCTTTCCCTCCATCCTTTATTTGGTCCTCACTCTTCTTTCTCTTCAAGGGATTGGACTCCCTTGGAGAAAACACCTTCATAGTTTCTGTGTAAAGGACATTGACTCTCAAAGTTCCCATTGCCAGGGCTCTTTGCCTTGCAGCCCATCCCACGTCATCCGTGTGTATCATTCTATGTTATTAATGGTAAGTGATGAAGTAAGATTCAAGGAATAGTGTGCAATGCAAGCAGAAATCCTTACGAATAGGCACAGTAGAGTGAGAAAAATGAGATAGGAAGCCCAACATGTGTCAAAAGAAATTACATAAGAGAAGAATATAAATCAGGCTTTCCATGTTGGAAGGTGTAAGGATTACAAAGTGGCAGGATAGAAACATTCTGTCTTGACTGAACTGCTAGTTACATGGATTTGTATACATTTCTGAACATTCGACTGCTGTGTGCACTTGCACCACCGTGCATTCTAGGTATATAAAGAAAATCTAATGTTGATACAAAAAAAGATGCATAGAGTTAAAATAGGAATAACTTAAAAAGGAAAACAAAGGATAAATAAAAGTTTCCGGAGACTACCAGAACACTTGCAAGCACATTTACAAAATCACACTGGCAAACAATTAGAATATTTTAAAGAAAAAACAAAAAAAACCTTACCGCAGCACATGTAGAATATAGTGATCCATAAGTAAGGAAATATGCACCTTTAATTTGAAAAACAAAAAACAAAAAATACCGTCATATAATCTGGATTTCTCATTTGTCCTAGAGACTTGCTACAGGTAGGTTCTAGCATTCACTTTGAAGAAAATCAATCTCTTGTAAACCCCCAAAGACAACTGTTTTTGTAATGCAGGCCACGACAGGTGTATCTCTATGTGCTTACTAAGATAGAAATACATATATCCATATATATAGAAGATTTTGTTTTAAAATAAAACCGGAGAACACTGTAAGATGAAAAGCCACAAATTACATGACCAAGGAAGGTAATCTGAGCCCAGGAAGAAAAGAAATGTTTTCCCCTGAAAGCTCCTCCAGGCAGGCTGTCTTCTGGAAACAGGGACCCATTTCCTTGAGTTGTGGTCCCGCAGGGGCAGTCTTCTGCTCCGTGATGAACACATTTCCTGTGACAGGCAGACTTCTGTCCACTGTCGGGTAGCTCGTCCCCTCGGGGTGCACGATGCTGCCGCGGAGCCTTGCACCCGAGGTGGGTGCGCAGAGTCCCGTGACTCTGGGGAGGAAGAAACCCGGCCCAGGAAGAGCCGGAAGCTACCGGGTGGCCCCTTAAGGCCCCAGCCCCCCTTGCGGAGAAGGCAGCGGGCTGGTGGGTCCCGGCCGCGCCGCGAGCAGGGAGTCGAGCGCCGCCAGCGCCCAGTGCAGGGCGGCGCCCGCGTGCGCCAGCTGCCAGGTGAGCCAGGCGCGCTGCGAGGCCGTGGGCTCCGTGCGGCGGGCTGGCACCGTCAGGTAGGCGCCCCCCGGGCCAGCAGCTCGCGCAGGCCCACCTCCAGGGCGCCCACTTGGTTGCAGAGCCTGGACGTGAGCGCCGCCAGGGGCGAGCGGGCTTCGGCCGACAAGTGGCAGCGGCGGCGCTTGGGGGAGGAGGGCTGGTCTCCGGGACCGGCTGGCAGCGTCGCCCGCCCCTGGCCCACAGGGGCGATCGGAACCGGGTCGTCCAGTCCTGGAGACGCCGCGGAATGTGGGCAGAACCTGCGCGGGAGACAGAATGGGAGGGGTTCTGGTGATGCGCGCCGCCCTGGGGGATTCCTTGTCAAGGTCACCACCGCCCCTTCCCTGTCGCGACTCCACCACCCCCACCACACACTCCCTACCGCGCAAGACTCGGGTGACCGCTTCCAGGATCTGCTGGGAATCGGGACCGAGTCCTGGGTGCCTTCCTCTCAGCCTCTTATGGCTGTAGAGGCATCTTTCCAGGGCCAGTGTCTTTCTCTGCCAGCTGGGGGCTTGGTTGGCCCCTCAGGCCCTGGACCACATCCCCAGCTCTGCCAAAGCCCAGCCCAGAAACGTACCTGGACTGCGGTGAAGTCCTGCTCTGGAGGAGTCAGGCTTGTCCTTAGCTGTCTCGTGGGCTGGGGATGGTCGTCCCCTCGCCTTCATTTCTCCGTTTCCTTTTCTTTTGTGCCAACTGTCAGGGGAGCCATCTGGGCTTCTCCCCCGCTTTTGCCTGGTGACCACTGTGAATGCAGAGGAGGACAGGAGTGAGTGTTCCCTGCCTGACCTCTGGAAGCTGGGGGAGACTGGATTAGAGGGGGTCCTGGTCCCACCCCTCCCCCTACCTCCATAACAGCCCCCCTCCAAATACCGGTTTCCTCCAACTGCTCACAGCCTCCCTGGGCAGCTGCCCAGCAACGGGCCTTCCCTGTCACCATGGCAGCTCCTGAACTGCCTGGCAGCATGATCCTGGAAATGCTCCCTCCAGTCCAGACCCCGCGAATGGCACAGCTGGTACAGCCCAGACCACAAGGAACCTGGCCTTCACCTTGGGCTTCCCTCCCACCCTCAGTGGTGTGAGGGTCCCAGCTGGCACCTGCTACTTTGCCCAGCCCAGCCCAGTCTCTTGTGTCTCTCAGAGCCTCCCAACTGTCTCTCAAAACAGAATCTAGAATCTGACCTACTCCGCTCCAAGAGCCCTCTCGGGTCTCCACGCTTCCTTTTTCTCTCAGTCTTTCTGAAGGATGTCGATTTCCTCCCTTCCCTTTGAAAGCCAGGTTTTCCTTGGAGGAAATCCTTCCATCTCTCCTGTGGGAGAGGCCTTGTCTCCTCCGCTGCTCCTGGTCAGGCCTCCTGCCACTTGTAGCCCCTTCCATTGTCTCCAAGCCTCCGGCCTGAGCCGCACGTGTGGAGGCCTGAGGAGCAGACCAGGGAATGGCCAGATGAGCCCGGGACATGGCCTTTTATGACTTCCCCACGGCCCCCTGATTGGATCCTGGGTTGGCGCCAGTAGGAGGCCACACCCACCGAAGGTTAGTGAATGATTAGATTAGGCCTGTTTTTGGGGTCCAGCTGACTTTCTTGGGCCTCAGGATATTTTAGCTGCTAATTTCACAGCATTTCGGCTCTCTGCTGAATGCTGAGTTCACAAAAGGGCCGTTTTTGGTTGTTTCTTTCATGCTTTTCACCTATTTGTTTCAGCAGCTCTGTGTGTCTCCGTGTGTGTCAGCGTGGGTCACTCCGTGCCAGGGCTCAACAAGGTGTTGGTAGTTAGCACTAAAAACCTTTGGACTGTCGTCCGTGCAGTCTCTTTGGCCCCTACTCAGGTCTGCCGTCATGGCAGGTATATCTCCATAGACTCTACGGGATGAAGGAACACACTTAGGCTGCAAATGTATGTATTTTATAAAATAGGTACGTAACGCATTTAGCCCCAGGGCCATGGCTGCGTACCTCTGCTCTCAACAAAGTATCGAGTTTTACATTTAATTTTTCTGGGTTTTAGTTTTCTTTTTTTTCATTCTTCTTTCTTTGGAGTGGATGTGGACATATTTTTCAACCTGGTCCAAAGGGACAAAAACCATAATGAGATTCTCAGGTTGCAGGGAGCCTTGATGCTCAGAGCCTGAGGCTGATGCTGCCAGTACCTTGGGGGAAGAGGGGCTCTGTTCTCCTTCAATAAAGCTGTTCATCTAATTAAAAAAGAAAACATACTAGGAGAGTGACAGAAATAACCTAGGGCACAGCACTGAGAACAACAGTCCATGAGTTATTTGAAGCATGCCATGGGCATGTTTGTTTCCTAGAGTCGGGCACAGTGTAGTTGTAGAGGGGATACCCCAGGTGAATGAGCAGAAGGAGGGTATGGATGAGACCGCACTGTCCCTTTGCACAGCTGCTTTTCCATCAATGCAGCCTCCAGCCACGTCAGTGGGACCTGTAGGGCAGGATGCTGCTGCCTGTGGCTGAACCAGCACAAGCCAATCACAGTCTATTCTTATTAGACTCAAGGTACCCAGACCTCAGAGGGAGGAGCTGAGTCGCATTAATGAGAATGTCCTGTGGTTGCAGGGGCTTACAGCGCTCCACCTGTTCTGAGGCTTCCTCACGCACTGGGGTTGCACGCGGTAGCATAATATTTCTGCGCTAGTTACCCTGGACCACATACTGATACAGAGTGTCACAATCTTCCTAGGTAGTGTGTGTGTCATAAGAGTGGGAATTAATTCCAAGCGCTCAAGTGTGTGGAAGGTTGTGATCTGCCACATTCCAGGGTCACCATTATGACTGTTTGGATCCCATGTTTGGAAGTAAATCCTTGAACTGTGATCCTGGTGATTGGCCAGGTGAAAGCAGGCTTCCTGAAGTTTTAAAATCCAATGATCCGATGTGGTTCCCCAATCAGATTCACATGGGGAGTCAGTATTCTTCATAATTTTGCTCAAAATATGCTAAGTTCACATACCCCAAACACTTGCCTTTAATGGGCACACAATTTAGACCCCCAGAGTTCACAGATAAAAGCAGTACTATGTGGAAGATCACGTGCAGTGAGTGAAGGTGCTGTCTCTTCGCCAGGAACGTAGCGATTTGTAATCAGAAATGTGTATTTGGTCTTTGTCCTGGCTTCTGGCTCAGAGCTCTGAAACCCACTGCAACTTCCTAAGAGAGAAGAGTGATAAATATGTTTTTGTTATGTTAATGAGGTGACTTTTGGGAAACACCCAAGTAATCAAAGGATAGGGGTTGCTTTCCAGGGGACCCAACCATGTGATTAGAGGACTGGATCTGTCAGTCCCATGCCCCTACCACCGGGGAGGGGAGAGGACCTGGAGGCTGAATCCAATGGCTAATAATTTAATCAGTCATGAAGCTGCCATTACAGCCCAGAAAGGGTGAGTTTAGAAGAGCTCCCAGGTTGGTGAACATGTGGGGATCTGGGGAGAGTGGCCCGCTTGCAGAGAACAGGGACGTTTGTGCCCTTCCCCCGTGTCTTAGCCTAGACATCACTTCCATCTGGCTGTTCCTATTTTATATCCTTTCATAATAAAGCTGTAATCTGCTAAGTAAAATGTTTCCCTGAGTTCTGTGAGCAAATCAGTTGAACCCAAGATGGGTAGTTGGAACCTCTGGACAGTAGTGGGTCCTCCCTTAACCTGGGGATTCTGAAGCTACCTCTGGGTAGATAGCGTCAGGATTGTAAGACACCAGACTGGTGTCAGAAAGTGCTTGGTGGTGTGGGGAAAACCCACGGAGACTTTGGAACTGGTACTAGCATCTTACCATCCTTATCCTGCTACTGTCACGGCCAACTGCAAGTGCGGGTCCTGCATTTGTAGGACCCTTGCGGGTGCAGAACAGCCAAGACAGGGAAGCCCTGTGGGCTTCAGGTTATCAGAACAGTAAGTAGTATGAGGCCAACATCTCTTTCTTTTACCACGCATTATTCACTTCTCACGAGAAATTATGGGATCATTTTATTACATTCACTCTGGAATCTCCCGACTTCAGAGTTTTGGTTTATTTTGTGTCCAGTGGGGTCACATCACCGTTGCTATGGTAGCCGTGTTGCTTTCACTCAACCACATGCATGAGCATCAGAAACCCTTCCAGGAAGAAAAGTGCTTTGATCACGTACCCTAAAAGGCAGTTATACGGGAGCATCTGGCATTGTGGTGGTTGTTGTTGTTTAAATAGTCTCTGCATCCAGCATTTCTAAGTAGAAAAAGGACCATCTAATCTGTGCTAATGTGAAGAGAGGAAAGGACTGTCCTTGCCCCAGGTCTCCTGCCTGTGGTGCTCACTTCTGCCCAAGTGTCATGGGACCATGGGAGCTGAGGACCCTCAAGGACACTGCGCCTTTGTCTTTTCAGTTCTACCAGCGAGGTGAGGGGCTCATGGAGTGTGGTCCCAGGACCTGCAGCATCACCATCACTTGGCTTCAGCCCAGACCTCCTGGGGCAGAGCACTGGGGGTGGGGCCGTGGATCTGTGTCACACAAGCTGCCCCAGTGATTCTGATGCAGGTTCCAGTTTGAGAAGCAGTGAAGGAGGATATTCAGGTAGAGGTGGGGGAGGGACGTCATTTATTTACAGCGGGTGACAAGCATCCTAAGAGATCACCCTGGATCGGGTCACTTTTTCCTTTTTCTTTCAACATAAAATAATTTTGTGTGTCTATGCCAATATTGATTTTAGGGGGGAAAAATGTCAATTTTCTTGGTGTAAACATTTTATCCTAAGTATATCTTACCTAAGGTGTGAATTCAGAAATTAAACACAAGGGAGGGAACTGAAGAATTCTCAATCATCCCTGTCACTGAAATACCATTATACTCAGGACTTGTTTCCTATTTTTCCAATTATTTAAATAATAGTAATTCAGTATTTTAAAAATTACTTTGATGTTATTTAGCACAGTTCAAGTTTCAGAGCAGAAATGAGGGAAAGTACAGAGATTTCCCCTGTCTCTTCTCCCCACACATGCATAGCCTCACCCCGTAATGTACAGCATGGTACCTGCGTTACAATTGATGGATCTGCATCATGATCACAAGTTCATGCTTGATTTTGTACTTTCTGTGGGTTTGGACCTTAATTTTTAATGATAAAACTTCATGAGGGTAAATGACATATCTCTTTAATAACTTAAAGACAGATACAATTTTTAAATATTTAATTCTAGAACTCCTTTTAAATTTTTATTAGAATAATTTAATAATATGCATAATATTTTACAGCTGTAGTACATATATAATAATTTAAATTAAAATAAATGGAGGTAACTTTTCCAATTTTTCTGAAAGGGGTACAACAAAGGTGAAGGATCCAGGGTTCGGGCAGCATCTGATGTGCACAGAGACAGGCCCCTCTGGGACTTCATTCAAGCTCATCCCCAACCATGTACAGATGCAGGGCCCGCTGGACGGGGGGTGACTATGACACATGTAGCCCCGCCTGGCCTCAGTTCCCTGCTCTCCTCCAAGAAATGGAGAAGAAATAGTGGTCCCTAACCCACCCTGGACTCAAAGCTGACTCTGCCACTTGGCAGCTGTGGCCCTTGGGCAAGTCACTTCCCTGCTCAGAGCCTCACACTCAGATGGGGTGTGTGAACGCCCACCCCGTGCATAGGGAGGTCAGGGCCTATTTTCAACTCCTGCACTTCCCCTGAACTGGCCTGGTGTCCAGGCTGCGGTGATAAGTCCCAGCTCAGTTAGTAACTGGTGAAGGTGACACCGCTGTGGGGCTCCTGGCTGGACCCTCACCTGCCTTTTCCTAAGTCCCAGCCCTCATGTTCTCCCTTCCTCGTCTGGCACGTGGGAATCATCATCGCACTTGCTCAGAGGGTTCATGTGAGGATCAAATGGCGACAGTAAAATGGCATAAATAAGCCTCCGGAAAAAACCAGTGTTGTTGGAGGTCAGGAGAGGGTCAGCGTGGGGGAGGACAGGTGAGGTGGCCCTAATGACTGTGACTGTGGGAACACTGCAGAGGCTTCAGGTGTGGGGGAAAGCCCGTTTTTGACAAGCTGGTGGTTTCACAGTGTGTTCAGTGTGCCAAAATCACCTTGTACTCCTAAGATATTTGCACTCTTTCCAAAGGTGATTTTTAAAAAAATACTGCCAGAGGATTAGGAAAAATGACAGACATTCACAGGGGGAAGGGGAACCATGTAATACTGGGCTTCTAGTAGAGTGAAGAGAAAATGGTATGTGTGTGTGTGTGTGTGTGGTGTGGACCTATATATCCTGAACGGTAGACAGTGGACAATAGGAAGCCCCACAGAAGGTGGAAGAACCAAGAGCCAGGAGGGGCGGTGGCCGCCGGGCAGGATGGTGACCGAGTGACCTTGGGAGCAGGGTCCCTTCTGCCCCCTCCCAGGAGTCAATACCCCTGTGTGCTGTCCCACGGCTCTGTGATGGGGCCTGGACCCCCTGACAGACACACTGTCCACACCTGCCTCGCGGGGACCGCGGGCTGCAGAGACAGAGGGGCCGCGTGGGTCTCCTGCCTGCAGTGAGCGAGCCCCGGGGGTTGGGTTTGGCTTCAGCTGTGAGTGGACTGTGTGTCTTCTTCCTACTTCTTAATTCAGGAACATCCCTCTTTACCAGCATGTGGGGCAAGCACAGCACCACTGAGGTGAGGGAAGCCGGGGCGGGGGCGCGGTCAGTAGTGGCTCTTGTGTTCCTTCCCCCGTCGCCTCTGTTGTAAGCCAACACCAGAAGCGAGAGGAGTCGGCTGGGAATTCTGAGGATGGACTGGATCCTGACCCCAGGGGAACAGGGCGGGCCTGCAGGCACCACAGTGGGGACAGGGCTAATCTCCAAATGCCACCGGCCCTAGAGCCTCCTGAAAGACCCCTGCTCCCGCCTTCCCCGCTGACCCTGGGTGCCCAGCCTGCAGGGACCCCTGAGAGGCCCTGGGGCAGCACAGGAACAGGAACAACCCTGTCTGAGGAAAGGTGAGGGTTCTCCTCCATGACTCAGATACCCCTCTTCCTATCCAGACCCCCGAGTTCCGGCACAGCCTGGCCTTGACACAAAATGGGAGAAACACTGAGAAGGGGCTGTGAAAGCAAGCCTTGGGGGCGAGATGAAGGGGTCATGAAGCCAAGGCAGTGACGTGGGGACCTGGGACCCCTGCCAGGGTTGCCTGTTTCCGTCATACTCCTGGAGCGCTGGGCACCTCCTGTCCCCTGCAGGCACCCACACGAGCCTTCTTTTGAAAGTCACATCTCTGCTCTGAGGACTGAGACAGAGCAACCGTGGGAGCAGACATTCTAGGGTGGGAGGAGCAAGGGAAGAGCGGGCTCCATGGGTGTCACCTCGGCACCCAAGGGGCCTCCATCCTCCAGTGCCCACCCCCTCACTCTCCATATCACCACCTCCCCCACAGGTGCCCCTCTGCCCTGATCCATCTTCCACTGACTCCACACCCATCAGGAACCACCTGTCAGCCCCTACACTTGCCTTTTCCCTGCCACCCCCAGCCTACAGCCAGATTCTGGAAATGGGCCCTAAGGGACACCCCATTTTATCTCTGGGGTGTCTCTCCTCACCTGACACCACACTCTCTCAGGATCCAACTTCTCACAAAAACGTCCCCATCCCAGGGATTCCAGGGGCCAAGTGGGTCACGTGGCCAGGAGAGGGCCCCTCTCACATTGCTCTGAGCTCTCAGAGGTGCTTCTGACTTGGAAGGACAGCAAACAGGACAAGAATCTATCATCAAGTCAAGAGAGAGAGAACCCAGGAGACCCTTAGCAGGAGAGGATGAAAGAGGGGAGGCGGGAAAGGGGACCCCCACCTCAGGGAATAAAGCCCCTGGGGCAGGACAGAGGACAGAATCCTTTGAACACGGCTTCCCAGTGCCCGTCACGTGCTCCACTGAAGGGCACCTTCAAAATGGAATGAGGCCTTTTTTCCAGGGGCTTCACCACGGGAAAGCAGCAGAGGGTCCAGAAGACGCATGTCACAGAGCCAAGTGTGCCCCACTCCGTGCAGAGCCCAGGCCCACCAGAAATCAGAGGTGTTTCCAGAACACAATGGATGCTCAAACTCTGAAGAACAAGTCAGACATGGACTAGATCCTCACTTACAAAACAGGGGTAATTCGTGGAGCTAACATAATGAGAAAAGCCCACTCAAGGGTGTACTCAGAGCCCAGCAGGGCACCAAATAAAGCTCCTGTGATGACAGGCCTCCCTCCTTCCTTGAACAGGACATCAAATCCGTATCTGCTCCTGGAGCTGTCTCGAGGTTGAACACCCCGACCAGCAACAGGAAGGTCAAAGACAGGGATGCGAGCACGGGGAACTGAGAGGCTCTAGAATCAACACTTGTGTTAGACGGGACCATCTCCTGCTCCCCAGGGGCCTCCTGCCTCGAGAGAAGAGGCTCTGGGACCAGACCCGGGAATCAGCACAGATTCCCGGGGTCAGGAAGCTCCAACTCCAACACAGACTCTGTCCAAGGGCAAAATAAAAACGGGCTGAGGTGTTTGTTTCAGGGTCTTCATCCACCGAAACGAGGGAAAAGCAAAAAGAGCCTTGGTCCAAACCAAGATGGGTCGGGCTGCGTGCAGAGCCCAGGCCCCTAGACATCAGAGCTGCAAATCTGTGAGCAGTGGGCCAAGGCCGGCGGGTCCCGGCCACCCCAGCCAACCTCATGGCTTTGGGGAGGTTTTCTGTCACCAGCCCGCATCTGGCCAGACGTGGGCTCTGTGGCGTACAGTTTGTTCCGTGTAAAGGAGTGGGCTGGCAGCCTCTGAGGAGAGTCCCCAGCTACTACGAGCAGGGATTTTTAGAAATCCTGTTTCTTCTAACAGCCATGAGCTGTGCGCCGCCTGGGCTCAGGCTGGGGCTGCAGATTTAGGGTATCCCAGGCCTGGGGGCTCAGAGCCTGGAAGGGTCCTCTCCAGCCTTCCTGAGGGCCTGCTCTGGCTGCTCCTCCAGGGCCATGCGAGGGGGTGACAAGGGCCTTTACACTCACCTATTTCTAGGCTTCTTGTGTACCTGCTCAGAGGTCCGATTCCTTTAAAAAAAAAAATCTCATATTTTTCTTAGTAAATTTATATAAGTAAATACCACATGACATCAGAAGCCTCTCCTGGTGAGATGTCTAGGGCTCCACCCAAAGACAGATAAACCAGACCGCGTCCTGCTCCCTCACGGCCTTGAACGCACACAGCTGTGTGACAGGGCGCAGGTGAGGAGATCACAGGGGGCCAACAGAACTGGGGATCCCTTGTCCCCTTTCAGGATGGGAAAGGGACAAAGAGCTTCTCATTTCTCATTATTCGGAGGCAGGGGTCTGAGCAGCTGGGCCTGCCCTCACAGAGGCAGGAGAGAATGGAACCCACTGGTGAGGAACAGTGGCCAGAGGCCCGCAGAGCCCTGGCCACCCTCCTGGAGGCGGGGCCACCTACACGGGTGCCCTCCTCCCCCACTCAGGCCCCCAGAACAGAAGGGACCAGAAGCCCAGCTCCAGGCTGTGAGGTGCGGGCACAGGGGGAGGCGGCTGTGGCTGCCCCTCCCCACCTGGCCCAGCAGACAGGCGGCCCATTCAAGGTTCTGGAACAGTCTTTCCTCTCAGAGCCCCAGAGGGGGTTTGGACACCTGGTGGGAGGGACACAGGGTGTGACTACACGTGGCGAGACCGTGGGCAGCTGGGGTGAGCCCCACCACCAGGGTGGGGCTGGAGGAGGCCAGCGAGAGCCCCGGCTCCTCTTCCTGTCCCTGACAAGAGAGCGGAGAGGAGGGAGGGCAGAAACGCCTTAGTAGCAAAACTGAGAGGAGAGGCAGCTTCACTAGCATCTCGTGCTGCTCCCAGGAGTTCAGGTGACTTTCCAGCCACTGCTGTGCGGTGTTCTTCAGGGCTGGGGACGCAACATTAGACCTCTGCCCGGAGCACGTCTCCCTGCCAACTGCGCCCCAGAAGGGAGTCGGGACAGCAACAATGTCCATTGCCCCACGGACGCAGGGCTGGGTCAGTGCTGACTGGGGCGTGGGGGTCCTGGATCAGGTCAGGTCCTGTAAGTATCTGCTCTGTCTCTGGATTTCCTTGAACTGCGCAATGAGGTGTCCCCGCTGAGCGGGCACCTTGGAGAGGGATCCCCTGCGTACAGACTCTTCTCACTGGCTGGACAGCCTGTCGCAGGCTGAAAGGAGCCCCAGCCATCAGTGGTGAAGATGTTCCCCCTGAGTCCCACATGCACTTGGGAAAATGAGGCAGAGATCGAGCGAAAGGTTTTGGGTGGCCAAGTCCTCTGCTGGTGAGTGACAAGGACATGTGGAGGGCAGGATTCCACGTTGGCCAAGTGAATTGTCCCTGGGACCATAAAGACAGTGCCTGAAGGGAGGTCTTCAGACTGGAGACTCTTGTGCCCTCCCTATACCGCTGTCCATGACATCTTCTAGGAGCTCGTCCTCGGTGCAAATAGTGGGCCTTTGGGATGGAGGCGCCCCTGTGATTTTGTCTGAGTAGAGCCTGGAGAGATCTTCGGGGACAGGCACAGCTCATTCTCCAAGGTGAACCCACTGTCTGTCACAAGGGCAGTTCCTCTGGGCTCCTTCTGGACCACCGCTCTGCCCAGGGGGCCCACTCACCCACCATCACAATGAGACTTCTTACACCTGCACCTCCTCCTCATCTGCTTAACCCCATGGAAGGGCAGTGGAGGCACTGCTGAGAGAGAAGAGCCACAGGAGTGAATCGCCAAAATGAGGCACAGGTGTCCTGGGAGTCCCCATGAATCAGTAGAGAAAAGAACCACTGGGGCCACCAGTGTGCCTTTTATGCCAAGAGCAGAGGTGGGGGCAGTGTAGCTGGTCCTCAGTAGTTGTGACCAGGTAATACCTCATTTTCCCATAATTACATATTATAATTGCAATTGTCTCGCACTAATTACATCATTTTGGAAAATTTGAAGAAAATTTTGCAGGACTGAGGAAGTTTGCAAATTACTAGTAGGAATCTGAACCTAGCCAACGACAGCTGCCCTTGGTACTAATACAACCCACCTGGTCCTGGTCTCTGCAGCCCAGGTTCAAGGACAGAGAAGCTGTGGTGAGGGGGAGGGGAGCCCTCGGGGTCAGGCATGTTGGCACCTCCCAAATGGAACCTCCAGGAGAGGGGACCATCTGCAGGCCTGAAGGAGCAGGGCCCTGCTTCACGCTGGGAACTCAGTGCCTGCCGCAAAGCATCTGGAGATGCTTCAGGAACCAACTGGAAGACCCCATATTTGCATATTTTGCCCTCATTGTAGATAAGTTTCTCTGGATTTATGTCACCATCTCTCCCCAGAAACAATCCTGAATACGGAAATATAGCACAGCATGTGATGATTTCCAGCCTCCAAAGGTCTCAATAAATGAATGCTTTTATAAAATAAGCCTGGCTGAAATGTTATATGAGAAAGTCGAGAGTTAAGTGCAGAAAACGGGAGGTCCTATGCTCAGTATTTCAAGTAATTATCCCTGGAGATCTCAGCCACGGCCAAGTTCCCCTTGGGCAGTCAGAGCAAGAGTAAAGGTCGCTTTTTACTCACTATTTCCACAACCCCCAAGGAGGTCGCACAACCGGAAGGGCGACAAACCAAGCAGAGCTTCTCACTTCGGAATCAGGGCCACATCGCCAGGACCCAGGACCCAGGGCGCAGGCATGTTCTCTAGGCGAGTCGCGCGCCCTCTGCTGGCCAGTTGGTGAACGGCAGCCGAAGCTGTGTGCTCGCTGTTTAGTGCTAGTCGCGCGCCCTCTCGCGGCCGTCTCTTGAAATCATGGAAATTTGGGAGTCCTGATTCTCTGCTGACGGCCCCAGGGATGCTCTGAACCAGCCATACTTTTCCTGCAACATCACTGAGATGGCGAAAGAAAAGTGGAGAGGGACGTCCCCCGTAACAACATCTTGTTTCTCATCCTGGAATTTCACACACTGCAAGTCCAATCTTTTTTTTTTTTTTTTGCAAGTCCAATCTTGAAGAAGATATGTTTGTAATCAAGTAGCTATTTCTTTTTAATACTCTGCATGGTCTTCATTTATCACTTCTCTTGTAGAGACATGGAAAGTCACGATGTGTATTTACATCAACTATCTTTCTCTCAAATCCTCTATATGGTACACATTAGTATTCTTTTCTTATTTTTGCCATGGTTATTAAAGTATATTGACAGAGTCCCCCAAATGGTATTTATGGGCTGGATAGAGGAAACAAAGACTGGTGATGTGTTCTCTCTCCCTACAGGTACCTATGGACTCCCAGGGAGCTATTCTAAGGATTCACCAGATCAGGTCATCAAAAGCAATACTCCTGGCAGTAAAAAGAAAGAACTCAGCCACATTTAATCTATAAATGAGAATGAGCACATTAGTAGACAAACACAGTGAACCCAACTCTCTTGTTCCAGCCACCTGATTTTCAGCCGAAGTGGTGTCTGGATTATTACGTGCATAATTTTGGTATTTTGGATGGAAACGTAGTTCACTATGCCATACCTTGAATAAATGAATGGAAAGAACAAGAAGCAAAGTATTACCATTCATTAGCTTTAAAAATATTAATAGTTCTCTTGAAATATAATTCACAAAGCATACAAGTAATCATTTTAAGGTGGACAATGATTAGTGTATTCACAAGTTGTAGAATCATCTTAGCTATCTAATTTCAGACCATTTTCATTACCCTCAAAGAAACCCCATAGCCACTGAGCCATCACTTCTTATTCTTCCCTTTCTTTAGCAACCAGCAATCACTACTATACTTTCTGTTTCAGGATTTGCTTACTATGTACATTTAATTTAATTGTGATCAAAAGCAGGCTGCACAAAAAAAACAGGCACAGTTAGAGCAGAGCCTCCCTGGGGCCATCAGCAGAGAAGCAGGCCTCACCAATTTTCATAATTTCAACAGGGGGCATGTGGACAATCCTAAAATGCAAGCCTACAGCTTCATTCACCACTCACCAATGGCCAGCAGTGGGCCCTCACTCCCTTCAGGATCAGCTGGCATAACATTTTAGCTAGACACAAAAGCATCCATTTGTTGAGATCTTTGGAGGCTGGAAATCATCACAGGCTGTACTAATTTTCCATATTCAGGATTGTTTCTAGGGAGAGATCATGGCACAAATCTAGAGAAAGAGAAAACATATCTACAATGGGGACAAAATATGCAAATATGGGGCCTTCCAGTTGGTTCCTGAAGCATCTCCAGATGCTTTGCGGCAGGCACTGAGTTCCCAGCATGAAGCAGGGCCCTGCTCCTTCAGGCCTGCAGATGGTCCCCTCTCCTGGAGGTTCCATTTGGGAGGTGCCAACATGCCTGACCCCGAGGGCTCCCCTCCCCCTCACCACAGCTTCTCTGTCCTTGAACCTGGGCTGCAGAGACCAGGACCAGGTGGGTTGTATTAGTACCAACGGCAGCTGTCATTGGCTAGGTTTAGATTCCCACCAGTAATTTGCAAACTTCTTCAGTCATTCAAAATTTCTTAAAATTTTCCAAAATTACCTTTTATCTTCACAATTTTCTATGGGACTTACTGAAATTATTCTTTTTGGGTTTTTTTTTTTTTTTTCAGATGAGAAGTGAGAAAACTGTGGTCATATAACTGTGGGAGCCACCACCCATTTATTGCAAAATTGGGCCTTCTTCTTTTTTCTCTCCATTCCTCTTTCCTTCCATCCTTCCTACCTTCCTTCCATTTTCGCCCTTCCTTCCTTCACCAACAGATGAGACTGAGGTGGTGGCAGAAGGAGGGTGGGCCCCGGGGTGGCTAATGGGAGCAGCCGTTGTGGCTTTGCATGGAGGACAAGGGACAGGAAGGCCAGGTGACACCCGGGCACCAGCTGGTGATCAGGAGGGTGGTGCTTCAGAAGGGTGTAAGGGGAGAGGCGAGAGTGGGAGACTGGCGGCCTAGAAGGGATACAAGTGTATAAGTATCCCAAGGTTTATCCCCATGGAGGAGGGAGGCACATATCTGGAAAGGCAGTGGATGTGAGTTGGGTGGGTGTGGGTGGGTGTGGCTGGTGTGGTCACATATCCATATGCATAGAGACACTTGCTCTTGCCTTGCGCTGACTAGACCTACAAGTAAAAATACAGAGGAGTAATGCCTTCACGTGTGTGCAGATCATGCTTTAAAAACCAGTCTCCACTAATGGGAACCAGGCCTCCATGGAAGTAATTACATTACAGCCTGTGCCAGGGAATGTGCAAGAGGGAGCTGGAGCACCTGCTGTGGCCGTAAGAGGGCGCTCACAAAACCACAGGACGTGGCCAAGGACACGGACGCCTATTAAGGAGATCTGGCCCAGCGTGAGTGTAAAAATAAATAATGATGGTAACAGTTTATACCCCATTAAATAAAACAGCATTTCCGTCTACACTTATCTGTCTATCTATTACTGGGGAGAATACAAGGCTCTTTCTTTGGAATAGTAATTAATGAGTGTAGAATAAATGATGTGATTAGTGGAAGACAATTGCAGTTATAATGTAATTACTAGGATAATGATGTATTACCCAGTACAACTACTGCCGACTAGCACACTGCCCCACCTCGGCTCTTGGCATAAAGCGCACTTCTCGTGGCCCCAGTGGTTCTAGTCTCTGCTGATTTCATGGGAACTCCAGGGACACCTGCGCCTCATTTCAGTGACACTCCTGTGGCTCGCACTCTCCTAGAAGCCCAATATTAGATGGTTTCCCTTTTCCCTTGTGAATGTCTGTCATTTTTCCAGGATTTTTCCTAACCCCCCGGCAATTTATTTTTTTTTTAATCACCTTTGGAAAGAGCGCAAATATCTTAGGAGCACAGGGTGATTTTGACACACTGAACACACTGTGAAACCACCAGCTTGTCAAAAACGGGCTTTCCCCCACACCTGAAGCCTCTGCAGTGTTCCCACAGTCACAGTCATTAGGGCCACCTCACCTGTCCTCCCCCACGCTGACCCTCTCCTGACCTCCAACAGCACTGGTTATTTCCGGAAGCGTATTTATGTCTTTTTACTGTCGCCATTTGATCCTCACATTAGCCCTCTGAGCAAGTGTGATGATGATTCCCATGTGCCAGACAAGGAAAGGAGAACACGGGGGCTGGGACTTAAGGAAAGGCAGGCGAGGGTCCAGCCAGGAGCCCCACAGCGGTGTCACCTTCACCAGCTACTAACTGAGCTGGGACTTACCACCGCAGCCTGGCCACCAGGCCAGTTCAGGGCAAGTGCAGGAGTTGAAAATAGGCCCTGACCTCCCCGTGCACAGGGTGGGCGTTCACACACCCTGTCTGAGTTCTCTCCTCTCTCCAGGCTCAGAAGCCTCGGCGGGTGTGAGGCTCTGAGCAGGGAAGTGACTTGCCCAAGGGCCACAGCTGCCAAGTGGCAGAGTCAGCTTTGAGTCCAGGGTGGGTTAGGGACCACTATTTCTTCTCCATTTCTTGGAGGAGAGCAGGGAACTGAGGCCAGGCGGGGCTACATGAGTCTACAGTCACCCCCGTCCAGCAGGCCCTGCATCTGCACATGGTTGGGGATGAGCTTGAATGAAGTCCCAGAGGGGCCTGTCTCTGTGCACATCAGATGCTGCCCGAACCCTGGATCCTTCAACTTTGTTGTACCCTTTCCAGAAAAATTGGAAGTTACCTCTATTTATTTTTATTTAAATTATTATATATGTACTACAGTTGTAAAATACTATGCATATTATTAAATATATTCTAATAAAAATTTTAAAGGAGTTCTAGAATTAAATATTTAAAAATTGTATCTGTCTTTAAGTTATTAAAGAGATATGTCATTTACCCTCATGAAGTTTTATCATTAAAAATTAAGGTCCAAACCCACAGAAAGTACAAAATCAAGCATGAACTTGTGATCATGATGCAGATCCATCAATTGTAACGCAGGTACCATGCTGTACATTACGGGGTGAGGCTATGCATGTGTGGGGAGAAGAGACAGGGGAAATCTCTGTACTTTCCCTCATTTCTGCTCTGAAACTTGAACTGTGCTAAATAACATCAAAGTAATTTTTAAAATACTGAATTACTATTATTTAAATAATTGGAAAAATAGGAAACAAGTCCTGAGTATAATGGTATTTCAGTGACAGGGATGATTGAGAATTCTTCAGTTCCCTCCCTTGTGTTTAATTTCTGAATTCACACCTTAGGTAAGATATACTTAGGATAAAATGTTTACACCAAGAAAATTGACATTTTTCCCCCCTAAAATCAATATTGGCATAGACACACAAAATTATTTTATGTTGAAAGAAAAAGGAAAAAGTGACCCGATCCAGGGTGATCTCTTAGGATGCTTGTCACCCGCTGTAAATAAATGACGTCCCTCCCCCACCTCTACCTGAATATCCTCCTTCACTGCTTCTCAAACTGGAACCTGCATCAGAATCACTGGGGCAGCTTGTGTGACACAGATCCACGGCCCCACCCCCAGTGCTCTGCCCCAGGAGGTCTGGGCTGAAGCCAAGTGATGGTGATGCTGCAGGTCCTGGGACCACACTCCATGAGCCCCTCACCTCGCTGGTAGAACTGAAAAGACAAAGGCGCAGTGTCCTTGAGGGTCCTCAGCTCCCATGGTCCCATGACACTTGGGCAGAAGTGAGCACCACAGGCAGGAGACCTGGGGCAAGGACAGTCCTTTCCTCTCTTCACATTAGCACAGATTAGATGGTCCTTTTTCTACTTAGAAATGCTGGATGCAGAGACTATTTAAACAACAACAACCACCACAATGCCAGATGCTCCCGTATAACTGCCTTTTAGGGTACGTGATCAAAGCACTTTTCTTCCTGGAAGGGTTTCTGATGCTCATGCATGTGGTTGAGTGAAAGCAACACGGCTACCATAGCAACGGTGATGTGACCCCACTGGACACAAAATAAACCAAAACTCTGAAGTCGGGAGATTCCAGAGTGAATGTAATAAAATGATCCCATAATTTCTCGTGAGAAGTGAATAATGCGTGGTAAAAGAAAGAGATGTTGGCCTCATACTACTTACTGTTCTGATAACCTGAAGCCCACAGGGCTTCCCTGTCTTGGCTGTTCTGCACCCGCAAGGGTCCTACAAATGCAGGACCCGCACTTGCAGTTGGCCGTGACAGTAGCAGGATAAGGATGGTAAGATGCTAGTACCAGTTCCAAAGTCTCCGTGGGTTTTCCCCACACCACCAAGCACTTTCTGACACCAGTCTGGTGTCTTACAATCCTGACGCTATCTACCCAGAGGTAGCTTCAGAATCCCCAGGTTAAGGGAGGACCCACTACTGTCCAGAGGTTCCAACTACCCATCTTGGGTTCAACTGATTTGCTCACAGAACTCAGGGAAACATTTTACTTAGCAGATTACAGCTTTATTATGAAAGGATATAAAATAGGAACAGCCAGATGGAAGTGATGTCTAGGCTAAGACACGGGGGAAGGGCACAAACGTCCCTGTTCTCTGCAAGCGGGCCACTCTCCCCAGATCCCCACATGTTCACCAACCTGGGAGCTCTTCTAAACTCACCCTTTCTGGGCTGTAATGGCAGCTTCATGACTGATTAAATTATTAGCCATTGGATTCAGCCTCCAGGTCCTCTCCCCTCCCCGGTGGTAGGGGCATGGGACTGACAGATCCAGTCCTCTAATCACATGGTTGGGTCCCCTGGAAAGCAACCCCTATCCTTTGATTACTTGGGTGTTTCCCAAAAGTCACCTCATTAACATAACAAAAACATATTTATCACTCTTCTCTCTTAGGAAGTTGCAGTGGGTTTCAGAGCTCTGAGCCAGAAGCCAGGACAAAGACCAAATACACATTTCTGATTACAAATCGCTACGTTCCTGGCGAAGAGACAGCACCTTCACTCACTGCACGTGATCTTCCACATAGTACTGCTTTTATCTGTGAACTCTGGGGGTCTAAATTGTGTGCCCATTAAAGGCAAGTGTTTGGGGTATGTGAACTTAGCATATTTTGAGCAAAATTATGAAGAATACTGACTCCCCATGTGAATCTGATTGGGGAACCACATCGGATCATTGGATTTTAAAACTTCAGGAAGCCTGCTTTCACCTGGCCAATCACCAGGATCACAGTTCAAGGATTTACTTCCAAACATGGGATCCAGTCATAATGGTGACCCTGGAATGTGGCAGATCACAACCTTCCACACACCTGAGCGCTTGGAATTAATTCCCACTCTTATGACACACACACTACCTAGGAAGATTGTGACACTCTGTATCAGTATGTGGTCCAGGGTAACTAGCGCAGAAATATTATGCTACCGCGTGCAACCCCAGTGCGTGAGGAAGCCTCAGAACAGGTGGAGCGCTGTAAGCCCCTGCAACCACAGGACATTCTCATTAATGCGACTCAGCTCCTCCCTCTGAGGTCTGGGTACCTTGAGTCTAATAAGAATAGACTGTGATTGGCTTGTGCTGGTTCAGCCACAGGCAGCAGCATCCTGCCCTACAGGTCCCACTGACGTGGCTGGAGGCTGCATTGATGGAAAAGCAGCTGTGCAAAGGGACAGTGCGGTCTCATCCATACCCTCCTTCTGCTCATTCACCTGGGGTATCCCCTCTACAACTACACTGTGCCCGACTCTAGGAAACAAACATGCCCGTGGCATGCTTCAAATAACTCATGGACTGTTGTTCTCAGTGCTGTGCCCTAGGTTATTTCTGTCACTCTCCTAGTATGTTTTCTTTTTTAATTAGATGAACAGCTTTATTGAAGGAGAACAGAGCCCCTCTTCCCCCAAGGTACTGGCGGCATCAGCCTCAGGCTCTGAGCATCAAGGCTCCCTGCAACCTGAGCGTCTCATTATGGTTTGTTGTCCCTTTGGACCAGGTTGAACAATATGTCCACATCCACTCCAAAGAAAGAAGAATGAAAAAAAAGAAAAAGAAAAGAAAAAACCCAGAAAAGTTAAATGCAAAACTTGATACTTTGTGGAGAGCAGAGGTACGCAGCCATGGCCCTCGGGCTAAATGCGTTATGTACCTATTTTATAAAATACATACATTTGCAGCCTAAGTGTGTTCCTTCATCCCGTAGAGTCTATGGAGATATACCTGCCATGACGGCAGACCTGAGTAGGGGCCAAAGAGACTGCACGGACGACAGTCCAAAGGTTTTTAGTGCTAACTACCAACACCTTGTTGAGCCCTGGCACGGAGTGACCCACGCTGACACACACGGAGACACACAGAGCTGCTGAAACAAATAGGTGAAAAGCATGAAAGAAACAACCAAAAACGGCCCTTTTGTGAACTCAGCATTCAGCAGAGAGCCGAAATGCTGTGAAATTAGCAGCTAAAATATCCTGAGGCCCAAGAAAGTCAGCTGGACCCCAAAAACAGGCCTAATCTAATCATTCACTAACCTTCGGTGGGTGTGGCCTCCTACTGGCGCCAACCCAGGATCCAATCAGGGGGCCGTGGGGAAGTCATAAAAGGCCATGTCCCGGGCTCATCTGGCCATTCCCTGGTCTGCTCCTCAGGCCTCCACACGTGCGGCTCAGGCCGGAGGCTTGGAGACAATGGAAGGGGCTACAAGTGGCAGGAGGCCTGACCAGGAGCAGCGGAGGAGACAAGGCCTCTCCCACAGGAGAGATGGAAGGATTTCCTCCAAGGAAAACCTGGCTTTCAAAGGGAAGGGAGGAAATCGACATCCTTCAGAAAGACTGAGAGAAAAAGGAAGCGTGGAGACCCGAGAGGGCTCTTGGAGCGGAGTAGGTCAGATTCTAGATTCTGTTTTGAGAGACAGTTGGGAGGCTCTGAGAGACACAAGAGACTGGGCTGGGCTGGGCAAAGTAGCAGGTGCCAGCTGGGACCCTCACACCACTGAGGGTGGGAGGGAAGCCCAAGGTGAAGGCCAGGTTCCTTGTGGTCTGGGCTGTACCAGCTGTGCCATTCGCGGGGTCTGGACTGGAGGGAGCATTTCCAGGATCATGCTGCCAGGCAGTTCAGGAGCTGCCATGGTGACAGGGAAGGCCCGTTGCTGGGCAGCTGCCCAGGGAGGCTGTGAGCAGTTGGAGGAAACCGGTATTTGGAGGGGGGCTGTTATGGAGGTAGGGGGAGGGGTGGGACCAGGACCCCCTCTAATCCAGTCTCCCCCAGCTTCCAGAGGTCAGGCAGGGAACACTCACTCCTGTCCTCCTCTGCATTCACAGTGGTCACCAGGCAAAAGCGGGGGAGAAGCCCAGATGGCTCCCCTGACAGTTGGCACAAAAGAAAAGGAAACGGAGAAATGAAGGCGAGGGGACGACCATCCCCAGCCCACGAGACAGCTAAGGACAAGCCTGACTCCTCCAGAGCAGGACTTCACCGCAGTCCAGGTACGTTTCTGGGCTGGGCTTTGGCAGAGCTGGGGATGTGGTCCAGGGCCTGAGGGGCCAACCAAGCCCCCAGCTGGCAGAGAAAGACACTGGCCCTGGAAAGATGCCTCTACAGCCATAAGAGGCTGAGAGGAAGGCACCCAGGACTCGGTCCCGATTCCCAGCAGATCCTGGAAGCGGTCACCCGAGTCTTGCGCGGTAGGGAGTGTGTGGTGGGGGTGGTGGAGTCGCGACAGGGAAGGGGCGGTGGTGACCTTGACAAGGAATCCCCCAGGGCGGCGCGCATCACCAGAACCCCTCCCATTCTGTCTCCCGCGCAGGTTCTGCCCACATTCCGCGGCGTCTCCAGGACTGGACGACCCGGTTCCGATCGCCCCTGTGGGCCAGGGGCGGGCGACGCTGCCAGCCGGTCCCCGAGACCCAGCCCTCCTCCCCCAAGCGCCGCCGCGGCCACCTGTCGGCCGAAGCCCGCTCGCCCCTGGCGGCGCTCACGTCCAGGCTCTGCAACCAAGTGGGCGCCCTGGAGGTGGGCCTGGGCGAGCTGCTGGCCCCGGGGGGCGCCTTCCTGCCGGTGCCCCGCCGCTGCACGGAGCCCACGGCCTCGCAGCGCGCCTGGCTCACCTGGCAGCTGGCGCACGCGGGCGCCGCCCTGCACTGGGCGCTGGCGGCGCTCGACTCCCTGCTCGCCGCGCGGCCAGGACCCACCAGCCCGCTGCCCTCTCCGCCTGGCGCGCCATGGCTTTAGAGGGTAGTCACCCGGCAGCTCCCCGCCCTTCCGGGGCGGAGTTCCTCCCACCCACAGCCACGGAACACTGAGCACCCACCTCCGCTTGCAAGGCTCCGAGGCAGCATCGTGCACCCCGAGGAGACGAGCTTCCCCAGGGCCGACAGAAATCTACCTGTCCCGGGACCCACCCACCATACTGCGCTCTTGCCGCATCCCAGCTAAGGGAGATGGGTCCACATTTCCAGAAGATAGCCTGCCAGGATGAGCATTCAGAGGAAAACACTTGTTTTATTCCAAGGCTTAGATTACCACTTTAC
This sequence comes from Camelus ferus, assembly GCF_009834535.1. Classification (NCBI taxonomy): domain Eukaryota; kingdom Metazoa; phylum Chordata; class Mammalia; order Artiodactyla; family Camelidae; genus Camelus; species Camelus ferus. Next base: position 56,595,768 of record NC_045699.1, read on the forward strand.
TGATGTGATTTGTTTCTCTTCATCCCTCCGTATTTTCCTATTGTATTTGAAAACTGAAATACCGGGGCGGGGGAGGGGAGCGGGGGGTTGCGGAGAGGGAGAGGGGTGTGGAGGGAGGGTAAGAAAGAGAGGGAGAGAGAGAGAGAGAGAGAGAGAGAGAGAGAGAGAGAGGTTCCTGAGGAAGCTTCCACTGAAAAGAACAATTGTCTTTCTTTGGGTTTTACCAGAGATTAGGTTTTTTCGAGGTTATTCATGGAAACCTATCTTGAACAAATCTTTACATGAAATGTGGGCAATCTCGCTTTTATGACCTAGCTTGTAGGTTTTTGGTGTTGAAATTAATATTACATTTTTACTTATTTGTGGACCAGTATGGCCCACATGTACAACGATAAATTGTTTAATATTGCAACCCTTTGTCCTTGTGATTTTGTGAGTCTGCTTGCAAGTGTTCTATGGGCGTCTTGACCTTTTTATTCATCCTGTATGTTCTTATCCAGTTTCTTCACTGCACCAACTTAAAGAAGTTTTACTTATGCACCTAGATTCCATAGCGATATAAGTGCGCACATCAATCAAATGTTCACTAAAGTGAGGATGATTAGCAGTTACTAGAATCAAGTGCTCCTACAGCTGCTACAATTTAGAACAGCATTCTGTTTATAGATAGGTTAGAATTTGTTTGGATTTGTGAGGAAACACTGATATCGTTAAAGAAAAGCCTGGAGAATCTGGCCTGCTCCCCTCACCAGCGTCACGGCCCACTAATCCTCTAATTACTGCAAATGGGGCACCTACTCAGAGCTCTCCCCCACCACACCCGAAGTCTGAGACCCATTGCCAGCCCCCAGCTTTCAGGCTGTCTTCCCTCTCAGCAACCACCAGCTGTCTCTGCAATGCCTTCCATATGTGTGATGCCAGGCAGTAGTAGGATCTAGGGGAAACAGAGGGCTAGGGGATGCCTGTGGGAGGTCTACAGGACTGCAGTTTTAGATATGGTAGTCGGGAGACCCTCTCCCACTGGTAATATCTGAGCTGGAAGGGTGGGAGCGAGCCACTGGCTCTCTAGGGAAAAGGCGTCCAGACCGAGGCACTCAGTGAGCAGGGCCATCCCTTGCTAGGAAAGGGAGAGCAGAGTAGAAGAAGTCATGCCGGAACAAAGAAATCATTAGCTGTGTCAGGCATTACCTTAATCTTAGCACCTAGGTTACACCACCCAGGACCAGTTCAGGACCTGGGACCTGACCAGGCTCCACACTGCCCATATGAGGAATCAGATTCTAAGGAGATTTGGAGTCGCACCGAGCAGACTTCCATTCTTCCACTCAGGATTTTAGGCAAGGATCCTGTCCACTTAGACATGGTCACGCCCTGACAGGTACACTCTCCTCCCGCCACCTGTAAGGGAGAAGCCAAATTCTCAGTCGTTCATGATTATGATCAAAGCTGGAGAGTGACGTAACCAGGAGGGTGTTATCCCAGGCAGCACTGTAGTCCTCTATTAAGCCGATTGAAAATTGGCTGGATGGTGGAAACAGGTGCCTTGTGTCTTCTGGATTTTGATATCCCCTCTGTTTCTCTTTAAACTTGAAGTCGGTCCTGACATTAGGACATGGACTTAGAGGAGATACTGTCCAGATATGTTAAAGGCATGAAGATTTTCTTGCTTTCCAAGCCATGGCTCAAAGGCATGTCCCAGGAAAGAGAAAAGGTATGACTGGAGCAGAGAGCAACCTCAGGGCCATTAGCAAAAACCGGGCCCTCAAAAATTTCCGTGATTCCCCGAGATGGTCGCGAGGGGGCGCTTGGCCACCGCTAAACCGTGAATGGTCTGTTAACAAAGCCTGGGTCTTCTAGCTTCAGGAGTGATTGCTAATGATAGGAATCTTTTTCAACTGGGAATGGTAGAAGGTTGTCCAAAGACTGCAGAGTCTGAGCAGGACCCCTAGATTGCCTTCCCATGGCTTAGAAATAGATGCTTCCTCGGGCAGACTCAGTGTTGTGAGGGTGGAACATCTGAAGACAACCTTACGCTGAGTCAAAGAACCTGGTAATAAACCACTATAAACATGTTTAAAAATACAAATTATATGTGTCCTTTGGATAAAAGTTGCAATTATTCAAAAGTGTTTAATTGGAAGTCCAGTACCCTCAGGCCCTCAGGGTTGAAACTGTTTCTTTCATCCCTCCCTGTCCCCAGTGCTTGACACTCAGAAATGCTAACCCCAAGTGGCATGAAGATCTGTGGGTCTGGTAATAAACAATACAGTTCCTCAGTCAACCAAGAGATCCTGTTCTCCTTAGACTGGAGTGACGCCTGACAGGCCTTTGAGTTCTGTGTCTAACCCCAAAGACTGATCAGACCCTCTCCAGAGTTTGAACTTCTTGCCTTATGAAGATGCTCAGGGACAAATTCTGCTGTTTATTTCTTTCCTCCTCAAGGATTTTCTTCTCCAGTCTTGAAAACATTGAAAATTTAGTAACCTGAATCAGTTAACATCGTCTAACAGATTTCATATTTTCTTTTTCACTTATTGTCCTAACAGCTGTGTGAGTCTGGAAAATAATATTGAGTCAGTAATTTTGTTTCCCACATTTGCCAAAATCATCACTTTGGTTTTGTTCAAGACTATAGAAAAGAGTTCAGAATCAGCAATTAGAGGACTCTCTTCTTGCTGATATGCTTGTAATTAACTTCATCATGGGAGACTGTCCCCATAATTGCTTCATGTAGCTCCTCTGAATCTATTTAGTAAACATTTATTAAGTGGTTACTGTATGTCAGACACCATGTTATTAACCGGGGATATGCAACCTGACCTTAAGGAGGTTTACAGTGTAGCAGGGCAAGAGGTAAAAACAGGTGCAGTAGAGTATAGTAGAGGTGTGAAGTGTTTGTAAGGTATGGTGTCCGGGGGTGGGGGGCAGAGAAGGGAGTGATCAATTCTACTGGAGATAATGAGTTTCTGCAAGTTCTTCATAGAAAACGTGTTGCTTCAGCTTTGCTTGGGGGAGGCACTGGGGAGAGAGCCGACTTGAAAACCAGTATCCTCAGTCCAACTGTGAAGCCTGCAGTTTTCTAACGGTGTTAACACTGAGCAAGGGAACCTCTGAGCCTGCTTCCAAGTTCTGTAACATTAGGATCATAGTAACAATCTCTTAGTGTAGTGATGAAGGTTACCTTAGTAACATATATATGAACATTGTTGTTAAAAAGCAGACAATTCGTGGCAGAGGAGGTGAGTGGGGAAAGGATATTCAGATCCAAACTGCCAGTGCTTGAAGAGACTCCTTTAAGTCAATCTGGTGTCTGAAAACTGGCTGCGCTGGGAGCTGTCCGTGGTGCTGATTTCATCTGGGCTTCACACTCATCTCGGGAAGGCCTGCTTCATGCCCTGCCTGGGTCATTCTCCTGGATTTTGAACTGTTGTCTCCATCTCAGCCAGAAGCCCGAACTGCAGCAACTGTACTGCCCCTACCTCCTCCCTGCCCATCCCCTGCCTGCCAGTTCAGCCCTTCTGTGAGCCTTGTGGAAGAAGTGCTGACACAGAACCATCATAATGGGATAGGGGTTCTCAGCATCCATACCAGCTGCCTGAGAGGAGTGCCAGGGTCCAACTCTAAACCTCTGCAAAGGAAACTCACCACACACACCCCAAAAAAAGACTAAGAAGTATTTAGCTCCTGCTGGAGCAATTAGGGGCAATTTTGTCCCCCCAGGGCACACTTGGCAATGTCTAGAGATATTTTTGGTTGTCACAATTCCCAACTCAAGGGTGAAGGAATTCATCACTGGCTACTAGAAGATAGAGGCCAGGGATGCTGCTAAACATTCTACAATGCATAAGACAGCCCCCTACAACCAAGAATCATCTGGCCAGTCTGGCCCAAACAGTAGTACTGAGGTCGAGAAGCCCTGCTCTAGGGGTTGAGGCAATTTGGTGTGGTGACTAGAATTTTACTGGATATTGAGATCTAGGTCCATATTTATTTACCAACTATGACCTTATATAAATCACTCAACTGCTCTGAGCCTCATTTCCTGTTATATGAATGTTTAGGTTCCTGGACTGGAAGGTCTCAAAGCACCTGCCAGTTCAAACTCTACATGTCTTCAAAAATACTTCCTGAGTACACTGCTAGGAACCAACATTCTGTGATACCATGAATACAAAATATAAGGGACTGTATAAAATATCCAAAGGAAAGGAGCAGAATGGGGGGAGGTGAGAGCTGGTAAAAGTTTACTACCCAAATATACACAGAAATTATGCAAGTATAAGTGTTTGGATAAAATACAGGCTGTCAATCTTCAACTGGTGACAAAAAAAACAAAAAAACAAAAACTTCACTAGCAACTAAAGAGAAACAAAATAAAATAACTATGCCACTTTTGCTAATCTTTTGGAAAAAACCAACTCAAAGTTCTTGGGACTGTGAGATAATACATGCACTTAGATATTCCTCTGTTTCCCTCTGAACAAACTCTCAGCCTGGTACTGTGAAATAGTAGCTACAAAATCGGTTAAGCTGCACAATCAAATCATCCCATCATAAAGAGTATAAAGTTTCTTTTTGTATCTATATAAAAATTCGTGCCAGCCTTTGGGCAGGAACTGAAACATCAGCTCTCCCGGCCCTCAGACTCAGACTGGAACCACGTTATTGGCTCCCTTGGGTCTCCAACTTGCTGACTCACTTGCAGACCTTGGGACTTGTCAGCCTCCAAAATAAAACGGGCCAGTTCCGTATAGTAAACATCTTTCTGTATATATAAAAAATTAATGGGAACTTGACATTCTAAAGTAAAGAACAAGGTGCTGGGTTACCCCACTCCTTATTCACCAAACAGTAAGACACTGTTTAAAGAATCAGTTTTCAGAATTAGGAATAAACCCCCTTATCACACCTTCCTCTAGTCTGTTAATTATCTTCAATACCACCTTCAGTGTTGATAGGAGTTGCAAAGGATGTAGAGATTCCAGAAGGAAAGGCGAGACATCCTGGTCTGTGAGTCCACTCTTCAGGAGGGGAAGATGTGATGCTGTCTCTCCTTCCACGTAGGGATCCCTGTGTGAGGCAGTCACGTGGATCTTCCCCGTGTGTCCCTGTACAAGAGGCTCTTTTATAAGAAAGACCAGAAACAGGTTGTTTCCAGAAATGGAGCTTTCAAGTTGAAGCAATTTGGAGATGAAGACCTCTACCACACTGATTTCAGTGATTTGACAAGGATGGGCGATCCTAGCTGTGCCAAGAGGGAGAGAACACACACCACGGTAACACTGTTAATTACCTCTCTTAAAACCATCCTTCCATGAGCCTCCATGGCATCACCACTGAGGAGTGTGAGAAAACAGACTTCTTCACTCTGCCTGTAGGTCAAGGAGAGAGAAGCAGCTGCCCCCTCACCCCAAAAGTCCTACCAGGGGAATGAGTCTAGTAAGTGTCCTTCTGCTGGGCACAGAGTGAAGGTGCAGGAGTTGCACATATTTGGGCCTGAGTGACAACAGAGGTGCTGTGGCTCACCGAGCAGTCCTTTATCTGGTACCTAGGACACTGCACGATCTGGGGAGTGCCAGCTGGGCTAAGGTAGAGATGTGGCTTCCCAGTGAGCTGTAAAAACCTGCCAGGGCTTGGGGCTTCACTCCCTCGCCAGGCTGTGAATTCATGTAGACAGGGACCCATGAATGACTTGGTCACCGTTGAGTCCTAATCACTCAGCTCTGTGCTTGGCACATACATACATTCCGTAGATGCTTTTAAAATATATGAACATATCATGTGACCTCTAAAGGAGTGTTTTCGACATGAAAGACACTTTTACTCATAAAACTGACCGTACTTTCAGCTCAAATCATGATCATATTTTGTCTTTATTTTCATAGGGGATATTCTTGTACCTCAGAGGTTGCTCACACATTCCCCAAGTTACACTGAAGGTAGCAGGGCTCTACAGAAGATAAGAGCAGTGATTATCCTTCCAATCATTGGCCTTGCTCAGCTGGTTTGGGGTGGATGCCCCAGAGAGGTGGTTTGGTGGGAGGGGAAATTCTATGGCCTGGGAGTCAGGAAACCTGTTTTCCAGGTGGCACCAGGGGTTGTGTGCACTGAGGCAGGCCCAGCCCTGGGACACAGATCTGTGGCACACCCCATCTTTCCCTCCCCAGAAGGCCCATCCCTTACCAGGAGCTCACACACAAAACATCCCTGTACCAGAGCCACGTGCAGCCCCTCTCCATGTACCTGTGAGAGAATTACTCAGTGAAGAAGCTGCCATGCTGGGCATTCTCAGTGCCCAGTGTCTTTTCTAAGTCAAGTGTTACAGATTTGTCAGCAGCAAGACTCTGGCTGAGGCAAGTCACTTCCTGGTTTCTCTCCCCGTGAAAGAAGAGCTGATTCAACTTCACAGTCCAGATGGGGAGGGCCAGCTGGAGCACCAGGTAGGACGGAGAGGCTTCTGGGTTAAGTCATTTCATAGAGAAAGAGCCAGGGGCATTTGGAAGCCTTCTGCCGGTAAATCAGGGCTGGGTTCCAGCTCAGCTCCGCCTCTAGTGCTCCTGGGTCCTTGACAAGCCTGCTTCCTAGATCCCTGGCCGGCACTCCTCTCTCCCTCTGCTGTGCCTCTGCCTTGGGCTCACCTGCAGAGCCACACCTAGAGGGTCACACTTGCGGAAATAAACTGCCTCCTAAGAGAGAACCCAGCTTGATCAGGGGCTCCTAACAAATCCAAGAAGCTCAAAGAAGGGTCACAGTGCAAGTGGTGGGAACTCACCCTGAGCTTCCTTTCACAGATGGTGGCAGGTGTTCTTCATGGACCCTGAGTGGGAAAGGAATGGAGAGTGGCCCCCTCAGCCTTCTGAAAGTTGGGAGCCAGAGTACTGCCTCCACTGTGGTGTCTTTTTGAAGATTCAAATCTCATGCTAGTGTCTGAAACATAGGAAGCTTAGGAGAATGTTATCTATAAATCAGAACATAGATGAAGTACTGAGGCCGTGTGTGTTTCAACCTTTCCATTCAATTCACACTTTTTGGGCTGCCTATAAAATGAGTACGAATACCCAGACTCAGAACACATTCACAGAGCTGTTTCAGCTTAAGAATAATGAATTTCCCATGAACTGTCTTGGGGTGAAACTAGGCAAACTCCATTTCTAGGCATAATCTTCTTAGATGCAAAATACATTTGTAATGAGTTTCTGTACGCCTGTCTCAGAAAGCAAAGAAAATATTAAAGCTTGTTTGCAAAACTTGCACAAGAAAGGACCTAGTGATTCCAGAGAAATTCCAGAGAACTCATGGTTAGCTAGAATTTCCTATCAGATTATCTAGCATCAGGCTTCTTTTCAAACAATTTTTCTTAAAAAATGGGTCACAGGTGTCTATTCTGCCTTAGATAACATCGGCTTGGATATCCAAACTCCTTTGTTAAATTCTGCACAAGTTTCCCCTGGGCATTGTAAGATGGCACTTCCCCTTGTGTAACTTGGAAGCCTGACACAACTGAAGGGCTTTTGGCTCCAGCGGGCATCTCTACCTGGCTCTGCTGAACCGCCCTAAGCCCCAGTTGCCTATGAGAGGTCACCTACTGCACTCAGGGAAATCTGTGCCTGGGCCAAGCTGCAGATCTTTCTAGTGGGTCTTCTGAAGGGGGATGGTGGTGGAGGAGGACAGGGTTGAAATACTTGTTACCTTGCTTTGTCTTTACTCCTGTGTCTGATCAAAATGGGTAACAGCTCCACCCAGTGGCCAATCCGCATTAAAACAGCATCACTTCTCTCTGGAGATGCAGCCACTAGCCACTCTTGACTATAATTACTTGAAATGTGGCTAGGCAAAGCAAATTCAGGCAGAGAGTGAGGCCCACGGAGTGATGCGGCATTCTCTTCTGCACACTAAGCACCTTGATGCTCTGGGAAGAGCTGACCCATCGTCAGCGAGCCAGGGCTGTAAACCCAGCTCTGCCCTTGCTTCCTAAGTGTCCTTGGAGAAAGCATTACCTTTGCTGGTATTAATTTTCTCTTCTATCAAGTAGAGAGAATTTAACAAGGGGATCTCAAGGCCCTATTAGGGCAAAATGTCCCATAATCTCTGTCGTTTCTTCTGTCTGCTCCTGACCAAGTGAACAGGGAACTTGTAAGGAAGTGCCTGGTTTCCTGCTCATTACAGGTTCCCAGCATTTCCTAGAGTCTTAGGAGTCATGAAGAGACAACAGATACACACACTCAGCATCTCAGCACAACACCCTCTTCACAGGATGCTGTCACAACAGCCCTGCAGGGAAGACTAGACAGAGGGTGATGGTCCCATTTTACAGGCGAGAAAACAGCTTCAGAATGACTATTTGACTCATCCAGAGTCAGAGATGGATGCACAGGAAGCTGTGCTGGAAAAGACATCAAAGATTAAAGGAAGATGGTCCCCACTGTAATTTTACTGATAGGGAAACTGAGGCCCAAGATCATGTGACCCAGTAGCAGCTTTGTTAGTGACAACATGGAATCCTCAGTTTCCAAGACTCCTAGTCCAATGTTCTTCCTTTTAAACTGTACCTCATGTTCCTCGTCTGTAAACTAAGGAAAATGCCCAACTCAAGATGGTGGTGAGCACTTAGCACTCAGAGGTAAGCTCTCAATAAATACAGTGAGTGGGAATGTTGCCTGAGCTCAACTTTTATCTCCAGTTAAGTTCATCTATCCCTGAAGTCTTTGGCTAGAACTACCCACAAACAGACTTTCCAGAAAATATTCACCCTTTTGTCATCTGCAGGGTGGGCTGAGAGTGAGTTGGCGATGAAGACCAGTGAGGGGCAAAAGAGTTGAAGACATACTGCCTGGAGGGAGGGGAGGTGGCTGTGATTTGGGGAATGATTCTCTTGCACGTGTAAAGGAATAAAGAGCCTGACAGTCCTCCTTTGCAGAGATGAACACGATGGAAAGAGACATCCATGCCCAGCTGGCAGTTCACAAAAAGTTATTGTCACTGCGTGTCTGACCTTTCCAGAAGTCCCCCGAGAGCCTGGCAGCTGGGTCCTTGCAGCAGTGAGTGCCAGTCATCAGAGTACAAAACAAGCTCTGTGTGTCTTCCCACCTCTCTCCACGTGGTGCTTTCTCACATTGCACAGCACTCTACAGTTTATCAAAGTCAGATTTCGACTTTATCTTAGCTCAGCTCACAGAATCCCTGTGCAGGGGGCAGAGAATGTCCATCTTCAATAAATCAATAGCCAAGACATGGAAACAATCTAAATATCCATTGATAGGTGACTGGATAAAGAAGTTGTGGTATTGTCTTTATTCCTGTCAGGGCCCAGAGGAGGAAAAATGACTTTTTTCCAGGGCAATGGCACAGTCTGGAGTCAGGCCTTCTGAGTCTTAGCCCAGGAGGGCTATCCCTTACTGTTCCTCCCTCTGAAGGAAAAAGACATATCTATCTTTGCTCCTTCAAATTCCCTAGAGCTCTGATTATAGTTTTCTGGAAACCGATGTCTCTGGGACTAGAGAGACAGGTTAGGTGACCCCTTTGCCTGGTCTTTGTGCTCAATCCATTTCTACAGAAGCAACTCTAGGCTGCTTTCTGGAAAGTGACAACACATCTCCCTCTCCGCAGACCAGGCAGGGGCCTGCAGATGGGGACTGTCCATAGAGGCGGGGTCTCAGGGCAGGAAGGATGAGAGGAGGCTTTCAAGAGCTGGTCTGAGAGTAGGAACAGACAAGCTGGCCTCGGGTCTAGAAAGGCACATCTTAGTCAACCCTGGCTCTGGCTGGGAGCAGTCCCAGCCCTGGGATTTGCCAAGTAAGAGGCTAGGGATATAGTTTGCCCATCCATCCTGCAGCATTCATGCACCAGATTTACCTCCTGACCCACATTCTCAACTCACACATTAGCTCACACTCACCACTCACTCTGACTCACAAGTACAGAACCATAAATCTACCCAATGCACATGAACAGTTACACACAGACTCTAACATACAAACACACTCACCATACACATATCCACAACTTCATTCACACGCAAGTGGCCCCTCATCCCCAGTGCTTTGCTGACTTCTCCCTGCCAATCACTTGTGATTACTCAGAAGGGGACATCCAGGCACATTTGAAAAAACTGCCTGGACCTCTGGGTACTCACAGCAAATAATCTCCCTGATCTGTAAACCTCCAGGTGGTTCTTTGTTTTGTGATACCAAACAGCACAAAGTGTCTGTTGAGTAAACAAATATTGTACCAACTGCTTATCATCTGACTCTTCCATTTGCCTCTGAGTCACTGTTGTGACATGACATCACGGGCCAATTTCAACTTGACGGAAACCCTTCAGGGCCTCTCAGTCTTCCTGCAGGAGGTAGGTGTGCAGGGCCTGGGAGCCCTCAGCAGCTGGAGTGGACAACTTCATAGCAGGTGCCCAGGGGAGACTGTCAAGACAAGTCCACAGTCCCCGTGAAGTTGGGCAGGGTGCCCGTGCCTAAGATGTCTTAGAGGTGTTGCCTCCTCAGCCCTGGCTTCAAGAATGAACAGATCTACCTAGAACTTCCCTTTCCAGTGAGGCCAAGACAAACTGTTCTTTTCTCTCTCATCTGTTTGTAGTCCTGTTGTTTGCTCTAGTTTGGTTAAAGGCCATTCTAGACAAGCAGGAAAGTTGGCAATGTTGATGTTCCCTATGATGGGCTGAATAATGGCCCTAAAATATATCCAGGTCCTAATTCCCAGGCCCTGCAAATGTTACCTTAGAGGGCAAAGGAGACTTTTGCTCATGTGACGAAATTAAGGGTCTTGAGATGGGGAGGTTATCCTGGATTATCTGGATAGGCTCTAAACGTAATCACGAATGTCCTTAAAAGAGGGAGGCAGAAGGGCTCGACACAGAGGAGACAAGGCAATGTGAGATTTGAAAAGAGATTTGAAAATGCTACACTGACAGCTCTGGAGATAGAGGAAGGTGACTGCAAGCAGAGGAATGCAAAGAATACAGCTCTAGAACCTGGAGTGTCAGGGAGGGGACTCCCCCACGGAGCCTAGGGAAGCAGTGACATCTTGATTTCATCTCAGTGAACTTGATCTCAGACTTCTGACCTCCAGAACTGTAAGACAATAAATCTGTGTTGTTCGAAGCCACTCACTGCGTGGTGATTAGTTACAGCAGCCCTAGGAAGTGAACATGCCCCTCGGGGCGGGATGGCAGGCCCACGCCCTCCTTCATCCCAGCAGGCTTCAGAGCCACAGAGGAGATGAGTGGGGAGCCCAGAGGCCCTTAAGTGCACCCTGCATTCCTGGGGGCTTTCTACAGGACCATGGGGGCACAGAGGCCTGGGGGATGCGGCATGGGAAGTTCCCCAGCGAGAAGAAAGCACACCAGGGCAGTCCTGGCTCCATGAGAACTAGGAAACAGGTAACTGGGACCCTCAGGATCCGCCTTTGGGTGCTCACTGGCCCAGGGTGAGTAGGGTCATGTTCAGGAGAAAAGAAAAGCTCAGGGTCCTGGTGGTGGCAGAGCCAGTGCAGAGCAACGTCTCAGTCAGGGAGGAACTGGAGCTCTGACCATCATTCTTAGGAAGAACAGAGCCCAGAACCACAGCTCCCAGTCTCTGGAATGGAGAGTCCCCAGGGTTGAAGGTAAGGCACGGCTGCTCACATGCGACTCCTCCTAGAACATTCCCTGCGGCCACCCTGAGTGTCCTCACTGGGATGTGCCCCTGCAGGGCCTGGGGGGGCCCTGCCCCCAAATGCTGTTACAGCTGCTGGTTGATGACTCCCGTGTGTGCTCAGTGCTAACGTCACTATCGCACGGGCTCTTCCGAGTAACTGTGTTGCTTCCCCGCCCCCCCACCACTGTGAATTTTCCCCCCACTTGTTTTCGTTTTTTCACCTTTTATTAACTGTCTCTCTGTGAGCTGCCTTCAGAGCCTTTGTGAGCAGGCAGGACACATTAGTAAATAAATAAAGTCAATTAACAAACAAATGAACATTCAAGAAAAAGAAAACGTTAAGGACGCTCTCTACCCTTGGCCTCGTCTCACCTCCCTTAAATGAACCCAGGGAGTGAAGAAAAAATTACCTGGATTATAAGTATTCCCGTTCTTTATTAATGCTTAACAGATCACCCCCGAACTTAGTAGTTTAAAACAACCGTTTTATTTTGTTCAAGATCTTGTGGGACAGGAATTCAGGAAGGGCTTGGCTAGACAGTTCGTGCTTAGAGTCTCCCACGCAGTTTCACGGAGATGTCCACCGAGGCTGCAGGCATCTGAAAGTTCACCCCAACTGGACCTCAAAGCTGGCCTCATTCACCTGACGCTGGCTGATGGCTGGGAGACGAAGCAGGCTGTCAGCTGGAGCACTGACCCACAGCCCCTCCATGTGGCTTGGGCTTCCTCATAAACGGTGGCCTCGGAGAACTCCAATTTTTTTTAATGCTTGGCAGCTCAGAGCCTCCAAAGTAAGAGACCCAGTACACAGAATGGAAACTTTGTTGCTTTTTAAAATATATATATAAATACATATAACAATTTTATTGAGATATAACTCACATACCATAAAATCCACTCCTTTAAAGTGTACAATTTTCGAATAGTCACCGAGTTGTGCAAACATTACCACTAATTTCGGAATATTTTCATCACTCATTACCAGTCTCTCCCTATTCCTCCCTCCCTCCAGTCCCTGGCCACCAATGGTCTGTTTTCTGCTTTGTAGATTTGCCTATGCTGGATGTTTCATATAAATGCAGTGATACACTATGTGGCCTTTTGTGACTAGCTTATTTCATTTAACACAATGTTTCTGTGGTTTATCCACATCGTACCATGTATCAAAACTTCGTTCCTTTGTATCGCCAGATAATACCCCATCATATGAATGGTGCCTGATTTTTTTTAATCGTGGTAAAATACACATAAGGTAAAATTTACCATCTTAACAGTTTTTAAGTATAACAGTTCAGTAGTGTTTGGCACATTGGCATGGTGTGCAACCCGCCTCCAGAACTCTTCTCATCCTGCAGAACTGCATTTGATGACCCAGCCTCAGAAGCCATGTAGCAACACTTCCGCTATAGTCTACTGGTTGTAAGTGAGTCATGAAGGTTGGCCCAGAGAGAACAGAGACTCCACTCCGGATGGGAAGAATGTCGAAGAATTTGCAGTTTTAAAACCACCATGCAAGGAAAGCAGGAGATCTCAAGGCCCTGTTTGGGGGTATCCCAGGAGCATCTCAGCTACATTTGGGTAAGATGTATATACCTCTGTCTCCCACTGGAGTCCGAGCTCTTGTCTCATATCCTACACATGCTAGGCTGGGGTTGTAACAGCTGCTCACAGCCTCCCAGAGTGGGACACAGCACTGGGCCAGGTGCAAGTAGAGAGGCCGGAGCCTGCCAGACTCACTGTAAACCCTGACAAGTCCCACCCTCTATCCGGGTGGCCATGTCTGACCTTCTGGCCCCTGGATTTCTACAAGGATCCAGGTTGACAGCAAGAGCCTCTGCGCACAGTGGGAAAGCGATTACAGGGGAGATCGTGATGCGGATCCAGCTCGAAGTTGACAGGAGAGAAATCAGGCTGATCTAAATGCCCTCAGTGATCAGTGAAAAGCAGTCACAGCACAGAATGTGAACAAGGGAGAGGGCTGAACGGTAAGGCGCCCTCCAGGGCACCTGCCTGTCCTCTGTTTTCCTAAGACCTCACAACTCAAGGCCAGGGCTTCTGAAAGAAGTTCTCGCTTTTTTTTTTTTTTTTTTCCAAAGCCACTCTAAACAGGTGGTATATTTATTTGTATGATTGGTGGTCTCTCTCCCCCTGGTCTGTGAGTTTGGGAGGCAGGGCCACAGTTGGGTTTGCTATCATTGTCCCGGGCTGTGAGGCTTCACTACATCTCAGCTGCTCCTTCCCTGTGCTGGGGCCCGGCCCTCTGGGGCCCTCCCCTGGTGGCCCTGCCCAAAGCTGGCCCAGAGCCCCCTTGCTCCAGGCGCCTCAGTTCTCGCTCCCTCTCCTATAAGCGGAGATATTCGATGGGTTGGGAGAGGGCAATCCTTCCTCTTCTCATGCTTCTCCATAAATTATTTTCTCATTTCTCCCACAAACTGCCACAAACCTGCCCCAACTTTCACAAGAAACAAAACCACCCCATCTCAGAGGCTGCCTCTCTTTCTGCCACTTCCTTCCTCTGAAGCAATGAAGCCCAGAGCGCATGCCTGCTGGGGTTCATTCACTCATTCAACAAATGTTTATGGATCAACTGTGCTGTGACATGAGCTATTTCAGGAGCTGGGAGTGCCCTCCTGGACAAAAATACAGAAACCCCTGTTCTCCTTGAGCTCCCATTTGAGTGCAAAGAAAGGAAAAATGAATAAGCTAATTCAACAGTAGGCCACAAGGTGACACATATCCTGGAAAAACAATAAAGCAGAGTAAGCAGGGTGAGAGATACAAGAAGAATTGCAGTTTTAAATAGGGTGGTCCGGGCAGGTCTTACCAAGACGGCGAAATTCGGGAAAGAAAAGGGAACATGCAAGGAGAAAAACCTACATTAAAAACACTTTAGTGGCTCTTTGTCCCAGAACAAGTTTCTGACTTTAAATGTGGCCTTCAGGTTGCCTGTGGCCTGGCTCCTGCTTTCCCCAGACTCACCAACACAAAGTTCACACCATACCACACACATACACACACACACACACTCTGTCTCCACACTCTGGCCAACCTCCAATGTGCATACTCTGCCTGCGCCACACACAGCAGATGCAGAAGGCTGTGTTATGTATTACGTATTATACGTAACGCTACTCATAGCATAACTGTAACATAATAGATGTTTGTGGGAGGAGGTTAGCTGAATGGAGCAACATGGCAAATGTGCAAAAGTCCGAGCCATAAAGTGTTCAACTCCAACCTCAAGCTCACTTATAACCACAGATTGGCAAGTGAAGGGGCAGTTAGAAGTCCTCCATTCCACCCCTCACTGAGGCCCAGAGAGGGATGGTGTTGTCCATGGGGTCACACAGTGTTATCTGAACATCCAGGCCAGACAGTCTGCAGAAATAACATTTTGGTGCATGTAAGCTTTTCATGAGACCTCAAGTTCCTCTGCTGAGCTTCAAAAGGAGAAATGACTGGTTGGATTTCCTTTCCACCAACTGACCATGCCTGAGCTGGGCTCTCTGTTTAAAGGGCCCCTGGCTGATCTCTGTGACACTCGAGGCAGCACCATCTTTTCCGACTGCAGATTCTGTCCTGTCCCCTGTCTCTAGGTGTGTGCTAGAAAGACAGGGCAGACTCCGTTGTTCCTTAGGAGGAGGGGAATCTACAGGCTGTCAAAGGACAGAATCTGGAAAGAATCTCTTGCCATGGGCCAAGGCTTGGCCGGCTGTGGTGTTATCTTGTGAGCTGGGATTCTGTGGCTGGCATCCGGTTCTCTGCCTGGGGGCCGGAGGAGGGGAGTCTCTGGTGGCTCAGAAAGAAAAGGGGCACTTTAGAACTTCAAAGCTGTTATAATATAATATACTCAAGGAAGTGAGAACAAAGTATGAAGGTCATCAGATTGTAACAAAGCCAACAAAAACAATCAAATGAATAAAGCTGTGTTGAAAATCCTTTGCTGGGTGATGGGGGAGTGGAGGAGTGTATGGGAGCCTGCTTGTGTGAAGGTCAAGTCTTTTTACTTCTACTGCCCAAAGAGGTGAAAAATGACATCCAAATACCAAGCTCTTGGGGCCCAGATGCGTCAATAATACGTCTTCTCTGCATTGCTTCCTTCATGGGCCCTAGCACATCCCTGACAGCAGCGGACCTCCCTCTCAGACCTCCTTGCAGTGTCAGCCCATACTCTTTCCCTGCCCCAATCCCTGACTTCCCTCTACCCCCACTATCTCTCAGCTTGAGGCCCTTAGAAGCCGTGTAATCCCGAGCAAGTGGCTTGACCTTTGCAGTGGCTTCCTCTCATAGTGTTGCTGAATCCAAGTCCCTATGCCTGACCCACAGTGAGGCTGAATAACCTGAAACATCGGAGTTTAGAGCAGAGAAAGGTTTATTGCAGGGCCAAGCAAGGAGAATAGGGCAGCTCACACTCAAAAGACCTGAATTCCTCAGTGGGTTTCAGGAAAGCATTTTTTTTTTTTAAATTGGGGAGGGGGGTAATTAGGTTGATTTATTTATCTTTAATGGCAGTACTGGGGACTGAGCCCAGAACCTCCTAGATGCTAAGCATATGCTCTACCACTGAGCTATACCCACCCCATACAGGGAAGCATTTTTAAAGGCAAAGTGAGGGAGGGGAGTAGCAGGGTGTGTGATCAGCTCGTGCACAATTCTCTGATTGGTTGATGGTGAGGTAACAGGGTGGTGTCCCTAGGGGTTAACATTATCAATCCTCAGTGTCCAGTAGGTCTAGGGGCTACTGCTCATGGTCATCAAGTAGTTAACCTCTTCCATTTGATGGGGGTTTTAGCATCTGTGAAAAAACTCAGGAAATGTGCATCGAATACTGTTATCTAACTACTTCAGGGAGAAACTAAAGATTCTGTGATCACCATATGGCTGATTTACTGTTTAAATTCTTACCAGTTTTCCTGCCCCAATTGCTATTTTTATCACTACAAGTTCACATCCTTTCAGTCACTAATTCTTGAGCCAGGCTTTCGTGACTCAGGGGAGGCCTGGAAGACTACACCTTTTCTACGAAGAAGAGATAGGCTGAGGAAACGGAAGGAGGGGTCTCTCCCAGGAAGGCCCTGTAGGGTACTGCTCAGTTACAATAGAACAGAAATATTTGCTGCTTTTGATGACAGTGGCTACCATTTTTTGAGCACACTCCCACTGCCAAGTCTATGCTGGGACTTTAACACACGAGTCTTCATTTAAGACTTACAATACCTCTATGACATAGATTCTATCATTCTTTCCATTTTACTGACCAGGAAACCAAAGCTCAGAAATTTAAAGCCATTTGCCAGAGGTCCCACAGCCAGTATTTGCTGGTTCAGGATTTGAACTGAGGTCATACTCCTGGTTCAAGGTCCTCTAGCACTGTCTCTAGTAAGGTTTTCCTGAGGAGCCACTTTCCTCATAGGAAGACTGGCAAAGAGTTACTAAATATATTTTTAAATTAAATACTGCTAAAATTCCCTCATCCCCTATAAAATTTACCCCCTGAAAACTGGATGGATGAAAATGGACGACAATACACAAAAATAAAAATACCAATAAGAAAAGAGCCTACCACCCTGGTTATCAAAGAAGTACAGATTAAAATTACAACTGTGTAGATGACTGGATAAAGAAGTGGTGCCACATGTATACAATGGAATACTACTCAGTCATAAAAAGAATTAAATAATGTCATTTGCAGCAACATGGATGGACCTGGAGATCATCATACTAAGGAAAGTAAGCTAGAAAGAGAAAGAAAAATACTATATGATATCACTCAAACGTGGAATTAAAAAAAAAAAAAAAGACACAAATGTATTTACAAAACAGAAACAGACTCACAGACGTAGAAAACAAACTTATGATTACCAGGGGGGAAAAGGGGTGGGAAGGGATAAACTGGGAGTTCTAGATTTGCAGATACTAACTACTATATATAAAATAGATAAACAAGTTTCTACTGTATAGCACGGGGAACTATATTCAATATCTTGTAGTAATAAAAAGAATATGGAAAGGAATATATGTATGTATATGTATGAGTGAAACATTATGCTGGACACCAGAAATTGACACAACATAGTAAACTGACTGTACTTCAATTAGAAGAAAAATACTACTGTGTATTGTTTTTCACTTAGATTGGAAAAGACATTTAAAAAAAGACAGACAGAATGGCTACATTTAAAGCCTGAGGCATAATTAATTTACTCCTAGTTTGTTGCTATCCAGCCCATAGGATGCAGTTTTCAGTATTTAACTCAACATATGTTAAACTTCGCACGGTTTACTACAAGGAGCAATAAACCTTATTTATGAGAATCACGAAGACAAGTGCAAAACAGGAAGGGGCTAAACGGAACGCGGGAGAGAGCCCGCTGGGCTGGCGGCTCTGGCCCCTCGGCTGTATCTGCTAGCGACCTGGGGTTCAACGGCGGCTTCGGATGCGCCCCAGGCCGCGGGGAGTGAGGCGCGCGGCGGGGACCACAACTCCCAGGCGCCCGCGCGCTCGCCTCGCCCCGACCACGTGACCTCGAGGCCCAGGTAGCGAACGCGGCGGCGGCGGCGGCGGCCGGTCGAACTCGGAGCCCGAGACCCGAGCGAGCACAGGCAGCCCCGGCGCCCGGCCGCCCAGCGCGCTCACCATGGCGGTGAGTCCCGGCGCCGCCGAGAGCAGCGGACGCGGGGTGGGCGCCGGGGCGCGGGTCCCTCTAGCAGCCGACCTGGCGCGCTCCCAGGTGCCCAGCGCCCCTGGCCCAGGGCTGGTGAGGGGTGTGTTGACAGCATTGTCAACAGCGGGAGGTGGGTTGCGGGGACACGGCAGGCAGAGCTGGCCGTGGCTTTGGGGCTTTATTTGTCCCTCCTGCTGAGAGTCATTCCGCCTCGACGAGCAGTCATTACTCCGCTGCTGTGGCTCAGCTGAGGGTGGAGGCGCGGTGGGTGAAGACAGGCGAGTCCCGGGGGAAGACTCCAGGAGGGCTCCGGCGAAGAGGGATTCCCCAGAGCATTTCAGCCTGCGACCGGGCCGGTCCCCTGTCTTGGCAAGTTCGTGGTCTGATCCTTTGCGGGGGGAAAAAAATACTAGACCCAGCTGCTTTCCATCCTCCCTACATCTGGGTCAGAAATAGCCTTTCAGATAAACTACTTTTCTAGGTAGAGTTCACTTGGGCTGGGGAGAATGACAGCTTGCAAAACTCCTTGGTCTTTGAATAAATCGTATACGCAATTTTCTTCATCCGGTGAAGTCTGCCATGGAACTGAAGATCCAGGAAGCCAATGCAGATCATTTATTCAAACACCCACATTCACCTCCTACTGGTCCTCTAAAAAGGGAAATGGATGGGAAGAGCTTATATGTAAAGTTCCCCAACCAGTCAGCAGCAGAACAGGGACCTTAAACTTCCCCTAAACTCTTTGGCTTATAAATGAGGGCACTTTTCTCAAAGTTTAAGTAATTCCAAATGAGAAAATGAAAGAAACAAGTCCTATGACTGCTCTCTTCTTCACCACAGCCCTTCCTGAGCAGGGTGGGGCCCTGAATAAGGCATAGATATATTAAATTCAGCTGCTGGAGGCCCAGATTTATCCTAAGCAGCGAAACAGTGTAAGAGGTCAGCCCTTTACATATCTGACCACAAAACTTTTTAACTGAAAACTGCAGCCCCAAGTCAGGGTGTGCTGATTTGAATTTTTTTCTCCTGTGAAAAGGCAAGAGAGGTGAGTCTTTGTCCCTGCCTGGCTCCTCACTCCCCAGTGGGGTGGAACCACATGCTCTGTGTGGACACTTCTACTGGACTGTCCTGCTTCCCCTGGCTGCCTCCTGCTCTTCCTGCTTCAGAAGATGTCTCAGCCATCTGCCTCCCCCGCTGGTTAGGTGTCTCCCAGGGTTCTTCATCCCCGGTACCCCGAAGGGCTCAGTGCCTCCCTTTCACTGAATACATACACCTCATTGTAATATTTGTTCCCTTCCTTCTCCCTTAACTGGCGTTAGCTCCCCGGGGGCCAAGGACTTGTCTCATTCATCTCAATCTCCAGCACCTGCATCCCTAGCACAACAGTTTATTGATTGAATTAATCCCACTGTTTTGTGGCTGTTGGGGTCTGCTGTTGATAACTGAGATAAATGGCCCAGGACCCAGGATGATAGAAGGAACCCAGTTATGGAACCTCTCTAATTAGCCACAGGGGACATTCCAATCATGCCACCTGCTTTATCAAGTGAACTCAGGGAAAAGCTAAAGCTGGGACACCTCCCTCCACCTCAAGTGCAGAGATGGTACTGGAGGCTTCTGCTAGTGTAAATGGAATTTCACAGGATTATTTGTACCTGTTTGTTTTTGCATATTAACCTTTTGTGAATATTTTGCCATCTCAACAGATACTCTTTTTGAAATCTTAACAAGAGATATTTCTGGAGTAGTAGGACTCAAAATGATTTTTACTTTCTTTTTGGTACTGTTCCAGCTTTTTACATTGAGCAAGTATTATAAGCTTTTATATTAGCGGGATAAAAAGCCATTTTTATTTTAAACTTCTTCAACATGATTTTTAAGACTGCATGGGCTTCCATTTTCTTCTGATGAGGTCTTGGACAAATCCCTTTCCCTCTTGGGACTCATTTTCCCCATCTTCAAATGAAAAGGGGTTAGAGAGGGACCAGAGTTGGACCAGATCAGTGTTTTTCACACTGAATTTCAGCAGAGCTCAGAACTCTCTCCCCATTTCACCCAGAGCCCTGTGTTTTATATGGTGGGGTTACAAGGAAGATTTTATTTGCTGGTGTTCCCTGGCAAAAAAGGTTGAAAACGAGGGGACTAAAAAGTCTCTGAGAATATAAACAAGGGGATGTAATGTAACATCTTGGTAACTGTAGTTAATAGTACTGTATTGTGTATTTGAAAGTTGCTAAGAGATCTTCAAAGTTCTCATCACACGAAAAAAAATTGTAACTGTCATAATGGATGTTAACTAGACTTCTTGTGATCATTTTGCAATATGTACATATATCGAATCATGTTATACACATGAAACTAATATATGTCACATATCTCAAAAAAAAAAAAAACTTTCTGAGGACACGTTTAGCTCTGACCTTTGAGAATTTTAGTATTTAACCATTGTCTTTGAAGGCAAAGGCTTTCACCAGCTGATCCCAACTCAGCCAGGATCTCCTTAGCTGGGTGAGCACCTACGGTGTTTGTAGAGCTGCTTCTGCTGGCTGAGGTCTTATTTGGTGACAAGAGGGAAACTTCCCTTTTCTGAGAGGGTAAACTAGGTTGATCCTTCTGGCTTTAATCTTGCCAAATACAGTCATTAAACCTGGTGTGGGCATTTAGAATCACCGTCCAGTTCCCATGTTGTCCTCCTTTCTTGGGCATTGAGAGGCAGCATAGACACATAGGGCTTTGGCATCCTTCTAGACTTGGGTTTGAATCCCAGCTCTGCCAACTTAGTAGCTTTGTGACCTTCAGTAAATTACTTAACTTTTCTGGGCTTACTTTCCCCCATTTTCCTTCCTAATTGGCCCTGTCACACAGACGACTATTGTGAAATGAAATAATGTGTGCAAAGCCCTTGATGCTGCCCTGAACACAGGGTGGACCAGGCACTGTTTGAGAAGAGCATTCAGACAGGCGCTGCATGGTCAGTACTTCTACCTTCGTTTTTTTCTAGAAGACTGAGCTCATTGAGGGCGAGACATTAACCTGTATCCATAATGCGGGGCACAGAATTGGACTCAGCAATACTTTGGTGAATTTCAAGTGAACAGGTGTGGGGCAGATTGAAGACAGCTGCCCCTAGGCCCCTCCGTGATAAACACCACTGGAGCGGAATGGCTGGAGCTCTGGGGGCTAAAAAGAGGCAGTCGTTCCTCAGGCTAGTGCTTCCCCATTGGTTTTGGAGGGCATGGGGAGTCATCTCATTGTGACCTGAGAGCACTGTGACCTGGCTGGCCCAGTGAGGATGGGTACCCCGCCAACACCTCACTTCTACCTGGAGCAGGGCCAGCTCAGTTATAGCTCTGCTGTTGACCCGCTGTGGAACCCTGGGCAAGCCCGGTCCTGTCTGTCCCCTGCTGTCCCTGATGACCACTGATGGCCCTTCCAGCACTTAAATCCAGTGACCTCATTTTCCTGCGCCTTTAGAAGAGGTTGCTGGAGACCACTACGGGACACAACTTCCACTGCCCTAAGCTACCTGTGATGCAAAGTCCTTTCTCTTTCAGATGCATTTCATCTTCTCAGATGAGGTAGTGCTTCTCTTTGATTTCTGGAAAGTCCACAGTCCTACAGGTAAGAATTGGGAAGCCCAGACTTGTAGATTGAGAAGCCTTATATCCAGACAGTGGGAACCTAGGTTCTCCTATTGTTTTGCTCTGTGGATATTTTATTTTGTTTTGTTTTGATTTGGGGGGAGGGGCAGGATAATTTGATTGATTGATTGATTACTGGGGATTGAACCCAGGACCTTCTGCCTGCTAAGCACATGCTCTACCACTGAGCTATACCTTCCTCCCCATCTGTGGACATTTTAGTGAGCCTGACTCCTCTTGCATAACCATTGGGCAGGAACTCTGCACTTATAATTCCATTTGCAGCCACTGCCCTTCAGATTGTAAAGGGCTCCGTTATGTCACTGATCCTCACTGATCTGCCAGAGAGAGGCTAAGGGATGCAGTTTTCCCCTCTGTTACAGGAGAAGGAACTGAAGCCTAGAGAGGGGAAGAGACTTTTCCAGGGTCACACAGCAAGTAGGCATCAGAGCCAGTACTAGATCAAGGCCTCTTGTCTCCCAGTGCCTCCTTCATACAGGGTTCACTGTCCAGCATCAGCTCAGAAGCACCGAGCAGCTGCTACAGCAGCCTTTGACCTCAAATGAGACACCAATTTGAAAGAGAAGAGTATTCCTTTGACCTGAAAAGGCAGAGCCAGGCACTAATTCATGATGGAATTATATTTCCACTTAAGTAATTGCATCTTTAAAATAGACTGGAAACAGCCCAAATGTCCATCATTGCAGGTACCGATCAAATAAATTATGGTCCTCCCTACAGTGTTACCATTCCAGTAATCTGTTGTGGAGCAGACCTAGTGGCTTAAGAGAACAGCAGTTGTTTTATTATTCTTTCTCAAGGTTCTGAGTTGACTGGGTTCAGCTAAGCGGTCCTCACTCAAAGTCCCTCACATGGGCAGGTGTAGTCAGACAGTGGCTGGAACTGGAGTCATCTTGAAGATTTCCTCATTCTCATGTCTACTGATTGATGCTGGTTGTTAGTTAGGACTTTAACAGGGGTTGTTGGCTGAGCACCTACATGTGGCATCTCCTATGGCCTGGGCTTTCTTGTGGTGGGGCAGCTGGGTTCCAAGAGCAGGCGAGTGTCCCAAGAGAATAAGGCAGAAGTGCGTGGGGTTTTTAAGACCTAGCCTTGGAAGTCACAGAGCACCACTTCCACCTTAATTGGTTGAGACAGTCACAAAGGTCTTCTCAGGCTAAAGAGTAAACACCCCACCACTTGATGGCAGGAGTGCTGACACTGTTAGAAGAGCATATTGGGTGGGATATAGTGAGGTGGCCATCTTTGGAAAATATAATCTGTCACAGATGATCTGAAGTCACAGAAATAAGGTAGATCCGTGTGAACTAAGGGGAATCCATGTGCCAGGTACAGTTGGATGATGATGTCAGATGCAGAAGAGTGTGCACGGATAGGAAGCTGTCATTTAGACAAATAAAGGTTTATATATACTTTGAGTATCCCTGAAGCTATATATACAGGAAACTGCTAGCAGAGGCTGCTTTTGGGAGGGGAACTGAGGTTTTGGGAGACTGGGCTGGGAAGAATACTTACTTTTCATAGTATACTCTTTTGTACTATTTGAATTTGTACAATGTGCATGCAATTACCTGTAATTTTGTACTTTAAAAACCTGCATCTTTTGCAGATGATTTCCTCCTGGAAGCCCAATAAAATATTATAGCTGGACCATTTAGTATCCCTCCACTTGTTAAGCAGAAGCAGCAATTAGCAGTTAAATTTACATAGCAGCTCTAGTAAGCATTTACTGTTTTCTGTAAAGTAACTTACTGGCTTTTTTGTCCACTATTATAAAAGTAATACACACAGTAGAAACTTCAGAAAATTCGGTGAGCAGAAAATGAAAAACTCCTGTATCCTAATTTGCTGAAATAATTATTACTCTCTTGCTGTATCTTTCCTTCCAGACTTTTCTGTATGCACACAGGTAAACAGAAACTTGCTATACATGCTCCTCCTTCACAAGAAGTCAGGACAGAGATTGGGGCCTCCTGCCAGGGGCACAGCTGGGGTGGTGGTATATGGCTTCGCCACCCTCGGCCCCAGGCTTTTCTGGGTGGCTCCTCCCTCTGATCTCAAAGCTACACTCCAGGAGGCCACCCCCACTGAGAACGGGCTGGACTGGGGGAGACAGTGAGGAAGTTCTGAGCCCAGCGAGGATGAGGAAGAGATGAGAGGGAGAAGTAGAGGAATGGATTCAGAGAGGGTAGGGGGAGGTGCTCACCTGCCACCTGTGCCAGGTCCCCGGGGAAACTGCCAGAAGGGAAGCAGTGCTTGCCTGGCCCAGCCTCTGTAACTCAGCTTCCTTTGACAGGCATGGCCCTTTCGGTGTTGGTGGTCCTGCTCTTGGCTGTGTTGTTTGAAAGCATCAAGGTTGGTAAAGTCAGGCTGCTCCACCAGGCCCTGGCAAGCCTGCCCATCCCCACCAGCCAGCAGCTCATTGAAGAGACAGACCAGGATTCTTCAAACTCAGACTCACCCCCAGTCAGCAGATCCCACCTCAGGTAACAGGCATGGCAGGTGGGAAATGGGAAGAGTCTTCACATTCACCCCGAGAGGTAGGCTGGGCCCCCAGGACATTATCCCCATTTCACAGAAAGGAAACTGAGGCCCAGGGAAGGACCCAGATTCGCCCAGGTGCTTACAGTTACTAAGTAGTGCGGTGAACTAGAGCTCCGGTCTCCTGCTGTCCAGGCTGGAGCTCTCTCTGAGCAGCTACTCGGGAAGCTCCAATCTTCAGAACTTTGGTGCAGGCCTCAGCCTAGCAACAGGGGTGGCTGCCCAGCCCTCCTCCAAATCTCAGCAGGCTTCCTTAGGTCACTAAGGTTTCCAAACCCAAGATGGAATCTGCGGCTGTCTCTACACACAAATGGTAAGAGTTACTGTCAGCAGTGTATCCAGCTTGGTGTGGGGCACCCCTTCTCTCCTCTCTTCCCTCCCCATGCTGATAGGACAAGCCCTTAGGATCCCCATTCTGCCCTCCTGGCAGCTCCAGCTGTGCCTAACCCGCCTGCCTGCTTTTTACATGGGTGTCTCAAATAGTCACAACCCCCCCGCAAGGGAGGAATTCTTATACCTGTCTTACTAATATATCTGTTTTACTGATGAGGAAATTTAAGTTCAGAGAGGTTTAGACATTTGTGCTAAGCTACAGCTAGTAAGTGGTAGAGCTAGGAATTGATCTGTCACTGAAGTTCATTCATTTTCCATTATAATACTGCCTCTTACAGTAGATTTGGGGGGGAAAAGTCTGCCTTACTGAGGATTTCATATTATCCCTTATCAGTATTATTCCTTTTTTTGCCTAGGACACCAGGAAGCTCAGAGATAAATGTGGTAGAGAAGTGATCACCCTAAACTTGTTGTACAGGTCTCTCTCCCCTCTCTCAATGGTTTCTGATATGCCTCTTTAAAAAGAAATCTCTCCTGGGTCAAGCATACAAATTAGAAATAAGCTGGTCCTGTAACTCAGCTGCTCTTTCTACTCCCTGACACCAGCTCCTAGCTTCCAGCTCAGGATGGACATTAACCTGGCTCTCCTTTTTATCTAGGTGGTTTTTGTGTCACTTCGGCCAGTCTCTACTCCACGTCACTCAGGTGGTCATCGGCTACTTCATGATGCTGGCGGTCATGTCCTACAACACCTGGATTTTCTTCGGCGTGGTCCTGGGCTCAGGTGTAGGCTACTACCTGGCCTACCCACTTCTCAGCATGACTTAGCTGGTGAGAACCGTGCAGGCACTGAGGGCTGGAGAGAGCGCTGGGACCTCTTCTTCCAGACACTGAACTTCCAGCCCCGCACCTCCTTTTTCTCCTGATGGCTGTTCCTCACCGCTTTCCCAGCTCCTGGAGACCCACAGCCGAAGCCAGCACTTGCTCCCTGGAGTTCGGAGGCCACTGCAGCTCCTCGGCCAGCCTGCAGAGAGCTCAGACAGTCTTTCTGTGCCTTAAGAAAGCGTCTGTGACCAGAGGGAAGTTGGAGAGGCCAGAACCTAGGGGCAGGTTTGCTGAGCCCATAATGACTTCTGACTCAAACTTAAGCATATCCAAAAATCTTCAAGACAGGGAGATGGTTCTGGGTGATAAGGGAACGGACCCTGGATACTCTGCTCTCCTGATCTGTGCCTTATCTAGAGGAGCATCTTCGAGTGAACTGACTTCTGTCCCTAGGGGACAGAGACCACCGGCTCCTTTTTCTTACCTTTCTGCCTTGGGATGGGTGACAATTGTGCCTTCTTTGGATCATGTTGACAAACTTAAGATTTCTCATTTTTCCCATTGAACTCCTGGTTGGCAATTTTGCACAATAATACAAAATTTTTACTGAAATGATTTTATTTTATTCAATGATGATGGCAGCATCTGCTGGGACCTGCTTCCCTTTCTTGGGGGAGAGAGTAAGTAACAGCAGATTAAAGGCAGAAAAGGACTGTTATCAAGGTCAAGGCTCTGACTTATCCTCTGAATAGAGTGAGCCCCTCACATTAGAGGAAGAAGATAGTTTAATGGCTTCAGGTGTCTGGGGAGCTCTTCATGGCCTTGATCCCAATGCCCCCTCTAATACCTGATCCTTCTTTTATGCAGAACCAAGAACTGCACTGAATAATATTCAGTACTGATGTTCTCTATTTATTACTTACTGCTCACCCATAATGATCTGGTGGGGAATCATGACTCACTCACTTAAAATACTGAGTAAGCCAAGGAGGGTACTGACTGAAGATGCAATAAGCCATCAAACCAAAGCATTACATTTGTAGAGTTAGGTGGGGCTCTCCAGGTATTTGAACCTCTTCCCTTTAAAGAAAAGGAAAGAACAGACCTAAAGAGAGGCAAATCACTGCTGTGTACTGTCTACACTTAGGTACCTCATGGGTTAGATGAAAGATGGTCTAAAGCTTTGAGAATGAAAAAAGAAATACACTGTAATAAACATATGTTTTTAAACAATGTGTGACCGTTCGTCTGTTTCTCCTCATTCAAACAGCAAGCACACGTAACTCTGATAACAGCTGCAGGAGCTGAGAGGGGCCAGTGGACCTGGTAGTGCTGGCAGGAGGGCTGTCCGAGGACTGAGTCAGTCTGTCTGTCTGCTATGAGGACAACTCTGTGCTCAAGGAACCCGCAGCCCTGAAATGCTGTGCCCTCAGGCAGACACCCCCGATATCAGCCAGCTCATCAAGCTGTTCTTTGGTTCATAAAATATTGATGGTGAACCCATGAGAAAAATTAAGTGTCACGTGGACTCAAAATGCCCATGTTGGCACAATTATTAGCACCTTCTCTCCCTGAGGGCAGAAGTAAAGATGTATCAAAACCACTTTTCAATTTACAACAAGAAAAAGCTATAACAGAAAATATAGTACGTGATGCCTTTGGTATTGATCAGTGCATTGTCCCCACATCATCGGGGAACTGGAGAGCTGCACAGTGTCACAACAGGTGTACGACTTCCAATGTCCAGTGGAGTCTGGCTGCTGGAGGCGCATACATCCATTTATGGGTCCTGACCAGCTGAGGCTCCTCCCCTGGGCACTGCCGAGAAGAGCATCTCCATGGGTGATCAGTAACCTCTTCAGTTTGATAGTCTCTTCAAATGTGGTAATACCTTTGAGGTTTCATAGCAGGCAGGGCGTCTTAAAATAATCTGTCCTCTAGGGAAATGGATTATATGGCTAGACAAAGTAGGCATTTCAACCTTCTTCAAAGCTAAGTCACAAAAGGTGGTATTTTCTCTACTTGAATTTTTTTTTTAAATTTAACAAACACCCGTCTAGTGTTTATTATGTGCTAGGCAGTGTTCTAAGCACTTTACAGTATTAACTCACTGAGTCCTCACAACAGCGTAGAAACTCTGTCCTTGTCTTAGAGATGAGGATGCTGGGGCACAGAGAAGTTAAATAAAGTCACCCAGCTCATAAGTGGCAGAGCCAGGATGCAGTGTCAGGCAGCCTGGCCCTGAGTCTGAGTCTGTTCATCATCTCAGATGGGGGTTGAGGCTGAGAGAGTGACTGGCTACGGCCACACAGCACCCAGTGGAACAAGGGTGTGAGTGCAGATTGTGGAGACTGAAAAGTCTATGCTCTGTGTATTTCACCCTAACAGAGTAAATTCTGTTTCAGGAGATCTGGGGTGGGGCCTAGGAGCCTGTATTTCTGACAAACATCACTGCCCTCCTCCCTCAACCCAGGACGAATGCTGCTGGGGTGGCCAAGAGCCCAGGCTCTGGAATCTGATGGTCAGGATTTGAATCCTCGTTCTGCTGCTTACTAGCTATGTAACCTTGGACAGGTTACTTTACCTCCCTAAGCCTCAGTCCCAGCTATAAAATGGGGATAACAGTATCTTCTGCAAGGGTTACTAAAGGTGAGACAGTCTGTGTAAAGTACTCCATGATAGTGCCTATTTATTAAACAACAAAGTTTAGTAAATGGTAGTTCTTATTGCCTTCCAGGCCCATATGGGAGACAGGCTCAAAGTTGTCATCACAAAGGATGACGTCAGGTCAGATGGAGTGGAATTTGAGTTCCTATCTCATAAACATTTTAAATCAAGGGACATTTTTATTAAAATTATTCTACTTTTTGAAGATTGGTTGCATGGTCTTTGGAAAATCCTGGAGTAAGTAAAATGATCACAAATATTTTCTCACTACTATTCCCTGCAATAGTCCTGGCCTTGAACTCAGGGAATGGAAGCTGCTCTCAAAGTGAAGACTCAATCTCTCAAGTGCTATGATGGGTAACAGAACACTGGGACCCTCCCACCTTCTCTGCATGGCTTCCTAGGGTGTAGGAGTAAGCTTGCAGGAGCAGGTGGACGACAGGACTGGTCCTCACACAACCATGCTGCCCTGAGCCTTGAAACAGCTGGGATGAGCTGGGATAGCAGAGTGGTGACTTTGAAAGCCTGAAATACCAGGGTTAGGTACCAAGAGGAACATGTTACAATGCCTTCAAGCATGTTAACTGACCCAGATCTGTTACAACTCTTGACTCTCAGATTCCCACAGAGGAACACAAATGGCCCTCAGAACCAAATTCAATTTCACCCCAAGAGCTTGAGTCAAGTTTCATTGCAGACATTTATTTTAGTTTTGTTAAAATCAAATATTCATTGACCTCTTATATCAGATTTAAGGCAAAGAAAAGACGTATGTCCCAGGACTGCAGGCAAGGCTGTTAACTGAACCGGGTTTAGATGGTGTAACCTACTCTCGGTTCTACTGGGGAGACCTCACCCCAGGTGACAGTCTTGTTGCTGGGACACAGCTGAGCACTGAGAGGCAGATCAGTCTGAGAGTTAAGAGAATAAAAAGCTTGGGAGAGGGCAGGACTGTCGTAGGGACTGGCTGGAGGGGAACCCCCCAGCCCTTACTCCATGGGGGACTCTGAGGTGGGATCATGGCGGGCTGTTGACGGTCGCCAGCGTTCTGAAGACAGGTTCATACTCCTCTTCACCCAGGCAGGCGGGGCTCAGAAGCTGGCTATCTCAGATATCTGAACTACTGTCCTCAGAATGCTCACCTTCACCTCACCCTGTGCCTCGTCTAGACCCAGGGCTGTTGTGCAAAATCATGCTTAGGGAAGGGTCAGCAGAGAAACCTTTGCACCAGTTTCCTGGGTCTTCATCCCAGCCAGTCAGTGTCATCGTCATCATCATCATCTCCAAAAAGGGGTGTTGGGGGCGGGCGTCCCTTCATGCTCTGACAAAACAGGAAAGAGTAGTCAGTCCTCACTTGTCCCGGCACCAGACGGACTTGCCACCTTTGTAAGGTGAAGCATGTGTTCCTGGCTCCGAGTTGAAAAGAGGTTGTTGGTTAGGGTCTTACTGAAGGGACTAACCCTGAGGCCAGCAAACCTAGGCTTCCAGAAAAGCTAAGACAAGCAGCCAGAGAAAGGAGGCAATCTCTCAACACAGAGACAAGAAGACCAACTTTGTTTGGCTAATTTTGTCATTTATTTATGAAACACAGGTATTGATTTGATAGGTTTCCTCTCATGCGGTAACTTATAAACATTTCATGTGGGAAAAGGAGAGAGTGGGAGGAAGATAAAGAAACAGAGAAGCAGAGCAGCCCTAAAAGAAGAGGATGCAGAAAAGTGAAGGGAGGCTGGGAAGAATACAGTCACATCTGAGAAAACGCTGTCATGGTCTGTCTAAGGAGGCCTGTCTGGCTCTGGAAGAGGCCCCACCATTTGAGAGAGAGTTGAATTTAGAGGCCAAATGGAGAATCCCAACAGATGAAGAAATCCCAGGGACACAGGGCCACAGCCTCCCACCCCTGGTCTCACTGACCCTACCCTCACTCCCTCTAACCAGGTAGGAGGATAAGGGGGAGTAATGGGCCTCAGCCCCTCGTGTTTTTCTTCTGGATTGGGAGGGAAAAGGTTCCCACAGGGGCAGCAGGGAGTGATGCTGGAGACAGGCACGCATGAGTGTCCTCTACTAAGGTATTTTCTACTCTGGTGAACTACCCTGGCCCAGGATCAATCTTTACAGGGCTGGCCAAAGGGAAGGCAGCGTGATGTGGTCAGAGGTCCCTGGGCTAATTCCATCTCCACCACCAACAGACCTTGTTCCTCTCTCTGGACATCAGTTAAGTGGTCTCTAAATTCTGATGGTACAGGATTTTAGAATGTGGCTCACTGCTTCTGTTTTGTTTCAGCTGAAGTTCTGGCTCTGCATTTACCAACTATGTAACTTTGGACCAGCTCTATAACCTTGGACATGTTATCTAATCTTCCTGACCCTCGGTCCTTTTTTCTGTAAAATGGGATAAAAATGCCTACACCAAACTGGACTGGTAGAGGATTAAGGATTAAGTAAGAATGTCTGTGAAGTAGTTTTCAGACTACCCAAGAAACAGACATTAACTTGATAATACTAGTATTAATACAAATAATATACTGCTAATGTAAAAATTCCATCTATATTTAAGGCAGTCACTTGAGACACTCAATTTTTTTTAATGCAGAATTCATATTCAGAGTTCTCAAATGAAAATTTAAAAATTCTTGGGAAGACAGACTAATGGAGGAACTGGTGCGCTCGCCCCCAGTGGAACGCAGGTGAGAGGGGAGGGTTCTGGTACATGCAAGCTGGATCCCAGCTCAGTCACAGCCATCTCCCCAAAGTTTTGGCTAAAGGAAAAACCCATTCTGGTGGATACATGAGAGAAAATTTGCCCCCATTCACCTCTTATTTCTGTTCCTGGGACAGACTGGCCCTGAAGCTGATCTGTGTTCTCCACCCGCGTTTCACTCCAGTGAAACTGCCATCACAACACTCTTGGACAGCCAAGGATGCTTGCACGTTGTGCACTGAGCACGATGGCGACAGTAGATGCAAGAATGAGGGTTCTGATCTAGGTTCTATTAGCAACTCATCTTCCTGGCCTTCACTCTGGTGCTTTGTAAAACGAAGTTGTGCTATCAGTGCTTAACCCATCTTCTGCCCAGGGATGTTGTGAGGACAAAACAAGGCAGCAGGTTGGAAAGCAGACTGAGGAAGCAGAAAATGCTCAGAAACAGGTGGTCTTATTAGGAGCCTGGGGTTTTAGTCCGAGCTCTGCCATTAACTCACTCTGTGGCTTTACGTAAATAAATCATCCTTCTGAGCCTCAGTTTCCTTGTCTATGAATAAGGATGCCAGAAAAAAAAAGATCTTCAAAGTCTTTTCCAATTCTAAAATATAAAAAATACCCTAGCAAATGTGAGTAAACCTGAGGCTTCAGCATTTTAATATAGGACTAAGCAGCCTGACTGTCTTCACTTAAAGCAGAAATCATGCCTGCATGAACGGAGATCATGATCCTTTCTCAAGAATAAAGTGGTATCTGGCCATCCCCACCATGCTTACAGAGCTGCCCCCTCCCAGCCCCGAGTCTGCTCCCACAGGGCCCTGTGCACAGAGCCCAGGGAGTGGGCCACAAACAGGCTCCATTCCTCTTCTCATGGCCAGCGGGGAGGGGCCCCCACGTGGTGGCGTGAGGACTCGGCAGCGCCTGGGATTTCCTTACCACCTCATCTTCATCCTCCTCCTCAGCCTGTGCTTTGGGCCTTGGAACTTTCCGAGTTGCTCCTTTAAACAGTTCATCCTCTTCATCCTCAGAGAGACTGAAAGAAAAATCAGGAACATCAAGTCACAGAAAAACGTTGTTTCTGCTCCAGGCCACAATGCCCACCGGCTCTGGGGTAAGAATGCAACAGGTGTGGTGACCACCCAGGATTCCTCCCATCTCCACACCGGCCTCCCAGCACTCGTGAATCCTCTGTAACCTACAGCCAGAGCGATCCTTTAAAACTAGTAAATCAGACCATGTCACCCTTCAGCTTAAATCCGTTTAACGGCTTCTCACTGCCCTTAACGCCCAAACTTCTAACAGTGACAACAAAGTCTCACAGGAGCATGGGAGACTCCTTTCCATCCTGCAGGTCTCAGTTTAAATCTTATCTTCTCAGAATCCTTCTCTAATCACTCTATCTAATGTAGTTAATAACTCCCACTTTATTCTCTATTACACACCCTGTTTTTTTCCCTAAGCACTTATCATAATTTATAACATACAGCTGACTCCTGAACAGGTCTGAACTGCGCAGGTCCACTTACAGGTGGACTCTTCAATAAATGCACACTGTGGTACCACACGACCCGCAGTTGGCTGAATCCAAGGATGTGGCACTGCAGCTGTGGAGGGCCAATCGTCAAGTTATACACAGAGGGTCAGCACCCCTACCCTCCACACTGTGCAAGGTCAACTGTGTAAGTGTCTGTCTTCCCCACTAAACTATAAGCTCCTCAACTCAAGAACCAGCTCTGCCTTGCCTACCGCACTACCACAGTGCCTACTGCAGGGCCTTTTACATAGTAAGTGCTGAGTAAATACATGAATGAATCAGCCAGTCAGTCTCTGAGGATGAGTCACCAGTCCTGGAAAAACCAGAGACAACCTCCACAGGCACCCAGCTGTTCCTGAAACTCTGCTCAGGGGACATACCTGGAACGCTGAGCACAGTGGCTGGATCCGGGCGCTGCTCCTACGGCCGCAGAGGCTGCCTCTGTGCTGCACGGCTCCTGGGAGGGAGCAGCAGGGCTGGTGACATCGTCTTTCTTGAGCCCTGGAGCCTGAGGCTCTGCTCCTGGACTTTCAGGCCCTGAGGTCAGTGGGTCCCCCTTCTCAGGGTCTGAGGTCAGGGACAACCTCATGGAGCGTTGCTGCTCCCCAACACAGGCATTTCCCAGCGGGCTGGCAACTAGTGTTTCCTCGCACTCAGAGTCCACAGTCACAGGGCCTGGAGGCTCGGGGGGAATTGAAGTCGGGGGCCTCAGAGCTTTTCCAGAGGGAGCGCCAGCCAGTTCAGAAGGGAAGGAGTCATCTTTTGCCTCTGAGAGCGCCTCTGCTTCTGAGGAGTCCCTTTCCCTTCCCTGCACATCATCCTGGGGACTGGGGAGGGCCTGAGGAGGCAGCGGGACAGCTTCCTGGACCCCATGCTCTGGTGGCACCGTGGGGGGCTCCTGCTTCTCCCCATTCAAGGGCGTCTGAGACCGTCCAGAACTGGCCAAGACAGGCAACTCCTGGGAAGGTGTCTGAGGTTGCTCCCCTCCCTCCTCTTCTTCCTCTTCATCGCTGCTCCCTCCCTTCTCTCGCTCTTGTTGGTTTAACAGCTCAAGAGTCACCATCTGTTCAAAAGCCACGGAGATAATCACTGAGAGAAAACAGGAGGCTCTCCTAGCCCCTCAGTCCTTATTAACACAACTGGTCATCTAGTCCAAGTAACTTTGTTTTTCTGCTTGTTTGATTTTTCTTTGTTCAAATGACTCTGCTTCTTCCTCCCAATGGAGGCTGCCCGTATCTGTCCAGATAAGTCGTTCCAGGCATCCTAGTTACTGATAAACATGAACCATTTTTTCACTTATGATCCCTCAGATGCCCACTTTTCAAGGAAACAATCAACAGCTGGCCGTACCTTGATGGTGTTCATGATGGTCCCCAGAATGGTCCTGCCATTGTAAGATTCCTCCAAGTCAAACTCTCCCCGCAAGGACTGAAACACCTGGTTCATGATCTTCTTGACCTGCATGAAGATGTGAGGGGAGAAAAACATTATCAAAACGTATGCTACCAAAATCAAGTGACTAACAGGTACATATAAATTCCAGAGAGAGGTTTGGGAGGCTAAAATGAAGCCCTCTTAGAACTCTGCTGTGGGACACAGCTGGTCAGAAACTGAGACACTGAAGGCTGCCACTACCCTGGAGAGGACAGTGTTCAATAATGAGCAGCACTTGACAGAAGGGCTGTCAAGGACGGGTAAGCTGTGGCACGTGTGCCCCAGACTACTTAAAGACCATCTGTTGATGCCTCCCTCCCACCATGGCCACCACTAGAGCTGCCATGGGCTATGAGGATTCACAGCTAGAAGATGCAGGGCACACTCCCCACGCTTCTTCTGCAATTTAGAAACACTTCCCTTATTTGTCAAAACCTTGGGATAGGGCCCTTTTGGGTTTGCCACCAAAAAGATAGGTTGCAAAGGGTTAAACTCTGACTTAAGTCAGACAACTGGTGTATGGATAGTTAGAACAACAAAAACAACAACAACAACAACAACAAAACTATCAACACAACAAATTGACCACATTCTTTCTGAAGGCCTGATATACCTTCCTTCAATCCCCTGATATGATCTGGTGTATTTCTTCTTTGAAATACCAGCTCACCTTCTCTGAGGGGTCAGTAGACGCAGCTTCAGCCGTGGACAACTGGGACTTGTTCTCCAGGTCCTTGATGTACTGTGCATTTTTCTCTGTCAGGGCTGTGACTTGGGCCTGGAGGGCTAAACACTACAAAAGGAACAGACTGTGGCTACGGCCTCAGAACCAGGACTTCCAGATGAAATTCTGGAAACCCAGGAGGAAAACCACCCTAAGCAGCAAGTGTTAACCTCATGTAGGTCTGCTGACATCCACACACTCCACCCCAACCCCGGGCCTGCTGACTCAAGAGCATTCCATTTCATTATCACTCAACCTCAAATCACAACTTCATCTCCTCTTTCCCAACAAGGTCACTTGCCTTATTCCTAATTAAGTCAAGAATATAATGAAAAAAAAAAGAGAGTTAATAACCCCAGTCACATAAACTTATGTACAGTGGACATTAGAAGCAACCTATTCACCTACAAGATTGCCTTCATCATTTCGGAGTCCAAGATTTTCAACTGGGTAGTTTAAGGAAAGAAACTGACCTCCAGATAAGAGGACTTTGATAAGTCCTAAGCCATCGCCCCCCTCTCTTTCCGGTCTTTGTGCTAGATGATCCCACCATCCCCGTGCTCCATCCCACCTCAGTGCCTTTGCCCAGGACACCTGCCGCCTTCCCCACCTCACCAAAGCTACTTGTCCTTCTTGGCTCTGCTCCCCTAGGCACTCCCTCTTCTCGGCCTCACAGCATTAAATGCTTATCTTTGTTCCTTGCTGTCTCCCTTTCTTGACTATGAGATTCTTGAGAAGAGTTCTGTGTAAGTCTCTCCCCCAGCCCAGTGTCTGGAACACAACTGGCACTCAATAAACATTTGCTTAAAAAATGAAGGATCACATAATAATGGGAAACACAGTCCAGAACACAAATGCTGCTTCTTCGTTTTCTAGGTCACTGACCTGTCATCCTAAGTGAGTATGTGAAAGATTCCTGACAAACTGGAGAGAGAAACAAGTATGATTCTGTTTTCAAGCTGTTAACATCTTTTAGGTTCAACAGGATCTACAAAACTTGAACAACCTGTTTGCCTCAAGCTAACTGGGCTGCCTGAGCTGTCTGGCCCAGGGAAAACACCCACCTTCTTTTCAAGCTGGAGCAGCTTCTGCTGGCTGGCATCCCTCTGCGCACACACCTCCTGGTACTGCTGCAGGTGTTCATCCTTGGCAGAGGCCAACAGGTGTTCACACTTGGCTTCCCACTGGGTCTGCAGCTCAGCCTGTACTAGAGACAGCTGCCAACAGAAAGTAATCACTGTATCCCGGGGGGCCAGGTGCAGCCAGGGAAGCCCACCTTTCACAAGGCCCAAAGAATAAGCCAACAGCCCAGATTTAACAGGGAAGCAACTGTCTGGAAGACTAAATGAACACACAAATGTGAATTTACACACTTACAAGGAGAAAGGATGCTGTCAAATGCACGAGAGATCCACTGCATCCTGCCACTACCCCTAGTTTCCCTGCCTGGGTACCTAAGTAAGTCCCTTCTTTTCAAGGACGATAATGTGCCTGAAGGATGGTGTCTGGTGGGTGAGGACTTTGGCCTTACCATGCTAGGAATGTTTTCATAAAGACTTTTTTTTTTCATGTTTTACTCATATAATTAAATTTTCAGTAAGCTTTTAAAAAAAAGGAAGAAAATTCTCCATTTGATTCCTGGCTCTTCTTCCACCTTTTTCCAAAATTAGAGCATCAACTATGAGAAATGTCATCCTAAAGGATAAAGAAGAAGCTAGAAGCTGTCCTGAGTCCTTCATGTCTTCACTTTATGTCAAAGCACTTCGGTTCCCATTACCTGCTCTGCAGCTGCCTGGTCTGTGGACACCCGAGCTTTTTTCAAGAGCTGTCGAAGTTTGTCCAATTCCTCCTGGTGTGACTTGCGAATTTCATCTATCTCCTCCTCAGCCTGACAGCGCTCTTGAGCTGACTTCTTTTTCCTTTCTGAGAGGTTCTTAGGAACAAGAGAACCA
Source organism: Camelus ferus (assembly GCF_009834535.1). Taxonomy (NCBI): domain Eukaryota; kingdom Metazoa; phylum Chordata; class Mammalia; order Artiodactyla; family Camelidae; genus Camelus; species Camelus ferus. The sequence goes on from NC_045699.1 coordinate 56,632,451, forward strand.
TCATCAGCTCTAGCTGTTCGACAGAGGATAAACGGAGATGGTAATGGTGGTGACGGTTTATCAATATCATGGTGTCTTTACTTCGTTTCTGGAAATGATTCATTTTTCACTTTTGTTTCCCCTAAATATTTAACATTCTTGGCTACTGGAAGAGAAAAATTGTGACAAGAAGGAAAACAAGAAGAGCCTTGTCTACCATTAAGAGATGGGGAACATCTAAGCAGTGGTGAGGGTATAGGGAAGTGGATACTTTCATAAACTGCTGGTAGGAAAATCACAGTCTTGTGAAAGGACTTTCAAAATATGCACACACACCCAGAAATTACACAAATTATAGTTTGTCTTAAGGAAGCATTAGACAGTCTTCATAAAGATCGTGTGTTAGAAGGATGGTCACTGTAATGGTATCTATAACAAAGAAAAAATAAAAACAGCCCCCAAAATCAGAAGGAACTGGTTAAAAAAAAAACTGATGAAATCATAGAAGAAACTGAAAATACAGACCAAAATTTATCCCCTAAAAAGGAATTAGGCAGAAAGGGCTATAATATAGTTTTATTAAAACTTCAGAAACAGGTTGTTCTTTTCATACTTAAACTGTTCCAAAACATAGAAAAAGACAAAAATTGTCCCAATTTGTTCCACGGGGCTAGTAATACCTTCATGTTAAAATTTCAAAACAATAAAAGATACTATAAATAAAGTTAAAAAACAGCAAACTAGAAAAATATTTGCAACATCTATGATTGACAAAGGATTAACACCTTTAATAGTGTTTATAAATCCAACTAATATTACAATACAGAAGATAGCACAGGACATTAAAAAGAGAATTCACAGAAAAAATACAATCAGGCATTAAACATAGGAAAGCTTTACTACTAACAAAAACACATTAAGACAAAATAGCATATTTCACCTATTAGACTATAAAGGTTAGAAAAACTGATACATGCAGAGTTGAGAAAAGTACAGAGAAATGGGCTTGTTCAGACAGTGCTGGAAATGTAACACATTCACATACTTTTCTTTGAGGATAATCTGACAATATTTACTTTAAAAACTTAGGTGTGCAGCATGTCCTCTGAGGCAGCAATTCTACTTCAAGCAATCTATGCTATGGAAATGCTCGAATGAATTTTCAAAAATAGTTACATAGTACAAAGATGTCGACAACATCAGTGCTTGAGATAGTGAAAAAAATAGAACCATAAATATCCATCAACAGGTGAACAGTTAAATAAATTATGATAGTCTCACAGCAGACTACTATGTAGTAGATAAAAAGAATGAGAAAGTTCTCATTCTTATTAGTACACTCTCCACATTACAATTTTTAAAAAAGCATTAGACCTGATCCTATTATTGTTAAAACATCAGCATGTATACATATATGTATGTATGAGTGTGTATGTATGTTCTGTACACAGAGGATATAATCTGGAAGAATAATCATACATGGTTTATAGTTGTTGCCTCTAGTGTATGAGACTAGAGAGGGGAAAAAGATAAATTTAATTTTTTATTTTATATAATTTTCTGGATTATTTATATTTGTTACATGCTACTGTAACTTTTAAAAGGAAAATAAAAATGTTTAGTAAATAGCTAATCCTGGCCACTTGGGCCCAATAGAGAAACTTCGGTTGTAGAACTTACCTTTTCCAGAGACTCCTTCTCAGCTCTAAGGTCAGTCAGCTCCTCCTCCAAGGACGTCACTCTGAGTTCCAGCTGTCTCCGGCTTTGCTTTTCACTCTTGAATTTGGACTCTGCTTGCTCAGCGGTCTCCTGGAGCTCTGGGATACAACAGCAGGGAGACTGGCTGCAGAACCAGAGCTGCAGTGGGAGATAGGGCATCCCCCCAGCTCCTTCAAAGCCGCATTCTGCGGTCTCCCAATCCTACCACACGAGCATCTTCCACTCACTCCTTCCTGCATCATCTCACTGACCAGCAGTAGGTTTATCAAACCATAAACTGACTCCCTACCCACCTATATATATCTCTGTACATACATGTCACCTTAGACATGTACAGAATAGAAGAGAAGTGTTCCAAGCAGTCAGAAATCACCTTTGAATTATATCACTCCCACAACTCCATTCTAGTCACCACCTCAACACAATGAGATCTTTGTTTAGTATTGGTCCAGGCCCCTTCTCATCGCCTGGGTAAGAGATTCTCAGCTTTCTTGGTAGTTGGGACATTCCACCAAAAGTTTGCCTTCAAAACATCCCTTCTCAAATAAAGCTATTTGAAATGTTTCTTAAAAAGGTAATGCATCAAAATTAATTTTGTTTGGAAAACTTCTGAGACCTTTATGGTGTTTTTAATGTAAGTGTCACAGGTCACCAAAAAAATAGAAAACAGGCTATCTGTACAACATTCAAATCTAAGATTGTCCCTCATGTGCATCCAGGTGGTGCTCTAAAAGGGCAGGGATTTATCTTCAAGGTATCACTTTACCAACTGACATCAGTGTTTTTCAGCTTTCTTTCTGGGCAAGTGAATTTTGCTTCTTCCTAACCCTGCTCCTGTTCCAGCAGCACCCCGCCCACTGGTCCCATCTGGGCCTTCCAGGTTTGTTTCTATACACTGCGGTGGATGACTCAACATGCCAGTCTTCACAAATCTGCTATTTAGGTCACCAAGTCTTGAGGGGCACCTTTGTACCAGGCGCTAAACTAACACTAATTTGGAGGGAAGGACTTTACAAAGATGAGCAAGACACTGCCCTTGCCCTTCAGAGGCTTGCATTCCAGAAGGGAAAACAGACAAACAGTGCTGATCAAGCTAACTCTGACAATGGTCATAATAATGTACTCAGAAATAAAGGATTTTAGAGGAGGTCAAATAGTCTAAAATAAAAATGGGAAAATTTCTGAAAGAGGGAGATTTGGAGAGAACTGGAGGCAAATCTTAGTGGTGCTGGGCACACCAAGTCCAAAAAACAGCAGACAGGAAATGCAGGATGCGCTGAAGCAGCAGGTGGGCTAGAATGCCCAGAGCCATGATGAACTGAGAACAACATAGCAGGAAATAAGCCAAGCCGGAGGGGCCTTGAGTGCCGGGCTGATGGGTTACAGTCCATCCCCTAGGAAAGGGGCAACCACTGCAAGAAGCACTTCCTTCTTAAGCTTCTACTGAGTCACAAGTCCAATTAACTCTGCCCAAACAAAGCAGAACTATGGCCACTGATCAACTCTAAATGAACAGTCAGTTAAACTTTTGTCCTTTATGTCAAATAATCATGTAAAGTTTACACCAGGTCCACCTTAATTTTTGGCTCAGTCCACAAACTTCATGAGCATTATGCCAAATGGATTGAGAGGAAAGAAAGAGTTTAATTCCTGAAGTTTAGATGGTCAGAGTACCAGCCCCGCCCCCAAGGGCATACCGGAGAGCTCTGTCTGCAGTTTGGCGAGCTGGCTCCGGAGGAGGTCAGCCTCCTTCATGCTTTCTGTCAGCTGCACCTGCAGCTCCGTTTCTTTCTTTTGGTGGGCGGTCATTTTCAGCTGCAGGTGGGACACCTGCGCAGTGGCTGCTGCTAACTCTTCCGTCACCTTGGCCTGAACAGAAACAAAGCATGACATCACTTTAAACATGGTGCTGGCCCAACCTCACATACTCTATGCTGATGGAACTGGTAGGAAGGGAGCTAAGGCCACATTCAACCTGCATTAAACCAAAATCAAGCCCTCAAATGTGCAGTTTCTGACTCAGAAATTCCCTTTGCAAAAATTTGTCCTTAGGAAATACTTGTACAATCACAAAAATGTTGCTACAAGGATGATTGATGCAGCATTGTTTACAGTTACCAAAGGATGGAAAAATAAAATGATAAAAAATGGGCTTAAACAAATTATGACATATCCATCCTGTATGCAACTATTAAGAATAGTGTTACAAAAAATACTTAGTGACTTGGGATACAGTCACAACCTGTTATTAAATGATACTAAACTGACACATGAAAAATGGTATTCCTGCCATTTTCTAAGTTTCCTATGATGAACGAGTATTTTTTCAATAAGAAAAGGTTATTTTAAAATTTAAATGGAATGCCTTCAATGGCAATCAACTTCTCAATCTACAATTTTGCCCTAATACTACTATACTAATAGTAACACTATAATGTAAAGATCCACGATATGAGAGTAACTGCTTTGGGAGGTTCTTGAAAGAACAGAGATAATAAGAGAAGGGAATACTTCTTTGACAGCTCAATGTATTTTAAGTGGTGCTCTGTACTAGCCAAACAGGACCTATATATTCTTATGTAACATCTGATGAAATCAAAATGACTAGCCTGCAAAACCGTTTACTGATATTCTGTGTATTAAAGGCAATGATGAAAATGATGATTAAAGGATGGTCACTGAAAAGGAATGGTAAGCAAATGACAAATACCACACTCTCATGTGCCTGTAGGACACATGAGAAATCAGATGACAGGAAAGGCAGTGAGTGGCCACTCTGCTCGTATTGATTTCTAGACAGCAGTGTATTTACGGGGTTGGACCAGCTCTCCTACACCATGATATTGCTACTCCCATTACTCCCCCTATGCTACTATACTTAACATGCATTTTTACAGAAGTCTACTTTCTCATTATCATTTGTCCCTTCTTAGAGTATTCATTGCGCTCATCTCAGTTTTAAACTTATTTATTCCAACGTCTTAATCAGTTTTCCACTTTCCATTTAAAACCTGATATTTTGGCTTTCCGAAAGGTAGGCGAGATAAAACAAATAAAACAAATTAAGATTGTATATAAAATAAAGAGAAATAGGCTATGAATTGAGTAGTAGAGGGTCCACTGGCAAAGGCTCTCTCCTTGACTAAACTTCAGTAAGGCTCCTCTGAGCCCTTGACCTTGGCCTCCCGTCCTGTGTTTGGCCTGACCAGCCCCGTTTTAGCAAGAATCCTGCTAAGTCAGTTCAGCAAGAATCCCCCTATCCATTGGAGTTGAGCTCAATCATTCTTCCTTATTGCAACAATCTTGAATAGTGTCTTCCTTACTGTCTTAGTAAGTATTAGAATAACTTTTTAACAATACACAACCTTTAGAGTAAGCTCTAAGATACTGCTCAGCAGCCTCAGGTTTTCATCTGTTAAACACAGAGGATAATGGCAGCTTGAACTTCCTAACAGAAGAGAGTTTTCATTGGCTGTAAGTAGGATAAAAGTTTTACTCACTGTCCTAACAGAACTAACACAATGCTCAGAGAACTTTGCATCTATCCATGACTCCAGAGTTCACTAACATGAGAGAGAGGACCACTTGCACAAGACCTCACAGCAGCTCAGACAATTGGAGGGGATGAATTCCAGAAAAGAGGCAGTGGGGGGACAGTCACTTTCTCACCAAAGAACAAGCAAAGTAGAAGGTCATTCAAAAGCTCTTTTAATCTAAGGTCTTTATGGAGAAAGTCCTATTAGAAGCATGAAAAATAATACTCTTATCCAAACACACACACAGAGAAAACAGTGAAGGAATGAATAATACATTTAACAATGGCTATAACTGAGTGGGAGGATTATTGGTGGTTTTATGATTGCTTATCTGTATTTTCTAGAATGAACAGATGAAATGCTCAAAATCAGAAAAAACTATGTGTCAATACATATATTCTGTGTGCATATGTGAGTATATTTAATTATGATTTTTTTTAACTTAGGGTTTGCAAAATTAAGGTAGAAAGAAAAACATTAAAAACCTACACAGTAGTGGGTGGTGGATATAGCTCAGTGGTAGAGCATATGCTTGGCATGCACAAGGTCCTGGGTTCAATCCCCAGTGCCTATGTTAAGGAAAAAATAATAGATAAAAAACAGAAACTTTATAAAAAACAAAACAAAAAAACCCCCTACTCAGTGGTTATGATGGCTCCCTGGTTTTCACCCTGGATCAAATTCTGCTGTTGACATGGAAATCCGGGAAAAGAAAGCAACGACAGAAAGAACTAAGAATTCAGGAAAACAAGGGAAAGAGCATTCAGGTTAGGAGGAAAACGGCACCAAAGAGAGGTGGCAGTCTGGCAAAGGAAGAACATAGTTGACTGGAGGTGAGACCCTGGGCAAGTCTTTTACTCTTTGGGCCTCCGTTTACTCTTTTGTAAAATCAGATTAAACTAGATGACCTCTAACTTATCTTCCAGTTTTAACCATTATTCCATAGTTTTTATGTAGAAACATTAATACTGTCATAGAGAAAAATAACTAATTTCATTTACCAAATATTCATCGAGCACGTAACTAAGTTTCTGAGCTGTGTTTGAAGGCAGAGAACTGCCTCCAGGGATGAAAGGACGTTGATTATTTCCCTTTAACGGGAGAGATATCACAGGGAAGAGCGTTAAGGAAGAATGAAGTGAATCAAAAGAAAAACAGGAGAGTGTCAAGGCTTGAAAAGTTCCACTACAATAAAGGTGACCAAGTGAAGCATGTGGTACACGGTATCCCACTCGTCAAGAACAGTGATACTCAGCCCAGGAGGTGCCCTCAAACAGATCTGTGTAAAGCATGGTGCCTAGAACCTAGTAGGAGTTTGACAGGTGTTAGTTGGTGGTACTATTTTTGTTATTTGTTACTACTGTTTTTGCTATTATAAGTAAAACATCTACCAGGTTCAATGCACTGTTTCAGACATTTTGGGGGTTTATCAACATGAACATTTGGGTGGAATAATAAGATAATTTAGGGGATTGGCAAACTATCACCTGCAGGCCAAACTGGCCTGCTGTTTTTGTAAATAAAGTTTTAATGCCCTCCCCCACCCCACTGATACTCAGCATGAGTCACATGGTGAACTTGCTGAAAACAAAAGTGTCCAGCTGCCACCTCCACAGAATGTGGCAAAAGAGATCACTACTAAGAGCAGTGATTCCAACCTAGCTATGGATCAGGATCAAGGGGAGCCATTTAAGAGTTCAGATTCAGACCTCGGGTAGAAACCCTAGATTAGAATCTTAAGATGAAATTTTTTTAAAATTTAACAATTTTAAAAACAAAAAAATTTTAAAAATTTAAAAATTAACAACTAAAAAAAAAAAAGACTCTCAAGGTGAAATTTAATAACACGTATTTTTAATTAAGCTCCCCAGGTGATTCTGAGACAGCCAGACCAGTGTTTGGGAACCACTGATCTAGAACAAGTTATAGTAATCATTTTAGACTTGAACAGTAACAGCTAGATCAAACAATGTATTCACGTGCCCCTGTTAGGAAAGAGAGTAAATAAAAGCAGACAAAGGAGAAACAGTAAAAAGTACATTTAGTGGGGAGTGGTGATCCAGGCATTGGGAGCCAGTCACAGCAAACAAGGGATGGTGACAAGCAGCAATGGGAAAGAATCGGGGCAGGGCCGGACAGGGTGAGGCACTGCTTATCTGAAGATAAGGGGTCAGCTTTTTTTAATAACATGACTGGATACTACGGCTAAGAGAACAGCATGAGACCAAAGTCAGGAATCCTCATTGTTACCAGAACATGAGAAACTGTGTAAACTCCGCAAGTTATAAAGTGCCTTCCATTCAACTTTTCAGGTTTTCAAGAAAAATTCAAATACAAAATACAAACTATTTCTTAAACCTCTGAGAAAACAGCAGATGAAAGGGTTGCCATCTCCCATGGATCAGTGGGAGCGCAAACAAGAAGATACCCATTCCGGATAAACAGTGTCACTGGAGCAAAGATAACAGGAGTGGCTTCAGAATCAGTCGATCTCAACCCAAGACCCACTAGAGTCTCCCTTAGAGCTACTCCAGGAACAGGTCAAGATCCCTAATTCTGAACTGACTGAAGACAAACAGCAGTACTTTAAATATCTGCTACAGGGCATAAAAGATATTTTCAGTTGACTTTGTCAGCAGAATAGGTTTAGTTTTTAATAAACTGTGTAATCCTTACCTCAGCCAAATTACTAAGATCGGCGATTGTTTTTGAGTCAATTTATTGCAAAACATATTGCACAACAGAAATCTGGATTGTGGATATATTAAGATTTGTTGGAAGATTTCTAGTTCTCTTCCCAATGACAGCAAAAATTCTGCTGAAAAGCAGACTGGTCAATACGTACACAGGACATTTTTTAGCTCTACACATCCTGACTCGGGCTTTTCTCTCCCCAGTTACGTTACCTTCTCTTGCTCAGCATGCAAAACTCTTGCCTGTGTGTTTTCTGTGGCTGTTTGAAGTGAGTTGTTCCTCCTCTCCATCATCAGGTTACTCTGCTCAACATACCTGTGAAATAAATAGGGGAAAAGAAAACATTTCTCAAGCACTCACTGTATACCAGACACAATCCAATGTGCATTCAGTTGTCACAGCACTGCTCTATACATTCATCAGAAACAATCTGAAAGCATTTGTCTCCCTACGATCTGCAGTAATTAAGTTTGGAGGTAGGAACCTGAGCCAGGGATGAACTACTTTGAATTTGTGTAATGAGGAGGAGAGGAATTTAAAGATGTTTGGTGAGGGGAAATGAGAGAGGAAAGAGCCAGAAATCCGAAGGAGGGAAGAAAAGAAAGCTACTCCCCTTTCCTCTTTCACGTGAGAGACAAGAGACACTGGAGAAGAGAAATACGGGAGAATGATATTTTTAAAGTAAAATGCTATATGCTGTGACAAATTCCCCGACCCCTCCAACCAAAAAAAATCTTCAGAAGGATCTAGAAAAATTATAAATGCTTGGGTTTTATATGGAAATCAGTGAAGTTCTGGTTGATAAAACAGAATCAGCCCACACAGAAGAGAGAAGAGCTAACATCAGTTTTCCAGGCATGAACACCACTCTTACAGATGCGGAAACTAGGGCCAGCAGTAAAACACAGAATGCCCAAAGCCACAAAACAAATGAGGAGCAGAGCCAGGATTCAAACATAGGTCTGCCTTATGTCATGGCCCACTGAGCCCTTTCTCCTGAAATCCCTCTCAATCCCCAAAATTCACATGACAGGTAGGAAACAGAAAGAACAGAAATACATGTAAACTTTCCTAAACAGACATGTTGTTCAACTTGGGTATTTACAAATTAAACCCCTTTTCATCTGGCCGAGCCCATGCCCCGTACCTGTCATTACCTCTGATTTCGTTCAATTAGTTCACTAATCTTGTCATTCTGTTCTTCTATCCGACTGCTCTTCTCAAGGATCTCTTGTTTCAACCTTTCATTTTCCTAAATTCAAAATAGATAATGTGTAAGTTACATTTTAAGAGAAAAGCTCCAGATAAAAGGGAATCAATTTGAACTGACAGGTGACATTGATACGTATTTGAGACAAAAATCTAGAACTTAGGTCCACATAGATATAATACTTAAAACAACACATCAAGTTATACCTGATGGATACAAATCACTACACCCAATAGATTCAACATACAAATGGCTAAAAAATGAAGCAAAAGTTTGGAATATAGTTGAAAAAGAAATGTTTCCTTCTGACTATATAGTGATTAGTCACTTGGCCCAAGTTAAGCCACATGGATTTTTCAGGACTTCCCAACTCTGTGTAGCATTTATCACATGCTCTTATTCCTGGAGTTGAAGTTTTAAAGGGTAGTACATGCCTGGATAGAGCAGGGGCAAGATCTCCAAGCTGAGTGTTCTGTTCTCAATCATTCTCACCTGAACAATTCGCTGGATGTTGCTCATAATCATGCTTGTTTCCATTGTAACTGACATGCTAGGCATGAGCAGAGAATTGCCAGCACTATGTTTCTGTAACTCTTCAACCTACAAAAGGAGTGTCAGAAAGACTTTTTATGAAATTTTTACATCGAAAAATACGATTTACCCAAGATCTGACCACTCTTTTGAGGGGGCTAATGAGTCTCTGAGACAATCTCTAATATAAGCTGGAGTTTTATTCTACTAACTGGATCCCTAAAAAAAACGACCCTTCCAGGGAAGTAAGTACTAACTCTATGAATATGGGAAACCAAGGAAGGGTTTACCTATAAGCCCTAGTTGCTCCCTGTTTGTACCCCCATTTCTACCCCCACTTTCAACACAGCCCCAGCCCTGACTCAGTCACCTTAGTCATGAGATGATCCATTTTATCAGCCACTTTGCTGACTGCCATTCGAATTTCAGTGTTATGTTGCCGGGCTTCAGTCATGAGAAATGAAGCCATGTCACCTGATCCTAAACAGACACAAGCCAAGAAGAAACTTATGAACTGGAGCAAAGGATACTGTACAACGAAAAGCCAATAGCTCTTTTAGCAGGGGAAAGAAAGAAATTAACATTTCCAAATACTAGGAAATGCTGTAAGTGATTCACACCATCAGAAGACGTAGCAGAGACAGAGGCAAAAGGGCTCCAAAGCTAACAATAACGAAGCTATGCTCCTGCAAAATGCATCAAGGGATACAGTCTGGCTCAAGGGCACAAGCAGTGCACTAGCCACTCAGATTGCTTCTCCTTTCATCAAACTGCATGCCAGGTATTGGACCCCGTATCAGGGATACAGCAATGAATAAAACATGGTCCCTGTCCTTGGTGAGCTCAGTCTGGTGGGGAGACTTACATGTAAATAGATCATTACAATGAATGTTGTTAAGTGCAAAAAAAAAAAAAAAAAAAAAAAGGACCATGTACGCAGTTACAAGGTACAAAAGGATTAGAGAGAAAAGTAAGATTAACTCTTTGGTGACACACATATACAGTTATATCCCTGGGAGGAGAGGAAAGAGGGATGGTAACAGTCAGGGAAGACTTTACAGAGGACATGATAGATTTGATGGTTTCTCAGATGGAGAAAGGGCAGGGCTTCCAGACAAAGGACGCACCCAAGAAACTCTTACCATTCCAGGACCACAAATTATGTTGTGGGATACACTTGCTTCTTTCTACCACTGTCCTAATACCAAAGGTGATTACTATGCAAAAGACAAGCTGCAGAACAAGAAGGGAGGATACCATGCCAGCTTTGTGCATTTTATTTTGTTTTGTTTTTTTACACAAGACAACCACACTTGTACATACACACAAGATACCTAAAAAGTTAGCCAAATGACTGTCAACAACAGCTTCCTAAGGTCAGGGGGATTTAATGATGGAAGACAGTCACTTTTCATGTCACACACACCCTTTTGTGTTGTTTGACCTTTTTATAATAGTATATTCTTTATACAATTTAAAAATTTTAACAAAGTAGCTTTCATTTAAGACACTGAACAGTCATCATGCTTTTTCCCAACTTCCTCCAATGTTTTGCTCTTTTACTATTTGCTATGAACCCCACAGAGCCATTCTGACAGAGGAATTAAAAAAGGGCTGGTGGGAGAAAATGTAACAAACAAAACACAGAATGTGGGCGTGAGGGTTATGGGGAGGATGATGGAAATGTTCTAAAGTTGGATTACAGTGATTATTGCACAAGTCTGTAAACTTACTAAAAAAAGATTGAGTTGCACACTAAAAATGAGTGAACTGTACGTTATGTAAATTATACCTCAACTAAGCTGTTTGAAAAAAGAAAAGATAAAAAGGACAGAGATCTATTGGAATAAAAATGAAAAAGGGGATGGGAGGAAGGAGAGCACAGCAAGAGCAGAAGATGAGAAACCGAGGGGGTCATCCTACCTTGAAAATGGGGAGACTGCGAGAGAGGTGCTGGGTACAGGGGCCGAACGGGCTGCAGCTGGGAAGTGACAGCTGATGCCTGGGGATAAGCGTAGGCTTGCATACCTGCGTAGGGCTGAGAAAATGCCAAGGTACAGCTGGTTTATAAAACATTTATATCGCTCTTTTCTGCTTAATTTGTCTTTGATGGAATAAAGTGGGTAAGCTGGAAGGAGACTCAAACTGAAGGAAGCTGGGGGTGAATGAGTCCTGTGTTTGGTATTAGGTAAGAATCTTAGCCGGAGAGTTATGTATGTAATCCAGTGGTACCCAACCCAGTGACTGAAGTCCAACCCAGAGAGTGTGGAAAGTGTGCCTCAGGTCACTCCCCAGTCCTCTTGTGATATAATTCAATTAAGTGGGAATTCATCCCCCGACCACTGGGCCTATTGATGGCCTAAGAAATTTTAAAACTAAGCAAACTCTGCTTGGTTTCGCTGAGGTAAAAGAAGAGGTGTTCACTGTGATTCTGAACTAAATCCATCAGTTTCCACAGGATGCCTCTCCCTTGCTGGATTCTGATGCTTACCTGTGTGACCAAGAGTTCTCATTTTCCTGAGCCTCAGTCACTTTGACTATAAAATGAAAATAATAATACCACTTCTTAGGGTTGTTGCAAGGAATACATGAAGTGATATAAATGAAGCGATATGGTAAGTTAAGTGCCTGGCAGATAGTAAGTGCTCAATAAACAGCAGCTATCATTTTAATGATGATGGTTATTCTTCCTTGAATTAAGGAAATCCAGCTCATTTCCAGAGACGGATATAATTACCCATCCATTACTAAAAAATGAATCTTAGTCTACAGTAACTCTCCATTAGGTGCATTCTGGAGCGAGAAGAGGGCAAAGCAGGACTCTTCTCAATTCTGATACACACCTCCCTAATGGGGCATAACTTGGCCACCATTACTCTGACCCCTCCATTAAGAATCAAGGAAGAGAGGGCCTGTTATCATTGGGAGTCACGTCTTATGCAACAAATGTGTCAGGGCAAAAGAAAGAGTCCACTGTCCTGGCAAACAGTCAGCAGAGGCAGACAGGCTGTTGCCATAGTTTTCTGTGAAAACAGAAAAAAAAAATCTGCTTTTTTTAAATTATGATTTGTACAGGACAGTTCTTTTTTTGAGGGGGGGTAATTAGGTTTATTTATTTGTTGTTGTTATTATTTTTTAATGGAGGTACTAGGGATTGAACCCAGGACCTCGTGCATGCTAAGCACGTACTCTACCACTAAGCTCTACCCGCCCCTCAAAAACCTACTTTTGAGGGATCACTTTTGAAGGCTAACTAGACAACAGAGTTCAGCTATATTTCCGTACACCTTCCACCCACTGCCGCTCCACAACTCTTCTGCTGAGTGTAGTGCGGAATCTTAGCCTATTAACTGTTTGACAGAAGAGAACACAGAAGACTTGAACATATACCCCTTAACTAGCCAAGTGTGAGAAGGAAACAAACACTGGCTGGGCCTTTACTACGTGTCGGGCTTTGCTTGTTCCAGATGCTTTGCTTGTTCTTGCATTTAATCTTTACAACAACCTGTAAGGTAGGTTATCCTTTGCCTGTTTAGAAATGAGAACGTGGTGGTTCAGAAACGGGAAAAAATGTAATCTCTGATTGTGGGGAACTGCTACTGTATGAACTGTGCAAGAAGAAAGGAGACTGACGAGGCCCATAATAAATTATAGGTTATAACTGATATGGTTTAAAAGTGTTACCTGAAAGGACTGGGCATTTCCAGACACAGCTGAGTGGGAATCAAGAGATGCAACTTGCATTAAGGCAGGAGATGGTGCTTGGAGTCCAGAAACGGATGGCTGAGGTGCTAAGATAAAGCAAGAAGTTTTCACTGTTATCCAGCCCTTGTTTCTTGGTACAAGTCTGGACTACCTCCTTATATATCATCACCCTTCAGACTTGACCACTTTTCTCACCTAGTTGCCTAGAACCAACTCTCCTGGAGTCTCAGCAATGGGCTAGTGGAAGGAGACTGGGTGTTCTCAGGTGCACGTGACTCAGACCTACGATCCCATCAGCTGACAGGACGTGCAGAATTACACACAGGGAGATGTCTCATCAGCTGAGTGACAGTGCACCACGGCAATAGATACAGCAATCAGACCAAATACATCTCTAGGTCTGAAAATGCCCTAACCAGGGACAAACTGACAGGTTTTATACTCTAGTCCAGTCTTAATACTAAAACAATGCAGTCTAACAATTTCAGGAACAGTGATGACAACATTGGTGCTGACCCAATTCAAGGCCACAGAGCCTCAGAGAGGTTCCTTACCTTGTGAGGTCACCTGTGGTAGCACTGGATGGGCTGGCTGAACAGAGGGCTGGATGGACGAAGTCACCGTGGGCTGCCTGGCTCCTCGAAGAACATTCACATCCTGAAACAGGCACAAACATTTGGGTTATTATGTCTACGGGTCTTTAACTGAAGACTGAGGCTGACTGTCCACCCTAAACCTGCTTATGACCAGTGTTCTCAGGCAAAGAAGAGGAAGGGAAAGTAAGCAGAAAGGCAAGAGCTGAAGGCACCGGCTACAGAGAGAAAGCACTCTATTAAGTACCAGAGTAAAACCCCTTTTCCCTGTACATTACATCAAATAATTAAATATAGTTAATTTCCTCAAACAGTATAAGCTGTTGATGTTATTTTGTCTGAAGCAGCTAAAGTGACTGCTCCCCACGATGTACCATTTTCCAAACCAGCAGCTAGCTACCTTAAGACTGACCTGGTCTGTTCCTATAGAATCAGGGCATCTTACAAGGAAACCCAGGGAACAATGTAGCCTCTTATCTTCTGCCAAATAATCTTCACAGACCTCAAGGTACTCCCAGAAAATCAGACAGCATAGATTCACTGCACCTCATTACCCTGCTGTTTTTGACAGTAGAGAGTGTTTCCCCTCTCCATTCTTTCTTCTCATAAAAGCAAAGCAATGTTGGTCTCTACTGTAATTCTAATCAAAGTCAACATACAAATATCTTCCTGATTCATACAAGGAAAAGAAAAGCTTGAGTCATGATATACAGTGACTGTGATCTGCCATGCTACAGTTCAAGGGTTAAAATCTCTCTGACATTCTTTTACTTAAAACTTTCTCTTACTTTCCGATATTCTCAGAAGTGTATTATGCGTTTCTGGAAAAGTACCCAGTTTCACATCATACATAAATCAACCTAAATATCTAACAACAGAGTGAAAGGAATTATGATAAATAAGTGTAACAGAGCACTGGGTTACCTTTAAAGGTGATAAAGCTTTGCTTTATTTGTTTACATTATTTATATTATTGATATTAACATAAATGGTCACTATACAACATTAAGTTAAAAAATTAGATTACAAAGCAATATATAAAGAACGCCCTTTTTGTTAAATGTTTCTTTATAATTTAACTTATTCTACAATGAATAAGCAGTACTTAAAAATTTTAATAAGAATATTATCTTACCCAAATTTCATTTCCAGAAACCAGATAAAAATCAATCCTAGAACAATAGGCCCCAGAAATCCTATCTGCCTTTAAAATATTACATCTACACAGGGCTTTTCCATGAAGAAATAAAACAAAATTGTGAAAAATAAAACTTATTTTGGAAATGTTTTTTCTCAAGAGCATCACCTTTGCTCTGTTTTACATTAAAGTCAAAGAATCTTAAAAATTAATCACTGTTAAGTGTTTCAATTCAGCTGAGAAGTAATTATATTAGTCAATAAGGAGCTAACCAATGGGAAAAGAACTTAGTTGGAATTAAGCTACTTCTTATTATACACCAAATTCCAAACGGATTAAATATGAAATAATAGATCAAAATATAAAATAACAATAAATATTTTAAAAAGATATATATGTTTACAGCACGTGGAATTGGACGGCTTTCAAAGCATAATGTCAAAAGAAAAACACAAAAGGAAAAATTGATAGATCTGACTGCAATAAAATTCATGAAATTCAAAAAAATCATACAATGTACAAAGCCAAAAGATACAGGAGTATAATCTTAATATTAGGTTACATCAGTGGAAAAACCAACATTTTCCAAGAGAATCTAAACATTCAATCAACACATATGACCTGAACATTCTTTTATAGGTCAGGGAACATGCTGCATACACAGTGATTTTTACTCAAAATACAGATTCCAGCAGAAAGCTAAATTAACTACTTAAAACTGCCCAGTTCTTGTGGCAGAGGTACAGAATTGCTTCCATTTCTCAGGGGAAGTGCTAGTTACGGGAGAAACACATGTACCAATGCCAACCTGAATCATTTTGAATATAAGCTCTCTAAGTAGTGTTTCTGGGTTAGAGGCAGAAGAAGCAATAATTTCGATTAAAAGAACAGAAAACAGCAATGTCTGCACTATTCACTCTAGACAGCAAGTGGGACATACTTCAATTTCTGAATCGTTGGAATCCAGCTGTGGTGGAAGGATGGGCAGCATGGGCTGGCCCATTTTAGCCATCCGAGAGATCAACTTGGCCTTGACTGTATCAGGACTCTAAAAAGAGAGGAAAGCCACAAAAATCACTGTAATCAAGGTTCATTACCTTCAGTCAACTCTATGTCTTTGGCTCTTATATCAAATCTTCAATATCTATTTGAAATCAATGCTTCTAGAAGATGAGAATTAAAGATTAATTGCCAAAGAAGCATACACAGGTCACAGTTAATAACTGTAGTAAAAATAATTCCCTATATGTTGGAATGGACAAAGTGGCTTTATTTGTATTACTTCACTGCAATCAAGTCTTCCTACTAGGCATATGTATTTTCATTTTACAGATGAAAAACTAAAGTACAGATTAAGGGAGGAAGACATTTTAGATGACAGTACCCTCTCAAAAGCCCAGGAGCAATTCAGGAGATAAATATTCAGAAGAGATTTAGGGAGAGAAGAAAACAGGAGCTCTGTGTTCTAAATCCAGGTTCATTTAACTGTGACTTGGCATTGATGATACACTAGCCTCTGTGCTAGAAGCCTCTGCATCCATTAAGTGATTCGAAGTGCAGCCTTCAGAGTGGAGAGTACATGTCCTAAGGGTGCACAAGATCATCTATCGAGTGTGAAAAGAAATGATCATAATCTATATTTTAAAATTATTTTTAAGCTATAGTAAACATAAGACATGAAGTTTGTTTACAGGCATGGACAGTATATGTATATATGTATGCATATAATTTGTAAATAAACATATATTATGTGTGCTCATTTTTTCTTAATTAATAGAGACATATAATCAAAAAAAGCTGGGTCCATCAAAAGAGGACTAATTATATAAACCAATATCCATTTGCTTGCCCGGTTCTTGTATAAAGAACCATTGAAAAGAGTATGTAAGGAACTAACAAAAGCAGTTACCTAAGTTGGGGGAGTGAAATGAACAGGGTATGCAGGGGCAGGGCTAGGAATGAAGCTTCTCAATGTGTATCTTGTTATATTGTTTTGCTAACTGTACCACAAGAATGTAATTATCTATTCAAAATGAAAAATTAAAACTTAAATGTAAAAAGAACAAAAAGATGGTTCATTTTATGTGATGCGAAATTTATCTCAATTAAAAAAACAAAGATGTAAAGAAAGAAAACGTTGGAGACCACTAGCCTACCAGGAGTTACTGAAGCTGAGAAACAGGTAACAAAAGCAGCTGTGTCTAGAGAGTACAACAGAGCCAATACTGAACAAACTTTGTGACTATTCAAAGATCTGAGATCATAAATGTTTTTCAATTTTGATTCTTTGGCTTAACCTTCTGGGTTTAGATCACTTTTTATACATATTGGGTCAATTATTTGCTTAATCAATTTCTGCTTTGGACTGAATATAAACAAGTAAACTAGGGTTGGAGAGAAATGGATCATCAATTTCATTCCAGGCAATTATCCTGTTTCCCAGGTGGAGAAGGTGTGGTAGGTGAAGGCCACAGGGCTTGAGAACTTGAAGTGTGTCACTGTCATCTCACCCACACATAGCAAACTCAGATGCCTTCATAGACCAGGCAGGGCAGCAGCAAACTACAGTGTACGTCCTCCTAAAGGCCTTTAAATCCAAATTTTACAACAGAATGCTAGTCTTCTCATCCTAAAGTTGGGGAAACACAGAAGCCCAGCAACCTGCTCAAAGTCACCTAGCCAGGGAATTAGTGTAGCACATCTCTGAGCAAATGAAAGTATGAAGATACGTAGTGTTAGCAGCAATTAGGAGAACAAGAGCTAATGTTAATGACTTCTTACAACATGCCAGACACAGTACTAAAAATTCAGTAGGCATTATTCACTTAAACCTCATAAAAATCAGAGAGGTTACTGAAGACATGCTCTATGTAGGCTCTGAGCTTCACAAACACATCACAAGAATCCTATAGAGGGGCTGCGAGAATTATTCCCATTTAATAATGAAGAAGCTGAGGATCAGGGAAGTTAGATAATTTTCTCAAGGCCACATGCTTATAAGAATAGATTTGAACCCAGGTCTGTCTATGCAGAAGCCCAGGCTAATTTATACTGACTCCCAAGTAAAGAAAAATGAATAAAGTAACCACTGACTTCTAGCCTAAATCAACAGTTCTCAACACTTTTTTTTCTCTCTAACCTACCATACCCTAGGCACACGAAACCTTCCCAGAAAACTGGGGATAAGGAGACAGACTTGTATACTCACTGTATTCATTGTAAGCTGATCACTGAGGGAGTTAGATTTGGAACGAAGAGCTGACTCCCTGAAAGTAAATAAGACATATTCTGAGATTAAAAACAAAATCCATAATCACAAATCTAGATTATGCTGATAAACAAATTGTTTTTAAAAATGATTGCCAATTTAATGTCTGTAGAACAGAATTTTAACTCTTTAATTTGCACAATCTCTAAAAGCTAGTGAAAATGAAAATTTTCCATTCAGATGCTTATTTACATTTTTTCCCTAGAGTACATATTTTGTTATTTATGCCTTTTGCGTGATTTTCTTCCAAAGTTCGACAGGGATTCTTTTATATCTGAGTTTGCTTTTTATAGACTTTGACTATTAATCCTTTCTCAGAAAAATCTGGTGCAATTATTTTCCTTCATCCTATTTTTCCCAATTATTTAAAATTATTTCAGTTTTTAACTGTATCTATATTTCTGAACCCCTCTAAGAATTATTTTTATGGACAATAAAAGAGCTTGATACACTCCGGTATCTTACCCTGGTTTGAAAGGCACCGATGTGGACGGTGACATAACAGGATCAGCAGACAGGCTGTCAGCACCAGGTATGGGAGAAGGGGCTGCAGAATCCCGGGAACTAACACTGTGTGCATCAGAGCCAGAATCTCTAGCAAATTTGACCTAGGAACAGAACAGATCAACCACAGGTGGAACAGGCTAACAGACCATAAAAAAGGCACCCTTACCTGTTCACTGTAGCCAAATCAGAAAATGTAGCTAAGCAAAAAAAAAAGGTAACAATCATCGGCAATGCAACTACTAAGCAATAAAATTGTTAGAATTTTGGATTAGTATTTCATAGTTATATTATCTGAGTGTGTGTGTGTGTGTGTGTGTGTGTGTGTGTGTGTGTGTGTCTTACAAAAATGGGGACATATTGTTTTGTATCCTGCTTTGCTCACTCACTGACACATTAACATAGTTCCATGTTACTAAATTACTAATCAACAAAAATCATTTTTAACTACTGAAGACTGTCTAATCTCAAGGGTCATGCCTTAACTGCTATCATCTACAAGAAGTCTCCAAAGGATTTTGGGAACAGAAGTCACAAAAATCTAGGCTATTACAAAATATATTTCACCAACCCCTAGTTGTTGGAGATTCAGTTTGTTTCTAATTTTTCCTATTACAAACAATACTTCGATGAGTAGCTTTATCTCTGTATCTTTGCACATAATAATTTCCAAAATATAAATTCCCAGAAGTTAAATTGTTGGATAAAAGGTATACTTATTTTTTAAACTTTTGCTGCATACCATTAAATTTCACACCAGAAAGGGTGAACTACTTTATACTCCACAAGCAGTATATAAATCTTTCTTAACACTCTTGTCATCCTGGGTATTACCATTCTGTATCAGCCTTGTCAATTTAATAAGCAAATCAATTCATAATTCTTTGACTATTGGTAAAAGAGAGTATTTTTTCCCTTATGTTTACAAAGTGCCAGTCTTGATGGATTCAAGTTGGTTTGTTATCTATCACCAGCCATGATTTCCTCAAACTCAAAGGAAAACTGAGAAATAATATAAAAGCTGTGAAAAAGGAAGCTGGAAGCATGTCGGTCAAAGAAGGTTGGAATGCCCAGCAGAGATAAGGGTCTCCTACTAGGAAAGAGTCCTTGAGAAAAAATGCATATCCTTTGTTGCAAGCAGGAATAATAACCACAATGAAGATGACCGTAATATTTATTTGTATTGTATTCTATAGTTTATAGTGGCAAAACTATCATATTTGGGCCTAACAATCACAATGTAAAGCAAACAGTCTTTTTTTGGAGGTGGGGGAAGTGGAGCTTGGAGGGAGAGCATTAATTAACCACGATTTGTTGCAAATTTTATTATAGAAATTATTCACGATAAAAGTTTAAAATGGTACAGGAGGGTAGAATGTAAAAAGAAAAAGTTTCTGAACTTCGTTTCCATTCTCCAGAGAAAATCACTTCTAATCACTTCTTTTAATGCCTCCGGAAATTTAATACGAATCTTTGGGCACATATATGTATTTATTTGTATATACACATACATATAATATCATACTATCTACACTGTTTTGCAACTTGTTTCTTTCGCTTAAGAATAGATTTGGGGTACTCTTTAAGAACTACATTTAAAAAATTTTTTTAACTTAAAAATAAAAATAAAAAAGTTGGGGAGGGCATAGCTCAGTATAGAGCACATGTTTAGCATGCATGAGGTCCTGGGTTCAATTTGCTGTTGAACTTCATTAACCAAAAATAAATAAATAAATAAAATAAGAAAAAAGAATTACACAGACGTCCACTCTATGAAAACCATAATTTAACCAGTCTCATAATAATGGACACTTAACTGTTTCCAGTTTTTACTATTATAAACCACATGTCACAGGGAGGAAACTATATACCTATCTTTATTTATCTATACACAGGTATCTTTGCATTCTTATGTAAACATATTGATAAGATAAATTTATAGCCATGGAATTACTAAATCAAAAGGTATGTACTATTGGGTAGGAATCATTATTTTAAAGATAAAATACAAAGGTTAGTGTAGAGAAGTTACTATGAATACAGAGCCGAGAAGGACATAAACCTTGGCCTTTAGATTCCAAAAATGTTGTTCTTTCCAAATGTACCATTTCTACTTAAAAAAAAAAAAAGAGGTATCTTCAGAAGGCATTTTTCAAACATACTTATTTATTCATTTTACTTAACTAGCAAAGAGGACTCATCAAGCACAACACAACATGATTTCACTCACCCGCCTAATCTCCACCTCAAATACCAGGATTGAGTCCGTTGATTGAGTCCATCCTATTACTCCTTCAGAGCCAACAGCACAGGCTGGAGGGATGATAAGCAATCGCTTACCTCCTTTCTTCATGCCTACCATTCCATCCTCCCAGCCCTTTAGGAATCAGAGAAGAGGAAAAGCTCATCAGATACAAACCTCCTCATAAGACAAAATAAAGGACAGGATCATCAGGTTTATATCTCTCCCTCTCCCTTAACTGGTTATAAGAACATCCAAATCACTGCTTTTCAATTCACTTGTAAAAGCTAGCCTACCCAGGGCTATATGAAATACGATGAGAGAAATTGGGAGAAACAGAAGAATGGCGTTGAAAGAGAAATAAAAGCTTTCCTTTATTAAACATGTTTTCCAAATACCATGGTAAGTGCTTTATTTGCATTATGTTGTTTAATCCCCTAAATAATTTCATCAGGTTAGTAGCAATATCCTCACTTTTACAGATGAGAAAACGGAAGCTTAGGGAAGTTAAGTAACTAGTCCAAGATCAGAAAGTAAGTGAATTGGTAAGCCAAGATTACACTAGATCTGTCTGGCTTTAAGGGTCACATCCTAACTGCTATGCTCTACAGGAAAAAGCCTCCAAAGGATTCTGGGAAAAGGAGTCATAAACAAGCTATGGAGAAAACCGTTCTGCCACATGGATGACATGAGGACTTCACAATACATCGTATGTCCTGACACCATGATACCTACATGTGTAAAATACTCTTTATTTTATAAAACACTTGCACAGTTGGTAAAAACCCCAGGTCCTTGGACTCCAATCCCGGTGTTCCTCCTGCTATGTCGTAGTTGCTTCCCACAATGATTCAAAGCATTCCACACAGATTAGAATCACCCATTATGACACACTTTTAGAAGAAACAGTTTCACCTCTTTTCCTATTAGGTGATATGAAGGATATAATAGTTTCCTCAGAGTCACAGGATGAAAAAGAAAAGGTAGGGACTAAAGAAAAGAAATATACCCTTCCTCAATATATTGTCTCATAGGTAAAAATCTCCCAAATGCAGATAACGTAACACATTTGTCTCTTCCTATTTTTTAACCAAGCCTTTCCAAAGTCTCAGAAAATACTATCCAGGTTAGAAATTTCACAAAAGCCAGTCTAAATCAAACCCACTGCAACTGATAAACCCATATAAGAACACAGTTAAGCCTTTACCTTGATGACTTTTCCTGATCCTAATTTCAGACGAAGCAGCTTATCTTTGTTAGCAGTGGAGTCAAAAACCTGCAAGTTGATCAAAACAAACAAGGTCAGCCAATTTCAAAAATAATAATAATCATTATGATACTGAACTTCACATATACCAGTACAGTACTTCTGAAATAGGTAATGTCAAATACACTGGGAAAATACTTCTTAAAAAACCTGAAAAGAAGGAACCACATCATGGCTAAAGGGTTAACACCCTTTAGTGTTAATCACACTGAGTATCTTGGAGGCAAGGATATTCCAGGTTTGGGGGAAAATAAGCTTCTATCACCAAGTATTTAAAAAAAATTTTCATCTGTAAGTAACTTTCATAAATTATCTCATTTTATGCTGACAGCAATCCTGCCAAGAAAGCAGGGTAAGCACCACTAAGCTCCATTCACAGATGGGGAAAAAAACTTAACCGCTTAAACGACTCGACAAGGTCAAGTTAGGATGCAACTGGGACTTGAATCCATGTGTTTTTTTGACTCGCAGTCTAAAGCTCTTTCTATCATACATACTACTTTTGAGGGCTTAATAAAATAAAAACACAACAAAGCAAATTTATTCACAGAATCTAGTATAAGAAAAACAGAGAAATAACTGTGAGGAAAGTCTAAAAAGAAGTTTTTTAAGACCTAATCCCATAAGAATATATTCAAGTAGGAGGACAAGACATACATGTGAACAATTACTAAAAATGATACTTGGGAACTGGTTTCCATTTCTCTAAGAACAGACACAGTGGTACTAAGCAGATTTTATATATTAGCATTTCATGGCTATGCCCCAAAAGCAGCCGTAGAGACTAAAGCAGGGCTCCTAAAAGCTTTCTATTTGCCAAGAGCAGCAATTTATAGTAATTATACCTTACATTTGAATAGCTCTCATGCTATTTCAATTACAAAAGAACCTGCAGGGTACATTTTCTTACCTGGCCTAGCACATGGTTTTGAAAGAGCCAGCTAGTATAAGCCACTTCCAAAGAATCTCCAATTTCTACAGCAGGGCCCTCTGCTACAATGAGGTCCTGTGACAGCACTGAATCCAGGGAAGAGGTGCTGTTGCACTTGGCAATGCATACCTGTGAGACGAAATCAAAGCAGCATAAAACTTAGTTTAAGCTCAGCTAAGTACTCACTCCGTTATTGCTAATGCTCTTTTCCAAACAGTGGTGTCTACTAGCAAAACAGATTACATGTTTACATTCCAAAGTCAGTAATCTTGCCAGGAATCCAAGTGCCTAAGAGTATAGCTTTGGAGTCAGACTGTCTGGATATAGATCTCAGCACTGCCACTTATTAACTTGTGACCTCAGCCAACTAACTTAACTTCTGTGAACCTTATTTCACAGTGGTTTTTTGTAAAATGAAGATGAAAGCTTTGCACATTTCCTAGTAGTTATGGAGATTGAGCTAACACAAATAGAGAACTTGGCACAGTGCCTGGCAAATAACAGTTAACTACACAATAAACCTTAGCTACCATTACTATACTGATTTACTGCTTCAGTGTTTGGGAACCTATGAAAGATGCAGGGGGTTAAAAAAATTTTAAAGAGCATTTCTAAGGATAATAAAATAAAGGTCCTTTACAAAATCATGTTGCATTCCCAGAATTCGTATCTCTACCACCTACAGATTTACCTGTATTATCTAAATTATCCTAGCACTGATCCTAGGCAAAGAAGTCAGATACAGCTTTATGAGTAATTATTCTACAGTCAATGTTTAAACATAGTATACATTAGAAACCTGCTACTCATTTTCTTAAAAAAAAAGTTTCATTACTGTAATCAAATAAATGCTAACTAAAATAATGAGAAGTCATTTTTTTACCAAGCAAGTAAGATTAAAAAGAAAAAAAAAGATAATAATTCTAATTGTTGGCAAAGGTATAGTGAGAACTGATATGGATGCAAAAGCAGTCTCTGAAAAGCAGTATGCTAAAGTGTATACAGAACCTAAAAATTTAGGACCCCTTTGACTCAATCTTTTGCTTCTAGAAATCCAGCCTAAGGAAATAATCAGAAGGAAAAAAAAAACGACACAGACTTGTGTACAAAAATGCTTACTACAGTATCATTTATTCCAGAGCCTGAAAATAATCTAACTGCCTAAAAGTAAGGGAATGATTAAATAAATTGAGGAACATTCAAAGAATACGAAAACAAATATATGTGTGTATGTGTACACTACACACACATACATATGTATGACTGGGACATTATGCAGTACACCAGAAATTGACATTGTAACTGACTATAGATCAATCAAAAAAAGAAAAGGAACATTCACGTTATGAAGCTTTCAAAAATGTTTATAAATGATTTTTCATAAAGCAGGGAAAGATGTATTTTACATCATTAAATAACCAAGAACTCTTAAAGGATTATGACTACTTTTGTATATCATGCATATAAAAAAAAGAAACATAACATGTTAATAATGGTAATTGAGTCATTAAGATTATACATGATTTTTTTAAAAATGCTTTTCTACATTTTCTATAATGACTATGTAATAACTTTTAAAAAACTATTTTAAAACACTATTTTTAAAAGATAGTTTATGCCTTAAGATAATTTAAGTAGAAAATGTTTTACAGACATAAGTTTACATTGACCTTTTTTTCTTTTTTAAAAAGAAATTGCATTTTTAACCAATTTCAATAAGTACCCCTACTGTTTCCCTAAAATACAATAAGCTCAAGGGATGAATTTAGTGGGTTTTTTATGCTTGTCCCTAACAAAATGTAGCAAGTTATGGGTTTTCCACATACTTTCTTAAAATCAAGGGAAATCCAGACTAATGTTTGGCTTTTCACAGGAAGAATCAGATGGTATTACCTGTTTATTGAACTCCACGGCAGCCTTTTCCGACTCAAACATGATGGACCAGTTTTGTTTCTGGTCATCATAAAAGGTACTATAGTTATTGGGCCGAACCTGGGGAAAGGAGAAATGTTGGGGTAATTCAACCACAGGCAGCACAGCAGACGAAGCTGACTGCCCAAACTCACGTAGAAGGGCCTTGACCCAGTAGACCCAAAGAGAGTTATCAGGGAACTTTCTTCTTCCCTCCTACCCTCCACCAATCACCCCTTAGTCCATATTCCCAGAAGGCAGCCAAGAGACCTTTTCAAGAGGCTCTGGATATCCACTCTGATGTCCAGAGAGGAAGTAGTGGATCTAATTCCCACCAGGTATGTGAAGGCCAGTCTCTCCTGTATAGCAAACCCAGAGTAGCTAATGATTCCAATATGGGAAGTCTTACCATTAACTCAAAGTTCAGATGAATCCTGGCAACAGTGACTGGCTGTTGTTGACTGATATAAAGAAGAATCCTATACTGTACTCAAGCAAAAAAGGGCAGGAAAAAAAAGAGAGAACAGAAGTTAAAAGGCAGTACAAAATCAGCAGTAAGATGTCAGGGGTTGTGCTTCATACAGGCATAAAACTTAAAACTCAGTTCATCTCTTAAAGTTTAGAGTTTAAATTACATCTTCTTACTATCCATTTTAATCTATTCTCATTTTGACCTTTCTCTTTAACTGTAATCAGCAATGTCTTTATTTTGTTCGTGTTTTTATTTACATGAGGGATGATTAAGAGAAATACAAATGGCAAACAGGTACATGAAAAGATGTTCAACATCACTGATCACTATGGAAATGCAAATTAAAATCACAATAAGGCACCACGTCATGCTTATTAGAATGGCTATTTTTTTTTAAAAAGGAAAAATAATGAAGTATTGGCCAGGTAGTGGAGAAATTAGAATCCTCATATATTGTTTGTGGGAATGTAAAATGGTATAGACACTGTGGAAACACTTTAGAAGTTCCAAAAAAAGCTAAACAGAATTATCATATGACATAGCAATTCCCCTCCTAGTGTATACCCCAAAGAACTGAAAACAGCGACTCAAACATATACTTATACATCAATGTTCACTGCACTGTTATTCACAATAGCCAAAAGGTGGAAACAACCAAGTGTCCATCAAATGATAAATAGATATACATATAACATAATATTGTTCAGCCATAAAAAAAAATGAAGTTCTGATACATGCTACAACATGCATGAATCCTGAAAACATTTTGCTAAGTGAAATAAGCCAGACACAAAAGGACAAATAGTTATGATTCCACTTATACAAAGTATCTAGAATATACAAATTTACAGAGATAGAAAGTAGATTGTAAAGGTTACCAGGGAGCAAGGAAAGGGGCATGGGAAGTTACTGTTGAATGGTTACAGAAATTCTGTTTGGGGTGATGAAAAAGTGGAAATAGACAGTGGTGATGGTTGCGCAGTATTGTGAATTTAATTAATGCAACTGAATTGTATACTTAAAAATGGTTAAAATGGCAAATTTTATGTCTCATATATATTTACTACACACACACATGTGCACACACGTACACAAAAATCACAGGTAAACAAATTATTAAAATTCAACTCTAGAGAGGAGGGAGGGACTATAGGGTTCTCATACAATCTTGCACCAGAAAGGTCTTTCTTTATCCTCTGTTAGGCAGTTAAGTGAGAGGTGATCACCTCAGTCCAATCCAATTACAGACTTAGCTGGTCACGATAGGATGACAGATTTATTAAGAATCAGCCCACTTCTGGGTTATCCCTATTCTCAAGCATTATGTTCCAAGGTTTTGACTGAGAGCCTGGAAGGTCTCTGACTTCATCAGTCCTGAAATTTCTGCGCATCAGAGATTCTGAGCAGAGATTCTTTGGCCTCCTCCTCAAGAAGCTCGAAATCTAGCAAATGTATTGAGAAGGTTGTTGGTCGTTGCCTTCCCACCCTACAGGAGGATTTTATCTCCTATGCACCGTAAGAGGGCAGAAGTTTCCCTCTGCCTTTCTGGCACAGCCCCTGGACTTCCACACCATTCCAGAACTCCGGAAATCCCATGGGGAAAAACTGATCTTGTGTTTGGAGCTCTTCTAGCTTTGGCCAATGTCTCCTTCCCCAGAAGCCTCTCTGTTTGGGACATACCTGATGTTCAGTTTACTCCTAAGATCAGCCAAGGTCTCAAGGGAAGGAAAACACTCAGTTCACTGGCTCTTTCCTCTCAAAATTTTAGTCCATCTAGTCCTCATCATTTCCATGGTTCTCCAATGATTTTTAAAATACAATTTTTGCAATTTATCTTTTTTTTAAATTTTAATAATTGTTACAGTGGGAATGTTGTCTGCCACAACATATTGTATCTTATCTGGAGGTGAAGTGTGGTGATTTTTAAAATCCAAATGACAACTCCTAATGAATTAATAGATCTAGATAATAATCATCAGTAGCTGCTAATATAAAAAAATGAGAAATAATCAGACATTATTTGCCTCCTGATGGGAGAATGAAAGAGATTTAAGGAACATAGTAACCAACTATGATACACAGACCTTATTACATTAAAACAGAGAGAGAGAGAGAGGAAAAAACAATGAATTGGGGAAATCTGACTACTAACTGGTAGTGAATGAGATCAAAGATTTACTATGGGTTTTGTTCAGGTGTGATAATGGTATAGTGGCTATGTTTTTAAAAATCTTTATCTTTCAGATGCATACTAAAATATTTACAGCTAAAATTTTATGTTGGAGATTTATTCAAAATAATCTGAGATAGGGAAGAAGGAAAACAGGCTGGAATTAAGATGAAACAAGATTAATAACTGTTAAGAGTCTAGTAATGGGTATCTGGGTATTCATTATCCTGGACCCATTATTTTCATATGTATTTCCAAATTTGTTTGTTTGCTTTTAATACAAATTAGTGTTGTCTATTATATTAGTTATCCTGAGCAGGTCATCTTATCTCTCAGTATGTCAGAGTCTCTAAGGTGCATGGACTCTATGTTTTCTGGACCTCTGAAATTCTATTATTTCTTACGCATACTTCAAAACTTTCTGGAGCAGAATTTGAAGCTAGATGCAAGCCACACAAGGAAATTCGCCTCTGGGCTTCTAACCACATCTTATTGACTCAAACCAGTATTCTGCTGTGTGATCAACCGCCCAATTTTCCAAACTTTCAAAGGTTAAACACTGGTCATGCTGTCAGTAGTACACTAAGTGTTGTTATTACCTAACAAAAGGATGTCCTTGGTAAATGGTTTACTCTAAAACGCTCCAGATTCTTAAACTAGATCCACATCACAAAGGTCAAACTTAAAGATGTTGAGTGGCTGCTTAGATTTTAGTGCATAATAGTAAGCAAAATGTGACTACAAATGTTATTATATATCTAATATTAGAAATTCACATTCAGTGCAATCATTCTAATCCTCCAATATACAAGACATCAGGCAAGCTCGAATAAAAATCAGCTCATTGGTATGATCTAGAACACCTGAATATACATGAGACAAGGGGAAGCATTCTCACCTCTCTGGATGTGTGATTTCCTAGGACTGCGGCACCAAATTTGCCCTGCTTTACATATTGACCATTTGTGCTAGAGAAACAAGAAAACTAAGTGTTAATACTTCCTTCAACTAAGTAGAATCAGCTTGTCTGCCACACAGAAGTAGGGACTCTAATCATTCAGCCTCTAGAAGGGACAGAGGTGAGCAGCTTATAATTTAAAGCTCTTACCCAACTTCTTTACTCTTTAACTATCTACTATTCATGGTATCTCAGGGGAGTGGCTTTGAGTGCTTAAAAAGGCTGCTGCTGAGGGTATAAGCACTTCCCAGAGAGAGTATACAAGAGTAATACCAGTATTCAGTGTTTTCCGTGCCAAATTCTCCAACTGAAATATCAAGGAGCATTACTGATACTTTGTCTAGGGAGCAGCTGAGCAGCTATTTGGCAACCAATAGAGAGGCTTATTGTGAAAAGACGGGAGGTTACCCCACCCCGCCCCATCCTTCAGAAAGCTCTCCTTCTCAACTACTTACTAACGATATGCATAGACTGCTGTTGCAACCAATACTGTGGAAGTGCCTGTTGTGGTGGGTGCTGTTTTTGGTGTCACCTGATTTCCTGAAGATAAAGGAGAAAACAAAGTTGTCATTCATTTCTTGCTTGAAACTGATTTTTAACCATTAAAGTAGCTTCAAAATCTTCTTCTAACTTTGTAGTTAGTGGTACAGCACTTTCATGACCACGGTCCTCATTTAATCCATAAAACAGCCCTATGTCCTTGCCTGGGGATGAGGAAACTGAAGCCCTAAGCACCCAAGTGTCTTACACGATGACAGTAGCAAGCCCAGGACTGGAAGCCAGGACTCCACGCCAAACAAGCTTTCGGGCCAGACAAGAAGCAAGGCCACATTCCATACACTTTCTTTTCTCCTTCCAATATTTCTGACAGCTATAATAAACAAAAATAAAGTAGTTCTCCCTTCCCTTACTTCTGGGGGAGAAAATTTATGATATTCAGATTATAGCCATTACTTTACTTTCCCAGTGGCATCAAGTAACACTAACATTTTAAAATAGCATGCTTCGAGTAAATCACATATTTATACTCACCACATGAATCTGTTGATGGAATAGTGAGAACACGGGCATGGGCATGGATACAGCAACTAATAACTTATTTCCAAAAGTATCCTTGTTTGATTCTTTTTGTTGTTGTTAAAAACAAGACAACAGGCCCAAAATGGAGTCACTTAGCATAAGCCCTACCACATCAAAATGAGACTTAACATAATTACAGTTTGGGCCCTCCCAGAAATGGAACCTTAAACCAGACAATCATGAATGATCTGATCAGCACTAGTTAGGTAATCTTCCTGATAGACCTCTGTCATCCCCTAAAGGAAAGTAACCTTGTAATAACCAACTCACTGCTGCTAGTGTTACACTAGACTCTATTATGCCTGCAAAAGACCTTCATTTTGTATAGCTCTGCAGAGCTTCTATCTGCTAAAGTGGATGCCACTCAATTCAGGAGTCACTGAACACAGCCAGTAAGATCTTTAAAACTTACTTGGTTGAATTTTTTTTAAACATTGACATATTTTCCCCTGATTATAGAGTACATGTACATTGTAGAAAACTTAGCAAATACAGAAACACATAAAGAAAATAAAAATGCCCTGTAATCTCACCATCCAAAAATCAACATTAATAATTGATGCATTTATTCCTAGTCCTTTTCTAGACACATAAACTTTGCAGTTTTTTTATCTTTTTAAAAACAAAACTAATATGATTTGACAATCTCCTGTTCTCAGTTATTATAAGCATCTCCTTATACTCTTCAAAACAGTCTCTCAAACAAAGACAAAATAGTCATACAAATGCTTTTTGATGGTTATATAAAACACTATATTGACCCTACTAGAATTCACCCAATTTCCTATTGTTTGACATTTCTTTGGGCTGCTTCCTGTTTTTCTCTATGATAAATAATACTATGATGAACATCCTTAAAATGCACATTTTTATATGTATCTCTGATTACCTTCTCAGAATAAATTCCTAAAGGTGGAATTATGGGGTGAAGGAATGTAAGAAATTTCAAGGTTCTGTTACAACCTGCCCAAAGGCCCTTGAGAAATGCCATTACCGGTTTACACTCCCACCAGCGCTGTGGTATGCCGGTTTTGCATGCCTGCCAACAGGAGGAGGTTATCTTTCTAAATCTTTATCACTGGGTGGGGAGCATTAGGGAAAGGGGGATGCCATCTTACTGTTCCTTTTATTTGCATTTATTGATTTACAGGGAAGCAGAAATTTAACATTTTCTATAGATTTGTACTGGCCATTAATTTTGTTTTGTTTTGATGAATTGCCCATTTTATGTTGTTGCTTATTTTCATATTTTCCTTACTATTTTGCAAAAACCTACAACACAGTTTTTAATTCAATCAGTACTTTCCCGTTGTATGTAAAGCTACAATAAATCTTTTCTCCTGATACGCATTGTGTGACCGAAAATAAAGAAACTAAGGCCAGAGTTAGGTTATCAGGCCAAATGTGAAACACTAAGAAAAATTACTGTCTCCCCAAGGTCAGCCTAGCAGCCTCCCTCAGGTTAGTTCAGCTTCTCCCTGTACACGCTTACCTCTCTACTTAACGCCCTGGAAGTGGATCCATATGTTGGATCTCCTTTGCTATCTCCAGTATTTGTCACTTTCTTTTGTAAACTTTTAATCTCTTAAATTTTTTATTTCTTATTTTAAAAATTTCCTCCTGTTAACTTTCTATTTCTCTTAAGGCATAATCTATTGTGTTTATTCTTGTGTTCCTTCTAGTTTAGTCTTCACTTCTGAAATAATTTTTCTGACATCTCTAATTCTTGCCTGAGTGCTATCACTTACTACTGAGATTTTTGTAATTCTCATTTCATGTCTTACATCAGTTTCCTAATGATAACAGGTGGTGGCAGTTTTGATCTATTCAGTAAGAAACATTCTCAGAGAATAGAGCTCTCACTGTAGGGATATTATTCTTTTCCTTGTTCTTAAAATAACTTTTCATGGAGTTTGACTCTCATAGCCTTCTACTCAACTTTCTTAATGTGAAATTTGCTTTTCTGAACTTTTAGACACAGGCATGGTTCAGGGTATCTTTCCTAACTTCATAGAACTCACTTTTGTTGTCATATAGAGTTCTAAAACGGGTGGCTTCCTCCTGAGACTTCCTGATTCTATTTCTAGCTCTATTTTTATCTGGATCTTCTCTCCTTCACTTCTAATATTCCTATCCTCGAATTTTAATTCTACTCCCTGCAGGTCCTCCCCAGGGTGGGGACCTCTCCTGTAAGATCACCACGGTGACCTTCACAAGCCCATAAGAGCAACACTGCTCCAGTTCTTCTATTCCCCATCACCAACCCCTTATACTTACCCACAACCAAAACAGGCAAGATGCTTTGCAGTTTCAGCCTGGCCTGCCATACTTCCCATGAGCGTCTCTTGGCTATTTTGGGGTTCTCCCATTCTCAGATTCAGATATTCTCCCATTGCTTCCTTGTTCTCTCCTACGCAAATGTTGATATCATGCAAGCCTTCAGGCCATTAGTGGCTTGTCCATGCCTGCTTGTATTTTCATTTTTTTTAAATTTTTTTTAAATTTAAGTATAGTCAGTTTACAATGTTGTGTCAATTTCTGGTGTACAGCAATAATTTGTTTCAGTCATACATATACATACATATATTTGTTTTCATATTCTTTTCCATTATAGGTTACTACAAGATATTGAATATAGTTCCCTGTACTATACAGTATAAACTTGTTGTTTATCTATTTTATATATAGTAGCTAGTATCTGCAAATCT
The DNA here is from genome assembly GCF_009834535.1 of Camelus ferus. Taxonomy (NCBI): domain Eukaryota; kingdom Metazoa; phylum Chordata; class Mammalia; order Artiodactyla; family Camelidae; genus Camelus; species Camelus ferus. The sequence goes on from NC_045699.1 coordinate 56,665,067, forward strand.
CAAACTCTTAATTTATCCTTTCCCACCCTCTTCCCCTCTAGCAACCATATGTTTTCTACGTCTGAGTCTGTTTCCGTTTTGTAAATCAGTTCATTTGCATCTTTTTTTTTTCCAGATTCCACATATAAGTGATAGCATATGTTATTTTTCTTTTTCTTTCTGGCTTACTTCACTTACAAAGATGATCTCCAAGAGAATACCTCTTCAATTGGTTTTGTTTTAAATATTATCCATAGGTTTACCTTTTTTTATCTAGCTGCTCTGTTTTTATAAAGATCTGCAGCTTTTCCAGAACTATGCTGCAGCCATGTCCTGTCCTATAAAGACTTCTTGTATAAATATCCCTTAAACAGAAAGGGTCCCCTGCATTGTTGGTTTATATTTTATTTGTAAATGCCTAATAAGATCGTACAGGCAATTTTTAAGTTGGAATACCTCTATAATTTCCCTCTAAAAGTATAATTAACTCATATTTGTTGCTGTTTCCTGCTTTTAAAAAATCAAATTACTTCACTGGGTGGGAACTGAGGTTGTTTGTTTTTATCCACATTTGTTAACTCAACCACTTTAAACTGAGTCAGAAGCACACTGCTGATGAAGAGGTGTGCCAGAGGAAATGCAAAGGCATAGCCTACTAGAAATCTCATTAAATTATGGCTTGGGGAACAGAACCAGCAATCCACAGCAAAGCTGCCAAAAAATGACAGGTAAGATTTAGAGCGCAGGTTAGCAAACATTGCCTGTAAAGGGCCAAATATTTTAGACTTTATGGGCCATATGGTATCTACTGCAACTATTCAACACTAAATATCCTAACAACATCCTCAGTGCCAGCACTGTGCCTAGCATGTAAAAGACACTCAATACTTTCATCTTCATTCAAAAATATTTAATTTGATGGACCTTACCAGCTGTTCTGCTCTGGGCTGTTTCTATCAGTCGCTCAACTCCTTTTCGGATTCTTACACAAAGACAGCAAAATGTAGAGGAGGACAGAAAAACTTTCAAGCGAGTCAGATCAGGGCTCAAATTTCAACTCTCTCACTTACTGCTGTACGACCTTAACCAAGTCCCTACACCTCTCTGAGCCTCTAAAGTGGTAGTAGTCTAACGTGTTTCATAGAATTGTAAGAATTACATAAGACAATCTAGCTAAAGCACCTTAGACCAGACCCATACCAGGCATTTTAGAAATATTAGATCCCCTTTCTCTCCTTTCATTAAAAAACGTTCATTAATATTTCTTGTGTCCATCATGATGAAAGGTACAAGGAATACAGCACTGGCCATCACTGTCTAGTGGGGAAAAATTCACTGTCAGCATATATCTAACCCATTCAGGTGAAAGCCATGAAAAGTAGCTCTTCCTTCTTGCCAAAACATTGGGCAGTGCCTACTTAGAGGGCCCTGGACAGAGTTTTGGAGAGTGGTGTCCACACGGGGCAAAAGAGCTTGCCTGTCATCTTCCTCTATCAGTTTCCCAAAAAGAGCGTACTTGCTAGCTGTCAGAATTCAGGATCTCAGAATAGCATTCACCACTGGTGGTGAGCTTGGTCAGACTGGTTAGGATGGAAGACCTGGCATGTCACTTTTGTTTACTATTCCAACTAACCTGTTAGGGGACAACCTTAATCTCTTAACTTACCTGTTGGTGCTGTTCCTTGGCCTTTCTTAGGCTGCTTTGGGGCTGTGTACTGGAAGAATTCATTTCCATGGCCAGCAGCTGCTTGATCCAGTACAAAAAGAGAAGCCAATCTGGCACTGTTAGTAGAAAATTAAAATGACATTTAATTTGACATATCTCAAACCTGGAACCAGTTTTATAAAAACTGCTCACCCTCTAACTTTGAACAAATACCTTCTTGACTATAAATCCCACCATTCAATACTGGAAATGGCACCTAAGTGTCTTGGAAATAAAGACTGTATTTCTGATCTGAGCAGCATCAGCTGGCCTTGTCCATCCACAGGACTTTGGTCAAGGCATCTCTTCTTTCTGGACCTCAGATGATTAGTCTAGAGGCTTTCTATGGTCTCTTCAAGCCACAAATTCTTGCCTTTAGCAAGTCACAGTTTCCTTTTTTTTTTTTATAGTTTATTACATTGAAGTAAAATTGTAATACAAACTTACTCCATGAAACATATCCCATTTATGATATCATCTAACAAGCAGAACCATTCTTTTATCATCCCTTGTGATGAATCTTATGCCTCAACCATTCCACTGAAACTGCTCTTGCTCAAGTCAGAGAACCTCTTTATTGACAAACACAGTTTATCGGTCCTTGTCTTATTTAGTCTTTGTGCTGCCCTTTTACACTGTCAACTAATTTGTTCTTCTTTAAACAAACTCTTCTTTTGACTTCTGTGGGGATACCTGCAGGGGTGGGAGGAGGGACTGGCCCAGATAAGACATCAATAAATGTTAGTAGGATCCCTCTCCTATTGTCTTTCCATCTCTCTGGCTCCTCATTTAACTCCTTGGACTCTTCTTCCTTTGCCCAATCTTTAAATATCCATGCCCCCAGGATTTCCTACTCTCTCTCCCTTGGCATTCCAATTTCTTTACCTTGATATCAGTACTGTCCAAGCGCTGATGATGCTCAAATGTGTGTGCCTAACCCACAATTTGCTCCTGAGTGCCAGACAACACAGACATTCATAGGTAACACAAATGCAGTATGTCCAAACCAGAACTCCTATCTTCCAATGCCCACTGTCCCGGCAAAACCTGTTCTTGCTCTTGTGCTCGCTTTCCTGATGAACGATATTTTGTGTCAGAGTCCTCACGACCACCCCAGGCTCAGTGATTTGCTAGAAGGACCCACTGGACTCAGCATATAGTTGCACTCAGGACTAAGATCTATTATAAGGAAAAGATACACAGCAAAATCAGCAAAGGGAAAAGGCACACTGGGGCAAAGTCCAGAAGAAACCAGGAGCAAACTTCCAAGAGTCTTCTCCCAGTAGAGCGATCCAGGACATGTTACATTCCTCCAGCAGTGAGTTTTAACAACATGTCAGTGTGGTCTGAAAGGAAAGCTCATTAGACACTCAGTGCCCAAGGTTTTTCATTGTGGGCTAGTCACACAGAAACCTTCCAGCATGTACCAAAATTCTAGACTCCCAGAAGGTTCAGTATAAACCATATCATTTGTACAAATAGTTTAGGCACAGTGAGCCATTCTTATCATTTGTGGAAAGCTTTATATCAGTGTGGGGAACTATTTACCAATTGAGTTTCTAGCTGCTAGCCAAGTGCCAACCTTGTGAGAGGGGTTTTCTGAGAATAACGGTCTCAGGTCTACTATGTTAATCCTTTTCTGCAAACATCCACAACCAAAACTGAAAACTGGGTATCAACCTTGACTTTTCTTTCCCCGAGTGTCCATGTTGGGAAAGGGTTGCTATAGTAACAACAATAAGAACAAAGCAAGTCTCCTGATTCTCCTGGTTACTACTTCTAGGTTAACCATGGACTTTAAGAGGCCTGAAAACTTCTAACACAGATTACCAATTGTCTACACAGCCACTGATACTCCCACTTCTATTAGGATTGACTATCTTATATGGAATCAAGAGAGTCACATATTGAAGTCAAAATACTTGAAAATTATCAATCAAGTATATTTACAGTAAATTACAGCAGTAAAAGAGGAACTGAAGAGTAGCTGCAGAGCTCACTGTCATATGTTCTACTTCCTTAGAGAAAGACAAAGGAGGAATAGTTGAATCAGGAAATGGTGGTAAAAAATGTCTATATTCTCAGTCTTAAACTTGATTTGGTTTTTCTGGTTATTACTGGGAACAGAAATAAATTATCTGTGTAACTTTGTTTACTAAGCCTCTTATCATTCTATTAGCTGTTCATGTTTGTGAGCACAGTCTCATGCTGAGAACTAGTGTCGCAGCTCCTTGAGAATCCTGCACAGGAAATTAGAATAGCTGAGCCACCAAAAACTTATCTTAGGCCAGGAACCTGGAGAAGAGCACATGACTGTCATTACCCGGTCAGGAATTTCTAGTCAGCAATGTACTTCTTGTTGCATGAAAACTGGGACATTCATTTAGACTTCCCTCTAGAACTTGAATTTAAAGTATATCTTGCAGATTTTCAAAAGGCACAGCCATATACAAAACAGGTTTGTATGAAAAAACATTAATTCAAATGACTGACTACACAGTCAACAGCAACAAGCTGGACTGTGTGGAAATTTCAGTAACTGTTTTGGGTGGAACAGGGAAAAAAGGAATCAAAGCACTGCTTAACCCTGAAACTGAGCAATTGAAAGAACCCAAGGAGGAACTATGTGGATATAGGCCATCCAAAGTTGGGGTAGGGGTGGAACAGGGTGGTGAGAGTGAAGAGAGAACTGAGGGTGGCTAATATTAAGCTAGTCACAGTGTAAGTCAAAGATCCTATTTAAGACCAAAAGAGAGCCAGTGTCATTTTATGTCACCCATGCACTGAACTCTCCACCAGGACTAGAAACAACTTGAGAGCAGACAGAGTAGCTTAATCATCTTTATAACCTCTAAGCATTTAGTAGAACGAGTGCATGTTAGTGTATTCATCATTCTTCAGTACATTCTGAAATTGGTTAAATAAATGTTCGAAGAGAGGCCCTGCAAGGATCAGAACTTGGCAGCTTTCAAGTCGGAAGGGAGTCAAGGTGTCTGCTGACACCACACAAGGGAAAAGGCTTGTGTTCTGCCTTTTCAGGCAAATTTTACTGGATTACTGGAAGAGACAAAGCCCTGCCTCTTGAAGACCTGGACTGCAGGCTGGAATATACAATTACTGGGGACAGGGGATAGCAACTTAAGTTTCTTACATTGGTTTTAAGCTTTGGAGTGCAATTTCACAGCTATTATTCACTCAACAGGCACCTTCTGAGCACTCGCTATGTCCCAGGTACTGTACTGAGTGCTAGACCAGAGATTAACAACATAAGCACTCCCTGTCCTGCTAAGGCTTATAATCTAGTAGATTTGGTGTGCAAAGATAGACACCCCTAACTGTGGGAATAATGAAGAGAAAGCAATTTATTCTGCCTGAAGTCGTGGGAGAAGGGAGAGCACCAAATACGTGACATCCGAGCTAGGCCTTGCAGGATGCTGAAGCTGACACACAAGGGTCAATTCTGAAGTTTGACTGCCTTGTCCTCGGAGGAGAAAGTCTCATTATCAGCCCCAGCTGACTCATAAAAAGTCTGAGAAAGGTATTTTCATCAACAATCACCCCCATTTCTCAGAAGAAGAAACTGTGACCCAGAAAGAAAAAGGTGAAGAGATGCCGGGGGAGATGTCAGGTGCAGAATTCAGGTGGAAAGACTCCGCAGTTTCGAGCTCTGCCAGGATTCTGAGACCTGCAGAGCACGCGAATGTGATAAGGGTCCGGACCCGGAAGTTGGGAAGAGATCTGATGAGAGAGCGACCCCTCCGACCGTATGCCAGGCTCTCTCAGCCACGCCCTCTGCCCCACGCTTCCGTCACTCACCCGCCGCTAGGCGAGAGGAAGTCGGTGTCGTCTTCGTCGCCCGCACCGAACATCGCGCTGGCTAGCCCTCGCCCTGCTTCGGGAGGAGGTCGGAGGTTTCCAGGGCCTCTCACCGCCGACGTCGTGAAATGCCGCGGCGGCGTGCTGCTTTCCGGCAGGACGAACTCTCGCACGGTTAGCGGGCCAGGAGGAGACTAGGTTCTGGAGGCGGAGCAAAGGCAAATGAGAGGACCTGGCGTGGGAGGCACGCCGCGTGGCGAAAGGCTTAGCCAGCCCGAAATTCTGCGCGGCGATTGGCAGCTAGGCCGAGGGCGGAGTAGGGGCGGGAATCGGCGGCTTCGGTGGCGGTCTTCTGCGGGCAGAAGTCGAGGGGGCTTCGCAGGAGTCGTGGGGGAGTGACGGGTTAAGGGTCTGAGAGGGAAGCTCCGGTGGCGGGACTCGATCTGGTAAGGTAAGATCTCTCTCTCTCCCCTCTCGCAACCCTGGCGAGAGCAGAGTCCTTTCCCCTCCGGGACGAGGACCTGCCACGCCACTCTTCTCAGCTCGGCGAGAGGAGAAACGGCCCGGGAGTGGAGGTCTGGAGACCTGAGCTTTCGGCCTGGCCCCTACAGTGACAAAGCTGGAGTGACCTTGGGGCAAGGTGTTCCGTGTCTCAGTTTCCCCGTCTGTAAAACGGGCCTGATCCCCCTACCACTTCTACCCTGTGGCCGAACTCTATTTATTCAACGGGCTATTTGTCCAGTGTTTCCATGTTCCCGCTGGTCAAGAAGCTTTTCGACCTCAGAGGTCATTGAATTCAATCCCAGTCTCCCCCTAATCCCAGAATTTACAGATAGGGAGAGAGAAGAACTCAGCACTTGGATGACTAGCCCGAGGTCACACAGAGTAAAGGGCAGACTGGGGCTGGAGTCCTGGTCTCTTGATTTGGGACTTAGCAAGCTGCCGGGTCAACAATAACCTTATGAGCCTCTTAAGCACTGTGTGCCTTTACAGAGTGGTTATTGCTACTGTGGCATACATCTTGAGAAAAGTCCCCTCCCTAGAGTCCACCTATCCAGGTGACGTGCAGGAGGGCTGGGATATTCTGGAGGTGGGTGACAGAAAGGAGGAGACTGTAAAAGCTGAAAATCCCCAGCTCCAAACTTGGCCTGGGTTTTGCTTAGTCTTCCTGCCACAGACTTAAGTCAACATTAATTGTTTTCGACTTCTCTGCCTCTAGTTTCCACCCTCTCTACGTCGTATATAAGTACTTCCTTGGTTAACCTGGTGTAATTCCTGGGACAATCTCCAGGTAGGCCTGGCCTGGTGGAGGTATGCAAAAGCAGATAATATCCCATTGTAGCATCCGTTTCCATAGATCTCACGAGTTCTTTCACTCAGGGCCTCTCCTCTCAATCAGATTAGTACAACAGGTGTCCCTTACCTGGATGTTTTGATCTGTTAGCATGAAATCAAAGTGAAGTGATTGGTAGCTCCCTCCCAGAGACTTCATACCTCTTGGCACTTACCTTGTTCTGCTGTAATAAATAATAAATATAGTCTGTGTGTGTCTACTAAATTGCAAGCTCCTCAAGGACGGTGACAGTTTTATTCTTCTTGGTGTCTCCTGTGTCACAGAGCACTGTGCCTTCTTGCCCATAATGAGTTCTCATTAATTCTTTGTTAGACTGAGTAATGCAATTCATCCTTGTCCCCTTATTCCTTAATTTACTCTCTTAGAATATTTATTCCTGTGTAACCCAGAGAGCCCAGCAATGGTTCTTGCCTTTTATATGTAGCTTCCAGAAAGATAAAAATACTGTACTGGATGTGAACTGTCTGAGTTGCTTAGTCTCTTTGGTTAATTGAAAATGATTTTACTGTTGTTTAAAGCTCTAAGGGAGGGGAAAGAGAGGAATGGGATAGCTAGGTCTATATGTAGGTCTAATTTTTGTGAGTAAAGTATTCCTCTGTTGAACTGAAGGATAGGCCTGTTGTCTGCTTCCTGTGTTTATTTTACAGATTAAGATGGTTAAAGCAGTGAAGGCTGACAGTGTTAAAGCAATGATGCAACTGGAATCTAAGCACTGGAACTGGGAACCCTTTGTAGTAGCTCTCTTTAGAGTTTGGCTACCTCTCAGGGAAAAAAAAAAAAAAAGAGCTGCACAAGTAACATAGCTCTTTCTTCCTCCTTTCCCCAGTACTGGTGGTTGCCATTCTAGCATTGAAACATCTGAGCAGTGCTTTTCAAAATTTCTAGAGGGGAACATTGAGCACTTATCTTACGTTCCTGATTTGGGAGTGTTTTTATCCAGGGTGTTTAAGTTATCTTTCTAGATAGGCAGAAATGCTAAAATCTGGATCAGCCTTTTTGGTGATGGAGACACCACAGATATGTAGGCCCAGATTACCATTGTGGGAACACAGCTGCTGGTTCTGACTGGCAGTATGAGGAAGGGGAAGACAGTGGGGAGGCTCCCTCAGCCTTTCAGGCTTTGAACTGCACCTAAAAAGCCACTGTCTTCCTAAATTAGAATATTGGACTAAGAATCAGGAAACCTGAATTCCCATCGCAGCCCTTCTAACTCACTCTGCACTTAGTCCAGACTCCCTAAACTCTCCCAGACCTCTATTAAGTAGTACTGCTGGGGATACAGAGATAAATGGTCACAACCCTGATCTCGGGTTTGAATAAAGCATTTTTATTTGTTTGTTTTGCATACATATACAGCTTTTGGGTATATTTATATAATGTACTGACCCCCCTGAAGATTAACCAGAAAGCAGCAATTTTAATAATTGCTTCAGAATTGTCAGCAGTATTGCTACAGGGGTGATAATTTTTATATACACATACACCTGTACGAATCTGTTCTGGTGAATGCTTTTTAAAATTAATAGTTTAAAATTATTACCAAGTTAGATCTTAGGTGTGGTGATAGGGATATGAATTGAATATAGATTTAGGGGGTCAGTATAGTGTTCTTTCTGTTCAGTCACTGAAAACAGAAGAATGTCAGAACACAATTCAAGAAATATCACCTAAAAATCTGCTATGTATAATGCACTGTGCTGGGTGTTGCCTGGAGTAGGGAAATAAGTAAGTAATTGTTTCTGTCCTCAAAGTGCTTATAGTTGAATTGTGAGGATAACTGAAGTATACAAATAGCCATAATGGAAGACAGCAAAGTAAGGCCCATAAGTAGAAATTAATGATTGTACAATTTTGAAGGAAGAAGAGATCAGGTCTACATAGTTTGGAGAAAGGTGTAGGTTGGATAATGGGCTTTGAAGATGAGTGAGATTCCAAGTGAAAGTGAGGAAGTAAGACTTTTCAAGTTGAGGGGGTGGCTCTGGCAAAATCACAAAGGCAGGAAAGCACAAATTTCTTGTAAGACAGGAGTTGCCCTTTATCTGATGCAATTAGGGCCAGTAATTGGTGAACTGAAAAAAAAAAAAGTTAACTGTAAAAAGTTAGTTAAAGCAGGGAATCATACAGATATGAGTTGCCCATAGACCTTAAACATTTTATTTTAACTTAAAACATAAACATCTTTTTGCCACTCTTTTAACATAAGCCTTTTCTTGGAGTATGGGTCTCAGGGATCTGTAAACTATAGTGTGAGGGCCAAATCTTGTCCAAGCCTGCTGCCTGTTTCTGTAAATAAAGTTTTGTTGAAACACAGCCACACTCGTATCTTATCTATGGCTACTTTTGTATGCAAGGTAGGGTTGAGTATAGGTATATGTATCTGTGTGACTCATATTTATCTAAGCTTTCCTAACCTTTCAACTTGGTTTTCATAGAAACATCTTACAGAGAATCTATGTAGCATAGCAGTTAAATTCTTAAGCTCTGGAGCCAAATGATTTTGCCATTTATCAGTTGTATTGGCCTTGGGCACTTTGTTCAGTCTCCTTCTTTGTGAAATAGGCACAATAATAGTGTCTCGTTCCTAGGGTTCTTGTGAAGGTTATATGAGTTAATTCATCACTTAGAACAATGCCTGACAAGTAGTAAGTGCTCAGTTAATAGTAGCTATGCTGCTGTTTTTCTCTTCTCATTTGTACTTCATTGCTTTACATAATACTGCATTAAATTATGTATTTACAGTAATAAACATAATTGGCATAAGTTGGTTTGTGAACAAATACAACTGATACCCTGGACAAGCACACAATTTCACTGAGAGGGAGAGCAGAATTGTTGCTCCCATGACGTTGGAGAATAGCCTAGCTAATGTGTTATCAGTTAAATTGGTTAAGAGAGTCGTGTGCAATAGTTTGCTAAGAGTTTAAGACAACAGTACACATAGGGAAATAGTTGATTAAAATTGTAAAGGAGACCAGGGCCATATTTGTCAAATACCTTGAAGGCCAACCTGTCAAGTTAGTAATTAGCCCAGTAGGAAATGGAATCTTTTATTCTAAATGACATGAAAAAATAAAAGATGTAAAGAAAATACAAATGGTGGGGAAGGTATAGCTCAAGTGGTAGAAAGCATGCTTAGCATCCACAAGGTCCTGGTTCAATCCCCAGTACCTCCTCTAAAAATAAATAAACCTAATAACCTCCCCCCTGTACTGCCAAAATAAAAATAATTAAATAATAAATAATTTTTTTAATTGTAAATGCAAATGGTTTAGGAGTGTTCAAGGTAAAGTAAATAAGTTTCTCAGCCCTACTCCATGGGAGTAGCCACTGCATTTTTTTTCTAATCATTCTTAGAATGTGGAGTTGATGTGAGAATTGAGTGAGGTAAGGCATGATGAACACCACTTAGGGCACTGATATTCATCTGCTAGAAACCTCAGTCCAGTTTTTCTTTGGATTATGATCTCAATTTTGAATTGAGAAAAATTAATGTTTTAGACTGAATGTGAGTAAAATTAAATGACTTCTTTTCTTTAAGGGTAACAATTTATACCATACTCTTAAGAGTGTCTGATCCTTAAGTATGTTCCTTTGCTTGTTCTAGTTTTCTCAGCTCTTGATTCTTCTTTTCACCTTCCTCACCAGACATGCTGCAAAAGACAAAAAGATGACATACTTATCACTGAAAAAGCAAGTGTTTACAACAACTAGATGACTTCAACTAGTGGAAGATGTCTGATAAGTCAGTGGCCAGGCAGTACCCAGATAACTGCCATTTAAAGTTGACAAGCCAGGAGCGATTGGGGAAAAGCAAGGGAGGAGAGAGGGCAGGCTGCTGCTGCTTATACTCCCATGTGCAGCTTTTAGCATAATAAAACCATCAAAAAAAATCAAGAGTTTTCTGTAGTTTGTGACTAAGTATAAGAAGTCAGCAAGAGTCTGATTCTTAATCCATTAAAATTAGCAGTTTATGCCAAAAGGAATCTTAGAGTAGGCACAGGGAAGGAAATGCTTTTGAAGTTCCATTGCTTTGTGTAATATCATTTCATGATTTAGGTAACATCCCCAAACAGAGGAGGGGCCCATCCTTAGGAATACAAAACCCTGCAGAGAAGGAAAGGGTTGAGAAGGGTCCACCCTACCTCTTTTCCTTTACACAAAGGCCCTAGGTTTTTGTATACAACCTACTTTTGTAGGCTGAGGACATTGTGCAATACAGCATAATGAGATGGAAACCTGCATTACAAATGTAAATAGGAGAAATGATTTGGGGGATGGGACACATAAAGAGAGCAAAACACTAGCAACTAGTGAAATGTTAGCAGACCTTTTTTAGCCAGTTTGAGTCTTACCCCAAATAGGTAGTAGAGTGTTAGAGAACTATACTGTTAATATAATTTTGAAGCAGTTTAGAGCATCTAGAATGTAGTAGTTCAGTTTATGAAATGAAAAAAGAGGAATGCTGCTATGTACCTGCAGATGTCAGTTCCTCTCTCCTACCTTTTCTGATAGCTTTTTTTTTTTGTCAGTTCCCACACAACCCTGTGCATAATCTATATCTTAGTACATCTCATACTATATTTTAATTATTTGTATGTGTCCCTCCTCCACTAGACTGGGCTTCTTGAGAATAGATAAAGTTTCATCCTAGTTTCTTCACTCAATAGGTACACAATAAATTGGAAGGAAAGAATGAAGGAATGAATGAATGAGGAGACCAAGTTCCTTGGGTCATAGATAATAAGCCCCAAGAGCCAGGTATAGAACCCAGGTCTCTGGTTCCTAGCCCAGTACTTTTCCACCATGCCATGCAGCCTGTATCTGAGGTTTTGAACAACTTTCCTCATTTTCATTTACATTCTCTCAATGCATTTTCTTTAAGTCATCCTTTATTAAAAGGAGGGAGGAGTAAGAAACGAACAGTTAAAATGTTTTCTAGTTTCTGCCTCACACCAACCTAATTCCCAGTATTCTTCACAACACCATTGTGATCAAGATGATTGAAATCCTATATAATGTAACCAAATGGAAAGTTTAGCAAGGGGGACCTTTGTCTGCCTTTGGTTATAACAAGAAGGCATTTAAAGCAATGCTTTGCAGATATATATGTATCTGACTAGCTAGTGTTCTTTAAATCTGTTGAGAGTCTTTATATTTTAAGTGACATGAAAGTGAGCCCTCTGTGTGACTTGGACATCCCCTTTCAGAGATTTTGTCCTCTCATGAGAAAGAAAGCTATTAATAGTAATGTATTTACTATACCTTCTAATTAGAGAGTATTTTGATATATTTTATTTGATCCTCATCATCCTGAGATTGGCAGCATAGGTATTTTTATATCCATGTTGCAATTAAGGAACTGGTACCTGTTGAGTTTAGGTGATTTGCTTAATGTCCCCTAGCTAAAATATGGCAAACCTGTGTCTATAGCTCAGAGCCTCTGATGTCCAGTCCAGGGCTGTCTCCAGTCTTATCACAATGTTTATAAAACATTCTGAGATCTTTGCATAAACCATACTTAAGCTTTCATGGTTAGCACATTGGAAGTATGTCTAAGACTACAGAAGGATCCAGTAAGAGGAGTAAGAAAGGATGCATCTCGTGATTGCTTTATACCAGGATATGGCTTAGCTAACAACAAAAGGTACCAGAGAAGTGGAGTATAGTAGCTGGGAGATCCACTCCCCATTGGACTTAGGCCCTTCTATCGTTGCATAACTAAAAGACCTTTTCAGTTTGTTTGTTTGCCATATCAAATTTGAGTTGTCCTATTCGGACCAGGCAAATAAAAGCTTTTCTAAAGGCCTTTGTGAGGAATGTAGTTCTGCACTTGATCTTCTTTATACAGAAAGGTGAGAGTGGGCAAGAGAAACAGGAGCTTCTATGTTATTTGCCGCTAAAGCAGGATATGTAGAGCTCAGAAACCCCTCCTGCTTAGCTGCTTCCCTGCAAACTATCTGGAGAAATGGGAGGGCTGGGGAACGTGGTTAGCCTAGAGTTACAGAAGCCTCATAAGAAAAGCAGATGTTATGGTTTCAAGTAACTAAGGAGTACATTAGCTTTATTATCAATAAAATGGGCTCCAGTTTCCCCATCTGTAAAATAAAGGACTTGATAATTTCATTTTTCAATAGGAAGTATATTCACTTGGTTCAAAATTCAAAAGGTACGCAAGGACTTTTAGTGAAAAATGTTCCTTCTAGTCCTACTCACATCTGACCAGTTCCCCTCCTATGGATCACAATGTTACTACTTTCTTATGCCCCCACCTCTATAGGTAATATAGGTGTTTACAAACAATATGTATATACATTTTGCCCTTTTAAAACTTTTTACAAATGATAGCATACAGTGCATCTTCTTTTTTTATCTCATAATATATCTTGGAGATCAGTCTATATCAGCATATAAAGGAGCTTCTATATCTCTGTGGGATGGCTCTGATAAACTGCGTGACAGGAGATGACCAGGCTCACTTATGGGCTATAACTCCTGCAGTTAAAGATGAGGAGAGTGTAGGGCCCAACGTGCAGCTTATCCAGGTAGGCTCCACCTTTTCAAATGTAAGCTTTCTTTAATGCCAGATTCCCAGGGAAGATTACTGCTGGGTAGGTCAAATTAGATGCCTCACCAGGCTTCTTTCTGCCTGTTATTAGGGCAGCTTGTAAAAAGCCCAAGAGCTTTCTAGAAACTAACCATGAAAACAGTTTCCTTTATTATGGTTTCAGAAATACCACAAGGTATGGTGCTATGTTATAGCTTAGAATTAAGGGGTAGAATTACCTCCCCTTACCTACTCTCAAAAAAAAGTAGAAAGTAGAAAAGATAGGATCTTAGAATGTATATATTTTCATTTCAAGATGTCATTTTAAGCATATGTCTTTTCCTTCCCAAAATCCTAATGAAATGACTTTAGGAATATAAAAAATAAGAAAAAGTATGATATTGTGGTTTATAATAAATATGTATTTGGTCTTTGTCCCATTTCTGACCCAGAGCTGATCCAAGGGATTTTCAAAGTGGTGAGGGCTATAAAAGGTGTCTTTTGTTATGTTAATGAGGCAACATTTCCGAAAGCCTTAGGTCTCCTAAGCATGGGGGCTGGTTGCCAGTGAAGCCAACCAATGTGCCTAGAGGGTTGGAACTTTCAGCCCCTGACCTCCTGGGAAAGGAGAGGGGCTGGAAATTGAGTCTGATCACCAATGGCCAGTGATTTAATCAATCATGCCGCTGTAATGAAGCCTCCATAAAAATTCAAAAGGATAGTGTTCCAAGAGCTTCCAGGTTGGAAACCAGAACTTCCTCTTGCCACCATGCCAGCCCCAAGCTACAAGGGCAGAAGCTCCTTTGTTCAGGATCTCGCTCTCTGTGGCTCTTCATCAGGCCATTGATTGTCTCCTTTAATATCCTTTGAAATAAATCGGTAATCTAGTGAGCATATGGATTTCCTTAGTTCTGTGAGCCAGTCTAGCAAATTTATGGAACCCAAGGAGAGGGGGTTGTGGGAACCTCTGATTTATAGCCAGTGGATCAGAAGCACAGGTGACATCCTGGGCTTGCAATTGGCATCTGAAGTGGAGGGCAGTCTTGTGAGACTGAGCCCTTCATATGTTAATCTGATGCTATCTCTGAGTAGAGGGTATCAGAGTTGAGTTGTAGGACACCCGCTGGTGTTGGAGAATTGCTTGGCAGTGGGGAAACCATCCACAAAAAAAGTCTTTTATCATTAGAAAATAGAGCGATAGAAGCCTGAAATTTTGAGACATTTTAAAGAATATAGATGCATCATGGAATCGAATTGAAGCAAATTACTGACCACATGATTCAACAGAGGCGAAAGACATCCCTCTTGGTAAAGTGAGGTAGTTAAGATTCACTAGCACACCGCGAAAACTCCCAAAATGAGAACAGCAAAGGGTAGAAAGAAAGGTTAGCTATGGAGTAATGGGTGAGGGACAAATCAAAGGCTTTGGGGGATTGTACTTATGCTACACTTAGAACAGTAGATTAAGAAGTAACAATAATGAATGTGGAGGGCTTAGTGTATTTAGCCACTGTGCGAAGTTGGCGTGTAAATGCCCATTGTCATGAGGTCGGGGCTACTGTCATCCCTATCTTAGAGGAAACTAACTTGCCCTCTTAACCACTATGCTGTTGCCTCAGTGAACTCTTCATAACAATCCTATGAGTTAGGCTGCTTTTACTATCCTGAATTTAGAGCTGAGGCCCAGAGATATGAAGTAGTTTGCTCAAGGGCCCACAACCAGTAGGTACAGTTTTACCAGTTAGAGAATGAGTATAGCTTCCTTGTGTACTTGGCGAGCCGCCATAAAAAAAAAAAAAAAAAAAAAAAAAAGGAAAATAACTTTTCTGCCCACGGCTTCCTGCTCATGTTTTTTTTGTTTGTTTTTGGTGACCTATTTAGGATCTCAAAGTGAATTCTCATTCTCAGAAATCCAGGAATTGATGGTTATGGACAGACTTTGGAGTGCTCAGCTCGGAGCAAATCTTAATTTCATTAATCATGCTGGGAACTATATCCAACATTTTCTTCATGTAGAGGGTTTTTTGGAGTTTTTATAGTCAGCAAAACAGTACACTTCCTATTTGAAGTCTGTTTTTCTGGTAGTTCAATTTCTGTATTTCACAACTAATCTAGAAAAGTAAAACTGTAGAAGATATAGAACTTCCCTTTCCTCTGGAATTCAGAGATTTTTATTCACACAGCGGGTGAAAAAAACCTCTCTCAAATTCCAAAGGTGAGCCATTTGGTATTAAATTTCATGTTAGCCCAGAAAGTTCTGTGATTATTAGGTGGCAGTATGTGTAAATTTTAAGTGAGTCTGGGCTAGCTCTGTGCCCTTTTGGAATATCAGAATAAACAGATGCTTTATTTTAGTTCCTGATTGGATCTTGACTTTTCTTCCCCAAGCTCTCTCTTAAACATACAATCCTCAGACTCTATGCACTGTATCTATGCTGTACATCTCTATAATTCAGAAATTTGGTTGTGAGTTTTAAAGCACATAAGAATTGCCTGTATATCTTGATCTATGTCTAGATTCTGAGACCCCATTCCCTGAGAGGAGAGTCTGGAGTGGGATCCGTAATTTTCATTTTTAGCCAGACATCTCAAATGAGTCTAGTTCAGGCAGTCCTTGAACCACTCTTTGAGAAAACCTTGAGTTAAGAAGAAAGTAATTAACATTTATTATTTACTATGTATGTTATTAATATGCCAGTCACTTTCATATGTATTTTCACATTTGATGTTCAACAATATATTGTAAGATTTTATTATCCCAGGTTTATATATATGTTTTATCCCCAAAGAGTTTTAATAATTTGTTCTGAGTACTAAAGATGGCATTGCTTTATGATGGTCAGCAGTCTGACTCCAAGAACCAGGAAGTCATTTACTCTTGCTAATTCTGCTTCAGCAAGGTGTCGCTCAGAAGACAGAATTGTTTAAGATTGGTGAATTGGAAAATTTAGAAAGTGATACGAATAGTATGTTCTGAAATGTGTTTGACAAGTTAAAGCCACTGAAATGTTAGAATATCTAAAACATATTCAGAATGCCCCTAGAAAAGACAAGAATGCATTTGTTTTTCATTGAAGCAGTATTATACACACCTAAACTTTTCTGATTGAAATAGGTCCTAAAGATGAATTATTCCATTTCTTCACAAAGTAAATTTGTAACCATAAAGATTAAATTGCATAAGATAACGGAAAAACCTGGGCTAGAACCAACATTTCCTGATTTCTAGTCTTATTTTCGTTCAAGCTGTAATAATTGTCAAGATTAAGGTGGGCTCCAACCCATATCTTGCCTGAGAATTGCTCAGGAGGCTGTTGAATCAATGATTGGGAGTGATGACTCTGTGACAACATTCAGCATTTGGAAGTTCACACAGAGGCATAGTAATCAAAGGTGATCTGGTATTTTAAAGGAGTAGAATAAATGATGACTTTTTAAAAAAATTTTTTTTATTGAAGTATAGTTATAATGTGTCAATTTCTGGTGTACAGCACAATGTCCCAGTCATGCAGATATGTATATATTCATTTTCATATTATTTTTCATTGAAGATTATTACAAGATATTGAATATAGTTCCCTGTGCTATATAGAAGAAACTTGGTTGGTTTTTTTTAATCTATTTTTATATATAGTGGCTGACATTTACAAATCAAACTCCCAAATTTATCCCTTCCCACTTCCTTTCCCCAGTAACCATAAGATTGTTTACTGTGTCTGCAAGTCTGTTTCTGTTTTGTAGATGAATTCATAGTGTCCTCTTTTTTTCTTTTTTTTAGATTCCACCTATGAGTAATATCATATGGTATTTTTATTTCTCTTTCTGGCTTACTTCACTTAGAATGACGATATCCAGGTCCATCTATGTTGCTGCAAATGACATTATTTATTCTTTCTTATGGCTAAATAGTATTCCATTGTATAAATATACCATAACTTGGACATTTAGGTTGTTTCTATGTCTTGGCTATTGTATATAATGCTGCTATGAACTTGGGGTGCATGTATCTCTTCAAATTGGAGTTCCCGTTGGATATATGCCCAGGAGTGGGATTGCTGGATCATATGACAAGTCTATTTTTAGTTTTTTGAGGAATCTCCATACTGTTTTCCATAATGGCTGCAATGGTGATTTTTTTTAATGGTGACATTTTTATGTGTTATTTTTTAAAAATTCTGTTTCTGACACTGAAAATATGTATTAGAATGGCATCTAGGGCTTTTGGAATTTTAACAGAATGCTGAAATGTGGCCTGGAGCTCAGGCTATCTGGGGGCCCATTCTCACTTTACTGAGAGCTATATGGAGGTAGAGCAGCCAAGAAAACTGCAGGTAATAGTTTTAACATAAACTACGCCATAGCACAGTGTAAAGCATGGCAAGAGACAGCTACTCTGGAGGTAGGTAACAACTAGGTTTAGCTCCTCCTGGACAACTTGATGGGCAAGGACTTCATAGACTTGACAGGGCCCTTGGATGGATAACTTGACATTGGTTTACCCTGAATGTAAGGAATATCCACTTGTGCCTCCTGATAGAAATAGGTCTACATTTCTTTCTAAATCTCTCTAAAAACTACAACTCTCTTTCCTTATTTCAGTTTTTTGGGATTGCCCCCAGAAAGCAAAATAGCTAATTTTGTGTTAAGAGGCAGAGACACAAGGTAGTTGGGTGAAAGTACAATGATACAAGTAATAGGCTGCTGGACTTGATGTCAGCATCTGGATTCTAATTGTAGACTGCTGCTAGATGAGTGCCGCGTGACCTTGGCCGGTCAGTTAACCTTGTGTACCTCGATTTTCCAGCTGTAAAATAAGTAGCCATTCTTGTTTAATCCAGGCCTGTCCTTCAAGTGCAGTTAGGTTTAGAAACATAGTACATTGCTGTAGCTCACCAGAAAACCTGAGAACGTGCCAGAAGAGTAAATGAAGTTATTGTTGGACCCAGACTTATGATCATTCAATTGACAAATATTTATTGAATACCAACTTAAAAGGTGCATTAGACTGCACACAGACTAACTTAGGCCTTATAATGCATTCCGTAAACAAGATGTGAGTAGTTTTCTTCAGCCTTATTATTGAACACTCATGGAACATAATAATAGTAACTCGCAGAATAGTAATAATGATTTTATGTGTGTTATATGATCTTTTTTTTTCTCTCAGTATTTGTTCCCATTCATTATCTAATTAGAATCATGTAATAACCCTGAAGAACAAGACAGATGTTACCTCCATGTTCCCCTGAGTTTTAGATAAGGTGCTGAAACTCGGAGATCAAAAGTGGTTCTCAAAGGGATAGGGTGATTCTACCCACCAGGGGACATTTGACAAAGTCTGGAGACATTTGGAATTGTCACAGCTGGGATGGTGCTACTGCCATTTAGTGAGTAAAGGCTAAGGATACTGTTAAACATCCTCCAGTGCACAAGAGAGCTCATACAACCAAGAAATTATTTGGCCCCAAATGTCAATAAAGCCAAGCCTAAGAAACTGACATGGGTGTTTTACCCAAAAGAACACAAAGTGATAGAGCTGAATAAAACAGAATTCAGGTCTTGAACTCAGTCTAGTGTGTTTTCCACTGCCCCTGGAACAGGACATTAAAAACTGAAATCAGATAAATTCTGGATTTATTACTAATGTTTTGTGGAGGTATGAGTGAAAAGTGAGGTTTGTTTATATCATTGTTGAAGATTTCTGTGTACAGATTGTATAATCCAGTAAAAATCTGTTAAGCACTTGTGTGTCTTACAGTCAGCTGTCCATGTCCCACAGAGAGCTTAAGTCTACCTTCATCATATTTTTAAATTTATTGAGCAACTACCAAATTTGAGTCAAATTTGAATCATTTACCAAATATTATTGAAATCTGGACACAGCCCCTTTAGCAGCCTCCATGCACAGTACCATGCCAACCTGAAGAGCCATGGGACTTCAATAGGACATGTCACCAGGATACTCAGTGAGAAATTAGCAGAGCCACGATTTGATTCCTGTGTGACTCCAAACTCATGCTCTTAACAATATTTTGTAAGCTTAACTCTCTCCTACAAAGGGTGGCATGTGACTTAAGAAGCTCTTACAATCCAGAGTAGTCCTTGTAGAATATTCTTCAGTTTTGCTTCTTGAAACATTGTATAACCCAGAAATTAGAAGGTTTGTCTAGTCCTTCTAAAGTTCTAACAGATATCTTTCTGGATTCTGGCTAATTAAAGAATTATGGCCCATAGCTCTGTGAGGATTTTTTTTTTCCATCTACAAATGCCTCACAGAAGAACTTGAGCAGGAAATATTATAGAGAAGAATAAATAAAGGCCAGTTATTCTACACAGCAGTCAAAGTAGTCTATTAAAATATAATCTGATCACATCACTCCCCTGTTTATTACCCCTAAATAGCTTCCAGTTGCCCTTGGAATAAATTTAGTCTCCTTTAAATGACCTATAAGGCCTTCTTAACTGACGCCCCTCTTCAACCTCATCAGCTTCTCTTTCTCTCATTCAGTGTGTTTTATTCATACTGACTTGAATGACCTTGATTCTTTTCTTGCCTCAACAATGCTATTGTCTGCTCTTCTACCCAACTCCAATAATTTATCAGTCTATTTAAATGTTACCTCTTTAGAGAGGGCTTCTCTCTTCTCTCTCCACCTACCCGCTCCACCTAAATTAGTTCTCTCACTGTTATTCTCCTACCACAGTACCATGTTTACTTCATTCATGTTACTTATCACAATTTATAATTATATATACTTATACATATTTATTTGTTTGCATATTTAATGAGGATTTCCTCCTCTAGAGTAAGTTCCACAAAGGCAAGAATCTTGTCTTTTGCACCTGGCTCCTTATAAGTAGATATGAAACCTACATAGATTTGTAAGAATGAAATACTTTTTGAATGAATGAATATTTGTTCAGTGTTCTTCCAGGTGCAGTAAGGAGGTAGAAATTAGTTACTTGCTGTCTGGGAACTTGCTATGTGTACATACGGAATTTTTTATCTTGTATTTTAAGAACTGTAAGTCAAATTTTCCATGAGGAAAAATTGCTAGGGAAATTCAGGAAAGAGAGGAATTTCTTCTGTGAATAATTTAGGAAAACGTCATAAAAGAGATGGTACTTGAACTAAGCCTTCAAGAATTAGCTAGATTGTAAACTCAGAACAGCAAGAACCATATTTTAACTTTATCCTACTTTTAACACATTTCAAGTGCATGATAAATGTTGAATAAATAATGATAGGATTTGCTCATATTCAGAAAATGTGGGGCGGAAGGGTGTTTACAGAGAGTGACAGCCAAAAAGGCATACAAGTGCCAAAGTACTAAGTTTATTCAGGAAAAGGGAGTGGATCAGTTTCAGTGGAATATTTGAATGTGAAGAGGATTAGATTGAGATAAGGCTAGAAGGTAAATAAATCTGCAACAGAGACATAAATGTCAGGTAGTGAACCTCACATAAGTATATCAATATGAGAAGCTGGAGGTGAAGATACTTTGCAGAGAGATTAGTTCCCGGGAGTACAATCTAAAATGCAAATTACAGCTTGAGAAATACATGCAAATGGTATCCGGATACTAGTTTAGCTGGGAGTACTGGTTCTATTTTCAACATCACCACCATGATGCAGGCGCCTATGGAACATCTTCTGTACTTGGCTTGGCTGGAAACAGAGTGTTTGCTTCCTTTTATTTCTGGAAAGAAGCAGCATACTAGCCTGACGAATCCTGAGGGGTGTTGGAACAGTTACTACAGAATGTGTATATTACTGAGGAGCTCCGTGTAATGACTTCTAAGGTCCTTCCAATTCTTAGTGAGATTTCTGTGACCCACAAATTAAGAGACAGAACACTAGGTTTCAGTTTCAGGTGTTCTACCTATAGATGAAGAAATGGCTCTTCCATCTCTTTCCAGGCCTAATTGTTAGAACCAGACTTCTCTCCTTAGCTGGATCAAGAAGAGAAACATGGGGCAAAGGGTATACCTCAGTGGTAACGTGCGTGCTTAGCATGCATGAGGTCCTGGGTTCAATCCCCAGAATTTCCATCTTTTTAAAAAAGATAAATTCTTGACTGCTTTCTTGGGAGGAGGCCAAGATGGTGGACTAGAAGGACGCTTGTAGCTCACCCACAAATATACCAAGACTCACATCCACCAGAGCACCTGCGGAACTCCGACAGAACACCATCCTCTTCAAAAGACAGAGACACCAAAAATCTGGTAGGAAAAAAGGAAAAAAGAAGAAAAGGCAAAACAGAGCGGGACAGGTCCCGCGGGGAGGGAGCGGGCAAAGGAGTACTGGAGCTCGCTCGCTGGGTCTTCCCTCTCCAACAGGGACGGAGGAGAAACCTCCGAGGCTCAGATCTGTACAGAGCAGCCCTTGACCGACAGAACTAAGTTAAACGGGCACAGAGGGTCGCCGCGACACCCAGCCTGAGACGCGGGCTGGCAGCTGGGGGTTGGGCCATGCTGCCCGAGCCGGGCGGAGGACAGGGATGGCTGCACTGAGGCAGCCCCTGGGGACTGCAGGGGGCTGCGTGCCATGGCTGTGGGTGCACAGGGCAGAACAACCTGGGCCCTCCATAAAACAACATGGCTGATGTGCCCTGGGGGGAAGGGTGCATACCCCCATCTCTGAAAACCTGCGGAAAGTTTTGGGGTGAAGAGAGGCGGGGCTCAGGCACAGCTGCCATATCCTCTGGGACTTAGCACCCGGCAGGGGCGGGGTCGAAGCCTGCATCTGCAGCTAAGGACTTAGCAGCCTCAAAGGCCAGAGGGAGACTTGTCTACAGCCTGAGGCAGATAGGATCCTTCCATCCTGATCCCTCAGAGAACTTTCTCCCCCAAGACAAACAAGGAGCTGGGTTTTGGCCCGGAGCAGGGACGGGGCTGTTTCTCGGTCTTCCCCGAGCCCGCCCATGGAGCGCGCAACGGCACACAGCTGCAGAGCTACCAGCGCTGGGAGAGGGCAGGCAGCTCCCCGCCTTTCTGGCAGTAACGCAGCCCCTGACTGCAGTGCTAGGAGGGGGTGCGACCTGCCCTCCTACATGGCCAGTCTGCAACATCTGACTGCAGCATCGGGAGGGGCAGTGACCTGCTCACCCACAGCAAAGGAGAACTGCACCTGACCCAGTGTTGGGAGGGGGCGCGATCTGCATGCCGACAGGCAATGGGAGCAGCACAGACGAAGGCGCCAATGGAGGGCCTCTGGAAACAGTCAGCTGAGCTTCCAGAGCAGGGTGAAGACAGATCTCTTCCCATTAAGAGCACACAGTCTCCAGGAGAACACCCCCCCTTTTTTTAAATCTGTTTTTACCTGTTCTGTTTTCTATTACCCTATTAATTTTTACTTCTTAAACAATTATATATACTCCCAGTTTTAATCCCTTTTAAATTTTTTAAAAATATTTTTATTATTATTATTTTAAAAAATCCACATCATTTCATTTTTATTTCTCTTGGTTTTGATGTCCTGTTATTGATTATACACAGGTTTCAAATACATTTTTCCCTCTTTTCTCCTTTTTTAAAGGTTTTTAAAAGATGTCTCAATCCGATTGCTATTCTGCTTCAACTCGCTCTTCTATTATTCATTATACACTGTTTTCAAACCTCTTTCTCTCCCTTCTTTTATTTATTTATTTATTTTTCACATAAGCAATGTTTACTAGACCCATAATTCAAACCCAGATCTTCTTTTTCAAAAAATTGAAGTATAGTTGATGTACAAATTATACAAGTTACAGGTATACAAATAGTGATTCACTTAAAAATTTTGGGGGGGCAATTAGGTTTTTTTTAACATTTTTTATTGATTTATAATCATTTTACAATGTTGTGTCAAATTCCAGTGTAGAGCACAATTTTTCAGTTATACATGAACATATATATATTCATTGTCACATTTTTTCCTCTGTGAGCTACCATAAGATCTTGTGTGTATTTCCCTGTGCTATACAGTATAATCTTGTTTATCTGTTCTACAATTTTGAAATCCCGTCTATCCCTTTCCACCCTCCGTCCCCTTGGCAACCACAAGTTTGTATTCTATGTCTATGAGTCTATTTCTGTTTTGTATTTATGCTTTGTTTTTTTGTTTTTGTTTTTTAGATCTCCCTTCTTTTAAAATTCTCTCTCTCTCTTTTTTTTTTAAGTGTTATTTCTACATAGGCATTAGATAGATAAATAAATAAACTCCGTAAGGACCACAATAGATAACTGATACTCCATAAACCACAGTGCCAGAGAGGTATGAGAAAGATGAAGAAGCAGAGAGACCATTCCCAATTAAAAGAACAAGAGAAATCCCCTGAAAGAATGATCAATGAAATAGACATCAATAACCTACTAGATCAAGATTTCAAAAAAGGAGTGATTGAAGTACTGAAGGAACTAAAAGAGAGAGTGTTTAGAGATATAAAGTATGTCAAAAATGAAATTGAAGCTATAAAGAAGAGCCAAGTAGAATTGGTAAACTCACTGGCTGAGATGAGAAATGATCTAAAGACTGTGCAAAGCAGACTAGATAATGTAGAGGAACAAATTAGTGACCTAGAAGACAGGGCAACAGAAAGCACCCAATCAGAACAGCTACAAGATAAACAAATAAAAACAAATGAAAATAGCATAAGGGACCTACGGGATAATATAAAGTGTGCCAGTCTTCACATAATAGGGGTCCCAGAAGGGGAAGAAAGATCAAAGGGGATTGAAAAGGTATTGGAAGAAATCATGACTGAAAACTTCCTGAACTTAAAGAAGGAATCAGATATCCAAGTACAGGAAGCTCAGAGGGTCCCAAACAGGAAGAACCCAAATAGACCCACACCAAGACATACCATAATCAAGATGGCCAGAGTCAAGGATAAAGAAATGATCCTAAAGGCAGCAAGAGAAAGCAAAGAGTAAGTTACAAGGGAACCCCCATAAGGCTCTCAGCTGATTTCTCTACACAAACACTACAGGCCAGAAGGGAGTGGCAAGATATATTCAAAGTGAAAAAAAGATGCAGCCTAGGATACTTTATCCAGCAAGGCTATCCTTTAGGATAGAAGGAGACATAAAGAATTTCACAGACAAGAAAAAGCTGCAAGAGTTTAGCAACACTAAACCCATGCTAAAAGAAATTGAAAGGTCTACTCTAAATAGAAAAGCAGCAGGATGCTACAGAAATGAGAAACTCACAACTGGAAAGGTGATAACTCAAATAAACACAAAATTGTAAAAGAAGACATCTAAATCATTGGGAGAGGGAGGCAGGAAAATATAGAATTTTTTTTCTTTCTTTTTAAAATTTTTTGTTCTCGGTAGGATGGGTTTGAGATCATGTTACTATCAGTTTAATAAAAACAGTTATAGTAATGGGCTAATAGACTTACAAAAAAGGATAACCACAAGCCAAAAACTTACAAGGGAGTCACAAAAACTAAATAAAGTCCATGATAATACAAAGGAAAATTACCAAACCACAAAAGGAAGAAGAAAGGAACAAAGAGGAAATACCAAATCAACTGCAAAGATAAGTTCAAAATGGCAATAAACACACATCTATCATTAATTACTGTAAGAGTTAATGGACTAAATGCTCCAGTCAAAAGACATAGAGTGGCAGACTGGATAATAAAGCAAGAACCTTTAATATGCTGCATACAAGAGACCCACTTTAGGGAGAAGGACACATATAGATTGAGAGTGAAAGGATGGAAAAGGATATTCCATGCAGATGGAAAAGCCAAAAAAGCAGGTGTTGCAGTACTGAGTTCAGACAAAATAGACTTTAAAACAAAGGCCATAAAGAAAGACAGAGAAGGACATTTTATAATGATTAAAGGAGTGACACAAGATGAGGATATATTATACTCGTTAATATATATGCACCCAATATAGGAGCACCTAAGTACATAAATCAATTACTAACAGAGATAAAGGGGGATATTGATGGGAATACAATCATAATTGGGGATTTTAACACTGCATTAACGTCACTAGACAGATCTTCCAGACAGAAAATAAATAAGGCAACAGAGAAATTAAATAATACAATAGAAAAATTAGATTTGATGGATATTTTCAGAGCATTACACCCCCAAAAAATAGGATATACATTCTTTTCAAGTGCACATGGAACATTTTCTAGGATTGATCATATACTTGGGCACAAAAGAAACCTCAACAATTTTAAGAAGATGGAAATTATCTCAAGCATCTTTACTGACCACAATGCCATGAAACTAGAAATCAACAACAGAGAAACAAAGGAGAAAAAAAGGAAAGCATGGAGATTAAACAATATGTTATTAAAAAAAACCAATGGGTCAATGAGGAAATCAAAGCTGAAATTAAAAAATACCTTGAGACAAATGAAAATGAAAACACAACCACACAAAATTTATGGGACACAGCAAAGGCAGTGCTAAGAGGGAAGTTTATAGCGATACAGGCCTTCCTCAAAAAAGAACAATCTCAAATAAACGATTTAACCCACCAGCTGAAAGAACTAGAAAAAGAAGAACAAAAAAACCCAAAAGGCAGCAGAAGGAAGGAAATTATAAAGATTAGGGAGGAAACAAATAAGATGGAGATTTAAAAAACCATAGAAAGAGTCAATCAAACCAAAAGCTGGTTTTTTGAAAAAGTAAATAAAATCGACAAATCTCTGGCCAAACTCACAAAGAAGAAAAAAGAGCACAAATTAGCAAAATAAGAAAGGAAAATGGAGAAATTACAACAAATAAAATAGAAATACAGAATATCATATAAGAATATTATGAAAGACTATATGGAACCAATTTGGATAACCTAGAGGAGATGGACAAGTTTCTGGAAACATACTGTCCACCAAGACTGAATCAAGAAGAATCTGAACACTTGAACAATCCGATCACTAGAAAGGAAATAGAAATAGCAATTAAAAACCTCCCTACAAATAAAAGTCCAGGACCGGACGGCTTCACCGGGGAATTCTACCAAACATATAAAGAAGAACTCATACCAGTCCTTCTCAAACTCTTCCAGACGATTGAAAAGGAGGGAATACTCCCAAACTCATTCTATGAAGCCACCATCACCCTGATACCAAAACCAGGCAAAGACACTACAAAAAAAAGAGAATTATAGGCCAATATCACTGATGAACATAGACGCCAAAATCCTCACCAAAATTTTAGCAAATAGAATCCAACAACACATAAAAAAGATTATACATCATGACCAAGTGGGGTTCATCCCAGGGACACAAGGCTGGTTCAACATACGCAAATCAATCAATGTAATACATCACATCAACAAGAGAAAGGACAAAAACCACATGATCATCTCAATTGATGCAGAAAAAGCATTTGATAAAATTCAACACCCATTTATGATAAAAACTCTCGCCAAAGTGGGTATAGAGGGGACATATCTCAACATAATAAAAGCTATATATGACAAACCTACAGCCAGCATAGTACTCAACGGTGAAAAACTCAAAAGCTTCCCACTAAAATCTGGGACAAGACAAGGATGCCCACTATCACCACTCCTATTCAACATAGTCCTGGAAGTCCTAGCCACAGCAGTCAGGCAAGAGAAAGAAATAAAAGGGATCCAAATTGGAAAAGAAGAGGTAAAAGTGTCACTATATGCCTATGACATGATACTATATATAGAAAACCCTAAAAGGTCCACACAAAAACTACTAGAATTCAGCAAGGTAGCAGGTTACAAGATTAACGTTTAAAAGTTAGTTGCATTTCTTTACACTAACGATGAATCAACAGAAAAAGAAAGTAAAGAAACAATCCCCTTTAAAATAGCACCCAAAGTAATAAAATATCTAGGAATAAATCTAACCAAGGAGGTGAAAGAATTATACACAGAAAACTATAAACCATTGATGAAGGAAATTAAAGAAGACTTTAAAAAATGGAAAGATATCCCATGCTCTTGGATTGGAAGAATCAATAGTGTTAAAATGGTCACACTGACCAAGGCAATCTGCAGATTTAATGCAATCTCTATCAAATTACCCAGGACATATTTCACAGAACTAGAACAAATCATAATAAAATTTATATGGAACCATTAAAGACCTAGAATTGCCAAAGCATTACTGAAGAAAAAGAAAGAGGCTGGAGGAATAACTCTCCCAGACTTCAGACAATACTATAGAGCCACAGTCATCAAGACAGCATGGTATTGATACAAAAACAGACATATAGACCAATGGAACAGAACAGAGAGCCCAGAAATGAACCCATAAACTTTTGGTCAACTAATCTTCGACAAAAGAGGCAAGAATATACAATGGAATAAAGACAGTCTCTTCAGCAAATGGTGTTGGGAAAACTGGACAGCAGCATGTAAAACAATGAAGCTAGAACACTCCCTTACACCATAGACAAAAATCAACTCAAAATGGATCAAAGACTTAAACATAAGACAAGATACAATAAACCTCCTAGAAGAAAATACAGGCAAAACTTTATCTGACATACATCTCAAAAATGTTCTCCTAGAACAGTCTACTCAAGCAATAGAAATAAAAGCAAGAATAAACAAATGGGACCTAATGAAATTTACAAGCTTCTGCACAGCAAAGGAAACCATAAGTAAAAACAAAAAGACAACCTACGGGATGGGAGAAAATTTTTGCAAATGAAACCGACAAAGGCTTGATCTCCAGAATATATAAGCAGCTCATACGACTTAATAAGAAACAACCAAACAACCCAATCCAAAAATGGGCAAAAGACCTAAACAAGCAGTTCTCCAAGTAAGACATACAAATGATCAATAGGCACATGAGAAAATGTTCAATATCACTAGTTATCAGAGAAATGCAAATCACAACTACAATGAGGTATCACCTCACACCAGTCAGAATGGCCATCATTCAAAAATCCACAAATAACAAGTGCTGGAGAGGCTGTGGAGAAAGGGGAACCCTCCTACACTGCTGGTGGGAATGCAGTTTGGTGCAGCCACTGTGGAAAACAGTATGGAGATTCCTCAAAAGACTAGGAATAGACTTACTGTATGACCCAGGAATCCCGCTCCTGGGCATATATCCAGAAGGAACCCTACTTCAGGATGACACCTGCACCCCAGTGTTCATAGCAGCACTATTTACAATAGCCAAGACATGGAGACAGCCTAAATGTCCATCAACAGATGACTGGATAAAGAAGAAGTCGTATATTTATACAATGGAATACTATTCAGCCATAAAAACCGACAACATAATGCCATTTCCAGCAACATGGATGCTCCTGGAGAATGTCATTCTAAGTGAAGTAAGCCAGAAAAAGAAAGAAAAATACCATATGAGACTGCTCAAATGTGGAATCTAAAAAAAAAAAAACAATGCAAAGCATAAATACAAAACAGAAATAGACTCATAGACATAGAATACAAACTTGTGGTTGCCAAGGGGGCAGAGGGTGGGAAGGGATAGACTGGGATTTCAAAATTGTAGAATAGATAAACAAGATTATACTGTATAGCACAGGGAAATATACACAAGATCTTATGGTAGCTCATGGAGGAAAAAATGTGACAATAAATATATATATGTTCATGTGTAACTGAAAAATTGTGCTCTACACTGGAATTTGACACAACATTGTAAAATGATTATAAATCAATAAAAAAAGTTAAAAAAAAGATAAATTCTTAAATAAATAAATAAACCTAATTACCTCCTCCCCAAAACAAAACAGAATAAAAACAACAAACAAACAAAAAAAAAAGAAAGGAGAAGCATCCAAGAGGAGTTCATTAAATGTCTACAGTTGGTGAAGATTAGAAGGAAGTTTGGAAAATACTCTGTTCAACTGTTTCTCCTACCTTTTCTTAATACTGTCCTATCAGCGTGACATCAGAAATAGGCACAGATTGAAAAAAGCATAAAAAAAACATTTCAGGGTATTTTGTGAGACCTAGTTCCAATGGAGTTATTAGGAAGGGCACATTGTGCTATGAATGTTCAGAGGTGTTTAGTTCTAAGACCTTGCAAGAGGAGGAGGATTTGTTGCATTAGAGACTGTAAGGACGGGCATTGCAGACTAAAGAAACAACCTTAGCAAAGGTAACACAGAGAAAAGTGTGGGGTATGAGGAACAATAGAAACTTTGGCTATTGGACTTGTTTGGTTGGAACACAAGGTACATGTAGGCAGAAAGGTAGGTTGGGGCCTCTGTTTTAGAGGTCTGTGATCTTAGAACAAGGAGGTTAATAGACAATGGAGAGATTGGTAGGTGGTGGACTTCTGGGGGCAGATAAGTAGAGCCATGCCTTAGGTAGATTAATTTATCATTGTTGTATCATATCGGATGAACAGAGGGCAGGAGTACCATGAGAAAAACTTGTGTTTGTAATAGAGCTGGAGGGGGAAGGGTATAGCTCAATTGGTAGAGCTCGTGCTCAGCACCCAAGAGATCCCGGGTTCAATCCCCGGTACCTCCTGCATGCAGAACTCAATGAATAAACCATATTACCTCCCCTTCAGTAATAGAGCTGGAGATGGTAAAAACTAGAGACAGGCTGAGTGAATCTTCTAGTTTATTTGGGATTAGGAAAAGGGACCAAAACTGTGATATTTATGGATACAAAATTGACCGTGGATGAATAGTAAGGCAGGTTTAACAAAATAATCGCTGGGCCAGGAGTGGGGATACACAGGTTCTTCGCAAGGTGCCTCCATAGCTTTCTAGAATAACATCTAACTGGTTGCTTAAGCTCTCTGTGCCTTGGTTGCTCTGAACCAAGAAGAGTGATTGTGAAGGTAGGAGAAGATAACGGAGTTGGATTTATAGGAAGGAAATGCCATTGTTTCATACCGTGTCATTTGCTCAGGTTCCACGTGCTTATTCATTTGGTAGATGTACAGAGTAAAAAGGGTTTTAAGTTGATCTGATCTTACAGCTTGCTCTGTTTTCCCTACTGTCCTTTTATGTGGCACTTGTCCAGGTTTAGTGCCCTAGAGACTTAGTTTATATAAGGGATCTGGGTTTGGTGTTTCAGACTACGTAAAAGTCAACAGGAGTATATTCTCTTCCTTTCTTCCACTTCTATAAACAGGCGTGAGTTTTATTTACAATCCCCTTGCATTTGTCATAAAACAAATATTTTACAAAAGTACCTATGAAGGCATATTAGGTCAGAAAATGTTAGATTCTCCCAAGAGCTTTGTGGTCTCATACATTAGGCTCCTATGAAATGAACAGGTATAAAACTAGATGAAGTCACAACACTCTTCCAACTCTTAAGAAGTTCAACCGGTTTATGTTGCTTCTATATTGACTGTGTTTTGCTACTTCTTGATACAGAGCTACTGAATAATTTCTAAGTATATTCATCAAATACTATTATATAGCATTTCAGACTCACCGAGGTGATGGAGAAGATACTGAGGTTTGCATTGTATCATTAACAGATTTAGAAAATAATTTTTTATGCCTAAGTTGCACGGGGAGAATGGAGAGAAAAGCAGTTTATTTCAGGAAACACTTAACCATAATCAACCACTGTGTGGAGGGTATTAGAAAATGCAGGAGATTCATGGAAAAATAAGAGTCCCCATAGAACTTAACAATCTAATAGTAAGGATAGGCTTAGGGAAACATTCTGTTCTGGAAACTGAACTGAAAAAAAGTAGAATTAAGTTTTAGCTCTGAGCGGAACTTTATCAGTCATTTCATTCAGTGTTTATAGTTAAGGAAAATGAAACTCTAAAATATCAAAGACTTGCCTAATACAGTATTTATCACCCTATCTCTTTCACACTGAAATTAGCTCTCGTTCCTTTATATTTTGTTGCTTATTTTGTAATTGCATGGTCCATTCATGTTTGCCTGGAAGGCATAGGGGATCTAGAGATTAGACACTGGGCGTAAAAATTAAGTTTGTCCTTATCATACTTTCTCTAGAAAATGCTAGCCCTTCATTATCATATAGCTGTATAATTCTCCACGTAATCAGTTCCTCCAGGATCTGTCTTACCCAAACAGATTTCTTATCTCCTTTGCCCAGCCTGAGCTGCTTAATATGGTGCAGTGGAGATACGGAAAGATAAAAGTTGTGATAGAAGGGGGAGACCTTGAACCAGTATCTGTAAACAAAGCCTTTCCACGTCTTTCTCTGATTAGAATCAAATCACAGGTTTGCTTTCTGTCTTTTCCTTTGCTTATCTAACGGATAGTTAGAATGAGATTCTTGGGGCAGCTCCTGAGTTATCACTTTTTACTAAAATAAATATTCTTAGTCAAGGACTTCTAAGCGAAAGAGCTACTCCACACAACATTGTAAAATGACTATAACTCATTGAAAAAAAGTTTAAAAAAAAAAAAAGAGCTACTCCCACTAATTCACAGCTGCTCTTTTTATTCTTCTAAACACTTGTCAGTCCATGTAATGTTTCTTGTTTGCCTAGATCATTGGCCACTCATAAATGAAGGCCCTTTAAGGTTTAAGTGTAACTGAAGTAGTTTGCTCCTTTATGTCTCTGGCTTGCGTCGGTTGCCTTCTTTGCACCCCACTAGTCTGATGCGTGAGTAACACAGCTACACGGACTGCTGTTACTTGATGCTGTTACTTGAATATGTAGCCTCTGCCTAGTTTGGTTTCTTTCCATGAAAAATGCTTTCAAGGAATCCTACAACTGATTCCTCATCTTTGCTATGGTTACTTCTCTTGTCTGATCACAGTCCTTTGTTCTTTTGTTCCCTTAAGATCATTATTACTGAGACCTATTCAAGGGCAAGCGTTATGGCCAAGCTTAGATCACAAAATGGCTTAGGCCTAAAATGGCTTCTCTTAGTCAAAAAGCTATATCTGGTTCTTTTCCTCTGGGAACCCCCCACACTATCTGCTTACAGTAGGGCTTTGGCATATGGTAAAGAAAGAAAAAATAACATTGAATTCTGCAGGTAATTACTAAATTAATTCTTTGCCAGTTTTGTCAACTTCCTCCTTATCTCAGCCCAACCACTGACATGAAGAAAAGTAAGTGAGAATTTGTTGCTATTGTAGATGACCCCTGGGAGTTATTTTTATTATCAACAAAGGCAAAAAGTTAGAAGGGAAAATGGTAGCCTTAGTTTTATTGAAGGATTTTTTAAAAGATAAAATCTAAGATTTCTTTCTTTATTTTTTGGTGGTAGTGATAGTGATGGTGGATTTGGGGCAATTATTTTCCTGAGTTCTATCTTTATAAACCTACTATTGTAGCAAGTGCCCTGTCAACTCCCATCACCTGCCATATTTGATCTGGGGGTAACTCTGTATGTGTGTGTATGTGTGATTTTAAGGTCTTTTACATTTCTTTATTTCTTATTGGCCTGACCTAGTTTCTCTCTACCTCTACTGCCTCATTTTCCTTAACTGTGTTTAGTACACTGATATGGCAGAACTTTGAGGGTCCTAAGTTTTTGCCAGTTCTGGCTAGAACCTGGGTAAACCTATGATTTATTCAAGCCTAATAACCTTTGTAAATAAAATTGGTATAATTAAGTACCCTTATGATTACTGCACCTCAAGGAGGACACAAGCCAAGGAAGGGCAGCTAAAATACCCAAATTATCGTGTGGTGACGTTCACACAATTATGACCACATTTCTGCCAGTTAATTTGGAGTAAGAATGTGAGGCCAGGGTCTACGGGGTGAGTGAAACAGTATCATAGTCTTCAAGGGGAAGGGTCTTCCCCATATATATTCATCAAATTGCATTTCTCCTCCCTGGGAACTACTACATTTAAAAAAAAACAACTCCAGTATATTGAGCTGAAATGCCATGTTCTGAAGAGCACATAGGCCCTATTTATTATTGCATTAGATCAAGGTTTCCCCTTTACTCCTACTTCTCCTTTACCACCTCCTTCCCCCAAAGAACAACGTAAGTGCAGAATTCGTAAAACTGTCAAGAGAATTTCAGAGTTCACCTATAAGGGCACTTGAAACAAAGCCAGAGCCATTTCTCAGAATATCTGCTGACCCAATACAGGTCATCAAGAGGCAGGATTATTCCAGTTAAACTTATTGCGTGATCACATGAACATAGTCCGTAAGCACAAATCCCTGTTTATGATAGTATGCTGTCTTTGACCTTGAATTTCCTCTGTCTGTACTTGCCAAAACTTATGTCACCAGTCGTAAATAATGACTGGAGAAAGCAGAAGAGTGACCAGATAGATTTCCCTTTGTTTAATGTTTTTACAAATCTAAAAAGGAACATGACCCTAATCATTTTAAGAATAAAAACTTTCTTCCTTATCATGGAAGTCAGGAAAGACTAGCAGTAGTCTCCAAAAGAATTACCTGAGGCTCCAGATTACCTCTGTCTGAGCTGGAGGAGAGGGGCCTTGTGACCTCTTCTGTGTAGTCTTTCTGTGGGGTCTAATCTCCACAATCCCTATGGATTACTGTTTCTCATTCATCATTGTGCAATACCAGGAAAATAAAAGAGAATTAAAAGGTTAGACTAAACCTATTAGAAGTAAAGTCAGTGCCGAGACTCAGAATGGGCATCAGAATTTAGCCTTCTGTCTAATTCCCCAACTTGTCTCCATAAATCCATATTTACTTTGCTAGAGATGCTAGATTTTGCAAATAATCTGGTCCTCTGATTAAGCTTTACAGTGTATGTGTTTGGGGGGGTTGGGGGGCAGGAATAGGGGAAACTTCTTTTTTGATGATCATCAGAAGTAGACTAAAAAGAATTAGACCCTTGAATACAAGTTTTGAAGCCTATTTTTATAAATACTGCACCATACTTATTAAATGAAGGAAAGGGGAAAACAGAAAGAAATGCAAAGCTATGTGACACTCAGTGTAGAATGTCATTTCATTTTCCATATCTAATTGTATTCAGGGCAATAGAAACAAGGTGGCATATAGCCAGTTTCAGGCACCCAGCTGAAAATGAATAAGATAAATGTTGCCTAGAAACTGAATAGTGTAAAGCCTTCCTGAGAAATAAACTTCTCACTAATTTTATTGGAACTAAGTTCTGTAGAAACTCTTGACTTTTTTTTTTTATAGCCAGTTCCTAAACCATTTCTCTTCTGTTTCCTTAAAGATCTAAGAAGTTTCCTGCTAGAAGGAGGAGCTATTATGAACTACCCACACGAGTGTTAATAGTCATTTTGTGGTCTCAGTTAGGAGATAGGATAGGCAGAAAGGGGCTTGAAAGTGGTCTTGGCTAGAATACTCTGCAGGAGAGAAGCTAACAGAAAGCTGACATTTTGATAAATGTTTTCTCCCACAAAACTCATTCATTGGATTTTCCCTATCTTAGGTATTTTATCCCCTCATATTCCATGATAATAGCTACCATTTGTCAGGCACTTGGCTAGATGCTTAAGTCTGTTCTCTGATTGCTTTCTCCCAGCAGCCCTCCAAATTCTACTGCCTGGAAACCAGTTCCAGAGAGGCTAAGTAACTTTCCCAGGTTATACAATCAGAGCACCTTCCAAATTCTTTGACAGGTATTTTCCAACTATGTAGTTGAACTCTTCACTCCATTAGCTAATGCAAAGGTACTTCTCCAGTGTGGGTCCCTCTTGAATTCTGTTAGAGATAGTTTGCCTGCATTGGCAAAAATGTAAATGAAAGAACAGTATTCTAATCTTCCCACCTACTTATGAACCCAACTTGATGAGTAAAATACTATAGATGGATTTTATTACAGATTGAATGCTAGGAATGCTAAGGTTTTGTTGTTGTTGTTGTTGTTGTTGTTGTTGTTTGTTAGTTTGTTTTTCAGTTCTATCCTTGAGCTATATATTCAGATTTTTTTTAAGTACTCTTCTTTAGAAATAACTTGTTAATTTGATAAAGTGGAAGAATAAGAAGAAAAGTAAACAGCAGGG
The DNA here is from genome assembly GCF_009834535.1 of Camelus ferus. Taxonomy (NCBI): domain Eukaryota; kingdom Metazoa; phylum Chordata; class Mammalia; order Artiodactyla; family Camelidae; genus Camelus; species Camelus ferus. The sequence continues at coordinate 56,700,320 of NC_045699.1, forward strand.
GTTTTAAACAAGAACAGGAGTGTTAGCCTGGAATTAACATATGCAGATAAATTTTCCTAAAACCAGAAATCTAGTGAATAGATAAACACAAAAATTTTGCTAAGGTTCCACCTATCACTCATTACTAACTCTTCCACAAGTTCCATTGATTGTAATCGCTTTACAAATCAAGAAACTTGATTCCATAAAAGTACAGTACAGTGACTTTGTGGACTTTGAATCGAGTTTTTAGAAAGAGACAGTGGGAAGGAGCTAAATTAGAGAAAATAGTTGTTGGAGAACAAGTAGTTAAAGTTGGCTGTGGAGTTTAGAGAAACTTGAATAAACCAAAGATGAAACAGCACAGCTCCTGATTAAACCATTTTCTTCAGATTACAAGTTAAGACAGCAAATGGTATTGCTGTGTCACTGTTCTTTGCTTTATTCTTACTTCAGTACCCATTTTTATTCTGCAAGAAGCTGAGCTAAGATCTTAGATTAAAGCTATTTGAAGGCAATAGACTAACACTAACCGACTGCCAGTTTACCTCCTGTAAACAGAATTTCTCTTCTAGAGAAAATGGGTTGTGTGTTTGCTATAGAAGATGAGTTATCCAAATACATATGGCTGGCACATCACTGAAAAGCCAAATAGGAAGAGAAAAGAACATAACTTTTATTTATTATGCCTTAATAGTAAATTTCTAAGTTTTTCCTTTTTTGATGTCATTTGAATTTGGCATATTCCCCCTGGGATCTTTTCTAGACCAAGGCTTTCAGTGAGCATAAGGACTTGCCAGGATTGGTTTGAGTTTGTGCCTACAGTGTATGTTATATGTTAATTTCCACCATATTTGTACCTTCCAGTTCATATTCCACTAGGCAAGCCTTGCACAGGACTCCATTATAAGAAACCCTTTGTCCATGGACAATGAAAAGAAGTAGATTCTATTCTTGCTGTGTTTCCTAGTATATTTGAAATGTATCCTATAAGATGACACTTCAAAGCAAGTGCATACTTTGAAAGGTGTTTTTGAGATTTGGATATATGAATTATTGGATCATTGACATCTCTGAAGAGATTTGATCCCGTATCTTCATTGAACAGGTGGCTCTAGTTGGTAATGAGGTTTGGTGCCTGAACAATCATGAACTTGTGGGTCTTCAAAAAAAAACCTGTTCATGGGAAAAATATGTAAAAGTCCATCAAGGAAATCAAGGATACAAATCTTAAGTAGTTTGTAGTGCTGTGTTCTTGCTGTTTAAACTGTCTTTTGCACTTCAACTTATGCCCCCAAATGAAAATGAAGACTATTCAGTTTCCTCTTCTATCTTTTTACCTCCATGAGGAAAGACTCTATGTCTGGTTCGTCTCTGTATGTCCCTCAGTCTCTTACACCACAAGGCACTCCTCACATAGTCACTGACTCAGTGGCCAGGACTCATGCTGACAACATGAAATGAAATTATCCTTTATGGTTTTCTTATGCTATAATCACTTTCTAGACTCTTATTAAAAGAGAAAAAAAAATCTGTGACTTCTACTTCAGTCTCTTTATGAGGATGTGTTATCAGCTTTCCTGACAGGCAGAAGTCTTTTTAATCTTATTTCACTTCATTTGCTTAGTTCAAAATCATAATTTATGATCACCCAGAGACCAGTGATCTCTTCATCCTACCATGTTTCTTTGTCTGAAAACTGCTGTGCACTTACCATTTGTTCCATCATTGAAACTTTGTGTGTGCTCTCATTGATTATTTTTGTGTATTCTTTTTTGTTTTGTTTTGTTTCACAATAAAAATTTTATGGACAAAGATTTTAACTATATATCTCTGTACCTCCAATCTAATCCCTTTATGGCAATGATATTAATAGCATTAGCTTGTCATGCTCCGTAATTATGAAGTAATATAGTGTCTGCCATCAAAGTTATTTATATTCAGAGTTGAACTTTGATTATCCGTACTGAGGTTTTGCCTTGTCCATTGCTGGAAATAAGAATCTCTTTCTTAAGCTTGCTTAAGCATAGAATCAAGGGATGGGAGTTGAAGAGAGGAAAATAGATGGCTAAATATTTGTGCCTTTGATTAGACATACATGACTCCCTGAGTCTATGTAAATTTCCTATCTAAAGTATGCTTCTTGTCAGTCTCTTAGTAATGCTGCCATATTACCCTGTTTATTTCCTTTGCAGCCCTAGTTACCACCATGAAACTGTTCTATTTATTGTTTTTCTTTCCATCAGGTACTTGTTTGTCTTATTCACTACTGAATTACTAGAGCTTAGCTCAGAGTTTGGCACATAGTAAGAGCTTGATAAATATTTATTGATTGGATTAAAGAGAGGCACACTCAGGCTTGTGAACATAAATAACTACTTGGCATTTCGAAAGCACTCTTTCCCTCACAAACTGGAGTTGAGGGACACAAAGAGAACCCACCAACAGCTCCCTCTCTACCCTCTCCAACTCCCCACCCCGACTACAGGAGTTTTTGCTCCTTGGTTTATGTCTCGGACGGACATTTGCAGTAAAGCAGTGAAGAGGTGGTAAAGACACAAGACTGAATATGCAGTTGTCTGGACTTAATTTAATATAGAATATCCAATTTATACCTTGCTTTCAGTGTTCTCAGCTCTAATGCTCTGCTAGGATTGTAATTTTATCAAATTCTGAGCACACTGCTTGCCTAGGGCAGCGGTAGACCTTTTCTTCCAATTTAAATTAGCTGAAGGCTGGTTGTCCCATATGTGAAAGCGTATTCTTAATATCCTGATTGAACACAGGCCATCCAGTTAGGTGAATTATCTTGAAATACTTGCTTTTTATCTACTGACATTTATGATTAGAAAACCTTAGAGCAGTTAAATTTCATTAATGGCATCAATTTGTCTGTTACTACAAATTGTTTCCTGAAACCCAAAGAAGCTACTTTTCTTTTCCTTATTTCAAATTTAAATTTGTACATTGATTATATCTAGTAAAGAAATGATTCTGCAGAATAAGGGTTAGGTTTCTGAAATCCTACATACAAATCCCTTCTGCCACAACCTCCAAATGTGGTCCTTAATAGCACAGTTTCTTCTCTCTCGATCTATAGATTGTAAAAAGTAATTCTGAGTAAAGATGCTCGGAGGGCATTTAGTCATTGGCAGAAATCCCACGTAGGCAAAGTATTTATCAAGAATCAAAATTTTACTTTAAAAAAAAAGCTTTCATATCCTTGAATTATTATATATAATTCTTTTTCTTAAAGGAATCTACTGCTGACTCAACTTCTCCTGGAAAAAATGGACCATTCCCACCATATGGGGATGAGCACTATGGACCACAACAGTACCATGTCACCTTCTCACCATCACACGACAACCTCAGCCTCCCACTCCCATGATCACATGATGATGATGATGGTAAGTGCCACAGGAGAAGCAGCGTAGGCCCTTTCCCACCCATTTGAGTAACAGAGATAATCGAAGTTTAGGACTGGAAGGTTATCATCTTTAAAAATCAATTTACCAATGAGGAAAAACACTAAGGCCGACCTAGACAAGTCAAGTGATTTGTTCAAGGTCATGTGGCAGGTTCATTTCGGAGCCACACCAGAACCAAGATTTCTGTGCTTCTTTCTTCAGTATTCCTTTCTTTGAAAATTGACCCTTTTCTGAATGAAGTTCTGGTCTTTCTACTTTGTGTAGAAAAGAGAAACAGACAAAAGTTGATGGTGGGGGCAAAGGAAAGTACTTGTGGAGAATGCCTGTAGTAGTAATACTAAAATGAGGAAGAAAGCCTCCCACTTCGATGAGTGTCTCTTATTATCCAGATCTGCTGCTTTTAAATGTTCTAAGCTTCTTGACCTGAAATTCTCATTTAGAATCTTCACTTGTTTCTAATTGACTTGTTTTGATTTCCTGGCAGCCCATGACCTTCTACTTTGGCTTTAAGAATGTGGAACTCTTGTTTTCTGGTTTGGTGATCAATACAGCTGGAGGTGAGTAAGCCATCAGGTGGTGTTTGAAGGTGATACAGACCTGCGAGCCAGTGACAAACAACCTGGAAACCCAGCACCTCTTTCTGCCATAATTACTGAATCATTATAGTTATGATCCTAACCATCTTGCTTCCTATTTCCTACCTGGAAGGTGAGGATACACAATGTTTCATTGGGCCCTACAGTAAACCTCCCTTAAATATCATGTGTATGTTTTAGAGTTTCTGAAATGTAATTTAGATACCAGATAGGAGTCTTTTGCAATCCATTTCCTTTCATCCTTTTCCAAAGTGTTTCCTTGTTTGATTAAGTTATCAGTCCTGGATATAAGAATATAAAAGACATAAGAGGCATTTTATATTCATAACCACAAAATAACCCTAGCTTAAAAACTATTAATCTAGCACAGTTCTTCCACTATACAGATAAATTAAGCCTCAAATAATGAAATGATTAGCCCTACTCACATAGAGTTAGTATGTCAGAGCTAGGACAAGGACCTAGACCTTCCATTCCTGCCTAGTCCAGTGCTCTTTCTAGCTTACCAGACTGGTCTACATCATTCCTGATTCTTGGCATGACCTGTCTTAGAGTCAGTCCTAGTTTTGGGGATAGCTAGTTACCCATTTTTTGTGTGTCTGTCATGTTGGGTTGGTGTGCCTTAAATTCAGATTACACTACTGCAGTAGTTAGATGGACCACTTTAGATACAAGATAAGTCTTTGGATCCACAAAACCAATTTGTTTTGGTTAGCAGGGAAGTGTTTAATTTAGGTAGTATGTTAAAATCAGTTTTGAATACATTCATATTGTTACTAACTCTTCACAGTGTGGAAGGCTTAGAATTGAAATGCCTATTCAAGGAATCGAGTCTGCACTTAAAGATAAGTTGTTTCATTCATTCCTCTTTTGCATATTCTACATTGTGCATTTCAGTGTAACAAGTTAATTTAATGACATCAAGCAGCCAAACCAAAAGGTTATTGTTGTTCAGATGATTTTTTTTTTTTTTGGTATCTTTATCAGAAAATGAGTATGTTCTTCAGTTGAGGCAATGGTTTTCATTAACACATCTTAGCTCTTCTCTTGCCTCTGTACAAGTGAAGAGGTTACAATATAATATATTTAGAAATTGAGAGTAGCAGTTTTCCTATGTTGCCTTTCTAGCTTGAAAAGCACACCAGCTAAGGATTTTGCATGTTTGACATAACCACCATCTTTTCCCTCCCTACTTAGAAATGGCTGGAGCTTTTGTGGCCGTATTTTTACTAGCAATGTTCTATGAAGGACTCAAGATAGCCCGAGAGAGCCTCCTGCGCAAGTCGCAAGTCAGCATTCGGTACAATTCCATGCCTGTCCCAGGACCAAACGGAACGATCCTTATGGAGACACACAAAACTGTTGGGTAAGAAGACTAAACAAATCCAGGTGGAAGTCCTGGAGAGCTGGATTAGTTATATAGCAAAGCAGCTATTTTGTTAGCAACAGCCCCCTTCTGGAGTTAGTGATTCCATATGGCCTTGATCTGATCAAAACTGTCTTTGGAGGCTTGAGGTTGTGGATCATTAGGAGGCCAAAGAAGGAACGATAGGAATCCTCTGCAAACATGATTGTTTATTCTAAATTCTAAGTATTGGTCACTTTGAAAGAAAGTAAAGAATCTTTATTTTAAAATATTTGCCAAAACAAAAATCAGAAGAAGAAAAGAAATTCATGTCAGGGTATAGAAGAATGGCAGAATCCAACTGATTCCTTTCTACAAAATGTTGTACCATCCCAGCTCTAGTCTCCTTTTGTTCTAATATAAGATTGTGCAAATGTCTGTATTCCATCTAAGAAAGTATTTGGATGACTACTGGTTTTTCCCGCAGATTAGTAAGTGCTTTCTGAGATTCAGTTATAATAGAAATACAGGTCTTAAAGCTAAATTGGTATTCAAGAAATCCTATAGACTAATGTCCTGCTTTCAAGTAAGCACAATATTATTTATGCCCATTGTACTGATGGTTGGGCTTATTGAGAACCAAACAGATTGTGACTTACCTGAGGTGAGAGAACCAGTAGTAAGTGACAGAGGGTTAAATGATCAGGTCTCCTGGTCCCTAATTAAGAGCTTGCCACTGTACCACCCAACCCTCAATTCTATTTCCATTTTTTTAGAATGTGAACTTTGCAAAAGTGGAAGGCCTGAAAATGTTCAGGCCAATAAGTATGAGGGGGTTTGGGGCTTCCCTTTCAGGATGCAAAGTGGAGGTGAGTCAGAGCATTGCTCTTCCTTCCGGTCCCCTCCTCCTGAGGAGGGTTCCTCCTGCTGACCTATACTGTATCTGGCCAATGCTTATAAATGTCACAGTCGTATCATATTTCCTTTCCAAAGGCCAATAAACAACCTACAAAGACACAAGTGCCCGCGAGTTGCCAGGGTGGCTGTGAGGGAGTCCAGCTCAAGCTGAGCTCATGACTACAACTGTTCCCCCTTTCCCCCGAGAGCACGTGTGGGGTCCCTGACTGCTGTGTCCCTGTTTACTTTCCAGGCAGCAGATGCTGAGCTTTCCTCACCTCCTGCAAACAGTGCTGCACATCATCCAGGTGGTCATCAGCTACTTCCTCATGCTCATCTTCATGACCTACAACGGCTACCTCTGCATTGCTGTAGCAGCAGGGGCCGGCACAGGGTACTTCCTCTTCAGCTGGAAAAAGGCAGTGGTAGTGGACATCACAGAGCATTGCCATTAATGTCAAACTCCATGATGTGGCCTTACCCATTGCAGTGGGAAGCAGTTCAAGACTGGAAAACAGGATTCCTAGTCCAATCTTCCCTTCTTCCTCCTTGTCTCCTTACACACAGATACCCACACGCACGTACTCCTGCTCAATGGGTTTAGTCTCTGATCTAAAGTGGTACCCTCCCTTTTCTTTCCCTAGTGAGCTGAGTTTCCCATTTCCCTTGAAGTGAAGCCACCCATGAGATGTCCTGTCTTCCCCCGTCATCTTAGATCCAAGCTATATGTTCTTATTTCATCCAGCTAGCTTTCTGTTTGATGGCTTGATCACCTGCTTTTCTAGTCTTCTGTTCTGTTCTTAAAAAAAAAAAAAAAAAAAACTATGTGAATCTGGGGGGTTTTTCCTGGGTCAGTGATGGAAACGGATTAACTTTAGCCAGGACTTACACCAGTTGAGGGAAATTCTTGCCCAACTAAATTCAGAACCCAAACTTAGCATTAAAAAATATGTTCTAGTCTTTGGACTCAGTGAGTGGGAGATACATTGTGCCTTTCCCTAGGTGTGATGTGATGCACCGAAATCTTTGTAGTGGGCAGAGGGGTAGTTTGAGGCTGTATAAACACAGGCCTGGAGCTCGCAGACATGTGCATTCTTGGGTAGCTCATCAACTTGTGTTCCAGCTTAACATTTTGATTAGCATGAATTTCTCAATTAAAAAAATGACAATCAATTTGAGAAAATAGATATTTCTAAGTGAAACCACTGACATTGTGCTTTGACTTGGTACCTTCGTATGTCTCAGCTGAATGAAACACGCGTTTTAGCCCTTGTCTCCTATTACTGTTTTCACGTGTCTGCCTCTAAACCAGTGGTTTTTCAAACTTTAGTGTGCATCAGAATCACCTGGAAAGCTTGTTAAAACACTGATTGCTGGGCCTCCACCCAGAGCCCCCAAATTGGCATTTTTAACAAGTTCCCAAGTGATGCTCCTGCTGATGGTCAGAGGACCACACCGAGAATCTCTGCTTTAAACTAAGGGAGTATCACCTGGTGGGTGAGCTGCCTGGTACTGGGCACGGGAATTTGACTTGCTTTTAGCAGGCCGTATGTTTGGGCTTAACTCGTGTACTAAATCCTGCTGGTCAATATTTAATCATTCCACAAGCATTTATTCAGCCCCAGCTGTATGTATGTGTGCCCAGGCACACATGCATAAAAGGCAGTAGCCAAAGTAACATTTATTAGCATGTATGAAATCACTAGTCCGTATTTTTAAAGATCTGTGATTTCTTGGAAGTATCTTGAAGGTTGATAAAGCCCTTTGATCTGCACTGTAAGTCAGCCAGTCATGGGTCAGAAGGGCAAAAGCCCAGCCCTCTCTTTGGAGAGGCTTAGGGTGTGGTCTGCTGATGGCCAGATTTTGCTCAACCTCCGAGATCCATGCCCACACCAGGCAGATCCTCATCCTTTACTGACCATCTTTTGTTACTCCTGGGGGCTTAATTAGGTAATGAGTGGACAGAACTTCTTTCCTCAGTGAAGAATTAAAATTGAATTTTTATTCTGCTCAGTTGTTAGTCTACATTGCAGTCTTGTTCCCAGTCCAACCTACCTCTGTGAAGTGACTCTTCTTGTGCTGGTCTATTAAATCCTGCCCTCCTTGGTGCTAGACTCAAATTGTGCCTCCGGGCAGAAGAGACAAAACACAGCTATCCTGTTGGCCTCTGTTGTGTTTGAAGTTTATACTTTCTCTGTTAGTGCCAGTTAAATATTGAAGGGCAAGAAATGTGTACTTCCATGGCTTTGAACCAAGAGAGGGTTATGAGCTTACTGGATCAAAGTTAAAATCTAAGAACCAACATTTAGAGTTTCATGCTTTTCTCTCCTTCCAACCCGTTGTAGTGCTGATACTTAGCATAAGCAGAGTGAATGACAGGTACTGACAGAATCCAGCATTAAGGTACAAATAGCCTATCATTGTCTCAGAAGACAAGAAATAATAAAACCTTTAATAATGAAATAAGAATCAATGTTTAGTAGTGACCCTGGTACTCTAGAAATCTTGACATGATCTGCTATAAAACACCCTTTCAGGTACAGGACCTTATCAGTAAGGTAGGGAAAATCAAGGCCAGTTAAGACAAAATGCTGTGAATTTCAAAGTCTCAGAGAGAAACATTGGTTTGGGATAGGCCTTCGGGTATTCAAGGTAGAGTCTCATGAAAAACCTAAATTCCAGCAATCTTGGGCTAGGTTGCCAAAGGAAGAAGCTAATGAAGGGAAAAAAAAACAAATTAAAGCTTAAATTTCATCTTTCTTGAGCTCTTGGATCGTGATAATGTAATGATCTTATTGACTTTCTTTTCTGTATCCCTGTTCATTTAGAATTTAGTGCCTGGCTTCTTTGTTCCTTTGAGATCCAAATTTCTCTTCTCCTCCTGTTCACATCTATTAGAAGCTTGTATCCCCATGTCTTCAGCCCCTTATTCTGCTTTCCACTTCTCTTTCTGTCTTTCAGGCTTTCATCCCATATATCTGGTTTATTCAGTCTCCCTAGCCCTTCCGGTACAGTGGACAGTGCTGTGCAGTGGCTGTGGATAGACACCAACCAGAAGTTGTACAACAAGTTTGAGGAGCAATTGTCCCATTGGAATTTCTATGAGGCTGGGTGATGGGTTACCTGGTACTATCTGCAGAATTACAAAATCTATGTGCCATCTCCAACCTACGCTGGAGGAGCACCAGCCTCCTCTTGCCCACAAAGAGGGACTCCTCTGTGTCCACCAGGAAATTAGAGATTGAGGTTTCTTCACTACTTCTGTGGAATTCCCATTTAGGCTGTGGGGCACTGGTTTTGCATTCTAGCCACAGGGGTTCCTTCTAGAAGGTAGAAAGGGAGGTGGCAGGGAGTACACTTTCATGTCATTTAATGTTGATCCTGCCTTCTCCAGCTACTTCTTTCAGAAGGTACATCTAAAGATACAAAATCCGCATTTGATATAATGCCTTAATCACTGGGTCTACAATTAATGTTGACTGTTTCAGATTGTAAGCTCCTGGAGAGCAGTATTGCTGTAGTAGGAATGTTTTAACAGTGTCATGTGCGAAAGAACAAATAAATATTCTGATTTTGTGATTCTATGCATGTCTTTCTACCCAGAGTGATATTATAAGTGGTTTCTTCGTTGTCTGCATGGAGTCTGGCCATTACCATCAGTTCTCAAGATGTCAGTCTTTTAGGTGGCATGATCCCTTTATGTTTTCATCTCATTCTCCACCTAATCTACTTAAAATGACAAGCCCATACATGCCAGAAGAGCTACATGACCTTTTGTACAGGAGACAGTGTCTTCATGAAGCTGCAATACCTTGGTACACCAAGGATTTCTGAATTTAAAAGCTGATTTGTTGTATCATACTCCCTTCCCTATGCTTATGCTATTGGGCCAGAAGCTCTAAGTTGGTCTTCTAGGAACTGCCAAGTCTTGAGACAAGTGTTGGCCCTGCCTGTCCCCTTCATGCCAGAATGCTGGTGTTAAGTGCCTTTCCTTTGGCTCCTACACGGGGATCTCGCCATCAGCACCACTCCTAGTCTCTTCCACAGTGTAGTATGATGGGCACCGGCTTTGAAGTCAGGAACACCTGGGTTTGAATCCTGGCTCCACCACTTACTATAAGTGTGACCTTAGGCGTGTTATTTTAATAATCCCTAAGCCTTAGTTTTCTCATTTATAAAAAGGCAATAATAGTACCTATTTAAATTAGCAATGCACATAAAGCCCCCAGCAGATACTAATAGGTATCCAAGCCATAGTAAGTGTATTTTTATTATCTCCTGATTATTATCCCGGCTCTCAGAAAAATGAAAGGTACACACTTCTGGCTAAGGCTGGTATCTCTTCACAAGCACTTGACCATCTTCTTGAGTTTGGGCAATCCAGAAATGAACACTAGGACCTAAGAAATATAGAATCAATGCATGTGATTTCAATGGTGTCAGAAGACTTGCGGCTGCAATAAGCTCTTATCTACTGATCTGGTAATTGTGTCATTCTTTATAAATAAAATGGCATGGAAATTTCCTGAGAACTGAAACAGCAACATCTCACCGTACCCTAATCACTCCATGTTCTTAGACCAGGCAGTGGGAGACTAGGAAAGCAGGTAGCAAGTAAGTTTACAAGCATAGGTTGAAATCATTTCTGCCTGGGTTCAAATCTCAGCTCTACCCCTTAAGAGCTAAGCATTAGTTTCACTTTTCATAAAATTAAAGTACTTTTCTCCTAAGAGTTACAAATTAAATGAGATAATCTGCATAAAGCACTTGGTATCGTATCTTAAACACAGAGTCCTCTTGAGTATTGGCTAATGGGAGGGGAAGCAGCTCAGGAGACACTGTGTTTTCATGCTTCTGTGCCTATTTGTGCTGAGAAGTCAGTGCGGTTGAGGCAGGGTTTTTTGTAGTTGGTTTTTTTTTTTGAGACAGTTCTTGTTTGACAGCATTCCCCCTCGTTTGTTTTTGCTTTTTTGCCCTTCCATACTGGCCTTTGCAGGATTCAAAACAGAACACAATTTTCCCTATCTGGAGCCTAACACTTGCTGTGTTTGAAAGATTAAGATAACAGAATTGAAAGGCCTAGATAAAACTGGAAGAATAAAGTTTTTTTAAGAATGGTTGGAGGAAGAAGGGAAACTATGTTCTCCTGTCCCTGCTTCTCCCACATTCTGATTACCCAGACTTAAACTACCCCAGAAAGGCTGGGTAAAATCCTGCTGAGGGGTCTCTCCATGATTCCAGAGGTTCTTTCTACTACAATTGGCAGTTCCCAGTAGTTGAATTAAACAGTGAAAACAAAAAGACACGATTCTAAATTACCCCTCTGAGACTGACTCCTAGTGGGAAAAATTCTTAGGTAAGTTGGGAAAGGAAGGAAAATTGGAATGATGGTAATACTGATACTCCACTGCCTAACCTCCAAAAATTATACCCAAACGAGTTACAACGCCATCCTGTAGAGATTTTGGAAATCCACAATCTGATCAAGTTTACACAAAATCATGAGAATCTCATCTCTCTAAGGGCAGGGATCTTTGATTTGTTCCCTGATGTTACTGAGATGTTACACTGATGTTACTAGAATGGTAGCTGGTACATAATAAGCACTCACTAAATACTTGGTGAATAAATGAGTTAAAGGAAAGTCAGTGATGGGGATCAACTGGAAGTTTTCTGTGCTTAGTGTCTTTTAGTAAAAATGGGAAGAAATGATGTAGCAATTTAACAGTGCTATTATATTTCATTAAAGATGCTGCACACTTTTCCAAAAATATATTTATTTTTAAAAACAAAAATCAGACAAGTTTCACAGAGTCAAAGTTTCCAGAGACAAAGCAGAGTTTGAATTTCAGCTTAAAGTGAAAGTTAAGCATCAGTAATCTCACACGGAAGTATTTCTCTCTGCAGGAGGCAAAACATTCTGCTTGACTGCAAACACTCAATTCTCTAAATCTTGTTTGTACTTCTGCCATTATTTTACTCCATTCCAGGCTCTGGCACGCAAGATAATCACCTCTAAAATTCAAAACTTCCAAATTGAGATGAACGGTTGTTGGGCTTAGGCTGGGGCTTATAACCAATTCGATCATTAATCATCTGTTCTCGGCTCTTGGGGTCACTGCTAAGCCCAATGGCACCTTCTCCATCACTGATTCCTACAACATCAACATCTTCCTTTTGTTTCTTACGGGTCTGAAAGTATAAAAGTTTTAGTATTAAAGCAATATCCTTTCTGTTGACATTTATTTAGCACCTACTATGTATTAGGCATAGAGTAAAGGATAGAGTTCAGGTCTATAGAACAATAAACTGAAATCTCAGGTTTAGATGGTTAGGGGGACAAGGGATACAAGGATACAGTAATAAAAGATATAACAACCCTTACCCTCCAGGATGTCACAGTCTAACAGAGAACAGGTAAATAAGATAATTACAACATGGGTATGACAGGAAAGTCCTCACAACAGATGGGGAAGGGGAGTGACCAGTAAAATAATAACCACCAGAAATCAACAACTTAGCTGACACAATGAGATTAAATGTAACACTGGAATAGAAAAAGGTTCTGTGCTGTATTATCATGAGGCCTGATATGGAGGGTTTTATTTTGTTTTCAGATAACAGGTTTGGCTCTTAAGCCACAAGTGACTGCAGAATTCACAAAGTCTATATCTCAGTTTGATCATTTTCAAAAAGAGAGACTAACACTTAACCCACAACTACCACTACCTGCCTGTAAAGATGATACTAGATGATGATAACTTTCTCTGGAGTGAACAGACGTTTTAATTAGAGTTTCTTACTAGAAGAATGGCTCAACTATACTAATCCCTGGACTCATCACCATTCTTCACCACTTACTGCTGAACTGTGAGCCTTTAAATGCCAACATCAAAGTATTATAGTGAATAAATAAGGTATTACTTTATATACATAAACATAACGACCTTCCTGAGTTACTCTCTAGTTAGTCTACACTACCTGATAAATAACATTAGAAAGTTCTCCCCAAACACCTCTGTGAAAACAAGCTTTAAAAGGCAAAAGATGATACCATTTTATAAGCTGTGAGAAATTGAGAATATCCAAGTAGAATGAAATCATTTAAAAGGCTTCCTATTGTGAACAACTGCTGGCTGTTTCAAAATCTAGAGTCATCAAAATGTAATCAAACTAATTTCAGTAACAAATGAATTACCAGGTTTCTACTGTTTCATTTTAGTGCAGGGTAAAAACCAACCCTCCCTCTTAAGTTGCTCTAAAATAGGTCAAACCCACTGGATAACTGCCTTTTGTAGAAAGATTAACTCAATAGTAACAAAAAGAATAAAATATCTAGGAATAAATTTAACTAAGGGGGTGAAGAGACCTACACATTGAAAACTGTAAGACACTTGAAATAAAATGAGGAAGACACAAAGAAATGAAAAGACATTCCATGCTCATGGATAGGAAGAAACATTGTTAAAATGTCCGTATCACCTAAAGCAATCTACAGATTCAATGCAATCCCCATCAAAGTCCAATCACATTTTTCACAGAAATAGAAGAAAAAAATCCTAAAATTTATATAGAACCACAAAAGACCCCAAGTAGCAAAAGCAATCCTTCATAAAAGAACAAACCTGGAGGGATCACACTTCCCGATTTCAAATTATTTTACAAAGCCATAGTAATAAAAACAGCATGGTATTGGGAGAAAACTGGACACACAGATCAATGAAACAGAACTGAGAGCCTAGAAATAAACCTACACATATATGGAGAATTAATTTATGACAAAGTAGCAAAGAACATACAAAGGAGAAAGGACAGTCTCTTTAATAAACGGTGTTGGAAAAACTGGGCTGTCATGTGCCAAAGACTGAAACTAGATCACTATCTTACACCATATACAAAAATTAAATTTAAATTAAAATGGATTAAAGTCTTGAATATAAGACCTGAAACCATCAAACTCCTAGGAGAAAACATAGGCAGTACTCTATTTGACATTGGTCTTAGCAGTATCTTTCTGGGTATGTCTCCTCAGGCAAGGGAAACAAAAGCAAAAATAAACAAATGGGATTATATCAAACTAAAAAGCTTCTGCACAGCAAAGGAAACCATAAACAAAATGAAAAGACTGCCTACTAAATGGGAGAAGATATTTGCAAACAATTTATCTGATAAGGAATTAATATCCAAAATATATTAAGAACTCATACAACTCAACAACAAAAAAAGACAACCTGATTAAAAAATGGGCAGAGGATATGAATAGATATTTTTCCAAAGAAGACATAAAGATGGTCAACAGGCATATGAAAAGATGTTCAACATCACTAATTATTAGAGAAATACAAATCAAAACCACAATGAAATATCCCCTCATGCCCATTAGAATGGCTATTATCAAAAAGACAAGAATTAAGTGTCAGAGAGGATGAGGAGAAAAGGGAATTTTCACACACTGCTGGTGAGAATGTAAACTGGTGCAGCCACTATGGTAAAAAATATGGAGATTCCTCAAAAAAATTAAGAAGAGAACTACCATATGATCCAGCAATCCCATCCTGGGTATATATCCAAAGAAATCAAAAACACTAATTTAAAAAGTTAAGTGCACCCCTGTGTTCATAGCATTATTTACAATAGCCAACATATGGAAACAACCTAAATGCCCCTTGACAGATGAGTGGATAAAGAAGATATGGTATGTCTAGACAATGGAATACTACTCAGTCATAAAAATTATCTCAGTTAAAAAAAAAGTAACTCAACAGTGAGCTGACTCTAAAGAGTCAAAGTTCAGCATGAGAATAATACTTTATGAGACTCGTTACAACTGAAATTTAAACTATACAGGGCATTTAAGGAAAGGGAACACAGTGTTCACAGGCACTGAGATTGAAGTTAAAGATTGCAGTGGAAGAAGATAAAGTGGAGAGATGAACACGGGCCAGATTACCAAGGGCGTTATATGCCACCCTAAGGAATTTGGACTTTATTCTGAAGGCCAATAAAAAACTTAAGTCTTATCAATGGACATCTAATAACTTGGGGTAAGGTTATACTTAAAGATATAACTGACTATATTCTAGAAGCTGGGAACTCAACAGTGAAGAAGACAGACATGATTCCACAATCAAGGTTCCTAATGTAAATGACTTTACAATAAACAAACATATCTCTGTAAATTATAATAAGTGCTATGAAAGAAACAAATAAAGTGCTTTGAGAGAGACCCTAATGAGATGAAGGCAGCACAGATAGGAGTGACACACCTAAATTGCGTAAGTTTGAAAGAGGCCTCTCAGACTGCGGAAGTGACATTCAAACTGAGATATGAAGAAAAGGGAAGCACTCCAGGCAGAGGGGAATAGTATGTGCAACAGCTATGAGTTATAAATAGTTAGCATGTTCAAGGAGACGAAAGAAAACCAGTGTGCCTAGGATACAGAGGGCAAGTCGAAAAGTGGCAAGAGGTAAAATGTGAGAGGGACCAGAACAAACAAACTCTTGCAGGCCATGATAAGGAATTGAGATTTTGCTCCAAGTGCAGGAAGCCACTGAAGAGCAGGGGAATGACACGATCTGAAAATTTTTAAAGATCATTCTAGATACCTGATGGAAAATGGGCTGAAGAGACAAAGATGGAAGTAGAGAGACAACTTAGGATTCTATTGAATTTTTTTTTTGGTTGGGGGAGGTAATTAGGTTTACTTATTTATTTATTTTTTTAATTTTACTTATTTATTTTTCTCTTGGAGGTACTGGGGATTGAAAACCCAGGACCTTGTGCATGCTAAGCATGTGCTCTACCACTGAGCTACACCCCTTCTCTGATGCTACTGAAATTTGTACAAAGTGGGATAATGGTTATTTGGACTAGTGTTCTAACAGTGGAGATGAAAAAAAGGTATAGGTAGATTCTAGAAATATTCTGGAGCTAGAATCAAAGGATTTATGGACAGACTGAATATAAAAGGTGAGAGAAAGAGGGAACTCAAGAATGATTCCTAGGCTTCTGGCTTGAGCAACTGCTTAGATACTAACACAGGGAACACAAGGTGCAACTGGTTTCAGGAAGAAATCAGGAGTTTTGGGTTTTACCATGTTAAGTCTAGTGGGCTGAATAATGACCTCCAAAGCTAGGAGGTTTTAATTCCTGGAACTCAAAATTGTTGCCTTGTATGTGAAAAGGGTCTTTGCAGATGTGATTTAACTAAGAATGTTGCGATGGGGATATTATCCTGGATTATGTGGGTGGGCCCTAAATGCTACCACATGTGTCCTTATGCATGTGGTATAAGGGGCAGAGGGGGATTTCAGACAGAAGAGAAGGCAATGTGATCACCGAGGCAGAGACTGGAGTGATGCAGCCACAAGTCAAAGAACCCCAGCAGCCACCAGAAGCTGCAATACTCAAGGAACAGATCCTCCCCTAGAGCCTCTGGAGGGAGCCTGGTCCTGCTGACACCTTGATTTTGGACCACTAATACCGATTTCAGATTTCTGGCCCACAGAACTGTGAAAGCATACATTTCTGTTGTTCTAAACCACCATGTCTGTCGTGATTTGTTACAGGAGCCACAGGAAGCAAATATATTACATTTGAGACGCCTGTAAAGCATCCAAATAGAGATTTCAAATAAGCTGTTGGTAGAAGAATCTGGAGTTCAAAAGTCAGAGTTACTGTTTTAAACATTCCTAAGGATTTGAACGCTGTACTCTTACCTCTAGGTCCTTTCGAATGCTCTCAAACTCCTCAATGTCATCAAGCTTCAGCTCCAGACGGGTTGGTTTTCGTCGCAGCATAATGAAATCAACACTAAGGGAAGACCCAGTGAACTACTGGCTGTTAAAAACGGGCAGAGAGGAGAAAGAATTGGAAGGGATAAATCTCAGCTACAAATATTAGACAGATTTGTAAGCATACACAACCAAAACGAATGGCGATACAAAAGACTCATTTGGATTCACAGATTGACTTCTAAGCTTTTATTTGTATGATTATTACATTTTCAAGAGATGATGGAGATCCATAACTCTTTAAATTCAAAAATCTCTTTCTTCAGAGGGGAGGGTATAGCTCAGTAGTAGAGCATGTGCTTAGAAGGCACGAGCTCCTGGGTTCAATCCCCAGTATCTCCATTAAATAATTTAAAAATCTTTCCTCAAGAACTTAAAATAGCAAGCTGCCTAAAGAAGAGGATTCTAGGCAACAAACATTTTAATCTTATGCTCTAGTCACAAAGAGGTACTCTAGCTAAGAGAATAAAGTTAAAATATCACATCTTAATTCAGTATAGTTAGTGGGAGAGTATAAAAGCCATTATATTCGATCAATGTGGGAACTGTGAGGGATATCTGATCACTCCCAAATGCTAAAGTCAGTTTATTAAATCTTACAAAAACTCCTTCTAACTCACCAATTCACAGTTATCCTCAGGGTCTAAATAGGTCCCAGATGGATAGGTCATTCATGAAACAAACATTTCTTGTGCAGCAGCTATAGATTTAAAAGGTATAGTCGCAGTCTGTGGGGAAAACAAACATGTAAATGGAAAATTGCAATACAGTGCAATAAGAACTCTGATGAAGGTAATGCAATGGCATCACACAGGCCCCCAGTCCAGTGGGGTGACCCGGGAAGTGGCAGACTTCCTGGAGATGATGTCTTTACTTGTGAAGGGCAGCCAGAGAGAGGGGATTATGGGCATCCCAGGCAGAGAGAAAAAGTACGCAGAGAGGCTCAAGAGAACACTCTAGAGTCTGAAAGCCCATCTTAATGCTTATGCTAAAAAACAAAAGCAAACAAAAACCCTTTTTTTAAAGAAGAAAATAAAACTCCTCAACTGAGTTTGAAAGCTCCTGATGGCATAATCTTTATGTTCTCAACAGCATCCAGTAGAATATGTAATATTCTGCAATAATATTCTGTAATAACCAGTCAGTAAATGTTTTGTTGAATTAACTAAGAGGTCCAAATTTAAAAAGTGAAATAAGTTTTTCTTGAGCACCGTGCTACACTTTTCTTTTACATTCTCATTTTTATTTTAACACAGAAACTCTGTAACATTGGCTAAATTACCCCTATTTTACAGATAAAGTCAAACCTGTTGATTAATAAATGCTAGCTGTCCATAAAAATTATAAATAGATCACATGGTGAGGATTAAATCAGAATGATGCAGGCGAAAGTTCCTTTAAAGTATATACAGATATAAATTATTATTACATGTATCTAGGATGTAGCTAGTGACTGTGAAGTATACAAAGAAGAAATGTCTCCCTCTCCCATGAAGCCTGGGACAAATACAAGTGATATTATCACACAAGCACAAAACACACACAACACAAAACACTAGCACATTACATTTCAAACTGCTTTAGTGGGGAGGGTATAGCTCAGTGGTAGAGTGCATGCTTAGTATGCAGAAGGTCCTGGATTTAATCTTCAGCACCTCCATCAAAAATAAATAAAGAAACCTAACTACCTCCCCCCACAAAAAGATCAAACTGCTTTGTACTAAATCAGATACTATCTTGATTCCAATGTAGACAAATGGTAGAGGAAGCCGAAGTTCCAAGGGAGGAAAATGTTTAACAGAAAAAAAAATAACTGTTCTGCAAACTATAAAAATCTCGCCACTAGGGAGCAGTACAGAGTAATGGGTAAAAGTGCTTGCTCTGGAGGCGAAAGGGCAGAGGGCAGGTTCTAATCCACTGATGTCGGACAATTAACTTCACCTTTCACTAGATCTTAGTTTCCTCGTTTGTACCTGGATTCTTTTGTTGTGCGGATTGAATGACGTAATGCAGAGTAAGTTCCTGGTACATAAATTTGACATTTAGTAAAAGCTCAATAAATAACAGCCACTATTATTGAAATTGTCCTTGGGGAGGGTAGGGGGGCTCTGTCCAGCTCCGGAAATACCAATATTTTGAGCATCTCTACCCCCGACAAGGGGGCAAAAACATTGTCTTGCTCATCTCTGACGCCCCACCAACCAGCGGAACACACGGCTATGCAAAGTTGCTTGCGTGCAGTATACCTGATGCCTGACATACATCATCTCACTCTGAATAAAATACGAAGACCATGCTGAAGACAGCAAAAGCAAGCCATGGCTCCTCCGCCGGGTCTTTATCATACTTTGGCGCTAAGGGGCTCTTCGAGCATATTCCTTCGTCGTCGCCGCCCAAATTCACCAAAAATTCACCTAGCTAAGAGGAAGCCACCCAGAGAACTTCCCAACAGAGAAGACCACAGCACTCCTTCCGCAGCCCCAGGGCTGCACTCCTAGGTCCAGGGCAAGGGTTTCCATGCCAACACGGTCCTTCGCTCCAGGAGGATTTAAAGCCCCTCGCAGGGCCGGAAGAGACAGCAGGCCCCGAAAGCCCTCGATTCGCTCCGGGAGTTCAGCCCGGAGCCGCGCGACTCAACGCACCTACCTCTTTGCAGGCCTGTTCAACCCCTTCCCGGAACCTCGGCACCCACCCCGAATCGTCTGCTCTACCAGCTGGACTACACTTCCCAGACTGCTCTAAGCCTCTCTCCTCGCAGAACTTCGTCCTCCGCGTGCTATTCTCGGAGGCTCACTGGGTCACACTTTTCGACGCTCCCAGACGCTTTCCTACTACGATTCCCATCATGCTCCACGCCGCCCAGGACGCTGCGTCGGCCTCCGGCCCCCTTCCGGTTGGTGACGTAGTTCCGCTTTGCTGGGCGCGCGGTGGACGGTCTGAAAGGAAGAGCACGGTTTGCTTTGGGGCTTCGCGGCCCCGGAGCCCAGCATGGCTTCCTCACGAGCCTCCTCCACGGTACAGGTCTCAGCTCACTCTTGCAGGGAGCTCGGAGGGGTGGGGGAGTCCCTGCGGAACGGGGCCGTTAGGGAACGGGCTCCGGCGATGGAGGGCTGAGAATGGTGCCAGACTCAGTTTGTTCTTAGAGAGTGGGGCAGCGTTTTCCTTATCCCTAAGTGCTTTCATATATTTTAGCTCATTAACGTCTCAGTACCTCCCCAGCCCACGAAATTTAAATAACCTCTTCCATCTGATCCAGAGACGGAGTTCTGAAAGGGAGTAGTGTCTTGTCCAAGGTTTTTGTCAATGTCAGACCCCTTAATTGTAATGAGGCCTCCTAACGTCATATCTACTGTCTTACTTCTGAAAACGTTTGAAATATATAGGCCAGTAACTGTAACTTGTTCCCCCTTAACATCGCGTTGGTTATTTCAGTTATCCTTGAAATCCCCTGTGATGAGCAGTCACCCTGGATGTTTCATAAAACCCAAGAGAGAGTGAGCGCACTTTGACTGAAGTAAACATGTTCCAAAGCAAACCTTTGCTAGAAAAATCACCAAGATAAATTCATAGTTTTATCCACCTCTTCCTATGTGCAAAACTTAGGTGATTGAGAGACTGGAATCCCCCCCCCCATCCCCATCAGTGAAAACAAGTCTTAACTGGTGTCCAATTTGTCCTTTTCTTTGGGGAGGAAATAGGATTGAAGCTCTGCATGAGCTTCATCCTTACGGGAAGCCTAGTAAATTGCTAAAATTAAGCTTTGTTAATCCAGGTATTTGATTTAGCAGGCAACCAAAACTAAGGCACCTGATGACTTAGTCGCTTCTGTTGTGAAGAAACCACACATCTATTATGGCAGTTTGGAAGAGAAGGAGAGGGAGCGTCTGGCCAAAGGAGAGTCTGGGATTTTGGGAAAAGAAGGACTTAAAGCAGGAATTGAAGCAGGAAATATTAACATAACCTCTGGTAAGATCCAAATTGTGAGTCCATCTTTACCTTTGGTGCTCAAATTTTCTGTGATGATTAACTTCCTAAACCTAGATATCATTAGTATCAAAAAATTTCAAATTTTAAACTTTCACTTAAGTAAGGCTGAACTCTGCCTATCCCATTTAGCATTATCTAGAGAACTGTTTTCTTAAAAATTTTTATACAGTTTTTCTTCTATGAATTGTTAGTAATTTTACAAGGAATTTATCTAGTGTGTATTTGGATTCAAACTGATTCCATTTATCTTCTGGAGATGTAGCATAATTCTGGCATTGGTTTGGAGCTACTGTGGTTCATAATATTCTCCTTTTTTCAGTTTTCTAATTATTTTTCACCCAAAATGAAGTATCTTTTAAATTAAAAAAGTAATAGCCATTTTTATTTTGAAAGGCATTAAACAGTGTAGAAATGTGTGAAGTAGAAAAACCCATAATTCTTTTCAATACGGGCTATAGCTTTATAAGAAATAAAACTATAAAAATACAATTTTTTTCACAAGTGAAACCATGATAAATTGTAACATGTATTTTTTACTCTATATACTGTTGAGGATATCTTTTCATGTCAGTAACTAGTGGTCCACAGTATTTTTAAAATAAAATTGTTCATGTTTGTCATAAGAAATTCTAACAGTAGAGAAGCATATAAAATCAAAAGACTTCTCTGTAGATAGGACTTCTGTCAGATTTCTCATTGATCCTCCCACACATTTTCTTTTCTATACACATGCACTTTAGTGACTTTAACCTTTTTATGTTGTTTTAAACATAACTGCATCACCACTGTACTTTTTCACGCAAATGCTTTTATTTGGTGTGGGGTTTTAAAACTAACTGCTAGATTATCCAAAGAGACACAGTCAAGGAATATCACTTTCATGGTAATTATTTTCAGTTTACAAGTTACATTTGTAATTGCCCCTACACTGAGACTGTTTTAGAGAATAGTTTTGGCAGTTGTTAAAATAATTTTTCTATTTATCTTGTGGATAGAAAGCCTAGTTAACTCATTTGCTAAAGGTGCTTCATACTCATTTTCTCTTGTAAACTGTGTGTTTTTATAGGTGTAAGGTTGCCAAATGAAACAAAATGACTTGAACCATTTTCCTGCTCTCCCCCGCCCCCCCTTTTAAAACTGTCATTAGTTTTCTATGTTTAGCATATCTAAATAAACTGAGAAACAGTTAGCTGTGAAGTGTGTAATAGATTAGATGGTAAATTTTCCTTCCAGGCATACAGACTCTAATTGCAAGACATTCTTTCTTTCTCCCTGCTTAAAGAAGATCTGATAATTATGCCCATGTTGCCTGTTCTTTTTTGTAGGAGAAGTGTTTGAAATTGAAGAGCACATCAGTGAGCGACAGGCCGAAGTATTAGCAGAATTTGAGAGAAGGAAGCGAGCCCGGCAAATCAATGTTTCCACAGATGACTCAGAAGTCAAGGCTTGCCTTAGAGCCTTGGGGGAGCCCATCACACTTTTTGGAGAGGGTCCTGCTGAAAGAAGAGAAAGGTACCCTTTCTGAATATTTACTCTCTTCTCTTTTATTCACAGAGTTTTAGTTTCAAATTTCCGTTGGTCCAAAGCTAGAACTTTAGTAGAATGTTGACAGAATATCTTATTAAGTTGTGTTAATGTAATTTAACCCATAATCTGAGTCTTGGGCCAATTTTTACTCCACTACTGATTATTTTTTGTGAACTTTGAAGAGGATATTAACGTGCTCCCTCCCTTTTTCTTCTCAGTGTGGAGTTGTGAGTTGTTACTAAACTCACTTGTTACTGAACTCTGAAAATGTAAACAACAAACACATTCTTTGTCAACAACATGAAACATATAGTAAGTTTTTTGGGTGTTATTGAAAAGAGGCGCTGTCCTCAGATAATGCTCCTCTTGTGATTTTAAGGTGACAAAATCTCTTACTGGCAGGCTATTCATACACAATAATGAGGACCTTCTCTTGTTTTTCTATCCACTATTTCATCTTTCCCCTTCATTATGTCTTTTTTTTCTTAGTTTTTGTAATTGACACGTTTAATCTTCTGTTCATTTAAATAGAACCAACAGTGCTGGGCATGTTTAAATTATAGGGGAAAAAAAATCTCTGTGCACCAATCCAGTATCTTGCAAAACCAGCTGGGCTGGCCACAAGAGTGGATGGATGGGAGAGGTGGAGGCACCCCTGGGCAGGTGGCTGGGTGCCAAGAAGGGCTAGAGGGGAGAGAGTAAAGGGGTTTCCCAGGTGGAAGGGGACTGATTGTCCTAATGGGAGCGGTGCAGAAGGTATGTCAGAAGAGGGGGTTTGGGGGGCAGGACAGGTCAGTGCTTTCTCCACTAGGGCACAGTGTTAGAGGAGGCTCGGTGCCACCACCTGCCCACCCTTTGCCCTTGGAGAACCAGTGACCCATAAGCTGTTGGCACAGCAAGTCCCTTTGGAAATACAGATAACAGCCTACCCCTCCCACCATGAGCCCCCTTTCCTATGGCCTGCCTGCCTCTTCAGAACTTGTAACGACTCCTCACTCGTTACATTTACTCTCTTAAGGCCCTTACTGCTCATTTACCCTTCAACCCACTGCAAACTGATTGACTGTTACCACACTGAAATTGCTCTATATTAAGGTCATCAACTCATCTTTACTAAGATAGCCCTAGTACACTGCCCGCCACCCATTCCCTGCTTCAAACACTCCCTTTTCTTGGCTCTCATAAGACCAGATCCTCTCAATTTTCCTCCTATTTCTCTTACTGATTCTTTTAAGCTTCTTTTTCCCCTTCGTAGCCCTTATATACTGCTGTTCTTTGCCTTTATCCTACACTAACCCTGAGTGATCAGATCCATTCTCATGACATGTTTCCCATGTATTCTGATGACTCCCAGATCTCTGTAGCCTAGCTATTCTGCAGATACTTCAAACTTGAAATATCTAAATTGAACTCGTCTGTTTTCCATCCTTTTCCTATTCTCCTTGTGAATACTACTACCATTCACACAGTTTGCAGTTGAAATCCTGCCTCACCTTTTGTGTACCCCATCAGCAAAACCTAGTCTATTCTACTTCTCAAATGTACCTCCAGTGTGTCCTCTTCTGTCTATCTCCATTGCTTTCACATTTTGACTGTTAGAATAGCTCCAAGCATGTGTTAATTGCTTGCTTAAAATCCTATAGTGTCTTCTTATTGAACTTAGAGTGAAAAACTCCTAATCATACTCTTCATTCTTACCTTGTGTCACCTTTCTTTAGCTTATTAGACATAGTAACCATAATGAGCCTTCTGGGATACTCAAGCTCTTTTTCTGTCTTTCCACTTAATTTTTCTCTTTTCCCTCTCTTGCCTTTTAGGGAGAGCCCTTTTATTCTTTTCGTTTCGGCATAAATGCCACCTCAAAGAAGCCTTTCTGGGGTGTGCTCAGAGCAGGGAGCCTGAAGAAATGGCTCCTCTGTTTACAACACACCCAACAGGAATCTGGGTTCATTGTAATAAGGGGCACAAAACTTGTGACCTTCCTATTAGCAAATGCCCTACACATGTGCCCCTGCACCTCCACTTTGCTCCTGGGCATAGTGCTCAGTATTGGAAGAAAAGCTACAGTATTTAGTGGCAGAGTTTGCCACCAAGAGCCTATCCAGTCCATGCATAGGTAGGCTGATAATAAAGGCTTTGAACCTCTCCTTTCAAGGGAACCAAAAAAAAGAAAGATTCTATACGTCATTCTGGAAAAGGCAAAACAGTGGAGACAGTCAAAAGATCAGTGGTTGCCAGGAGTTTGGGGAAAGAGGAGAGATGAATACACAGAGTACAGAAGTCTTTTAGGGCAATGAAAATACTTTATATGACATTATAATGGTGGATATATGTCGTTATACATTTGTCCAAACTCACAGAATGTGCAACACTAGCCACTGTATTAGCATGAACCCTAAGGTGAACTGTGGACTTTGGTAACTAGGATGTGTCGGTGTATGTTCATCCTTGGTTTAAAAAAAAAAACAAAAAACACCACTGTGGTGAATGATGTTGATTATGGCTATGCATGTGTGTGGAGAGGAGGGGGCATATGAGAAATTTGTGTACTTTCTTGTCAATTTTGTTGTAAACCTAAAACTGCTTCCACCCCCCAAAAAAAAAGTCTTAAAAAAAAAGAGAACTCTCAGGGTAGACATTTTTGGCAAAACTCTTGTTTCAGTTCTGTATATATGTATACAGATTATATGTGTGTGTGTTTGTTAGATTGTGATGTAAAATGTATTTTTTAAGCAAGAAAAGTTTACATTCCACTGTAGTTAAGTTATACTGGCAAATAAAAGCATAAATTACCCTCAAAAAAAAAAAGGAAGAAAGAAAGAAACCCTTCGTAACACCTGACTCCTTGTAAGGTAGGCCCCCCATTAGGCTCTATCATGATAGGTTGTTTTCTTGCTAGCCTTTCAAAAGTGTACTTTTATTGTTGTTTATTTTTTGTCTTCAACAACAAAGTCTGTCTTATTGTGTCCCTTAGGTTATTGTCTTGAGTCCCCACTGCCACTGTCCTAATTCGGTCCACCGTTAAGGCTCGGGATTCGTACAACAGTATACTGTCTGATTTCCCCGCCTTTGTTTATCCGTCTACAGTCCATTCTCCATACTTCTCCGGGAATCTTTCTCAAATGTAAATCCTCCTTATCAGGGCATGAGGAGTGGTATGTGACCTGGCTCCTACTTAGGTTTGCAGCCTTATCTCTCTCACCATCCCTTTTCCAGTACTCCTTGCTCCAGTCGTACTGAACTGTTTGTGATTCTGAGCTCAATATGCTTTTCTTTCCTCTAGACTTTTACATTGGTTGAATCCTCTGCCTCAACTGTCCTTTCCCATTCTTAACCTATTAACCTGATAAATTGAGGACTCAGTTTAGGTAACACCTCCTCCACGAAGCCTTCCTGATTCTCCCTCCAAGCCTAGGTTATTTACTCCTTATATGATTACTGTTAGCACCCTGCACTTAACACTGTTACAATGCTTAATGTAAAATACTATGGTCTCTGTCACTTTCTGTCTGTCCATTCCCCACCCCCAGTTATGCTACTTGAAATCAAGAACTGTTTCTTACTCATTTTTTTGTACTTAGCATCTGAATCAGTTTCCAGCGCATGGTGGCATTGAGTGAAGGTTATCTGTATTCACAGCCCAAGTGGTAGCAGATGGCGCTAGCGGACTGTAAATTGAGCAGGGTAATTGCTTATAGTTCAATTTAGGAAATCTTCAGATAAAGACTGTTGAGTAGGAGAAATCACACTGGAAGTTTAAGGATTACAAATTGACTCTTAAAGAAGGTTGCTGGGGGTTTGAATGGTGAGAGAGTAGAAAAAGTCTGCTCCCTTCTTAGGTATACTTTTCACAATCTCATCTCAGCTCTGTTTAAATTCTGATCTTTTTTGTTACAGGTTAAGAAATATCCTCTCAGTAGTCGGTACTGATGCCTTAAAAAAGACCAAAAAAGATGATGAGAAATCTAAGAAGTCCAAAGAAGAGGTAAAATATGTCTCTAGCTTCATAGTACAGACATGCAGGACACAAGGGGATAGCTCTCATTTTCTGTTTTCAGTGTTTTACTTTGTTAGGGGAAGGAGGGCGTTGACCTTACTGTTCAGAAATAGTTGTTGAAAATAGTTTGTGGCTCCTGTGTAGATATAAACAGAGGTAAGTGAGTTTCTCATTCAGGAAAGAACCATAGTATTCCTGATGCCACTTTTAACAAGGAACCAGAAGCCATCCAATAGGAGCTCATAGAAAGAAACACAGTAGAAAGCACATACACCTGATTTCATCCTGTTGCTGAACTAATTCTCCTTTCTTCTGGCAGTTACAATAGCAGGTTGACAGCTATGAAAGGGGCAGAAATGCTTCAGACTTGACATTTCTGCTCTTACTTTAACTTTCAGTATCAGCAAACTTGGTACCATGAAGGACCAAACAGCCTGAAGGTCGCTAGACTATGGATTGCTAATTATTCACTGCCCAGGTAAGGAGAGCCTAAAGAAGGAGAGAGAAGCATACTTTTTCTTATTTCCTCCCAGGGACTGCAAATCTGCTTTATAAATTGTGGTGGTTAATTGAAATTAAGTGGAAGAGAGACTTGTGTGGACCTTTGTTTCCAGCCTGTTTGCTCATAGTAGTAGTGTTGTTACTGTGTCACAGGGCAATGAAACGCTTGGAAGAGGCCCGTCTTCATAAAGAGATTCCTGAGACAACCAGAACCTCCCAGATGCAAGAACTGCACAAATCTCTTCGGGTAGGATGCTCTGGGCGATGGTCCAATATTAAAGATTCTTAGATGTTTATTAGCTGTTGTCCTGAGCCCACCCCTAGGAAGGGGAAGGCAGCTGTACACACTCCTCCCTGCTTACACTGTTTCTGTTTGGGAGGAGCCGCCAATTCAGGTGGCAGGCACCCACTGTACTCTGCACTTGGCAGAGGCCAACGGCCCTGCTCTTTAATTCTCCCTTTTAACGTGTCAGACTGTACTTTAGACCTCGCCACGGCTTTCCTGTTTGTATTAGCTGACACAGAGCTAGTGATATTACGACTGAAGAAAACAGCATGCTGGGGTTCCAGATGAGCTTTGACTCCATTCATTCATTCAGATAAGAGTCTCCTAACCAAAAAAAAGTGAAAGAATCTTGGGGTGGGTTAAAACGAGCAAGTTTTTTTTTTTTTTTTTTTATGATGGGAAAACCAAGAAAGTTTGGATTAGCCTGTTAATGATCCCTTGTTTGCCTTTTTTTTTTTTTTTTAAGTCTTTGAATAATTTCTGCAGTCAGATTGGGGATGATCGGCCTATCTCCTACTGTCACTTCAGTCCCAATTCCAAAATGCTGGCTACAGCTTGCTGGTAAGTCCCATTTTACAGTGATCTTTTTTCTTACTTGGGGTTCAGGGAAAAAAAATCAGCATTTGTCTTAGAAGGCTGTTTCTGTACCATTTGCCTCTGTTTCTCATGACCACACCAAACTAGAGCTGCTAGTGGTTAACCATTGTATTTTACAATACAGCCTTCCATTGCAGTTCTTACTATCATAAGGGACCCCAGAGATCCATGACACTAGCATCGTTTTGGAGCAGATGTATAGTGAGCTCATAGACTGACAGGTATACACACCTCAGTATAGCTTTTCTTCTTTAGTTTTGTGACCTAGGTAAGATACTTAACCTCTGTAAGCTTCAGTTTTCTTATCTGTAAAGTAGGATGAGATACTGCATTTTGCCTTGATAGTTCCTAGTGTAAAGACTTGGTAAACATGACTTATACTGTGGTTTTTTTTGTTTTGTTTTTCGGAGGGAGGGACTGGGGATTGAACTCAGGACCCTGTGCATGCTAAGCATGCGCTCTGCCACTGAGCTATACCCTCTCCCCCTTTGTTTTCTACTTGTCACCACATAAGCAAAAAACTCTTAGGATGTGTTAACTCTGTTGTTTTGCTCTGTTTAGTTATTTAGTTGCTTTTGTGGGACATGGTCATCTGGTGAGAGGGGAAACTTTGTTACGTTGTACATGCAGGAACTACTTGACTAGGCAGAAGTTGAGACTGTGGTTCAGGAGAAAGCCAGGGACGTATACAGATCCCTCCACCTGTGCAAGTCTCAGTTCCCTTCACTGCTTCACTGTAAAGTAGAAATGATCATTCATTTGAAATGATAGGTATGAAAGTAATTTGTTGGAAATTTTCCCAAAATAAAACTTAAAAAAAAAATTTAAGTACTTTGTGAGCAGCAAAATGCTATGAATACTTAAGGAGATAGTCTCATTATTAGTATTACTATTGGATAGTTTAATTTATCCTATGTTTCCTTACAGATTGATCCGAAATAGTCCAGTAGAGGCCTCTGGTTGCATGAGACCTGGATATAGCTTTCTTCTCTAACCCTTTTTCTTTTTTGTTTGCCACTGTGACATTTATTGAGAGTGAGAAGAGATTGTCCTTTAGTAATGTTACCGAGGTACCTTTTCCTTCCCAGACCAACCCTGGCTGAGATGCTTTCCTTTGTGTTTGATAGGAGTGGGCTTTGCAAGCTCTGGTCTGTTCCGGATTGCAACCTCCTTCACACGCTTCGAGGTGAGTTAGAATCTTCCCTAAATCTCAGCCTTTTTCCCAGTGTGAACTCTGTCAAACACTACTCTCAAACTCTGTCTGACACTCAGACCCAGTACACAGAAGATTGATTCTTGATTTGATTTGACTTGGCTTGATTTTCTCTGACTGCGGGGCTGGATTATAATGACTTCATATACATAACACTTTTCGTTCATGTCCCGCCCTACTCTGGCGTTTGCAATCTCTAAACTAAAAAAGTTTTATTGTGTTTTTCTTTTTCAATGTCATTTATATGTTAAATTAGTTTTTTTAAACAGTTAAATAGCCACTTTAAAACTCTATGTCCACATGTTCCCGGATATATATATGTATGTGTGTGTGTATACATATATATAATATACTCATTGTCTGTGTTTACATGTAAGTTATAAGGGAGCAGGAACCCTTTAACTTTCATCTCTTAACACTCCTTCAGGCCATAACACAAACGTAGGAGCAATTGTATTCCATCCTAAATCTACTGTCTCCTTGGACAAAAAAGATGTCAATCTGGCCTCTTGTGCTGCTGATGGTTCTGTGAAGCTCTGGAGCCTTGACAGGTGACTATTACTGTTCTGTTCTGTCCACACTGCAGTCACTAAAGTAAGTAGTTGATTGGTCGGTCCTTGAGGCCTGAAAATATGGCTTTTAACCCCAGAGATGCTAAGAGTCAGAGTAACTTGATGAGAAAATGAAAAGGAGGGTTTTTTTCTTAGACCTTTTCTCATCAGAGGAGTTGTGTAAGGTTTTCCCTCTTGTTAACTTTGTACCTTGATTTTTGCCTCTAACATAATAGCCACTGTTTCCTGGCTCCAGTTATTCTGGAAGGATCCATCATACTTCCCATGCAATAGATTGACATTGGTGAAATGCACTATTTGGTAGGTTGACTAAAGATAATTTTCTAGGCAGCGCATTGGTCCTTAGCAAACAGCCACAGGGGAGAGGAAAAAGGTTCTCCCTGGCAGTATTGCCAGAGAATTGACAGCCCCTCCCAACAGCATCATCCTTTACCTAGACTGTATTTTCCAATTACAACAGGTTTTTTTTTTAATTTGTTTGTGATTATTATTTTCCGAGAAATTTTTGGAAGCATTTTGTTGGCTAAAAGACATCTGAGTGCAATTGTTTAGTTTTCTTTGGGAAAAAAGCACATGAGACTTTTGTTCCAGGATTTTGTAAAGAGCTAATTAGTGTCTCTCCTCTTTGCCAGACAGGGTCTTACCTCTGAGCACAGCAAGTTTTAATTGGCTTTGGTAATAACATAGCAATATTTGTTCCCCTAGGGCTTTGACTAGTTCTTTGTATGCACACTGACATTGTTCCCTTTTTAATTGCTCTCTTTAGGGTTCATGTTTACTTCCTTTCGCTGGTGTTTCAGGTATTCTTTCTGTGGTTGCTGGGTAGTAGAATTTAATGGCCACCAAAAGGAAACTAAGCCTTGATTTAGGAGTTCCTTCTTTCATGTGGATCCTTGAACAAGCTAAAGTTTGAGAAAAATTTATCTGTAATCCACTTGCACCAGAACTGTTTGATATAGCCTCACGTCTCTATAGAAGTTTGTTTTCTTTCTAGAATCTGAACACTTCTTTGGTGCAGAGAGATTATTTTGCTTGTCAGGCTGAAATATCTCTTACTTTCTCTAATGGTATAGCATTAAGAGTTTATTATCATAGTGAATTGAAACAGAAAGATGGTGTTTATTGAAGTGCTATGGACAGTTTTGCCCTGTAGGCGCATGAAATAGTCCCAAAGCTTGTATAACCCTGGGAAGTGAGTAAAAATATCATTAGCCCTAAAATTTTAACAATAACAAGTTAAGTTGCATTCTGGCTTGTCAAATCATGTAGAATGGGTGCATCTGTGCACAACAGTTAATAAATTTAATGAGTATTTACATGACTGTAAGAAAGTTTACATACATATGTTTGATTTCTTTTCAGTGATGAACCAGTGGCAGACATTGAAGGTCATACAGTGCGTGTAGCCCGTGTAATGTGGCACCCATCGGGACGTTTCTTAGGTACCACCTGGTAAGCCATCCTCTTACTGTTCTGTCCATACAGGCCTTTGGCATCTTGCTAACCCTTTATAGCTAACTGCCAGGTAAATTTCTAGAGCAGAGATCTTTCAGGTAAGAATTTCTTGGACTACAATAAAGCAGATGGATCAGAGTATTATAGGGTAACTCACTCACAGGGTGGGATCCAGCAGACAGCGATCCAGAAGGATTCACAGCTGCACCCCACTCCCTCAAGGGGCCACTGGGACAGTGTTAGAGTTAACCTAGGGTGTGGGGGTACAGGCTTGGAAACAGGAAGTACATTCCTAAGTCAACATTTATGAATGGGTAACTAATCTTGTGGTCCCTGGGAATACATCCGCAAAGGTCTTCCTCATTGTTTGGGAACTAACAGAGCATAGAGGCCACCTAGTCCTAGTGATTCTGTTAACAACATAGCCCTTGACGACAAAGAAGTGATTACTGCACAGTACAGTTCTGGGCAGGGTCAGCAAGATAAGGAGGAATTGTACTGGCCCAAGACTGCGTCAGTTACGCTAACAGCTATACCCTTGTCAATAGAACATTTACATCACCCCAGAAAGTTCCCTCATGCCCTTCCTTAGTCAGCTCCCCTTTCTAAAGCAACCATTGACCTGATTTCTGTCACCATAAATTAATTCTGTTTGTTCATGCTGTATGAACTCATTTGTGGCTTTTTTTTACTCAGTGTGACATTTTTAAGATTCATTCGTGTCATTGCATGTATCCTTTTTTTTTTTTTGCTCTTTTTTTTTCTTTCTTTCAGTAGTTCCTTTTTATTGCTGAGGAATTTTCAGTTGTATGGCTCTGCCAGTTTGTTTATCCATTTTCCTATTGATGGACACTTGGGCTGTTGCCAGGTTTTGGCTAGTCAGAATAAAGCTGCTATAAATATTCTTGTACGGTTCTTTTTGTGGACATGTTTTTCTTTCCTTTCTCTTGAATAAATACCTAGGAATGCAATTACAGGGTCATGGGGTAAATGTATATTTAACTTCTTTTAAACTTCCAAGTGGTTTTCCATAGTGATGGTACCATTTTACGTTCCCAGAATTCTGGTTGCTTCACATTCTTGCCAACATTTGGTGTTGTCCATCGTGTCATTTTGCCCAGCCTAGCAACTGTGTAGTGAAATCTCATGGTTCCAAACTTTTTTACCCTAAGGACTGTTGGTTTTGAATATTCTGTGCTATGCTTATTGACCATTTGTATACCCTCTTTTGTTCAATCTCCACGTGCTTTGCCCATTTTTTTTTATTGAGGGTTCTTTGTTTTGTCTTTATTTCCATGTGTGTAACAGTCCTACCACCAGTTATTGAAGAGACTTTCCTTTCTCTGTTGAAATTGTTTTGGCAGCCTCATTGAAAAAACATTTGACCATGTCTTTGGGTCTGTTTCTACTCTCTTCTGTTCTATTGATCTATTTGTTTATGATTGATTTTTATATCCCTAGCATTCAATTTAGAGCCCAATAAATGCTCAGTGAATAGAAGGACATAACAGTGGAACCAAGGAAGAAAGAAGGCACAATAGAATCTTTGCTGGGCCATTCTTGTGGAATTCTCTCTTTAAAATAGCCACTGAAGTGGGCTTACAGGAAATCCATGGTTTCCCAGTTAGCACTCAAGACACATATGCTTAGTTACTGAGGCATTGTTTATGTCAGAAAGGAATTTCTTATTAATACGGTTATGTGAATGGCTTCAGAAACATAGCTTGAACTACAACTATAGTACTTTGCACATTGTAGGAACTGAATATCTGCTGGTTAATTGTTGTTGTTTTTTTTTGAGGTGGGGAGGGAGGTAATTAGGTTTATTTATTTACTTTCCTTAGAGGAGGTATTGGGGATTGAACCCAGGACCTCTTACATGCTAAGCATGCGCTCTGCCACTTTAAGCTGTACCCTCCCTGCTATCTACTGGTTAATTGTTAGTTTGACTTCTTAGCTATGACCGTTCATGGCGCTTATGGGATTTGGAGGCTCAAGAGGAGATCCTGCATCAGGAAGGCCACAGCATGGGTGTGTATGACATTGCCTTCCATCAAGATGGCTCTTTGGCTGGCACTGGGTAAGGCTTTTTCCACATAGCCGGGGCAGCTCAGTAGTCTCACCTCTTACATATGCCTGCTTCCGCAGACAACTGGATTAAAGATGTTCATTCATAAATTCTTTTATCAGGGGACTGGATGCATTTGGTCGAGTTTGGGACCTACGCACAGGACGTTGTATCATGTTCCTAGAGGGCCACCTGAAGGAAATCTATGGAATAAATTTCTCCCCCAATGGGTAAAATAAGCTCATTGAAGGAGGGGTGGAGAGGGTTATTGGTTAGAAAGTATTCTTTGTTTCTAACTTGGATACTACATCTGATCCACAGCTACCACATTGCAACTGGAAGTGGTGACAACACTTGCAAAGTGTGGGACCTTCGACAGCGGCGTTGTATCTATACCATCCCTGCCCATCAGAACTTAGTGACTGGTGTCAAGTTTGAGCGTAAGCTTTCCTCCTATTGTAGGCTTAATTGCCAGACAGACAGATTGCTCTTCTGGGGAATGCAGGCCAGGCATTAGCTTAACTAGGAAGTGGAACAGGAGAGAATTTGGACTCTGTTGAAGGAACAAATTGTAATTTCCTTCTGTCTGGCACACTTTCAGAGCCGTGGCACAGCATGCTGCTTGTTTCTAGGAAGTAAGGAAGACTACCATGAATGTTTTGCTTCATTTTTTTTTCCACAGACGTTCCAAGCACTTAATCCTTCATGTTTTTCTGGATAGATTGTCTTTTGGGGAAAGAACCGAAAGACCCTAATAATGTTATTTCTTCCCCTAAGTCTGCCTGTAGTTGTCCTTGTCTTCCTAGAGGCCTAGTAGAAACATAGATCAGAGTGTTGGGTTTTTCTGAATGTGAAAATACCTTCTTTTATGTTCTAGCAGATTTTTGGGCTTTTATTTTCTTACGCTCTTTTGAATTCCTCAAGCAGCACCCCTTCTTTTCTTTTGTAGCTATCCATGGGAATTTCTTGCTCACTGGTGCCTATGACAATACAGCCAAGATCTGGACCCACCCAGGCTGGTCCCCACTGAAGACTCTGGCCGGCCATGAAGGCAAAGTGATGGGCCTAGACATTTCCTCTGATGGGCAGCTCATAGCCACTTGCTCATACGACAGGACCTTCAAGCTCTGGATGGCTGAATAGGCAGGACCATGGAAAAGGACTCTCTAAGCTCATCTCCCTTAAGAGCGATTTTCAAAAGAAAGGAATTGATGTGTTTTGTTCTATCATGTTTTTTGCCAATTACCATGTATAGATCCTCAAAAGAATTGGATTTCCACATCAGCCCCAACTCCAGGCAGGCAGCCCAGTCCCTGGGTGTTGGTGAATCCCTTTCATGGTTGAAATTTTAATTTTCATTGTTGAGCCCTGCCATGAACTACGTAGACATTGTTTAATTAATATTTTGTTTGAATACCCTATTGCCTCCCTCACAGCACTCAGGATTGTGACTGGCTCCATTTTTAATTCTTGAAACTTGGCTTTGCATTACGTGGTACATGCTTCAGGACTATGTGTGAACCACAGAGCAAGATGGCTGGACTACAGTCTGGGAGCCCTCAAATTGAGAGGCACGTTTCAACGCACAAGGGCTTCACAGTGCCTGACAGAGCGAGAGCCTCGAGAACAGGAGGTGAAGAGGCAGGCACAGCTCCGCTCACGGTTATGCCATAGAGGAGATTTTACCTCTTCTGTCGAGTTCACTTGGAATGCTAACTGCATCAGGAAGCTCAGAGCTGAACATTTGCCTTATCAAAACAATTCTCCCATTTTGCTTTGAGGTTTGGCATCCTTCATGTTACCCCAAAACTAGACGATTGTGTCAATATTCAATGAAATTTTTAGAAAACAAACATGTCTCTGTTGTGCAACTTCTTTTCTATTGGGTATTTAAAGAATGTAACCTTCAGATCATGGTAACTCTGGAAAGAATCTCTAATGGGTATTACTAAACAAACCTCCCTTATTCTTCATTACACACTTGTTACAGAGTGAAATCCCATGGTAAAAACTGTCCTTAAAATAATTTTTTTGTGTAGTTAAGTGTTTTCTGTATCCCAGCCATTGGTCCCATCTTTTTAGTTTGAGGTATAACAAATGAGCTCAAATATGGCGTATTCTTTAATAAGCATTCTGTTAGTGATTTTTTTTTTTTTTTAATAGAGGACTGTCGCATTGTCACTGGGCCAGACTGCCAGTGAACTGGATCTGGACTCTTAATTCTTACTTATTGGCCATGTAGCAGTTACCTTCAACCTCTTTCCACCCCAGGTATACAACCACTGAACTATGTAAGTTTGCAGTAAATTGATACAAAAATATAGGAATTTGGGAGAAGAAAGTATTGTGTGTAGAGAATTCAAGAAGGGCTTCTATGATGGCTTCTCCTTTAACATGCAAAACACTTGACTGTTGCAGGGAAGCTGAGAGTGACGTGTCTGCCGCTGTTGTGCAAGCTGGTGTGTGGTATGTAGCTAAATAGTCTATCTAACCTGATTTCAGTTATAACTAAACAGTTGTGTATTCTATGTCCTGGTAAGCTTCTGGATTATCAGCTGTGCCCTCCTTTGGGCACTTCACTATTATTTAAGTATTAATAGACTCTATTCCTCAATAGTTAGCCATGAAAAGAAATTATTTTTCATTACTACTTTTGTAATATGAATAAACTAATAATGAACATTAGTGTATTAGCATGCAATCTGAAAAAAATGTTAAAGATTTTCAGGTTTTCTAGTTGAAATTTTACCATTCATTCCATTAAACTCTTTTTTTTTTTTTTTTTCCTGGTCCAGGAGATTTAGAGGTAGCAACTAGGTGAAACCGTTTCATCTAAGCCTTTGGCAAGACAAATGTGGTATATATATTCACTGGAAACGTTGTCAGAAAGCAGTTAACTGAGGAGCATAAACCAAGTGTGGCGTTTCATGACCGTAGTGAGAGAAATACAACCGCTGTCACTTAACAGGGCACTTAATTCTCTGCCTAGACACTGCCAGTCACGTTGAGACATATCATTTAATCCTCACAGTCTTATGAGTTAATTATTATTCTCTCTTTTTTTTTTTTAACAGATAAAACTGAAGCTCAAAGAAGTTAAGTAACTTGCTCCAGGTTACCTAATTAGTGAGCTGTGGAGCCTGGTCTGTCTGTGACCTTATAAGAGATTTCATGGGGCTTTATTGAGTATGATGGCAACACTGGCCACACAAAAAGGCCAGTCCAGCCAGCGTGGCCTGTTCCCTGTACAAAGCCTGAGCTAACCACTCTACCTTTTATACTGCCTTTTTGATGAGTCACTGTATCTTATTCTGACTTCATGCCAAAGGGAGTTAAAGTAATTTCACCACTTCTACCTCATGAACTTACAAGTTGCCTATAGTGTTATTCAACAGGAAACTATTTGCATTTTGGGACAGATGATATTTTCTTGTGTAGAACTGTCTTAAGCATTGTAGCATGTCTTAGCATCCCTGACCTCTGGAGTGCTGAAAGCCAGAAGCACAACCCATCCCTTCATTGGAGTACCAGAGATTTCTAAATGCTTTCTGGAAGGATGGCACTCACTGCCCCCAAGTTTAGAACTATTGAATGTGAAAACAAGATGCCCCAGGTACCACAATGTTAAGTGTATCCTTCCCTATCCAAGAATGCTCAAAGCTGTGTCTTTGGTGAATCAGCCACTTGAAGAGTTTGAGTTCTCCTTGGACTGGAAGGCCTCCAGCACATACTAGCTGGGTGACCTTGAACAAGGTAGCTGAACTTGGGGAGCCTCAGTTCCAGCTATGAAATAGGAGTGAAGCTTGCTTAACTCTGAGCAGTAGGCCCTAGTACAGAGGCAAGTGTTCCTTCCTGAGCTTCCCCCAGCTCCTCTGTTCTTCATGGCTCTGAGAATATGGTGAGATCTTTGCCTAATTTACCTGCCACAAGGTTAAGGAGTAAGGATGTGTAAAGAAATGGAAGTCAATGGGGAGAGGTCGAGCCCCAGCTTTAGTGTAATTATCTTTGACGGTGCAAATGGAGAGGTAGGTGCTAGTTCCCTAGTGGGATGTGTGGGTAGCTTTCTAATTTCATAATGGAGAATTTTTTCTTCACAGCAGAGCTTAAGACTGGTTTTACTAAATGTGAAATATGTGTCTTGGCTATTTTGGACTATCTTGTATATTAAGACCCCTAAGAATTTACAGAAGCTAGTTTCATTAAACTCACAAACTGTTTTTCAGAGCAAATAAAACCAACTCAGTTTCTGGCCTCTGAAAGCTTCATTCTACAAATTCCAAAAAACTCAAAAAGTGTTATCTTTTTGTTATGGTGTTTTCACTGTTTTGAGATTGTTCCAGAGCCCTGAGCTTTATCTACCAGGCAATATTTAAAGTGGGGAGGCAGAAATCAGGATTTTAGACACTGCAGAGGTGGCAACTTGTAGTCAAGTAGCAGCCCAAGCATCCAAATTCTGTCTAGTTTTCCTCAGTTCTAGATTCTGTCATACAGAATAAAAACCCGGGTCCGCTTCCTTCGTGGTCTGTGATGGGAGCTAAGGCTTTTACTCTGTCCAGTTTTCTGCCATCTTTCTTGAGGCCAGGATTACAATGGCTGGAGTTGCGGGAGTCAGGGCTGTACCCTGCACCTATCAGGAGGAGTCAAAACCTTTTCCTCTAAATCCCAGGTTTCTTTTGACCCACTGACCCTGGCTTCTTTCACCTTGAAACTTCTATACACTTAACACCCCATAAACCGCATGCTGACGAGATCATCTTGTACAAGAAGTAGCTGAGTAAACAGGCCCTCCTTGCTGGTGGGAGGACTCTCTGCCACCCCTGGATAATCCTGTCCTCTTCCCCTAGTTCTGACAGAGCACCTGTCAACTGGTTGTTGAATGAGTAAGTGAATGAATTAATGAATGCAGATCATTTCTACTGGGACTGGAAGCAAGAGATCCAAAGAGAAAACTAAAAGGGGAAGACAAAACAGATTTGCTCACAATTGAAAGTGCATGTTCCAAATGTTTTAGCAACAAGTAGTAAAAAGAGCAACTCAAAAAAAATGTGATCCAAGTTCAAAGCAGCTCCAGTAAGAAATGTAACTTGCTATTTGAGCTGGTCAGGTTTCTGGATACCATTGTCCAGCACTTTGGCACAACTTGCTACATAACGCTGTAATCACAGGTCTGCTTTTCTGTCCTTCCA
The DNA here is from genome assembly GCF_009834535.1 of Camelus ferus. Classification (NCBI taxonomy): domain Eukaryota; kingdom Metazoa; phylum Chordata; class Mammalia; order Artiodactyla; family Camelidae; genus Camelus; species Camelus ferus. Next base: position 56,738,751 of record NC_045699.1, read on the forward strand.
TGGCCCGTGGTTCACACCCAGAGGTCTCTTCTCATCTTTTCCCAGTCCTTTAGCTGTTAGAGGTTTTTCATTACAGTAAGACTCTCTGTTTCCAGAAGCAGACGAACAGCCTAGATCACCCCTGGATTGTGAGAATGAACAATACTACAAAAGAAGACAGCTCCAAATGAGGCTCTATAGTCCCCATACCCAGCAGCAGCCAAGAAGGGCTTGGTTCTTTGTCTGGAACAGATTCTCATCCCATACCCCAGAGGAACTGCTTGGTCCAAAAGATGGAGAAGATGAGCAACAGAGAGACACTGAGGATGACAGCCATCAGGTAGGCAAAGATCCGGAACTGAGGGTTGCGGAAACACTCCCTGAGAGAGTAGTGGCTGGGGATGGGAACAGGCATAGGCCTGGCAGAGGGGGCCATGTCCTGGGGGGGCCCAGTCTGGCTCCCAGGCTCAGGGCCCAGGTCCAGCGTGTAGACCCGGGGCTGGCGCAGGAAATAGCGGCTCTTGGGCTGGTCCTTGAGACAGAGCTGGCGGCCTTCCAGGATGACATGGTGGGGCTCCAGGCGGAGCAGGGTGAGCATGGCAGTATCTGTGGGCAAGTCAGTGACAGGCTGCCCAGAGGCCAGCACAGTGGGCTGGCGACAGAGGGGACACAGCAACCGGCGCCGAGCCGGAGTCACCAGGCTGAGGTGGGCCAGGCATTCCACGCAGAAGGAGTGGCAGCAGTCCAGCACTTTGGGGGTGTGGAACGTGTTGTTGAAGGGGTTCCAGCAGACAGGGCACTCAGGCTCCCGGCCCTGTGGCTCTGCCATCCTCAGACCAGATGCTGGAAGATCTGGCAGGAGATGTCCTGGCAGAGAGGGAAAAGGAGCAGAGGGACACCCATTAAGCTCCGTCCCTGTGTTTGGCCCTAGGCTGTGTTCTGTGGGTTGTTAGAAGGTATTGTCACCCACATTCCACAGATGAAGAAACCTAGGTTCAAAAAGATGAAGCGATTGTTCCAGATCACTCAGTCCTAAGCTGTAGATGCAAGTGTGGTGCTCCGGCAGCATCCTCTCTATTGGGCGAAGACCTGCGCCACCCACCATTATCAAGCTCCCAGGGGAGGAGCATGCACTCTGGCTTTAGAAATCGATAAAAATGCTCCTTGCGCTGCATGTGATCGCCCTTGGCTTCTCGGACTCCAGGGAGAGGAAAGGGAGCCACAGTCAGTGCTTCATGCTAGCGAGCAAACATTTCCTTCCTGGCTGCCTCAGAGCAGAGATGGGCTTCGTGAATTCCCGTCTTAACCTCCTCTGGGGGCAGATGCCAGGCCCTCTCTCCTTCCTCCCCTTGGGCTGCAGGGCCATTCCTCAGAGCCCATTTGCCCAGTCTTTGTGCAGGGTCTTGCAAGGGGGCCTCTGGGAAGGCTTTTCCCCTTGACTGGAAGCTTGGAGAGGTTCCCTTCCCCAGCTCCCCAGATCAGCCCTTTCAGAGCCTCCTTCCAAGAGTCGGCCTCCCCTGGCTCCTCTTCCCTCCCTTTGTCCCAGGAAATCCCCAAAGCACCCACCTGGGCTTCCTTGGCACTAGAGTGGTTAGGCAGACTACCCTGAAGGGCCTGAGGCTCTAGTCTCTTCCTCTCCAGAATCCGCAAAGCTTTGGGAGACTGCTTTCTCACCACCAACACTGGGGCCCGTCTCCATGGCAGCACATACGCAGCACCTGGAGCTGCCAGGTGGCCCAGGCTGCAGCCTCTGGAGCACACCTGCCTGCAGCGAAGGCCAGAGAGCTGCCCAGGTGGCACAGCGGGGAGGTGAGGGACAAGGGTTCCCCTGGGGCGCGGCGACCAACCAACCCTAGAAGCCAGGTGTCTGCGAGATTGTGGGCGGTCTCTTCAAGACCTCGATCCCTGGCCTGGAAAGGCAGGGGCGGCAATTTCCTTTTTCTAGATTAGGGGAGGGTAAGTGAGCCTTCTGGGCTTCCTCTCTCCTGGGCCCTCATTTCTTTTTTTTTCTAAAATGGCTGAAACCTCCTTCTCACACAAAGGGGCTGCCCCGCCTTGCAATCGCTGCGAAATTCATCTACTGCACAGCCTAAAATCTCTGAATAGTGTCTGAATATCAGATTCAGAAAGTCCTCTCCTGTTCTCTTCTGATCATTTAATGTGCCCAAGGAGCTGTAACCAGAACATGCAGGCCTTGCTGCCTCCTTTGTTCTCAGAACACAGATGGTCAGCCTGGCAGGCACTGACCGCTGAGATCCCAGAGTCCAAGACGTGGCCATCCCACCACCCTTGGGGGCTTAATTAGAAGGGGAGTCAGGGAGGAGGCGTGCTGCAGCCCTACTTCCCCATTTCAACCAGAAACACTTGGCTTTTCTCATATTCGTCATTTGAACAAGTTGAAGAGTTGAGCTTCTAAGGAAAAAAAAAGTTTAAAAGCCACTTCTTCATCTTAATCACTCACTCTGCAAATGGGAGGCAAAAAGTGACTGTCACCCAAGGCCATCCAGCTAGTTAATGGTGACACCAGGACTTCCAGGCCACCACCGTGCTGCTGTCAGAGAGGCAGAACACTCATTCAGTCCACCTACTGGATGTGTGTTATTAACTGGATAGTAGGTGCTTGCATTTCATTAGGAGGTTCCTCTTAAGTCTCTCACGGTACGAATCCAGGAACCCTGCAAAGGACATTTGGGGGCAGTGAGTCTCCTTTGTGTCCCTGATACGACATCATCTACCGTGACTGAGTTGGCACCTAAAGCAAAACCTGCTTACACTCTCTGATTCATGGCTTCCTGGTTTCCTTCTGGACCCTAGAACTCTGCCACTGCTCCATATAGGGAAGAGGAAATGAAGACATGCAGGAGGAGGATGGAACAGCTCTGGCCAAAGCTGGGATAGTTTGCCAAGGACCCTTACCAGTGGCCCATTTGCCCTTTCAGCAAACAGTCATTGAGTTATTGAGAGCACACCATATACCAGGCACTATGCTAGGCACTCAATAAATAATGGGGAACAAAATAGACATGGTCTTTGACCTCATAACATTTAGAGTCTAGTGAAGGAAGGAGACATTGATTGAGTGATAGGCAATAAATAAGTATAATTTTAATGAATACCATAAAGGACAAAAAGGAAAACGGACTTAAAGGGCTGGCTGCTTCAGATGAGACCACTAGGGAAGCTTTCTCCAAAGAGGTGATATGAAAGCTGAGACTGGAGGATGAGAAGAATCCAGCCATGCAGGGTGGAGGAAGAGCAAGGGAACAGCATGTGCCAAAGCCCTAAGGCGAAAAAAAGCTCTGCCCATTGAGGAAGTGAAAGGAGGCTGGGTGACTGAAGTGTAGCAGGTGGATCTGGAGTGGGAAGTGACTCAGGATGAAGCCAGAGAGGTAGGAGGCGAGCCCTGGAAGCTGGGGAATGCATCTGGATGTGATTCTAGGACTGAGTGTGTGTGTGTATGTGCGTGTGTGTGTATATGCATGCACGCACATGCTGGCAGGGTTTGGGGGTGATGACTAAAATAAAATGCACAGCCTAAAAGTTGAGAGTTATGTTTTATTTGGCGGACATTTCTAATGACTCAAACCGGAGATAACAGCTTCTCAGATGGCTCTGAGGGACTGCTCTGAGGTAGGGGAGGAGCCAGGATATATAGGAGTTTTTACAACAAAGACCAAGTGGTTGGAACGTCAAAGGATTACTGTTAATTAAAGAAAACCAGACATCTCAAGTTAAAGAATTTAGCACTTTTCTATGCATGGGAAGGTACAAAGGTCTGGGCTCAGTAAAATCATTCCTTTGATATGCACCTAGCTATCTAGGGCCAGTCTCCTGTTCTTTCACATCCTAAGTTCCCTCAGGGAGCACCACTGGGGGTGGCTGCAGAGGCCAGGCTGCCTGCTTGTCTGCATCCTGAGTTCCCTCTGCTCACTGTCAGGGGAAGATGGTAGCGGCTAATGACTTGATGGCCACAGAATTCTTTGTTTACTGATATGGCTGGCAATATTTTTCGTTCACAGGGGTGGGGGTGACCTAATCCTATTTCCATTTTTAAAATACCATTCCAACTGCAGAGCAGAGGACAGACTGATAAGGAACAGGGTGGAAATGGAAGACCAGTTACGGGTTTTAGCGGTGGTCCAGGCTGAGATGGTGAGACAGATGAGGCAATGATGGAGAAGAACAAAGGGACAGGGCAAAATGGAGATGGAATCAAAAGTAGTTCCCAAGAAGCAGTGGACAGCATAGATTCCAGAGCCAGGAGGTCAAGGCCCACTGTTCACTGGGGCTGTGATTTCAGTTGAACTGCTTAACCTCTCTGTGCTTCAATTTCTTCTGAAAAGGAAACTAAAAGTACCTTGGAGGGTAAAGCTCTTAGACAGAACCTGGCACCCAGTAAAGATTATACATGGGCGGTTGCTTTATCCCTGCAAATGGTTTTGAGAGAGAGGAAAGCTCAAGGCTGACTTACAGACCATGAAATTTTCTATGTTGAGCTTTGAGGAGCCCCTGAATCTACAGTGTGTCAGAATCAGACCTTTAGTACTTATCAAAAGCCTTAAAATGTACATAATCTTGATTCAGCAGTTTCCTGTGAATCTGTCCTGTGGAAATCTATCCTATGGAAATAATCCAGGACCTGTGCAAAGATTTGATTATAAAGCTACCCACTGAAGCACTGTTCTAATGGTGAAATGCTGAAGATTGCCTAGTTATCCAATTGTAGGACACTGACTAAGTAAATTCTGCTCCATCCATATGAAGAGACATTCTGCAGCCTTTAAATGATGTAATAAAACACTTATTAATATGGAAATAATGTTCATGATATGTCATTAAGTGAAAAGAACCAGTAATAAAACCATATTACAATGCAATCTAATTTATCAGTATATGTGTGCAATGGAAAAATGTCAACAGTGTTTATCTCTGGAGGTAAGATTATAGGCTTATTTGTTTAAATTCTCTTTGAAAATTCTAACTTTACTGCAGTAAGCTTGTATTACTCCCTTTAAAGATCTTCCCCTCCCCACAAAGCAGACCTACATTTTCTGAAGTTCCTTGGCCAGAGCTGTAAAGGGCTGCTCAAGAGGAAGGACGATCACTGTTGCATCAGGACCTGGGCCCTTATTTGCCGTGGTCCCTTCAGGCCTTGTCTGTGGTTTCAGAGTCTGTCTCCAGGAGGAACTCTGGCCCCTTGTCACCCACCACTCACTCTCGAGCCAGGACGTCCCAACACTACCCAAGAGGTATCGCTTCAGTCCGTGACCAAGTCAGTCAGCCAAATACCGATTGTCCGCAGCATCATCCCAACGCTTTCTACCTCAAGAGGAGAGAGGTGAAGAACTAGCATTTTTATAGCACTTCCCGGTTTACAAAGAGCTTCAGTCCTGGCTAGGATCTAAGTGTGGCGACTCACATCTAGAAGGTATAATTGCTTATTATCATTTTTTTCTATTTGTATAGACCATTTGATTCTTTAAAACCACCCTGTGAAGGAAGCAGGATCAAGAGTTGAAAGTGTGCAGCTTAGAAACCAGGCTTCTTTGTTGTGAGGTCTTAGAAAAACGGCTTAACCCCTCTGAGCCTTGTTTTCCACTATAACATAGGCTAATGATCCCACCTTATGAGCTTGCTGTGAGGAAGGGATAGGGACTGTAATGTGCCCGGCAAAGCATAATAGATGCTCAGTACATAGTGAGCATGCTATTACATCCATTTTATAGATACGAACATCAAGGCTCAGAATGGTGAAGTGACCTGCCCAAGGCTTCACAGCCCCAGAACCCTGTGATCCGGCCCCCCACGACCCTCTCTGGCTCCTTACCTGCTCCCTCAGAGCCTCCTTTTCCTCCTTTCCCAAGCTCAGCCCCGCAGCGTGTGTTCTGGGCTCTGACTTCTCCCGGGGTTTCCAGGCAGTTGTGGGCGGGCCTTATTTGCATGGTCTTCAGGCAGCTCTTGGCCAGCTCTCTGTCTCAGATTTTCCTCTTCTTCCTTCTGATGACTTTGGACTGTCTGCGCTCACCAGGGACAGCTGGGAAGCTTTGGTTTCATCTTCCTCCTGTGAGTCAGTCTTGACTTTTCTCTAAGGGGTCAAAGTCCACTCTATCTTTGCAGGCCTCTGTTCTGAACTGGCTTGGTCTCCTGCCATCATATCTGACTGCACTGCCTTGGCTCACAAAGAGCCTTAGGTTGACGGGCAGGCAGGGTGTCTCCGAAGCCACTTCTGCCCCGAAGCCCAGACAGATTCTTTCCTACTCTGACCCCTACAGCCAAAATGCAAAGGGAGCTTGCAAAATATTAATGAAAGGCAAATAATCCAATAGGGAAACAGTTACAGGAGAGTCATAAGCATGAAGAGTCTGGGTTCTCAATCAAGTCAGATTTTTGGGTCAGAGTCAAGTCCTCACTTAGAACCAAGACTCTACTTACTAGCAATGGAGACTTGAGCAAATTCACTTCTCTAAGTATTGGGTTTTTTACCTGAAAATGAGCATAATCATTTTGCCTACTTGATCTGCAGGTTACATGAGATAACCCATGCAGAGATCCTAACACAGTGCCTGTATTAAGTAACATGCAGTAAATGTTAAGTGCAACTATTGTTTTGATCAGGCAAATCACAGAAAAAGAAATACATATGGAATATATATGTAACTGTTCAACCTCGTTTATAATTAGAGAAATTCAAATTTTAAAAAGGTACTGCTTTATTTTCCTATTAGACAAATAAACATTAAAATAACAGTAGCTAAAAATACTAGTATTAGTAGCAGTTTTTGATGTTTTATTAAATGCTCCTGATCTATGACAATGAATCCTCTCAGCACTCCAGGACACACTATATGGAATACATTAAATCAATGACTTGTCCTTTTTCTTCCACGGATAAGGACTCAGAAGCTCAAAGCAAATAAGGGATTTATTTGCCCAAGAGCTCATGAGAAACAAGTTAAAGAGCTGGGATTGCAAGTCTGACCCTGGAATCTCTGCCATTGCCTCATCATACCCCAAAAGTGTGTTCATAGGACACATTTTTGTTCCCTGTCGAATTCTCTGTATTCATGGCCCTCTTCTTTTATCCCTTTAATGACTGTTGAAATGGGGTTTGGAGAATAAACAGAAATAAATGTTATCTGATGGTTGATGTAATCAAATCCCTAGTCCCTGATTTTGTTTAAACTTTTTATTTTAGAGTAGGTGATATATTCATGTGTTCAGCACATGAAAGGTTAAATTTTGCAAAGAAAATACTCTTCTAGCTACCTGGTTTCCCTGAAAACTGGGTATTATACTGTCGATTTCTTGTGTGTCTTTCCAAAGATGCTTTATGAATACACAAACAAAACTCCTATGCCAAAACGTCTATGTATTCCTCTTCCTCCTTTTTACACAAATGTGCATATAGTATACATGGTTCTACACCTTGCTTTTTCCTTTAATGATATACCTGAGATATCATCTATATTAGTACATGAAGAGCTTTTTCAGTTTTTTTGTATCATTTTTCATTGAATGGCTCTACCATAAATTACTTAACCATTCCCCTATTGCTCTAATCCCTTCATTTTAAATATATAAATGTTGGATGGAAAAATAAATGCCAAAATGATTGCAAGATTTAGATTAGCTTGGAATTGTCTGAAAAAAAAAGTTGTGTGCTTTGTGAAGTTGTAGGTTCTTAACAAAGATCTCTAAGTATTTTTCTTCTTTCTGAACAGGAGACAGAGAGACCCCTCAAGGCAGGCCCTGGTGGCCTGGAGGTCCCTCTCAGCCCTGGAATTCTCTGGTTTCTGGTATCACTTCTCATTAACTAAGGTTAGTGGGGATTCAAAGACACTGATTCAAAGGATCTGGTTTGTATTTGAGAGTTTAGAAGCCATGCTTTCTGGTTTGCCAAATCACACAAACCATGGAGAAGTTTATACAGTATCCAAAAGATATACTTAATAGTGTGATTTATAATAAGAAATATGTATTTGGCCATCATTCTGTTCCTGGCACAGAGTTTTTCCTAAAACTCTTGGAATTTTTTAAGTGATGAGAACAATAAAGTTGTCTTTTTTATGTTGAGGGAGCTGTTATGTTAATACCCAAGGGTAACCTAAGGGTGGGGGCCAGTTGCCAGGGGAACCAACTGTGTGATTTTGGGGTTGGAACTTTCAGTCTGGTCCCAACACCCCCTCTCCTCCACCTCTTGGGAGGGGAGAGGGGCTAGAGATTGAGCTTAATCACCAATAGCCAGTGATTTAATCAACCATGCCTGTGTGATGAGGCCTTCATAAAAACCCGAAGGACAGGGTTCAGAGATTTCTGGATTGATGAATACATGACGTGTGGGAAAAAAGCGTGCTTGGAGACGGTATGCAAGCTCCACGCCCCTCCCCACATCCCTGCCCTGTGCATCTTTTCCATCTGACTGTTCATCTTTTCCATCTGACTGTTCATCTGTATCTTTCATAATATCCTTTATAATAAGCCGATAAATGTAAGTAAATGTTTCTCTGACTCCTGTGAGCTGCTCTAGCAAATTAATCAGACCCAAAGTGGGGGTCATGGGAATTTCTGATCTATAGCCAGTGGGTCAGAAGCACAGGTGACAACTTGGACTTTCAATTGGTGTCTGAAGTGTATATGGAGGGGAGGCAGTCTTGTGGGACTGAACCATTAACCTGTGGGATCGGATGCTAACCCCAGGTAGGTAGTGTCAGAACTGAGTTGAATTGTACACCCAGCTGGTGTGGAAGAATTGCTTGGTGGTGTTAAAAGATACAGACAATCAGAATTAGTGTCACAGCAGGAATATGCCTTTATTTTTTGGTTAAGTGAGGGTGCTCACTGCAGTTTTAGTTTTACCATAAATTACTGGGAGAAAAAAAAAGTAAGAGTCCAGCTGTAGCACATCAATTAAGTGGAAAACTACACAATCATTTAAAATGATTTTGCAGAAGAATTTTTACTTGGGAAAATGGTCACAATATACTGTAAATAGAGGGGGGAAAGCTTTACAAAAAGCTGTATGTAGTGTGCACCAGATTTTGTAAAAAAGAAAAAATTATATATAAAGACTGAAAGGTCATGAGATAAAGTGTCACAATGGCTATCTTTGGGTGGTAAGTTTACCAGTAGTATCATTTTCTTATCTATATTTTCTAAACTTTCATTAATAAATATGTATTACTTTTGCAATAGGAAAATTCACTAGGGAAGTAAGTTAAGTCTGAGTTTGCTGCAACCAGGGAATCCAGAACTTAAAAAGAAAAGCAAGGAGGGCATGTAAGAAATCAGTCAGGGCATTGCAAGCATTTAAATAAAAAGGAAATAAGCCATGGCCCTTTCCCGGATCACTAACTGTCTAGTGAGCAAATGCATTATCATAATGTCTCTGGGTGGTCAGGGTTAGGGAGTACTTTGCAAACAGTGGAAATTTTTCTGGGGAGATACCCAGGAGAGATAGTGAGGCATCTCAGGAATCTGAGAGTTGGAACTAATTTAGTTCATGCTTGGGAGGTGAGGTAAGTCAGCCAGAAAAGCACCTCGCCTAAGCAGTACCTTGGAACCAGTTGAGTGAAGAGTCATGAGACTTCGTGGAGCCCAGCCACCGTCTGGAGTGGAGGCAGAGGGTGATACGAACCCATGTGGGGAGGAAAGGCAGCAGAAGGCAGTAGATGGGCAGTGGAGGATGGAGAGAAGGCGGTGACCAGGCAGGTTTGGGCAGGTTTTGGTCAGGTGGTCGGTGTTTAGTGAGCCCCCACCCCGCCAAGGGCAGAGGGCAGCTCTCCCTGTGGGGCATCACACTGTTATCACTTGGAGCCTTGCCTAGGTCTGTCCAGAGGTTAGAACAGTCCCAGCAGCAGAGGCATCACTGGAAAGTGACAGAAATGCAGAACCTGAGGCCCACTCTAGACCAACTGACTTGCATTTTTACAAGACCACCAGGGGGGTTGAGAGACACACTGAAGTATGAGGAGGGCTAATTTAGGAAATTGCATTCATGCTCAGACTCATAAAGGCTTCGTAAGGACCTGACACAGGAAGAAGATATCTTAGACAGGGTGGGAAGACTCCCAGCCTGGGAAAGGACATCTGCCCTGCATCCCTTTTTGCAGCATCCGAATTTGTTTTACAAAGTCACAATCCCTTATGCAAGACCCTTGAGGCCAGATGCGTTTCAGAATTCAGAATGTTTCATGTTTTAGGAAGATAATCTGATGCATTTACTATATACTAGTGAGACCTGAGACAGCACCCTGTAATCAAATGCATTAATATTCTGTCATCTATTATAAAGATTGATACCCAAAAGAATAAGCACCATCAGGTCAGGTCAATTTTGGCACCAAATTTAATGAAAAAAAACTTTGTCTCCAGAGTGTGGGAATTTTAGGATCATGGATAAGGATTATGAACTATTTTATTATTTTATTTCTGAAAGTGTCAATTGAATTAGGTTAGAAACACTGATACGGTACTATTTCTTGGCCCTTGTTTACCTCAGACTTTTCAAGAACTACAAGGTCTAGATATTCCTTCAAATATACAGTGGTTCACATTCTTCCTCTCATCAAGCAGTTCACATCTGGCATTGCTATTCCCAATCTGCTCAAGGGGTTCTATGAGAAGTGACTGGATTTTGCTGAAATTAAGAATTCATCCCAGCTAACATCAATGGGAAAGGTCAGAGCAGAGACTGGGTCCCAGGGCCTCCAGCTCCTGGTCCCACCGAGCTTTCCTCCCCTGCTTTCATCTGCTCTCCAGCAGCTTCTCCCCTCTCTATCTCCAGGCAGAGGATGGGCTCCAGCTGAGGACACAGGACAGTAGGCCTCCAGCATGTGCCGCCTGTTGTGTTTACAAACACGCAAGTGCAATTGGACGGTTCTTTCTCCAGCTGGGCTGTGAATGAAGCATCTTTCAATCCCCCAGACTTGCAGCCACTTCAGGTGGCAGTAGTTGCCCCTCCGAAGGTCCCTGGTGTGCGCTGGGCCAGGCACAGCTAGGTGAGTCCTCACACTTGCTCTGAAGCTGTTCTCCAGGTGAGCCCTGCTGGGAAGACAGTGGCCAAGAGTTGGCAAGAGGCCATTTGTACAAGGAGGGTCCAGGGAGTTTCCAGGAAGCTCTCAGAGGCCTTCTCCAAATGCCGGGGAGAAGGCTCCTGGACCAAAGTCCAACCCTGCTCTTGTCATGCTCAGCTGGCAGCGCTGGCAGAGCGACCCTCACTTGGAGCTTTTAGAGTTTTCAGGAAGTGCACTGTTTTGTAGGCTTTTTTTCCTCTTATCTTTCCACATCATAAAATAGTCTTCTACAACCTTTTCTTCAAAAGGAAAATAGTCTTTTTTTATCGTAAAAGTGATCAAAGAAATAGCAGATTTATGTATTTGCTTGTAGTATATGCATGAGATGTCTCTGCAAGGGTATACGAGATGCTGGTAACACAGGTTACCTCTGGAGGGAGCCAGACAGATGGCAGACATGGATGGGAGGAGGACTATCATATAACTGGCTGTACTTTTTTAAAACATACTATTTTAAAGCTCTTTTTGGGGGGAGGGGGTAAAGTTATTTATTTATTTATTTTTAATAGAGGTGCTGGGGATTGAACCCAGGACCTCGTGTGTGCTAAGCACATGCTCTACCACTGAGCTCTGCCCTCCCCCATTTGTACTCTTGATTGTGACTATGTGACGTGTTAACGATTTAAAAAATAAATACTGTTTAAAATGAAACTCCCAGTACCTCCTCCAAAAAATAAATAACTAAACCTAATTACCTTCCCTCTAAAAAAATTTTTTTTAATTAAAAAAAAAGGAAACTGCAAAAAAAAAATCAATACAGAAAGGCATAGAGAATAGAAAATAAATTCATCTTTAAACAAATACTATAGAAAGGCACAAAGTAGAAAATAAATTCATCTCTAAACTCAAAACCCAGAGATGACGCTGTTAACATTTTTGCTCTGTTCTTTTCAGACTTTTTTCCATGATGTATAGACATATATGAGGACCTATTTTTACCAGGATAGGATGAGTCTGTCTGGGGCTGTTTTGTCACCTGTGTTTTTCACTTAGGGTGAATCACAGACAACATTCCAATGCAGCCTCATTTTAAATGTCTGCAAGGTTATTAGTCACGTGACACGGTGGCCAGTTTCTGAAAGACTATTTCTGGATACACTGAGAGAGGTCAGCATCTGGACACAGTGCTAGCTGGCACCAATCCCCATCACCCCAGATCTGGGCTTTTCAGTTTGCTGTGTGCAAGAGCTTGACTAAGTGGGATGTTGTGTCCCAGACCTGGGGAGATAACATCTGGGGATGGACTGGATACTCCTCCTGTTTAACCTGTGTCACTTAACCCATAGGTGCAGATATCTCCTTACCTGCCTCCCTTCAGTCTTTGTGCCCACCACACCACTGAAAGTAGAGGGTCTTGACGGGAAGAGCCGGTCGGTCTGTGCATCCAAAGGCCTGGGCTCCCCTCGGGGCTTGGCCACATGCTGTGTGCTCTTTGCAAGTCACTTTCCTTCTCTGCACAATGCAAAAAACACTGCCTACCTCACAGTGTTATTTTATTGGACAATTCAGGTGAAATTATGATTGTGAAAGTAGTTTGTAAAGTATAGAGCACTGTATACATACAAGGCTGTGTTGTTAATTTCTGGCTTCCTAACCGGAGGTATCAGGAAGAAAGTTAGAATCAAAACCGGTTGGTCCAGCTTTTTTTTTTTTTAATGGAGGTACTAAGGATTGAACCCAGGACCTCGTGCATGCTAAGCACACACTGTACCACTGAGCTATACCAACCCCCACCAGCTTCTTTCTAATGTTGGCCTGTGGAGCTGACACTTCCCTAGTGCAGCTCATAAGTGAAGTGGATAAATAATAACACTGTCACGCAACAGAATATTATCCAGCAATGAGAAGGAATGACATTCAATGACATACAATAATATGAATCTCTGTCACACACACGTTGAGCAAAAGAAGCCTGGCCAAAACTGAGCAGACAGTTTCACTTAAATTTATTGCTGGATAACAAACTGTCTCAAAACTTAGTGTCTTAAGGTGATTATTATTTTTCATGATGTGTGGGCTAGTTGTGCAGTTTCCTCTTCTGAGTTCATCTGTGGCTGCGTCGGCTGCAGGTTTGGCAGGGTTGGAAGGTCCGGGGTGACCTCGTTCACATATGTGGTGATGCTGGGTTCTTTTCCACAGAGGCTGGGTCACCTCCCTGATGTGGAGACTTCAGAGCAGCATTCCAGCAGGGGGAAGTGGAGCTCCTTAAGGCTGCACCTCAGACTTGCAGTGTTTATTCCTCTGCATTCTGTCAGTCAAACCAAGTCAAAGACCAACCCAGATTCAAGGGGTAGGAAAACAGACCGCACCTTTTAATGAGAGGTCACCTTGCAAAGGGTCACACGTACAGGGATGGGAGAAATCTGTGGCCGTATCTTCCATGTATTATAATATGATTCCATTTGTATGAAGTGGAAAAGCAGACAAAACCAATTGATGCTGTTATAAATTCCTTGGCAGATAGGCCTGGAGGGGAGTGCGAGGGAGGCCATCTGGGTTCCTGGATGTATCACATGTCTTCATCTAGGTGACCAGAGTCTGTTCAATTTATGAAAATTCAGCTATCAGCTTTAGACACCTGAAACTTTATGATTGCTATACTGAATTCAAAGTTAAAAATACACATAGTGGCTTCAAAAGGATGAAGTTCACTTCTCTTTTAAGTCACAGTACATTTGGTCAGGCTGTTGGAACAGCTCAGTCCCTGGAAGTTATTTGGGGCCCCAGCTTTCTTGCTGTTCCATCATCTTGCCCTTGCCTGAATAGCTGAAGCTGTTCTTGGCGGTCTGTATTCCACCTAGTGGGGAGGGACTCATAGGGGGAATCCTGGACCAACATGTTCCTTGTGAGCTAATAAGGTGGAAGTTACGCACATCACTTCCACTCACAATCCACTGATGCGAGCTTATTCTCATGGCTGTGCCCAGCTGGGAATGTAGTCTTAGCTGGACAGCCTGTGCCAAGAAGCGCCAGTTTCAGGAAAAACTAGCAGTCTGCTGTGTTTTTAATGATGAAGCTGTTCTTTAGGGAAAGGGGGTGGGGATAAATTAGGAGTTTGGGATTAGCAGACACAAACTACTATATATAAAATAGATAAACAGCAAGGTCCTACGGTATAGCACAGGGAACTATATTCAATATTTTTTAATAACCCATAATGAAAAAGTATGAAAAAGAATATGTGTATGTATACGTATCATTGAATTACTAAGCTGTATACCAGAAACTAACACACTGTAAATCAACTATACTTCAGTTAAGAGAAAAATTGTTTTAAAAAGTCCACTCAGAAAAAGCTAAGTTCCTTTTTCTCAGTGTTAAAAGATTAAACACACCAAAAGACCTGAGTTCTACCCTTATAATTCCTGTGTCAAAATGAAGTAAATGAAGGCCATTACAGACTGAAAACACTGCCTCTCAATACCAATATTGAAAACATATCTGAAGATAAATTTCTGCCGCTACCAACTAAAAGATCAGCAAGTATTTCTTTCTTTTTTTTTTAAGCAAGTATTTCTTTAGTGACTGTGAATTCAGAACTCCTGGGCAGCTTTCTTTTACAGTCATCGTTCAGGAAGACAGTGATAACAGGGACTTGTCTGATACTTTGGTGCTACCAATGATCCTATTTCCTACATCACAAACCCTGGCAGCTGTTTTAGAGAAAACACTGTTTCCTAAGTCATTTCTAACCTTTTAGTAAAAATAAAGTTCCTCTTATAAGATAGTTTAAGCCACCAAAAAAATAAATAAAAAGTCAAGAATAATTACCACTCATTTTCCTTAAATGTATATTTTTAACTTATAAATATGTAAGTAAATACATAAATTTTCAAATATATTCTTGGGCAGATTTCAAGAGCTTATATGCTTTCCTAGAAAAAAAGTGAACTGTCTTTGGAAAATTCCTTCTATGATTTTAGAAGAGCAGCCTCTACAATGAAGTGTTCAATGAATAAATGAATGCATTTTAGCAGCGTGTATCTTACGTGCTGAGAGTACCTGATTAGGGCATATAAGACGAAAAAAATCCTATAAAAACCTTTGCATTTATTAGTCTATTATATATATATATTTTTAATTGAAGTATAGTCAGTTTACAATGTTGTGTCAATTTCTGGTCTACAGTATAATGCTTCAGTCATACATGAACATACATATATTCGTTTTCATATTATTAATCTATCTTCTACTTACAATGCACTGGTGAGGAATTTTTACATACAGCACATGTGTAGAGTATAGGGGAAAATTTTATTGGTAATAGAATTGGGCTAATGCATCAGAGGCCTTCTATTTTCTCACATGTATGTTCCCTCTGTTCCCCTTCCCAACCCACTCCTTTGGATTTTCTGGCTTCCTTCTAGAAGAAAGGCTCAGCTGTAGCACTAACAGTTCAGAGTACACTAGAACTTTCCCTGAGACACCTGTTTCCTGCTCCCAGGCACCTGTCCAGGAGGATCTCCTTGGAACCAAGAAGTTAATAACTGGTCTAGAAAATACACAAACAATGTCATGGTCTACAAATTTCTAAAATGAACTTTGTGACATCATGCAGAGGCAAAAGGGGTGAGGGGGAAACTCAGGCAGACCCAGGTTCAAATCTCCGTTCCTCCCCTTCCTCCCTATGTGTGTATCCTCAGGCAAAGGACTGGGTGTTCCTGGGCCTCAGCTTCCTCAGCGGCAACATGGGAATAACAGAACTGCAGTGAGAACACACGTATTCGGCCGTCTGTGGTGCTCAGTGAAGCAGCTTCCTCTCCCACTACCCACTTTGTCCCTCTAGAGCTCAAAGATCGGTAACCTAAGGAATTGCAGGGAAGCTAAACAATGACTAAAGGTTTAGAAAATAAGATCTAAGGAGAACAGGTGAAGGAATGGTAAGTGTGTCATATGGGAAGGAGAGCCCTTACTCTGGACAGAGAGGGCAGTAAATAACCATGGCTGCCATTTGTAAGCAAGGAAGATGGCTGTCAGCCACTGGCAAGAGAGGACAAAGGCTACATCTTTCTTTGGGACTCATTAGAAGGGGACTCTCCAGGCCTCAGCTGCCTTATGTGTGGGTTGCATGAAGGCAGGCGTGATGATTTTCCCTGGGGAAACGGGCTTGTGAGCACCAGGCTGGGGACTGATCTCCTGGCCCGAGCACCCTGCCCCTCCTCATTGGCCGGGGCTCGGGGGCTGGCACAGTTGAGTGCGTCCTTCTGTTTTTTCTGTATGTTCCACTGTTACTGTGGAGATTCCCTTTGCCTCACTCTAGTCATTCCCCAGGAGTTTGTATAAAACTAAATAAAAATATCAAAATATACAAATGAAAAATTTTAGCTTTAATCTCTCCATTTTCTTATCCACAGAACAGGTTTGATAACTCATGTAACCCTGGGTGAGGGCCGTGGTCATCAGCCTCCTCGAGCCGTCTCAGGTCTCATTTTCACGCAGCCCCAGCACCCGTGTAGGAGGCTTCCGAGGGCAGGCAGGGTTTGCCTCCTCCCGCTCCGCGACTCCGAGGAGAGGCCAAGGCTTTTGCTTTCTTGCCCTAACTTTGATCTTTCACATTGTTAAGGGTCAGTGATTAGAGCTTAATCTCATGTCTACAATCCATTTCATCTATGTGTTATTCTTTCTCAGTCAGATAATTGTGAGGCAACCAAAACAGAGTTTCTCTCCCCTCTGCATTTTTTTCTTTTGTAGAGACATGGAAAAGGTCAGTTCAATAGACTCAGACCCTGTGTTCTGAGCCATGAACTTTTTTTTTTTTGAAGAGCAGTCCCCAAAGCTCATTAGAAATTGCATTTGGATTTAACTTAGATTGAGAACTTTATGTTTCTAATCTGTGCACCTGATTTTGAACCACTGGACTTAAATTGACTTCTAATACTGCCATACCTTCTAAGGGAACCTAAGCAAAGAACACCAGCCCCACATTGCCCTCCCAGGGTAACAGGGACAAACACAGTCACACTGAGAAAGGAAGGGGCCACAGTTTGCTATTGTCCAGGGAAGGTCTCTTGGCCTCAGAATGCTGCCACTTCCCGCAGTTCCAGTCCTTGGCTGTGGTCCACCCTGAGTAAGTGAATTCCTCTGCTGAAACTTGCACACAATGAGGAGGTGGTGTCAGCAACAGCCAGGGAAGTCAAGGGTCCTGATCCATCCAGAGACAAGGTGGAAAGGCAGGCTGGGGAGGGAGGGGGAGCCTGCAGGTTAGGCCAAGAGTGCAATATCTTGAAACATCCTTGTGAGAAACCCACAGAAATAAAGCACATACTACGTGCATCTAACCCAGATGAGAGGCACCACGTGCTTCAGAGGAACGTAAACTGGCAGGGAAGTCAACCCCAAGACTTCAACTATAGAAAGGAGCAGGAGGGGGACAAGGAAAGATGGCTCCTTACCTCCAGTATCTTGGTTCCAGATCTTCACCTTGCAGTCATGTGATGAGGTAGCAATTACAGGCATCAAGGCTAATGCCCTTGGTAGAAAGACACAGGATGCAACAGTCTGGAAATGCCCCTTATACTCACAGATTCTGTTCCGCGTCTGCCGAAGGTCCCACAACTGCAAAGAAGTGACAGAGGCTAGCTCACATATACATATTTCTCTAGCTTCATATATACTTCATTCACTGATACCCGTCTCACCACCCTCTCATGATGCATCGCTTCCCTCCACTTACCTCCTCACATGGCCACCCCTTATCTTCATCCATCCCATCCACACATCCAAACATCCAGCCACGCAGTGACTATTCTGAGCATCAACTAGGTCTCAAATAATCTGGGTTAAGGATGTGCCAGAGGGTTGCTTCCTTCCCCATCAACATCATGGTTAGGGAAGTGAAGGTTCCCAGTCCTACAGCCCAGTGGGGCAGTAGGGGGTTGCCTACTTTCTATGACAGCTCACGAGCTGCCTTATATCAGCTTCTTGGCATCTGTGGATGAGAAGTACATACAGGTGCAAACCCTCTGATTTAATGCCTAGATGCTGAATCTCAGTATAGGAAGACTAGATTCTACAAGGGAGGCAACAGTCATGCCATCCCACTCTTGTTGATACAAATCAGACCACACCTGGCAAATAATATGCATGGAAGGGAACAAATGGAATTGTGTCCAAAAATAATGAAATCATTGGACACCATGTCATCCAGGGAACAGCTGCAGGAGCTGGAAATGCTTGGAGACGAGATGCTACATCAACAGCCTGAAATTCAACACCTCAACCTACCACTTACTAGAGGTGTGGTCTTGTACAAGAGATTTCAACAAGAGATGTCTCTATTTCCTCATCTGTAAAATGGGAACTATAATAATACCTAACTCATGAGGTTGTTTTAAGGATTAATGAGATAATGCATGGAATGTGCTAAGCCCGGTGCCTCGCACATAATGAATATTTGATAAAATGGGAGTTCTTAATGTTCTATTTGGATTAACTAGATAAGCCTTTTAACTGACATTCTACAATTAAGAATCTAAGGTAATTTGGAGGAGCCTAGGCAATCTATCCTGAAATTAATTGCAAGGAAAAATATATGGGTAAGGGTTGGGGTGGGCCCTTGACTGACACTGGAGCTCCGAACTTCCTGAAGAGCTTGGACGTCCTTTACTGTGGCCACATGTACAATACGGATGTACTTGGTTCTTCCCCTTTCTAAGCTCTGTTGGGAGGAGGGACATTAGCAGGCTGATTCTGTGTTTAGCACCTTTCTATCTTGACTCCCATCACATTTGTCTTTCTATGACCAATGCAGAGAGCCCTAGGCAATGGATGTTTCTGGAAAGAAGCATCTGAAATGCAAAGAAGCGCTTACAGTATGCACTTGCAATAGGCCTGAGACGTTAGAAGAGCCTGCCTGTGTAGCCCAGAACATGTATGAGCCCAGAGGAAGTAATTTCTCATCAGCAACCCAACACCTGGACCCCACACAGTCTCTTACTGTGGCTTCACAGCCTTCTCCTCCAAAGCCGCTGCTGCAGGAGATACACCTGTGTCCATCCTCACTGACCTCGCAGTAGGTCTGGATGTGCTGCTTTACGGGAAATACATGAGCTACATGCAGCCCCCGACTGTCCCACAGTCTGAAAGAAATTACAGCAGGAAATGGGTTTGCAGTAAATGTGCTGAAATGCACCTGGAATAGCCCGCCAACATAAAAGTCTTGGCTCTTTGCTGCTGCGGAACGTCACGATTTACCTAAAAACAGCAACATGAACCAGATCAGTCTCAGAGATTCCAAAGCTGGCAGGAAATAACCAGATTGAATGACATCTGAGTTCTTTCTATTTTGAGATCTAATTACTAGGAATCTAGACCAAGCATCTTCATTGTACAAGTTAATTTGTTAATTTGGTCCTTTGGGATACTACTTTCAACAGACAGGATATTTCTGTGCCTGTGATTTAAAATTTTTTAAAAAGACAGTTATCATAATAGAGAGGAACAGTCATCGTTCTAGAATCAGATGCAAAGCATTTACAGGTCTTGGCCAGCCTGGGCCATGGGATCCACTAGGGAGTGTTTTGTTTTACCTCTTGTCTCATTTTTACCTCTTTATCTCATTCCTACATTTTCTAAGTAGAATCTCTTCTGAGATCCAAAGTTTCTAGTTGTGCTTTCTAGTCTAGAAAAATTTACTTATTTGACTCCCCTGATGGTGATTCTGACCCTGCTTCCACAGGGAGAGCTTCACCTGAGGGCTGGGTGATTAAGAACATCTGGAGCCCAGCAAGGGCAGCTGGTAGACTTGGGCAGCTTGAAGGGGTGGGACGAGCAAGTCACTGACCCTGAGGTTAATCTGAACACGTTCCCACTACAGGGCCTCGCAGAATCACCTGCTTTGAAACTAACCAGAACAAGCTGACCTCCTGCCATTCAGTCTCCACTCAGATGATCCGTGGAGCCAGATCAGAGAGGCCCCAGCACCAGCGAGGGGCGGAGGGGTGGAAGGTGCGGGGAAGGGCACAGCAATGTAGAGAAGCAGAGTAGGAACAGAGTCATGGGTGCCACAAACCTTCACCAGAAACACCTTCACTGCTGCTCAGTAAGCCCACCTGATGGTTTTATCTTCAGAGGTCTGGAGTATATATGGTTCTCTGGGGACCCAGCACAGGTGAGTGACCTGGAACAAGCAAACTTTTCAAAACTTCTCCATACCATGTCATTCCTCTGCTGTTAATTCCTGTAGACTTTGCTAAATAGCCTCTCTGCCATCACTTCTCAAGGATGCTGAACTAGCAATCTGACTTAAGGGATTTGATGTTTCGCAGACACCCACTAGTCACGCTGTACCTGCATCTCGCAGGTTAGCAGCAGCAATGGTAGTAGCTGGGCCAGTTGTGAGTACTGAAATGCATGCCGGCACTCTCAAGAGTGCCTAAAACCCAAACACATGGGTGTTTGGTGCCTGAAACCACTAAAGAGAGCAGCCCCTGTTTTAAAGTGGGACCAGTGAAACCCTAGCCCACAGCCTCGCAGGGTTCTATAAGCATTCTTGTTTCTTTATCCCTGCAGCCCTCTGCTGGACAGGCATGAAACAGTTCTCAAAACCACCCAAGGTGTCAGGATTTTCTTTCCTTCCCAGCAACTTGCACAAATATGGAAGGCACAGGGCAAGCACACCTTACCATTGGCGGTTGTCTTCAAAACCAGAAAAGATGACTATGACTGACATTTGATGACCACTAAAGGAATGTTAATGTGTCAGGTGATAGAATTCTCCCCATTTTATAAATGAAAACACTGAGACTCTAAGTAAGTTTCTTGGGGTCACACAGCTTAAAAGTGACAAATCCATGATCTGAAACTATGTATGACTAACCCCAAAGGTTGCAGAACTGATGTATGAGTCTGCTACCAGAAAACACTAGTCTTCATAAACAGAGCAAATTATACATAAAGCAAAAAGATCATGCCTGTTTCTCTGCATAATGTTACAGAACACACAATAACCATAAGCTGTGAGCTCCTGGAGGACACGGACAGTGTCCTGGGTCACTAATCCTGCTTCTAGCACAGTGTCTGGCCCCCAGAAGATATGGAATAACTATGTCTTGAAGGAATAAGTGAGGATACCACTTAAAACTCCAATATAAACTAGTGGAGTTGTTCTCTGGAGCAGAAGACCTTAAGAGCTCATCTAATCGAATAATCCTGAGAGGCTGGGGTCTGATGGAGGGTTAGAGGTGAGCAGTAAGTAGGACCCAAGCCTCTAATGCCTGGTCCTGGGACTCCCGACCTCTCTCCCAGGCCCTTCCTCACCCCACGCTCCCTTCTGCTGCCCTGCTCTGTACCATGTCTGACTTCGTACCAGGTTCCTGGAGACTGACACTCTCTCGGCACACTGTCCGGTCCCCACATCCCACAGAAGCAGGCTGTTGTCACGGGAGCCAGTGCACAGCTGTGATGAGTCTTGGGAGACAACGGCAGGAAAATGGTCCATGAGATGGGCCCGGAACAGAGCTTTTCAGAAAGCACAGCGGTGCTGGGAAGAGATTGGATTTACTTTACCTGGACTCACAGCCAACCCAGTGACCACCATGGTGTGGCCAGAGAACTGCTGCCTTGGTTGTGAGGAGCCTTCCAAGTCCCACATCATGACCATCTTGTCGCGAGAGGCGCTGAAGAACTGGTCTGATTTGCGAACACAGGCTATCTGCTCAAGAGAAAAAAGCTCTGGTGTGTGTGCTTGTTTGCCTGGAAAAAAGACCCGAGGGTAAGTGTGCTAGAGCCTTGAGGGCTCTCAGTCTGGTTCAAAATGCACCGTGTCTGGCAGGGAAATATACTCTGTGCTATGTGATGGTCGCTGATGCCTAGTTTCATTATGATGGAGTTTGCATCTGAATTTCTGGTTCATTTTGGTACACTTCCGAGAGGGGACTTATAGAAACTGGCATTCTCTTATCATTTTTGCTGTAAGCTCACTCTACTCTGCAGTGCTATTTAACAAATTAATTTGTATTTAACTATTGTTGGCTTTTAAAAAAATTTCCCCAACTAGACTACAAGGTTCCTAAGCATGGAGATTGTGACATTTTTCTAGCCCTAGTAAACACTGTGTAACCCTTTAATACACGTCTCTGTTAAGTTAGGTCGGGAAGAGTTATTCTCAGCTGTCCGCTATTCATCACCTGTGCTAGGAAGGGCTTAATAATGAAAGACAAATTGTGTCTAATACCTGTAACGACGGCTCAGTGAACAGTTTGCTCTGCTCGTCCTGGAGCAGGGCTTCACAGCATCGCATGAAACCCTGCATTTTTCCTTAACACTGGATAGTTACTCTTACTACCTAGAGCTATTAGATACTAATTCAGTTCCAAATTTTCCTCATGGTAATAATCATATGACAATTACCTTGGTAATTTCACGTTCATGTCCTTTGAACCTTTTCACCACATTTCCAGCTCTCCAGTTATAGGCCACCACTGTCTGCAGAGAGTCATTAGAATATTTTAGTTTAACTGAATTTCTGTTTAACCATAAGCCTTTACCCCATTCTCTACATAATGTCTTCCTCTCTGTCAAGGTTTTATTATTGCACCGCTCCTCACAGCCCCCTACTTTGAGTCCCTCTGTCTCCCCCAGAGACACTGGGCCCCTTCTCCAGGCCTTACCGATGGGTTTGGGATAACACTCCCCAAGGGGAACTGATCTGGGGTGAGGTTGTGGTTGTAGATGCTGAAGGAGAATCCACATGGGATTAGATTTTTTTTCACTAACTGTATCATACTTTTCTCTTTTTTTAAATTTACCATCTTAATCATTTCTAGGTGTCCAATTCAGTGGTGTTAAGTATGTTCACATTGTTGTGAAACAGATCATACTTCTTTTTCTCATTCCAAAATAAAAAATCTCATCCATAATCCCATCTGCCAGAGAGAATCATTGTTAAAATTTTCTTTCTATCCTCTTTCCAAGTATATACTTAAATATTTTGTTATGGGTGTTTCTTCCCTTAAACAGGATTTCAGAAGCATTCTCTGGCCCAGTCTCTGTAGTGCATTGCATGAGAGGAAGGAGCATGTTAGCACTTGACCTAGTTAAATCCCAGTTTCTTAATCTGCAAAATGGAGAGGATAATCCTTGCGCTATCTACCCCTCACAAGTGACAATTATGTAAATAAAATTCCATATTTCTCAGATGACATAGATGTTGAGACAAAATACTGCCAATTAAATTATGATATCGTGCTTTATCATCAATTTTTAGATGCATCCTGATTTCAGAGGTGTTAAAATGTGGAAACATGTGTATCTTAGAATCAGTGAAATACACTAAGAAAATGGAATTTGAATATTCTAAATGGCTACTGAAAATGAGAGACATTATTTATTACAAAAGAATCAATGTTTTTGCTACTGAGATCCTAGCTCTGAGTGCTCTGATAGAGCCAAATACATGGGGGGAAGAGAAAGCAACCAGATTCAAAGTGACAACTGGGATGCACCCCAGTGCAGACATTTTGGCAAAAGAGATGCATAGAAGAGAACAGAAGCCTCCTTTTGCTGACAGGTATGTCCTGTGTCTGCACATAGGTGTGAAAATGGATTGGCTGGAATAATGATATTAGTCACTTATAAAAAGCATGTGGGTGGTATGGCAGAGTGCCAAGGATCTTACCATTTAATCCTCATGACTGTTCTGTGCAGTTGGCATCACTATCCCCATTTAACAGATAAGGAGACTGAAGCTCAGGAGAATTAAAAGACTTGCCCAAAGTAATAGGAAGGGGCAGAGCAGGAATTTAAACCCAGTGTTTCTAATTGTAAAGCTGATGTTTTTACATACTCAACGTTGCTGCCAGAAATGCAAAACCAGCATTTCCTTTCCAAATATCTTCCCTTCTCTGCAATAAGCTTGTTCCCTGGGAAGCACCGCAAACCCCACCTTATCTTTTCCTCCAGAGACACAGAGGTCTGAGTTCAAAGCGGCAACAACAGAGACGGTATCCACGTGAGCTGGGCTGTACTCTTGAAAAGCTTTAGTTTGAATTCTCTCTTCTATAATTCCATCAGGCCTGCTAAAGAGAGGATGAAAAATGAGGGGCCCAATGGTATGGGGTGCACAGCGGAGCCAGGGGAAGAAGAGTGTGGGCTATGGTAGCAATTCAGGCCAGGCTGAGGAGAAAGACAGAAAAAGAGTAGAGAAGGCAGACCCGCTGACATTGCCAGAAATGGTGTTATTAACTCTGTAAATGCTCAGAATGAGTGAATGACTGGAATCTGATAAAGGAAGAAGCCGGAATCTTTGCTCACTCTAGAGATGATTCCCAAAGATGTAGGGGCCCTCTCTGTGTGGCTGCCGATGCTAGCTACTAAGCTGTTTCTTATCCAAAAGGAAAAAAGGCCAAACCAACTGTTCAGAGAAGGTCATCAATGATCGCTGTGGGCCTTCTCTTTCTTTAGTGGAGAATTTTAATGCAGGCTGATAAAACTTGGGATCCCGAGGTAGGACTACTGTACCTGTATTTATACGTGCTGTGTTTGAGTTTGCTTTGCAGTTTCCCCATCACTGCACAGAACCTGCACGAAACCTTCTGGGGAAGAGCTCATTTCAGATGGCACCTGCATAGCAGCATCCCTTGTGGCTGCTGGAAGTTGTGTTCCCTGTTTAGTAAAAAGGAGAATACATACCGTTAACTGTGCTAGGCACGATAATGGTAGGTAGTATGGTTATGTAATAATAATTCCTTGTTTTTGAAAAAGACTAATTGTACGCATTTGCTTTTCCTCCTTTCCCTGCCTCACTCTTATGGCCCTGGGAATGCATCCTCCAGGAAAGCATTAGCAGACAAAAACAAAAACAAAAGTGGTTTAAAAAATACTAAGATGTTCCCCAGTAAGTCAAATACAGAATTCCCATGTGATCCAGCAATTCTGCTTCTGGGTATATAGCCAAAAGAATTGAAAACAGGTGTTCAAACCAAAATTTATACGTGAGTGTTCATGGCAGCACCGTTCACAACAGCCAAAAGGTGAAAACAACCCAAATGTCCATCAGTGGATAAATGAATAAATAAAATGCTATGTTATCAACAGAATATTATTCAGCCATAAAAAGGGATGAAGTACTGATAAATACTGTATAACATGATGAACCCTGAAAACAGACTAAGCAAAAGAAGCCAGTCACAGAAGGCCACATATTATATGAATCTATTTAAATCTAAAGAGACAGAAAGCAGATTAGTGGCTGCCAAGAAAAAGGGGAATGCAGAGTGGCTATTTAATGGGTACAGAGTTGCCTTTGGGGCAATGAAAATGTTCTGGAACAAGACAGTGGTGATGGTTACATAACATTGTCTATTAAAAAGAATAATAATAAAGTTTATGTTATGTATATTCTGCCACAAAATAAATACAGAGAGTGTGTATTTGAAAATAATGAATAATTTATACTAGTGAAGCTTCTTGAAAAGGAGCCGTAGTTATTCTAAAAGGTTATAACCTTTCTAACTTGCCAGATTGCTGTTAAGTAATTTCACTGTGACACTTCGCTAAATCAGTGTGCCAGGGTCATGAGGTTATTCTGTAGTAAGAATGAGATGCAGAGATAACGACGCTAGATGAGACAATACAGGTAATGACCTGACCAGCAGTTCTCAAAGTGTCATCTCAGGACAGCTGGGGATTCCTGAGAGCCGTTCAGGGAGTCTTTGAGGGCCTCCTTTTTCCAACTATGTCTGCGTGAGGCCTGACTTTCTT
The DNA here is from genome assembly GCF_009834535.1 of Camelus ferus. Taxonomy (NCBI): domain Eukaryota; kingdom Metazoa; phylum Chordata; class Mammalia; order Artiodactyla; family Camelidae; genus Camelus; species Camelus ferus. Next base: position 56,764,502 of record NC_045699.1, read on the forward strand.
CTTATACTACAACCCACACGACATACTGCACTAGACTGAATGCAGAAGCAGACATGAGAATCCAACTGTCTTCTGTTTAAGCCAAACAGTAAAGAGATTTGCAAAAATGTAAAACAATACCACCCTCTCATACACTCATTCAGGAAACACCCCCTAACACTGACTGTGTGCAGGTCCAATACTAGTTGTTGGTGAAACAGAGGGAAAAAGAGACGGGGAGAAGTGGCCGGTGTAGACATCTTGTTGGGACTGAAGGTATGTGGCTAGGACCTAATCGCAGCTACTCTGGATCATGTTCCTCTGCAACTAGCTGTCCCCTGAGATGCCAGAGGACAGAGGGAAGAAAATGGGGAGGTAGGAGTACCCAGTCCCCATTTCTTCTGGGGCTCTGCTTAAAGAAATTCTAGGAGATGAGTGTCTTATGAGCACAGTTGAGACAGGAGGGAAAGGGGCAAGACACAGACCAAACACGAGATAAAAGAACAAGGGGCACAGCTGTTGGGATACGATAAAGACCAGCTAGAACCAGCTGAGACCAAGGCGGCTTTGCGAACAGTCCGGTCATTGACCTTTAGCTTAATATACCTTCACTGTAATACCAAAAGCCACTCCCCTTAGGCCATGACAGTTCTGAGGTGGACCATAAAAGGTCAAAAAGTGGCCAGTGGCCCAATTCCTGGGACATCCTCAAAATAGCAAGAATATTCCTCCCACTCGTTAGCCTACGAAATTACGTCACCCGTGAAAACACTATGACCCTGTGCCCGGGGGCTGCTCCCACTTTCTGCGACGGTCTGCATTCTGCCTCTGGAGTGTGTATCTCTCTAAATAAGCCTGCTTTCCCTTTACTACAGCTCACTCTTGAATTCTTCCCTGCGAGAAGCCAAGAACCCTCACTTAGTGGCCACCCTAAGCAATCCTGCAGGCCCCAGGACATGACATCTCCCTCTCCCGAACGCGATCAGCCTAGTTCTAGGAAGAACAGTCTACAGGGAGCCATGGCAGCTAAAATTCACCAGGTATTCTCAATCATATCACTACTTTTAAACCCCAGAGTTTTCCAGAAGAATTTCAGCCTATGCTTTGAGAAGTTGCCAGAATTTACCTCCTGACAAGAATCGGTAACCAGTACAGAGGCAATGCTGTGAAAAGAACACTGTGAGTGGCATCAAGAGCCCTGGGCTGTAGCCCCGCCTGCCTAGTCTCACTTTCCTCCTCCATAAGAGGAAGGACTCTCGTATTCATCTTTGTACCTCAACTACCTTGCACAGTGTGACAAAGACATTTACTGTGAAATAGTGAACCTAAGGTCTCTTCCAGGTCAGACATTGTAGGCTTCTCTAGAACAAGCACAAAGGTAAGCAGATAGGGCAGGAGGTAGGTCCCCAGAGGAAGAGAATCAGCCATAAGTTCCTTGATATAAGAGAAGCCATTTTAGGTCTGAGTCACACTGTGATCTAAGCCTGGCCACAAGGCTTACTCTTGACTAGGCCAGGGAGACAATAAGTCAGTTGTAAAGACTCCCAGTTCTATTTGATTAGCCTGAGGCACATTCTTGAGCTATTTTGCACAATCCCAAACCCCCTGGAGCATTCAACCACCAGACTAACTAGAACCTAATGAATGGTGATGCTGACCTTTGCTGATCCTCAGTGACTTCAATCAACTAGAGCTGGGACTCTTGTCAACCTCTGCCCCAGTTCTATGGTGAATTCTCCTCTGCCCAAGCCCCTCATGAATATGTATACACCACCTGAGCCCCTTCATAAATATGCATACACCCTTAGCTTAAAACTTCCCCAATTTTGTTGTTCAGAGACACTGCTTTGGGAAAGATCCCCAGTGTTCTCCTTGCTTGCTGCAAGGAATAAATCCTTTCTTCTCCTGCTCTTTGGCTTATTTGTGTCTTTTGGCTGGACAACCACCAAGAGGCAAATCCAGGTTTCCTGGTAACACAAGCATGCGCACAAGAAAAATTCCAAGATAGTTTTCAAAAAGCTTGGAATATTGCATTGTTGGTAGACAGACAGATGTTGCAGGGCTTCCTGTCAATCTAACCCACTTTTTCAACACTGTCATCAAACTAAGGACAGATGCCATCCATAGATCTAGGTCACTGGAAACTGCAGATGTTATAAATGGATTGGCTCTGCTTAAAATTAATTGGATTCTTAGCTGGTATTTCAGAGAGTCACTTCCCATCTGAAGAGTATTCATGGGACATTCTAAGGAAAAGATAACATTTAGAATTACCTCAAACCAGTAGGATCTTCTTGGTGAGCTGCCATATTCAATGCTTTGTAATGTTTATCCTTTGGAAAATAGTTCAGGCAGCCACTTCCTAATCTCTATAATTAGTGAAAAGACACTTAAATTAATCTCTTCTCTGTCTAAGCTTATGTTTGCACTGAAAGGAGATTTACAAGGTAAATAAGAGATTGCTAAGTGTAGTTTTTCCTCACAAAGAAAGAGGTATCTTACAAAATTCCAAGATTTTATAACTTGCACATTTCCAATAATTAGGGAAACTATACTATAATTATACAACTTTTTAAAATATGCAAAATAAGGTATGTTTAAGCTCATCATTAAACATTTTTATTTTACTCATAGAATTTCTGTTCATCAAAAATCTTCAGAGGTGACTGCTTACTTCAGAGCTTATTGTTTTTGTGAGAAAGGCAATTTCTCATGTTTAAAATAGTGCTTTAATAAGCATGAATCACAGAACTTGAGAGTGGAAGAGCTTTTCAAAATCATCACATACAAACTCTTTATTTAAAAATCTGGAAAATGTGAGGAGAAACATTGTTTGCTGCAAATTATAATTAGGTAGCTCTCTTCACTTCTAGTCCAGAATTTCCATTATAAACATCTACAAAGAAGAAACACAGTTTTACTGCATTTTAACAACTCTATTTTTAAAATTCAAATAAATATAATTATCAGTTGACAGCATAGCTTATTCTAAAAATTAAGAGCAGTACAAAATAGAATAATATTTAATTAAGTGCATTAGCCTCTAAATGAGGCCTGGGTCTGAATTACAACTCTACTGCAACATAGGGCAAGCTGCTGAACCTCTCTCTCAGTTTCCTGTATGTAAAATGGGAAAATAACTCTATCACTGGGCTTCTGTGAAGATTAAAAATAGCACTTAAAATGTGCCAAGGACTGTTCTAAATGCTTTATATTTAAATCATTTAACCTATTCCACAAGCCTCTGAGCTAGACATTGTTAGCATCCTCATTTTGCAGATAGGAAAAATCAAGCACTGAGATGTCAAGTAACTTGCCCAAGTTTACAAATAAGTTGCAAATAAGAGCCCAAGCTTAAACTTGAATCCAGGCGTTCGGACTCCAGAGGCTTTGCTCTCAACCACCTTACTATACTGCATCTCCATAAAAGCTAGTAGGTCTAAAGCTCATAGTTCAACCAGGCAAACTGTTAGTAACAAATGAGGACTACTGGCATGATTACTAGATTAACAGTGATAGCAATGCCGAAAACAGCAATTTCACTCTTATTAATTCTACTCTTATTACACATACATTAAACTTACATTACAGATATGCACAGAGAACATATACAAGTGGATATGAGTCTAGAGAATATTAAACTGAAGCCGATTATGTCTCCTGAACAGAGTGACTGATCACACTAAGGCTAAGAATTTGTTATTATGTTAGATAATATATAGCAAGGCAATTTAAAAGCTTGAAAACAAAATATTTGTACTTAGATATGTCCATGTTGTTGTAATTTATTATGAAGTAGACTAAGAAATGAAAATACTATTCAGTTGTCTGCTGTTGTTTATATTGTGAACATACACTATACTTGAGAGGAGAGATAGTATCTTATTTATTTTTGTATTTGCACTTTAAGTATAGCCTGGGAGAAAAGATGCAAGGCAAACATCTCTTCAGTGAATGAATGCCATACTAAGGTGGGAGTCTGCTTGGCAAGAAGCTTTTTAAGGACTCAGCAACATGAGGGTCCTTTAAAACTGCCCAACAACAAACCCTTTAGGGAGTAGTTGCCCTGCCCTGTCCCAGATTTCAGGTCTGGAAAGGCTGGAGAGGACTTGGGAAATGGCTCTCAATGTACTTGTTGGTTCCAGATGGAACCAGGCCTAAATCTGAATCCCAGGACCCATTTCTGCCCCAGTCTGTCTTCCAAAGGCCTTGATATATCCAGTGTTCACTCTAAACATAACTCACAGAATTCTCTTTTAACTCTGCAGTACAACATTCTTTGATATACTCCAGCACATATTCACCTGTTATTTTCCACGAAGAAGCTGGGACTCAAGAATTGTAACTTGCTAAAGGTCACACAGGTGCGAAACTGAGGTACAGGACCCTATTCCCCTAGACTCCTGGCCCACTGTTCACGTAAATGATGATTTCGTATCTCCCTCCCTCTCCCCAAATCTCTCTCTCCATACATCTAAACTACACTCTAAGAGACCAAGGAATCTAAACCAAAGCTCAAACAGAAATAAAACCACAAGGACGTGGGAAATGGTTTGATTTGAACTTCTAATGGTATAGATATGGGAAATTGAGCCCCAGAGAATAAGCAAGTCTTGCCCGAAGTCATTCAGGTGATCAGTACTAGGCCAGAAGTCCCAAGGTTGCCCCAAGTTTGAGGACAACCTGTTCGCAGTTTTTCTTTTCTGGCCTTTCAGATCACAAATGCCCCTTGCCCTCCAATGCGAAAGGCCAAAGCTTATTTTTGATGGGGGGGGGGGGGGGCGTTCGCCCAAGATGGGAACGTAGCGCCACCCAACCCAAGGCCGGTCCTGGGAACCCCTTCCCTGCTTCAGCCAGGTGGGCGGCTGCGGCTCAGAGAGCGCGAGGGCTCCCACCTCCCCGCCCGCCATATGCACCCTTTCCTCCCGCCTCGTTCTCCATACCCACCAGCGGACCAGCCGGGCCAGGAGCCGAGGCCGACTGGGGGCACCAACCCCGAGGGCATCCACAGCCTCCCGCGCCTCCGCCCTTAGCAACGAGGCGCGCGTTGCTAAGGCGGGAGTCCGGGCGAAATGCCTCCGGGCGCCCTCGCCAGCCGCCGAACCGCGGTTCCGCCCGCCTGACGTCTCCCAAGGGTCGAGCCGAGAGCGCCTCGCCCTGCTTTCTTACTGCAGCAATGCGTGGATGAAGTTCCAGAGAATAAGACAGATGTGCCAAGACCACGCCGCCAGAGAATCTATATTATCCAAAGAAAGCAGGTATCACTGTAATATACACAGAGAAAGCACTTAATAAATGCCACCTTTTAAATTTTTATTCGCCCAGATAGAAATGTTGCTTTTTTCCTTTGGAGTTTCCCCTGAATCCACCCAGAGATCCCTCCTTTGTAAGCTTCCCCAGATCTCCCACTCCCCTATCCCTTTCATTCTTTCTTTCATCAAACCTTTGCAGCCCAGCACCACAGCAAAGAGACCCCTCAGTACCTTCTTGAGATCCAGTGGAAAGACAGTTCCAGAAATAACAGCAGCTACAAGACGAAGATTTTGTAGTTGCAGTCACATTGCCTCTAGACTAGAGTCTATTCATCTCTGTATTCCTAGTACATAGCACTGGGTTTACTAGGTGGTTGTTGAATGTTGAATGAATGAGTGAGTGAATGAATGAATGAATGGCAGGGACTCTAGCCAACATTTCTTTTGCACTCTGGTAGGTACCTCCTGCAGTGAGCAGAACTGCCTTCAGTGAAGAAATGGAGTTTCTGAAAGTTAGGTGCCTATGGCAACAGGGGTTGGGGTGGTGAGGAAAATTTACCTTCACAGAGTATCAGGGCTGGCCATTGTGTCTATCTTCCAACCCAGAGAGGGAATCCCCTCCACAGCATCCCTGATAGGGGTTCTTCCATCCCTCAGTGATGATGCATTCACTAATTTACTAGTCAGTGGCCTGTTGTTAGGAGACTTCCTTCTGGCAGGAGCTGGAATCTACCCTCATGCCCACTTGTAACACTGATCTTAGTTGAGAGTTTAGGATTCTCCCTAAAAACTTAATCCCTCTTCCCCAAAACAATCTGGCAACTCTCAACCAGGAGAGACTGATTGCTTTGTCCTGGGGCCTGGGTGTGGCTACAAAGTGGACTTTCTGGATCCTTGCCTATAAGATGCTCCAGCTCTGACGATGCAGCCCCCTGGAAGATGCTTTAGGCTTAAAGCACCTGAGACTCCCATACTGGTATCTCTAGCCAGATTTCTCTTTAGAGCTGCATATTCACCTGCTTCCTGCTCATCTCTACCTTGCTGTCTAAAAGGCAACTCATCCTTGACATGACTCATGCTGGAAACATCATCTTCCCCCCAAACCGGTTCTTCCTCTTTTCTCTCTGAGTGCTGGGCACCACCATTCATCAATCACCCATGCCAAGGATCTAGGAGTCACTGGTAACTTTATCTTCTCCTTGTTTGAGAACAATCTCCAGGACTTCTCAATTCTGACTCCTAAATATTCCCAGAATAAAAACCTCTCCACTTCTCTCTACCTACCAACTTGGGTCAGGCCCACATTATCCTAGGGTGTGATAGATTAAAAATGGCCACGAATTCTTTGTAGCTTCTCCCGTCAGAGCTGGCCTTATAATTTGTTTTGACCAATAGAATGTGGTGGAAGTGACATTGTGCAACTTCTGAGTTTAAGCCTCAAAAGCCCTAATAGTTTCTGCTGTTGTCTTCTTGGAACACTACCACCATGGGAAGAAGCCCAGCCCAGCCTATGTTAGACGTGTGGCCCATCCAACAGGTAGCACCAAACGCCGGACATATGAATGAGACTATTGTAGACCGTCCAGCCCCAGTGGGGCAATCAGATGACTGCAACCACATGAGTAAACATCAGAAGAACAGCCCAGCTGAGCCCAGCCCAATTTGCCAACCCACAGAATTGTGAGCAAATCAACAGTCGTCATTTTTAAGCCACTAAGCTTTGGGGTGCTTTGTTATACACAATAGATAAGTAATATCCAAATTCCTTCATTAGGTCTATGTGTCTTGGGATACAGCTCTTGAGCCACATCTTCCACCTCGGCCACCCACACTGTAGGCTTCAGTGGTCGAAACTACTTGCAGCTGCCTGGCTCATTTCACTGTCACCTTTGATTCCTCGCACAGGTGTTCCCTCTGCCCGGCTCCCTTATACCCTTCACCTATCCTTGTCTGGCTATTTAACCTCAGCTTAGAGGCCATCTCCCTCTTTACCTTCAAGTCTTCCCTACCATCCCTGTCCTTCTCCAGACTGAGTTAGTAGTCCTTCCTTTGTGCTTACAAAGCCCCCACACTTTCCCCAACATAGTATAATTTTTCATTTACTTGTCTCACTCACTTACTGTGAGTTCCATGTGGGCAGTGACTGATTTTACACTTGGATTTACTGCTGGTGTCTAACACAGGGTCTAACACAGCACTGCAATAAAAAATTCCATTATGATGTTAGCGTTCTATATCTGTGCTGTCTCATATCCTAGCCCTGAGCCACCTGTGGCTATTGAGCACCTGAAATGTGGCCACTGCAGCCAAAGAACTGGTTTTTAAATTAAATTTCATTTTAACTTTAAATTTAAGTAGCCACATGTGTCTAGTGGCTATGGTACTGGACAGCAAAGGTCTAAAACATAGCAGATGCTCATTGAGTACTTTTGAATAAAAAAATGAAAGGGGAAGAGAGTCATGGACAGCCAATTAGGACATGAGATAAAATGCTATGGATGTAAGCAACGTAAATTCATGTTTCTCCACCTCCCCCCTCACTTATCCTCCCCTCAGCTTACCACTACCAGTGCCTCTAACTCTGCCTCATATAAATAAATATAATCCTAGTTATTGGCTCTTTACTTCCAGAGCTGGTTATTCCAAGCTGGACTTGCCCAGTTTGATCTTGTCCCTCCTCTGAGGTGGGCTAGTCCTGAGAGCCTTCCAGACACAAGATCTGGTCTCATCCAGTCCCTTCTGGTCTGGCCAGAGCGGAGAGGATTCTCTCTCCTCCTCGGGGGCCTAAACTTCATCACATAGAACCCATGTGGTCTGAGTGTGTCTGCACTGTCAGGCTGCCAAGTCCCTCTAAAAGGAGACAGTTGAAATTGGTTGTTCCGGGAATGCATCACAGGAGAAAAGAAACCACAGCAATAAGAGCCTTCTTGCCACTCCTGGAAACCATGCAAACCCCAGTCAGATGACTTCCAGCCCTGACACCAGAGTCAGGCAGGCAGACAAGGGGATGGGTCTTCCATTAATGTGCCAGCCTGAGGGAGAGTAAAGATCAGAAAGGATAGTCCTTTCCCAAATATTCACTACCAAGAATTAAAAAAAAAAAAAAAAAGACCAAAACTCAGTGTCATAAACAAGCAAGTGAAAAGTCATGTTAAAGAGCAGAATGTACAGATAATCCAATTTTATTAAAAAAAAATCAATACATTTCCCACCTATATCATACAGTAGGGGCTAATAAATATTTTATCATGTGTGTGAGGATTTGTAAATATACTTGTAGCATCTTTTCGGTTTGTGAATTGTGTTTGATTCTTTGGTGAGAGGAGAGCAGAGTTTGTGGCATAAAAATAAATTTTGCCCTTTCTGGTCCCTGTGCCTAGAGAGCTCCTTCCCCAGATGCTCCTTCCCCGGTTTGCTTGCTGTCTTTATCTAGGGCACAATTCAGTGCCACACCTCCAAGAGACTTCTTCCGTCATCCTTTCTAAATCAGCACCTCCATCCAGCCCTCTTTCCTATAATGCTTGAGTCTTTTTCATAGTTCTTACCACTTACCGACATTATATTACATTTCCATTTGTTCTATTTGTCTGGGAGAGTAGACTTTGTTCTTTACTGTTGTATCCTCAGTGTCTTAAACATGGCCTTGCACAAGGGTAGGTGCTCAATAAATCTGCAGAATGACTAAAATGTAACAAAGGTGTCCATTCTTCTCTGTCCCCAGCTCAGGGTGCCCTGCCTAGGCAAACTCTAAAGTCCGAGCATAGTCCTCCCCACTCCCACCAAGGCTCCGGAGGTCACCTTAGAGCAGCAGCTTTCAAACTTTTTTGACCATGACCTTCAGTAAGAAATACATTCAACCCAGTGCTCACACCTGCACATGTATATGTAGCGGCAACAAACTAAAAAACCCTTACTATAAGCAATGCTTTCTACTTAAAAAAAAAAAAAAAAGATGCTGGTCTCCATTCTTTGAATAGATTTCTCCACCTACTAATGGGTTACCAGTGCCTTCAGGCAGTGTTTCTAGGAGCAGAGGGCTCCTTTGTTTCCTAGTCTCAGGACAACTGCCACAAACACAGATTCCTGGGTCCACGCCAGACTCTGTGAATGAGAATCTTCCTGGAAAGACTGCCTGCTTAACCACCCCTCTCCCCCACCACCCCAGGTGATCCTGAAGCCTGTTAAAGCTTGAGGGCCACCACTTGGGAGTTTATGAGTATCCTGAGGCTCCATGTGGGGACCTGTGTTGGGCAGGGTTTGATGCACAATAAGGGAAGGGGCTGATTCTCCATTTCCAGTCCATTTCAGCCCTGAGTGATGGAATGGATGATCCCAGTTTTATAAAAGTAAATCCACTCCCACCTAAGCCCCTTGCACTCTCTAGTCCCTCTGCCTGGGAGCACTTCCGGTGATTTTGCCAATGCTTTCTTGACTCCAGGGCTGCTACAGCTCCAGGGCCACCCCCAGTGAAGGGGCCCCACTTTCTCCAAGGACCTTAACCCCTTTTTACTCCCCATGCTCTTCCCAGTCTCTTTTCTATTCATACAAAATCATCTCTTTCTGTTTTCTTTGCTCTTACCATAAGGTTTAATAGCCCTCCCTACCTTCAGCCCTTTGAACAACAAAAAATTCTAACCACAATGTCTTTGCTGGCCCATTTCCATCTCCATCCCCAGAAGAGGATAAACACTGTTATGAGGCCTTCACTCTTTCATTGGGATGCACCAAAAATTTCTTTTGATGCCAGGAACATTGCACCTCCTTAGCTGAAGAACCTCACACAATTTACATCCTGAAGACTTGCTACAAGTATATTTACAGATCCTCATATGTATAATAAAACATTGATTAGCCCCTAGTGTATGCTATACATCCAAGCTAAGCATTTTGTAGGTAAGGTCTCATTAAATTCTTGAGGCAGCCTTCAGGGATAGATACTATTATCACCCCCATTTTAGAGATGAGGGAACTGAGGCTCAGAGGGACTAAATAATCTGACCAAGATCCCATAGCTGTAAGTGGTGTAGCTTGGGGGCTGAATCCATAGGGGCTGAGAGTTGGGAAGGGTTCTCTTCCTTTTGTGCAGGATAGAGGTACCTGAAATCCTAACACACAGCGGGATGTAGTGATGTGTCTCTTTCAGATTTTGTTCTCACAAGTGTCCAGTTTTCTGATCTCAGAATGCACTGTCACCCAAGGCCAGGCCCCTTCCCCCTTTGGCTGAGTTCTCTCCCTGTCAAGACCTCCTAAAGTGGAGGTTGGGGGTTGGGGAGCTGCCCTCTCCCTGTTTGCCCTGGCAGACCCGTCTGGATCTTCTGCAGAGGGTTCACTCTGACCTTAGATTCCTTTATCAAATCCTAAGAAAAAAAGCCCCAGGATAGCTCAGGTATTAGCAGTAGTTCTTTCTGGATGGATTTTTCATCCATGGGCTTATTTGTACACTTCACTTTCTTCAATAAATGTGCATTACTTTTTTCAATGCTAGTTTGATTGTTTTCAAATTAAGAACGTTTGGCTGGGGTGGGGGTGGGGTATAGCTCAGTGGTAGAGTGAGTGCTTAGCATGCACGAGGTCTTGGGTTCAATCCCCAGTACCTCCACCAACAAAAAAGAAAAAAGAAAGAAAACAAAAGGAAAAAAGAACATTTGGATGTAAATACTCTGGGGAAATCAGCCTAACACAGATGTTCCTCCTTGGACCTTAAAATATAATTTAAAAATTATTAATCATATTAACCACAAGTCAGACTGCCTGAATTCCAATCACATTGGTACCAAATAGTAACTGTGACCCCCTGGCAAAGTACTTAACCTTCATAAAATTAGGGATCATAGTGGTACTTTCCTTGTGCTATTATCAGATGATTAGCAATTGCAGCCACTTTGCTCCGGATACTGTTTTGTGTTTTAACTCATTTAATCCTCAGCACAAGTCTGTGAGGTAATTACCCATGTAATTCCCATTTTACAGGTGAGACCCTGGAGGATACTCAGCCAGTGAACAGCTAAATGGGATTTCAGCCCAGACAGTCTGATACCAGAACCTAGGTTTAAGCTCCTTGTTTCAAGTTGCCTGTTAAAAAGAGCTGTTGTGAGTATTACATGATGGAACGCTTGTAAAGCGCTTAGCAAAATTTTGGCACTTAATAAGTGCTCAATTAATAGTGCTCAATTTCCTACAGTCGCATTAATATTTGGTGTTTTATGTTTATAAAACAAACACGCATACGATGCAATTTAATTCAGCAAAAAAATCAAAAAGACTGCTGAAGCCGGCGCGATCCGGTCCGGGTGCGGGCGCCCATGGGGCGGCAAAAGTCCGGCGGGAGGAAGCGCAGCCGCCCGCTTGCTGCGCGCTCCGCAGGGCCCGGGGGCGGGGTCAGGGAGGCCCCGCCCAGCCGCCACCTGCGACAGGTGGAGCGCGCGGCGCCGGGCGCTCGGCCATGTCCGTGGAGAGCTTGGGGCCGGGGCCCGGGCCGGGGTCCGAGCCGGGGCCGCTCTGCCCAGAGCACGGCCAGGCTTTGAGCTGGTTCTGCTGCTCTGAGCGACGGCCCGTGTGCGCCGCCTGCGCGGGGCTGGGCGGCCGCTGCCGGGGGCACCGCATCCGCCGGGCCGAGGAGCGCGCGGAAGAGCTGCGGGTGAGCGGGTGTGGGCGCTGGCGGGCGGTGGGCTCCGGAAGAAGGGGGGCGCCGGCGGGGAGGCGCTGAGCGAGGCCCGGCGCGCACCCAGCAGCCTGGGGCCAGGAGCTCCCGGCGGCCCGTCCGGGAGTCCGGTCACTGGCTGTAGAGCGAGGCGGTTACGGGTGTGGCTTCTGGAGTCAGGCTGACCGGAGTTCGAATCCCTCCTCTGTTAGGTCCTCCCGGTGAGTCTCGTAAATCTCTGAGCCTCAGGTCCTCATTTTTAGTTTGGGGGCAATGATAGCTCGTATCTGTTAGAGTTGTGCGATGGGTCTGGCCTTGGGCAGTAAAGGGCCCCACTCTCTCCAGTTGTGCGGGACAAGGTGTACCCCAACTTCCGCGCCGTTGGAAACTGACCTCTAATAAAACCCGGTGCCTCCTTTCTCCTCAGCCCCTCGACTCAAAGCACCTCCCCTTGTCCACCCTTCAGACTTCCTGGTGAGGTGATTTCTTTTCCCTTTCAAGGTTGACCTGGAGTGTACTTCAAGCTGATTTCACTAGGGTAAGCGAAGAGGGCGGGGAGGATGTGGGGAGGTTCCTACTGGAACCCTTCACCTAGGATTTCTTTCTCCTCACTTTCAGCTTGACTTCAAGCTAGTCACTTTCTTGTCACCAACCTGCCCTAAGCTGCTGAGATTGGAGAGTCAAGTCACCGTGGGCTTCCTCCCTCTTTCCACCCTAGCTGTGGCCCCTGGGGATTTCCTTGCAATTTGATTAACCGACTTGATTCTGCCAGCCTCTCCCTGGAGTTCTGCCCATCTGTGAGGCCTGAGGGCTCTTGCTGAGGACTTGAGTACTCAGACTGGATTGTAATAAACACAGTGGACAGGGTGCAGGGGCCGAGGGTTTCAGTTATTCAGCCTCGCCTGAAAACTCCTGATTGGTCCTACCTGTCACCACTATCCACAACAGTGATGATGAGAAAAGGCTTGGACAATATAGGGTAACGAACTTGTACAATGGATAGAAACTTTGCAAATTCTCAAGCACTTAAATATCCATCATCTCATCCCATCCAGAACAGGCCTTTGAAGTGGTGGTCCAAGCTACATTTTACAGATGCGGAAACTGAGGCCTGGAACAAGGCAATCACTCCTCCAAGGTTACTAACGTTCAGAGGCTGGACCATGGCAGTCATTGACTAGGCCAGAAAAAACCACTTCTTTGCTTCAGTGGTTGGAGGGAGGAAGTGATGCTAATGGAAGTGAGAATTTAATAAAAACCTTAAAAAAAAAAAAAAGTACCATTGAAGTTGAATTTGAGTGGTAGAAAGGGTGAAGGCTGGGCCAGGATGGCAGGCCTGGTGTTTGTTTTGAAATGCACTCTGCTCAGGAAGGAGCACCTTCCCTGAACCCTCCTGAGGCCATTAGCATGTTCATCTCTTTGCCTGGAGGGAGATGAGTCTTGCCCTTTCTCCCTCCAATTTTTAGTAGAGTATGGCTTTTGTAGGCTTCCCCATCCCTCTAGCCAGCAAAGAAATTTTGCCTCTGAGCAAGATTGTTACTGAACTGGGCAAAAACAACACCAGTTCAACAACCCTCTCTTACCTTCTGAATACCTGCCCTGTAGCTTTTCAGAAGCTAGTCTCAATCCCATGGTGGGTGGTGGTCACAACTTCCTACCAGTCAACTCCATTCTTTAACTTCGTATTTTGACCGATAAAGTGTAAGACTAATTCCTAATTGTGTGAAGAAGGATTTACAAGAGCTGCCTAGAAGAGATAGCTGAGTTTCCTTTCGGCAGATGTAACTGGGGCAAAGCTGTTAGGGGAAATGGTGGGGGCGCTGCTGCTTGGAAGAACTCCAATTGTTACCTGGAGAAATGGTGTTGGCGAAGCAGGGCCCTGGCTGTATCTCCTTGGGCAAGTCAGCGTCTTCATTTCTAAAACTCTCTCCTGCTCTCACGAGAGATGCTTACAGCTTCAGGAGCTGTGAACTGCTGAACCTCTTGTGGCCAAGGAAGTGGGTGTTCATTCGTTCAACAAATATTTATTCAAGGCCTTCGATGTATAGGAACTTTCTTCTAGGAAGTAGGACATAGAGAACAAGTCAAAGCCATGGTGCTTTTGTTCCTGTGATGGAGGAGGGGAGAAATTAAAAAAAATACACAAAAAAACAGACTGATAAAATACAGTCAGAGAGTGAAAGGTGCAAGGGAGAAAAATAAAGTAAGGGAATGGAGTATGGCGATGGTCAGGTGACATCTGAATGGAGTCAGGGAGTGAGACATATATATGAGAGAGAAGACTGCTGGAGACAGAAGAAACAACAGGTGCAAGGGCACTGAGGTCAGGACAAGTTTGGTGTATTTATTGAAACAGAAAGAAGGCCAATGTGGAGAATGGTAGGAGGTGACATAGGAGAGATAGGCAGAGTCCCATCAGGTAGGGCCTTGTTGGCTACCATCTCACTGTGGGTGAATTGGAAAGCCATTGTGAGGATTTTGAGTGGGGATGTGACTTGATCTGATTTCCTTACAAAAGGTGACAGTGGCTAACTAGGGTGGGAGGGTTTCAAGAATGGAAGCCCAGTTAGGAGGCTGTCACAGCAGTTCCTGTGAGAAAGGATGGTGATGTGGGTGGAACAGCAGAAGTAGAGGTGAGCAGAAGTGGCCAGAGGAGAGAGAGAGGAAGACTCTAGAAATGCTACTGATAGGACTCACTGATAGGTTAGGTGTGGGGTTGGAGAGTAACTCCTGGGTTTGTGGTTTGGGTAATGAGACTGGTGATTGACAGCGCTGTTTAATGAATGGGGATGTTTTGGGGAAGAGCATTGTGAGAAACCATGCACCTTCTCCTCAGGTGCAGGTGTGGAGAGTCAGGGAGCTGGGTATGAAAGAAGGGTTGAGAGTGTATGTAAGAAAGTGATCTTAATGATGGACCACAGGATTTCAGGGTAAAGAGGGAGGCAAGGCCACAAAAGGGGATGATGGACAGTGAAAAGTGGTAAAACTAGTGTATTGGTGACTCCAACTAAGCTGAAGAACTGTTGGAATGGAGACTAGAGTTTGTGCTCAAGAAGGATGGGAAGTGGTGGGCAGGGTGTGGGATCCTTGAAATGAAGATTTTGGCTGTGGTATAGTTTTTGATAATGATGAGGTCTGAGATATGACCATGGGAGTGGGTGGCTGAGGTGGGGTAAAAAGAAAAAAAAACACTAGAATGGAGTGAATGGATCAACATAGATCAAGATGCCATGGGTGTCATTTGTGTTACAGAACAAGATTGTGGACCAGTGTGAGAGGCTGCAAATACAGAGTGCTACCATCACCAAGTATATGGCTGATGTCTTGCCAGGGAAGAACCAGAGAGCAGTGGTAGGTAATTCTTCCCCTTTCCCCTCTCCTTTGGGCCCCCTCCTAGGATAGGACCTCAACTTTAGGGGCTTGGACCAGTCTAGGGTCCCTTCCCAACTTCACAGACTCATTGTGCTACTAACACAGCTGGATGCCCAGAAAGGATGGTTCCACTCTCCCTGAGCTTGGTTTTACGATCTGTGCAGAGAGTATTATTCCCAGCAGACACTTGGTGCAAGACTCTGATAGAAGACTTTTTGCGGGCAAAGGATCAGGAGGGGTAGCATTTTTCTACCATCTAATTATTTTGTGCTCAACTCCAGTATGATAAAGTGAGCTATGGACTCTTTATGACAATCTTATGCAGTAGGTGGCAGTAACATCCTTGTTTACTGATGGGGAAGTGGGTCCCCTAGAGGTTAATTGACTTGTCCAAGGTCTCACAGACTCCTGCCAGAGTCAGTTCTATGGCCTGGATCTCCTGACTCCTAGGAGGTGCTCTTTCTGCTACACCTCACTGCTGATCCTTTATTCAGTTGACCCATTGCCACTGCTACATCTTTACTCTCAAGCATGCCCTTCAAGGGCGGGGGCTATGAAATTCTTTCTGCACATCGCCTCCCTCCTTCCCCAACAGTACATGGAGCAGGCTTGGCACTATTTTGGTCAAAAAATAAATGATTTTGTTTGCAAGTTAGTTGCAGTTAAACTAGCATAAGCAAAACGGGGAATTTCCTGGCCGGATACAAGAGTCGTTCAGAACCTAAAGGGGACTAGAACCAGGAAAGAGAAAGCTGCTAGAAGTCCAGGCAGCTATTCTGTGTCCATCTCTACTTCTCTTTGCATGATAATTTCTCCGTCTCTCTCACACTCAAATAAAAAGATTTCCTCATCCTTTTTATTTTCTTGTCTTAACTGCGCTGGCTAGGACCTCAGTACCTCAGTCCAATGTTGGACAGACCCTTTTGTATTAGATGCTGACTTAAGGGGACTACTTACAACATTTTGCCATTTGTTTGATTATTTAATAAATCCCTAGCCTACCACATGCCAAGCACTGCTCTTCTATGTCCTAGAGATTCCACAGTGAATAAAACGTATGAAAACTCTTGTTTTCATGATGCCTACATTCTATTTAGGGGAAAGGGATAATAACAAATAAAATATATACTATGTCAAAAGGTGATAAGCGCTATGGAGAAATATAACGCAGGAAGGGGACTGGATGTGTTGAGGATGGGGGTTGTAGTTACATATGCTGTGATTGGGAATCACCTAATTAAGAAGAATGATATTTGCATGGAGTTTAAGGGGGGACAGGGAATGGACCATATATCTGGGGAAGAGTGTTACAAAAAGGGGGAAAGGCATGTGCCAGAGCCCTGAGGTGGGAGCATACCTGGCATGTTGGAGTAGCAGCCAGGAGGCCTGTGAGGCTGAAGCAGAGTGAACAAGTGTGAAGGCAAAGGAGGTGAAGCCAGAGAGGTGAGCAGTGGGGGGAGCTGGGTAGAATCCTTGCTGACCACATAGGGGCTTTGTCTTTTATTTGGGGAAAGTGGGAATTCATTAGAAATTTTTGAGCAGAAAGATGATATGACTTAAGATTTAAAAGAAGCGCTCTATAAATCAACTATTTTAAAAAGTTCAGTAAAAAAATTAAAAATTAAAAAAAAGAAATACTCTTGCTGTGTGTTGAGAAGTGACCAAGTGACCAGAGGCAGCAAAGGTAAAATTAGGGAGACCCAATTAGAAAGCTGTTGCAGTAATCCAGATGAGAGACAGAGGGGTTTGGACCTGAGTGATGGTGGTAGGGATGGTGAGATGTGGCTGGATTCTGCATATATTTTGAAGGAACAAACAGAAGGATTTGCAGATGGATTGGATGTGGGCAATGAGAGAAAGGCAGGAGGGATCAGGATAACTTAGGTTTTTGGATTTGAGTGACTGGAAGGCTGGGGCAGCTGTTTACCAAGGTAAAGAAGGAGTGATGGTTGGTGGAGGAGGAGATTAGGAGTTTAGTTGTGGACATGTTAAGTTTGAGACGCCTATTAGACATCCCAGTGAAGATGTTGAGTAGGTGGCTGGATATGTGAGTTGGGAGAGGACTGGGCTGGAGACATAAATTTGAGATTCACCAGTGTGTGAGTGTATAATGTGAAAGCCATGGGGAAGGATGAAATCACTAAGTGAATAAGTACAGGAAAAAAGCAATATGGTCAACTTAAGTGACTGCTTCATATTCACTTGAAAAAATGTGTAGGATTTTATATACATCTATTAATTAAGCTTATTAATTGGTTCAAATCTCTACACTTACTAATTTTTTATTGCCAGATTTATTGATTACTGACAGAGGGCATTTACATTTTCATACTATGCTGTGGACTTGTTTGTTTTTCCTTATAATTCTGTCAATTATTCTTTTTATATTTTGGTCCTATCCATTAAATGTGTATATTTAGATTTGTTACATATTCTTGGTAAAACATTCCTTTTATCACTTTTTAGTGACCTGTATACCTCGGAATTCTTTTTGCCTTAAAGACTATTTTGTCCTTTATTTATTACTCTACCAACAAATGTTTTCCAGATATATCACTATCTTCCCTTTTACTTTCAACTTCTTATGTTCTTTGTTTTAGGTATGTCTTGTAACTGGATTTTGTTTCATTTAAAAAAAAAACAAACTCCAATCTGATAATCCCTGCCTTTTAACTAGGGAGTTTAATCAATTTCGCACTATTGTGATTGCTGATATACTTGGATTTATGGCTATCATTTTATGTTTTTATACAGCCTGCTTTTTTTTAATGCCTTTTTTCTTCCTTTCTGCTTTCTTTTGAGTAAATCAACCCCTTCTCCTTTTTCCATGTGCTAGCTTGAAAGTTATATATTCTATTGTCCATTTTTGGTCCCCTTAAGATTTTAACACAAATGGGAGGAGAGTATAGCTCCAGTGGTAGAGTGCATGCTAGGCATGCATAAGGTCCTGGGTTCAATCCCCAGTACTTCCATTTAAAAAAAATAAATAAATAAACCTAATTACTACCCCCCAACAAAAAACCTAAAAATAAAATAAGTATCTTTAAAAAAAAACATTTTAACACAAATAAGTGTCTAAAATGAATCAACCCAAATAAGTACCCTAAGAATGCTTCACTCAGTAACCCTCTGGCCTTACAGTCTGTTGTCCAGTATTTTAGTTAAAGTACATCTTTTAATAAATTCCCCCATTCATAGGAAATTTTCCACTTTTGATTAGAGACATCTTTATTGTGCTCTCATTTTTGTATGATGGTTTAGATGAGCATAAGATTCTGAAGTGAATCACAAGCCACACTCAGGGCAACTAGTTGAGTCCTTGGCTCTTGATTACACTGGTTTTCAGTTTCCTTTCTACTTTTGGACTGCACAGGGTTTCCTTTTCTGAGCTGCCAGCTTCACTTTTACAAGGATGCTTTGGACTATTTTCCCAGCATTTCTGTGTTTTTTTCTAGGAAAGATTGTGGTTTATTCTGGCATATCTTTGGAAAGCAAAGTTTTCTTTTTTCTCTGCTATTATTTTCTGGGAATGACTCAAGGAGATTGTTGAAATTGACTGCAGTCTTCTAGTCAGGGAGTATCTGATGCATCTTGGGTCTCTCCTTGATGCTGATCACATAGCACAACCATGGCTGCAGAAACGCACCCGTGGGTAAGGCATCGAGGTGGGATAGAGAGAGAGCAACAGCCAGTGTCATTGAACATTAACATTATGTGCCAAGCTTTGTTCTATTTACTTCATATGTATTAATTCATTTAATCATCACAATAACCTTATGAGGTTGGTAGTATTAGTATCCTCATTTGACAGATTAGAAAACTGAGGTACAGGGAAGATAAGTAATATGCTTAATGTTCCACAGATAGTAAGTGGAACAGGTAAGATTTAAACCTAGTCACTGTCTCTACAGACTATTTCCTAACCACTGTGTTATGTGGCCTCAAAAAAACATTGAAGTTGGAGTCTGAACCCCTGCGTTCACTTGGCCATTCACTCAGCCACTCTCTTCCCCATTGGGCAAATTGTGGGTCTTAGTTTCTTCTGAAAAACAGGGATAATAGTGCCCTGCACTGTACGTAGCAGGTCTTCAGGGGCAGGGAACGAGGAGCGCTGCTGGCTATCCCTGGCTTTCTGGCATGAAGGAAACTATTCTACTCTTACTTGTCTAGCAAGAGTGCAGGTGCTTCATGCAACAGATGCCTTTGGGGAGGACTGGTTACCAGATGGCACTGATGTGGGGGAATAGCGTTGGTCTGAGAATCAAGAGATCTGGGTCCTAGCCCCAGCTCTGCCACTGATTTGGCATGTGAGCACTACCAAGAGATTTTTGACTAAGTTAGAAAAAACTTTCCCATTCAGTAAATATTCAAGTACCTACTCTGTGCCAGACATTGTGCTAGATGCTAGAGGACACATGTCAACTTCATTGACTGAGAAATAACTTCAATCCTCTCATGTGGCAGAAAAGACTTCTACCATGGAAGCAGTTGGAACAGACAGATTTGGAAAGTAATGAGCTTTTTGTCCTCAGACATGGTCAAAATAGCAACTGAACTACTGTTGGTATTCAGACTTCTTAAACCTTTCTGCTCTGCAATTCTGTGATTCTCTGGCCTTGGTCTCTGGGCTTTGGGATTGCCAACTGTGAAATAGGCAGGTGATTCCAGCTAATCTCTAAACCCTGTCCAGCTCTTCCATTCTGTCATCCTGGCTCCATGAGATATGGTCTGGATGTCTGGATCTCACATTTCTTTACCCTAAAGCGGATTTGGGATGGTTCAGATGGTTTAAGCACTATTACTGCCCTTACTGTGCCCATGGCAGACATTGCTAATCAATCTCAGCACACCTTCCAGCTGATTCCAAACTCTCCTAATCTTGACTGGGGCTCTACTAGGACCCAACTTCTTATTTTATCCCTTGTCAGAGCATGGCCAGTGCAGCACGGGAACTGGTCATCCAGCGGCTGGGTCTGGTGAGGAGTCTGTGCGAGAGTGAGGAGCAGAGATTGCTGGAACAGGTGCATGATGAAGAGGAGCGGGCCCACCAGAGCATCCTGACGCAGCGAGCACACTGGGCCGAGGCGCTGCAGAAGCTCGATGCCATCCGCACCAGCCTGGTGGACATGCTTACCCATCTGGATGACTTCCAGCTGATTGTAAGTCAGGCAAGCGTGAGGACACAGCTAGTTGGCCAGACTCCCCAAAAGTCTGAAAACACGGAGAATGTTTATTGGTTGGAAGTAGGTGGAAAATGGTAATTTGGAATAGGGATGAGGCAGGGGAATAAAATTATATGGATTTTTTTTTTTTTTTTTTGCACCTGGTAACTGTTCTTTCAATAGGGAGCAAATATTTGCTGAGTCCCTACTGTATGCTAAGCATTGTGCTATGAGGTGGAGTTATAGACTACAGCTGTCAGCCACTCACAGCCTTATGGAAGAGATGAATATAAACTGATAATTAGGATATGGAGGGATATGTGCTGTGGCAGAGGACATTCCTGGGAGCTGGGGTCCCTGCAGTCTAGACCTGAGGGGTGTGGTAGTCCGGGAAGGCTTCCTGAATGAAGTGACTTAGAAACTGATGCCTGAAAGGCAAGAGTGACAGCTATGTTAAAGGAAGTGCGGAGGTGTGCTGGGGGGGATGGAGAGAGTCAGAAGCTCACAGAGAGAACACCGCACTGACAAGGGGTCAAATACAAATACAGAGCTCACCCTCAATCCTACCACCCGGAAAGTACCATGATCAATGTTTTGGTACATATCCTTTCAAAGTATTTTATAGAGATATGCGGATACGTGCAGTTTTAAGGTGACAATTTTAAGGTACACTGGACAGTTTTAAGGTACTATCTGAGGAGATAACGCCAAGCAGACAAATGAGAACATGGAACAACCGAGCTGTCCCACTGCAGCTCAAGTGGGGCGGTTTCCATGGCTGTCCCAGACTGTGTTCATTTCATCAGACAGCCTCCATGTACTGAGCACATTCTGTCCCAAACCCTGGGGCAGTCACAGCAGAAGATTCAGAAAGAGTCCCAGCTGTCAAGCACCTGACAGTCCTGGTGAGGGATGAGATGCTGGGTAAATATGTGGTTGTCCTGAAGTGTAGTTGAGGGAAAGCCAGGACCCCGTGGAACACGGGATGGAGGGATTCATTCGTGTGTGTGGTGGAGGAGGTATGGGAAGAAGGACCCATACAGCTTTGTGCTGGGTAGAAGTTTTTATTCTAGAGTCTCTGTCCACATGGAAACTTTCATTCATGTTAATTATATTTAAGTCTTGACTGTCTGGAGCCCAGCCTGACTCTGTTTTCTTTCCTCACAGCAGAAGGAGCTGGAGATTTTTGAGCGGTAAGTGTGGCCCCCGGTGTTTGCTTGGCCAGTCACGGGAAGCATGGCCTCAGGCCTCTCTACCTAGTCCATTGCCGACAGGCTCTGCCACTCCTGGGAGGAAACTCGGGGGAGGCAGCTGAGTGGCTTCCCTGGAGCCAGGCTTGACGGACAGGGGTCTTCCTGCCCCTAACTTGGAGAGCTGCTTTAGATCCATGTGGAAAGGCAATGAAATAAATAATTATGGTCAGAGGCTTACCACAGGCTTTCTTAAACATTATTCTGTTAAAAAATATACAGTCACCCATTGGAGGGTTTTACCACCCCTATCTACAGATGAGAATGCTGAGGCTCAGAGTGGGGCAGGGGCTTGACTAAGACCCACACCTGATACCTGACCCAGTACTGTCTTCTCTGCCTCACTTCCCCTTTCTCTGATGAAAAAACCTTTGAAATCTAAGTCTACATTACCACTCAAAACTTCATTTTACTTATGCAATAATAAAAGAATTTCACCAGGCCTTACCTGGGTTCTGAAAGGTTCTGAAAGATTCTGAGACCCAAAAACCTGAGAAAGCAGCCAAGAAGATGTAACTTTCCAGGCAAAGAGATTAAATTCTTACACTGTCTGTGTGAGATTTCTGAGCTGCCTTTGGGGACCACAGCCCTTTCTTCTTATCATTAATTTAAGTTTAATGACAATACATGTGCACAAGAGAGAGAAAATTTTCACCAATATAAAACCACTTGAAATTAACAGTGTCTCCATCACCTCTTCCCAGCCCTGTTCCCTAGAAGTGATCAGTTTTTAGATATGTGTCTTGTGGACTTTCCTATGTTTAGTCAGAGGAGAGTATGTAGCACCTTTTTTTTTTTTTGCCTCTTAAAAATTTTTTTTAAACACAGATTGCTTTATACTTATTTTATGACTTATCAGGCTGTCTATCTTTGAATCTTTTCATGTCAGTTCATGTAGATTTGCCTCACTTTTTGGAAAGTATGTGAGGTATTCCACAGTGTGGGTGTACCCAAATTTAGTTTACTGTCTCCTTTTAGTGCATGCTTGGCTTGCTTCTACTTTTCCCCCTTACAGTCTTTCTGTACTTCTGCTGGACTTCTCTTTCTCTGTTATCTTCATCATCTTCCTCTAATACAGTCTGATCTCAATATCAAGCTGATCTGGTTTTTGAAAACAATTTTATCTTTATTTTTTGTTCTGAAAAATTTAAACTTAAAGAAAATTTGCCAAAACGTTATAATGAACTTTACCTAGCAATAGTCATTGAAAACATTTGGTCACGTTTGCTGTCTGTCTTTCTTGTCTGTGTCTTTCTTCTTGTCTTTCTGTCTGTCTATCTATCTATATCTATCTAACCATCCATCTAGTATAGGTATATAAAGCTTATTTTTTTCTGACCTATTTGAGAATAAGTTTCAGAAAGCATGACATATTATTCCTAAATACTTCAGCATGGATCTCCTAAGAAAAGATATTCTCTTACATTAATACAGTATAATTATTAAATTCAGGAGCTCAAATGTTGATATAATACTATTATATAACATATAGATATAGTCCATATTCAAATGTTGCCAGTTATGACAAAAATGTTCTACACAATGTTGAGATTTTTTTTTTAACCTGATGCATCTGGCCTCTTTTAATCTGTAATTGTTCCTTAGCCTTCTTTTTTTTTTTTTTTGCCTAAACACCTTTAAAGAGTCTAGGACAGTTTTATAGAACATTCCTCAATATAAGTTTATCTAATGATACCTCATGATTAGATTCAGGTTATGTATTTCTGGCAGGAACATCTCATAAGTGATGTGTCCTCAGTCTGTCACACCAGGGGGCACATGATGTCATTCTGTTTCATTATGAGGGATATTAATTTTTTAAATTAAAGTATAATTGACATACAGTATTATATTAGTTTGCTTGTTTATTCACTTGCTTAGTATCAATACAGACTCATTGATTTTTTTTTTTTGACTCATGGGTTCTTATTTTATTCAATGCATTATAATCTGTTACTACTATTAATTTTGATCTTCAAATCATCCCAGATTTGAAGATCCCTTTAAGCGGGATCCTGTGTCCTTTTGACAGCTCCTCATCATTCTTTGAGCACTTTCTTGCTGTCCGGCACAAGAAGATACTTCAGGCCCAACTTGTTTGTTTCCTGCGTCAGCCCTGGAATCAGCTATTTCTCCAGGGAATCTTGGTTCCAGTTAGTGGGGAATAGTATTTAAAAACCAAGATTTGGGCATTAGGTGTGTTAATTGCTACTGATGTGTCGTGGCTTCCAGGCCTTCCCAGTGGACAGCAGACAGAGCTAGGAGTGCGTGTGCACGTAGCGTATTTATTCATGAGTTTGTATCACAACTTCTGAGTCCAGTCAGACATCACAGGGCTTTTCCTCTGCCTTCCCCCATTCTTTATTTATGTCATTCTCCTTTCGCAGTGCAAACCCAACAACAGCAATATATTTATTCATTTGTTCATTCCTACGATCTGTGCAAAGTTGCTTGACAGTTGCTAAAGTTTTGTTTGTAGTTCTCTGTGCCTTTAGACTGAGGGTGCCTATTCTCAAAGCACAGTTGGCCCTCGGTTGCCATGGGTTCCGCATTCACGGATTCAACCAACCATGGATTTGAATGTTTTAGGATCTGCACTTGGGGAACCTTGGATACAGGGAGCTGACTGTAAGGGATTTTAGTATCCATGGGGGTCCTAGAACCAATCCCCACCAGGATAGAGAAGGATGACTATACTGTTTTCAAAACCTGTCAGGCGCCTTCTAGCTGGGAACTCACTTGTCTGATAAATGCCTTTGTTGGCCCCAAGGTTGCCTCCACGTCCATGGCTGAGCTCAGCCCTGGCCTGGCTCGGCAGCAGGTCCCACTGCACATCCTGGGACTTCTGGTCCCAGCCACCGCCCTGCTGTGTCCCAGCCCCAGTTCACTCCCACTCCTTTGAGGCCACAGGTTTTCCCTTCTGTACCCTGAGGTAGCTGGACCATCTGATGATGACTTAGCACTGCTGACACTGGCTCTTTTTTCCTCCTCACCTGATAGCTGGAGCTCCTCCAGTGCCAGCCTTGGTGCTTTGAGAAGATGGCAACAGACCCTCTCTTGTCCTGAGTACAAAGAGCCTTTGTAACCAGAGCCTGCTCTCAGCTTTTCCAGGGCCCTGTTCACCTCATTCCTCCCAAGCCAGGCCAGTCAATGACAGTCTTAAAAACAGCTTGCATCCATGAGGGGAGACATGCCCCACCCTCTCTCTCCCCACCTTCGTTTATGGACAGAGCCATGAGATTTGGGGAAGAGAGTGTGTATTTTCAGAACTGCTGCCTAAACTCAAAGCCATCTTCAGGATTAAAGGCGGTAAGAAGATTCTTTCTCAGAAGCCAGTTCAGAGGTCTGCAGAGCTCTGTGACAGAGCCTCACTTTGCCCTACACCCCTTCAGATTTCACTTCAGGTCAAGGGAAAGATTATGTTGAATGGTGCCTGGACTCTAGCCTGGGTTTGTTCTGTTTTCTCATGAAGGCAAGACTTGAATCTAACTCCTGTAGTTAGCTCAGTGCTTTCTCTGAATCTCTCTTCTTTCCTGACAAATGGGATAACAACTACCTCCCAGGTTACAGCAAAGATCACATGAGATTCTATATAGAAAACAGCAAACCCGAAGTCTGGCTGCCTAAAAACTGGCAGTACTCCCCTCCTGGGCATCTCATGTTCCCAAATTCCTTCGAACAAAAGCCAGTCCCCTCTGCGAGCTGAAGAGAGGTAGTTATTGGGAGCAAAGCACTGTGACTACTTTATGGCTGGAGTGATAACTGGTAGTTCTTTCCTGCACGATCTTTCAGCAGTGTTTGCATTATAAGCGCAGAGGAGTGGCTGTGCCTTCTGACCACACCAAGAGGCTTTGCTGCAATAGGTCTTAGAGGGAGGCGGAATTTTCTCCATGCAGGTTGGTGGATTGGAAAGACTTCAGTACAAGAGGCTCAGGTCCTAGTCCCAGCTCTGCTACTAACCTACTGAGACACACTGGTGAATTGCTTCCCCCACAGAACACACTCCAAGTTCTAACACTGGCACCAAGTACTTACCTCCCTGTAAATCATCTGCCTTGCTGGCTCCAGGGCACAGAGGGAATGCCCACCTTTCCTTGTGGCTCCAGCCCCTTTTCAGGGCTCCTTCATGAGGCCTGGCTGCCATTCTTGGTGTCACCCTCACGGGAAGAGGATTTTACTTCTGTCCCCATCCCATCACCCTGTATTGATCCAGATATATTTCCAGAACCTTCCTAAATCTCTGCTTTTGCTTTTTCCTTCTTGCTAAAGGACCGAGGAAGCAGAAGGCATTTTGGATCCCCAGGAGTCAGAAAAGTTAAACTTTGATGAGAAGTGCACTCGGAGCCCACTACTGACCCAACTCTGGGCGACAGCTGTTCTCGGGACCCTCTCAGGTTAGGAGCTGCTAGAGCCTGGTACCAGTTGGAGCAAGTGGGCTTCTGTCTGTCTGGGGTTTGCTGCTGGGTCACAGTGGGGACCAGTGCATCTGGGATGGTGGCTTAAGCAACCAGAGATGCTAGATGCAGGCTTGTCAGTAGAGCCCAGGTTCTGGACAGGCCTGGGGCAGCTGGGCCAGGTCCTTCCTGTTTGCAAACCACCCTGCTCCGTGGTTAGGTCTGTGAAAAATCTTGTTCCTATAAATCACATCCTCCTTTTGTCCTGCCCTAGTGCAATAGCTCAGTATGATTTCTTGGAAACCTAGTTTCTCTTTAAGAAGATATAATTGATGGACAACTGGAGAGCATCTGGAGCAAGAATTAAGCTGCCTGGATTTGCCTCACTTACTCACTGAACAAACATTGACTCAGCCTGACTGTGGGCCTGGCCTTGTGCTGCATGCTAGGGCTGCAGAGGTGGAAGTGACATGGTCTCCTGCCTCCAGGAATTCCCACGTAGTCTGAGGCTTCCCCCAAGCTAGATGGACGCTTCCACACTCCCACTTGTGGTATTTGCACAAGTTACAGGAATGTTAGGTTAATGGATTGAATTCTTTCTCAATTTTATCCCTCCCTCCCTGCACATTATCCTTAAAATGTTAGTACAAGCTGTAGCTTGTCTTCTCTAGATTCTAGTCTCCAGCAGTGCCTGATGTGCCAGCAGTCCCTTTTAGTTACTTGCTGGAATCTGCATATCTGATGCTTCTAAGCTTCCAGGGACCATGTCACTAGGACAAGTCTGATCTGGAAACTGAAGATAATGCCCAACTAGAATGCAGTATGATCAGTGCTAGATGCTAGATGTAGGAACAAAATGCTGGGTCTTCATTTTGTCCCTGCCACCAACATGGATTGTAACTTTGGGCAACTTACTTCTTGTCTCTGGGCCTTATTTCTGTGAGAGTTTATAGATGAGGGTCTTGGACTAATAAGTAACTCCTGTTGTTATGGCCACAATTTATTGAGCACCTATTAACGCTAGGCACTTTATATGTATCATCTCATTAGATCCTCACATCCACCCTGTGATAAGTCCTATTTTGATCCCCATTTTACAGATGAGGAATCTGAGGCTCAGGGAGAGTGAATGGCTTGTCTGCCAGTGAGTGGTGAGGAAGCCCTTTGCTCTGTGACAGGACCAGGTCAGGGCTAAGGGTGGGCCTTGGGTAACTGAGAATTCTTTCTGGCAGGCACGGAGGATGTGCGTATTGATGAGAGGACTGTCAGCCCCTTCCTGCAATTGTCAGATGATCGAAGGACCCTGACCTTCAATGCCAAGAAGTCCAAGGCCTGTACAGATGGCCCGGAGCGCTTTGACCACTGGCCCAATGCCCTAGCCACCACTTCCTTCCAGGCTGGGCTGCACGCCTGGGTGGTGAACGTCCAGAACAGTTGTGCCTATAAGGTGGGTGTGGCCTTAGGCCAGCTGCCCCGCAAGGGTTCAGGCAATGACTCTCGTCTGGGCTACAATGCCTTCTCCTGGGTCTTCTCCCGCTACGACCAGGAATTCCGTTTCTCACACGGTGGGCAGCACGAGCCCCTGGGGCTGCTGCGTTGCCCAGCTCAGCTGGGGGTGCTGCTGGACTTGCAGGCACAGGAGCTGCTATTCTACGAGCCGGCCTCAGGCACGGTGCTCCACACCCACCACGCATCCTTCCCTGGACCCCTCTTCCCAGTCTTTGCTGTGGCTGACCAGACCATTTCCATCGTCCGCTGACCTTTGGCCATGGAGAGGCCAGGTCTGCCTCCCCACCACCTTTTCAGGCCATGTTTCTACCCAGTGTCCCTTCCTCAAATGTTGCCTGTGCCTAATGGGCAGTTTTAGGAGGGGTTCTACGTACAATGGTTAAATGCTGGGTATCTGTGAGGAACCTGCTACATCCCCGGCCTTGGTCTCCAGAATCCACCATGCATCTGCCCCTTTGAGGGTCTTGTTCACCTCTTTAACTCTGGCATCCAGCATGGTGACTGGTGCATAGTGAGTATGCAATAAACATTTGGCAAGCGAGCGGATGGTTGGATGGATGGATGGATGGACGGGTGGGTGGACAGGTCACTGAGTGCATGTGATGGATTCTTCTGGAGAATCACCACCCCCAGTATAAGCCGTTCTCTGGCAGAAAAGCCTGTGACTGAAGCTCTTTCGTCCCCTTAATTCAGTGCCTCTCAATCCTTTTCATGACATGGCACATAGAGAAACTATTTTTCTAACACACAAAACAATCTGGAAGGGATTTAGAACTCCTGCCAGGCTGCTGCTGGCCAGAGGACTGTGGCCTGGTGGGGGCTCTATCCTTCCCCAGGTCCTGCCTGTCTACTCAGAAGGCTCAGGGGATCCTGTCTCCAGGTAACCTGTCTGCAACACACCCACCGGCCACGCAGCCTCCAGCCCGTGACCGCCTGTAGAAAAAGGGACAAATCTTCCCCCAACTGCAGCTGAGTGCCCCCACCTAAGCCTTCTCTTACATAATATGGAGACCCGGGGTGAGGTCTTCAAACCAGAAAGAGCTGAGGGAGTAAGAGGGCCAGCCTTAGGGAACATGTACTTTATTAAAGTTTTTAAAAGATTTCTTTCATGTTCTTTGTTGGTAATTGGAAAAAGCCCCCACGTGCCAGCTCAGAGCTTAGCGGTGCATTTGCTGGGAAATTGATGCCTTCTTCGTCCTCATCCATATTCCCAGATATAAGCAGGAGGCAGCTCAGCATACATAGCTGAAAGAGCCTGAGACAGGGTTCGGTGCCCTGCGTAGCTGGGTCCAAGGGCAAGTTCCTTACTGTTCTCTGAGGAGGCCACGTTAAAACAGGGGTCCTCCTATTTTTGTTTCATCTGGGAACACAGTTCATAGGCAATCTTACCTACAGGGCTCCTAGGCTCAGAGATGGGGGCCAGAGCCCTCCCCACCCTTAAGTTTGCTCAATAATTTACTTGAAACAGTGGGTGGATCAAATCAACTTGTTTGGTAGACATGACTTCTGAGGCCCTTGCAGCTCTTGAGACCACAGCTCATGATCCATGTCCTCACTGCCTGACACTTGGGAATTAATTCTGAATCACCTGGCCTTGGCACCAAGCCCAAGGAAGACAGACCTGCAAGAGGTATGGCCAAGTCTGAAAAGAGCTTCAGTCCACAGTTCACGGGCCCACTGCCCAGAATGCCCCTCTTACCCCTTTGCCCACTTACATTCCACCCCCAGTTCAGGGTCCCTCCAGAGCCCTCCCTGTGCTTCCCCACCTCCATGCTATATCCCTACGAGTAGGGTGCCCTTCAGGCTGCCCCCTAGGACACCTTCCCTGTTCTCCCTGAATCTCCACTGCATTGTCTCACGTGGCACAGATCCCTTTCTACTTGCAACCTAGCAGTCAAGCTGATGGGCTTTGGAGTCAGAGACATGCCTACACGGGAACCCCAGCTCCAGCAGGTACTTGCAGTGACCTCAGGCGGGCTACTTAACCCATGAATCCGTTTCCTTGCTTGTAAGGTGGAAGTCACACGACTTGGGCCCACTTGGTAGCTCTGAAGGTTATATATGCATATAAAGGAGGCCTTAGCAGAGTACCTGCCACACGGCAGGTATACATCAAGTTTCTTCTCATGACTATAATTAGGGTGTTCTTTGTCTAAATATTTCCCTTCAGACTACGTGTCCTAGAGGACAGTGTCCCCACAGTTCAGTTTAGCTCTGGGTGTTCAAATTAAGCTCCTCTGACCTCAGGCTTCCCAGGGGGAGAGTTGCAAAGGCTTTGGGGCCTGAATGAGGGGCCCCAGGACCTCTGCTTCAACCCTAGCTGTTTCTCATTTTGCTGGTTTTGCATGTTGGGGTTCCACATAAGCTCTCCTAGGACAAAAGACCCTGCTATTAAAACAAAGTTTGAAAACTGCTAGTTTTGAAGCCAGTTGGGCTCTCATGAATCTTGGGGGAGGTGAGGAGGACTCATGATGGAAAAGGGACACAGGTGTGATGAATGAAACATCTCAGAGACCAGGAGCTGGTTAGTGGGGCGGGACTGAAAGCCCCGCATTCACTGCTTTATAGTCAGAATGCGATATGGAGGCTTCAGGGAGAGGGGCAAAGGCCAGATCTTGAGAAGGAAGGGGCTCCTGCTTCCAATGATTGTTGGGACCAGTCACTTCCCCTACCAGACTCAAAGCTGTGGGGGTGAGCTCTCTAGGTGGTCAAGGGCAGGCAGGAGATGGGGTAGTGAGGGAAGAATGTGTTCTTGGGGTATAGAATCCTTGACCTCAGGGTCCAAAGGCTCCGGGCCAGCCACCAGGAAGCTGTGCATGCCTATAGCACGTGCTCCCTTGTAATCAAGTGGGTAACTATCTCCAACATGGGCTGCTGCCGCCGGTTCCACCTGAGCAAGGCGCAAGGCCTCACGGAAAATGCGGGGGTCTGGCTTGGGCCAGCCAGCAGCCTCAGAGGTCAGCACAAATTCAAAGTGTTCCCGCAGGCCAAGACCCACTAGGATGCCCTCCAGCCGTCGGTCAAAGTTGGAGACCACTGCCAGCCTCAGACCCCGTTTTTGGCACTCCCTCAAGGTGGCCTCAGCCCCCTGCAACACCTGCCAGGTGCAGGGGTTGCTGAAGTCTTTGTACAGCTGGTCAGCGATGGGGGCCACAGCCCGGGCATCCTGAACACCGGCGCGGTGGAAGGTCTGCAAGACCACATCCAGCCACCACTGGCGGGAGGTGAGGCCATGGCTCAGGCCATAGTTGGGGAAACTGAGGCTCTGAGCCCTGTACACCTGCCAAAAGGCTTGTTCCAGGGCTGCGGCCTCTACCTCCAGCCCGTGGGCCCGGGCCTTGGTGGCATACTCCTCCCCCATGGGTTGGTGGGGCCGAAGCAGTGTGTCCTTCACGTCCCACGTCAGCAGTCGTAACTGTAGCCGGCGTGCCATGGGTCTGCAGGAGGGGGTAGTTCACCCCAGGTCTGCCTCAGATCCCAGGAGCCGAGGGGAGACTGAGCTGGACAAGACCACCCACAACCTGATGGTGTTCTCTTTCCAGGCTATGTGGGTCAGATCTGCTGGCACTTGGGTAATGTCTTCACAGCAGAGATCCTAGAATGAGACGGCAGATAAGGTGGAAGTTCAGGCCTTACAATCAGAGACAGACTGGGTTCAAATTTTTTTTTAATTGAAGTATAGTTGATTTACAATGTGTTAGTTTCTGGTGTATAGCATAGTGATTCAGTTATACATATATATTCCTTTTCATTATAGGTTATTACAAGATATTGAATATAGTTCCCTGTGCTATATAGTAGGAACTTGCTGTTTATCTATTTTGTATATATAGTAGTTTGTATCTGTTAATCTCAGACTCCTGATTTATCTCCCTCCACATCTCTTTCCCCTTTGGTAACCATACATTTGTTTTCTATGTCTGTGAGTCTGTTTCTGTTTTATAAGTTCATTTGTATCATATTTTAGATTCCACACATAAGTGATATCATATGATATTTGTCTTTCTCTTTCTAACTTACTTTACCTAGTATGATCATCTCTAGGTCCATCCATGTTGCTGCAAATGGCGTTACTTCATTCTTTTACCCTCTTTCCCCTTTGGTAACCGTAAGTTTGTTTTCTATGTCTGTGAGTCTGTTTCTGTTGGTAAATAAGTTCATTGTGTCATTTTTTAAGAATCCACATGTAAGTGATGTATTTATCTTTCTCTGACTTACTTCACTTAGTATGATAATCTGCATTCAAATTCTGATGCTGCCAACTTACTGTATGACCCTCTAAGTGTCACTATCTGAAGCCCTGTCTCCTTATTTGTAAGAAGAGCACAATGACCCAACCTCACAAGATTGCTGGAATAAATGAAATTATCTGTTCATTCTACCTATTATGTGCCAGGTGCTGGGAAAGGGACAGATTTCTATCCCTCAAGGCATTTACAGGCATTAAAGAAGAGAGGATTCAGATATTTGAAAAGAAATACAATAATACTTAAGCATAATGAAGGCAGCATGGACCATGAGGATACAAATCCAGAAACCCAATCTAGTCTTTGTTGTTGGAGACACTTCCTAAGCAACTGAAGTTTCAGTGGAGAGCTGAAGAATGACTGACTATTCAGGAAATGGAGGTGGTTAAATGTTCCTGACACTGGAAACAGTAAGTGCAAAGGTCCTCAGGCAGGGCAAGGAGTCTGGTGCTTTAGGTAGACAGGGACCAGCTCAGACAGGGCCTTGTAGGTCAAGGTAAGGAAACAATTACTACTACTGCTATTACTATTGTTAGGAATGCCAAAGACAGAAGAGTCTTTGCAGACCATCTGACCAACTGCCTGGCTGTTCAACTGGGAAGACTGAACCAGGGAGGGGCAGATACTTGCCTAAAGTCACAGCAAGTCAGTGGCACAGCCAGGACTAGAACCCAAACCTCCAGTATTAGACATATTTGGATTTTTAAAAACTGATTTTGGTGAACCTGTACAGCACAGGATAAAAGGCAGGACAGAGCCTGGCTGTGCTTGTTTTAAATCCTCTCTGAGCTCCAGATGATTTGCCTGCCTGGGTGGAGAGCCAGTGAAAGGATTACTGACTCAGTGCACAGAAAACAAGTTCCTCAGACTAATGTCTAGAGATTGGAGGCTGCTTTTTGCTCCCAGACAGAGCTGATTGCAGAAATCCAACTTGTTCAGCTGAAACCTGAGGGGCCAGAGTTCAGAGTGCAGCCAGGTTGTTGCTGAGGGACGGACTTGGCTGGTAAATCAAGGGACAAGTCTTAAAGGAAGTTTGTCAAGGAAATGAATTTAAGACAATCTGAAACTTAGGGAGACCTTATCCAAAGGCCCTCTCACTTTGCAGGTGGTAGACGGAGGACAGTGAGGGGCGGGAATTCGCCCCGAGTCAAGCAGGGAGCCACTGGCAGAGCTAAGACTAGAACAAAGTTGCTCTGGCTCCCGATCCACAGCGTTTTCCATTTCTGGACGCTGGAGTTGGGGACTCTGGCTGCAGGCCTGAATTGCTCACCCTCTCTCCCCACCTCCAGGGCTCGGTGGCGGCAAAGTCTAGGTAACCCGCGGCTCGAGCGACATCTCAACCGCTGCCGCATCTCAAACCCTGCGGCGCCAGTCCTCGGGGCCCACGACCTACCTGCCTCGTGGGGGAAAGCCGGTCAAGAAGGAAGCCGTAGCCTCATGTCCGCTTGGGAGACGGCGCACATGCTCAGCGGCACCCTTATACTCCGGGATCCCAGCCCTCCGACCGCCCCCCGCCCCGCCCCGCCCGCCCCTCGCCCCGCCTCGCTCCGCCCCCTCTTCCTCCCCTCCGCTCTTTCCCTCCGCACCGTCGCCTCCTTCCACTCGGCGCTCTTGTTACCCGTCCTCACGCACTCCTCTGTCCTTCCTGTCCCTTCTGTGACCCTCTGCCCCTTCGTAAGACTCCACAGCTCTCAGTTCCCAGTCCCGTATCCTTCCGTCCTCTACCTTGCGTCTCACCGTCACCTTGCACCCTTTACGCCTCTTTACGTCCCCCATGCCCTAGCCATCCCTCAACTTTGCGCCCCTTTCTGTTCTCTTTCTGCTGTGTCTCCTCCTCCACTTCCAGGCTCCTCCGCCTCCCTTGGGTGTGGACCCCAGCTGGAAGGTGCTCAGGCTGACTTGGGGAAGAGGCGATTTGGGTCCCTGTCTGACTTGCTGAGTGCTGGGTAAACTTGGATAAGGCGTTGCCCCTCTCTGGTCTGAGTCCCCAGCCCGTACCAAGAGGGAATTGCTTTCACCTGGAAACTTGTCTTAACGCAAAACGATTTGCTGAGGGTACTGCCGTTTGCAGTAACCTGCTTTTTTTTTTTTCTTTTTTTAATGAAAAAAAAAGTAGTCATACTCATCTTATGTTTAAAAATACACAGTGTACAAAGCAAAAGGCAAAAACCTAACCTCATCCATTCACTTACTGAACATCTACTTCGTGCCTGACACTGCTCTTCACTGAGGATACAGTGAAAAACAAGAAGGAATTCCTGCCTTCATGGAACATGGGAGGGGCAGAAATCAGGTAAGTATACAAGATTTCAGAAGTGATAAAAGCTATGGAGGTAGAAAACAGTGGTTTCATGCACAGTGACAGGGGACATCTTTGGATGAGCCAATTTGTTACTGAAAAATCAGCCTTCGTAACCTGGAAAGACGAATTCAAACTCAGAGACAGAGTTCTTGGGAGCAAAAGAAAAGAATAGCTTTATTGCTTTGTCAGGCAAAGGGTACCAGAGCAGGCTGAAGTCTCAAAGACTGTGAACCCATCTGGGGATTGGGGCTTTGTGATTATATAGACAAAGGGGTTGGAGCATAAAGGTGACAACAATCAACAGGGGTCTCTGGTGAAACTTCCTCCTAAATCTTAATGAGTCCGTCTGGTGTCATGGGACGTTCTGGTGGTCTAGGAGGTCATCAGCCCGTGACCTCCTTTACCTGGTCAGGCTTACCTGGTGCCACAGAGAAACTCTGGAGGTCATTCTCCTGTGGTTATTGTTCCTTGACTCTTCACCTGAAACATAGCTCCTGGCTTAAGGGACGAGTTGTTTAGGGCATGATACAGTCATTGGGGTGGGGTTGCTAAGCATGTAGGCAGTTAAGCAGCTAAAACAGTGACAGGGCCATTGTATAGCAAGAGGGAAAACAAGTTAGAGTGAATCATGCAGAGGGAACTATTAAGCAGTCGTAGCATTAAGGAAGCCATTTCGGTAGTTAGGCTTTTCACTCTTTCAGATCCCCACTGTTAGTTCATTCCTTCCGTTTCTATGGAAATAGGGAGATGGGCGTCATTCTCATCTGTTGAATGGGGGCGTTGTCTGGGGCAGTTTTTGATGGAAGGAATGAACGTGATCAGACCAACTATTAGGGGGTTTTAAAAGAGTCTTAGTGGTTTTTATTCACAAAGGTGAAGTATACAGCATAGTACTAATCTAATTAGTATATAAACAAAGAAGTCCCATTATTAGTATAGAGAGCAAAAACTGAAATGTTCCAAGAAAGATAGACCGAAGGCCTTGAGGAATCCAAGAAAATAGGCCTGAAAACCAGTTGGTGACCTTGGTATTTCTTTTGCATAAGCACTGGCATCCCTGATATTCTGGATCTGAGATTTCATGTCACTTAGAAGTGAGGTTATGTTACCTGATTCATCAGATATGAATGTACAGCATGTGGTGTGAATTACAGCACAAGTTCCTCCTTGTGAGGCCAGTAGGATATCTGAGGCCATTCAATTTTATAAAACTGCCTTTCTCATTAGCTGAACTTTAAAAGAGTTTAAAAGAGACAGGCCTCGTTGGCTGTCATTTAGGGCTTTTTGGGTAAACTTAGCCAGTGCTTCTACATGTAAAGCTACGCTTTCCAACCCAATATTGGGGACAAAGAAGTTTGGCAAGTGATCATACCATTTGAAAACAGAATGGCTCCATCAGGAATTGAAGTAAGGCAGGTTGGCAGTAAGTGTTTTTGGCAGGGTAGCATATTTATGGCCTTGGGCCCAAGGGAATCCCAGTGTGTACCTTCCTATCCAGCCAGGGCCAAAGGTTGGTGCCACATGGGTTCCAGTTGGAGCCATCCAGACAAATTAGGCCTCTCAAGCCTGTTGGTAGCCAACCAATCACTGGCTTTTAAGAATATGAGGTGATCACATCATTCTAAAGGAGTCCACCCACATTGTCTAGTAGAGTTTGGCCAGTGAGAATGGGTATGGTTTTGTTGTTCCCAACCTAAGGGGGCTTTCATATTTAACCTTCCATATTCAGGAGTAAGCCAGCAGCTGCCATCCCATATGTGATTAAATCCTTCTTTTATTCTGTATGGATTTTGTGGATTTTAATTTTTTTCAGGGTTTTTTATCCCCATAATTCAATTGCCACAGTCATACAATTCTCAAGGGTGGCACTTAAGGAGAACGAGAAATTGTGAACTGACATATTCACAGTCTTTTGTTTTTTTTTTAATAGGCCACTTTAGCAGCTCAGAACTGGTCATTTCAGCAGGGAGTATATGATCACCCAAATGATTTTTATTTCCATCAAAGCCCAAGGCATATTTTTGTGCATGAATGAATTTTGTCAATATTTCTCTTTGAGAAGCCAAGTTTCTCACATGAGGGCTTTTTTTCTTGAGAGTCTCATCCAAAAGCACTAAGTAAATCCACGCTGGGCATATGAGACACACATGTCTCTTTAAAATTTCATTTACTTATTTTTTTCAGTTAACTTTTAAAAAGATATGTCATACATAGAGGAAAGTGCAAAGAAGTGTACAAGTCCTTGAAGTCTTACAAAGGGAACATACCTATGACCAAGAAAAAGAACATCTCCAGACCCTGGAGCTCCTGTCCTGTCTCTGTCACTTACCCCACAAAGGGGAGTCACTACCTTGACTTCTTACTGCATGGTTATACTTGTTCTGAACTTGCTTCCTTTGCTCAAAATTTTACTTGTAAGATTTATTTGTTGCTATGAGTAGCTGTAGGTCATTCATTCTCCTACCTGTGATATCCCATGATATGAACATACCACATTTTATTGTTGATGGACATTTGGGTTATCTCTAGTTTTTGGTTATTACAAATATTAGAAAATGTTGCTATGGACATTCCTGAACATGTCTTGGTGACGTGTGCACACATTTCTGTTGGGTAAATCCTTTGATGTGGAATCACTTAGCCCAGGTATGCCGATGTCCAGTTTCAATAGATGGGGCCCGTTTTTCTGAAGTGGTTATACCAGTCATGTCTGAGAGTTCCCCTTGCTCCACATTTGTGACAGTTGGGACTGTCTCTCTTTTTAAAATTTTAGGCATTCTGATGGATGTATGGTGGTATCTCGTAGTTTTAATTAGAATTTCTCCATTGTATTGGCCTTTTTCATATATGTATTGGCTAAGTTTTCATTTAATTTACACAAGTAACAAGACTATATCCTTGTTAGATATAATACATGAATATAGAAATGTACTTGAAGCTGAGGTCATACATAAAAGGTAATACATAAAAAGATAAAGTCCCTCTAAAAGCAATCCCTTCCCTAGTTTTGAGCACTGGGCTTGGAGTTAAGAGGCCTGAGTCCAGCGATGGTCTGCCACTGGCTTGTGTAAATTTGGACAAGTCCCCTCTGAGTCTGCCTCTTGTCTATAAAATTAGAGTGTTAACTAGATGGACCATAAGAAGCTCTTTACTTTGATATCCTGAGCACTGTTTCCGTGATTACAAGAAACTCCATGTGGTGGGGATGGCCGTTTGCCCCCATCTCTTCTCTTCATCTTCCTTAGTAACTGAACCTGAGTTTCAGTTGAGCATGCAGCTGCCCCACCTGACTGTATTTTCCAGCCTCCCTTACACAACTAGGTGTGCCCATGTGATTAAGTTCAGACAAGGGCAGAGGGATGTGTGCAACGTTTGAGTTGTGCCCTTATAAAAAGGCATCTTGCCCTCCACTTGCCCGTCTCCTCTTTCTGAGGACTGAAGAGAGGGCCTGATGGTGGAACTGGACCCACCCACCACCTGTGATCACGAGGTGAAGCTGAGATATGCTGAGGATGGTAGAACAAGGCAGGAGCCCTGACCCTCATACCATGTAACTGACATCGCCTGGACAACTTAGAAACATTTCCATCTGAAGCTATCGTTATTTTGGCTTAGAGCACTGAACTTGAATCCTAATACAGGGTGACTGGGGAATGACTTCAAATTGGGTGTCAGGGCAGGTTTCTTTAAGAAAGTGACACTTAAACCAAGATCTTAACAATTGAAAAGGAGACAGCCATACAGATTTGGAGTGAAAGCATTCTAGGCAAAGAGGATGACCACTGGTGCATAATCTCTGAGATCCCACCAGCCTTCTGTGTGAGGGAGACCTCACCAATCATGGTGCCACATCTCCAATGCTGTTGTTTACAATGACCGAACCAAGAGGCTGGTCATGTGACCTGAGCAGGGCCAATCAGAAACCTCTATAGATTTAATATGTGAATAATGGGATAGTAATTATCTGCCCTTCTCTGGAATTATGTATCTTAAGGATTTATAATTGTCTAAGGGTCATGTTGCTGTCAAGTGGCAAAATCCCACCCTAGAATAAAGCCAAGGCAAACCTACATGAGAGCTGGGAAGGGACAGAGGTCTCTGTGAGAATCTTTGACCCTAAATCCAGCCACACTTGACCTTATCACAATCCAGCTGTGAAAACCAGTTATTTCCTTTTTTTGCTATTGAATTGGGTTTCTGTCACTTGTAACCAGGAGTACCCAGAACAGTGCAGACTGTGGGGTGCTGCAGGTCATGGGCCCTAATATGTGGAATTGAGAGTCCATATGGAGCATGGAACAGGTCCAGATTCCCCCTTCCCTAGTTAGGAAATTGGTAATCCAGTGGCTGGTTAAAATGCCTGTTGTTTTTTGGGACCTGCAACCATATGCCCACTGAGGTTGTAGTTTTAGGGATTTTAGTAAAGCAAAAGGTGCGGATGATGGAATGTGTTGGCTATTTGTTGTGGCCTTTAGGAAGAAGACAAATTAGGGTCTAAGCTGGACATCTAAGAGGGAAAGAAGAAAATCAAATCTTGTTGAGAGGGGCCCTTAGTGCTCACCAGATGCTAGATCTGAGAATAATATGCCTTGCTGATTGTGAAGGCTGAGTTCTCTGCCCAAGGATAGAATTACAACTAGCAAGAGCAGGGCACCCAACAGGAGATGGGAACTGTGGAGGAACCAGATCCCCCAGGATTATCCAAACCCCTCCAGCTGCCTGCCTGGCCCTTATTGCCTTTAGAGACAAAACATAGGAGGGGCTGGAGCAGAGAGAAGGCTGGTACCTCAGGTGACAAGTCCTGACTCCAGAGAATGCCGCTCACTAGGACCATGATGCCTGAAGGCAGCTCAGCCTCTTGGTCTGCCCTATTACTGGAGCTAGTAACAGCATCATGTTACACCAGTAATTTTGTTATCATTTACCGGGAAGCGGTATGGCACAGTGAGTAAGGGTCGAGGCCTTGGAGCTGGGTTATGCGAGTTCAAGTTCCAGCTCTGCTGTTTGCGGTGATGGGGGTTTGCTATCCTGTTCTGCCACAAACTTGTTGACCAGCCTTGGGAGAGTCAATAGAAACTCTCTAGATAGAGCTTCCTCATTGCAAACCCAAGCTAAATTTAGCATTCCCCTTCCATCCTGACCCCCTTCCAAGCTTTCTTGTCTCAGTAAATAGCCTTTCAGCCACCCAGGAGCTCAAGCCAAGGTCATCCTTGACATCTAATCTACTTCCTAAATCAATTCCCTACTCCATCCCATGTCACCACTCAGTCCAGGCCACACTTCTCTTCTGTACTCTGCCCCTGGGCTGTAGAAATGCTTTTATAAAATGCAAATCAGAGTGAGTCATTCCCCTGGCTAAAGGCTTTCAAATGGCTTCCCTTTCTCTGGGAATAATGAAAAGGCTCTCCATCTTCCTTAAACATGGCTCTTGAGCCCCTGCATGGTTTGGTTCTGGTCTTTCTCCACTTGGTTCAGGCCTCCCCCACCCCTTCTCTGAGTGCCAGTCACACCCACCTTCCAGCTCACTTTAGCCATGGGGCTCCCTCCCTGGAAGGCTCTTCCCTGAACCTGTCTTGGCTTGGTTGCTCATTCTCCAGGTCTAGGTTTAAATGCCAGAACCTCAGGGAAGCCTTTTCTGATCCTTCAAACCAGGTCAGGCCCTAGTGACCTTCACAGCACCTGTTACCATATCATTGGTAACATGTCTGTCTCTTGGTTCTCTTCTGGAAGATTTATCATTGTTGTGCTCAATGCTGACTCCTTGGGACTCTGGATACACAAAGTTGTTTGCTTCCTGGACTGTTTGTATCTAAAGGGCAGTGTCTGTCTCCCATCTCCTTGTGCCTAGAACATAGCCAGGCCCTATATTTGCTTGGTGATGATGAGTGTGGGATGGTGTTGAAGAATGTTCCCTTCCACACTAACCAGAAATGAGCTTAGGGACCAGGGGTCAGGAAGCCCAGAAACTAAGGTGGCAGGAGGTTCTGGTGTGGTCCAAGTCCTGAGGCCCACCAGTGGTTCATCTCCCATTAATGCTCTGGGCCTCCAGATGACTCTTCAAGTCCCAGTTTTGGCTGGCTACCTCCCAAAGGCTGAGGAATAAGATCAGGTCTTCAGTTAGGCTGGCCACAGCCCTGGGGGAGGACTACCAGGAGTCAGAGCAGAGCTGCCTCTGACTCAAATAATTCTAAATTTTAAAACAGGTTGTACTGCTTTAAAATCCAAATTAATCTTGCTTTGGCTAGAGAGCTGGAATTCTGTCACTTTGCAGACAGGCAAGTGGATTTGCAAACTGGCCCCTCCTTA
Organism: Camelus ferus; assembly: GCF_009834535.1. NCBI lineage: Eukaryota > Metazoa > Chordata > Mammalia > Artiodactyla > Camelidae > Camelus > Camelus ferus. The sequence goes on from NC_045699.1 coordinate 56,804,915, forward strand.
GTTTTATTAGGGGGAAACATTACACTGTGTGACCCTCAGAATAAACTGAAACCACTCAACCAGTTCAACCACAAAGGCAACCCCGTTTCCTCCCATCCCCTCCTGCATTCTCCCCCAGTGTGAAAGCATCAGCAGAATCTGCTAATTGTGTCTCCAGAATGTATCCTGAATACATTCTGCTTCCTTCTCTCCACTGCCACCACCCTGGTCCAGGCCACTGTCATTGCTCCCGAGGCTCTGCAACAGCCTCCCACCCAGGCCTTTTCTGACTTGCCCCTCCGGTGTTTTCAGAACAGCAGAATGTGGGAAATTGGAACACATACAACTCCTGGTTAAAATCCTTCAGATAGCTCTCTATCAGATGCAAGGTAAAACCCAAGCCTCCTAAAAGGTGTAGGATCTACCTTTCCAACCTCCAGGCCTGTCGCCCACCTCGCCTTCCTCATCCTGCTCCCTGCAGCCCTGCCAAGCTCCTCCCACCGCAGGGTCCTGCACACTGTGTCATTCTCGGGGCTTCTGGCGTCTGCTTCCCTCTGCTTTCCGGAAGGGTCTTTCCTTGTCCCTCAGCCTCAGGGAGGGCTTCTTAAGAAAGGCCCAACATCTGTTACTCTGTCTCAGATCCTTTCTTTCCCTCAAAGCACTATTAGACTTGTAACTGCTTTATTTGTCTGTTTTCTTGTTGTCTGTCGCCCCCCGTTCTCCTTGTGTTGATTCCATGCAGACAAGCTGAGGTCTGTCCTGCTATATCCCCAGGACCCAGCACTGTGCCTGGGCACAGAGCAGATGATCTCAAAAAATAGCTCTTCACTCAAAGCCTTTTTGGTGGTGGCATCTCCAACAGTCACAAACTCTCTCTCTGCTTCTGAATTCTGATCCTTAGGCAGCATTTCTGCCTGTTAATGAATAAGTCTTCTCTGCTCATTAATGAGTAATTTTTCTCTGGGTTTATGGCTCAGAGTAAAACAGATCTCAGGCAGCCTGGAAATCATTGGCCTATGTGGGAACTGCCTTCCAGAGGAATCAAAGCAAATCTGAACCCTAAACCCAGCATGTCAATCTAGGCCTCGGTCCCAGTGTGCCCAGCTCTGCTGCCAGAGGCTTTGAACTTCCCAGAGCTTCTTAGGGTCCAAGATCTAACTGCCCTCCTTTTCCCTTATTGCGCCAAGCTCTTCTCCCAAGCCCCACCAAGCCGATGCCTGTGACTCATGGTGGCTTTCAAGCTGAGGCCACGCCAGAGGAAGAAGCCGGGGTGGCAGAGGTGAGCCTCATGGCTGACCCAGGGGAGAGAAGGGGAGGCTTAGGAGAGCCCGTGAGGATGTGGCTGCGAGTGGGAAGATTTGGCACGCTGGCAGCAACCACCCAGGGCTTCTGGGTGCCTGCCAGCATGTAAGCAGGAAGAGGGCACGATCGCACAGTTCTAAAAGCAGCATTTACTTTGGTTTTCACTTCTCCAAGACCTGGGAATTTTAGAAGCTCTAGTTCTTGGGTCTTGCATACTTTCTCCATCACTCCTTCAGCCACTGCAGTAGCTGAGGCGTGTAGTAGGTGATGATGATGTCGGCACCTGTGTCGGGAGGGAAACAGGAAGCCGGGGAGGGGCCAGGCATCAGCTCTGGGAATACCTTCTGGGAGACGAGGGTCAGGGAGGTAAGAAGGCTACTGTGAAAGAGGCACAGCCCTGGGTGTCCCAGCCTAAGACTGAGCTCAGTTCCGGTCAATCTGAGCCCTGTACCCTGTGTGACCTGGGGGGAAGGCATTTTATACTGGGCCTCAGTTTGCCAATGTATAAAACCGCACAGTGGGGGAAACTGTAAGCTGTGTTTCCTCCTCAAGCTGTGTGCTTAACCAACAAAACCATCTCCCATTTATGAGTGATAAGCATATGCCAGTTACATGCATCATCTTATTTCATCTTTTTTTGGGGGGGTAATTAGGTACTTTAGTTTACTTATCTTTTTTAATGGAGGTACTGGGGATCAAACTCAGGACCTTCTGCATGCTAGGCAGGCACTCTACCACTGAGCTATACCCTCCCCTTCATTTCACCATCTTGACAACCATCTTATCCCTAGTTTAGAGACGAGGACACTGAGGTTGGAGTGGCTTGTCCAAGGTCTCAAAATCGAAAAGCAACAGGGGACTCCGCTTGCTTCACTGTTCCATATTCTGTTCCCTAGTTTCACATCGCTTCCTCAACCTGTCTGTTTAGATCACTGGTATTTCCAGGCAGAAGACCTTAGGCTGTCTCATGACTTTGATTCCCTATTAGGGCAAAGTGCTTGTTGGTCCCTGTGGCACATGTCAGAAAACCCCACCCCTGCCTGCTTACCTGCTCTGCGCAAGGCGGTCATGACCTCCAGCACGGCAACCTTGAGATCAAACGCCCCAGCCTGGGCTCCGTGCCAAAGCATGGCAAACTCTCCAGAAACGTGGTACACAGCAAGAGGGAGCTCAGGGTGCTGCAGAGAAGCAGTGGGGACAGACAAGTTGAAGTGGAAGGTGGATGTGCCTCAGGGAGTGTCCCTTCCTCCCTGCCCCATGTGTGACCGTCTTGAGCCCCACACCCTGAGCGTGATACTGGCAGCTTGGCCCATTCTTGAGCCATTAAAGCAGAGCTGTTCCAAGACTCCCGCAAGCCCTGGTGCACAGGGCCACAGGCAGGGACAGGGAGGGGGAAGGGAGGGTTCCCGTTCTGGGGCAGATCGCTTCCAACTCTGGGATTCTGCAGTCCCTCGATCCAAGGTCCCAGAATCTGTGGACACACTGTCATCTCCCCTCTGTGGCCTCTGCCCTGTGCTCACCTTGTTCTTTACCTCCCGCACGATGTCCAGGTAGGGGATTCCTGGCTTCACCATAAGCATGTCGGCTCCTTCCCGAACATCCCGGTCCTAAGGTATGAGGTATGGTGTGGGCAGTGCCCGGGAGGTGAGGTGAGAGGGGGACAGGCTGGGTGGGGCTAAAGCTCTGGTCACTCACCACTGCGCGGAGGGCCAGACCTCGCGCTCCGGGCGGCAGTTGGTAGCAGCGGCGATCTCCAAAAGCTGGGCTTGACTGAGCCGTGTCCCTGGGAAGCAGAGGCACCAGGGTGGGCTCCAGCTTTGGGCTATCGGGCCATAGATTCAATGGCAGAACCCTATCTGTCCCCACTCACCGGAAAGGTCCATAGAAACAGGAAGCAAATTTGGCACTATAGCTCATCACTGATACCTACGGGGAGACAGTAGGTGTCGAGGCTCAGCCAGCCCTTTCCAGGTGTCCCACGGTGAAGGACAGGGAGAGAAAGGACCCAGGCTGGAAATAGAGGCCTGTGTCTAGCCCCATTGGAGCTCCAGGCTTTGATTTCCCCATCTCAGGTACAGCTAGAGGTGCAAGTCTGGTCCAGGCTCTCTCACCTCCCCTTGTCTCTCCCTGCACTTACCCTGTTGCCGAATCCATGTGCCATCAGAGCCTCCTTGATGGCTTCCACACGTCCATCCATCATGTCCGACGGGGCTATCACCTGACACCCTGAACGGCAGAGGGTGGCCTTCAGAACTCTGGGACCATCCCACTCGCTCTGCCACCTCCCCGACCCAGAGATGCACATCCCTGACGGTGGTTCACTCACCTGCCTTGGCATAGGCCAGTGCCACCTCCGCCAGCCGCTGGCGGCTCTCCTCGGCTTGGAATGAGCCATTCTCACTCAGAAGCCCTGCGGGACAGATGGCTGGGTTTGGGGGAGCATCTCAGGCCTTGGCCCGTCCCCACTGCAGTGGGAGTTCAGGGGGACGGCAGGGCTGGCGGAAGGAGGGAGCTCACCGCAGTGACCGTGGGAGGTGTAGGGGCACAGGCAGACATCACAGGCCACCAGGAGGCTGGGGAAGTTCTTGCGCAACAGACGGATCGCCTCAATAGTTGGGGAGTCCTCAGAGTCGGCTGCAGAGCCCCGCTCATCCTAGTGGCGGGTGGACAAAGTGGTGTGTTGGTCACGTGAAGCTGTTGGGAGGCACGTGGCCAGCCATCAGAGCGCAGCCCCAGCCCTCCTTTTATCACCACCACCGTCCCTGGACAAGGAGGCACAGTGAGGACTGTTCGCATTTTGCAGAGGGGACCTGACTTGCCCGTTCAGGGAGCCACGGCCCTCCTTAGCTTCCTGACCCTACATGGCTGGTGTTTGAAGGGCAAGGGCCAAGGCCATTCACCGGTGGCCCCAGGGCCAGCACAAGGCCGGAGCGAGGGTGTGGTCAGTGTGGAAATTCAGCTAAGCCTCACCCGTCCTCCCCTTCCCTTTCCCTCTGGTCCCCTCCTCTGATTCTTCACCTTGGGGACTCTGCTGGGGACACCAAAGATCAGGACACAGCGCAGGCCCTCCTCCACCAGGGGCTTCAGCATCTCTCCTAGCCGGTTCACACCATACCTGCGTGGAGGGGCTAAAGTGAGGCAGGTCCCAGGCAAGGGTCCCTCCCACCCCTCTGGCCTGTGCCTCTGTTAAGAGCCAAATTGCACAGGCACCAGGAGGGCTCAAGCCCCACAGTATAGACTGGAAAACTGAGGCCCCACATAGCAGAGCTATGGGATTCAGGTGTGGAAGGCCCTTTCAAGGTTCTGTTTTTGAACTCCCTTCTGAGGTTTAGCTTTCTTCTGCTATGATGCCTCTGGTGGTGGGTAGCTCATTACTGTACGAGGCTGCCTCTTCTGTTGTGAAACAACTCTGACCCTGAGAAAACCCTTCTGAACTGAAGTTGTCCTCTCCGGATCGTCTACCTCCTGGGGCTGCTTCTGCTTCCTGGCACCTCCACCTGTGAAATTGCTCCCTCCAAAATAACCCTGCCCTCCCCTCCAGGTCTCCTACCTGGCCACTCCTGGGAGGCTGGCGATAGGCTGTTTATCATCAGGAACATCCCTGCAAGAGTGGGGGATGGGCTATGGATTGGTAGCTGTGGGAAGGGCCAGTGGTGAGGGGGTGACTAGGAGGGATGCTTGGGAAGCTGGGAAGGAATATGGAAGTAGAGGTGGTGGGAGGAGGATGGGATCCCGGGTCTGGTTCCCCTGCCTGGCCAAGCCCAGGGCCTGAAATAATAATAGGAACAACAAGAATAGCAGTGACAACAAGCAACTGTACTATAAGAACAGTACTCGGAGGAAGGAGTCAAGTGGTTATGAACTTGGACTCTCAAGTCAGAAGGTCCTTGCTTGCTATCTCAGCCACTTACTGACTGGGTGACCTTGGCCAAATGGAATTTTTTTTGAGTCTCAGGCCCTTCATCTGTATGCTGGGTGGATTCATTCATTCTCTTGACAACTATTTACTGAGCACTTATTGTGTGCCAGGTACTGTTCTAGGCTCTGGCGATACAACCGTGAACAAAACAGACAAAAACCCCTGCCCTTGTGGAGATGACATTCTAAGGGATAATCTCCGTATTTTTCTCATATGAATACTGTCAGGAGTGAATGAGGTAATATACGTAGGTGCTTGGCACAGTACAGTAGTAGCTGGGACACAGTTAAGTCCTCAGTTTAAGTGTCAGCTGTTGCTGTTATGAATGGTCATGACTGTCCCCTCTTACATGTACACAGCACTTTACAATCTACAGAACATCTTCTCAGCTTCTGCTCTATTGCAAAAACTCAGGATGACAGTCAAGGGTTATTTTTATTTTCCAAGTGGAAGGACTATTTCTTCCAAGGTTTGTTTTTTCCCTAAGATGGCTGTCCTTAACCCAGTAGGCTACTTCCAGTACCTTGAGCTCCCAGCTGGCAGCCCACTTTACCACCCACAACCACACAGACACCTGCCCACTCCCACAGACCCAACCCACCCCCTGCAGACCAGAGACCTGGCTCACTTGGGGACTCACGTGACAAAGATGGGGTAGATGAGGTTGGAGGCACTGAGGGTGGTGGCGGCTGTCTGCCAGGTCCGAAGCAGTGGGTGGAAGTAGCCGCTGTGCAGGACTGACTGGGGCTGCATGGTGGGCAGGGGGGCACAGGGCAGCCTGCTGGTTGGAATGGACGGTTTCTGGGGGGTCTGCGTGCTCAACTCTGTGGGAGTGATGGCAGGTGCATGAGACATGGCCCCTGGCACCAGGAGATGGTCACATACCCCCAGGCTCTTCCAGATTCCTGCCTCCCCTGCTCCCTGCCCCAGTGCTACTCCTCGTATGGTTCACCAATCCCTGCCTGTCTACACCAAGTAGACAAAGGAAAGTAGGCGTTCAGAAACTGAATTTCAGAGCGATTTGACTCTTAATAATATAAAATCTGGGTTCGTATTTTATATGGTCTCTCTTTTTTAAAACAACATGTCTCTAGTAAATTCACTGTATTTTATCAAAGAATCAGTCTGGGATGGACTGGAAATTAGTATGAGAAGCCCTGATCAAGCCACTACTTAACCTTTGTTTATTCCATGAACAATGTCATGTGCAAGGCAGAACTTTTAGAAAAGCACAGATAAGCAAAGAGAAAACTCTTCCGTAATCCTACCTCTAAAGAAAAGCACTGTTAACCCCCTGGTTCACGGACTTCTTGTCGGGCAGGACACTAAGAGGATTAAAGAGCATCTTGCCCGACAGACAGACAGACAGACAGACAGACCCCCTGTGGAGTAGCCACGGAAGCTGTCTTTTCCAGCCTGAGACCTTCCGCTGCTCCTCAAACACCAGCCACACTTGGCCACCTTCTGGCTGTCTTCCCACAACCTCCCCACCCCCAAACCCTCCCGGGTTCTCCCCCAGACGGCCCCTCCTTCCTCTGGCACTGCAGCAACTCTTCTTGCCCAGATCACAATCTCTCTTACATAACAGTTCTCTGTGGACCTAGCTTGTCTTGTCTCAGTAGGCAGAGCTTCTGCAGGGCAAGGTCCAGAGTTAGTTCATTTTTGCCTCCCCCACAGCTGTCTGCCACCCAGTCAACAGGTAATTACATGAAGTACAAGTACAAGGTGCCCTAAACTCCAAGTAAGGGATGTAAGACTGGAGGAAACTGGGGCATTAACATTTGTTTCTTGAGTACCTACTATGTGCCAGGCCACGCTGGGCACTCGCACATATGATTTCTCATCGAGTTGGCACTGCAGTCCTGGGAGGTTGGGCTGACCAAGTGCATCTTGAAGAGGTGGAGCCTACTATGAATGAACCACGGCTTCCAATGTGAGTCAGGAGGCAGGAGAAGCTTGTTGGAAGGAGATAAGACTTGAACTAGGTTTTGCAGGATGCGGGTGTTCAGCTTGGCAAAGGGAAAGGCGAGAGCGTTCCCTTAGGAAGGGAAGAAAGGGGCCAGGGTGGGGAAAGAGGCTGGGCTGTGGACTGTTCTGAGGACTGGAGGCAATGGAGGGTGTATGTTTGGAGGGGAGGGGCTGAGGTGGTGGAAGGAGGGCAGACTGAGGACTAGGAAGATTTCTGAGCAGGAGGCAGGGGAGTGGCCTGGTCAAAGCCTGGCTTTAGGAAGATAATTTTTGCAGCCTGAGTAGAGCAGACTAGAAGCAGAGGACAGAGGCTGTGGGTTCAGAGGGGCGGAGAAGGAGGGGCCGTCAAAAGGCGGCCAAGAGGCAGTCTCTAGGGGCCGATGCTCTAGCTTGCTTGACCCTGAGGGCAACAGAGACAGGGACAGGCAGGAAGAGGGCGGTGGGGAGCCAAGCTTGGAGAGGAGGTGGAGAGCTCGATTTCAGACACTTCCTTTTGGAGGTGCCTAATAGCCAAGTAAGGGAAAAAAAACAGAGCCACAGATCTCTCCCTTTATGAATGGAACCTCAAGTCCAGAGAGAGGCAGGGACTTACCCGAGGCTGTACACTCTCTGGGCCTGGTGTTGGGGGGGGGTCCTTTAGTACATTGATGATGCCTTCCTATCTCCCACCTCCCAGTCTCCCAGGCCACTTTGGCTCCCTCCCAGCCAGCTCAGGGGCCTATCTTGTCTGATCCTCCTCCTGGGCAGGCTTGGGGTTATCAGGAGCCACACGGGCTCCACCCTACCACCAGTCCCCTGGGCCAGCACATCATCTGACCCAGGGGCAAGCCAGGCCTCCCCAAAGATGTCCCAACCCCCATATGAGCAATCATCCAGCAGATACAAAGTCCTGAGTGCCCATTCTGTGCAACATTCTGCTTTCAGGTCTAGCCCAGCCTAGGTTAAGTCACTTGCCCAAGATCACGCAGCCAGTTAGTGACTGAGCCAGAATTTGAGTTTGTGTTAGAGTGACTGCAGGGTTTTACCTAATGTACCCAACACTATTGAAAAACACTTGATTCAGTAGGCAGCTATCTACCTATACTCTCTCTGCCTTGGGGCTGGAGAGATGGAGGATACCAGAGAAAAATATACTGAGTGAATGTTACGTGCCAGGCACTGCACTAGGTACTTTATATATATATAAAATCTCATTTAATTGCTGGGAGTTGTTCTAATTTTAGTGATAAGGAAACAGAGGCTCAGAGAGGTTAAGTGACTTGCTCAATGTCATTCTGCAGAGTCATATCATGTTTTGAAGCTAGGTTTTTATGTCTCTGACTCCTTTCCCAGAAAACAACCTTTGTAGCAGCAGGCCCCTGGCTTCTGGAATCTAAAGCTGCATTCCAGTAGCCTCAACTCAGCATCTACTTCAGAAGGCTGAGGAGCAAATAAATGCCTTCTGCTTATCGGAAGCAACAGGGCAGGGCTGCCCAGGGGCCTTGCAGTCCAATTCACACAGAGACTAGGGGCTTGGGGGTATGGGTCAAGGGAGGAGGGTGAGAGTGGTGAGAGGGGGGACTTACTAGGGCGGTCCACTTGTATCTGTTTTTTTAATTTTAGGATTCAGTGAGATTTGAGAAATGGGTAAGAGAGCTGAAAAAATTAAAAAGTTAAAAATCACCGAGCTTGTTTAATCCCTTACATTCTGATGTGGAAAGAAGGGAACAGAAAGGCAACAGGAGCTGTTTGACATCCACAATGACTCAGGTATAGAGCTAGGCTTGATCTTGGGTCTCTTGGCTTCTCCTCAAGTGCCCTGTTACCTGCACCAATGCATAGTCATTATGTTACAACATGTGCTTAATAAATATCTGTGGAGTAAAACAGAGCAACAGAGGTGCTTCTCTCCTTGCAGAGTCAAATCCAGGTGGAAGTTTTGCTTTGTAAAAAGTCCCTCACAGATTGGAAGATTTTCGCATACTGGGGAGTGGTACTTCTCCCAAATCAAGGGAGCCTGGAAGCCACAGCTTAAATCCTGTTACTCCACACTGAAGACAAGGGCAAGCCATCATGGGATTCAGAACAGGTTAGTTAACTGGAAGGCTGTATCAGGCAAAGCAGAAAGAACAATGTTTCAGGGTCAAACAGTCCCAGGGCTGATCTGTGCTGTGTGTGTGACTATGGGCAAGGTTACAGAGTCTTCATTTCATAATCCATAAAATAGGAATGATACTACCAAACTCGCAAAGCTGTAGAGAAGATCAGAGATAGGAAAGAGGGACGTGCCTGGAAAAGCAGCCACACAGTAAAACTGGAGCTACTTCTACTACTGTTAGGAGTAGAAGGGAGCTGGAAGTCGATCTCCTGGTGTGCCATCACAGCTGTGTCTTCTGCACCACACCCAGAAGGAAGAACTTTCACTCAAACCAGTATGGGCCACAGAGTGTTCCAAGATATCTGAGGTGGGGCCCCTGCCTTCCAGCAGTTTATGTGATGGAGGAGATACAATCACCACACAGATGCTACAGTAGAGGGGTGGACTAGGTGATATGGGAGGGACCTGTGTCTCTGGGAGTCGAGGATGGATGACTTCATGGAAGAGGAGACACTGAGGGATAAGAAAATTTTCAGATTGACTGTGAAGGTAACATTCTCAATTTGGGAGTAACCTAAGTTGGGCCCTGAGAGCTACATTCTGGAGGGGCTGAGAAGAGCTGTAGGACCAGAACCTGCCCCTACTCCCCATGTTGTGCACCACCGGATTCCAGAGGCTGTGGTTTTGGCACAGCGGGCTAGGAGCTGCTGCCAGCTATGGCAGGCTCTGCCACCAGCAGGGGAGGCAGTCAGGAGGGCCAGCTAGGTAGAAGGTGGCCAGGGCTGAGAAATCCAAAGCCCCAGCAGCACCCAGGATAGCGACTGTCAGGTAGTTCTAAAAAGGGACCGATAGGCTGCCTGTTTATTCAACCCACATTTCCTGAATATCCACTCTGGGCCTGCCCCAGTGCTAGAAACAGGGATTAAAGAGAAGAATGAGACCCAGGCCCTGACTTGGCTTTGAAGAGCCCAGTCTCCTCTGGGATTAGACATTTGGAGCAGTAAGGAGAATTTGCCAGTTTCACAAACTCCTAGAATATTGATTAAGAGGGTTCTTAAAGTTGTCTGATTACATCATTGAAATGATAGGGAAACTAAGCTCGAGAAGGGCAGACTCTGGTCCAAGATCACATAGGGGGGTCAGTGGCAGATCTGGGGCTAGAATCCAGATATCCAGCAGTGAAGTCCTCAGTGCCCACCATTACCCCTTGATAACTTTAAGTACAGATTTCAAAGCTGCTTCTCAGCAGAGTTGGGCTCCTGAAGAGCTCTGGGTGATGTGGGTAGGGGAGGGAGGAGGTAAAAGGGCAACCTAGACCTGGCAGCAGCTGGAAGCATGATGGTTAAGCCTGTGAGTTTGGGAGTCTGTAGATGTGGGTTCAAATCCTGGTTCTGTAACTTTCCAGCTGTGTGACCTCAGTTTCCTCATCTCGTAAATAAGGACTTAAACGGACCTCAATGGGCTGTTGTAAGACTGAATGGGCCAATGCATGTAATGTACTTACAAGCCAAGCACAGAGTGGCTATTATTGTTTGCACCTCCCTCCCCCATCCTGCGAGGCACCTCGGGCTCTGCACTGATGGAGACTGCCCCCGCGATCTCCAAGGAAATGGACCCCAGAGAGGAGACTGGGAGCCCAGACCCGGGCCTCCCAGGGCTACAGCCATGCAGAGATCCCGACCCCGCCGCAGTAGGACAATCTACCTCTAAGACCCCAATTAGGGGTCCCACAGTGACTCCGTCCCCGGGTGCACCGCGAGCACTTCTGCCGTACAGCACAACCTGGATCTGGAGACACAAGGCTCTTGGTGCCACAGTCCTCGCCTCCCAGTCCGCCATCTCGCCGAGTCCGGCCCCCTACTCACCTATCTCCCTAAGGAATCCGAGCCGCCGCTCCCGCCACCGCAGTCGCGCGCTTTAGTCTCCCCGGGGCCCACGTGGGGGCGGGGCGGCTTCCCCGGAAGCAGCAACCCCCTCACAGCCCGCCCCAGACCTCCTGCAGGCCACGCCCCCTGCGGGCACATTGCCTGAGGGCAGGTCAGCTCCGGCCGCGGCCCCGCCCACGCACGTCGGCAGGCCTGGCCAATCGAGTGTGCCGAAAGGGACCGCCCCTCCCTTCGCCGGGGTCCGCGCATGTGCCGGGGAAGGCCCCAGGGAGCCCACTTGGGGGCGCAAGAGCAGTTCAGGAGGGGTGCTGCGTGAGAGCCGGCTGGGAAGGCGGTAACATCTCTAAGGTTTTCTTCACAGCCCTTCTCTTCCCAGCCTATCACATACTTGGCGCTGGTTGTTTGTGGAAAGAACAATTACATGTCAAGGACATTAAAATAACACCATGATGTCCAACACAATAGCTAAGTCCGTTTTTGCCATCTGAACATTTTAAAGTTGTTGGGTTCAGCACCGGGCTGCCATCCAAGTTTCCAGAGAAAATTTATTCCAGCGTAATTACTCAGGGCTTACTCTGTTGCACAGTTTGGGAGATGTGATGTGAAAGACATGGGCACTTTGGAAAGACTCCAAGTCTGAGAGGGGCATCCGACCTCGCTATCTATGATGGGTACAATGAGAAATTTGACCAAAAGTCGGGTGGTAGGAGGGCGGTGCGGCAGAGTATGTGCAAGGGCAGGAGGGATCTGCTGAGGCTTATGGGGCTTGGATGAACTGGCAGGATCGAAGAGTGAAACAGGGGTAGGGATCCATAACCTAGCAAAGGAATTTCTTTATAAAGGTGAGAGGGATTACTGAAAAGTCAAGTCTGAACTGTGAAGGATGCACATGGGTGTATGACATTTATTGTCAGATTTTATTTCTCAAAATTTGTACACCAGACCTGTTTTATACCTCTCCAAGTCGAAGAGGCAGAGGCTTAATGCTAGGGAAATAAGACACTGCTTAGTTCCCAGCTGCTGGAGTTCTGATTTGTGTTCAAATATGAAAGGTGGTGGAAAGAAAGTAGTGTTTTGTGTGTATGAGTCAGGGACAGTACCATACATTTCACATTCACTTATCTAATTTTGACAATAACTATGTTACTATGAATTTTATAGATTGGAAAAAACAATCGCCGGAAGATTAATTTCCCCCGTCACAGTGGGCTTTCTCTTCAATGTCTGCTAACCATACTCCTTCAACACGTAGGGGTAATTATTGTTTATTTTTCCCCCCAGTTTAGATCCCCTGCCCAATATTTCTTTCGTGACACCTGTTCCATCTCTGAGTTTACTGATAACTAATTAGGACCGTTTACCTCTAAGATCTCAAACAGGGGGGGAAATTTAAGAATGTTACTGTTTGGTGTAATCTGTTTTCCCTATGTCTCTCTTATTTTTGACTGAAAAACGTGTTCCCACTTCCTGCACCCCCCTTTAAACTATAATTTTCTCTTAATCTGTCACTCTTATCCATAAAAAATATTGTGAATGCAATAATACAAATAAATCTTGAACAGAATGTTGAGCAAAAGGAGTCAGACACAAGAGTACATATTGTATGATTTCGTTTATGTGAAGTACAAACCCAGGCAGAATTAATCTGTGCTAGAAGTCAGGACGACTACTACTGGGGAGATAGGGAGTGACTGGAAGGGAGCCCAAAGGCTCTTTTTTAGGGTGCTGGTCATGTTGTTTATTGATCTCAATGTGAGTTTCATGGATGTGTTTAGTGTGTGAAAATTTATCAAGCTCTGCTTTTATTTGCCCTTTTTGGTATATTTTACTTAAGACAAAGAAAAAAAACCCCATAAAATCCAAACTCCACCAAACTATTATGAATACCTCCCAGGTAGTTACATGGCATTGTGCTAAATGCTTGTGAAGAGCATAAAAAGAACTAGAGATTAGTGGTTGCCAGGGGATGTGAGGAGGAAAGCATGGGGAGGGAGTAACTGTCTGACTGGTATGGGGTTTTATTTTGGGGTGATGAAAATGTTTTGGAACTAGATAGAAGTGGTGGTCGTGAATGTGCTAAATGCCACTGAGTTGCCTATTTTAAAATGGTTAATTTTATGTTCTGTCAATTTTATATCAGTTAAAAAAGAAAATTGCTTCACCAAATGCAGTGTGATATTCTGGATTGGATCCTGGAAAAGAAAAAGCACATTAGTGGAAAAACTGGTGAGATACCAATAGTTTGGTGTTTAATCGATAGTTTGGTTTTTTTTGTTTGTTTGTTTGTTTGTTTGTTTGGTTTTTTAGTTTTGACAATTGTACCATGGTTATGTAAGATGTTGACATGAGGGGAAATTGTGTGATGGTTATATGCAAACTCTCTGCACTCTTTGCTACTTTTCTGTAAATCTAAAATTGTTCAAAAAAAAAAAGGAAGGAGCAGCAGCAGCCAGGCTATGGGCCACTGGATCAGAATCCCAGCTTTCATAAATTAGTGGTAAGATCTTGGGCAAGTCAGTTCTCTCTGATGAGCCTCAATTTCTTGTCTGTGAGAACAGGAGATTAGGCTGCAAAAGTAATTTTGCATCGGTAAGGATGATAATCCTCCCATCCTCCGAACCCAGATCACAATCTCTAGGCATGAAGAGGAGAGATGAGAAACAGATGAGAAACATTACCCTAGCCTAGTAGAGAAACTTCAAAATCCAGATCCTACTACAAGGATGATAGAGGTGTGGCTGAGAAAAACCAGTGGATGACCTCAAACATTCTTCCCAGTCCTTGAATTCTGTAGTTTTAACTTATAGTTCCAACTCTCAGGAAACATTTTTCTTAGGTAATCAAAATTTGGTGAGAACTAAAGTCATGTGGAAGAAGAATTCTTTGGGGGATTCATTTTTTTCCATTTTTAAAAATTGAAGTATAGTCAGTTTACAATGTTGTGTCAATTTCTTGTGTACAGCATCATGTTTCAGTCATACATATACATACATATATTCCTTTTCATATTGTTTTTCATTATAGGTTACTATAAGATATTGACTATAGTTATACTATACAGTATAAACTTATTTGTCTATTTTATATATAACAGTTAGTATCTGTTAATCCCAAACTCCCAATTTATCCTTTCCCACTCCTTTTCCTCCCTTGTAACCATAAGTTTATTTTCTAAGTCTGTGAGTCTGTTTCTGTTTTGTAAATAAGTTCATTTGTGCCCTTTTTTTTTTTTTTTAAGATTCCACATATCAGTAATAGCATATGCTATTTTTCTTTCTCTTTCTGGCTTACTTCATTTAGAATGGCGGTCTCTAGGTCCATCCGTGCTGCTGCAAATAGCATTATTTTATTCTGTTTTATGGCTGAGTAGTATTTCATTGTATAAATATACTACAACTACTTCACTCATTCATCTGTTGATGGACATTTAGGTTATTTACATGTCTTGGCTACTGTAAACAGTGCTACTGTGAACATTGGGATGTATGTATCTTTTCATATTAGAGTTCCCTCAGAATATATATGCTCAGGAGTGGGATTGCTGGGGGGGATTCATTCTTGACTGAAGACTTATGTGGGGTAGAAGATTACAATAGAAGGTAAGGTGAGCCCTCCTTAAGCAGCCTTTGAGTAACAGGTCTAGGAATAGATTTGATTTAATAAAAAGCAGCAAGGCACTGCAGCATAGCAACATTCTAGGAAGAGCCACTTGGCAAGCAGTACACAGAGGAAGCTAGGGGAAGCAGAGATGAGGCAGGAAACTGAGCTCAAAGGAAGCCATACAAGTCCAGATGGAACTTGAGGGCTTAGCTAAGTGGTGCCCATGGGAGTTAAAAAATGATCTGTTTCTACATATATGTACCCCTATGTTCATTGTGGCATTATTTATAATAGCCAAGATATAGAAACAACCTAAATGCCCACCACCAGATGAATGGATAAACAGGGTGTGGTATATATATACACACGCACATACAGACACACACAATGGACTACTACTCAGCTATAAAAGGATGAAATCTTGCCTTCCATGACAACATGGATGGACCTTGAGGGTATTATGCTAAGTGACATAAGTCCTATGGAGAAAGACAAATACTGTATGATTTCACTTGTATGTGGAGTATAAAAAACAAAAACCAAAATAAATGAACAAACCAAACCAAACCTACAGAGAACAAAGTAGTGGTTACCAGAGGGGAAGGGGTGAGGGGAAGGAAAAATTGGTAAAGGGGATCAGCAGTATGGCGATGGATGGAAGCTAAATTTTTGGTAGTGAGCATGTTACAGGGTAATACAGAAATAGAAATATAATGTTGTACACATTATATGAAACATGTTATAGATATTACTTCAATACATTTTTTACAAAATTAGATACAATTAGAAATGAATAAATATAGAATGAATAAACTGGAATTAAACTTGAACTATTTCAATATTCCTTAATGTTCTTCTGCTCCAAAAACAATCAAATACTTTACACTGCCTATGATGTCTACTAGAAGCCAGAGATTAGTCTTTAATTACAGAGTGCAAATGTTACGCTGTATATGTGTCCACTTTACATTCTCCTATTATGAAAGAGAACAAATTTATCATAGACAAGATTATGTTATATTGATTCTTTCAAAGAATCTCAGTGCTCCTTATAAAAATGAGGATTCTTTCCAGTTCTGAAGCTGTTCTGTTAATTCAAAGGGAAATGAAAATGTGTACAGAAGAGAAAAAAAAAAAAAAACCCAAAACCAAAACAAAACCCCAAAGCCTTGTGTACATGGCACTGTGTAGAATTTTGTTATCTTTTAAAACTCCCCTTTCTCCTAGGTATTAATACTGCCAAATTAGAGATGAAAAAACTGAAGTTCATTATACTTGAAAAAAATTAATTGTATAATAACCAATTATGAAGGGCTCATCAGTGTATGCTATTTTCCCAGAGACAGTACTGTGACACTGTATCTGTTTTATCATCAATATAAATTTCAAGGGAGAAATAAGAAACAAATATATTGAATAACTTTGGCTTTCATTCAAATATAACTTTGAGAGGTGGAAAAAATAAAGGAATGCTGTTTCTGCTGTGAAAAAAAAAAAGCCACTGGGTCTAATGCCTGTTGAGGTTGTATATCTGTGAAATATGATTTGAAAAGCTATGTAGATTTGAGGTAATATAGTGTTATAGCTGAAATCATGGCGAAGCAGCAGCGTTCCTTAAGGTTTGAGTTAATACTTGAAAGCATTTAGAACAGTGCTGGACACACAGCAGGGACTCAGTCAGTGTTTGGAGTTGTTGAGCATCTTTTATGTACAGGGTGCCCATTGCAGCCATGGAGGGCTGTCACTGTGGTTGAAGAGTAGCACCCTTTCCTGTTGACGAGCAGCATCTGCTGGTCATCCAAGATGATGCAGGATCCCATATTTACAAGGGTCTGGTCCAGTCTGCAAACCCAAAAACTATATAGAGCATCATCAGTGGGTCCTCCTCAAAAGCACACTTATAAACAAGCAGGATGAAATGGGAGTCTTCACTTTTAACAAGAATGTTCTTTATTTATACAAAGCATTATAATTTTCTCAATATTCTTCACTCATTTATCACAAACTTTTCACTGTATCCATTTATCAAATTAACAGTGTCAAACTACACTTCACTACCTGTCAACCTCCGAGCACTCTACTTAGAGACAAACAAAAAAGTGCTTGAAGCACCAAATGGAAAGAGAAGAAAAGGAAGAAAGGTCAACAGAGATACTTCAGAAGCAGTTAAAGAGGATGGTTTTGGGGGAGGAATTAAGATTCTTGAGCACCATCAGATTTCCCTTATGGTTCAGAGGTTTACAAAATCATTTTTTAAAAAGATGAGATTAGAACTAGGGAATTGGAGAAACCTATACTTTGGGATATTAAACAGGTCATCAAAGTTTGTGGACAGCAAGAAGTGAGAAAAAGGACAGAAAGTGGGAATGGGGAGCAGAGGAGAGGCTTAACAGAGACAGGAGGTAAGAAGCACAGAGGGACAAAGCTGTGCCTAGAAGAAATAAAGTTTGGAACCTGTCATGAATTGAAGGAATGAAAAGCCATAGTCACAGGTCTGAGAGATGGAGTACAAGAAGAGAAAGCCTGGAATTTTATACCTTCCAGGAGGTGATGGCAAATCCTGAAGCTGTACAATGGCAGGCAGTGAGGTGCATTTAAGACTAACCGATCTGTTTTGTAAGAGTAAGACACTGGCACACCCTGGCTTGACTCATTCTACTCTACACTGCTGATTTAAAAGCATTATGTGCCCAGAATGTAGCCACCCAAGCAGGTTACATGCCTATAGGCAATATAGAAGAGCTCCAAGCCAAATGAGTGTGTAGAAACCAAAATTCAATTAATGTTACTGCCAAGTGAAGAGACAACAGAACAGATTTCATTGTTCTCCAACACCCTTTTAGTAGTTTCCTAAAGCTAAGCCATCTGATCACTTGTAATAAGCTAGTATTGCCAAATACTGTACAAACAGGCTGACCATGATCAAAACCCCAATTTTTCCTGAGCCTTGACTGCCTCTGTGATCTGGGAACACAGTAGGTAGTATGGAAGTTATTATTACTTTTTTAGGGGGTGGTGTGGGGTGGGGCAGGTGGGTGGGAGGGAACTAGGGGTCAAAAACTGCCTAACTATATATGTAAGTAAACAAGAGAGAACAAATCGACCAATTAAATTAGCCATTCAGAATCACTCTTGCCAAAAAGTCATAACCTTCAGACTGATTAAGCAAAACAGGGTTCTGCTACTCAGATGCTCTGAGTCTGGGAAGTGCTGGTTTTGATGATGATTCTAGTCAGTTTTTATTTCGTTCTTCTCAGGCTCTTCTGCCTAAGACTACTCTGCCCAGCAGGAAAAAGCTTCACACAAACGTGTACCACGTTTCAAAGTGGTACCTTCCAAGGTGCCAGTCTCTGCATCCTCTTCAGTTGTCTACTTCCTCTTCTTCATTCTGTTCTTCTTCTTCCAGCCTTTCCTCATCTTCATCATTGTCCTCATCCCTGCTCTTGTCTTGCTCTTCTGAGTCTGTTTTTTTGTCTTTGTCTTTCTTCTTTTGCTCTGAAGCTTCCTTCTTGCCTTTCTGCTCCCTCCTGTATGCTGTAAGGATGAAGGAGGGGGTTAGGAGGCAAGGCTGAACCAGACTGCAGCAGTTAACTCTGTTGCATAACTGGAAAAGTTGAGGCACAGAAGGAAAAATAACCTGCCCAGCCATCAGAAAACAGATATGAGGTATGCTACCTAAGTCCTATCCAATACTTGTTTACTGGACTCAAAGGGATCAAAGCTGATAAAGACTCAGGGCCAGGTAAGCAGGTCACACACGATGAACATCTACTTGGTTAGGAAAATGAAAGGGTAGTTACCTTCCAGAGCTTCTTTTAACGGGGTAATGAACCGCTGAAACTCCATCTCCTCCATGGCTGAGAGGACATCACTGGCATTCAGTGTCTTGCGTTTCCCTTTCATCGCGAAGTTATTGGCACTGAAAGATTAAGGGCTGTCAGACCCCCTCTTGCGGCATATGGAGTGGGTGGGAAAAGGAGCATCCAGAGGTGGAATGGGTAAGCCTACGTCTTAGATGCATGCATTTTTGTGACACGGTGGGTCCCTCCCTTTCCTGTACAAGAGTTAAGACAAAGTTATTCTGTTGTTTTATTTCGTTTCACAGCTTGTAGGAACTGGATGAGGACTGTGAACCCCCATCCATTGAGGTAGAACATAATTATTGGGATTTTGGGGGCTCCATTCCACGAACTCCGAACCAGGGGGTCTCTGCGCCTCCCTTAAGCCTCAACCCCAGCTAAACTCTGGCCAGCTCTGCCCGCCTCACCAGGATGTGGCGTACAGCACGAAGACGCTGGCGGCGCGGGAGATGGCGCTCCGGGCCTCCTTGGAGATGTTGACACCGTCAGGGAGCTGTGAGAAGAGCGGGGGTGAGCAAAGCTACTGGCCCAGGGCCTGTTTCCCCCTGCCCGCTCGTCCGCCCCTAGCCCATCCGTCAGCCGGAGCTGCTTACCGCCTCCTTGATGATCCTGGTGATGACGGCATTGGGCAGGTTTAGATCCTCGGGCCTCTCCGCCATTGCCACCGCCGGGGCCCGCGCCTCCGGCCTCCTCTTCAGGCAGCTACAGCGTCCGGACTTCCCGCGTAGCCACGGTTTGACCCAACGAGGCTTCCGTCCCGCTCCGCGTAGCCCACGCTGTATCCCACAGTGCCCCGCGCGCCATAGCTTCGCTCCTCCCCTCCAGCCCCGCCTCCGCTTCCAGTCGCCGGTGCGTCCGAACTTTCCACGCCGCTATGATTTTGCCCCAAGGGGCTTCCATCTGACGCCACCGGCACCCGGCGTCCCTTCTCAGGCTACTTTCCCTGCTTCACGCCACCACCACTTCTGGAAATTTCTCAACAAGTTAAGTATGGCTCACTGGGGCTTCCGTCCTTTCCCCACAGTGCTCTGCGCTGCTGCCTGGAGACGGCGCAGCCTGGAGGCTACCGTGGGACACGAAGGCGTGGACTGAGCGGCGGGGCGGGGCCACCTCCGACGGGAGGTGGGGCCCTTTGCCCTCCTCACCCAGCCTTGAGGTGCGGCGCTTTTCCCAGTGGGCTTCGGACTTCTTGCCGTTTTCGGTTCCTCTTAGCCCTCTGAGGTCGGATTCTCTCTTCCCTGTTCCGGAACGAAGCGGGGATTCTTTTTTTTTTTAACTCTGCAGGTGCTGATGTTCACCCTTAATCTTTTCACCCCTCCCAATTTTGTAATAATGGTATTAAGGATAACTGTTA
Source organism: Camelus ferus (assembly GCF_009834535.1). Taxonomy (NCBI): domain Eukaryota; kingdom Metazoa; phylum Chordata; class Mammalia; order Artiodactyla; family Camelidae; genus Camelus; species Camelus ferus. Next base: position 56,824,860 of record NC_045699.1, read on the forward strand.
CCTAAAAAAATTTTAACGAGAACCACTTTGCCAGTATAGTGGTAGGGATGGCGACACAGACAGAGTTGGGTATGACTGGACCTCGGGGCTCAGTTCGGGCTGGTCAGGTAACAAAAGATCAGTAAGCAGCCTGTTGTAAGAATAACATTCGCACTCAAAAACAAACCCTGTTAAAGTTGGATTTATTTTTCAGTTCTTCGAATTGTTCATCATGCATCTTTTCGAGTCTAAAACATCAGCATGGTTTTGCAGTGGCTTTTTAAGTTGTATCATTTTCATTATTTCATACGTAGAAATTGTCCTTACTTCTACTGAGCAGAAATGCTGCTTTTTTTCTTGAAACTTGCTGTCTCAGGTCACCCTTAATTTCCCTGTTTTTTGATAGAGACATGAGTACAGAGAAATATTTCCTTATTATGAAAAAAGCAACAGCAAATGTGTTGATAAATGGCAACCGAAACTGTTTCGGCTAGAGGTTATAGAGTTTGGTGGGGGAACTCTCCATTTGGATAGAATATATTTGGTTTGAAGTTGTCAGGTGGTTCTCTGTTCCAGCCAGTTGCTGTCTAGTTGGGATTGGGCCCCCTGTCTTAGATATTTAAGAGAAGCCGGAAATCTGGACGTTATGGACTATTTCCATTTTTAAATAATGGCTCAAAAGTGAAGGCCAGACAAAGCAAGTCATAGGCCAGGTGCAGTCCCAGGCCAATAGTTTGCTATCTTAGATTTAAATTATAAGCTCTTTAGAACAGGGGCTTACTTTGTTCATTCTTGTTCTCAATGCCCCTAACAGATCCCCTCACATATTTGGTAGTCAATAAATGTGTTGAGTAAAAGAAAGAAGAAATGGCCACTTACCTTAAAAAGTTATTAGGGATCAGGTAGTAGTGATTGCCTAAAACATTTCTAGAGAGAGAAGGATGACATTTATTGAGCACCTGTTATACATCATACAAAAAGTGCATTATCCCATTTAATGCTTCTACAATCCTACTGAAAAATTTCCCCATCCCCTACTTTATGTAAGGAAAGAGACTGAGGAAAGTGAAGTCACTTACTCCAGACCATATAGCCAGTGAGTGAAAAGCCAGTGGCTTCTGATGCAACTGTGAGTCGACCGATTTGCTGTTTGAGCAAACCCATTCGTTTCTGTTGGGTATTTTAGCTGCCTGTATGAGAACTGGAGTGTGTTAAAAGGGGAAGCACGTCTTCCAGATGTTTGAACCATCTAAAGCACTTCGGTGACTTCCCTCAGTATCTGTAGGGGATTGATTCCAGGAGCCCCTAAGTTTTCGAAAATCTGCGTATTCTTAAGTCCCATGTACATTAGTTGTAATTTGATAAGGCTTTTTGGAGATGATGGCATCTCCTTCCTAATGATTAATGAAGAGGAAAAGGCAAGGATGCTAATATTTATTTTGAACTATATGCCAGACCTTTTAATATCCATTAAGTAAATTTTATGATGACCCTGTTGTGAAATAGGCTTATCCTCATTTTACAGATGAGGAACTGAAGCTCAAATTGGCTAAGTCTCAGGTCACTCAGGTATTAATTAAATTAGAAGAACTTCTGAAATCAGTCTGCACCCAGACTGTTGTCATTCTATGCTGAGATTTTTTTCACCCAATTCTTAATTATCCTGTGACCACGATTTATCTGTGTGGTTCAATAGAAATATTTTGTGCTTGCCTCTTGGGGAGTGATAGAAATGTTAGCTCTCTTGATTGTGGTGGTCATTTCATTGGTGTACACATCTATCAAAATTCATCAAATTGTACATTTGAAATATGTGTAGTTTAGTGTACAAGAGTCATACCACAATAAAGGTGTTTAAAAAATATTTTGTGTGGAAGTCCAAATTAATATCTGGACTCCATGGCTAATATATAATAATACTCCCTAATTATGTGGTGATGTTTCTCCAGAGGGCTAGAGAGCTGCAAGATTGGCTTTTGTCCTGAACTACTTGTAGCTATGGACTTGCCAGATGAAAGCCAGTGGGACGAAACTACCTGTGGCCTAGCTGTTTGTCAGCATCCACAATGCTGGGCAACTATTCTCCGGATTGAGAGGGGCCATCCTCGAATTCTGGGCTCCTCCTGCAAGTCTCCTCTGAATGCTGAAGGTGAGTTAGCCAGCCCTGTCTCCTTCCTTACAAGATCTTTGAATTGTTTCTTTGGCTCCCTTTTGACATGTTACGTGTTTTCTTCTGGTCTGGTCTTTCAGACAGACTCCCAGTGCTCACCCTTGTAAACATCGCAGATTCCTGCTTCCAGGCCAGGAGACTTGCCCATCATCATTTATCAGAATTTACCTTCACCAAGCCTCACTCTTTATTGCCTCAAGGTTCAAAGTTTGGCTCCGAATTTCAAGGCAGGTAAATTATCATGGAGTCTTCCTTAACGGGCTTACTACCTCAAAATTCTCTGTTAACTTCCTTTGCCCATGCAGCAGACTTTGAGAAAGCTAGATTAAAAATAAAACATCAGTTTAGTTAAAGCAGTGATGAATAGGCAATGGGAAATAATAAGAAAGCATTCTTACTTGTGTTGTAGAAGTTGGTTAAAATGAGGGGTGTGTTAGTTTTCTAAGGTTACCATAACAAGGTGCTACAGACTGTTCAGCTTAAACAACAGAAATGTGTTTTCTTATGGTTCTAGAGGCTAGAAGTCCAAGATTAGGTGTTGGCAGAGTTGTTTTCTTCTGAACCCTCTCTCCTTGGCTTGTTGGTGGCCGGCATCTTCTCTCTGTGTCTTCACATTGTCTTCCCTCTGTGTGTGTCTATGTCCTAATCTCTTCTCCTTACAAGCACACTAGTCATATTGGATTAGGGACTGCTGATATGACCTCATTTTACCTTAATTATCTCCTTAAAGACCCTATCTCCAAGTATAATTAAATTCTGAGGTCCTAGGGGCTTAGGACTTCAATATAAGAATTTGGGGAGGCAGAGTTCAGCCCTTAACAGGGAGTAGCTTCTGTAGGTCATTAGAAAACTGTGTCAATATGCAGTCCTTCTTCTCTTTTACTTTTAGGTATTAAATTATTTCTAAGCTCTCAAAGGCAGAAGCAATGGTTTCTTTTAGAATCGCCTACAAAGCCTAGGCGCCCAGTTTGTGCTTATTGATGTTGGAAGCTAAGGGGGAGGTGTCTGTGGAAAATTTAGACCTAAAATTCAAATACCCCGTTGCCTGGAATCAAAGCACTAGTGACGGCACTTATGGTGATTTCTTTTCTTCTGTTCAGTTTACGCAGCCCTTGATGATTTCTGTAAGGGTAAAAGTAGTATAGGAAAGGATAGGACTACTTTCTGGTTTTCTGGGACTTGAACCCTGAGAAAATAGTGGCTTTTTGCAGTCAGGGCCTGTCAAGGCAAAGCATGACATCATTTGTTTAGTCACTTACTGAATTCACAAATAAATCTTAGTGGGGGCCACTTTGCTGTGTGCTGGGGACACAACAGTAAATAAGATGCCTCTAAGGGGCTTTCAGCCTAGTTGAGGAGGCAAAGAACCATTCAGTGTGATGTGTATGGAGAGAGGAATGCCCCCTTGTTATGTGGAAGCACCCAGGAAGGGCTTCTGACCCAGGGCACTGTCTTTTGTGCAGGTAGCATCTGTGCCTAGACCTGAAATCAGAGCAGCCTAGTAAAGTGGGAGTTGCACGTGGAAAGTGGACAGGAAGAGAGTTCTAGACTACAGCACGTGCAAAGTCTTGGAGGCAAGTGGAAATTCTTTAGGTACAAGGAAAGTAATTTCATGTAAGTTCATTGTGTGTAGAACATAGAGCAGGAATAGGTCAGAGAGGAGGCTAGGGAGCTGGAGTAAAAAGCACAGGCCTGTATCATGGAGGCCTTCATAAATTAGGCCAACAAGTTGGGTCTTTATCTTACAGCTCTTTGCAACCTTCATTCATTATACATTTATTTAAAAAAAACAAATAAAATAGCAAGTGATATGAAAATGTAAAGGGTTGATGCTCTCTTTCTATTATGGTAAATATACATAACATAAAATTGACTATTTTAACTATTTTTAAGTATACAGTTCAGCACCATCAAGTATATTCACAATGTTGTGCAGCCATCGCCACAATCCTTTTCTAGGACTTTTTCATCATCTCAAATAGAAACTCTATCCATTAAGTAATAAATCCCCATTCCCCCCTCCCTCTAGCCCCTGGTAACCTCAGTTCTATTTTTTTGTGTCTGTGTATTTGCCGATTCTTGGTACCTCACATAAGTGGAATCATACAGTGTTTGTCCTTTTGTGTCTAGCTTATTGCACATTGCGTAATGTTTTCAGGGTTCATTCATGTTGTAGCATGTATCAGAATTTCATTCATTGTTAAGGCTGAAAAATATTCCATTTTATGTCTGTGCCACACTTTATTTAACATGTTTTTGAACATCTATATCAAAGGTACTTAATACATTTTAATTGATGGTGACGTAGCCATCTGTAGTTGGAGAGAGAGAGACACATAGGCTCTTCAGTTTGATGCAACAAATAGTTGTGAAGTGTTTGTAGTGTACAGTGTTTGGCTGGAAGCTGTTCTAGGGAAAACAAAGAGACACAACTTAAGGAGATGGTGAGACCGTACATTCATTTGGTAAGTATTAAGCCGAGGGTTTTCTGTAGATAAGTAGGAGGCTTTTCCTCATAGTACCAACTTTATCGTCCCAGTAAGTCTTTTGTGACTCTGTTTCATGTTTGGAAACTCTTATTTTTTAGGCCTTGGAAGGATTTACCCAACAAAGACTTGATAAACCGTACTAATAGATCTCCCAAAGTAAGTCACAGGTTAAAAAGAGTACTTCCTCAGCATTTTCTCTTTACTAGTGGGAATAAATTATTTGCTTTTATTAAACATTCAGGATGACTATAATCTATCTATAAGGCTATTGGTCATGATGATGATAACTGTCTAATATTGGACCCTTATTACATGCTAGGCTCTGTGTTAGTGCCTTTACATACTATACTGTTCCCAGAAATCCCAGACGCAGTGGGATTGATTTGTGGCAGTTTGGTGTAGGTAAGAATTTCCTGTCTTTATCCTGCATAGAGCATGCTCAGCTACTAAGTAAACACTGTCATCTCACAATACAGGGAAATTAGAATGCCAGAATATCAGCTCTAAAATGAGCCTTAAGTCCATCTACTCTGATGACTTTGCAACTTTTAAAACTATGACCTATGGTAAGAGATACATTTTACAACAAAATATCATGAAACAATTCTTACTCTAACTATGAGTGATATACTCTGATATTTTCTATCCTATTCTATTGTATTCTATTTCATTTTTAAACAGTATAGTCTACAATTCACAAAATTTGATTTCATGCCCTATGAATAAGTTGCAGCTTCAGTCTGAAGAACGTTGCTGGTCTGTCTCATACATCTCACAGTTGAGGAAACTGAGGTCCAGACAGGATGTGATTTGCTAAAACACATAGCTAGTTAGAGGCAGAGCTAAATTAGAATTTAGGAAGAAAATCCCTTCTACTTGTCTACGATAGGGATTTACTATTCTTTGCCATCCTACTGGATGCCTGTGGTGGAGAGTTTAAGGGACTAAGAGAGGGTAGATGGGTTTGAATGGATGAATGAACAAATCACTTACCTCTTTGACCTTTAAGAACAAGAAGGTTAGATTAAGTTAACCTTAATTTTAAATTAATTTTAAATTAATTGTTTGACTAGATAATACATGCACATGGTTCTAAACTCAAAAAGTTCTAAACTCAAAAAGCATAAAAGCTTAAAAGGGTTTATAGTGCAAAAAAAGTCTTCCCTATCTCCCCCAAGCCAATCAGTTCCTTTTCATGGGGACAGCCTAGTTTTTAATAGATTTTCCCCCTGCCTGAATCCTACCAGCGAAGTGGACTAGATGATTATAAGATTTCTGTGAGCACCTGTGTTCTAGTATCCAAATGTGAAAAGAGGTATGACTTTAACTTTTATGTAGGTGCCTATGATCATAGACAGGCTATAAAAGTAGAGAACTTGCTTCTGCCTCTGTCAGTTCCCTCCCTGCTCCCAAATTGTATTGTATTATCTGTAGGGAATCTAAGTCTTTGGAGTGGAGTGGCAGAATGAGTAGTGTACTCTTAGGTAAGCTCCAAGGTATCCTCCTATGGATGGGGTTGGGGGTTGCTAAATGCCACCCTAATGTCAGGGAGGCAGGGGAGATTAGCCACTCGCCAGTGCTCACTCTTGCAGAGTACCTTTATTGACACCTGGTTTCTTGGGGGAATGTTATGAAGATATTTTGAAGGTGGGAAATGTCTTTCTGTCATCTTCTAAGCCACCATACTTTTTTGGTTAGCAAGATAATTCAGTCCTTAGTCTGGTAATGAATACCATCAGTGGGTACCTTCAAGCCATACATAGGCTTTATATCTTTATCTTAGCTGTCAGTGCTGAATTTGAATGAGACACAACTTCCCAGTGCTCAAGATGTTAGAAATATGGTTGTAATCTGGATCCCAGAAGAACCAGAGAAGCATGTGGGGTGAGTATCATGTCTAGAACTTGAGAGTCTTCAACTCCTGTGTTCTGCAAATGCCTGCTGTCCTTTGCAGGCCCTCTTTTTGTCATCTCCTTTTTAGCCACCTCATTGCAGGAAACAGGAGGTCAAACAGAGAAGGTTATGGTCTCTTGCATTTGCCTCTTGCTACATTGGAATTCTTGTTAAAGCACTTTGAGATTCATGTGTTGGGACTTTTCTACATCAAATTCTACCTAGCAGTAAAGAGCATACCAGATAGGGCCCAATGTATTTGTGAGGTTTGATTAAGAAACAGATGCTTTTTGACTATCAGTTTTTCTTAGCCATCAGCAACTAGTAAAAAAAGTTTTCAGTAAAGTGCGTGAATCTTTGGTCTCAACCCTAGGACTAGTACAAGATGAATAGCATAAAGAACTTCTGTGCAAAGCTGGTGTGACAAAGTTGATTTGGTAAAGGCCCCAATGCTTGCTAATATTGACAACCATTGCAAGAAAGTGGTTTTTCTTTTGTGACTGTTGAGGCTTTCAGATTCTTGTTGAGTGACTGTTCAGAGATGATGAGACTTTCTTTTTAATTTCCTTTCAAAGTCATGTGAAGTCTTCTTTATGTATGCATTTTTGTGTGAATATATATAAATATATATATATATATATATATATATATTTTTTTTTTTTTTGTATGAACAAAAAACTCCTAAGCTTTATTTCCTTTTGTGTAAAAGAAGCCCAGAGGTAGGTAGGTCACAGCTAGTATGTCAGCTCTGTGAGATAATCAGAAACCAGAGCTCCTTCTAGCTTTTTGGGCCATCATCCTTAGCCCATGGCTTCCATCTTCTGATGTGCTTCATGGGAGCTTTTAAGGTCTAAGTTGATTGCTGGAGCTCCAGCCATCATATCCATGTTCTAGACAAGAAGGAGGAGGAAAATGACAGAGCTAAAAATATTTGAGCACCTCTTTGCTAAGCAATGAGAATTCAGTTGTGAACTAAATAGACTTTGTCCTTGTCCTCCTGGAGTCTTGTGGTGATGTGATTCAGAAATTATAAACATCACCACATCTAAGTATATAGTTACTAATTTGGATTGATGCCATGAAAGTAAATAACTGGATTGTATGAGAGCGTGATGGGGAACCTGACTTAGATGTGGGGGTGGTGGAAGGGAGGTTCTTGTTTTTACCAGCCTCTGGGCAGCACGTACCTCTGGGCTCCCAACCAGCCATCTTTGAGTACTGAATGGAGGATGGAAATTTTCACGGTCATCATTCATAAGTATCCTTGGTGCTTCTGTTTAAGATGTCTGGGAATAAGTTGTGGTTATTCTTATTTCAAGTCTTGCTGAGAAGAAGCATATTGTTACCAGCCAGGATGGGAGGATGAAAAGAAAGAAATATACAGAGGTAAGTTTGATGCTTTGGCCAAATCTTCATGCTATTACTCTGTAGAGTTTATTTTTGTTTTCCTTTCAGATATCTTCTCCCTTCCCTTATTCTGTCTTTAAATGAACAAAATCTGAAAAAGAAAACCCTCTTAAGGGATAATTACCAAACCATTTTCTATTCCTTGAAGAGACGTTAGGAGGAACTGTTGGGTATTCAGAGAGAATTCTTGGTTGATTATAAACTAATTTTCAGTACGATGAGAATAGAGTATCAATGGACTAGAAGTTATAATGGACCTGTGCTTCTGATTCTACCATTCCTTGGGTAAATATATCCTTGGGTAAGTCCCAGGGCTGGAAGGTTACTACATTTGGAGCGTAGTGTTTTGGTCCATTTTGTTCATTGCTGAATCCCAAGCCCTAGCCCTGTGCCTGGCACATAGAAGGCTAGTAAATATTTGTTCAGTTTGCTCGGTGAATAAATTAATAACCTTCTGGAGAAAAAAACAAAACAGAACCACTAATTCCCGTATGGTCTGAATTCAACAATAGGGTTGAGGAGCCAGATAGGAAAGATGTGGTGGTTCTCATAGTGCAGGGGAGGCGGGGATGCTGGAGTAGGTCTGGAAAGACGGAGCTTCCTGTACCAGAGTTGTGTTGGGAGGCTGGAATGTTGATGGGAAGAAGTGGCATTGAAGACAGTGCTTCAGGGAGTTCTTTCCATTGTCTCTCTTCCAGAAAGACAAGTCAGCTCAGTTCTTCTATGAAAACCAAAACACAGAAACACAGTTGGGACCTCTAAGGACAATTGTGTCTCCTTCCTCCCCAGTACATTTGTTTGAGCAACCAAGTTCGGAATCCGCACCCTTGTGGAAGCGGTGTGACATGTTACCTCAGGATCTCCTGGAGGAGTAAGTATCACGTAAGCCTGTGGGAGAACCGAGCATCATGTTTTCCTTAGAAGCTGAGAAGGGTCTAAGCACGTGCTCTTTCTGAGCAGGGAGGGGAGAAAACTGTCACCCTACTTGGTCACTGAGTTCTTAGACTTATCAATATACAGTGATGACAAGAATCACCACCATTTGTTAAGTACTTCCCGTCTGCCAGGCCCTGTGCTGCATATATTCTCTCACTGAAACCTCCACCAGGAGCTAGACACTATTTGCTCTTTTTTTAATAGATGAATTATGGGTAAGTGGAAGGCAGGATGGATGTGTGGTTTGGAGGGAGACAGCCTTTCAATTTTGTATTGAAATTTACTGCCTTTGTGAATTTTGGTAATTTTTTTTAGCCTCTTTAATCTTCATTTTCCTTGTTTGCAAAATGAGGATAATACGGCAGGTTGGGGTGTTGTAAAGATTCATTGGTATAAAGCACATGAGCCTGACATGTGTCAACACTTAACCCTTTCAGCTATGATTATCACAGTTGCATCTGAGAGCCGTTACTGGGTCAGCGCCTGTTGGTACAGGCCTTCTAAGGCCCGGAGTGGACATTTCTTTAAATTTGGAGCCCTTTTCATCTCTTTTTCCTGAGCTGCATTCTCCAAGAATTGTTGTTACTGATGGTCTGCTCTTGCTGTTCCCTTCAGCCTCTTACTAGATAAAGGGAAACCCATACCTTATCCAGAGATGAAGACACATTTGGCCATGATGAAAAAGAAACCTCCCCTGGAGAAGAGCCACCCCGACAGTGCCATTTCTGCTAAGATGTGTTTAACTGTACACCGCCTCACCCTGCAGGTGCGAGCTAGGGAACCTCAGAGACAGGTGTCTGCGTGTAAAGCCGAAGTCACCTCTCAAGGCTGGAAGAGTCAACTTTCTGTTTCTTCTTTCTCTTTCATCCTTCCACTCTGGATCCAGGCCCCACAGAAGGGCTAGGCTGTACATGTGAAAGTACACGTATGGGGAGAGGTTTCAGGAGAGCAACACTCTCTATTTCTTCTGCACTTGGCTCCCCACATCTTTTCCCTTCTCCAAAGCCCCTGGTACAGCGCTGCTTGTTGACTAAATGGATAAATGCATTCAGGGATACATTTTGGGAAAGGGAAAGACCTATAGTAGAGCTTTTCTTCTTTTATTTTTCTCCAGAGACCAGCATTGCGATACCCTGAACATTTGAAGAAATTCAATTGTAATCTGACAACAGAAGGTAGGTTTTCTGGTGCTGCCAGAGCTCCAGTTTCCATTTCCCTTCAGCCCACATTTCTTATACTTGATCTTGGTCTCAGTTCAGTTATGTCTGTGGCCACAGGTCACATGTAGAACTCAGGAAACTTCAGTTTCAAAAAGCGTCCTCCCCTGCCCCTCGGCTGGGTCTTGACCAGAGAGACAGTGTCCCCACTGGGGAGCAGGGTGCAGCAAGGAGCCTGGCAGAAGGGCGGGAGCCGTCAGGGAGAAGAGGACTGAGCTGGCTCTGTGGTCACCAGGTCGTAAGAGGAAGCAGCAGCGGCAGCAGCAGAGGAGGGTGAAGACACCTACTAGGAAGCAGGTAGAATGGCAGTGAGGGGTGAGGGGACCCCAAGGACTTGCTGGGCCTGGAGCAAGTAGGTGCAGCCTGGCACGGGAAGGGATGTGTGGGAGGTGTGAGTCTCCCTGTTCTGTCTGGTTGTAGATACAAGCTTCCCGTGTGGTTATAGATACTAACTTCCTTCTTTTAAACTCTTTTTGAAAAGTTTCCTTCACTTCCAAAAGTCCTAATTCAGTTCCTTCTCATGTGGGTTTCAGGAGCCTAAAAAGAAATCCAAGAGTGAACCAGGGAGTCATAATGCTTCGCAGAAACTTTCAGGTGCCATGATTTATACCACACTGTGGTAAGGGGAATGTGGGCTTGGGAACGAGAAAATCCCAGGACATAGCTGAAGACAGGAAAAGCTGAAGTTTTTGTCATTTGGGGACTTGCCTGTCAGGCACTCAGAATTCTCCTTGGAGTGCTTCGGTTTGGCTGGTCCACTGTGTATCATCCTTCCATCAAATATTTACTAAGTAAGGGAGCTGGACCAGATGTCTGCTTCACATGGGGATTTGAGAGATGACCACAGGCATGAGTCAGAGTCATTTTCCCCTTGGGTCCTACTTTAGAAAAAGCAGCAGTTTGAGGATGAAGAGTAAGCCCAGGTTATTGAAGAGAATACTGCTGGGGGCCCATTGGCCAATGGGGCAGGGAAGAGCCAGGGCCCCTCTCCAAGCCCTAAGAGAGGTCTAAGGAAGCAGAGTCAGGGCCCTCCACCTCCCAGCCACAGGTTAAAGTCTCAGGAGCCTCTCACTGTCTAGCCCGACCCAGGAGGCAGAGAGCTAATTCTTGACAGGCGATTCTTTTCCTCTAGCCTTCATGCTGGAGACAAGAGACCCCCCCTTTTGGAGTCCTACTCATGTCTGAGCTGAAGGATATACTTACCCTGGTCCCTCTGATGTTTCTCAGCTTGGGTGCAGAATGGGAGGGAAGGAGAAAGAATCCTCCTAAACCATGGAAGAGTCTTCTACCCTAAGTAGACTGGACATTGCTGATTGTAATGTGAAAGTAACTGTTTAATCATCAAAATTTACTCTCCAACCCTGGGGCCGCTGGGAGGGCCCGGTGAGATGTTTCCTGAGAAGGATGCTGCTCTTGGTTTATTTTCCATCTCACTGAGCTCTGATACCAATGGTGTCTTCTAGCCTGAAGATCTAAGGCTGTTGACCTTTACATGGGAAGTAGACAGAACTGGGGCTGTGGCTCAGGGTGGAGTTACTTGTCCAAAGTTAGCCCTGCATCTAGGGTGGTCAGCACTCCCAAGTTTCATTCTGGTGCCTTTCATTCCTCTTCCTGATGCCTCCAATAGGAGCAGCTCTGTGTGGGTGACTAGGGGTGCCCCTTTGAATTCTTTTCATAGAGCAGTGGCTTCTCACTGAACTGAGGAAGGCCTCATGGCAGAGATGATTTTTTGCATTGGATCTGGAGAGTTTTCCCAATATCGATGAGACTTTCTGGAAGTGGGAATAGCATGTGCAAAGGCATCTTGGAGGCACGTGGCTGCCGGGAGCACTGAGCAGTCTACTGTGGCCGTGGGGTCAGGTATTTACAGGAGGAGGTAAATCAGGCCCAATAGCCTAAGATGTTTGATCTTCATCCTCCGAGTCAGTGGTGCTCCACCCTGTCAGCACCCTGAAATCACCTGAGGAGCTTTTAAAACCCTAACACCCGGGCTGCACCTCAGACCTATTACATCAGAATTTCTGGTGTGGGGACCCAGGCCTCAGTGGTTTTTAGAATTCCCCAGTGCTTCCAGTGTGTAGCTAAGATGAGAACCAGTGCTGGTGGGGAGGCAGCCCATGTGTTGAACATGTTGATTGGCTTTCCCTTTTAGCATCATATCTCTGGTGACAGCTTGGAAGATGTTCAGTTAAAGAAAGGGAGACTGGCAGAGGAAAGAATGTATTAGGGACTAGTTGGGAAAACATCTGATGGAAAAGAATCATAGATCTAGAGTTTTTTTCTGCTGGGGAGGATGTTCACTTTCAGAAGCCAATATGGGTACATTAGGGATGACACAAGAAGGTAAGAGGAATATTTACAAACTGAAAAGGTAGAGTTAGAGTTTCTTTTGCTGTATGGTGTACAGGCACCTGTCCCTTAGGTTTCTTGGAGGAATCCTGGATCTTTTAACACACACTTTACCCTAATCGCTAATTCTGTAACAGATGTTGTCACAGTCCCAGGCGAACAGAATCACCAGTAGAACTCAGAGGGCCTAACTCCCTTTTACCTGCCCCTAAGGTCCTGTCTTGTCCTGGATGGGGAGTCATTTGCAGACTAGGGGTCAGCTAGAAGCCCTGCAGTGAGGTACGAAATACCGATAAGAAGAGAATTGAATTGATTTTGTGGTCACAGATCACAGAAATCTACCAGGTCAGGAAAGTCGCAAAAAGCAGCAGAAGCAGATGAAGATAGAAGGCCCCACCTTGAAACAGGTGAGAGGATATGGGGGCCATTCTGCTAGGGCCCTGTTTCAGTTGTCAGTTACTCTATAACAAACCACCTCAAAGATGAAGCCATAGTGGTTTGTTAGTTCTTGTGATTCTGTGGGTTGACTGGACAGTTTTCCTGGTCTGTCTTAAGGTCACTCATGCAGCTGCATTCAGTTGGAGGCTGAGCTGGGGATGTTGGCCAAATTATCTTAGTTCTCTTCCATGAGGCCTCTCCATGTGGCTTGCTTAGTCTTCTTGACAGTAAGTAATCTCATGAAAGCACTTTCTTAAGTGATGGGCCTGGAACTGGAACAGTGTCACTCACTTCTGCCACATTTTATTTGTCCAAAAAAAAAAAAAATCACAAGTCCAGCCCAGATTTAAGAGGAGAGGAAATTGACTCCATCTCTTGTTGGAAAGAACAGTATGTGCATACAGGAATGGGAGGAATTATTGGCAGCCACCTCTGGAGGCAGTCTACCCTTAGTTGACAGCTGGGAATGGGGAAGACTGGATTCTGGCTTCATCTGGTCAGCCTGGAGGGTACAGAATGTGTGACACCAGCTTCTTTTTAGTTTTGGGTAGGTGGCATTTTATCTCATCTTAGACGTTAATGTCTCTAAGAAAAATCCTTTGTTCCCTAAAGTCCTGATTCAAGTTTCTTTTACACGTAGGCATTTCAGGATTCCACAGAGAAACCACAGGTGGACTACTCTAAGAAACACCTGGATTCATTCCCCAGTAAGAAGAGTAAGTTACTAGGGTGGAGGAACCTTAGTAAGTGACTGAGGACAGGGAGAGCTGAACCTGTGTGGACCAGGATGGTTCACCTCCCTGGAGGGAACAGTCCTCATCTCTCAGAAGGGTCCTAAAGACAACCCAGCCCTTCCTTTTCTGTCCATTTTTCACAGTTGGGAGAAGGCTCCATGTGCAATTAATGACTGCATCTTTTTTTAGGTCCTGAATTACCTAGAATAGAATGCACTCACAAGGACATCAGGACTCAGATGGAGGTTTTGCTGGAAGCCCAAAAGAGGACCCCAAACAGTACTTCTGGAATAGGCTGGAACCCTGAGCTCAAACTGCTGAGGATTCTTCAGGCCACTGGTGATGAAGATGAGGAGAACCAGCCCTCTGGGGCACAGAGTGAAGAATCTCTGGAGGCATAGGTGGAAGGCATCCCCGGGGCAGCCTTATTCCAGAGCAGGATGCTTGGATTCCTGAGGACAGCGACCTTGGACATGAGGGCAGAAAGGAGAGGGGACTTCTACTTCCTGGAACCTTTACCAGGGCCTGACCTTAGGATTCTGTTTTCTTCATGGGCTGCTACTGGCTTCTAAAATAAGTGAGAGAGAAAAAGCCCCACCCTTTTCAAACTTAGACTGTTTCTTTTCCATTAGGGCCAGGATAATTTTAGTGATTAAACACAGCTGCTGCTTCATCAAAAGATTCATTCTCTGTTTTTAGGAGGAGGGGAGAGATGTTTTTTAGTATCTCTTTTCTGGGTCACTTTTATCTCCTCTCCAAAACTCTTGAAAGCTTTCTAGTTATAGGAAGGGATGAATTTGGCCTGTGGGAACCCCTAATTTGTTCCTAGCTTTCCCTCTCATTCTCTGGAAATGGTTTCTTTTGGGGATGGCATCTGCTTCATTATCAAGTAATAGTCGTTGTGTTATGTGTGTATGTGTTATGTGCAGTAGTCCTGTGTATAGTATGGAACTCATATTCCCAAGTTGCTGAGTCTGCAGGAAGATTTCAGTGATGCTGGTAAAGACTCAGAATTTCAGAGTCTCAGGGTCCCTTGTACTTGGTTTTCAGAAGGATTTTTTTTCATGTTTTTGTCCTTAAACTTTTTAATACAGAAAATTTTCAAAATTACACAAAAGAGAATAACAAAACTCATGTACCCAGTGTATTAGATTTGGGTAATAGAAGCCTGGGCCCCATGCCTCATGAGCATTCAGGGCCCCAGTATTCTCAGCAGCTCTGTACCCAAGATCGAGCCTCTTTCCCACAAGTAGGGGCTGGGTGGAAGAAGAGAACCTTCACCTGTTGGCTGTACTCACCAGAACTTAGCCTCAGCAACAGGTAGCTGAGGGCAGGATGAGATGTGATGATGTCCTGACCCTCCTGGGAAGTAGCTCTCTGACTTGGAACTAGGGGGAGAGGGAGCCCTGTGTCCTTGGGCTGCAGCAGTCTGGAGTAGGGCTTCTCACTGAAGTAGGGAGGAATGGGGGAGATGGTCCTAGGGTCACATACCATAGACTCCTGCAGCTCTTACCGAGGTTTTGTAGATTTTTTTGAATGTTTCTTCATTTGTTGTATGCTCTTAGAGCCGTTTCAGAGACTTAAAATAATTTTCATTTGTTTCGTTGGAGATCTGTTTGTGGAGCTCGTTGCACTATAAGGAAGGAAGTGGAACTCCGGACTGGGCCTGAGAACTTTTTATAAAGAGAAACTTACCCCTTATCAATTATTTTCTACCTTAAGTACAGTTCGTACAAGAAAGGCAGATTAAATGTTCAACTCCTTTTTAACATTGTCTCAAAACAGACCAAATTAGAAAGCTAAAACTCCTGCCTATCCATTCTTCCTTTTTTCCAAGCCAAATCAAAATCATATGACATCATTTGTGTTATAAGACTGAACTATACTTAGCTGAATCTTCATGGTGAGAGGAATCCAAGAGGCATTATGTGGGCTATTTTCCTGAAAATAATTATTTCTCAAATGTACATCACATTGCAGAATGACTTCTGTGGGCTAACTTAAAAATTTACAACTTTTTCTCTTCTCCTTAGCCTACCCTCAGACCTGTCCTCCCGAGCAAACCCGATTTCCAGTGGTCAGTAGTGGGGTGAGGATGGGCAGAGCTTAGCTTTAATTTGCTTATTTCATCTGAAGACTCAGAGAAGGTCTAACTATTGTATAACTAATTCAGCTACTTTACTTACTTAGTAAAGCAGCTCCCAGAAACTGGCACATTTTTTTAAGTTCCTGTTGATCAGTATAAATTTACCTTTTGAACCATGACATATTTTAAGTGAAAAGATATTTGCTATCTGAATACTGGCCTTTGCTTCTATTTTCAAAGGGAGAAAAAACATTGTAGGCTGAAACTTGTTTCATCTTTGTTATCTCAGTCCCTCAAATTTGGATAATCACAAACAGAAGTTAGGGAAATATAACCTGCATATCACATTATGGTTTTCAAGGCACTTTATACTATTTTGATTAATTATTTTGCCAACTCTATGGATAGATGTGGGTCGCCTCTGTTTTATAGTTTAGGAAACTGAGGCACAGAATACAGGGCTGAAGATAGTCCATTTGGGGCCTTTGGGTGAATTAGAAAAAAGGCGCCCTGTAAGACATTTTACTCCTATCCCCTGAAACATTATTTCAATGAAGATACAAATCTACGGAGATACAATGAAGATACAAATGCACTGTGTTCTGATGCCTCTCTGATTCCCTCTCTTTAATCAGGAAGGAAGGAAGAGGCCCTGTTGAAATGAGTTCACTGATGGGGAGGAGCCTTCATGAACCCTTTGCTTCAGCCTTCCAATGTTCTGAGAGAGGAGGAGCCAGGTAACTGTTGCTAACTGCCATTTCCCTACCATCTGGGCCATAGGAATCAGGAGAATTAAAGCCTAATAGCCAGGAGACTCAAGCCAGAATCGCTTGGGGATCCGCTTTACGCACGTAAGCAGAGAGGACTTAAGATTTAGCCTTTTGGAATATTGTCCTGGGAGCCTTATGTTCCTAAGAAACTATACTCTGGTTTCTTTTGTTCATTTCATTTTCTTTGTGATCTCTACTGGGGCTAGCCCACTTTATTTGGGTCATCGTTGTTTTCTGAGCATACTTCCCAATGATACCTGGTCCAGTTTGACCTGTGCACCCAAGCAGAGTCTATGAAAACATCTTCAGACATTCTGTGTCCACACTTCTCCTTGCAGAGCCAGCTGTCTTTCGTTATTGGTCCTGCTTTCTTGGGTAACAGACTCTGTTTTTCATTGTTTTGGGATTATAGAAAGTTCCCTTTGGTGGGAGAGAGTCAGGGTTTCATTCTTGGTGGCAGTGACCCTTGAAAAAAATCAGCTTATTCAAATGCACCTAAAGGAATTGTTTGCTAAATTAAGGACAGACATGCCTCTGGATTTTAGATGGAAATGATTAGAGGCTCTTTGGAATCCAGAAGAATCTGGGAAAAATTTTTATAAATTTTCTTTTTCAGTTGCCATAAGGTACCAGGGTATGAAATTAATTTGCTCTTCTGTTTATATATTTATTTAACAGATATTAAGTGATTATTATATGTTAGAAATCAACCCCTAGATTGTCTTGATAGAGAAAGGAAACATTTTGGAGAGATGGTGGAGCATCATTCCCAGGAATATAGCTAGAAATTTTACTGGATCAAGTGGTAAAGTTGTTTGAGACCACTAGGTGGTGTTATTATATTACGAAAATGATACTCTTCTGAGACAGGAGACCTCTATTTCTGAGACTGAGTATATACACACAGTCAAAGAAGCTTCTTTGTGAGTCACTGGAGGAAAGGCCACATTTCACTCTTTACATATGTGATCCAACTTAAATGCTCGAGGGGACTGGAAGCTCCTAGAGGGATGGGGTTGTGTCCATTGTCATGTTTGTAGCCCCAGGCTATAGCCCTAGCATGTAGTAGGCACTCAATAAACAAACAAACAAACAAACAAATAAATAAATGGATGAATTAGTCTTTGAACAACGTAGATTGTCACTGAAAGAACCATTTCCAGAGTGTGGAAAATTCTGGCAAATGCACACAGGCCTAGGATTTGGGGAAGTTGGGAGCTGTTGATGATCCTGACAGATCGCTAGTTGGGCAGAGACTCAGGGAGGCAGTGTTTGGGAAGGTAGAAACACCAACAGCGACCTGAGGCTCTTAAACTGCTTTTCATCTCCTCAATTCACCTGTTTGAAAATATAGGGAGGATGTAAACCAACAAATTTGGACTTTTTTTTTTCTTGAGTCTATGTTACTTCTTTCTAATGATTGCTCTGTTTTGGAAGGGGTCTTCAAAAATAATTTACTCTTCTCTTTGCCTCTCATTAATTGGTACCTTTTTTCATTCAATAATTTATTTGTTGTTCATTCATTCATTCCACAAATATTATTAATGTGTGCAGAGCACTGGTCTTGGCTGTGTGGTCATCGCTGACTTTTTCCTCTCATGGCCCCTTTGAGTTCAATTAATCACCAAATCCTATTAGCTGTAGCACTCAGATCCATGTTCTCCTGTTTCTTCTGCTCTTACGTTAGTCCAGGCCTCCATCTTCTTTCATCTGGGTCACTGCATCAACCCTTGGTCTTTACTGCTCCCAGTCATTCTCCCACCTTCCCAACACGCTCGTATGATCATGTTACTCCTTTCCTTAAAACTCTCCCTTGCTCTCAGGATCAAACCCAACCTCTTTTGCTTGTTTTACAAGCCTTACAAGGTAGAGCTGTGACCTGGTTGGGCCCAACTTTTCTCTCTCAGCCCCACTACCTCCAGCTCTCACCTCATTCTGTGTGTCCCAGCCATGATTTTTTCCTTTTGGTTCTTTTAATAAGTCCTGTCCTCTCTTACCTTCAGACTTTCCCCCGCCCCCTTAGTTTCCCTACAATCTGTAAAATTCTTTTCTTCCCCCCTCTGCCTGGCCACTTTCTATTCATTCTTTAGGTCTCAGCTTGAGTGTTACTATTTTGGGAAGCTTTTTCTGACCACTGTCAGGGTGAGGTCTCGCTCTTTCCCTTTTCCTCTCAGACTCTGTGGGGCTCACAGCTCGTCCGCTGCCACCTTCACTGCCAGACTGTTGGTTCTGTGAGTGGCACCTGTCTTCACTGCATATCTTTAGCACCTGGTTGAGTGCACATTGTAAATGCTCAATCATATATACTGAATGAGCACAAATGAATAAAAAGCATATGTGACATATCTCCTCTCTTTGGGGTATCTGTGATGTAGCAACGTGAGCTGAGTGGTACAAATAAGAGCTCCAGTGGTGAGAGGAAGGAGGGGACACTTTGGGTGCTACCATCTGAAGATGAGTTAGGTTTTGGCAAGTGGAGATGTTTGTGGAGGTGGCCTTTAGGTGGAGGGAAGTGATGCAGGTGGGAAGAGTTTGGGGGATAGGCAAGGGGTGTAGTGTTCCTGTTTGGGAAGAGTGGAAGGTAGGACTGGAGACAGGTTGTGACAGCTCGTGACTAGATTGTTCAGGGCCTTGAGTGCCAGGCTGGAGGGAGTAGACTCTATCTGATAGCCATTGATGGCTTTTGAATAGCAGATGCTAGGACTAAATTAGTGCTTTAGAAAATGTTAATCTAATGGCAGTGAAACATGAACTGGAGGGAGACCAGCAAGACCAGCGAGACCAGTTAGGAGGCTATCATAGAAGTCAAGGTAGGAGGTGATCAGGGCCTGGATCATGCATAAGAATGGAGGCAAAGGGACGTGGTGCAAAAGAATTAAGAAGAATCTGGGAAGTGGAAGGAGAGAGAGGGAGGAGTCAAAGACTTCTCAGCCTGATTCAGTGAGGTGCTGTCATTATTAGAAATTGTGAAGTCAAAAGGAAGAACCAGTTTAAGGAAAGATAAAGGAATTCGTTTATCAGAACTTTACAGTGGAATTCTTGCTGTTTATGCTTTTCACTTAGGAAATTCGGTCTGTGTAGGGGACCAAAAAATGAAGCCCAAGTGGGAGGGAGTGACAGAGAGAACATAATGCAGCCGCTGCGGGCTGTTTCAGCTCTGCACTCAGTGGAAATACCTCCCAGAGGGAGGGCAAGATGGGGAAGGTGAATTTGCTCTTCCCCTTTTGATTTACAATACTGTGTGCATTTTATGGGTGACTAAGGGCTTATTTGAGGGTAATTTTGACTATTCACAATCCATGCTTTATATGCTGATTTTAGATCTGAATTCCTCTGCAAGATTTGTCTTCTTAAAATGTGTGCCAGACATTCGGCTGGGCAGTAGGCAGCTAGTAAGAAGACACATCTCAGTCACTGCATTAGAGTTGCTCACAGATGAGCTGGGGAGAAAGATATGAAAGAAGACAATTAGACTATAGTCTAGGTGAGCAGTCAGGGAGAAGGGGGTGCAGAGAGGAAGGAGGTAATTGGCTAGCATGTCAAAACAGAGGTGGCCCTGGGCCCTGGCTTTGGAGAGAGATCTGGAAGCCATCATCAGAGCAGGTAGGTGAGAGTAACAATAGGAATGGATGAGATCTTGGAAGGGGAGAATATTGAGGACGCAGGGAGACCGAAGGGCACAACAGTAACATACTCTCAGTAGAAGGCAGGAAGAGCCATGAAACAGATGAATTATCAGAGAAGTGGGAGGCAAGGGGGATGAGGACTGAGAAGACGCAAGTGATTTTCATAATAAGGAAGTCATTGGTGACTTCTGAGTGAACAGTAAGTAATGCTGGCAGAGAGGGGGGTCCAAGAGTGATTGGTAAGAATCTGGAAGCAAAGGGAATACCTGCCTCGTCTCAGTCATGGCTGCAGTAAAACCAACCAAGATATATTTCCTAGTTCCCAATGAAATTCCCCTGGAGAATGTTTGGGATCTCTGGATGCCATGACCTCTGTCTCTGTATGATCTGCTACTGTCCAGTAATTAGACACTTCATCATCACAGTACATTGATCCATAAAAACACTTTGGTCTACATAAGCCTTATATTCAAGCTTGAGTGTAATCCATCTGAGCCACAGAGCTTAGCTGTGGTTATTGCATTTTATA
Organism: Camelus ferus; assembly: GCF_009834535.1. Lineage (NCBI taxonomy): Eukaryota > Metazoa > Chordata > Mammalia > Artiodactyla > Camelidae > Camelus > Camelus ferus. Next base: position 56,845,483 of record NC_045699.1, read on the forward strand.
CTAAACATATCTATATTATTTTCTTCCAGCAGTAGAATCCACATTCCCATGTGACTGCGAATGCTAACTTGCTAATAGCTTTCCTGGAGTTTGCTTCTTGCAATTACCTCATCAGAATTTAGACAAGGCAATATATAACAATTTATTCCAGGATGCAGGGAGCTCTGGGTGTTTTTTTTTAGTTAATGGTTCCTTATCCTAGTTACATTGTCCTTTTAAAGAGATTTAAATAATAAGGAAAAAAATCTCCCTTATATGTGCCCACGTAATTACCACTCCTGGTGTTTTCTTCATTTCTTCGTGTGGATCAAGACTTCCATATGGTATTGTTTTCCTTCGGCCTGAAGGATTTTAACATTTCTTACAGTATAGGTTTGTCGGTGATGAACTCATTCAACTTTTGTAAGTCTGAGAAAATCTTTATTTTTGCCTTCATTTTATAGAAGATATTTTTGCTGGGTAAAGAATTCTAGGTTGGCAGTTTTTTTCTTTAAAGTTGTTGCTTCACTCTTCTGGTACATATTTGTGATAAGTCCAATGGTCATTCTTTGTTCCTCTGTATATAATATGCTTTTTTTTTTTCTTGCTGATTTCCCCTTTGTCACTGGTTTTAAGCAATTTGATCATGATGTGCTTTGGTATAAGTTTCTTCATGTTCTGCTGGGGTTCATTGAGCTTTTTGGATTTATGGGTTTATAGTTTTCATCAAATTTGGGCAACTTCCCCCCATTATTTCTTCAAATATATTTTCTATCCCCTACTGCTGGAAAAGCATCAGCTCACTGATGCTTTTTTTTTTCCCTGTCCTTTTGGGGTTTTTTCCTCTTTGTGTTTCATTTTGGATAGTTTCTATAGCTATGTCTTTGAGTTCACTAATCTTTTTTTTTAACCTACAGTGTCTGATCTGCTATGAATCCCATCGTGTGAATTTTTTTCATCTCAGACATATTTTTCACCTCTAGATGTTTGATTTAGTCTTTTTTTAATGTCTGTGTCTCTAACATGCTCTTAAAGTGCTTCTTGAACGTATATATACAGTTGTAATTACTATTTTAATGTTCTTGTCTTTAATGTTTTTGTTTAGTAGTTGTAATAATTATTTTAAGTCTATCATCTATGTCATTGCTGGATTGGTTTCTATTGATTTTTCTCTTTATTGTGGGTCACATATTTCTGCTTCTTTGCATGCCTGGTAACTTTGTATTGGACACCATTTTTATTGTGAATTTTCCCTTGTTGGGTGTTGGATATTTTTGTATTCCTATAAATATTCTTGAGCTTGTTCTGGGATGCAGTTAAGTTACTTAGAAAGCTTTTGATCTTTTTGGGTCTTTTTTAAGGTTTTTAAGATGGGAACAGAGTGTCATTTAGTATAAGGCTAATTAATCAACAGAGGCAAAACTCTTCTGAGTACCTACCCAATGCCCCATGAATTAGAAGGTCTTTCCACTCTGGCTGATAAAAATAAGAACTAATCCTAGTCTTGTAAGAGCTTCAGAGATTGTTCCTTCTAATCCTTTTGGGTGGTTCTTTCCCCAGCCTCAGGTACTTTCCTAATACCTATGAGCTCATCAGGCTTAGCTGAAGATTTGAAGGAAGACCCTCTGCAGATCTCTGAAGCTCTCTCTTTGTGCAGCTCTTTCCTCTCTGATGCTCTGTCCTGTGAACTCCAGCTGCCTTGGCCTCCTGAACTCCTCAAGTTAAGGTTTAGGAGTTGGCCTGTCCCCTTTAGAAAATCTCTCCAGGCAACTGACTGGGGCAATCACAGGGCTCACCTTGTTGGTTTTGTTTCTCAGGGATCACTGTCCTTTGTTGCGTGATGCCCAATATCTTGAAAACGGTTGCTTCATATATTTTGTGCAATCTTTTAGTTGTTTTAGGTGAGAGGGAAAATCCAGTTTCTGGATTGGATCGAGTCCCAAGATGTTACTCCATCTTGGCAGGAGGCAGAAATTTACCTTGTTCTTTAAGTTTGAAAAACTTTTTTAAGGCCTCTGGAGCCCTTGACTATGCCAAGCCAAGTTGCTTGTTATCAGATCAGGAAAAGAGGTGCTTCTTGAAGAGGCTAAAAGGGCTTGCAACATAACTGCAGGGAAGCTGAGCCATTCTAGGAGAGACAGGGGATTCTGCTTTTCTTTTCTGTCAAGTCTTTGGCTCTTATCATTGGACTCAGCTTACTGTTTCACATTCCTTTGGTACTGAAAGTTTTGTTCTTTTCTACTTTGAAACAGTACCCTCAGCTCACTTAAAATCTTGAAATTCTTTACTTGGTTCCCACTTAGACCCTATTTGTGTATTTAGGTCACCAAAGCCTTCTAAATCTGAGGCAAATTAAAGTTTCTCAGTGGTATTTATAGCAACCAGCACCTGCTCCTGTAGAGAACCACTAACTCAAGATACTGTGTTTTACCTTGAAGATGAATTGCAGACATACTTGTAAAAGGCAAATCCTGCATTTCAAGGGTGAAAAAATTACCCCTTAACAAAACGTTCCAGCTGGTTAAATTTAGGACAAGAAAAAAACCTGACCCAAGAATATTCTCTGGCTTTGAGCCCAGGGTATTTTTCCTTTTGGAGTGAATTTGGTACAGTTTCATTCATGTGGAGTTGCTGCCTCCCAGCATTTTACTCTGGGATGGAAGATCAACAATGATTGTCTTGTTGCTAAATCCAATGGACACATCTCAGTTATTAACCTACTTGACCTCTCAACAGTATTTGAGATTTGTTGACTGTTATCTCCTTCTTAATACATTCCCTGGCTTTCCTTTTCCCTTTCCAGCCTTTCTTCCTCTGTCTTTTCAGTTGGTACTCTTCTTGGTTCTTTCCTGAGCCTTCTTCTCACATTAAACATTATTTATGGGCTCTCTTATCCATTGCCATGGCTTCACTGGGAATTCCTAAATCTATATTTTTAGCCTAAGTATTTTTCCTGAACTTAAGTCCAGTATATTTAACAGTTCACTTGACATCTTCACTTGGACAGCAAGTAAGTAACTCAACCTCTGCAGGCTTATAGTTGAACTCATGAAGTCTCCTCTCAGTCCAGCCCTTCCTCTCATGTTTGCCATCTCTGTAAAGGGCACTTCTAAACAGCTAATTTCTTAAGCCAGGATTCCTTGACTTCTTCCTTCCAATCAACCACCAGGGCCTGGTGATTCTACTGTTTTCCATCACTAGTTTTTTACCTGGACCACTGGAAAAGACTTCACCTAACAGGACTTTCTGCTTCCAGCACTCATGCCACCCCTCCACCCTCCCAATCCATTTTTTTTCCACACTGTAGCCAGAGTGATCTTTCTAAAACACAGGACCTTTTAAGATCTTGCTTAAAATCATTTGATGACTGCTGTACTCTTAGGATAAAGCCCAAGCTCCTTTTAATAAGATATGAAGCCCTGTATGATGTTTACCTTCTTGCATATTACTTCTTCCCTCGCACTCAAAGTTCCCATTGCTGTGTGTCCCATTGTTCCATTCCTCAAATGTATAATGCTTATCTCATTTTCTGGCCTTTGCATGTTTTGTTCTTTCTACCTGTTTCCCTTTCTTCACCTCCTTGGCTTGGCTACATCATCCTTCAGGTCACTTTCTTTGAGAAGTCTTGGCTTTTTTTTTTATTTAAAAATAACTTTAAACCCCTTTATTGTGGTATGATTCCTGTGCAGTAAACTACACATTCCAGGAGTCTTCTCTGACTTCCTTTCTCATCTCAGTCTGCCCAGCTCCCCAGACTAAGTGAGATGTTAATCTGTGTTTCTGTGGGTTGCCATGTTTCCTCTATTGTAACGCACATCCAATGTCCCACTGGATTGTAAGCTCCATCTTGTCCACTTCTGTTGCCCTATGCTCAGTGTAAGGCTCAGCACAGCATAGGTGCTTAGCTTCGCAAACATTTGTTGAATTGAATTTTAATGTGTTGGTAGCCATGGAGGTCTCAGTCCTAGTTTGTAGCCTTTTGGAGCAGGAAGATTAGTGTGAAAGATGACATTCTATAAGTGGTTCTTTGGCTGGATTCTTATTTCTCCACTGTTTATTTACCACCTTAGCAACCTGATTCATTTAACTCTGAGCCTTGGTTGTCTCATCTATAAATACAAATGCTTGAACTTCCTGAAGGCAAACGGTGGGATGATTTTTTTCTTTTTTTGGTTGCTAGTATTTTATGTTAGTCAATTATGAGACTTCTTTGTACATATATACATATTTGCTATTTATTTTGTAAATACTTCAAATTCTTTTTTTAATTTAAATATTTTAAATTTTTTATGGCCATAGAAAAGCTTAAAATTTTTTTCAATCATTAAAAAATGTAAAATCCACTTTTAGCTTACTCACTGTACAAAAATAGGTAGTAGGCCAGATCTGGCCTGTAGGTATAGTTTATAGTTTTTTGTCAGCTACCACACTAGTATGTTCATTAAATCTGAACCATCTTTGCATTGCTGGAATAAATACCATTTGAATGTATCTGACTATACTGCTGGATTTGATTTGCTAATATTTTACTTAGGATTTTTGTGTCTATGTTCATTAAGTTAGATTGGTCTAGCAGAGATTTCAAACTAGTTATAATTGTAGGGCAGAGATATGTTTTCTTTGGCCTACATAATATTTTTTAAAGATTTAAATGAATACTAAAAAAATTGGGAGATGTTATATTAAAAATTAGAGATTTCTGGATTTCTTTTAAAAAAGGAATGTGGCAAAACTGGGGGAATGTGGGCCCAGTTTTGTCACATTTTAAATAGATATTCTTTATGTTTTCTATTTCATTAACTTCTACTCTTATTTTTATCTTTGACCTTTGGTCTATGGTTTTCTATTGCTAACCTTATCTGGGTTTTGTCTTTGCCTAGCTTTTTATCTAGTACTAACATATCTTCCAGTTTTTTTTTTCTAGTTCTACATAGGCATTATCTGTTTCTTGAAGGTCTAATAGAATTCGCCTCTAAAACTATCTGGGCTTTATGGTTACCTGGGGAAAGGCAGTAGGAAGGGATAAATTTGAGAGTTTGATATTTGCAAATATTAACTGCTATATATAAAAATAGATAAAAAACAAATTTCTTCTGTATAGCACAGGGAACTGTAGTCAATATCTTGTAATAGCCTTTAATGAAAAAGAATATGAAAACAAATATACATATATATATGCATGACTGGGACATTATGCTGTACACCAGAAACTGACACATTATAACTGACTGTACTTCAATTAAGAAAAAAAACACAACTATTTGGGTCTTCTATAATTTGGTCAGGTAGATTTTTGTTTTCCTTTTGTATTTTATCTATGGTTTGTGATCTATTAAAAATGTCAAACTCTTGTATCAATTTTAATAATTAATACTTTCTGGAAAAGCATCACTTTTCCCCTAGATTTTCAAATTTACAAATATAAGGTCTAAATGGTTTTCTCTTATAATTTAAAGAATTACCTTTGTATCTTGGCTATCTTTCTCTTTCCTAAACTTGCTTATTTGTAGTTTTCTTTGGCCAGAGTTCTGTTTTATTGGTCTTTTCAAGGAACTAGGTATGGTTTTCTTGTTGAAGTCCATTAAAAAAAAATTTCAACTTTAACCTTGTTTCCTTTTAAAATTTTCACCTGAATTAGCTCTTCCTTTTCTAACTTTTTGAAATGAGGCTTTAGTTTAAATATTTTTGAAAATCATTCTTTTTAAAATAAAATAATTTCCTCCTGAACTTTCTATTCTGTTTTATTGATCTGTCTGTCTTCTTTCTGGTACTGCATTATGATTATACTATTTAACATTTGGTAGTCCTAGTCCTCTTTATTATTATTTTCAAAATTGTTTTGGATATTGGGCCAGATGACATCTTAAAGGCACTAAGGTTCTTTGATGGCTAATGTGAAAATGCACCCAAATAAATCCCTTTGTTTCCTTCCTTCCAAACCCAAGTAGTCTTTATTCTTCTAGATATAGTCAATCTTAAAAAAATGCCTATAATCAATCTTTGTATGTGGATGTGGTATATGTAGGTAGCATTTTTTAAGTGTTTTTTTTTGTGTGTGTGGTGTGTATTTTATCTGTGTATATGGTGTGTTTGTGGATGTCCATGGGAAGTGATATATATGTTTATGTGTACAGTGTGTGTTTATACTATGTGTAAGTGTAAGAGGGATACTGAGGCCCATGGCCAGGGAGTGCTAGCGTGCTCAGGGCATGTCAGAAAGCCAGGCTTGGTCCTCAAACTCCCTTGCCTTCTGGAAAAAGCAGGGCCTTAAACCTTGACCCTTTCTGGGTGTCCCTTTCTGGATGTCTGGCCAGTCTCCCTTGCAGTGCCCCTGCCCAGTCTCCCTTGCAGTGCCCCTGCCCAGTCTCCCACTCATTTCTGTCCTCCTCTCCTGAGAAAAGAGCGATCTGCCCCTTTAAGAGAAGGAAACTTCCAGTGCTGTACTAAGTAAAGGGGCCTTACTATTGTTGGTGAGGGTGGTGGAGGTGGTACCACCACAGGAGTCAGATCAGCATCAGAGTGGCAGTGGGGTCTCACAACTAAATGAGTTAGCTGCTGAGTGAGACAGAAGGAGTCGGAGGGAACTTGCAAGGCAGTGGGACCTTTGTCCTGAGTTGGGGTGAAGTGCCCATTGTGGGCCTGTCTTTTCTCTGTCAGGGCACATGCAGATAATGCATCTCTGCCCAGCTCTCCCACTGGGTTCCACCCTTCTGAATGTGCACCTACAGGTTTCTCATAGCTTCCTGAGTCCAAGGTGGTCTTCCTTAGTGGAGGTACTATAGTGGTCCCTGGCAGAGCTGTGAAGGGGCCACTGTCACCTTGGGCACATCACTCTTCCCTTGGTGGACCTCCCTTTGCCCAGGTACTTGAATGTCATATTTTCTAATTCCTACTGAGAATGAATGCTCCTCTCAGGGGCATCCTCAGGCTATGCCTAACTCATGCTCCTGCCTTGCTTCCGCAGGTCTGCAGCACCTCCAGCCTCAGTGTCCTGTCTGCATCCTGTGGCTTGAGCCTGATTTGCCCTTTTTCCCTGGCTGATGGAGTGGCAGAGCCAGGATACTTCCCTGCCCAGAAAGGATGCCTGGACTCAGACTTTCCCAGCCAGGAGGAGGATCAGGCATGCTCAAGTCCAGGGTACAGGTAAGTCCATCTGTCGTTGGACTGGGGCCAGGGGAGCAGGCTTGCCTCTGATAAGAGCAGTGCTCAAGGTGTGGAGTGGGGAAGAACAGGACAGAGCCTCATAAAGTGCCAGGATTCAGATAATCCACTGGCTTTTATGTGACTCATTTGCACTTGACCACTAGTTTGCTGATTTCAGGGCTCCTCCAGTTTCTACTCCCTGCTGGTGGCCAGCTGGCCCTGTGGCATCTAGTTTCCTTACCAGCCTCAAGAAGGCAGGTCAGCCACCTCCACTTGCCATTGGCCATGGGGCAGGTGTGGAGGCCAAGGAAGAACAGAAGGAGGATGTCCTCTGGGACAGACAGGCCAGAGTTCAAATTTTAGCTCTGCCAACCTTGGACAAGTCAGCTACCTTATCTGTGTGAGATTCAGATTCACCCCTGGTAAGTTGGGGCTAATACTTCCTAAGGTTACTGTGAAGATTAAATGAGAAGATGTATATAAATTGCCCAGCTCAGCCCCTGGCACCTGGTACCCAACATTTATCTTTTCTCCCCACTTTTTCTCTTGCATCCCCCAACCTTGTCTTGAGTGGATCACTAAGCCACAAATATCCATTTGGCAACTTCCGACACTTCCCATTTTTAGATTTACATAAGACCAGCAGCTTTCCCTCCCACAGCAGCAACAGTCAGAGAGTTGCAGAGCAGATGTCTTGGTGTGAAACTGCTCCCAGGAGGCATCCTGTGAATGTTTGCCGACAAAGCAGCGCAGGGGCTGACCCTCCTTCCAGCTCTGCCTCCTCACACCAAGCTGGGAGATTGAAAGCACCTACCTCCTCCATGTATGGTGCATTTCTGTCCCCTCAGATGCTGGGGGCCTGTCCTCCTGTCCCATGGCATCGGACTGCAGATGAGGAGCCCTGAGGCTGGCTGGAGGAAGCTGCTCTGGTCTGAACCTGTGCCAGACTGTTCCCATCCAAGAGAAGACTCCAGAGAGGTGGAGGAGCCAGGGTTAGGGAAGGGCCTGCAGCCTGGTGGGGGCGGGGATCCAACCGTGGAGAACACTTTTCCAAACTCCACTGCACTGGGCCGGGAGGGTGCTCCTCTGCCCTTGCTTGGTGTCCAGTGATTACAGGTCCGAGCTTCAAAGCATGTTGCAAACCTGGCTAATTACTGGCCTAGGGGAGCTGGGTGAGCAGGCCAAGCCCGCCGAGTGGGAGCGCCAGGGGCCGCAGGACTGTCATTGGGCTGGCACTTGCAGCCCAGAGGGGCCTCGTAGCCCTGGTGAGGTCGCAAGTCCCGCTGGTTACCCAGGGAGGATTGCCGTGCCGGCCGCGGGGGCTACCCTCTCAGACGAGCCTCCGGCGCCTCCTCCCCTGGGTCAGGTGGAAATCTCCCCATTCAAACCGGCGCGGTCCAATCAGGGCCCGGCGCGGCCGCCGGTTCAAACGCGCGCTGCAACCAGCCTCCAGCTCCCGCCTGGGAGACACCGGCGCGGGGGCGGGTGAACCTGCTGCCTCGGTTACTGGGGAGAAACACAGACGCTTCGGGTTACAGGCGCCCCTGCCCGGCCGGAGCGGGCCGCCATGGAGCGCTCCCTGCACCGCGTCTCCCACGGGAGCCGGCGCGCCCACCCGGGCTTGTCCTTCTACCTCACCACCTTTGGTAAGTGCCCGCGGGGCGGCTGCCAGGAGCTGCTGCACCCTGCTCACAGCGCCCAGAGAGGGCAACCCCCGCAGTGGCAGGTGAGGCAGGGAGCAGCGATCCTTCAGTTTGGGGGTACCCGCTCTGGCCCCTTCCTCCCGTGGTTGCCCAGGAGGGACACAGGGCACAGGCTCAGGCCGAACAAGCCGCTGGGCACCACCTGCTGCCTGGCCGCTGATGCCAAGTGCAGTTGGTTCTACCTAACTTGGCTGGAATAATCATGCCCCAGTTAATCTTTCAGAGACCGGTTTCCCACCACTGAGTTTCCCATTAACAAGCAGCTCAGGGTTAAATCAAGGTCTTGTTACTACATCTCAAAATCACCTCAGCCCTATTTCTTTTGGCTCAGGGAGAGGACAGGTGTCGGGTCAGCCAGGTGGCCTTGGCTCCCTGTGGGCTCACCTTGGAGGCTGCAGTGCAAAGGCTCCACTGGATATCTGATCCACAGCAGAGATGGGAAAATTCTCTCCTCCAGGAGCAATGGGGCTCTCAGGAAGGTCACAGGGCTGCCCTGGGAGCCTGAGGTGGAAAGAAGTGGGCAGTAGGCTCCTGCTCCCAGGCCCCTAGATAGCAGTCCTGGGCTCCCCCAAGTAACAACTGGGCAGCAGCTGTCCCAATGGTTTGGGCAGACCTTGTCTTCTAAGTCCCCACAGTAAAGATAATTAGCCCTGTGTAGAATACAGCTCTTCACAGTGCTCCTTTCCTCACTGGTTCTGCAGCTCCCTGTGGGGAGGGAGTTACATTTCCTCTGTGGAGACTTGAGATCCAGAGAGGTGGGTCTCCCAGTGAGCCAGCTGCAGAGTTAACACCGGAGCTGAAGCCTTCTGAGATGATGTGTCCAGCACATTTTTTAAAACTTGTATACAATTTTCTTATGAAGATTGGGGAAGTTACTACAACATAAGTGGACTTCGCCCACATTTCAAAGATAGAGCACCTAAGGAGTTAGGCCCTCCCTGGGGTTCAGGATCACTACTCCCAGGCTTACCTCTCCCAGCACACTTGGCTCTTCACAACCTGCTTTCTTCTCTACGGGCAAAGGGAGTGATGGAAAAGCAGTGGTTTGGCCCCTAGAAATGATCTGTAGTCTGGCATCCTGGAATTCACCGGTCCAGTTGGTGGAGGGTAACAGTAAGAATTATAGATTAGCCGCCATTTATTGCACGTTCATCGTGTGTGTGCCTTGTGCCAAGTGCTTTCCCTGCATCATCTTACTTAAGCCTCCTAACCCTTGGAGGCAGTTCCTGTTAGCCCCGTGGGGATGTGGGACTCTACCAGGTAGGGGAGGTTTCCTGGATGATCTGAGTTGATGGGGCTGGAGTGGTCAGGAAAGAGTGTCAGAGAGCTGTGAGGCCTTGTTACCTTAGCTGTGTCCTAATTAAAAGTGAAAAATATATTTCGTTTTTCCTCCTTAGTATCATGGTAAGATGTATTCACAGTTAAAAACTTAGTGAAAAGAAGAAAGTGAAAATCACCTGTAATTTGACTCCCCAGAGAAGGCCATTGTTAACATGGTTTATATCCTTCCAGGCTTATTTCTCTGTGTGTGTGCCTAATTTTAATAAAATTAAGATCCTTTTATATGTACAGTTTTGTAACCTTACTGGTATGATGTGACTATTTCCTTGTATCAGTCCATATTCTTCTGTTGAATTAATCTCCCTGCCAAATCTGGGAAGTTGGGGAGGGTCCAGCAGAGAGTGGATGCCCTGTCTGGCTATGGCCTCAGGGCTGAGTTGGGTGGGTATCAGGGAGGGTTGCTGCTTGAACCAGTGATTGTGACATGAGTGTGCAGTGGGCGGGCAGGAACCTAGCTGGGTGGAATGCCTCCTGATCTATGTATGCAGCCTCTTCTCAGATCTCTCTGAGGACACTGACTGATGCTGGAGAAGTTCTCTCCTGTTTCTTGCTGACTCTTTCCTTGACAAATGCCGTCTCTCTTCCCAGGCTGCTAATTTTCTTTATACACTGACTGATCTTTGCTTGTCTGCTTATGAATGAAGAGCCATACCAGTGGTTACCAAGCCTGGTATCATTTGCTGAAAATACTATTATATTGTCATTGGATGGTCTTGGCACCCATGTTGAAAATTAATTGACTGTACATATGTGAGTTAACTTCTGGGCTTTTAATTTTATTCCATTGATCTGTTTGTCTATCCTTATGCCAGTATTACACTGTCTTGATTACTGTTGCTATGTAGTAAGTTTTGAAATTTGGAAGTGTGAATCTAATTTTGTTCTTCTTTTTCAAGGTTGTTTTGGCTCTGTTGGCTTTGAGTTTCCATATAAAGTTTAAGCATAATATTTTATATAGGAAATATAAACCTGAGTTTGCAAAAATGTTTGATGAATATTTAAAGAATATTTTCTTGAAGAGGTACCAACTTATTAGCTTGCCTGAGGCAACAAATTATTAATCAACCTGGGATTTGGTCCAGAGTCTGGATGTGGTGAGTGATCATGGGAGAGAACAGGTGCCTTTCCTCCAGGGTGTCTGGGTTAGGTGACAGGCAGGCTGGACATGTTCTGAGGGCTGCGGGTGACTGGACATTGAGTGACACAACCCAGCTTTGTTTACAACTGTTATCCCCAAATGAACTTGTGCGATAAAAGCTATGGGTAGCGGCTCTGTGTGTAGGCTCTAGAGGAGGCACCTGGAATCTTTGGTTTGCTGGAGGGAGGTCAGGAAGAATTGGTTCTGAAGGCACAGCAGACTAAGGAATGTCATTAATTTGCTGGGCATTTTCTTTGTTTGTGTTTCTTGTGATAGTACAACATTAGGTGGGACCCCACACCTCTCCTTTCTCTACTTCTCATTAGAAGCCACAGAGATAAAGGTCCATTTTCAACAGTGAGAATGAAGCTTGGGAACAGATGCCAGGCAGGACATGTTGGGTTGTGTGAAGTCAGGCCCTAAGCTGGAGGCCTGCGACATGTCCCTGCCAGCTGCCCCTGGCTTGCTCTGCTGCTCTGAGCCTGGGACATTCCCTGGGCTTGGCTGGGAAACCCATCCAGCCATTTCTGAAGAGCTGATCATTTGCTGGTCAGGGTCCTCAGCATTTATCAGCTTTCCTGTCTTTTGGAGTCCATTTGCTTGGAAGCGTTCAGAAATTCTCAAAGTTTCTGGACTGTTGATAGCCCTTTGTTCTCTTTTCCAGTTCTACTCTCTATATTCTTTTTTAAAGAACTTTTTATTATGAAATATAATACACATACAGAAAAGTGTCTCCCCAAAGGATGTGCAAATATCCGTGTAACTTTCACTGGGGTCAGGATTGCCAGTATCCAGAAGTCTCATGTTTGATGTGTAGTTTTTTCTTTATCATTCCATTTAAAGTATTTTCTAATTTTTACAGTCATTTCTTCTTGAATCCATGGGTTATTTGGGAGTGTATTTCTTACTTTCCAAATATTGGGGATTTTAGTAGTTTTTTTGTTTATTTTACGTTTTGCTCAGAGAATATACTCTGCATCTTTTCAGTCCTTTGATGGCTCAGCTTTAGTCATTTTTTGTACATGTTCTGTGTGTACTTGAAAAGGTCTGCAGTAGTTGGGTGTAGTGTTCTTTGTACATGTCAGGGTTAGGTCAAGTTTGCTGTTCACCTTGTTCAGCTCTTCTGTATCCTTGCCAACTTCTCCCCACTTGTTCTATTAGTTACTGAAAAAGGTATGTTAAAATTCCTACTATGATTATAAATTTATTTATTTCTCATTATAATTCTGTCAGTTTTTCCTTTATATATTTTGAAACAATATTAAGAGCATACAAATTTAGAATTATTGTCTTTCTAGTGAGTTGACACTTTTATTATTATGAAGTCTTCTTTTATTGTTATGAAGTCTTCTCTTTATTTCTAGTGGAGGTAAAGTCTCCTTTTCCTGACATGAACATACTTTGGTTAATCATTGCTTGGCATATCTTTTCGCATCCTATTTCTTTCAAACTTTCTGTTTCTGTACTTTTTAGGTGTGCTGTGTATATTAGAAACTGCAGGCACAAGGTTGTTATTTTTTTCTTCTTCATGCAGACCTCAGATGGTATCTTCCTGTAAAAGAATGTTTGCTTCTGTCAGGTGCTTGAGGCCACTAGAATCTGGGATAACTTTAATTCAGTGTTAGGGATTGAGATTGAGTTGAGCTGCAGCCCTCCGAGGAGCTGTGTCTGATCATGGTTTACTCTATTCCTGAGGAGCAACCCTTTGGAGCTCCAACCCAGAATGTCAGGGTTCAGAAGGACCCCACCTCTTGGCAGGCCCTGGTCTCCAACTCCTGTTCCTTCAGCCCAAGAGGCAGCCAGAGACTCTGCTCGGATTCTCAGACTTTCAGTTACTTCTGAAATTTGAAAATACCCCCAGGAGGCAATTATCCCAGGAAAACATTAAACTTAATTCTGTGGACCGGCAATCCCCCCAGATCCAGCTTCGTAGTTCCTCTTTGTTTTATTATGTCTCTAAGAAGCTGCTTTTGAATATTTTGTCTAGCTTTTCCAGATTTCCTCAGTGAGCCTGTCATCCCAGGAATAGCAGTCCCTTACATATGTTTTCTAATTTTTCTGACTTGTTTTTTTCTTTTCCTTCTTTCCATCCTTCCTTTCGTCATTTCAGTGGGAGTACTTTATTTGCTAGGTGCTTCACATATGTTAGTTCATGCTTTTACAACAGCTCTGTTAGAGCTATATTATTATTATTCTTTCCATTTTACAGATGAGGAAACTGAGGATGTGGTGATTAAAGATCATCAGTGGTGGAATCAGGATCCAAACCAGGTCTTTCTGACTCCAAAGCCCATGCTTTGCTCAGAGTTCTATGCTTCCTCTCAGTTCTATGCTTCCTCTCTTGTGTTTTCCATATGAAACTTGTTCTGCTGGAAAACTTCATTTGATAGTGAAAAAATAATGCAAATGTAAAACATAATGAATATAAATGATTAACTTCATTGTCTGGCTCAAAGCTATCAGCAAGCACATGACAGGTGCTAATCATTATAAAATAACATAACTTTGGAGAAGTCTGAAATAGATAAGGATACTGAGTAATTTATAAAATGTGGTAAAACTGACAATTTTGGAATTAAACTTATATGACTTTATAGATGTAATTAAAAATTATAATAAAATCTAAAAGAGGATTAGGAAAGGCAAGATAATGTGAATTTTTTATATATTATGGTGTTGTACACAAATGTGTATAAAAGAAAATCATTTGTTCTGCAGATAAAGCATTTTCATGAATGTGCTGGGTTGTCCTTGGGTTAATGTGGGACATTTTCAGGTTTTGCAGTTTGGTGGTAGTGAGTATAGTTTAAATCTATCAAAATTCTTTATTAAGAAAATTAAGGACCTCAAAAACTGGAAGTCTTCTTTATCCTTAGCCATATATACTGATTTATCTTAGAACTGTATTTTCTTAACAATTTTTAAAATTGAAAAATTGTTTCCGGATTAAGATCAGATTTATGTCACCAACTGTGGAGGCAACATGGATATGATGCATTAGTTATCTAATGCTTCATAACAAGTGATCCCAACAGGTATTGGCTTGAGAAAACCAAACATTTATTATCTCACTGTTTCTGCGAGTCAGGAATTTGGGGATGGTTTAGCTGGATGATTTTTGCTCAGGGTCTCTCACGGTGGTCGCAATCAAGATGTTAGCTGACTTATACTGGGCAGCGCAACCTACTCCTGGAAGGAGAAACCGCTTGGGAAGCCACATTAACATCAGGTTTAGAAGGTCAAATGAACAGAGGTTGAACTGACCCATCATGATTTTTATTCCACCACTTTTGTTCCTCCAGTGGGTACCATCAAAAGCTAAGGCTACTTCTCCAAATGGAATTCAAGGTTCTCCCTCCTCAAAACAAGACACTTGAAATTCTGCAGGAGCTGTGTGGCTTCATTTCCCCCATATCACTGCAGCTACCATTTCTCCCTTAGAGGGCAGAGAGTGAAATCGATAGACACAGCATAACCTCTCTGAGTGTTAGCGGCTGGCTGGGTTCCATGTAGACCCAGCTTCCTTTGTACATTGGTCCCAATGTTATCTCCCTTCCTGTGGCTTTCAACAGTTGAAAAGTTCTTAAATGGGGAGTGGCTTTGGGGGAGAATTAAGTTTGGGGATGACTGCTGCTCCATGATAGCCAGGCAAGTCCCCTGTAGGTGTATTCTCTGCATACCCCGTGGGCTCCTTCCAGGACATGATCCTGCTGAACCCTGAGTCCAGCAGTGGGTGCAACCCCCATATCCTTGCTTCGTTTTCTAAGTAGGTCTCTGTGTCCTGAGAGTCAGAGTTCATCTTCTATGGTCCTTTATATTTAGGAAGGTCTGCAGGTTGAATTTCCTTAGCCAGCTTCCATACCTTTTTCCCCACAATGTCCAGTGAGTCCAAAGCCCCCAAGTACTGTGCCCAGCAGAATTTAGGTTTGTTGCCTTCCCTGCACTTTCTGAAGCTCACTGTCATCCAGTATGTTCCCTGCCTTATGAGGCATGACTGTTCTCCTGCTACCTCTGGGCTCTTGCTCCCTGGTGCCCTCCTGCAGCCTCTGGGCACTAGTCTCTACCACTCTTTGCAACCATGGGGCTCTGTACCCAACTGTAGCCCCATAAGAACTGGGGATGCGCCCCCTCCAGGGCTCCTGAACACCCTCTAGCCTGAACTTCCAGCACACCCTCAGGCCACACCCTGAGCCTGGGGAGAAAGTGGGGATATTGACAAGACCAGAGATTCTGGGGACCTGTGAGGGGCTTGATTAGCTGGTATTAAGATCAGTTGAACGCCCCAGGGATTCAGCCTGACTTCCCTCCTCCTGGTGGTTCATTTCTCTAGACTTAGAGACATTTCTTGGAGCCTGCCCTCTCTAGCTTCCTCTTGGTTTTTCAAGCAGCCCTGTGCCTGATGGCTCTCACTGCTCCTGGACCCTGCGGCTGCATTGGCAGATGCAGTAGTGCACAGTAGAGGGCTGTGAGTGTTCTGGAAAACTGGTTCGGTGCACAGGAAAGAGTGTGGAAATCAGGGCAGAGCTCTGGTCTCCAGTTCTGGCTTGGCCAACCCTGGTCACTCTGGGCTCAGGGCAAGTCACCTTCCATCTCTGGGCATGACTGTTCTGGCTACCAGATGAGGAGGCTAAGCAAGGTGATTTTAGGAATCTCAGACATTTGATGCAATGGGCTAAGGGGAGAGGGCAGAGGGGCAGGAACGGCTGAGGAAAGGGTCTCATTCTTCATCTTGCCTTTCCTCATCTATGAACCTCAGGATAGGCTGGGGGCCTGGAGCCTGGTCTTCTGGGTTTGGTTTCTCTGCTGTAACAGGGTCTAGGCACCCTGGCCTTCCCGGAGGAGACCCGCTTGGCGGGGCCTAAAAGGGGAGCTGCGTGGGGCTGTGCAGACTCGTCTGATTTCCAAGTTGGTTTTTGCCCTGGGCCTGTCCTCTGCTCCAGCCCCACCCTTGGCCTTGTCCACGCCTGTGTCCTCACCACTGGGCTGCGAGTTCCCTGAGGGCGGCCAACGTTCAGATCTGCCCTTCCTCACTTAAGTCTTCAAGCAGGTGCCTGGCAGATGTTTGTCAAATGGAATTAGTGACCATTTGTGTTGGGAGATTTCTCAGTTCTGATTTTCTGGGACAGGGCTGTTGGAAGGTGACAGGCGCTGAGCAGCACAGGGATTCCAGGCCAGATGTGTCCGGGCCGCAGTTGGCTTTGCACTGGTAATATTTTCAGAAAAAAATGTGTCACGTTAAACAGAGATGCCTTTAGGTTGATGAGATCCAGTCCATGGGTACTCGCCCTGTTTGTCTGTTTCCAGCCTCTCTCTCCCACCCGACACTGGATCGGGCACCGTGTTTGTAGGAGGTTTCTCAGCTCTAGGAAGCCCCAGAGTGGTAATCGCTCAGACCTCCAGCTAATAATACCGTGGATTCTCCTGGCGCCTTTCATCCGAGGACCTCCTCACCCTCCAGCGTTGTCTGATCCCCACACAGCTCAGAGTGTGATAACCCCTATTATTAGCTCCACCTCAGCCGTGGACGTTGTGTCTGAGAGAAAGGAGGGTAGTCAGGCTGGAACAGGAGCAGGCCTCCTGGGCTTCTGAAATCAGTCTTCTGGGCAGGAGAACAGCAGGGGTTTCTGCTGGGCAAAGAGCTGGACCAAGGTTTGCTGGAGGCTGAACTGCTTGAGATTGTAGCTTAAACACCCTGAAGTATGAGGGACAGGGTCAGAGTGGTTGGTGGATTACTGCGGAGCTAGGAGATGTGGAGCTTCCCTCCTTCTGTCCTCTGAGCCCTGCCTGCCCTTCCTCCAGCCAGCAGCCAAGCACAGCCACCAACCTGGGGCGTGTCCAGGGATGAACAGTTGTGACGATGAGGGATGTCTCACTGTGCCATGAGGAACAGTGGGAGGACTTTAGACTTTGGTCTAGAGGAGAGGGCCCGGAGATAGTCGAGTGAGATCCAGTCAGTGAAATTTACTGAGAGACCACTTTTGGCTCAGTAAAGCTGGAGCATTGAACAAGTAGGAGCTATGTCAAAGGGAAAGGGCTCCCACTGCAGGAAGTGAGCTCCTTATCACTGGAGGTAATCAAGCAGAGGCAGATAACTGCAAGACAGTGTTGTCATGGATGGAGTGCATGCAGGGCTTTGTGGCTTATGTGCTGGTTCGCAGCTGGCTGGGAAGCCCTGCCCTTCCGCCTTTGCCTCTCTAGTGTGTGTCCACTGGGGAGATGGAGTTCAGCAGCTTCTTGAGGTTCTAGGGAGAGTCTGTTTGACTGAGAGATTTTTCTATATGTCACTGAAAAAGAGGAGTGTGGTCCTCTCTTTCCTCTATCCATGCTGGAGAGTCTGTGAGGATGACTTGATGATTTGTTTGTGTGTGTGTGTGTATAAAATATATATATATAAAATATATATATATTTTTTAATAAAAATGAGAAAAGCCACGAGAAAAAAACCTCATCCAGCCTCTCATTCTTCACCTGTTTTCCAGCCCTGGTCCCTCCATTATCTTCATGTTTTCCCCTTTCCCTCCCTAGATTGCTTTCCCTTGCCTCCTCTCTCCTTCCCTTTCCCTTCTTTCTTTGTTTATTAGTTTATTTTTAATTATAGAAGTGCTATAGATCATGGATATATTTGTATTGTTACAACACCTACAATAGTGATAGACTGAAATTCCTCTTGATTTCCCTCCCTCCAATTCCCAGTCTCTTCCCTAGAGAAGATCACTGTTTTTAATTTGGCATCCTTTCAGACACACACACACATACGCACACGCACACACACAGAAATATATACCACATGTATTATTCTGCAATTTGCTTGTTCCTCTTAAAAACTTGTCTCAACATAAGTCGTAGCAATGTTTTCCTAGGTCAGTGTCTCAAGGCAATAGAAATAAAAGTAAAAATAAACAAATGGAACCTAATCAAACTTATAAGCTTTTGCACAGCAAAGGAAACCATAAACAAAATGAAAAGACAACCTACAGACTGAGAAATATTTACAAACGATGTGGATGACAGGGGCTCAATTTTCAGAATATACAAACAGCTCCTACAACTCAGTAACAACAACAACAACAACAACAACAACAACAAAAAACAACCCAATCAAAAAATGGGCAGGAGATTTAAATAGACATTTCTGCAAAGAAGGCATACAGATGGCCAATAGGCACATGTAAAGATGCTCAGCATCACTAATTATTAGAGAAATGCAAATCAAAACTACAATGAGGTACCACCTCACACCAGCCAGGATGGCCATCATTAAAAAATCTACAAATAAGGAGGAGGGTATAGCTCAGTGGTAGAGTGCATGCCTAGCATGCACAAGGTCCTGGTTCAATCCCGAGTACTGCCATTAAAAAAATAAATATGGGAGAGGGTATAATTCAGTGGTAGATCATGCTTACCATACACAAGGTCCTGGGTTCAATCCCCAATACCTCCATTAAAAAATAAGTAAATAAGCCTACTTACGCACCCCCCCCAAAAGGTAAACAAAAATAAAGAGGAAGAGCAAATTATTAAAAAAATAAATACATAAATAAATAAACCTGATTACCTCTCCCCCAACAATAACAACAAAAAATCTACAAATAATAAATGCTGGGGAGAGTGTGGAGAAAAAGAAACCCTCCTACACTACTGGTCCTACACTGCTAGTGGGAGTGTAATTTGGTGCAGCCCCTATGGAAAACAGTATGGAGTTTCCCCCAAAACCTAAAAATAGAGTTACCATATGATCCAGCAATCCCACTCCAGGGCATATATCTGGAGAAAACTCTTAACTCAAAAAGATACATGCACCCTAATGCTCATAGCAGCACTATTTACAATAGCCAAGACTTGGAAACAAACTAAATGTCCATCAATAGATGAATGGATAAAGAAGATGTGGTACACACACACACACACGAATACTACTCAGCCATAAAAAAAGAATGAAATAATGCCATTTGCAGCAACATGGATGGATCTAGAGATTATCATACTAAGTGAAGTCAGGCAGAGAAGGACAAATATCTTATGATATCACTTATATGTGGAGTCTAAAAAAGGATACAAATGAACTAATTTACAAAATGGAAACAGATTCACAGACACAGAAAGCAAATTTATGGTTACCAAAGGGGAAAAGTAGGGGATAAATTAGGAGTTTGGGATTACCAGATACAAACTACTATATATAAAATAGATAAACAACAAGGTCCTACCATATAGGACAGGGAACTATATTCAATATCTTGTAATAACCTATAATTAAAAAATATGAAAAAGAATGTGTATACATATATATGTATAACTGAATCACTATGCTGTACACCAGAAACTAATACAACATTGTAAATCAACTACACTTCAATTAAAAAAAAAACTTGTCTCAACAATGTTCCCATGTCAGGACATATAGTACTCCCCCATTCTTTATCATTTCTTTTTTTTAAATTAATTTTTTGTGAAGGGTGATTAGGTTGGTTGGTTTATCTACCTATCTACCTGCCTACCTATCTACCTACCTACCTACCTATCTATCTATCTGTCTATCTGCCTGCCTGCCTGCCTGCCTGCCTATCTATCTGTCTATTAAGTGGAGGTACTGGGGATTGAACCCAGGACCTCGTGCATGCTAAGCATACACTCTACCACTGAGCTATACCCTCCCCACCCCCATTCTTTATAACGGCCCATACTACTCCACAGTACAGCTATAGATGGTTCATTTAACCATTTTCATACTGATAGAGATTTTAGGTGTTTCCAGTTTTTTACGGTATTGTACTGTCAGCCTTTGTGCACAGCTGAATTTTTCTCTGTGGTAGTTACCTGGAAGTATAATTGTTAGTTTGAATGATAAGAACATTTAAATGTAATAGATAGTGTTAGAAATGACACTCCATTAACACTTCCTCTGATAGGGTATGAAAGTATCTCTTTTCCTGAATCTTGATCAATATTTGACATTATCGTCCTTTAGATTATCTTCCAACCAGATTGGGGAAAAATGGTATTTTATTGTTAATTTGCATGTCTTAGATCTCTGTGAGGCTGAGCATCTTTTTGTATATTTATTAGCCATTTTGTCATTTCTGAATTTCCAATGCAGTGTCCTTTGCCTGTTTTTCTATTGTATTGTCTCATCATTTTGCAATATGTGTAATGGTTACAGACATTTAAAAAGTCTTAGGGAATCAGATCTATCTATCTTTTCCCTGTGGCCTCTGCATTTTGTGTCTTGCTTAAGAGGGCCTTCTCCAAGCTTAAAAGCATGTTTAGGGGCTCTTCAGTGTTCTCTGGTCCAGAGCACCTCAACCTTGAATGTGCATGCAACCCCCTGGGGTTCTTACTAAACTGTGGAATTTAGTAGGCCTGGGCTGGGGCTTGAGATGCTGAATTTTAAACAATAGTCCAGATATTTCTCATGATGCTGGTTCTGGGACCTCACTTTGAGCAGCAAGGCTCTATGCCAAGGTTATAGAAAGACTCCTTAGCTTTCCTTTAGGGAGGTCAAGATTCTATGGAAGGGTTGGGGGCAGTAGCATTGACTTTGAAGGATCTCTCTGCCCAAAGCTGGTCTCTTATCTTTTGCTTTTCCCCGAACTCATTCATCCTATGTCCTTGTATTGTTGTTGCCTTCCCAGAATATAGCTAGCTGTCTGTCGCAGCTGGAGAGCTGTGGCCAACCCCTCAGCATGGACTCGTGACTGAGGCCAAGGATCCTTAGCTGTCCAGTCTAGTGTCACCATGATATGGGTGCAACAGCTTTTCCCACTGTCAACAGTGAGAGCTCTCCAGGACTGACCCGGGCTTCCTTGTGAAGTAGTGAGCTCCCCATTACCAGAGGGGTGGAAGCCTAGGCTGGTAAACCACCACTGGAGGTGCTGATGTGTAGAGAAGCCTTAACTAGATGGCTTATGGGCTCCCTTCCAACCCAGAGGCTGTATGAATCTTTGAATCACTTCACATGAACAAAAGAACATTCCTGTCACCGTAACTCCATTTTTCCCCTGGCAAGGAGACGAGGTGAAACTGTCTCTCTCGTTGTTTCCTCAGGTCAGCTGAAGCTGTCCATTGATGCCCGGGACCGGGTTCTGCTGCTTCACAGTGAGTACAGCGGTGTGCTGGGCTCATTGGGGAAGGGGAGGGCCACTCAGCCTCCCACGTGGAGCCAAGGACGGGTGGTCATGTTACCACAGTCAAGGTTTCTTTTTCATCTTTGTATAGTGTCCTGCCGTGTGTCCATTGGAAAAAACTGGGTATTCACTTGGGACTCCTAGGGACCTTACCCTGGTCCTGCCCCAATGTGGATTAAGTTCACGGAAGGCTGGAGCCATCCCCAAGCACCTCAGCATCCTCCTTGGCCCCGGTGGAGCAGGGCCTCAGAAGAGCTTCCCTATTCTCCCTCCCTTCCTCCCTTCCTCCCTCCCTCCCTCCCTCCCTTCCTTTCTTCTCTCTTTCTTTTTCTCTCATCCATTCACTCATTGATTGATGGCAGCATAGTGTCAAAACTAAGGTCAGACTGCTTGCATCCAAATCCTGGCTCTGCTAGTTTTCGTGCTGGCTGACGGTAAGCAAGCTCAGGCTCTCATCTGCTGAATGGTGAGACTAATACCCATCTTATGGGTTGTAACAAGGATTAGAGGAGTTAATGTTAGTAAAGCGCTTAGAACAGTGTCTAGCATGTGGTAAACCCTCTTTTAGTATTTGTTAAATAAGATAGAAAACCATAAATTCCAAAAATAGTGCTTGAGCTCTGGCCCTGTGCTAGGGATTGGGGACACCAAGGAGAAGCACCCACCTCTGTCTAGGTGGCGCTGATAGGATGGCAGGGAAGACCTGGCAGAGGGAGTGATGTCCACACTCCATCCTGAAGCAGAAACCGGCCTGAGCCAGGCAGAGGGGAGCTGGTGGGCCAGGTACTCCATGCAGGGAGAGCAGCAAGTGCAAAGGCCTGAGGTCAGAGACAGCACAGTGCACTTGAGGACTGTCTCCATGCCTGCGGCACAGCACAGGAAAGGGCGGAGGTGTGAGCTGGGGCGGGGCCAAGAAGGTCCTGTGTGCCACCCAGAGGATGTTACCATTTAACTGCCATTTATCCATTTGTTCATCCTTCCGTCCAGCACACAAATAGTTACTGAGCTTCTGTCATGACTCCACTCTTCCGTTTGGCCCAGCAGGCCCTGCCTGTCTCTTCAGCCTCCCTGGTTCTTGCTGTTCAAAGCACCCTCTGCCCCTGTTCTGTCCAGTTATGTGCCCTCTGCCCCCCAACCTTCGCAATGCATCATGCTTGCTCATGCCCGTGTGCCTTCACATCCACTATTCCTTGTGTCTGAGCCTGCCTGCTTTGTGAACTGCTTTTGAGAAATAAATCTCCCTTCCTCTGATTTTGTAAGAAATAGGCCCACCTTAATCTCATTAAGACTCAGGAAGGAAGACTCCTTTTGCCTCATTTTTCCCCTCCAGGAATCACCCCCGACCCACCTGCAGGACTGAGTTCGTTGCTTCCTCCTCTGTGTCCCCATTGCAGTCCGGACTACACTGTACCATACTGGTGTGTCCAGGCTCTTTCTTCCCCAGCAGACGGGGAGTGTAGTGAGGGTGGGGGCTGTGTCTGCCTCACCTCCATGGGGGGCCAGGGAGACCCAGTTCTTCAGTCCTGGGTCCTGCCCTCAAAAACCACACCTACCTGAAGAATGCACACAGGAACAGTAACTAGGATACCAGGCAGAGTAGACCAGCAGGCGCCTGGGGTCCTCCGGTCCTGGCCATGAGGGGCCCAAGGTGACGTTCCCAAGGACCAGCAGAGGGGGGCTCTTTGCCTGCCAGAGCCTGTCTCCAGCTGTGCAAACAGTTTTTACAAAGTGCATCTTGGCCTCCCCTACTCCATTTGTCCAGCACAGTTTGCTTTGGCTTCACCCCAGTCTCAGGCCCTTCATCCCTTCCAGCCTGTTACCCTCTCTCCTTTGGCTTCCCAGGCCTCACGCCTCAGACTACAGGAGCTCTGTCTGAGCGAAGCCCTAGGGCTCCATCAAAACTGAACACGAGAGAAAATAGAAAAGAGTCAGCTTCTGCCAGGCTTGCTGTCTGCTTTCTGCAGACCTTAGGCAAGTGGGCCACACTTGCTTTTGTGGCCAGACCTGCACCCCACCTCCACCTATCCCTTGCCTTTATTTATTCTCGTTTTCTCTAGCAAACCTTTATTGAATAGTTACTCATTTGCCAGACACTCTACTGAACACCTTAGACACGTTATCTCACTTAATCTGACAACTACCATGTGAAGTGGGTATTATCATCACTAGCCCGTTATTATCCCCGACCCCTTACAGAATGGCAGCTGCAGTCTCCTGGGGGCAGCAACTTGCTTGGGCTCACGTGGCTAGTGAGTGGCAGGCTGAGTTCTCCAGCTTGGCCCCTCCATCCCAGGAGGCAGTCTGGTGTGGTGGAAGGAGCACTGGACTAGGAGTCAAGAGACAGGGATCTAAACCCAGCTCTGTCATTCCCATTGCTCCGTGACTCTGGGCAAATTTCCTACTGTCTTTGGGCCCCCTCCGTAGCCTCATCTTCCCTGTTAAGTGAATGGTTAGACTCAATGAATTTTATGTTCCTTTCTCGGTATAGGATTCAGGAATTGAATGCCCCCTGTAATGCCTCGGTGCAGGTGCTGCCTGAGCATGGAAGATGGTGGGAGTGGGCTAGACCAGAGAGGGGTTGCTATCCAGTGGTTGTCATGCAGATTAAGAGCCCGGTGATGATCCTTCCCACCCATCCCAATATTTTAATTCTCTGTTTAGTCATAGAAGGCAGAGGCCTAATGAGCAAGGAGCCTGGTGTCTGTGATTCCTACGTGAAGGTATATGATGACCTGGAGGTGGGGGTGGGTATGGGTGGGATGGGGGTGATGAGGGACCACATCATTGGACTGAGTTCCAAGGTCCCAGCACATCTGTGGGCCTGGGGCCATTTGAGGTGGCAGCTACAGTTATACATCATTTGGTCAGTAGGCATTTGTTAGGCTCTGAGCTAAGGCAGACCCCTTCCCTTGGCCCGGCTTGGTCCCTAGGGCTTCCTGCAAGAGCTGGAAACTTATGGGTGATCTTGTACATCACCATGGAGGTGAGCACCTTGAGCGTGTGGATGACAGAAATCCACAGGTGATCCCAAGCCATCTCATGAAAGCAACATTTTCACCCCTCTCCTCCTGTAGAGGCAGGATGGCCAGGTTTGGTTAGTGGAGGGGAGGGAGTGTCTCTGAGGGCTAGAAGGGCTATCTGAGTGGAGCCCTTGCAGTGAAGACAGAGGCCTCCCAGGGGTGGGGGGCCTACTTCCAGCCAGAGCCAAAGGCCTAGCGCCTCCCAGAGTTTGGCAGCTGTTGTCAGGTGCAGGCTCTGATGCACCACTCTGCATTCTTCCTGAAGCCCCCAGGCTGGTCAGAGGCCCCCGTGGGCCAAGACAAGGTCAGGAGCAGGGTGGGAACCTGAGACAGGGGATGAATGGCATTAGAACTAGAACGTGGATGGGGGACCTTGGCAGAGGCTGGCCTGGAGCCTCTTGGGAAGGGAGCACTCAGCAGTCGCTGGGAACTTCAAAGAGAAGAGGCCTTGTGCTTTGGGGGAAACCTTTCTGCTTGGAGGAAGAGGAAAGATGGTCAGGTTGTGCTGCATCTCCACCTGGGCCTGTGGCTGTCTCTTTGTTACCACCCACTATGAGGGCCTGTCCTAGCATCTGACTCCAGGGCCTCCTGCCCAGGGCTCCACATTCTTCCCCAGCATCTGGTTGAGGACTCCACTCTGTCCTCTGCAGAGGCTGATCAGAAGGACACCTGGAAGCCTATAACTTGGAGATGTGCAGAGTCAGCCGCTGGGCTTAGGGGATTTTGCTTGGCTCTGAGCTCAGCTAACCCTTCCTTTTCTCCAATTCAAGATTTCTTTGATCCCTGAAGATAATCGACTACACCGTCAGAAGACGCGGGCTGTTCCAGACTGCAGAGACCCAGTCTTCCACGAGCACTTCTTCTTGTAAGAATCTGGTGTAGCTGGGCCCTCAAGAGGAGAGGGAAGGAGTGTTTATCTGGAAACAGCTCTGTTTGCCAAATCTAGAACCAGATCTAAGCAAAAAAAAACAGTGACTTCTAAAGGATGTCTTTGTTTTCTCATTCACTTGTGTCTTTGCATCCCTGGCACTCAGCCCAGCAGTGAGGTTCACAGTGATAAGGTATCACGTGGCTGGTTCTCATAACTAAAATGCCCAGCCTGAGGCTGGCAGCCCCTGAAAAAAGTAGAGCATTTCCCACTGTGCATTGGGCCAAGCTTTCTCCTTTAGCAGAAGGAATTTTCCAAGCTGAGGGATGTTTTGCCTTCCCACCCACCTTTCCCCAACTTGCTAACCTTTCTGAGCCCCGGCTTCCTTATATGTAAAATGGGGCTAATAATAGTACCAGCCTCAGACAGCGGAGGTGTAAATGAGACGGCATAACACAGAATGTCAGGTGTTATTGTTTTATTACTATTTCTTGCCCTTATCCCTGAACTCCAGGGCCAATGGGAAGATAATGGACAATGTGTATTTTCCTATTGGTGAAAATTAATAATATTTTGTTGTTTTCCTTGTCATACCAGGTAATCTTGCTTATTGTAGACACATAGACAATATTGGTAAACAAAAAGAAGAAAACAGAAAACACTCCTAGTCCTGCTACTCACTGATGTGTTTTGTGGTGTTTCTTTCCAGAGCTTTGAATTTGTGTGGGTGTGTGTTTACAAAAATGGAATTATTCTGTGAAATTCTGTTGTAACCTTTTTTTCATCCTCAGCAATGTAATGTAAACTCTTTTATGAATATAAGTACTCACCTCCCACACTCTTTGTGCTCTGGTTTATT
This sequence comes from Camelus ferus, assembly GCF_009834535.1. NCBI lineage: Eukaryota > Metazoa > Chordata > Mammalia > Artiodactyla > Camelidae > Camelus > Camelus ferus. The sequence continues at coordinate 56,871,658 of NC_045699.1, forward strand.
TAACCAGCTCTTGACGGCTGGATGTTCAGGTTATTTCCAAAATTTGCCATTATGATGGACTCTGTGGGTCTGGACTAGAGCTCGCCCCTACTAACCCTCTGACTGTCTGGTTTGCTTTGCAGTCCTGTCCAAAAGGAATACGAACAGAAGCGCCTTCTGATCACTGTGTGGAACAGGGCAGCTGACTCCAAGTGAGGGGAACTGCTGAGCTGGAGAAGAGATCCTGCTCTGGGCTCGTGGGTGACAGTCAGGTGGCAAGCATATAGCAGGGGCTCAGTTAGTGCCTGTTGGATAAATGAATGGTAGTGGCATTGCTAAATTTGAGAGGCTGCCACTCTCCTGAGTGCCTGTCACTCTAGGTGATATCAAGGATCATGTTATCAAGGTGCATTTGTGAGCCCTTGGTATCAGCAAGACACTGTTGGCCACTGGGGATGCCAACCAGCCTACCCAGGGATTCTGCTCTCAAGGTACCTGTTTTCAGGAGGGGACACCAGGGTCTGCATGGAGGCAGATGTCAGTAACAACATGCCCAGGCTTACTTCTGCAGCAGTAGAAGCTCCATGAAAAATGGGCCCGTTTCTCTCTTAGTCACTGTTGTACCCCGTGCCTAGCATGTAGATATTTGGTAATTATTGGTGGAATGAATAAAAGAATAAAATGAATAGTAGGACAGTAAGTGTGGAAAGAGGGAGAGCTCATCATGGGCTGAGGGCAAGGAAGGCTTCATGCCAAAAGTGGGATTTTGCCAGTTCTTTTTTATTAAGTTGAAGTATTGTTGGTTTACAATGTTGTATTAGTTTCTGGTGTACAGCATAGTGGCTCAGTTATACATACATATTCCTTTTCATATTCTTTTTCATTATAGGTTATTACAAGATATTGTATATAGTTTCCTGTGTTATACAGTAGGACCCTGTTGTTTATCTATTTTACAAAAAGTGGGATTTTGAACTCAAGGGAGAGCTGAAGAATAAGACAAGGAGAGGAGGTTGGGAAGGGCATTGCAGGCAGGGGTACTGCATGAGCAAAGGCAAGGAGGCAGGGATATGTCCTTTCCCAGGACACAGGAGGCCAGATGTGATCATCAGCCATGGCAGCTGGAACAGAGCAGAGGAGGAGTGCTGAGTAGTGAGGGTGAGAATTAGCAGCTCAGTGAAGGGGATGAGAGCACTTGACTGCATGGCCCACTGTGAGCAGCAGGGGCTCATTCAGCTGGTGCAGCCCAAAAAATCTGGGAGACTCTGTGGTTAGTAACATTTGCCCAACAATCGTAGAACCACATGGTGACTGGAAAAGGGCCCAGGTGGATGAAAATCAGCTCGACTCACCAGCTTAGACCCAGAGAATATTTTGGGGCTCCATGCTTTTTAGTGCCCTAAATTTGATAGTATGCTTTTAAAGTGGAGCCTTATTCAACCTTCAGAATGAAGGATTTGTCTTTCAATAGAGCATCTCCTTGTTATCATGGGATGGTGCTTATGGGACTGTAGACCTCATTCACTGGCCATTTCCTGGTTACACATGTGGTAACATTGCTGCAAGTGCTGGGGACACATGGGATCAATCAGAGACTGTCCTGCTCCAGAGAAGATCACTGACAGAGACTTGGGGGTGTGGATGATGAGGAGGATGCCACACACCATTTACTGGGTGTTGACCGCAAGCCAGGGTTTAACAGTGTATTATCTCATTTAATTCTTAAAACAACTCAAAGGAAAGTATATTTTTGTCTTCAGATTTCAGAGAAGGAAGCTAAAGCTAAGAAATGGAGTAACTTGCCCAAGGTGACATGGCCTGTGAACAGTAGAGCCAAGATGGGAGGGAACCCAGGCATTTAGATCCCGGAGTCTTCAGTCTCAACACTATACTGGACAGAAGGAGGAACCAGTAGGGCACAGAGAGCAGGGCAGGAGTAGGGAAGGATCTGCAAACGCATTGGTATTGCCAGAGGGTCAAGTTCAAAGTAGGGACTGGCTGGAGGTAAGATGAAGAGGTTGGCATAAACCGCATCAGATGATTCTGTAGATTGTTTTTGTTCTTTTGTTTGTTTTACAAGAGAACAAATCCACACTTATATTTATTTACTTTTCGATAAATTTAAATCCGTGAGAAGCACAGCATCACCCAGATTCTGTGTCCAATGCCCTTAGCCAGAAGGTTGCTTCTGAATTTGGCACGAACCGTGCTGCTGTTTCCATGAGCGTGAGCTACCTTTCCCCAGATTACTCTGGTTTTGTTTGGTTTTCCCCCAGGAGTTAACTGTTCTTTGCTTTGTACATATAAGCACATCTCTTGCCTAGATAGAGTTCAGTTTCATCTTGAGTATAAACACCTTCAGCTTTAAGAACTGTGTGCTCCCTCTGGTTCCAGAGACCCCAGTTACGGCCAGCAAAAATGGCCTTGGATCACAGCTTCCAGACGTATTTATCATTTTAGAAGTCCGGTTCTCAGCAGGCCTCCACAGGTCCAAGATGGCTAAAAGAGTTTAGATTTTCTTTGGAGCGTGAGTTTTCTCCTTTCCAATAGTTCTCAATCCCGGCCGTGCATCAGAATCACTTGGGATGCTTGTGAGGAACACAGGTTCCCAGGTATCACATCAGATTGATTAAACCCAAATCTTCATGGGTAGGTCCTAGGAATTTGCATTTACACAAGTTCTCAGGGTGAACCTCATGCAGCCAGCTTGGCGTTTGGGAATCTGGTGATAGGGAGATACTGAAGGGTTGTTGAGCAAGAGAATGACAGATGTATCTAGATCCGTCATTCTGGGAGGTCTTTGGAAGGTTGGGGAGGAGCTCGGAGATTCTTGTGGTGATCTGTGAGAGAGATGATTTAGGGATATAGAGGAAGGAAACAGACCCAGGGTATAATTTAGGAGATTTAAAACAGTAGTACTTAGTGGGAATTTGGCTGTGAGAACAGTGGGAGAAGTCAAGGATAACTCCTGGGTCGCCGTGATGTCTCCAACTAAGCCAGAATGTACTGGAGGGGAAGGGGAGCCAGCTTTGGACACTGTGAGATGGAGGTTCCTGGAGGGCAGCCAGCTGCGAGCTGTGTAGGGGTTGCCTCTGCTGGCCTGGAGCTCAGGGTAGAGAGAGGCCTGTGGCCACAGCGGAGATGGGGGAGCCATGGCCGCCAAGGTGGTGGGTGAAATTTTGAGCAGGTGAGACCACTGAGGAGGACGGTGGGTGCCAAGGACCAAGGGTCAGGATCCTGTCTTGAAGGGATGGGCATGGGAAAGAAAAGCCCTGAAGGAGACAGAGGAGGAAGAGGGACAGAAGGATGCCCAGCGAGCCCCCTGGACAGAGGCCAGGGGTGGGGCAGGTGCCAGAGGCAGACACCAAACCATGGGAGTCGCCACTCCCTCCGCTGTGACGCTCTCCTGCGAGACCAGAGCGAGCCAGGAAAAATGCTGCTGGAGAAGACACAGCAGTGTAGTTGGCGGTATTTGGAAAAGAAAGCGAGGCTGGGGAAAGTGAGTCAGCACCCAGTGAGGCAGCGTGACAGAGGCAGTGTCTCCACTTGTTGCCTATTTTGGGAAAGTGAGATTCCTTATTAAACAAAACACAGTCCAACTCGTGGTCACAGTCCCAACCCAAAGCTCAAGAGGGACAAAGCAGGCCCAGGCAGGCCTGCTTTCCGAACAGATGGCCCTGCCCAAGGTGCCAGCACCACAGTGACCGGCGCAGCAGGTGGGAGGCGTGGAACACTCCACCTCTGAATGAGAAGGCCTCTGAGCTGGAGGAGACGGACAGAGTGATTGCCGGAAATTTCCGCCCTGCTGGTCACTCTCAAATCAAATTGTGCTTCTCTGAAGGACGGACAGTCAACTTGACAACATGAAGGACAATTACAGAAGGAAGGAAACAAACATTTGTGAACTCTTCTCTGTGCCAGGCACTTTACATACATTATCTCATTTAACCCTCATCACAGTCCTGAGAGGCAGGAATTATTATTGTCCCTCTCTTCAGAGAAGAGGAAGCTGAGACTTATGAAGGGTAAGGAACTTGCCCGAGGTTATATAATAGTTCACGTTTATTAAGCACTTGATGTCCACTAAGTGTGTGGACACTAAGCATATTCCATGCATTGTCTAATTTAATCCTCACAGCACCATATAAGGTAGGCATTGCTAGTGTCACTCTTTTAGAGGCACAGAGAAGTTAAGTAACTTGTCCAAGGTAACACAGCCAGGACATAGTGAAAACAAGATGCAAATCCAGGTAGCTTGGCACCAAACTCATGTACTGGAAACCACATTATAGTGTACTTACTTGACCAGCTCACACAGGTGATAAACGGCTCCAAGGCCACACCCTTTCTGTGTCACTATGCTTGTGCCTCAGGCTTCAGGCTACTTCCCAGAGCATTTATAATGTAGTTTTATATAAACTACATCCAGCTGAATATGTGACAGATGCATTTTGAAACTGATAGGGGATAAAAGAGAAGCATCTGTTTCACGAATTATCATGATTCTTCCAGTGATGGCTGTAAATTTGTATTAGAGAGACAAGATGATCTACAGAGAAATTCTGAAGAAGGGCTGGATGATTTCAGGCTCACATGGTGATCACAGCGGGAGCTGAGGAGAACCAGGCCTCAGAGCAGTAGATCTTGGCTAAGCTCTAACTTGCTGTGAGACTGTAGGTAGGTCCCTTCCCCACTCTGGGCCTCAGTTTCCTCTTCTGTAAAATGCAGTGATCGCTAAGGTTTCTTTCAGCTTATAGGTTCTGTGAGTTTTTAAGAAATTATAGACATTTTCAAATGTATGCAAAAGTAGAAAATATTATATAATAAACGTTCGTATACTCATAGCACAGCTTTATCAGTTACAAATATATGGCCAATTTTATTTCCTCTATGTCCGCACCTACTTTCCCCTCCTCCAGTGGATTATTTTAAAGCAAACCCCAAACGTCATCTCATCTCAGCTAATATCCTTCTAAAGATGGCTTTAAAAAACAACCACAATGCCATTATCACATTTAAAAATTAACAGTAACTCCTTAATATCAGTAACTGTGGAACTAAGCTATTTTTTTAATTGAAGTATAGTCAGTTTACAATATTGTGTCAATTTCTGGTGTACAGACGAACTAAGCTATTTGGTAAAAGCTGAACTGAAACTTCTAGTATCAATCAGAGCATTTTCAGAAGTTGTGGTCAGAGAACAATCGTAGAGAAAGTTGTAATGTTATACACCAGGTTTAAAAAAACCCCAAACACACACAACATACATTTGAAGAACATAATCTTTTATACTAGTGGTAACTACATATATGGAGAGGCTGCTTGCTATGTGTCACACACTATCCTGGGTACTCTAAGTGTACCCTTTCCTTTAGTCTATTTTATAAACAGGACCTCATTGCCAAGTACAGTGCTGTAATGTTAGAGAGCTTGTGACCTGAGATGGGGACTGAGCCTAAGGAAAGAAAAAATGAATGGAAAAATATGTGTGTAGTTTAAGCCATCAAATTAAAAATAAATTGAGATTGAGTGGGATAAATCTGCAGCAGAACTAGGTTAAAGGCCCCTGAGAGAAAGAATTAAAGTACATTCCCTCAAAATAATGCACTTTCATTTTGTAGCAGGTCTCCTATCCTGTGTTCAGAAGTAAACTGAGCCACGTACAGTCATCCCTTGGTGTCTGCGGGGAATTGGTTCTGGGACCCCACTGGATGCCAAAATCCGTAGATGCTCAAGTCCCTTATGTAAAGTGGTATAGCAAAGTCGGCCCTCCGTACCTTTGGGTTCTGCATCCTTGCAGGAGGGCTGACTGCTATTCCCTATGAGTGTTCCATGAAGCCTTACCTCTGAGCCTTTCTACTGGCTGTTCCTGCTGCCTGAAATGCTCTTCCTATCATTCTCTCTGGCTTAACTGTTTAGGCTTTCTTTGTGCATCTCAGTCCTAAGCACCTCTGTCAATCTGTCAGTCTGTCAGTATATCCCTTGTATTGCTGTCTTAAATTGCTGTTTAAATTCCTGCATGTTTGTCTTGTTTCCTTAATGCTGAGGCTCCTTGCCCAGTATCTGCCAACCATAGACATGATGGATTCATCCATCTGCCAAGCCTTCACTTAGTGCATCAAGCCCTGAGCTCAGAATTTGGGATTCAGAGGTAACCAAGGCTTGACCCCTGAGACTTTGTGCCTGGAGAAATCTCAGGTGGTCTCAGAAATCTCAGGCTCTCCCGTTTATTACCTGACTGGTATATTGCAGTGTACTCAGTTTGCATGTAAAAGGAGTCTTTCTTCTTCCAAAGGTTTTCAAAAGCAGGCTTCAGAAGTAGCTAGTTGAAGAACACTTAGAAGGTCCTGCTTATGGATATAATTGTGACAGTTTGCTTGGCCTGAATCACCATGAAATTATTGGAGGCCCCTTAGCAGGAAGCAAAGCTCATGGGAGGCTATTAACCATTTAGCATTCTCTAAGCACCAAGGAATGAAAATTCCACTTACTGAAGAGCAAGGAGAGGCAGCCCTTATTACAGCTAAAGCATCGTGCCTGGAGATTTAGAAAGTTGCAGCCATACCCAGTGTGAAAAGAAAGTGCACAGCAAGGCCGTGTGGGCACCTAGATACCAGTTGGGTTGCTCTTGAATGGGTTGACAAACAAAACTAAATCAGTGATGAGGACTTTGGCAAAGTCTTGACAAGGCTTTCCTGGAACAGCAGCTCAGGTCAGTGTCTGCCGCTCATCATGGTTGCTGCAGCTGCCCTTCCATTAGTGCTGACTTGGCCACTTCCCAGGAGGGAGGAGTATTTGTTTTTGGTGGTGGGTGGGGAGGTGGATATGGAAGAGTCGCTCTAATGGAGTGACTGCACTGTCCTCTATGGGTAGATTATTAATATGGCCTTGTATGATGAGAGGGGGCAAGGAAGAGCGGGGAGCAGGTGGACCAGGCTGTAGGAAAGGGGAGCAGGGAGAGAGAGCAGAGGGAGTAGCAAGAGTGAGAGCGGCTGGTGCAGGGTGTACTCTGCAGGGCAGGGGCACCGGTTTTGAGGATCAGTCTCCAGCCTTCTGCTTCCCTGCCCCTCACTTGGCTTGGCTACCGACAAGAAGCCAGTTTTCGCCCAGGACTGTTGGGTGGTAAGCTGCCACCCTTTCCAATGAATTCAAACAATATGTGTTTATAAAGACCTTCTAGACCACTGGCCCTTGACTGGGGCAGGCACGGTGAACAGATTTCTACAGACTCCCCTGCCCAGACCCCACCTTGGACTTACTGGGTCTGGATCCCCAGGAGTAGCCTCTGGGGCACAGGACTTAGGCTCTTTAGGGGGTCCTGTGGTTTCGCTCAGGCCCCCTTAGACCTGGTTCCCAGAGGCACAACTCCAGGGAGTTAGTTCACTACTCATCTGGGAAGCTCATTCCATCCTTGGCTTTGAAATTATGCCTTTCACAGAACATGCCAAGTCCTTCATCTGTGTGGGCCCCTCAGATATTGAAGTCAACCATCAGGTTCTGCTCCTGTCTTAATACCCATGTTGTTTCTTGATAAATAGCTATTAAACCAATCTCTGAAGGGGCCTGAGTTGGGGATGTGCTAAGAGAAAAGAGAACAGGAAAAAAAAAAAAGTAACTCTAGTGTTAGGATAGAGAAAGATGTGGTAGAACAGAAGTACTTTCGCGTAGATTTATACCGTTTTTTTTTTCCTGATTCCAAAAGTACTGCTTATTCCCTGTAAAAATTTGAAAACACTAAAAACCCAAAAGAAAAAACAAAAACCCTTCTAATCCCACCTACAAGATACAACCATTATTAATATTTTGGTGGATGTCTCTCTCATTAAACTACAGATTTGCAAACTTCCTTTTCTCTCACGATAGCAAGGTTATTTTTTGCATTAAATTAATATTCGTATCTACTATCATTATTGAAAGCTGCCAAATATCAGTCAGTCCCTGATTGTTGGACACTAGGACTCAATAATGGACATTTTTCAGGAACTTTTAATTACTCTTAGCTGAGAAGGACCCAACTGAACTCAGCCAGTTGGCACAGTGTGACATCGCTGTGAGGCCTGACCCTGACTCATGCCTGTTTGCCCAGCTAGTAGCCAGGTCTGATTGGTCTTGGTGCCTTTTGTGTGGCAGATTAGTTTGACCTTCATCTGAAACTGTCCAAGTACTTCTCGGGTCCTGCCTGGACCTAAGACAAAGCTTCTTAAGTTTGAGGTCCCATAACTTTTCTCTTGGATTGAGCATCACCAGCTGCTGTGGAAACTAAAACTCCCTGTGGGGACCAGCTCTTCAGACCAACCAGTACAGGACATTTCAAACCTGTGAGGTAGCGCTGAACTTCTGTGGTTGGTGGAGGGAGTGCTGCCCCATGGCTTTCCCATGGGGCTCTACTGTTAACTCGTTCTGTGACCTTGGGAAGGGGATCAACTCAGCCTCAATGTTTTCCTCTCTGAAATGGAGAGAATAACTCTGCTCCAACCTAACTCACAAAGTTGGAAAGATCAAATAGATGATGGAGGTAAAAGTGCTTTGTAAACCACAGTGCATCAGGCAAACCTATGTTACACTTGACCATCGACCTCCCGATATCACCCGCTGAAAAGGTGCTGACTTGGGCTTCTAATGTTCTCCCAGACAGAGTGGACTCATTGGTTGCATGAGCTTCGGGCTGAAGTCCCTCCTGACTCCGGACAAGGTGGGTCCCATGGTAGCTCCTGGTAGGTCAGTCCATCCAGGCCAGGGCTGGTCCAGGCAGGGGCCTTTGTCTGGAAGCCACTGGGTGGGGCTTATGTCTGTGAGATGGTACCCACTGAGACAGGTGCCCCGTGGCCTGATAACAGTATTTGTCACCTGTGTGACTAAGGATCCAGGTCCCCATCTTGGCTCGTTCTTGTCAGAGACCAGTTGTTAGTCAGCTCCAAGTCTTTCCAGGAGGCTCTGGGTCTGTTGTCTGCCTTTAAGGACACTAGTAGGTCCCTTGGAGCTCAGAGCACTCCCCACTCTGGAGGATGAGGGCCAGGTGCTTCTTGTAGTCTGTTCCAGGATTCCCTTGACGTTGTCTGCCAGGTCTCATGTTTCTCGGCCTAGCAGGTGCTCAGGGATGGAGTGAGTGTCCTCTTTAGAGCCTTCCTTCAGACTGGGTGAGGACTCTGGATTCTAGAGGCCCCTCCCTGTGGGCGACCAGTCCCCAGTCCGTCTCTGCTCGGACTGCACTCCACACGTTGGAGGCATTGAGCAGGGGCAGGACGTGCTCCTCTTGCACATCCTGGAGATGGCCTGGAGGCCTGCTGCATGCAGCTGCCAGGTGACCCTGCCACTCAACTCTGTCCTGAAAGTGAAGTCTGGGGTAGGTGGCTGAGGCCCCTTTATCCTGCACGTGGGTCCCAAATATCTTGTCTTGACTGCAGCCTCTATTTCATTCCCTCTTGGGAGAAGATACTTCCCCTGAGGACTGCTTAAGAGCCTCAGGATGCCTACTTTCTGGCCTCACCCTTATGCCTCCCTCCCTGCTGTGCTGCCAACATTTATTGGGCTCTTACTGTGTACCAGGCACAGTGCTAGGCATGTCAGAGAGCCTATGTATGGTCTAGTGGGGGAGGCAGGCCTGTGTGTAGACTTGTTCTTCAGGGGTAAGAGGTGATGGGATTTCAGCAGAGGGGAGGACCAGCTCTGCCCAGAGCATCAGGGAAGGCTACCTGGAGGTGCAGGCATGGCAGCTCCCTTTGGAGCAGGGAGGCTGGAGTGTCTGCTCCTGAGCGAGGCTCTCTAGCTGCTGCTTTTGGATGGGGATCAGTGGCTGCCTGACCTGTGCCCTCTGCCCCCTCTGAGCATCTCACATCTTCTCTTGTGACAGGAGATCAATGGCTGGTACTACCTGCTTGGGGAGGACCTGGGCCGGACCAAGCACCTGAAGGTGGCCAGACGGAGACTGCGGCCCTTGAGAGGTGCATGCCCACCACCTTCAGTTCTGCCCAGACATGCTGTCCCCTGTGGCTCCTCACCCGACTCCCTACCTGTATAGTAGCATCAGTGCCTGTGTTTTGTGACATGTATCACCCCAGGCTGCGGTCAGACCATGGGTCCAGGGACTTCTCATGAGCACCTGCTGAAATGCAGGCTTCAGGCAGCCTCATGCCCATGACGCCTTTATTAATCTGGTTGGACTTTCCTTGGAGAGGGTTATGACCTGACCCCAAGTGGTTCAGCCCCCCCCCAACACCTCTCGTGGAGGGCCAGGCTTTAGGAGCTTCCTGCATGGCCCCTCCCCAGGGTCTGTGGTCTGAGGATCCCCTCTAGGCTGCCTTGCTGACCTTGGGGTGCCCACCTCTGCAGACAGGCTGTGTAGGCCCCGCCGTGTGGGTCCTGAGACTTCCCCCCTTCTTCTCTGACCTTCCCACGTGCAGACCTGGCTCCTGAGCCCCGACCTAACCTGAGCTTGGCATTCCCACATCCTGGAAGCCAGCAGTGTACCTGGGCAGCCACATAGGCCTGGTACCCTGGCCTCATCCTCTGGGTGGTCTGTGGAAGGGACACTTATATGCCAGCGGAAACTTTCTGACTCTGCTCTGTCATCTTCCAGACCCATTGTTGAGAATGCCAGGAGGCGAGGACACCGAGAACGGGGGGAGACTCAAGGTAGGTGGGAACAAGCCTGGCAAGACTGCTGGGCCCTGAGCACTGCTCTGGGGTCCAGAGCATTCTGTGCTGAGACTCAGATTTACTTGGTGCTTGGAAACTCAGCAAGTCATGCATTTTTAAGAGGTTATTTCTGGTGCTTTTCTCAGGTTACTCATGTTTGGAGCAGGGGTCGGGAGGCAACCAGGCCCTGGCACCTGGAAATGGAGGAGTCTGGGTTGTACTGACTTTGATCTCTTGAAGTCAGGTCCTCCCTTCCCTGCAGGCAACCTCAGACCCCCTGCTCCCCTGGTGCTGTGACCAAAATACCCTTTCAGGTTTCTCCCCCTTGATGTCAGAGAGCAACTGTGAGTCTGAAGCTGGGACTGAAGTGTTCTCACTTCCTGAGGGCTTTGACTCTAGAGAGAAACCTTCCCTTGGGGATTTTGGAGAATTCATCTAAATTCATTTCGTCTCCTTACAGAACAAGGCAGGTGATTTATGTTTTTTCTCTAACAACTAAGAGGGAGAAACAGCTCCCAGTGACTTAGTAGCCCCTCTGTCCTAGGTACTGCTGGTATCTAATGTGACCCTCCCTGCCTCCTCTGAGGTGGTTGTTACTTCCTCATCTCCCAGATGAGCACAGCATTTAAGGCTCAGAGACGTTAGGTCACTCTCCATAGCCACACAGCCAGCAAGTGGTAGAGGACAGGATCTGAAGTGAGGCACGGCTGCCTCCTGCAAGTGGCCTAGCTGGGAAGATAAGGTGGTGATGTTTTCCATGATAATGTATGACATTTAGGTGTATTATGATCTACAAGACATTTCCCCTTTCATTTACTCAAGTCATTCACTCATTCACTCATGAAGTCTTTATTGAAGCTCTCCTTGGCCAGGTCTTGTGCCAGGTGCTGGGTTAGAGTTGTCAACAAGTCAAAAGTCCCTGCCCTCGTGGAGCCTACGGTCTAGAGCTGTGTTGTCCAACATGGTAGCCACTAGCCACCTTTGGCTACTGAGAACTTGAAATGTGGCTAGCATGACTGAGGACCTGAATTTTAAATTTTATTTAATTTTAATTAATTTAAATTTAAATTATACATATGTCTAGTTGCTACCATACTGGGTAGTACAGTAATAGAGTAACTTGCCGGGTTTCTGTTTACTGTGGCTTCATTACAAGTTGGAAAGCTTTCTTCTACCTTTAGTGGGGCAGCTACAAAGGCCTTCCTCCCTCTCTCTCTACATGCCGAGCACAGAGAGGACGGTGACCGGGGAGCATCCCTGCGGTTTTGTGGGAATTACAGGGACATCAACGCTGCAGGTTTCTAGGTGGCCTGGGAAAGTCCTGCTTTGTGCTGGCCTCTGCACACAGGCCCTGACCTCTGGGGACATTGTTCTAAAGTGTGTGTTTGATTTTCCTGGGCTTGCACACTCAGAGATGTCCGTAGGACTCAGCAAAGTGGGGGTGTTTGCAGAGGCTTGGTTAGGGTAGGGGGAGAGCCCTGAGAGATGACCTGTTCAACTCTTTCATTGTGTGCTTGGGGACATAGAGGCTCAGAAACGGGGGTGACCTGCCCACGGTCACAGGGACCAAAGCTGGGCTGGACCAAGGGACTCACACTCCCTGGCATCAAGGATATGAGTGGCTTGATAGTTCTTCCCAGAGGCTCTGAGGTCGGTGTAAGGGACCCTAGGCTCATCAGGCCCTGCTCTACAGGGCAGGGATCAACACTGGGAGAGGGTCTGGTCCCAGCTTCATTCTAACCTGCTTTGTGACCTTAACCACTCAAGACCCCCAGTTCTTCAGCAGTAAGAATGAGGAGGCTGGATCATCTGGTGACTGGAAATCCCTTCCCGACTTGACTTTATGGTCTGCTTGTCATCAGATCCTTAAAGCAGCCCACCTACATGGATGAGAAAACAGACTTTTAAGTAGCCTCTGAGTGGCAGACAAGCTCCCATGTTTTGTAATCCCTATCTTGAGATGGGATGTCTGTGGGTGCAACCCGCCTCCCCACACCAGGCGTCCTTGGATTCTTAGGCTGGGTTAGTTCCCTGAATTTGCTACTGTCGGGACCCTGGGATTTGCCGGGGGAGGTGGTGTTGTTGCAGAGTGGGCCGTATTTTCTGCCTGGGTTCTCTTCCAGCCAGGGGTGTTTGTGAGAACACTGGAATCACAAAGTGGCCCATGGCGGAGAATGCAGCCAGAACAAAGGCGCCCTCTCCCCGCCGGGGCCCGGGGAATACTAACTAGTTGACAGGAATTTTAATATAAAACTCTCCCTCTTCCTTGTCATTCGGAGGTTTCAGGAAGCCTTCGGGCTTATCGTGCAGAGGCACACAGCACAGACAGGGCTTGGGGAGGTGAGAGGTGATTTCCTGCCATTCTTCTGCGGGGCGGGCTTCCCAGGGCGGTCATGCCAGGCTGACGGGGCGCAGTGCGGGCTCCCACTGCTGGGGGGGAGAGCTGGGTTTTCAGGGGGCGGCTGCCCAGGCAGGACCCGCAGCCATGAACCGCTTCAATGGGCTCTGCAAGGTGTGTTCGGAGCGCCGCTACCGCCAGGTGGGTGCTTGGCCCCTTGGAGGGGTGTGGGATGTCGTTGGGGATCATGGGTGGGGGCTTACCAAGCAGGACTCCTCTCCCCACAAGGCTTTCTTCGCCTCCGCCTGTCCTTTACAGGTTCATTGTGATCTGGGGGCAGGATAGAGGCAGGAGCTGGACTTGAAATCTGACCTTTACCTGCTGCCCCTCTTTAGGGGCAGATGAGGCCAGCTCTGCGCCACCCTGACCACTGACTGGGTGATGTCCGTGGTGAGATTATCTAGTTGATTTTCTGTCAGTTTTATTTGGGAGGAACGTGGATTAAAAAGAGCATCCCAAGCCTGAGATTGAGCCGGTTGCTGAGCAGTGGGTTTGTGTTTTTCGCTAACTTTGTATTTTTGCTAATTTTCCCTACTTCTCATGGGATGGCAGTGCCTGTCCTGCGTTGTGTATGTGTGATGGTGTTTCAGTGTGTGTTGATGTGTGCTTGTATGCGAGATAGGATGTGTCTGTGTGTATGTACATACACACGCTTTTCCTCCCCGGTAGCCGTGATGCCTTGAGGCAGCTCTGGAGTCCTCTGGTTCCGGAGCCCAACCCCACTGGGAGGGTTTAGCCTCTCAGCCTCCAGTCTTAGGATGTGGGACAGAGTGGGAGTGATGATCCATTAGCCCCCAAGACTCTTCTGGAACTGTGATGGACATTTTTTCTTATAAAAAAGGCATGGTATCAGGGTGAAGGCAAGGGATGTCCAAATTTCAGGACTGTCCAAGCTGATGGGACTGTGGAATGGTTCTTATTTTAAAAGTATAGAAAAGTCCGTCTGTGTGTTTTAATGACCAGACTGGAATCTGAGTCCTGAACTCCTTTAGGCAGGCCAGCTTTGGTCTCAGGGAGATGCCCAGAGGGGTGACCTGTGTTGCACATGGGACAGTCCTCCCCAGCTCTCAGCCCTCCTGCCCTCCTAGAGCCTGCAGTGTAGCCCCTGTGATGCTGGCAACTGGGTGGGAGGGTGGTGAGGCAGAGAGGGCACTGGATGGGAGGCTCAGAAGTCCTTGGTCACTTGGGTCTACAGGCCTGAGAACCGGGGCACTCTGACAGTCAGAGTGGGGCCAGGCACGAGTGTGGTCTGGGGCTCTGGGACTCAAATTCAAGATGGATCCCATGCTAGGAAGCAGTGCAGGGTTGAGAGCTCCAGCTTTTTACCAGACCCAGGCTCACATCCAGTCCTGCCCTTCTTGAGCTGTGGCTCTTGAGCATGTCAGTTTACCTCCCTGAGCCTCAGTCTCCCTGTCAGTGGGATAGGGTGATAATGTGATGATGCTGAGAGAGTAAATGGGATAATGTGTATGAATTGCCTGGCGCAGGGCCTGGTATGGACATACAGGAAGCATTCAGTAAATGTGACATTTAGAGATTGGGATTGAAGTCTAGGCACAACAGAGGCTCAGAAACCAGGCAGGAGGGCAGAAATGAGGTGCTGGCTTGGTGAGATCTGGGAGCAGTGGTAGTTCCTTCCCTGGACAGAAATGAGCAAGAACCACCCCCAGGATGGACGGCCTCTGCCAGGAGTTGCCGAGGTTCCAGAGTTAGAGCAGGGCTGCTCCCCTCACCCCCTGACCCTGCAGCCCGAGGTCAGAGAGGAGGGCTGAGAACTTACTCACTTCAGGCCTCGGTTTCCTTCTCTGTAAAAGGGGCACACTAAAACTAGCCCTGCCTTCCCCTCAGGGCTGCAGTGATGATCAGGTTCTGTGGACATTGTCCCTTCAGTGTGGTTGGTGATCACGAAGGATAGAGCATGCTTCTGCTTCACGCGGTCCCACCCCCTCACACTGAGCAGGAGAGGGGCTTACTTCTCGGCACCATCTCCTCTTCCCCTCTTCTCAGCCCCCAGCTGGCCTGGACTGTTGTCTAGGCTGGTTCATCTTAGGCTAGTGCCCAGGAAGGCGGAGGGGTCTCCTGTCCACAGTCCCGCCTGGGGCTGGAGGCTGTTTTGCTGGAGCACACTCCTTCTCTCCAGATTCAGCTCTGGGGCCAGTCCCCAGACCATTAGCCCTGAGCCTGGGGATGCTGGGACCTGTTTTCCAGAGCTGTGCCCCAGGCAGGAGGGGCTGTGGCCCTTGGTGGGGTAGGACTGGGGAAATGCTAGGAAGATGCTGGCATTCCAACTTCTGCTGGGGGTGAGGGTGCGTCTCGAGTCCCCTGCAATCCCCGCTGGTCGCATGAAGTGGACCTAGCTCCTGCCATCATCCCCCGGCCTCAGCCTGGGCTTTCCGCGCTCACTCCAGAGTTTGTTTTTCTTTCTTTCTTTCCATTTTTTTTTTCTCTTCCTGTCTTAGCTATGTGTTTTCCCAGAATTCTTATGGGAACAGGGTATTTTCCTGCCCCCTCCACTCCCCTTGTCTGTCAGATTTCCTGTTTTACAAACTGCTTTGAATCCAGGCCCAGGGCTGGTGGGAAGCAGAGCCTCAGGGGCCTCCCCTGCAGCATCCAAGGGCCTTGGTCACCCTGGGCTCCCAAGTCCTCCTCTTCCCCACGCCTGGCCTTTGGGACAGCTGACAGGGGAATGCTAGGCGCCTAGCCTGGAAGACGCAACCCCTAAGGGGAGGAGACAGAAGTCTCCTCATGAGGCCATAGCCCTTGACCTTCTCCAGGGTTGCTGAGTTGGCTTCTTCCTCTACCTGCCTGGGGCGCCCTTCCCCATGCCGCACCAGGGCCCATGCCACAACTGCTTCTGCTCAGGACTCAGACTCTTTTCTGACTTCAGCTCCCATATACCTGCTCTGAGCAGCCTGGAATCACTCTTTGGGTGAGAAGGGGCTGGGCCTTCTGCACCCCTCCCAAAGCCTAACTGTGGAGGTGGGGACAGAGTGGGTGTGCAGCAAGGCTGAACTGAACTGAGCCAGCAGACTGTGCTGCACCCTGACAGCTTCCTGCTGCTGGTGGGACGCTGCCAAACTGTCCTCACTAACGTAGCATTTGCTGAGTTCCTGCCATGCACCAAGCCTGTGATCTCAAGTCAGAGCACAAAGAACTCATCCCAGCACTGTCCTCATGTTTTGCTCTAATACTCATCATGTCCTGCTGTGTTTTGGAGAGATCTATGTACCCTCATCCCCTCTGGGAGCCAGAGACCAAGGCCTCATGCCTCGATACTTCAGCAGAGCCTGGTATACAGTAGGAGCTCAATAATTGCATGTTGCTTTGAAAAGAGATCCAGATGTCAGCAGGGCCCTTTCAGAGGACTTCTGAAAGTAGGGGTTGTGGACCTGCCATGCACATGGGCCTCAGCAGGCACAGTGAGGTCATTGGCTAGTTCAGGTTCAGCTAGGAGGCCTGTCTATGCCCTCACCTGCCCCCTCACCTGGGAGCCCTCACTGGATTCTTTGAGGCCCTCACAGTGGGCAGCCCTGAGATCCCCAGCATGTGTCCTCTGCCCCTTGGTCTGAGGTCGTGAGTCTGTATATCCCTACCTTCCCTCCCCTGTGCTCTGGGGGGACAGCCAACAGGTCAGCTTCGAATCTGGGCCCTCAGTACAGGTCCATCCCTGGGCCGATGCTCTGTGAGCCCCTGGGGGAACGGAGGAAGGGACTCAGCAGGTAGTGGGTCACAGGCGAGGTGGAGATGTACAGGTGCAGCAGGCCCTTTGGTAAAGGGCTAGGCCACATCTCTGTCAGGGCTGAGGAGGGCAAGATTCACCCTTCTAAGGCTCTGTGTGTCCTGGGCCCTCCCGCACCAGCCTGGCTTACCTCCTGAACTCCCAGCCTTCCTGCTTGGCCCACAACTCAGTGCTCAAGATGCCTGCAAGACAGGGACAACGAGGGGCTGGCCAGCCTCCTTCTTGGCTCCAGCAACCTTGGAGAGGAAGGTGGCTCTAGGGTGGGGCCTGTGGGCTTCCCGACCTTGGGGCTGAGGAGGCAGCCTTGTGGCTTCTGAGAGTAACCAGGCACGGTTGTGTCCTAGATCACCATCCCGAGGGGGAAGGATGGCTTTGGCTTCACCATCTGCTGCGACTCTCCGGTCCGAGTCCAGGCTGTGGATTCCGGTGAGTGCCTCGGGTCATGCCAGCCCTTGAGGGTTTGTAAACAAGACGTTGGAACTGAAGGGGGTGCCCTGAACTGGAGCAAAGTGTCCTGGTTTTTCAAAATGAAAAGAACAGTAATTTTAAAAGATCACAGATGAAACTGAGGTCTATGAAAATATGCCCACTCTGTTTTTTTTTTTGTTTGTTTGTTTTTATCAGAATGAAAATAGATTTTATATTTTGTTTCCCATCATTTCAAACAGGAACTTAACCTATATTTTCAGTAATGGCTACATGGGAAAATGAGAGTCACTTATGAACGCGATTTGGAGTCAGTATTTTGTCTTACTCCAGCCTGATTAGCACTTAGAAATAGTCATTTCTTCCTTATTTTTTGCAAAGACTTCCCCTAGTCACAGAGTGAGCATCCT
Source organism: Camelus ferus (assembly GCF_009834535.1). Classification (NCBI taxonomy): domain Eukaryota; kingdom Metazoa; phylum Chordata; class Mammalia; order Artiodactyla; family Camelidae; genus Camelus; species Camelus ferus. The sequence goes on from NC_045699.1 coordinate 56,889,245, forward strand.
AAGAGAAGCTGAGATGTGGTGAGCTGGGCACCCCAGTGCCTGTGCAGGGATGGGCACAAGGCTGGCTCTGTGCTGATGTTAAAGGAATGAAGTGTGTGAGCCTGGCAACAAGGAGTTCTCAAGGGATGGGAGGTCCTGCGGAAGGAGTTGGGCCTGGCAGGAAGGGTAGACAGCAGAACAGTTAGCCAGCCCTGGGTGCGCAGGCAGGGAGGAGATGAGGGCAAAGAGGGGCCTCCCTTCAAGGTCCCTGAGAGCATCCCGAGGTCGGCCCTTCATTCACAGATGAAGAAACAGAGAGGAGTGGTCCTTGTCTGAGTTCACTGTGGAAACAAAGGACCCCAGGACCTTTGAGCGGGTCATGGGCTTCAGGAGCCTTTGAGTGGCTTTTCTTTGTCCCTGCAGGGGGCCCGGCGGAGCTGGCGGGGCTGCAGCAGCTGGACACGGTGCTGCAGCTGAACGAGAGGCCTGTGGAGCACTGGAAATGCGTGGAGCTGGCGCACGAGATCCGGTGACAGGGGTGGCGGGTGGCCTGGGGCCTTGGGCTGATGCACACCTCCCCTCCCCAGCCCTGGACACACTCCTTGCCCGTCCCTCCTTCTCAGCTGTGAGCAATTCTCTGTGCTCCTTGGGGAATCAGTTTCTTGGCCTGAAAATGGAAGATTCAGGCTCAGAACAATTTTGGATCCCAGAACAAGCAGCAAGGAAGAAGCTCTCCAACAGACTTTGTGGTTCATGGCGTGAGTCCAGGGGGTCACTTTCTACTTTAGCTCATTATTTCTGCTACCTCAGAGCTAAGCCCATTGTTTTCCAAGGACTTGTAGACATCACAATTTTTCAGTTGCACAATTGAAAAACTATTCTTTAAAATGTTTTGATTTGCTAAATCTTAACCCTCTGTGTTAAAGCCCTCATGGTCCATTTTAGGTTTGCTTCTAGAAGGACTGGATGAAGGGTTATACATAGGTGGCTTGCTCCGCCTCCTTGGTTATACCTGATGGACATCACTAGTTGAATTTGGTCTTCTTGCCTGTTTACCTGGCCTTGGCCTCAGTGTCCTTCCCAGCCTCGGCCAGTCAACTAGAGTCAATAGGAGGGACCCCTTTGCTGTCTCGGCTTTAGATGGCCTCTGCATCCCTTTCTGCCCTGACACTGGGGGCTTCTCCCACACTTCCCCGCTCTTCCTCTCCTGGCTGACTTTGGTCTCCCCCAGACTCACCTTCTCTGTGTGACCTCCTCCAAATTCCAGGAGCTGTCCCAGCGAGATCATCCTGCTCGTGTGGCGCATGGTCCCCCAGGTCAAGCCGGGTCCAGATGGCGGGGTCCTGCGGCGGGCCTCCTGCAAGTCGACCCATGACCTCCAGTCACCCCCCAACAAGCGGGAGAAGAACTGCACCCATGGGGCCCAGGCACGGCCAGAGCAGCGCCACAGCTGTCACCTGGTGTGTGACAGCTCGGATGGGCTGCTGCTCGGTGGCTGGGAGCGCTATACTGAGGTGACCAAGCGTGGAGGCCAGCACACCCTGCCTGCTTTGTCCCGTGCCACTGCCTCCACCGACCCCAACTACATTATCCTGGCCCCACTGAACCCTGGGAGCCAGGTACGGACAGCTGGTTTTGGGGAAGGTGAAGGGCATGGGTCCCTGTGTGAGGCCAGGAAGACTCGAAGACTCACAATTGTGTTGTGAGGAGCCTGCCAGGGGCTGGGAGTGGGGAGCAGGGAAGCGAGGATGTGTTAGCTCCAGCGTCTGTAGGGCTGTCCTGGGTAGAGAGAGCAGGTGGGCCTTTGTGGCCTCAGGGCACAGATCCAGGACCAGGGGATGTCACAGAGTGGAAGAGCACACCTCAAAAGAAGGAAGAGCTGCCAGTCTACACTTTTCCACAGCAGAATGGGCCGTGTGGTAGGCAGTGAGCCCCTGTCGTAGATGTGAAAGCAGACACTGCAGGGTGGCATGGGGGGGTGATGGAGTGTGTCCCCCAAAACACTGTCCCATGAGATACTTTGGGGAAGAAGTGTCCTGAGGTCAAATAAGTTTGAGAAATATCTTGTACTCTCTTCCTCTTCTGGGAGATTCCCAATGCATACTAGCCTCTTTGAGGCTCTGAGGGCATTTGCAGTGAAAATGGTAGTTTACTCGTGTTTAACCCCAAACTCCCCTGATGGTGCGCCCTTTGTGGCAGAGTTGTTAGCATCCCAAGTGCTGGTGTTCCATGGAATGCATTTTGGAACAAGCTGCCATCAAGGAAGTTGGGAACTCAGCCAAGAGGTTAGACTTGACGACAGCTAAAATTTGTTCAACTCGAACATTCTGAAGGATTCTGATTCTGTGATCCTTCCAAGCCCCCCTCTCAGCTCCTTAATGGGACTGCTGTTTTTCCTGTGTGCCCTGGGGTGCCCCCCTCCTATCCCAGGCCAGGGCTGAGCAGCCCGCCTGGTCTTCCTGCCCCGTTCCTGGGGCTGAGGTGGTTCTCTGTTTTTCCCTTGCAGCTGCTGCGGCCTGTGTACCAGGAGGATGCCATCCCCGAAGGTGAGTCTGTCCTCTGCTGCTGTTCGCTCCGAACCCCAGAGAGATGCTGAGGTAGCTGGGAGCTTGGGCCCCGCCTCCTCCTCCTCCCAGCAGAGTCAAGACCTCCTGCATGTTGACACAGACTCTTTCTCCTCTTGGGACCTTTTTAAACCAGTGTCTTTCTTCCTTGGAGCCTGAGCTGAGAAGGAAGAGAGGGCATCTTTCCAGAGCAGTCTGAGAGCCGGTGTTCAGGACTCAGGCATTCAGTTGAGATTCACTCAATGTTGCCGAGTGCCCGATATATGTAATGTGCTATAGGCACCATGGTCAGGCCTGCTCAGAAGGGAGGCGTTAAATTTGGAACTGGGAGGTCTCAAAGTGGAGTTGTGTGAATTTGAATAACTCATGTCCCCTCACTGAGCCTTAGTTTCTACATCTATAAAATGGGGCTGATAATTCCCACTTTAGAGGGGTTTGGCGAGGATTAAAGGAGATAATGGTTTTGAGTAGCAGCCTGTTTACTGAGCGATGCTACATAGAAGATAGTTGTCTTTGAAGTGCATGGATGTCTCTGCTGTTTGAATGGATTCTTCTCCTTTGACCTTCAAATCCTGGCCTCATTTTTTAAGGGTCAGGGAGAGAAGCTGGACACAGGACCAGTTCCTTCTCTCAGGAAGCCTGAGGTATCAGTGTTGATGCTGGAGCTGGCTGGCATTCCTTTAGGCCCTCTCTGCACCTGCCGGAGTCCAGCTGCCTGGCGTCCTGCTGGTATGAGGGTCGAGACCAGCCTTGCCTGAGGATCCATGATGCTGACCTTGGAAGTGCTTGAGCCCCTCCTCTAGTGCCTTCAGAATGCCCTTGACCTCCTTCCTTGAGAGTGGCCTCTTCCCAGCCCCTTACAGACTTGCTTCCTTGCCATCCCCCTCTGTCAGTAGCGTGAATACGATACTTGCTTATAGCAGGTAACTTTTCTGGGGAAAAGGGCTTCCATCAGGCTCAGAGTTGTTGATGGAAGATGTCTTCATTCTCTCCAGGCTGGGGCATCTGGGTGTTTGGGCTTGGTATGTTGGAAATGAATCTATGTTCCTTCTGGAGAGGAATCTGTTAGTGGTTTCACACTGAGTTTTTAAAAAGCTTCTAGTTGGCACATTAGGTTAGAGTGGAGATGTCACTGCTAAATGGTGACCCCATTAAGGGCAGGGCTTAGGCCGGCACATTTCTGGGTGTCTGATGCTGGACCCAGGGGTGACAGACAGCAGGTAGCCAACAGGGTTTTGCTTGAGTGACAGACTGAAGGGCAGTGACTTCTGAGGGTTGGCAGCCTGGTCATGGGAGATGGGAGTTGAAGAGGTATGTCGCCCGAGGCAGGCTGGTATAATTCCTTCTTGGCCGAGTGATGCCTCTTGGTGTCCCCCCAGTATGTTTCCACATTTTGATTCCCCTCTGAGAATATTGGACTTAGTGAACCAAGAAGGGCACAGTCATCCAGGCCGTGGGAGAGGGACAGTGAGGAAATGCTGATGCTGTTAAGATTGATGGTAACTGTTGAATGTATTATGTTAATCTGACTTCATTTATTCTTTATGATAATTATTTTAGTGTCCAAGGACATCTTTGCTCTTTACCAGAAATCAAGTGTTCATTGCTTCTGGTCCTGGGGTTCAGAGGACGAGGTGGAATTTAGGGCACAAATCTTCCCTCAAATGCTCTTGGGGCTCTACAGAGGCTAAGGCTGTCGCCAGGGTGCCGACTTCTGTCTCCTCTGGCTGGGCCACCTGCCCTCCTTTCAGGAGGGTGCGTTGAGCCAACCTGAGTTGAATGGGGTCTGGTGCCTTCCGGGAACTGGGGTGCCTGCCTGCCTGTCATTCTCTGGGGACAACACCCTGTGAAGGCGGCCAGCCTCAGATTCACCACTGCCGGGGCGGGATGGCTGCCAGGGCTCACCTTGGAGGCCGGAGCAAGGTGGAGTAATTACTGTGTTTGGTCAGTGAAGCAGGTGTTTAAAGGGTGACATGGGAGTTTGGACCAGAGGGTGTAACAGGTGGCAGGTGGGAAGTCAAGGAGTTTGCCTTCACAGAGCTCAGTAGCTGGGTTGCCTCTTGGATTATTTTTTCAAAAAGATGCTTCAAAAAATCAGTTTTGGGGAATCTAGCCCACTTGCCACACATTATCCAGCATGTGTGGAGATGGGGCACAAGGGCTTGCCATGTAGATTGGGTTGATCCTGCTTTGTACTGGCTACTGGCCAGATGACCTTGAGCAAGTCATCCAATCACTCTAGGCCTCAGTTGCCTTCTCTAAAATGGGGCTGCTTCCCACCAGAAGGCAGAGGTATGTGTCAAGTGGCTTATTTGTGACTCTCTAGGCTCTATGAAGACTCTGTGACAGCCCTGTGCAGCTGGGCTAGGGAAGGGAAGAAATGGCTTCCTTTAAAAGTCAGACTAGGGGGCACAGGGCCCAGATTACAGCATTAGCAAACAATACCCTTCTTTAAATTTGGTCTATTTTACCTCACTTTTCAGTCCTGTGTGGTTTTGCCTTCTCTGATCTAGTCTTGGTTGCATCAAATTAGACTGTCTAGTTCCAGACTGACCCTGTGACCCCATTCATGGTATGGTTTGTGGCCCAGCAGCCCTGTCCTAATGCCTGACAGGTGGGTGATTTATTGACTCGAGTTTATAATAATTCCTCATGCCCTTATACTCCAGTACTATCCACCAAACCCTTTCCCATCAGGTCTCTCGTGTGAGCCCCCACCAGCCCTGGGACAGGCAAGGCGGCAATCTGTATTATCTCTGCATTGCAGTGGAGAAGACCCTGGCTCAGAGAGGGAAGGAACCTGTTCAGGGTTGCACAGCCAGTCTCTGAGGAAGCCAGTGCTCAAGTGCAGGTGTCTTGTCCCACTCAAATCCAGTGCAGATGATCCTGAGAGCCAGGATGGGTTCTTTCAGCAAAGGGGCCAGGGCCTGGCAGCACAGACCCATCTGGGGCCAGATCAGGAGAGGAGCTTTGTAAATACTTCCATGCATCTGTCTCCCCGCCCCCGCCTCTGTCCTGGGTTCATGCACTTTCTACTCTTCTCTAAGCAACTCCCTGAAGAGACAGGAAGTGGTTTAGGTTATTATGGTTTGAGTGCTATCCCAAGAAACTGCTCTGATCGATGGTCACTTCTAGGGGTGTTGACTTGTTTTTCTCACCTGGCACAGTGAGAAGGAGCAGGGGTGGGCGGAGGAAGCAAGTGTGAAACCTTCTGAGCTGAGTTTTTCCTCTGACGCTGTGGACCTCGCGTTGGTGGGGAGCTTCCCCGAGATGTAGCTGGGTTCAGACCACCTATTCACCCCCGGCTGCGAGGACTAGGGGTGGCGGAAGGAGACCCAGGCCCCAGGACACGGGCTGGGTATGCAGGTCAGGGATGGCAGGTCAGTTGTTCCCCTGGCAGCAGGAACCTTTGCAGGGGGCCCAGCTGTGTGTGGAGCCTGAATGCCCTGGAGTTTGTCCCCTACCTGCTTGTGTCCAAGAATCCCTGACTTTTTTTAGCTACTCTGTGTTTGGCTCCTCTGCCCTTTGGATGAGACATGGTAAAAACCTGCCACCCCTTGTTCAGTGTGAGGGTGTGTGTCCTGCAGTGTCCCCTTATAAAGGGACTACCTGCAGCCCTCTGCTCTCTTCGCTGGGGGCGATTCTCTCTCTCTCCCCTCCCCCTTTTTTGATGAGAATAATTTGCGAGTTGGTGGCCAAGCTGGAGAGTACCTCCTGGCTGTGATGAAGCCTGGGATTCCTAGAGTCCCTAGAACACCTGATTAACTTGCTTTTCCAGGTGGGGGAATCACAACAAGAACCACAATCAGTTAGCAGCTCACTTTTATCGAGCACTTACCAGGTCCCCGGCATTGTTCTAGGGGCTTTACTTGGAGCATCTCATTTAATCCTCATAGCAACCAGTGAGAGCTTGGTACTGTTACTGCAGTTGAGAAAACCAAGACTCTGAGAGGGGAAGTGAGTCGCTGACGGCCACGAAGCTGGGCAGCGGAGCAGTGGGATGTGAGTGCGGCCCTCTGGCTCAGAGCTGGTGCCCTTCCTCTGAGAACCGGAGCAGGTGCCACTTCTTATTGAAGGCCGACTTAGTGAGTCAGGCCGCTCCAGCTCCCTTGGCTAGTAGAGGGTGGACCTCATACATCCTGGGAAAGCCCGGTGTCTCTGCTATCACTACAGACAGGATCTCCAGTTCTTCTGTTCAAGGGACCTGGGAAGCAATGAAATGGGCCAGGAGTGCTGCATGTGAGCAGGGAGCTGTGGGGATGGTGGCAAGGGAGCGCGCATGTGCTCTGCCACCTGGGCTGGTCCTTTGCCACCTGGGCTGGTCCAGCTGATTGATTGTTCTCAGTGGGACTGTGGGCCCAGTGAGGTCAGATCTTGTGACTTCTCAAATCTGAGAGATTTTCTGATTTTTAAAAGTATGAGGCCAAACTGATAGGTCTGATTCAGGCTCTGGGTCACCAGATGAGAAGTGCTGCCTCCATCATAGTTGCTGGTTCCCAGCTCTGTCCTCACCCTGGACTTGCTGGTTTACATGTCAGTATCTCGCATAAAGTGTGAGGGAATTCCCTGAGGCCCGAGAGCCTTCTGAGGCCTCCCTGTATTCTCAGCACCCTGCTCAGGGTCTGGCACAGGGTAGATGCTGTTGTAAATGGCTGTTAACAAACTGAGACTGTGTTCCCTGTTTCTGCAGAGGGGATGCCTTTGCAGAGGGGATGGAAATGCTTTACAGTTCCCCATCTCTGTTCCACAGAATCAGGGAGTCCCACTAAAGGGAAGTCTTACACAGGCCTGGGGAAGAAGTGCCGCCTGATGAAGACGGTGCAGACCATGAAGGGCCATGGAAACTACCAGAACTGCCCTGTCATGAGGCCGCACACCCCGCACTCAAGCTATGGCACCTATGTCACTCTGGCCCCCAAGGTCCTGGTGTTCCCCGTCTTCGTTCAGGTGAGCTGATGGCCGACCTCAGGGCTCCCTCTGGAGGAGGTGAGAAAGAAGAGGGTCCTTTGCCCTGGGACTGTGGGATGGTACCTCAGTCTAGGACTGAGGGCCCCCTTTTGGGAAAGATGATTAGCTTCAGGGGCTTAGGATTCTGGGGGTCACACCAAGGGAGCAGAGGCTTCCAGGAGGAAGCTTACCCAACAAGGGGCTTCCTCCCTGTCCCTCCGATCTCCCCTGTCTCTCTGCTTGGGGACAAGCAGACACGTACCAGCCTGAGTGCCGAGGCTCCTGCCTCCTGGCGCCTCCAGTGCTTTGTTTTTTGGTGATGACCGAAGGAGAGCCTCGAGGTCTGGCATCTCGTCTGGTCTCCTCGGTCTTAGCAAACATGTCTGGCCAGTATTAGCTGGTGGCCTGAGATCTGTATAGATCCCTCCTCTCCTACTTTTCCCATTTCTTCCTCTCTTTCTCCACATTTCCAAACCTTTATTTATTCTATCACCCAGAGGTAACCAATGTGAGCATTTAGGTATCTTTTCTGTGTGCATATACATATTTAAAAAGCCAAACAGATCTTATTGTACATATTATAGCCTGTTGCCTCTTTGAAACAAAAATTGCAGCATAAACATTTATTTCCTACGTCATTAAATATTCTTTGAGTCTGTGTTTTATAGTGGTTGCACACTATTATATGGATGTACCATATTCACTTAAGCAGTTCTCTATTCGGACACTTGTGTTATGTCTACTCTTTTGCTATTGTAAATAACTCTATGATGAAAATCTTCTTGCATGAATTGCCTCTCAGATTATTTTTGTTGGGAGAGATTCCTAGAAGTGAAATGACCAGGTCATGGGGCGTAAACATCTGAAAGGCTCTTTATACATATTTTGATAAATTGCTTTCCAGAAAGGCTATGAATTTATCCTCATCGGCAACTTCGAGGGGACATGACCCCAAGGGTTTCATTTCTAACCATGCCTTCTTTCTCTGGTCTCCTTGGCATCCCATTCTGGGTCTGTCACTGGCCAGTAAATCTCAGAATGCATACTTTTTAGGACGTGATGCATCTCTGGCAGGTGGCATGCCTTTCCCCAGACAACTCCATGGGCAGGGTCTGCCCTTTGCCTTTTTCTGGGTCTCTCCTCTTTCTTGAGATGTAGCCACAAAGGTCTTGGCATCCACAGGGCTTATTTTTTGTTTTCATGTTTAAATTTTTACAGAAAAAAATTAGAATCAGTTTTTAAAAGTTATAAAAAACTTCTAAGTTGTAAAATCTAAAAGCCAAAAATGGCATAACTTAAGTGTACAGTTTAGCAAGCAATTGTAAAGCAGATACCAACTAACATCATAAAGGAATAGACCATTGCCACCACTCTAGAGGCTCTCTGCCTTGCTTCCTGGTTACAGTACCCTCCTCCCCACCAGACGTACCCACTAGCCTGACTATGTGATAATTTCCTTGCTTTTGTTTAGTTTTACCATTTATCTGTGCTTTCTTAAATGACCTCTTTTTGAATATCGTTTGATGAAACCATAACTCGTATTTGGGCCTTGCTTCTTTTGCCTCACATTACTTGTAAGATCTATCCAGCTGGTTGTGTGTAGTTGACATTTGTTTTGTTATCTTAAGTCCAGCACCTTGCTTGGTGTCAGGTGCCTAGAAGCCATGTTATAAATAATGCACTCACAAGGATGAGAACTGCTGGGTAGTCCAGTGCTTAGGGAGCTTTCCTTAGGCTGAGTTGGGGACGGGGCTCTGCAGTGGGTCTGGGGCAGGGTGATGGGGTGGGTAAGGCTTGGGTGAGAATTGGTCCCTGGGAACTGATGGCTGAGAAGCACTCTGTGAACTCAAGCATGTTATGAATGTAGAATAGGGACTGGCCTGGCCTTGAAGGGACTCAAGTAACCAGGTCTGGCATGAGGTTCTCAGGATGTGGCCAGAGGTATCCTGAGAGCCTGGGCCTGTCAGCATGGAGAGGACTGATGGGGGAGAGTGGGGGCCGGGAGGGCCCGGGAGCTCAGTGCACTGGGGAAGCTGGGGGTGTGGGGAGGACGGCAAAGGCCCCGACCATGCGGTTGGACTTCCTGCAGCAAGTGTAGCTCTTGCAGTGAGGGTTGGTGGGGAAGGTAGCAGCAGCAGTCCCGCCCAGGATGAGTGTCTCTGTCTTTCTGTTTCTGTCTGTGTATGAGGGGGCGTGTGGGTTCTTGGGGCGTGGGGGCAGGGCTGGCAGTCTTCTGTGGCTGGTTTTGGCAGGCTGCCTCCCCCCACCCCCGCCCCCCATCTCCACCCGGCCTCTTTGAACTGTCCTCTTTGTTTCCAGCCTTTAGATCTTTGTAACCCTGCCCGGACCCTCCTGTTGTCAGAGGAGTTGCTGTTGTACGAGGGGAGGAACAAGGCTGCCGAGGTAAGACTTACACTCGCATTTCCCAGGTGGGGTTTTCTGGTGGGCTTCATCGGCCATCCTCCAGGCCTCTAACTTTCCTCTCTTCCTGACAGTCTTAGAATTGTACGATCAGGGTAGAAAAGACCTGAAAAGTCTTCCATGTGCCCCCTTACCAAATGGCTACCCAGCTTTTTCTTGTGTATTTCCAGTGTGGGGAACTCACTGCCTCTCAAAAATATATAGTCCATCTTTGATGGTTAGAAAGTTTTCCCAACCCCTAATGACATTCCACTGTTTTTCCCCACTTCCTCTAAGGAGCAGAAGAGACAGCAGTTCACCCCAGCTGTGACGAATGACTTCGTGGGTGACAAGATTAAAGCTGTTAGCCAAAGAGAATTTTTAGAGGAGCATCAGTTCCCTGCGTTTCCAAATCCTCTTCTGAGGGATAAGTCTGTGATTTCTCTTTGGGCTCTAGCTCTGCCAGCAGAGGCCTGGGTGTGGAGGTCATGGTGTTCTTCCTGGGAGCTGGCCCCTGCTTATCTCTAACTGGGGGAATTTCACTCGCCCACACAGTCCCCAGAGCTGGCCAGGTTCCAGCTCAGTCTTGTGAGTTTAAATCTACTTGGGAGCAGAAGCTGGAGCCCTGGGATCTGGCTGGGCTACCTGGGGGCCTTGAAGAGAGGGTGGGGGCCTTCTGCCGATCAGGCCCTGATTCAGAGCTGGCAGCGTGGCTGAGTTGAGTGGCAGATTAGGGTTGTGGAAAGATCAGGAAACTTGGAGGCAAAAAGGAGATAGCCAGCTCTCACTCTACTGCTGGCTCACTTAGGACTTCTGTCTTCTTCCTCAGTCTTCCCATCTGAACAGTTGGGGGTGTGTGTATTTGAGGCAGCAAGGGCAGGATCTGAGGTTGGCTGATCTCTGAAGGCCCTCTCAGCCTCAGCATTCTGGGACAGTGTGTGTAATTGTGACTAAAGCAGGCTGCTCTTCTTTCATTTTTCAAACAAGCAGACCAGAACTCATACTTTCCAAATGAGCATTGTTTCTCTCAGGGGAGCTCCCTGGGGAGACTGTAGGCTTATTTCTGCCACCGTGGCCTTGCTTACCACATTTGTGGACCTCCTCTTCGGGAACTTTCTTAAGAACCTTGGCATAGCTTCTGAATTGCCTCCACGGGAGTAAAACTTCATCTGTTGTGGGGGATTTGAGTTTGGGGAACAAGAAGTCACTTGGAGCTGTGCTTGGTGAGTAAGTGTGTGGTGGGGCTAAGTCAGGTAGCCAAGGGTCAGAAACTGAGGTGTGGCTATAAATTCACAAGACTCAGAGGAGGCAGTTGGAGATGGCAGCCACCCTGAAACGCATACTTTTGTCTCAATGTGCTCTTTTGTTCCCCTACTCACTCCATTAAGCCTGCAGATATTGAGCACCTTTTATATATTCTCAGTGTGTGTGCATTTTCCATAACTGATCCCAGTTAACTCTTGCAGCTCTCCCATGAGAGGCACATTTGTCCCCATTCAAATGGGAAGAAACTGAGGCTCCAGTTATTACTGAACGCAAGTTCATGTGCCTGATGCACAGTGAGGCCAAACTGAAACAGAGTTTGGAGCAGAACAAGGAGAACAGGTGGCTTGTGTCCCCCAAACCCTGAAATGTCCCCTAAGGTTTCACCAAAGCATTTTTAAAGGCAGGATGAGGGCAGAGTGTCCCAGGGTACGTGATCAGCTCGTACAATTCTCTTATTGGTTAATGATGATCAATCCTTAGGGGCCAGAAGGTCTAGGGGCCATGCTTATGATCATGGGGTAGAATTTCTTCTATTCCCTGGTAGTTTTCGCATCTGGGAAACTCAGGAAATATGCATCAGATACTAGATACTTCAGAGAGGAGCTAAAACAGAGGATACGGGGGAGGGATTGGACCCTGGAAGGCCATATAGGGTCCTATTCCATTGCACAGTGAGATTAGCTAGGGCCCCAGGGTCTCAAGGATCCTGAAGGATGGAGCCGTGATTAGCACTCAGGATCTCTGGCTCAGCAGTGCTTCCCAGGATCCCATGCTGCCTCTGGTGTGTTTGTTTAAAAATAAACTAACAATCACAAGCTAAAGTGACAGCCTGATGATAGTTGTAATCTACCCAAAAGATCTTTGCCTAATTAGATCTTTGGAGCCCTAGAACTAAGAGACCCCTTTTGAAGACTGAAAGAAGTGATTTGAAGACAAGTGAAAATAAACACATTTCCTTTTCTTGAAATTTGATGGGAAGCAAATGTGTGGATCTTGGTACCCTGTCATGTTATTCAGGCCAAAAATATAAACCAATTCGAGAGGAGTTTGGACAAGTTTGGAGAATTGCAGCGATGGCTGGGCCCTCAGGAGCCCATTAGCCCAATTCTGATTGCTTCTCTGTAACTTTCCAGCTGATTGTTTTCCAGCCTGTTCTTAAGTCTGCAGAGACAGCGCTTCCGGACGGTAGTTTTATTACTAGAGAGTGCTAAATTGTGGAAAGTTCTCCCTGGTGCTCAACAGAAATCCTTATTCCTGGAATGTCCCCCCTTGGTTCTTTGTCCCATCTCTTCTCTGGGCAGGCTGCATGAGCTGATGCAGTCCCACACCACAAACTGTCCTCACCACACCCCCTCCCAGAAGTCACAGACTTGATTAATGTGCCCTGAGATCAAATCAGCGTTTTGGCACAGCCTCATTTCTACATTCAGATCATGGTTATTGAGCATCTACAATGTAGCCAGGCCTGCGCTGGAGGCTCCAGGAGTCCTGTGGGGCACAAGGCAGACACACCCTCACTTACACACTGACTCATTGGGTTTACCATTAACTAAGGCACTGAGGTCTTTTCTGCAAACTCTGCCCTTGGGCAGGATTCCTGGGAAGAAGCTCAGTTAGGGCCCTTGAGGGAAGTGACCCTTTAAGTTGCACAGATTTCCTAACTGAGCAATCCCTCAACTCGTCACTCTTTGGGAAAACAGGAGTGTCCATGGAGCAAGTGTAGGGAAGATGCCTGGTGGCCCCCGTGGCCTGCTGTGGAAGGCAGCAGGTAATTGGGCCGTGGGGATGGGCATCATTGCACTGTGGGCCTCTATGGCTCCTGTTGGAGCAAGGCCAGCAGGATGCTGGTGAGAAAGGAGAGGGGCCCATCTGCCCCCTGCTGGCACGCTTGCCTCTCTGCCCTGCCTCCCACTGTGTGCCAGCTCTGTCCTTTCCCTGACCCGCTTTTGGGGAAATTCTTCATTCAGGTCTTAATCACTTCCTGTCTAGACCACGTTCTCAGTTCTGGGAATCCGGACCAGAGCAGCGGCCTGGTCTTTTCTCACCTTGCTCTTGGCTCTTCTCCACTTGCCCTCCATCCAGCTTTCTCTGGGCCTGGGCCATTTTTTGACTTTTCGGCTCCTGACAGACTGTCTCCTCTGACCCCTCCCCTGCCAGCTTCCCTGTGGGTCAGAGGCACTTCCGGGTTTCCCTCGAGTAGGTCGTAGGAGCCTGAGGGTTTGCCTTGCGTTCGGCTAGTGTAGATCCTTCTCCCTTCTGCGGCTTGGACGCTGAAGTCTTCTCAGACAGCCAGCCCCTCAGATCCTTCTGAACTCTCCAGTTGTTTCCTTCCCCTCCCTTAACTTCATGTTCTTGTCTCCTTTGCTCCTCTTTTTTGGTCCCTGCTTGGATTCTTTCACATTCAGAGGCAGGACAACTGTAGGCATTGCTACCTCGCCATATTGTGAGAGCCTCGGGGCTGACCTGGGCAGTGGTCTCTGGAGCTATAGGGGCCTCATCTATAAATGAGGGTGATAGTGTTCTTTACAAATGAGGCTCCACTCAGCAGAAAGTAAGTGCTCAACAAATGGAGGCTTCTGTGGGCATGTTGGGTCAGGGCTGTGGTGGGAAGGGGGGTGGAGAGAGTCACCCCTGAGATCCCTTGCAGCCCAGGGTTCAGGAGCGTTTGTGTTTGATCCTTACTGGAGAGGCCAGAGGCCCTGAAAGCCTCCTGCTCAAGGATGCCCCTTATTGTCCCTGTGGCCCAGCTTTCCTCAAATCTCTGTGTGTCAGACTAGTCCTTTGAAAAACATGTATTTATTTAAAATTTTTTTGGGGGGTGGGGGAGGTAATTAGATTTTATATATAAATATGTGTGTGTGTGTGTATGTGTATATATATATATATATTTTTTAATGGAGGCACTGGGGATGGAACCCAGGACCTTGTGCATGCACTCTGCCACTGAGCTATACCCTCCCTCCAGCATTTATATATTTTTAAATTATAGAAGTAACAGATTCTCACTGCAAAATGATGCAAATTAAACATAAATGTATGAAGTAAAAATCCCATTCCCCGCAGTGAAGAGTGTGGTATCTTAGACATTTTAAAAAATGTATAAATAGAGACAAATTTACAGTTTTGTTTCACAAAGTTGGACCATACACTAGGTATTTTTGGACACTGCACCATTTTGACTTATGATGGACAGATTTCCTTTTCTGCCCATATAGCACTACTTTATTCTTTTAATGATTTATTAATAAATTATTAATAAATTCATTAATAATTTAATAATAATAAAATTCTACCCTATGAAGGTAGCATAATTTATTTTATCCACTCTCTTTTGATGGATGTTTGTGTTATTTTTTTAAATTATAAAAATGCTGCCAAGAACATCTTTACATATTCATGTTTTTATGTCCCTGCAAGTATTTCTATAGGCTAGAGCCTCAGAGGTGGAGTTGTTAGGCCATCTTTAACAGTCTGACAGCTGAATGTCACCATGTTGACTTTTTAAAACTTTGGCATCACTCTGGTGCACACTCACTGTGGCCCTGACCGCAGTGCCAACTTCCGGCTGGCTCTTCATACTTTAGATGAGATGAAGTGTCAGATTTTGGCACCTCAAAGGGAAGTCCACATAATTAATAATGTTATGTTTTCTTTGGAGAATCTAAAATAAGATTTTATTGCTTTTGAGTAAAGACCACTGCAAAATTTACCAAAGAACAGTGTAATCTTTAGTGGCATAAGAGGATCAAGTGAATTTTTTTAGCATAAAAATATGCTGAGCATGCCTCATGGTTTACCTATAATGTCTAAAAATATCTGTCTCCTTTATTTTTGGAGCAGCTAGTGCATAAAAGAGATAAAAGTTCTGTGTATGTCTGTATTGGAGCGTAAGTAACTGGCTTTTTCTTGAGCTGATTGTGCATTAATGCAGTTAAAATTATCTGCAAAGAATTTGGTAAGAATACTCACATTGCATGATGCTTCAATGCACAGTCTACACAGGGCTTGTGAAAGAAGCCTGTGGGGGCTGGGCAGGAACTTTCCCTCTTGTTTGCACAGATGAGAAAACTGAGGCCGAAGGGGAATCAGGGGACTTAACCAAGTTTTCATGGCTACTTAGTAGGACAGGACTTTAGACTCCAAATCCAGTGCTCTTTCAGCCAGACATTTAGTGGAGAGTGAAAGCAAATGTGGCGCATCCTTCAGCTCAAGGGTGGTTCCAAGCCAAGGACCCTGGGCTGGAGATTCCAGACGTATTTGGTCTGAGAGGTGGGTGGGCCTGCGGGGTGTCGGGCTGTTGAGAGGCCGGCAGAGGTGATGTGGCATGGAGGGCGCGGATCAGGATGAGGGGAGTTTTTGTTCTGTTATTTTTTAATACTGTGAGGAGTGGGCCAAAGGGAAGTCTTGGACTGCAGGTCAGGTCTCTCTGCCTTTGGCTGAGGCCACGCTGAGCATCTGCTTCTGGTTCTGCCAGAGATACAGGGACTTGTTACTCAGGCCTCCAGGGGAGGCTGTGTCTTCTGGCCTCTGGGACCAGCTCTGCTGTCTCCCCGTGCAGGTGACGCTGTTTGCCTACTCTGACCTGCTGCTCTTCACCAAGGAGGACGAGCCGGGCCGCTGCAACGTCCTGAGGAACCCCCTCTACCTCCAGAGTGTGAAGCTGCAGGAAGGTGAGCGCGTGCCCGAGACGCCCTGGACTCCCTTCGGGCAGCAGGGAAGGGATGTGTGGTCGGGCCCTGCCCCTGTGCTGGTAGGCTCTCAGACCCCGGCTCCATCCTAGGCTGGCAGGCTCCCTGTACATCCTGAGTTTTGCCAGGAGGCTTCTGCTCCAGACAGGTTTCAAGGAGGCTATGGAGTGGAGGGGGAAGAGCTCTGGGCTCAGACAGACTTGTGTTCAGATCTTGGCCCCGCCCCTTACCACTTGTGTGACCTCAGGCAAGGTCCTCAACCTCTCTGAACCTGTTTCCTCTTGTGTAAGTGAGGATACCAATAGTAACTCAGAAGGTTGTTGTGAAGATTAAACAAGGCCGTTTATGCAAAATGGCTGGCCCACACCAGGTGCCCAAGCAATGCTAATTACTCCCCAGACTTACCACATGTTCCGGCACAAATGACCATAGCTCCTTCCCCCAGCCTCACCGCCCAGTCCGGAGCCTGCAGAAGCTGGCGCATGTGTGGCGAGGGGCTGGCAAGCAGGAGCATGAAGCGAGTCTCTACCCCAAACTTGCCGTGGTGCCCTCCTCCTCCACTGGGGAACGCGAAGCCAGCTGGGAGTATCTATTGAGTGGTTTGGTTTGGCGCCTGAGGTCTCTGCTGAAAGGGGTTCGATTTCCTCTCCCAGATTATGAAAACAACACCAGACCTGTTTGAGCATGGGTGACAAGGGCAGGGAGGAAAATATTACCCGGCGAAAGAATTCTGTTTTGACGGGTTTTGCTCCAGGAAAACTTCCTGCCTGTTTGCAAACCTGGCCTGTGTGCTCGGTGCCCCCCTGTTCTTCCTCCTTAGAAACGTAAGCAGTGTGAGAACCTCCACTCTCCCTGCCCCACAGGAAGTCACTCACAACTTCTCCTTCTCTGCCTCTGGCTTTCTCCCGCCCACTGGCCAGGGCGGCAACTGAGGGGAAAAAGCAAGTCACCTCGCTTGGGGCCAGCCCCTCCCGTGGGGTGGTCTGGGCCTGACCAAGGTCAGGGTGAGGAGTGGCCTTCTGAGCAAGTTCAGCTCGGACCCTGGTGTTCCAGGGAGCCCCCCTGTGCCTGCAGGAGGTGGGCAGGTGAGAACTACAGCGACTCTGGCCTCGGCTTCCCTGCTGCCCCGGCCCTCCCTCTTTCCCTCACATCCAGCTTCCCCTCCACACCCATTCCCCCCATCCCTTGGGGGAAGGCCATGGACTCACACAAGCATTCACACAGCGGCCCATCCCCAGCTCACACAATCTAGGACCAGTCAGATTTGAGGGGTGCTGGTAGGGGGCTGTCCTCAATAATACATGCTGATTGATTATAAGAACCAAACCCTCATTCTGTTGTGCTCATCGCTCAAGTCTGGGACTTGCAAGCTCAGGACCCTGGCCTGTCTGCTCAGCCTCCTGCTGAAAGGAAGGAGGAAAAAGGTTTCAAACCGTCTGTGCGTTGGGTGGGGGTTGAGAGTCATGGGGCAGAAGAAGGGCGGAGGGCAGTGTCGGGGCCTGGCTCCACTGCTGCTGACATGTGTGGCTTCAGCTGGCCCTGCCCTTTTCTGGGCTGCAGTTTCTCTGACTGTGAAACCGGGACTGAGCAACCTCTATGTTCCTTCCCACCCCTGACATTCCCATGTGGACCCCGAGGTCGCTCTGAAAAGCTGGACAGCGCCCATTTGTCTGGTCACTGCACCTCAGGGGAGGGCCTCCAGTGGGCATTGGTTGGATCGTCCCCTCCTGGAGCCCCCAACCCAAGGCTTGAAGTGAGAGGCAGGGTGAGCACCATCCTCCACTGGGTGGTGGCTGGTCAGGGTGGGTGGTGTTGGGCCTTGGGATGTTGTAGAGAAACCTTCTACATGCTGAGTCACGTGTGAGCGACAGCCTTGTGCGGGCATGGCCCCCTGGGGGTAGAGACTGTGTTCTCTTCCTGCAGAGGTGGGCTGAGTGGCCAAGGCTAGCACCTCTCCTCAGGGGAGGTGACCAAGGTCATTGGAGCCTATTGGGTTGGCATGAGAGAGGGGCGTGTGTGTGTGCGTTTGCGTGCAGCACACGTGTGCCTGTCCTGGGTTGCTGGGCAGGTGTTCTGGTGCAGACTGTCTTGCCTTTCTCCGGCAGTGTCAGCCAGCCAGCACAGCACGTGTGGTTCTCTGTGGAGCCTGTGAGCTGCTGGGAGGGAAGGAAATGGCTCAGAGACACTGAGCACTCAAGGTGCACGTTCCAGCACTTAGATTTCTTTTCGGGCACTTGTGGAGCCCTCACCTACTCCCCTGCCCCTGCTTCCTCAGACAGGCTTGTGAGTCCTGGGATTTGCTGAAGTCCAATGACTCCTTCTCCTGCTGTCAGAGTTGGAGCCGTAGGACCCAGTGTCCTGAGTCCTGGTGCCCACATCCCTGCCTGCCACCCCTTGCACCCCCAGAGACTTGCTGCAGCAGCAAGGGCCTGAGAGAGGCTTTTAAGAGATGCATTTGGGGCCTCAGCTGGAGCTTCTGTTGGCAGAATGGTCTCTGATTAACATTGCTCATTACTCCTAGGTTTGTCTCTTTCAAATCAACATGTGTGGAGAGTTCACTTGGGGGCAGCGAAGGTGGTAGACAAGGAACACATCCAGCCTTACCCACAGGCTGGGGCTGGCGAGGGTTGTTCCCTAGCAAGGGAGAATCTGCCCCACCCAGGACCAAGGACTCCCTTGCGTGGCATGTCTCAAGGGTGCTTAGCTCCGCTGGCCAAACCTACTCCCAGGGCCAGACAGGGGGCACAGAACATTGTGGGTGCCCAGCAGATACTTGTTGGGTGAGTGAATGAAAGAGTAAAAGGAGCTTGGGGGCTGGGGTACACTCCTCTCCCAGGGCTCCTGGCTGGTGGCCACTTAAACCGGGCTGCCCTCCTCCTGCCCAGCTACCCTCAAGCTTCAGCAGGGCTGAATGGCAGTGTAATGGGAACAGGCGGAGGGCTGGAGTTAACAATTGGGATATCTCCGGTCAGCCGGGGCCCATTGTGGTCTCTTCCTGACTCTGCCGCCCACTGGCTTTGCTGCTCTTTGTGTTTCTGCCTCTCAGGCGGCCAGCATCCCGCCCACAGTGTGTCTTCCTGACCTGCTCTGGTTTCTCAGACTGGCTTGAAAGTGTCCAGCTGATTCTTGGGCTCACCATCCACCCTGGGGAGCCCAGGTGTCCTACCTTGGAAACTCAGCTGCTGGAATGCTCGGAGTTAAATTTAGTTGGTTGACATTTTCTAAGCACATCTTCAGAGCCCAACTCAGTGCTAACCACCAGGGTGATAGCAGAGGAAGAGACACATTCAAAACTCAGGAGCGCATGGCCTGGTGGAATGACAGAGTAAACCAGTAGAGGGCCAGAAGTGTGACACGGTGGTCAGAACACAGGCTTTGGAGGCTGGCAGTCCTGGGTTCAAATCTCAGCTCTGCCACTTGCCCACTGCATGCCTTCTGCAAGTTGTTCTCCCTCCCTGGGCCTCAGTTTCTGTGTCTGGGAAATGGAGACAGCAGCCCTCCTGGCATGTCTCACAGGTGCAGAGGACTTGGTAAATGGTTGATTTGTGGATCTCAGACCAGGCTTGAGATGGCTCTGGGAAAATGACAGAGGGGTCAGACCTGGGCCCGGAAGCCATCTCTGGGCTTCACCCTTGCTTAGCCCGTGGTTCACGGCCCACATTCCTTGGTGGGAAACAGGGTTCCCCCAGGAACCAAATGACTCCTTGTTAAATTTCAAAAAGGTGAAAGTAGTTGGAGTGTTGAATGGAAAGCCTAAATGTGTGCTGCCTCACTGTCCGTTTTCCTTTACACTCGCCCCCATTTCCACACTCTGGGAAGTCCAAGGCCCAGTCTAGTGTCGCGGATGAGTTCCTGGTGGGGCGGAGGTTTCTCTCCTGGGTCAGCCACCTTGCAGCCTGCCTTTCTGCAGCTGCAGTTCCCTCCTGGCACCCTTGGCTCCTGAGGCTTGTTGCCCTTTGGTGAGGCTCTGAGCCATGCTGAGCACTGCCCCCATTCCGTCCTTCTCCCAAAGTGCTCCCAGCACAAGGCCATGACGTGGAGCAGGGGTGTGATGGTGGGGGTGTCACAGCACAGAAGCATGGGCAAGGCAATCTGTCAGCCATCCCTCATCACTGGGAATATGTCCTAGGCTGCATCCTGCCAACCTTGGCCTCCTGTCTCCCTGAGGCTCCTGTCTCCGTGGCTTTCCCCTCCCTTCTAGAACCTTCTCTCTTTACTCATTGCCAGCTTCTAAAACCCAAATTTCTGTTATTTTCTTAAACAGGTCTTTTTGTTTCTCCCTTGGCACTAAAGTCTGCTTTTGGAAAGTCAAGGAAACGTCCCAGTGTGTTTTCTTAAACAAAAGAAGCCACCTCCCTGTGTCTCCACCCTCAGCAATGCAAGGGAACTGGCAGAAGCTTTGAAATTGAAGGTTTCTTAGACATGATAGGCTTCTTAGGCAGGGCTCCCCTCTCCCAACCCACCTCTAGGTGGGGAAAAGCAAAAAGATTTATTCTAAGTCCAAAGCAAACCCCCATTTACTGATGAGCTATTTTTATCTGGCTCTGGCTGACATCCCTGGCCCTACGGATAGTTTTGCCCAGGAAACTGCCCTTGTACTCGCTGTGAGGGGGCCTGGCCTCCACCCACACGCGGGCCTGACTCAGTACTTTTCTTGACCCAAGGTCTCCGTTTTCACCTTGCCATCTTTACTTTGCAACACATTTTTTTTTTTTTTTTGACAATTTCTTTCACTCGTGAGTGTGTTGAGAATTCTGCTTTGAGCCCAGCACCAGGCTTGGTTCCTTGAGGAGACAAGGGGCTGGGTAGGGCCTGTGTGGTGGGCATTCGAGGGGCGGGTGTGTAGTGGCTCAGAGCATGGGCTCTGGGGCCAGGCTTCCTGGGTGTAAATCTTGGTTCTTCCCCTTTCTACCTGAGGCATGTTACTCACCCGCTGTGCCTCAGTTTTCTTATGTGAATCATGAATGACAGTAACCCTTGCCTCCCAGAGGTCCGTGTAAGGGTTAAGTTTATGCACGTAGAACATTTGGTGCAATGGTTGGCACGCAGCACTCTGGTACTCAAAAGTTCTATGGCACTTTAAGTGTTTGCTGTTTTGAGGGTTCCTTCCTTCCAAAAGGACAGCCTGCCTGGTGAGGTTGAGGTTGAGTGCTTGGAAGTTACTAACCAGCCCTGGGCCACGTTCTGAGGAGTAGCCTGCAGTGGTCAGGGAAGGCAGCCTGGAGGAAGAGGCAGAGCTTTTTCACACTTGCCATCATTCCCGGAGCACAACTTGAGTTTCTCCATCTCCATCCTTTTACCTATGCTGTTCCCACATCCTGGAGTGCCCTTACTTCCCATCTTGTGTTCAAGCTCAAAAGGATACTCTTCCAGGAAGCTTTCCTCAATAGCTGGGGGTCATCTCTTGGCTCTTCTGTTTCTGAAGTGGTCTGACCTAATCATCTTCTGCCTTAGGGTAGGCATCCTGCCTCAGCTCCTCTACTGGAGGATGGTGGAGCGGCTGACAGTCCCTCCCAGCTGCCTCCCGCGGTGAGAGGGTTTGGTGAGCGGTTGAGTTTGGGATTCTAGACCAGGTGTGAGAAGGCTCTAGGAAAACACACCGAGGGGTTGGGCCTGGGCTGCGAAGCCATCTCTGAGCTCCACCCAGCCCATGACTGGGAATCCCCCTTGCATTGCCTGTGCACTCCTTGGTGGCTCCTCGTGAATTTCAAAATGGCAAAGGCAGTTGGAGTGTTAAAAAGAAAACCCCAAAGTGTGCCGCCTCCATGTCCCTCCTGGCAGGGAGCAGGGAAAGGAAGAGGCCTCCTGGGATGGATGACAGCTCCCTGCACGTATCTGATGCCTGGCTACCTTTCATGGGGTGAGAGCTCAGCATTCCTTGGGTCAGGCTGACCTGCAGACAAAGGCCTTACAGCTATAACTCAACCTAGTTAGTTATTAAGTGGGCTTTCCTCCAGAGATTTCCCTACACCCTGCCTGCCTCTTTCTTCCCCTTTTTACAGGAAGTACCACACACAGCCCTCTGGGTGAGACAGCTGGCTGTGCTCAGGTGAACTACTGAGACTGTAGCCAATTCTAATACAAGTCTTACTTTTTGTTCCCTCAAAGGTTCCTCAGAAGACCTGAAATTCTGTGTGCTGTATCTAGCAGAGGTGAGTGAGTCCTTCCCTCTGAATCTGAGGAGAGAGATCTGTGTCCTGGTGCTCGAAGGAAGATGCTGGGCCGGATTCTAGTCCAGGGTTCTGAGGCTGATTCCACACCAACTCCGGCAGTGGTCCCGGGCAGGTCCAGAATGGCAGTGTCCTGCTCTGTGGCCTGGGAACATCAGTCCCTGCCGCTGTGTCCCTTACCTCTGCGTAGAAGAGCAGTGGACGTGAAAGTGCTTAAAGAGGATGGAAGGACACTGTGGTCTCCTGTGCAGGACTTCCTGGTCTCCAGCACCTGCAAGGGTCACAGTGAGGGTGTGGCCTGACAGCTGGGCATCTTCCTAGCCGTTTGATAGTCCCTCCCCTGGAGCGTGCCCTGATCCTGTGCCCGCCTCTCTCCTCCTCTCTTTCCAGGAGGTACCACCTACAATCCCTCCTACAGGGCCTTGTCAGTATTTCCAAAGGCCTGAAGGTGATGATACCTTTCCCTGGGCCAGGTAATGCAGGCAGGGGAAAACATTTCATGTCTGTGTTTTGGGCTGGAATGATCCCCACTCAGTGTGATTGATACTCTTCAATCCTCAGACTGGTTATCTCAGTCTGATCAGAAGCTCAGATGGGTGGTGCTGTACCTTTGCTGAGCAAAAAGGGGCAAATGGCTTATTGCTTGATATGGCTTGGGAGATAAAATATCATAACCAGGGGTTTAATCAAAGAGGGACTTGGTGATGAAGAAGTTGAGAGCCACTGTGCGGTATGAAGTTTTTCAATTTCCAGCAAATTTTCGAATCCCAACCTTGTATCTCTTCTATGAGTCTGCCACCTATTCCAAGCAGGGATTTATTAGACCCATTCCTTCCCTCTGCTTCTGTTGTCTGTCTTACTCAATGACAGTCCTGGGAAACTGCCTATCTTGTGGGACAGTCTACACTGGCCACACTTTGTGGATGAGGCCTGGTCTACACTGGCTGGCCAAGAGGAGTATACCCTTTTGAGAAGGAATTTGTATGTCACTTGTGATTGAAAAATCATTCCTTCAGTTCCTGGCCAAGATGAGAGGTATAGGCCTTCAGGGTAAAGAGACCCCTGAGAAGAAGACAGAGCTGGTGAGAAGTTAGCTTCAGGGACAGCAGGAAGTTCCAAATGGATAGTGGATATTGTCGGAGCTGAGCTGGGGACCCTGGCAACCTAGAATGGCAACATGAGGTCCAAGAAGGCCTTGATGTCTTCCCCTGTGTCAGCATATCCCCATCGGGCACAGGAAGTAGCTGGTGGAGACACTTCAGGATTAGCATGTTTTCAGTTGCACGGAGCCGAGGGAGAGTGCTGCTTAAGAGAAGCTGTGAGGCAGGCTGGGAAGAGCAAGAGTATTTGCCCCTACAGCCTCATCTGGATTCCAGTTCTCTCCAGCAGGGCCTGAAATGAAGCTCCAGATTCTTTACTGCCAAGAGAGCCTCCCGCCAGGCTGGGGTTGTTTTTTTCCCAGAGAAAAGCACTTCTTCTCATTGGTTTCCAGGGAGCTATGACCTACTAGCCCTCCAAAGATTGATGAAGGGAGATTGATCTGGGGCCTTTTATTTCAGTAAAGTGTCAGGTGATCTGACCCCGAGGGGCTGGGGGATTGAAGCTCACAGGCAGCCAGAAGCCTCTCTTTTCTCTTAATGGGCTGCTCTTTGGGAGAGGCATGTCTGTAACAACAGGGAAGACAAGAGCCTGCTTGCTCTGTGGCCTGGAACAGGCTTGACACAGTGGTTTTGGATCCCATGGAGAACCCTGAACTCATGTCTTAGTTGGAAGTTCATCCAGAGAAGAAACTGGGGCAGGAGAGTCAGGACTTGGGGATGGTTTTCCACTCTGCACTGAGAAAGCCCCAACTGCCTGGTGGCAGCAGCTATGATTGTTCCCCAGCGTCAGGTCCTGCTTACTTATTAAGTGAGTGGAATTGTCCTGAGTGGTCCTTGGCCCTAGACAGACGTCCCCTAGCCCCTACAAATCCATGGGACAGATTCAGCCCACAGCTGGCTCTACTGGGACAAAGGGCACATGGGTCAGGGACCAGTCCCTAACTAAAAATCTGATCCTCGCTACATTAAGAGTCTGTGCTTTGGGGTTAAGAAGACCTCAATTTGAGTCTTAGCTCTGCCATTTCCGAACTCAGTGATCTGAGCAAGTCACCTACTCATCTCTCAAACAAGGCTGATGAAGCCTACCTTGTAGGGTGGTTGTAGTGATTAAATGAGATTCAATAAGGTACTGTGTTCAAGGCACTTGGCACAGAGCCTGCCACACAGAGTACTCAATAAATGGTGGCTATTATTATTGTCAGCTTCATAACAGGGGGAGAGCTTTCATATTCATTTACTCTCCATTAGAGACATCACCAATGATTTATTGATCTTTAAAATGAAAGCTAAGAGGAACATCTCACATTCTTTGTAATGTACATATACTGTAATATAAATGTGGCAAGATCTCATGCTCTGGAGGAGGCAGAAGACAGGCACTGAATCCCTCCTCTACTGAGACCTCCAGGGACTGCTGACTTGACCTCTCTGAGCCTTAGATTTCTCATCTGAAAAATGGAAACATCTGTGTTTTCCCTTCCTCCCTATGTCATAGGGTCATCGGGAGAATTGAATTAAATGAGAGAACATTTGTCACAGCAAGTGAACAAATCTAAATTGTAGTAGAAGAAGTTTTAATCTTTATAAAGATGATATGAATTCAGGAACGAGGAAGTTGAAACAAAGTGGGGGTTTTAAAGAAGCCAAGAGGAGCTGGGTTTCTCATTGGATTTGGGGATGCTCATGTTTGAATGCAGAGGTCTGGTCCCAGTGCTGTCGCATCTGGAGAGCTCTGTGCTTAGCTAACCACCCTGCAGTCAGGAGGCCCAGCCTCTGAGTGAGTTACGTGAGGACTGGCTTCAGAGCAGCATACAGCCTTGACCCTGGAGCCGGACATTTGAGGGCACAGTGTGCATCAGTGTTGAAACTGATGAGTCGGATCACACAGTGGACCATGAAAGACAGTTCACATGCAGGGGTAGCCAGGCAGGCAGCAGGGGCCCCCGATTTAGACAGATTTAGGCAGATGGGATTCCAGCTCCCTGGAGGGAGCTGGCTCCATGCTCGCTCTCTTGGCCAGACCAGCCTCCAAAACTCCAGGCAACACTTAGAGAGGAGCCTTGGGAACAAGGTCCTCCCCCAAATGTGTGCCTATCTAAGACAGCCAGCCCCAGCCCCCTCCCCCCACCTAGGCCTGGGTTTAGGTCCTTGGAGCCTCAGATGCCTTCTTGAGATCATGGATGGGAAAGTCTTTTTTAAAATTGATCATTAGATATAAGGAATTATTATTAAGGCAGAATTCCTGCTTCAGAATAGAAAGAGAGAAGGAAGTTGGGGCTCACGGAGATTAAAGGAGTTACTGAAGCCCAAAACAGCCAGGTATAGGCAGGCCTGGGAGTCCTGGACCAGGGCCAGCTTTGTGGAGTGATGACCTTTTCAAGTGGGAAGGGACCACAGTACCCACCCCAACCCTCCCCTTGCAGGGGGAACATGAGCCAGGGAGCAGAGGGCCTCTGGTAAGCTCCTGTGCCACCTGGCTTCTCCCTGGGGGATCTTGGGGTCTTTGCTGGGCGTGTCCTTCCCCTGATGAGGGCTGGGGGTTCTGGGAAGTGGAGGGACTCTGTTATTAAGTGCTAGGATTGCCTCACCACATCCACTCAGTTCCCTGAAGCCAAGAGGTGGGGCTTTCTTTCCTCTCTCCTCTGATGCTTTTAGGAAGATCAGCTTCTGAACACTTTTGGGCCAGAGCGGAGTGGTTGGCACCCTGGGAATACTTAGCTTGGGAGGTGGCCCTGCCCTGAAGGGTGGTGTCCCTGAGGGTGGGGTTGGATGGCAGGGTAGCAAATATCCCCAAATGCTGTTAGATGATACTGATAACCACCCCAGCTCAGAGTCTTTGCATTTGCTGTTCCTTTTGCCTGGAACAGTTTCTCCCTAGCACTTGCCTTGCTGGCTCCTCATCGTTCAGACTTTGCTTGAGTGCTGCCACTTCAGAAAGGCCTTCTCCATCTATCAGGCTCAGCTAGGACCCCTCTCCCTTTTGGCCTTTTCACAATTTGTAATTCCATTGTTTGCTTATTGGTTTCCTGTCTCTGCCCCCAACCTGAGGGCAAGAACTCAGGCTTTCTTATTTCTCTCTTGACCCCCTGGCACAGTCCCTGACACAAAACAGGTGCACAATAAATATTTCTTAAACAAATGAAGTGCTGAGTAGAACAACAATAGCTGCTGTTTGGTGAGGTCTAAGTTACTGTTTGCTCTCCCAGGAGCGCTGAGAGGTGGTGTCATTGTCATTCCCATTTCACAGACTTCCGTGAGGTCGACAGCTAGGAAGTGGCAAAGCTGGGATTCAAACCAGGCCTATCCAACTGCAAAACAAGGAAGGACTGTGTAGAAACACTGTCTTTTTCTCTGTTCCAAGCCATCCAGCTCACGCTCTTAGCTCCCTGGATGAGTTCATCTAATCGCAGCCCAGTGGGGTTATAATCAAATTCCAGCGGAGACAGAAAGAGCTTGCCATCCCTGTTCAGAGCATCCTGGAGTGGATGATAACGCTGGGCGTGCTGTACCGCCCCTCCCCGCCCCCAGCATGGCCGACTCCCTGGGTCCCGGCAGCTCCCTGTGCCAAAGCTGGCCTGGATTTGACCTTGTCCCGGAAGTCCCTCCAGGGAGCCAGAGCTTACTGAGGCCATTACTTGCCAAGCGTTATGCTAGGCCCAGATGAAAAAGGCTTGCTTTCCTAGAAGGAGTTTCTATCTGGTTGGGGAGACAAGACTGCAACACTTAACAAGGTTAACTAGCAAAGCGAGATTTAAATGACAGCAGTGCCAGGGACTTATGCTCAAGTGAGCTGAACAGTCGTTGATCAGATCCAGCTCATGTGTCAGGCAGTAGTGGGGCTATGGAAGGCCACACGACTCTGCTCGCCAAAGACTTTCCAAAGGGACCGAGATGCTGTGTGGCCTTGTGATCAGATGAGTGTGCTGAGGTCGGGGAGGGGGATTCTGTGAGCCCAGGGAGGGGTCCTGGCTCCACAGAGCATCAGCGGGGCGGAGACCTTGGCCCTCTGGGTTCCCCACGTGCTCCCCCAGCTGCTGCCTTGTGCTGCCTGTCCCCGGGGTGATCTCACCGGTGCTGCCTGCGGCTCTCCACAGGACTCCACTGTGTTGGGAACCACGGCCTCCCTCCCTTCCCCCAACCTATGGGCACATGGCTCGCCAGCTGGCCCCCGAACAGCTTCCCTGCTCCTCTGGCTGCCTGGATGTCACCAGGGATTAGTGTGCATTTGAGGCTTTTAGCAGTCACTCCCCTCCCTGCTGCAGCCTCACCCTCTGGAGCCCAGGATGGGCTTGGGCCTGGGAGCCCCCTGAACCAGGGAGCAGCCCTGACTATCCCTCTCTCCGTTTTCCCTGACGTCAGAAGGCAGAGTGCTTATTCACTTTGGAAGCGCACTCGCAGGAGCAGAAGAAGAGAGTGTGCTGGTGCCTGTCAGAAAACATCGCGAAGCAGCAACAGCTGGCGGCTTCGTCCCCGGAGAGCAAGGTAAGGACCTCTCCAGTGGCCGCAGCGCTGGCTGCCTGGCTTCCCCTAGGCCAGCCTGGGCCCTCAAGCCTCTGAGCTTGGGACCAGCCCTAGCTTAGAACTTGGATCTGGACAACAAGCGCTTGGCTCTCCCCCTTGGCCAGTCACCAGGTCTACTGAGCGAGTTTGATGGTGCTCGGGTAGAGCGACAGAGCCAAATTGAGTATGACCCATCAATTCTCAGCTCTGTTCTCTGGTTTGCCGATGGCAAGGTCTAATTCGGGCCAGCCTCCCTGCTGCTGCCTGGCACGCGGTCCCCTTCTGCCATTGGGTAGGTCGTGCCCAGGGGCAGCACACTGGTGTTTAACACCGGCCTGGGGCAGACCATAATTGGGAAGGGATGTTTGCAGCAGAAGCTGTGTTGTTTCGATGCAGGCTGTGACCAAGTGGAGTTTGCTGGGAACTGGGGCCCTGCCAGCTGGACATCAGGGAAGATTAGAAGCTGTTCTGGGGCAGGCGCCCCTCAGCTGGTCCCGTGCCTGTGGAGCGGCATGGGATGGAGCTAGACCACAGCCTTTCCCTTTGTCCCCAGATGCCAGCACGAGGCACAGTTGTATTGCCCCACTTGTGAGTCACTCAGATCTGTTCTCTTGCTAAACGTGTTGGCCATTTGGGGATTTGGTCTGGTTGCAAAAGAAGCTGAGGTGGTTGGCCGGCTGGAATCAGGGAGAAGAGGATAAAGGAAAGTGAGCAGCATCTGGTAAACTCATAGGCCTCATGCTTCTTCCTGCTACGTTCAGGCCTGCCCTGCACGCAGTGCGTCCGTGTGCCCAGCACGGCCATGGGAGCAGGCCTGCTGAGGGCCGGAGGTGGGGAGGAGGTGGCTGGGCAACCTCTTCTGGAGAGGCAGTGTTGGACAGCAGGTGCTAAAATAGTAAGTGTTGAGAATTATATAATCTCAGCTTCGACAGCTATCTTGTTTTACACTTGCCTGGGGCAAGAATAACTCTGATGAGGGAGGGCAGCGGGAACAGCATGGACTTCCAAGTCACACGCTGCTGCTGGCTGGCAGGTGACCTTGGGCAAGTCACTATACCACTCTGTGTTTGGGTCACGATAGTTTCTCTCCCAAAGAGTTGTTATGTGGATTAAATGAGACGGGGCATACAGTTCATAGCACAGTGCCTGGTATTCAGTAGGTGCTCAGTAAACCATGGCTGAGGAGTACACTGCCCCCACCTCCACACAGCTGCTCTTGCTACACTAGCTGGTTCCCACCTCAGCTGCTTCTGCTGTCAGAGACCTGGGCCAAGGCTGTCGGCTGTCTGGCCCCCTTGATCCTGGGTTGGTCACAGTCAGAAACCAGGCCACTCCGTTCTCACTGGGGCGGCCCCTGGGATGTTGCGTGCTTACACTTGTGTCCCTTAGCTTTCTTGTGTTTGGGGCTTAGCTCCTCCTGGCTTGGGGAAAAGAATTCTTTCTGCCTCAACTTCAGAGTTTGCTGGCTCTGGAGTGCATTGGCAATGACCTTCTCAATGCCTTGGGGAGTCTCTCCGTCTTTTGTTGGAGGGGGACATTTTGAGTGACTGAAGGTAGGCTGGCTTTCTGAGGCAGACCTCATGTGGCTGGGGGTTGGCTGACTGAACCTGGAATGGCCTGAGGGCTTGGGGCCTGGCTTCAGGGCCATACCAAGATACATGGGCTTCCTGGGCAGGCAACAGCTGGACGCCTCTTCAAATCGACTCTTTAAACGTGTGCTTCATGGAGAAGCTCTGCTGGGCGGGAGGAGGGAAAAGAAGGGCCTGACTGCTGGGACAGCCTCAGGACGCCCCCTCAGCTGAGAACGGCGCCCGGCCCAGCCTCGCACACCCCACTTGGCATACCCTCCTTGGAAGGCAGTGAGTAACCATCTTCCATCAGGCAGGCCCCTTGGGGATCTCATTGCCCAACCTTCCCCCTGCCCTACTCCCACCGTACACACTTGAAGATTCGTAGCAACTCATGCCTTCTAGTGGCTTGCAGAATGCTTCCTGAGAGAAGTTCTGGTAAATATGATTTTCTCCAGCCCCATGTGGTTCCAGGAGTGCTTCAGCAACTTTAACCACTGGGCCCAGGTGGCTGCCCAGCCGGCACACATCGCCACCTGAGCTCAGCAACGTCAGGTCCCGGCTGCCTTGGAGGTGACCGTGAACCTTCTTGCCAAAGGCTGGGAAATGAGTGGCCTTTTTACTAGTCCTGCTGTCCTCCGGGGCAGAGAGAAGAGGGAAGGCCAAGCAGAGCTTGGACACCAGCTTCTTGCTTCTCAGGCAAAAGAATTCTGCTTGATCAGTCTGTTCTGAGTCCTGACTGAGTAGCATGCCTTTTTTTTTTTTTTTAACACCTTTTCTTTATTCTCTCTGAGACTGCTCCGCTTTCTGCTGCAGAATGGAAACTGCTGCCTAAGCCCCTCCCTGTCTCCCCAACTCCACGGGGAAAGAGGGCTTTACATGGCAGCTCCCCAAACTCCCATGCTGCCCCTTCTCAACCCTGTTCCTTTCAACAGTGTTTGCTGTTGAAATCCCCCTTGGAATGTGGGATTCTTCAAGCATCGCAAGGAATGCAAAATTCTTCCCAGATTTGCAAATCATAATAAATGTGATATGCCCTGAACACGAAAGCCTTCTGGGGAAGGACGGAGGGAATTGGAGGAAGATGGATTCAAAGACCAATAGAGGCAGGCGTGCCACCACCTGCTGTGAGACCTTTGGCAACCACTTCCCGCCGTGGCCTCAGTGGTTCCATCTGTGCATTGGGCAGGTGGCTCTGCCCCACTCTTCAGGCCTGGTGATTATCCTGAAAGCTGAGGACCTGGAGT
The DNA here is from genome assembly GCF_009834535.1 of Camelus ferus. Taxonomy (NCBI): domain Eukaryota; kingdom Metazoa; phylum Chordata; class Mammalia; order Artiodactyla; family Camelidae; genus Camelus; species Camelus ferus. Next base: position 56,919,674 of record NC_045699.1, read on the forward strand.
TGTCCAGTCTCCATTAGGGAACTATATACCCTGAAGATTTCTGCATAATTTGATTGTCTGTGAAATGTGCTGCCTTTAGGGGCCAGGTCTGCCCCCCTCTTGGTGGTGGGGAGGGGTAGGCAGAGGCTTTCTGTACTGGGTCTGAGGTAGGTTGCAGTGTGGGGGTCCCGGCTGGGGCAAGGTGGACAGCAGCAGGCTGCATCCCTTCTCTGGGCTCCACCACCTTTCTCCGGCTCACTCTTAGCTGGCCGTGGCAGGTGGGAGGCTGCTGCAGGTGGAATAAGTGGCCGCTTCCTCTTTTCTCCCAGCTTCCTTCTTCATGATCACCACCCTTTCTTCCTCATCAGCACTCTGCCCACTTCCTTGCTGCATCATTTATCCCTGGAGGGAACCTACCTGTCTCCTTTCACCTGGGGCAACTTCTACTAAACTCCCTGCCGTGGGGAATGCTGCCATGCTGCTGATCTAGAATAACTCGCAGGTCTGGAATAACTGCTTGTGGCTGTTCAAGTTCAAAGCTAGTAAGGAGAGACACATACATATTATGTTGGTTATTCAATCAAATATAAAAATAAATGCCTGCTCTGTGCCAGTTACTAGTTTAGGTCCTTTAGGGTCATAAAAATGAGTGAGACCTGGTCCCTGTCCTTATGAAATTCTCCGTTAATTGGACAGAGGTGACAAAGGTACCAGAGTGGCAATCCAAGTGTTACAGGCCATGCCTGATGGGTCCTAAGAGTGGTCCAGGGGTCGGGGGGTGGTCTTCGCTGCACATTTATCCACATAGTGAACCTCCACTGAGCCCCCATCACATGCACAGTGCTGGCCTGGACAGTGGGACACCTCTGAGAAAATCAGGTTTTCGATCGAGCCGTCAGGGCGAGAGGGGGTGCAGTGTAGCATGTTCTGGCTCCGTCCTTCCTCAGGGTGCACCCTGCTCAGCGGTGGGAATGTGTGGATGGATCTGAAAACATGGTCCAGTGGTGGAAACAGATATGCCAAAAGATCTTTCAAAAAAAACATAGTGAGTGATATGGGAGGTCTAAACTCTTACTGCTCTGTGACTTCAGGCAAGGCACCCAAACCTCTCTGAGACTCAGATTTTTCATTAGTAAAGTGGATGGACTAGCAAGGTTCTCCTGAGGAATAAACTCATGCAATGTGTTTAGCAAATTGGTGCACAAGAAGAGCTCTGAATTATTATTATTAAAGTTATGTCTACATAGAAAGAGTCACCTAGTGGCCTTGTTTATTGAAGCAGAATGCTGTTGCTTTGAGCACATGTGACGACTGCTCTGTGTCACTCCTGGTAGCCACCTGCTGTATTCCAGGGACCAGGCAGGGAAACAGGCCTCCTGGGTCAGCTTTGGCTGTAAGACTTCTCCCAGGTGTGACACCAAGATGTGGGTTACCTTGTCATCTCCATGGGGCAGCCAGAGACAGGGCCCTGGAGTTGCCATGTCTGTCTGAGCACCTTAGAAAGGAGCAGGGACAGTCCTGGAGTCAGGCAGCCCTGGCCTGAGTCGACAGCGAGCTAATTCCAGTTCTGTCTGGTTCCACAGAAACTCCACCCTTATGGCTCTCTCCAGCAGGAGATGGGGCCGGCCAACTCAACCAATGCTACCCAGGATAGAAGCTTTACCTCATCAGGACAGACTCTGATTGGCTGAGCAAACCCAAGGGCGGGACTCTGCTTCTGGCAACTTAACCCTTTCTTGGGCATCCCCTACCACACAGTAACCTCACCTCAACTGGACCCAAAACGGAGGACCAAGATGGTGGGCCTAGGGCCATCTGAAGGGAGTGGCCCCACGGGTGTGTGTGGATTGGCATCGGAAGGACCACAGTGGTGTGAGAGGCCCTGTGGGCAGAGGCAGACTGGCATCAGAAAGTCCCAAATGGAGAAGACCCAGAAGCTTATTCCCTACAAAGAAGAAGGAGGTGAAATAGCATCTGAGCTTCCAGTGGTTCCAGCCCCCGCCTTGGGGGCAGCAGGAGAGGCTGGGAGAGGTCAGCCCTGATGGAGAACCGTGCCAAGATCTGCTGCTGCCAGAAGATATCTCCACCCATTCCCTCACTTTTTCATCTGAACTCATGCATTCATTCCTTCATTCACTGGATATTTTGAGGGCATCAACTTTATGCCAGGCTCTGTGCTAGGAGCTGGAGATTCTGTGGAGAATGAGAAGGACGTGGTCTCTGCTCTTATCAAGATTTCAGTCCGAGTAGGGGAGTGAGCATTAAATACACACCAACACATGCACACGCGCATGCGCGCGCACACACACACACTTGCGCACGTGTGATTACCAACTATGACAATCTACTAAGGAAAAGGGAAGATTCCTTTAAGAGAGAATATTATTTGGATTGCTATGTGTGGGGGTGGGGGAGGGGAGGGGAAAAAACATGACTTTTAAGCCGAGACCAGAAAGGAGTTAGCCAGTCAAGGACTTTGGAAAGAGTGTTCCAGGCTGATGGAACAGCCTGTGAAGAGTACAGCAAGGAGCTTGGCATGCTGGAGGCCAGACCAGTGGAGCTGGAGCTTAGAGAGGAGGAAGGCCAGGTGGGTGGGGGCCAGGTCCTCCAGGGCTTGGTGGTTAATGTTTTATTGATCTCATTCTAGATTCAGTGGGAAGCTATTGAAGGCTTTTGAGAAAGAGAGTGGCAGAATCTCAGGAACAGTTCTAGAAGATGGGCACGCTCAGGGAGGTGCCCAAGTGGGTGTGAGGAGATCAGTTTGTTGGGGGGGTTCCTTCAGTCTTCCCGGTGAGGGATGATGGTTGCTCATCCTGTTTGGTGGCTGGGAGGTGGGTATGTGAATGCCCAGACCCTGGGATAGGGGAGGCTCTGGGATGAGAAGAGAATTCCCTGTCCCTCCACCCTCCTGGCCCTCATCCTCCACTGTGTCTCACTCCTTCAGTGGATGCAAGTAAGGATGGGGCCTTCCTCACAGAGCCTCCTCCTTGCTCGGTCTGGGCAGGGACCAGTGCTGACTTCCAGGAATGTCCCTGGGGGTTGGAAGCAGTGGGTGCTTTGCCTGGCCAAGGTGGTCGAGTTCACAGCACCCTAGCCTCAGCAAGGGCAGCCTATGCTGTCCCTCCATCCTGTGCTGAATGGTCTGATAGGAAGCTGGAACACAGCCCCCTGGAAACTGACTGGGTGTGCTTTCTGTAGAGCTCCTGAGGTCAGGGACTGGGGCTAAGTGTGGCTTAGCAACTCTAAAGGAGACTGACCTACCAGAAGGCTGAAGACAAACCTACCATGGGACAGCAATTAGAGCTCGGCCTGCTCACTGCCTGCAGCACCTCCTGCTGGAGCCCAGGGTTGGGCAGCTTTCACACCCTGTTCTAACTGCCCAGATCATAGCTCACACACAAAGGGTATGTGTAGGATCAGGGTCACTTGCAGAGAAAGGGTCAAGAGAGGTGGAGAGATGGCTCAGGTCAGAGAAGCCTCTGGGCCTTGGACACTCTCCGCAATGTGTCCTGTTAAGACCTTCTCAGTACCTTTAGAGGGAATTTTGTGCCTTGGTGAATTTGCTCAGCTGCTGTGGCCACTTGAACCCCAAGAAGGGTGGCCCAGAAGAGAATTCGTCCCTTACCTCCTGCTTATCCTCCCTCCTCCTAACCTGGGAAAGATCAGACGTGTCGTACCAACAATCCGACAGGGGATGGGATGCATCTGCCCGTGACCAGGACAATGGCCTGCCCAGCAGGGGGCTACACTGGGCCTGAAGTGGGACAAGTGATCCACAGTGTCCACCAGCCAAGACGCAGCCTGCAGGGTTAATTGTGAGAGGCTGAGAAGCTGGGTCTGCCCAGACAGCAAGCTGCACTGTCATTTCATTTGATTCCCGTACCAAATGACATTAAGGGGATTATGAGGCACAAGAGACTCGCCTGTCTGGGAAGGCAGCAAGCTTTTCTCTCCAGGACCTGGGGACCTACCTCTGTCCACCAGACAGGTGCAGAGGACGGGAACTCCGGTCACGGGGAAACGGAGACTCTGAATACAGCAATTAGCCCAGGGGACACGGCTTTCCTCACGTGAAGGCCTTAGATCTGGCCGGCTGCTGTGTAGCGGACGTCAGCTCCTGGAGCGCCCTGGGCCCATCTTCCTGGTGACTGTGGTGAGCCACAGCACCATTGCTGCTGTGCCTCGCAAATTGATGAAACAATTAATTTGGCTCCAGGGGCTCGAGAAGATGAAATATGACCGCGTGGCCACTGCTCTTTAGCATCCCAGTCCATCCCGGCCGTCCAGGATGATGAACAAGCCATCGAAATCCCGTTTGAGAGTCATAATCACGGGAAACACGGCTGAGCCCCTCCCTCCACATAAATCACGCTAAGAAGCTCACACAATGGTCTCTTTCCTGATGGGCCAATTGTCTTGGTGTGGTGTCTCCGGGCCTACAGAGCTGGGAGCATGGGAGCACAACCATTTATTGTTGAAAAGGCCATCTGTGCGATTTGAATACAAAGTGATTCTTTAAGTTCCCCGCTTGTCCTTTGATCCCATTTTCTTGTTTTCTTATTGTCTCGGGCTCTGGGTCTGTTGAAACTCCTGGTCTCTCCTGTAAGCCGTCACGCCCGGGTCTCTGATGGCCTAGGTCCTTTGGCCCTTTGGGAGTTGGGACCTGTTGGAAATAATGATGACTTTTTAAAATGTATGTCTTGTTTTTTTCAGTCTTTAGTTTAAATTCGTTTTCCTAAATTCTGCCACCAAAGTTCTGCATTTCTCATACACTGCATTAAGAAGGCTCTGTAAATTGAAGGTGCAAGCAATTTCACAATGTGGGAGGGCTCCCCACAGTGAGAGCCTGGGCTTCAGAGATGGCACCTGGGATCCCCAGGCATTATCTCCCCTAGGCCTCCCAGCAGCCTTGTTTTATGGATGAAAGGGACTAAGACTCAGAGAAGTTAAGTGATTTATCCAAGGTCACACAGCTGGTAAAAGGCTGAGCCAGTCCTCAAGCCAAGGCCTTTCACCCTAATCCATTGCTCTTTCCAGATGCAAAGGTTTGCCTTTTAGGGGTAAAAGTAAGAGAAATCAATCATCGCCTCCAGGAAGAGCCAGGAGGAAGATATCCCACATGTAGAGGTTGTGGCCCTTTAAGCTCTAGAGGGGATGTTTTGGGACAAATGAAATGAGACACCTTATTTACACAGTGGAGAATAAACTTTGAGTTCATATGGCCCAGAGATGGCCCAGGCTGAAAAGATGAATAGCTTCCCACAAGATTTGGACAGTCTGCTGTGAAAGACGAGGTGGAGCTCCTGGAGATAGGCTCTCAGCAGCACTGGGACAGGTGGGTTACCCCTTCCCATTTTGAGTCTGGCATTCAAGACAACCAGCCGCACAGTCATGGGGTACCTGGCCTCAGTGGAACGGTGGCTGAAGGCAGAAGGGGATAGCTCAGAGTCAGGTCCAGGTGCACGGAGCATGAGGACTGCAGGAAGGAGGCCTTTAACCTCAGCCCTGCCGAGAGTGGGGAGAGTGCCTGCTCCAGCTTTTGGGCCTAGATTTTGCTAGTTGACTGGTTTTGAATCTCAACCCTAAGTAACTGGGCATCAAAAGAACTGGATTTCAGATATTCCCTAAAGAAGCAGACTCTTTTCCCTAAAAAGCACAACTGTTTTCCATTCTCTCTAGCCCTCCACCCTCCCCTCCTGCTGCCCGTCTGGCTGTGGAGAGATGCTTTCCTCCTGTCTTCCTCTTGATCTCAGCCATCTTGCTATCTTTTTCTAGCTGTTAAGGAAGATAGCATAGCCTTAACCTTTATCTTGTCTTGACCTTGTCTTTCTTCAAGCCTCTCTCTGAACAGAGCCACTATCCTCCAGATCATTCCAGATTCTTGGTGTTAGGACAGAATAATAATAGTAGGCAATTAATAAGTGAGCACTTAGACCGTCAGCCTGGCACCATGCCAAGCTCCTCACCTGTATTGTCTCTTTAATCCTCACTACAGCCTCATGAAGTTCATTGTCGCCATCACACATTTACTCTTATTATACCCAATTGATAGATAAGAACTGCTGAGTCTTACAGAAGTTAAGAAACTTGCCTGAGGTCACACAGCCAGTGGGTGGCTAGGATTGGGACCTGGGTGTCCCAGCTCTAGAGCACCGGCTTTTGATTGCTCTGCTCTACTGTTTTCCAGCAGTCACGAACCATCCAAGCCGGGAGGGACAGGGAGGCTGAGCAGTGACACTTCTGGCTTCAAGACCATCCTGGGAGGCCATGGTCCCAAGCCTGGTTCTCAAGGCTCTCCCCAATTCTCTGCTGTCCTGCTTCACACCCGCAGCCCGGCCGTGGTAGATTATTTCCCTTCTCTGAATTCCCTGTGCACGTTTGTGTTTAGGCTGTTTCTTCTGCCTGATGTTGCCTACCCTCCTCCATTGTTTCTGCCATATACAATCCTCAACCTTCAAGGCTCCTTGAGACACCTTCCTCAGGCTGCATCAGAAGTCACTGCTTCCCTCTCTGTGTCCCACAGAATTTTATTCATCTTTAGCACAATGTGTTAGGCAGATATGTCTCACCTGCAAGACCGTGAGCTCCTTGGGAGATGGTGGAGGTCATTATTTCTCATTCTGTTACTGCCTGGTCCTTAGTAGGTGCTCAGGAGATGTTGTATAATTAGATTGGGTCGTATGGTTCAAGCCTCTCAAGTTCTAGAATCTAGATGAGAAAACCGAGGCTCACAAAGGGGAAGTGACCTGGCCAGGGTCATGGGACAAAGTAGTGGCAGAGCCAAGTCTAAAACAGGTCTCCTGACTTTCTTGGCTCAGAGCTTTTTCCATTGCACCTCGGCTTTGTAAGACCAGAGCCTGGATCCCCACTTTATTTATTAAGCCATCTAATGTTACCAGGCTCACTTCAGCGTCATAGATGCCACCACACTCCACGCTGACTCCTGGGGATCTTCGGAGGGAAGGAGGACCGATCAGAGCTGCTCCTTTGGTTCTCTTCCCTGGGTTTGTGGTGCTCCCCTCTCACTGAGCCCCTTGCCCTCAGAGAAAACTAGAGAAGGATTCTGAATATCTTGGTTCAAATCCTAATTTTGCTAGTAACTCATTGTGTGACTTTGGGCAAATTACATCTCTGATCATTTGTTTCTTTTCCAAGAAAAATGAGAGAGTTGAATTTAGATGATTTCCAGGAGTTGTCTTCCAAGCCTCAAGACTCTAATAATAGGTTAAAAGAAAAAAAGTCAGACATTTTAGTCCTTACATTGAAACAAGAATGTATGTGTGTGAATATATGCAAATATTGTGCATGATTAATATTCATCATGTACTTGTGACAAATATGCATACTTATGGACCTTACACAGGAAGGGGTCCTCATCATAGACACTCAGCTGATAAGCACAATCCTGCCTCTTCCCACCCAAAGGTGCCTCCTTCCAGGCTCATCTCTGGGGAGGCAGCAAAAGGAGCTTTTGGACCCAGAATCTTCCCCTGTCCCCTCTTTTTTCTGCTCACTGGATTCTTATGTTCACTTTGTATATAATTATATACACATATGTTCTTTAATCCTTCCAACTACTGGTTGATGGCATAAGGCTAACTGTCAGTGGAAGTTGTGACAATCAATATGCTGTGCCTTTAGTTTCCAGTGTGGTCAGAAGTCTTCAGATTCTCCTCCAGAAGTTGACACTAACTTTTTCAATGCCTTTTTAACATATATCTTCTTTTGCTCAAACACGACTCAAGGTAGATGTTCTAAAACAGTGTCTTTTAAATGTTAGTAGTTTTCCATTTTGGTTAAATTCTATCACAATATAGTTTTCTGCTATTCCTCCTTGTGGAAGGACATTAAGGGTTAAGTAAATGAGCCTAGGAAGCTGACCACCATTTATATCACACTTTTCATTGGGGACATGCATTCTGAGACCCGTGGTCAACTCTCAGGTGAACTTTGGGAATACAACTCAACAAGCACCCAAAAGCAGAGAATATAATACTTATTTTATGAGTGACTAGAATTTTGATAGAATCACAGAATCTTTGAGTGTGGAATTGAAAAGCCTCCCCTCCCCCGCCACCGGCATCAATTGATTAACAAGCTGATTTGTAGACAGCAAGACCAAGAGAGGGGCAAGCACTTGGCCAGGGGCACATAGTTGGTGCTAGAGCTGGAACTAGGACCCACTCTCCACCTTTTAGGCCATCGCTCCTCTTCAGGGACTTCGAAGAGTCTGCCAGGTGGGGACAGGGAGGGGCACAGATTGTCTTAGAGACGCTCTTGTCATCTCATGCAGCTGTGTTGTCATTAGGAAAAGTAAGTCAGCACTTTGGGCTGTAATGGAAATAGTGAGCAATGGCTAATGGTGTGGGGAGAGATTGCCTGGTCGGCTGGCGAATCTATAAATTCCCGGTGCGTTCTTGCCGGAGCGGAATGAATGGGGCTGCTATGTTTTTACCTGGAGCTCTGAGCATGGCAGGGCTGGTGGAGACGCTCCCTGTTCTAAAAATAGGAGTGGAAACGGAGCTGAGGGGAAGAGGAGGGGGCTCCTTCGGGAGCTGGGTGGGGTGCCTCACCCCCTTCCTCTTCCTGCCAGGCCCTATGTGAGGAAGTGCCATCAATTCAGAGAACATAGATCTGGGAGGGTCCTGGAGCCACCAGCCCTCACACCCCCTCCTCACATTGAAGAGGAGGCCCTGGAGGGGAAGGGACTGGCCAGCTGTCCCTGTGCCCGGGGGGATGGTCCCAGATGGCAGGCTGTTTTCTTCCTGCTTCCTGCAGGGTGGCTGCAGGCTGGGTGAGTTTTTCTCTCCCTGACTTTGGGAGCGCACAGGGCCTGGGAACTCCTGGGGCCGGATGTGGTTGGGCTTCCTGAGTGTCGCCCGGCAGGCGAGGAGTCCCGGCTAGTCTGTCCCAAGCCCTGACCTCAGCCAGCTGGCCTTCCAGAGCCACGCCTTCCCTTTGCTGGTGTCCCCACCCTTGCTGACTTGTCCTTCTGTTGCCCCCTTGACTGTCTGTGGAGAGGGAGAACAAGGGCTTACACAGGACCGGCCGCAGGAGAGAGGACTTAAGGACTTGGGTCCTTTCTCTGCCCTCCCGCAAGGACGAGCAGAGGCAGCTAAGGTAGAGGCGGGGCCCTGGTTTTAGAGGTAGGCAGGCCAGGGTTCAAATCCCAGCTCTACTTCTCACTAGCTGTGGCATTACTGGCACGTCCCCTAGCATCTGTCAAATGAGACAAGCACACCTATCTCACTGGGTTCCCGTGAGGATTAAGGGGAATGGTCTGTGCAAAGTGCCTGGCATGTAGTAAGTACAGTCGGCCCTTGGTATCTGCAGCCTCCACTTCCACACAGATTTAACCAACTGCAGATAGGGAAAAAAAAAAGGGTCCAGATAGTCCCAACAAGCAAAACTTGAATTTGCTGAGCTGGCAACTATTTCTGTAGCGTTTCCATTGTATTTATAACTATTTACATGACATTTACATTGTATTAGTATCCTAAGTAATCCAGAGATGATTTAAAGTATACTAGAGGACCTGTATAGTTTCTATGCAAATATTATGCCATTTTAAGTAAGGGACTTGAGCATCCCTGGATTTTGGTATCTGCAGGGGTTTTGGAACCATTCCCCCCACAGACATCCAGGGATGACTGTACTCAGTAATGGTAGCTGTCGTTGCTAGATCAAGTGAACACGTGCTTGACTCTGCAACCTCGTTCCTTGGGGCCTCCACCCATGGGGTCATGGCAGGTGTGGTTTTTTTTTTTTTTTAATGCAGTTGACTTTTATTGTGTTGTTACAAAAGAATTCATGTTTATTATGAAGAAAACATTTAATACAGTTGAACCAGGAAAAGGAAATGAAGTTCACCCTTAATCCCAACACTGTTAACATTTTGGGGTGTATCCTGTCACGCATTTGTTTATACACACATACATCTAGTTTGCAAATTGGGGTTACCGGTGCACACAATTTTCTAACTTGCTTTTTTCCGTTTAACAAGGTAGTGTATCTGTGTTTCCATGTCAATAAACGTTCTACAACATCAGTTTTAGTGCCTGCAAAATATTTCATTGTGTAGATGAAACAGGTTTCATAGTAAAAATCTCCAACAGGTCAACATTTAGGTTGTTTCTGATATTTCATTGTTACAAAAGCCAGAGATAAAAATTTTTGTAGCTATAGCCCCAGCATCCAATGTACATCTTTGACCCGCCACAAATATTTGTTGAATGCATGAAGGTTTTGTTAGAATAAATTCCAGGTGGTAGAATTTCCAGGCAAAAGAATATACATTTGTAGAAAAGGGTCTTGGTACCTATTGTCAAATGACTCTCCAGAATGATCTTACCAATTTAAAATCCCATTTAAGATTGACAGATTCTTCTTACTTTGACCCAGACTCCCCCTTTTTAGCATGGAAATTCCTAGGAAGCATCTCGGGCCTGAGCAAATTTTGACAGTCTGGATAAGAGACCATTTCCACACACACTCGCCAACACTGTACATTGTTACATTTTTTAGTAGGTTCAGTTCTTTGATTACTAGAGATATTGAATATTTATATGCCTTTTAGTTATTTATGTTACCTCTTTTGTGAGTATTCTGTTCACATATTTGCCCATTTTTCTATTGGGCTGTTTATGTTTTATTAATTCATAGGAGCTCTTTATATAATAAGGATATTTGTGTGTTAGCCTTTTATTTTTTTTAGTATTTTTTTTTAAACTACAGATGTTTCTGATTTATAGGTAGTCATATCTGTCAAAGTTGCTTTGGTAGCAGCTTTATTGAGATATTATTCATCTATCATACATTTTATCCATTCAAAGTGTACAACTCAGTGATTTTTTAGTACATTCACAGATTGTGCAACCATTGCAACAATCAATTTTAGGACATTTTCTTCATCTCCAAAAGAAACCATAGTCTTTAACTATCACCCACCAATTCCCCCATCTCCTCCAGCTCTAAGCAACCACCAATCCACTTTCTTTCTCTATAGATTTGCCTGTATTGGTCATTTTATATAAATGGAATTGTATAACATTAGGTCTTTTGTGATTGGCTTCCTTCATCTAGCATGATGCTTTCGAGGTTTATCCATGTTGTAGCATGTATCAGTACTTTATTCCTCTTTGTGGCTGAATAATAGTGCATTGTATGGATGTACCACATTTTATTTATCCAATCATCTGTTGATGAACATTTGGGTTGTTCCTACTTTTGGGCTGTTATGAATAATGCTGTCATAAGTGTTTGTATACAAGTGTTTGTGTGGACATATGTTTTCATTTCTTTTGAGTATATACAAATCCCTGAATCAAATGGTAACTCTGTGTTTAACTTTTTCAGGAACTACTAGACTCTTTTCCAAAGTAGCTTCATGATCTTACCTTCCCATCATCAGTGTACGAGGATTCCAGTTTCTCCACATCCTCTCTAACACTTGTTGTTTTCCAGTTTTAAAAATTATAGCCATCCCAGTGGGTGTGAAGTCATATCTCATTGTGGTTTTGATTTGTTTTTCTGATGACTAATATCATATATATAAAAGTTTAAAAGTATTTTTTGCCTTTAGTGTTGTGGTATCCACCTCGTATTCACTTCCCCCACACCTTGAACTTTATGGTTTTATTTTTCAACTCAGCGTGTTATTCTATCTGGAATTTACTTTGATATACAGTGTGAGGCAGAATGCTTTCCATTTTTTCCAAACAGCTGTTTGCTCCAATGCTTGCACATTATGTTAGGATTAGTACTCTTCCGTTCCTCTTTTTTTAAAATTGGTTTTTTTATCCTACTCTCACATATTTACTCTTTTAAGTGAAATTCAGTATAAATGTATCCAGTCTCTACCTCTTCTCTTTCTCTCCTCCAAAATCTCATTGAGATTTTCATTGTAATTATATTAAAAAATATACATCAAAAAGGGGAGTATTGAAGTCTATACAATATTGTCTTCCCATCGAGGAATAGGATTATGTCTCTTCATTTATGCAAATCTTCTTTTAAGATTCCTGAAGTAAAGTTTTGAAGAAAAATTGTGTTCATATAGATCTTGTGCATTTTTTGTTAAACTTACTTGAGAAAATCGAAAAATTTTTATTTATATTACAAATGGGAATATTTCTTTATTTGCTTTATATATTTTCTTTGATGATATACTTATACAAATAAATCCTCAACATTACTAAGCTGAATAAAATAAAGAAAGAAAGTCTCCCATTCCTCAAGCCCTTTCCCCATTGATAGCCACTACTGTAAGTTTGGTATGTTCCTCCAAATATTTTTCATACACATATGTAGACATATGCTATGTCTTACTTTACTACATAGTATCATATTATACAAAGTTTCTGTAACTCATTTTTAAAAACTTAATGTACCATATATATCTTTCACATCAGTCCTAATGTTCTCCCTCTTTCTTTTTAGTAGCCATTGGGCCATAATTTATTTAACTGCCCCCCTATTGATAAGCAATCAGGTCGCAACTGATTTTTTTTTTTTATTAAAAAATATTTTAAAATTTATTTTTATTTTTTTCCCTTTAACAGAGGCACTGGGGGTGAACATAGGACCTTGTGCATGCCGAGCACTCGCTCTGCCGCTAAGCTATACTCCTCACCACGTGTCTGATGTTTTGACATTGTGAGAAATGCTACAGTAAACATCCCATGAATGTTCTGTATGTTACATCTTGCTGCATTTTCTGTAGGATAGAGCATGACACACACCACCAAAGTGCTCTACAGATGCTTTCCTTCTGTTTAAACATAAAATCTGCCCAACACTGTTGCTACTATCCCCATTCTACAGATGAGAAAACAAAGGAACGGAGAGATTAAGTAGATATACAAGACAGTGAATGAGACTAGCTATTTCCCTACACCCTATCTAATGTGGGATGTTACTGCTCTTTTAATTCTTTCTTGGTGTCAGAGAGAAGAATTTATATTTTATTTTAGTTTACCATTATTTGGTTATTAGTAAGGTTGGACTTCTTTTTACATTTATCAGTCATTTATATTTCTTCCTCTTTGACTCATCAGTTCATACCATTTTCCCAGTTTTTTACCGTGGTATTTGTTTTATTTGTAATATTAGAATATTAACCATTTGCTTATTATATAGGCTATAAGTATTTTTTCCAGTTTATCAGCTGTCTCAATTTTATATATCTTTTATCATTTAGAAGTTAACATTTTTTAATGATCAAATATTTTTGTAGTAAAGTCTGTATTTTGAGGGTAGGGGGATATACCTTCTGAGGCCTTTTCCTCTTCAAGATTATAATGAATATTCTATATTTTTTTCAAGTACTTTTAACATTTTATGTTTTACATTCATATTTTTAACTCATCTGCACTTAATCTAGTGCCTGATGTCAGATGGAATTCTTATTTTTTCCCCCCAAATAGTTGACCAGTTTTTCCAAACCTATTTTTTGAATCATTCTTCCTTTGCTCATTTATCATAGAGCAAATTTCCACACATTGATGGGTTGATTCTTGTTTCCCTGTGTTAATTTGTCTTTTCCTACATGAAACTGAGACTTAATCACTGTAGCGTCATAATATGTTTTAGAGGCATTAAACATCCCAAAGCTAACCTCCTATTATTCTTCTGCAAAATTTCCTCTGAAGTTATACACCCTAATTCTAGTGTGATGGTGACTTTCCCCTTACCTTTTTCACAAGCATATTTCAATATCAGGAGTGACACTAGATCTGTAATAGTGTGTCCTCACCTCCTGCAACCCATAATAAGCATGTCAACTGGCCTGTACTTCTCTTTGCTTTCCTTCATGACTCCTAGGTATCGCTGAAATCATCTCAAGTTTTAGTTTCTGATTATTACTATTTTTAAACATTAGTTCTATCATGCTTTAAGAATCATTTACTTAAAATTGCATTTAACTTGTCAATTATGTTATCCATAGTTAAGTATATAAATGTTTCTGCCTTCATTGCTTGCCAGTCTCTTGTGTCCCACAGCGTCTTATTCTTGACTTCTTTTTTCTTAAATTTAATTTTTAGTACTATTTTTGTTTTTGACTTCTTGATTTTGATTCATTTTGGTCTGGAGAGCTTTCTTGAGTAATTTTTTCAGAAAGGATCTGGGGTAGCATACTTCCTTGGTCTTTGTAAGTCTGAAAATATATGCCCTCATGTTTGAGTCATCCTTTGCCTGCGTAGAGAATTCTAGGCTAATAGTCCTTCTCCCTGGAAACCCGAAAAGTGCTCTGTTGTCCCAGCATTTGGTGCTGTAAGAAGCACGCTATTCACTTGAGTCTCTGAAGTTTTTTTTTTTTTAAACTCTTAAAAAATTGAAGTATAGTTAATTTACAATGTTGTATTAGTTTCTTGTGTACAGTCTAGTGAGTCTAAAGTTTCTTTATGGAAACAAGTAGGATTTCTCTTTCTAGTCTTTGGAATTTAGAGATTTCACCAGCTTATTTCAAGTTGTTTATTCTCTTTCGGTAATTTTTCCTGGTGCTAACTAGGTAAGCCCTTTCAGTCTGAATACCCAAGTCTTTCCTTAGTTCAGGGACATTTTCTATTAGGTTTTGGAATAATTTATCTTCAGTGTTTTAAAATTTCCTCTTTCTGGATTTCCTACTACAAATAATAATACCACCTCATATTTATCTAATGCACTTTCCTTCTGCTATAATATGTAATCTGCTCAGCACTATTGCTATTCTCCCCATTTTGTGGATGAAGAAACAAAGGAACAGAGAGGTTAAGTAGATTGTACAAGGTTTCACAGCTAGGTAGTGTAGGTCATGATCCAACCTCAGGCATTTGTCTCCAGAACCTGTGTTCTTAACTACTACACTATCCCTGTCTGTCACATCCAACCCCCAGACCTGACCTTGACCCTAACCTCAATACCCTTCAGTGAAAATTTGAGTGTTGACATCTAGGGACTCTATAACCAGTGGGCGAAAACAGGGGATGCTAGAATGGTGGAGCTAAAACAGACTGGGAAACCAAGGACCAGAGAGGAACCACGATCATCAGAGGTTCCCCAGTGAATTTAGAGTGGGGAATCTTTCCTTCCGTCCTTTTCCCTACCTTCCCCTCTGTTCAGCTACCCTCTTCAGGCCTCATCTCCGTCCCTGGGACTACTGCACGGTCTCCTGGTGCATCTCCCTGTTCCTACTCCTGTCCCTTTAGTCACCTCTCTAAACAGCGGCCAAGATGACTCTTCCTATAGAGCAGACCTGGTCACCTTCTCACTGCTGAATGTTTATTGAGTAACTTCATGAATGAAAAAAGTAATTTCAGAGTGCCTATTGTATGTCAGACACTGTGCCAAGTTCCAGTTAAAACAGTACACATTAGTCAAGAATCTTCCAGTTGCAAGTGACAAGAACCCAGTTCAAATTAGCTTCAGCCAGGAAGTGGAATTTATTGAATTTAGAAGAGCAGCCTTTAGGCATAGCTAGATTCAGGACCTTGAGCAATATCACCAAGAAATGGCCTCACCCACTCTGTCTCTTTGCTCTGCTGGCTTATGTGTTGGCTTACTCCCTTAGTGATGGCAGACAGCTGCCGGAAGTGCCAGGGTGAGGGCCTGAGTTTGACTCTCTCGATCATTTCAACAATATTCCTGGGTCTGAGTCTTACTGGTTCAAGCTGGATTATGTGCCTTTCTCAGTCACTGAAGACAATAGGATGGGATAAAGTGATTGGCTGAGGCCTGGGTCACATGACCATCCCTGGAGTGGGAGATGGGTCAGTTCCGTGTGAATCACCTGGTTTGGGAGTGAGGGAAGGAAGGGTGGTTCCTCAGGTGATGATGAAGAGCATCTAGAAGCTGGCCAGGCAAAGTCTCAGATGTCCTCCACTTTGTGGTTCATCAGCCAACATCATTCTCATCCCCACCGAGCTAATAGTGTAGTGTGGTGGGAGGACAATCGGAAGAAAGACGGACACCAACCAAGTATGAACAATATATAATGAAAAGATGACATTTGTGACAGAAGGCCCAGTGAGGGCACCTCCTGGGAGGGTCTGATCAGGGACATTAGGAAAGTTTCTGAGGCAAGGAGTAGGAGTTGGGATCTAGGAAGCATCACTCTAGGTGAGGACCTTAAGGCAGACCAGTGTGAGTGGAGGCCTGAGGAAGGGGATCGAAGCATGAGATGAGGCTGGAAGAGGGTTCCGAGCCAGGGAGGCTGTGTAAGGAGTCTGACCTGCATCCTAGGCTGCTTGGAGCTGCGTGTTAGATGTTTGTTGTAGAAAGCTCATACTGGCCTCAGTAACGAGAATAGCGAAGCAGGTGGCAAGGTGAGAGGCAGGGAGCAGTTAGAAGGCTGTTGCTGTCACCCTGGGAAGAGGTGCGGGTGCCATGGACTAGAGTGGAGGCAGGAGGGATTGAGAGAGACGAAAGGTTCTCATGTCGTGTAGGAGGTGGGATCTGCAAGATCTGATGATTAATTGTGGTGGGGGGTAGAGTTTGGGAGGAGGGGGACACCCATGAGTCTGGTTCAGGCAAACAGGTGATGGGTGGTGCCGTCTTCTGAGCCGGGAACCGTGGAGCGGGAACCGTGTGGGTGACAGGGTGATGAGTCCCGCTGCAGGTGTGAGTCCTGTGATAGAGGCCTAGTTAGTGAGTTCTCGCAGAAACAAGGACATGTAGAGCAGGGCTTCTTAAATCACCTGCAGTGAAGAGCCTCATGCTTTTGTTAAAACGCATACTGTGTATAATACCTCGTGCTGGCTTGACAGCACCCAAACCAGCCTTGTACTCTATTCAATCAGATCAATCCACTGTCTTGCACTTGGCTGTCATGGCAATGGCAAGTTGCTACAAAAGTTTTTAAATCCTCTCGATTTTACTGCTTGTAAAGCAGTAAGTAACAGGCAGTTCGTGGACCAGTAAGTACATTCTGCAGACCACATGCTGAGTAACACTGATCTCTTCTATCCCCGCACCCATTTTAGAGACAGGGAAACTGAGGTTCAGGGAAGAGACTGGTCTCACCCCAGGTCTTGGAGAAAGCAGTAGCAAAACCAGCATTTCAGTCCAGTCTTTTCGCCAGCTCATCGTCGGTTTTGGTGACCTGGACTTAGGCCCAACAGTCCAAGCAGGGGGTGAACTTGGGGAGCCTGTGGATGAACTGCGTCTAAGGGCTGAGGTCACAGGACCGGTCTCCACATCTGTGCCGATCACTTCCCAGGAACTCCAGTTGTCAGGACAGCCTGACCCTAGAGCTGACACAAGTGCAGTGGGTCAAGGATTGCTCCCAGAAGCCTGAAATCTCAGGCCAGCATGTGGCTGGTTGGCCTGGAGCCAGGAAAGGAGATGGTCATGGCTCTTGGCCATCCTGT
Source organism: Camelus ferus (assembly GCF_009834535.1). Classification (NCBI taxonomy): domain Eukaryota; kingdom Metazoa; phylum Chordata; class Mammalia; order Artiodactyla; family Camelidae; genus Camelus; species Camelus ferus. The sequence continues at coordinate 56,936,998 of NC_045699.1, forward strand.
GCCACTGCAGCTGCCCGAGGTCAGGCTGATGCTGCTGAGGTGACTGTGATGTGTGCCCCAGGCTGGAGGCAGAGGCTGGCCAGTGACAGTTCTCAAGACCAGCTCTTCTGGGGCACATGTGTCTCCTGGCTTTTGCTGTATGTGGGCTTCCCCTTGCTGTGGTGGGGAGATTCAGTTCCTGTGAGCAGACTGGGAATTGTCCTTGCTGCTAGTTGCCGAGGAAGAGGCAGATGGCATGGGCAGGAACATGGTCAGGGAACGCGCGTCAGGGCAGGGCTTACAGATTGAGAGCCATACGCCTTGGAGCCATGCTGCCTGTTTTGCCATGGAACCTTTCTGTACCTTAGTTTTCCCACCTGTAAGATGGGGATGATGACAGTAGCCTGTTGCTCAATGAATGTTAATGATTATCAGCTCTTAGCACAACTAGCACCACGTTAAGCCCTCATCCATTAGACCCTCAGCAGATATTTTCAGATTTAACGTTACTCTTCACACCAGCCCACTCAAGGTCGATTCTGTCCTTTTGCAGATAGCAGCGATAATGACAACCCAGCAGCAACGGTGGCTCTTATTTATTGAGAACTAGCATGTGCCAGGCGCTCCACGTGCCCTACCTCCTTTAGTCTCCGCAGGGCCCATGGAGGCAGGTGGTGATAGCCCCATTTTACAGATGAGGAAACTGAGACTCAGAGACCTGAAAGTGACTTGCCCAAGATGACTCACATTCAGATTTTTTTGGACTGCAAATTTTGTGTTCTTTTTAAACATCATGGACAGAACCTAATTCTTTAGTGAGAGAACCTGGTGGGGCCCGAGACTGACTCTTGAAGGCAAGGAGTGGAACTGGGGCCATGGGACACCCATCTCTGGCCTCATTTGGGGATGGAAGACTGAGGCCAGTAAGGGGGAAGGGACCTGCCCTGGGTTCTTCAGACTACAGGCCAGAACTCCCTGTGAATTTGAACCTGAGGATGGATACCTGCTCTGTCCTGCCCCACCCCACCACTTGCAGATTGGGCCCCCGAGAAAAAGGCATGTGCCCCAGGAAGAGCCTGGTGCACAACCTTAGCAAGCAGTGGGAGAGTGTGTGCCCTGCCCTGGTGTTAGGGTCATAGAGGCCAGGACACGGCAGGACTGTTCCTGCTTGAAGAGTCAGCGCCAGGGTCGGCTGAGCCCACCCTCCAGGTTGGATCGGAAGAGCAGGCTGCTTCCCTGTCTGTGTCCATAGTTCCGAGCACAGGCCCTAGCACGTAGTTGGAATTCAGTGGTTATTGAAGTAACCAGTAAACATTTCTTGGCCCACTGTTCCATGGGGAGGGCCTTTCTGCATGGAATCTGTAGACCCCCAAACCAGGGCTGTGAGACCCAATGAGTAAAGGCCCAGAACTTCCTAAGTGGGTTAACAGATTCAGAAGTTGGGCTGGATGGGCATATACAGATACTTCCACAGCTTCCCAGGGCGGCCCGGGGCATCACCCTCTTCTGTAACAGATTGGGGCAGGGGCAGGACTCTGTAGAAGGTGGGGCCACTGTGTCCCAGCCCAGCCTTTTATTACCCCCGCATCACCAAGCACAGGCCTGGCCCTTTCATTGTCCAAGGTAATGAAAGCCTGAGCAGCTGCTGGTGGGGGCTGGGGTGGTCTTATCTGTCATATGCTCTGAAATTCCTGGGGCCACACCTCTCCCTGGGCTGTGCTCATTTCTGCCACTGTGGCATCACTCTCCTCCCCATCCTGGAATAAAATCCTGGTGGACTTTGGATCGGAAGCTAAGACAGGGAAGCTCATTAAATAGCCTTTGACAGGTACCCTCCTTTTTTTGAGGAGGGCATTGCCAAGGTTCAGCCTCCCCCAGGTGGAGCATGTCTGAGGGAAGGAAGGTCAGTGGGTTTCCATCTGTGCAGGGCTCATGACTGATGGCTGTCAGTGACTCTCCCATCCTGCCCCAGGCTGTGCACTGGGAGGGTCCACATGCTTTGTTGATTTGTGTCTGGATCTATAGAGAGACAGAGGGCAGCGAGCACAAGTCTGGGTGTATCGGGCTTAACCCAGGGAGGCAGTGAAGGAAGACAGTGGGAGCCTTGCTGTGCTGTGCCTGCAGGGGAGCAGCCTGTAAGGGCGTCTGGGCTGCATCCTGCTGCTGCCACATCTCCAGAAGGGTCTCTCTGCAGCCTTGGGCTCTGCCTGGGGGTGCTTCCCCCCTTAAAATGGGAGGTGCACACACACTGGCTCCCTGCTAAACCTCCCTGGTCCTAGCCCGGGAGCTGCTGCCAGCTTGACTGAACAGTGAGACATTTGCCTGCATGGCTAGGCTGTGGCTTCTCAGTATGTAGCCGGAGGGCTCGTCTGTACTGTGGGCCTCCTGGTGCAGTGGTGCAGGGAACACTGGAAAGTGGGCTGGGTTTGATCTGTAGCTCTGCACTTAACTGATGACCTTGAGCAGGTTTCATAATCTCTGCTTCTGTTTACCTATCTGTAAAATGGGGACAGTAAACATATCTGATAGGGTTATGAAGATTTCGTGAATTGATAATTGGGAACTGCTTCGGACAGTCAGCACTGTCACATACTGTGTCAAAGAAATTTTAAATAAAATACGTGAATCAGTACATGGGGTCCAGGCCCTGAATGCCCAGGTGCTGATCCGGTTTAGATAGCGTGCCCATCAGTGACTCTCCACAGTCCTACCCAGGCTGTACACCAGGAGGGTCCACGTGCTTTTTTGTTGGTTTGTGCCTGGAGCTATGGAGAGGCAGGGGCCAGTGGCTGCCTGGGCTCCTCAAGCCTTAGATGCTATCCTAGCCTGGTCGTGGGCCTCGAAGCACTGAACTGCTGTGCCCTTTCCTCATTATCCTTGTGGCCCAGAGCACTGATGAGTGCATTCTGGATCTGTTCTGGACCCAGCGCCGTGGGTTGGCAGGGCTGCTCCGCCCGTTGTGCCACAGTGTCTAACGAGGGGCTCACTAGTAGGACTGTGCGTCTGATGTCTGTCTCCATCACTGAGCTGTCGGCTTGGTGAGTGCAGGGCCCCCATCTGCCCATTCTCCACTGCATCCCCTGGGGCCCAGCACAGAGCCTGGCATGTAGTTGGTGCTCCAGAACTTTCTGATGATTGAGAGGTGAAGACCCAGCTGAACTCAAGAACTCCTCTCATCTCAAGGAACCCTATACTCAGGCTCTCCACCCTAAGAAGTCTTATCCCCAGCACCAGAAATTTCATCCTGGGAACTGTCAGCCCCACTGGGAATTGGTCAGCCCCCCACTGGAACTGGCCGTCTGAGACTCACCGCCTTAGTTTCCTAGGACAAGAGTGGGCCCTGCTTCCCGGGAACCTGTAGGATGACAGGCTTCCAATTTGGAAGGTTCTTGAGCCCTGCAAGGACTGCCTTGGCTCTGCCCCCAGGGACAAGACAAAGCATTGATTGGAGTGTGTAAGTGACTGGCTCAGATGAGGGCTATACTGAGTTGACCCTCATAAAGGATGTTTTCTTTGTCAGCTCATATGTGTGAGAGAGACAGGGATAGAGAGTCAGAGACAGAATCAGGGAGGCAGGCATAGATAGGTATTCAGAGACACTGAGACAAATACAGGGAGAATAAGAGGCAGAGGGACAGCACTTAAGCTCAGGGTGGCTGAGGTGGGCCAAGGCAGGAAGCGAGGATAGGGGCTCCTTCTGCCCCATTCTTTCTGGGCCGACATCCGAGGTACCTGCCACTTCAGTGGTAAGCATGTTCAGGCTGGAGCTGGCTATGGGACAGACATCTGGGCACAGCCCAGGCAATATTTGTTGACATCAGACAACCAACTGCAGCAGTGATAGCCTCAGTGTCAAACAGCTTTGCGCTGGCAAAACAGCTTCCTGTCCTGGTGGGGCTGCGCGGTGGTTTGGACTGGGCACCCTGCAGTTGGACCTGCTAGTCTTCAATCCCGGCTTCACAGCCAAAACTAGCTATGGGCACCTTCTGCTACCATTCTGTACCTTGGATTTTTCATCTATAAATAGGGTAATACTAGTCCCTGCCTCTCAAGGTGCTGGTGAGGATTAAATGTATTAATGAAGGGCAAGCTCCCAAAGTAGTGCCTGACGCTGGATCACTGAATCCTCTGTTAATCCCACAGGTGAGCAGGTCAAGGGTTGTCAGCCCGATTTTACAGATGAGGAAACCCAGGTAGATGGGCAGGGATACCCAGCCAAACAGGACTTGAGCTAGAACCTGAGCTGGGGACCAGTCACCTCCCAGTCCAGTGCTCTTCCTCCCTCCCCCCCCGTACCCCCCGCCCCATCCTTCTGTTAGGGACACCTCCTTCACTTTTGAGCCTAACTTTTGGGCTGTTGTAACGTGCCCCTCTCAGCCATCGTTTTGCGGGGAGGAAGCCCCAGGCTCTCTGTCCATCTCTGATTCCCCAGTTTAGGCACGCGAAAGAGCTAAATAAAAACATGTGTTGGGCTGTGCTGGATGTTGCTGCTGGGAGGTGACTGAAGCAGCCACTCCCCCACCCGGGGGCGGTGGCATTCTTGGAGTCAGTGTATCTAAGCTGCAGGACCCTGGGTTAAATTGCAGCCGCCCACTGGGATGTGAGCAGTGTGGGGGTGGGGGTGTGACAGGGAAGCCTCAGTGATTGGCTCCGTCCAGCCTGGGAGCCAGAGCCTCCGCCAGTGGTTTGCGCTGCCCCAGCTGAGGGACCCCTTTAGGATGCGTGTGGGGTGCAGCCGGCTCGGGATCCCAGTGCCAAGGAAAGCCGCTGTGAGCGATGAACTCCTCTCCTTCCAGAGCGGCTCTTGAGGGGCCACCCTGGGTCCTGGGGACTGGCGGCAGAGAAGCCAGGGCTGGCGCTTGTGAGTCCATAACCCAGAAGCCGGCTGGGCTCCTTGCAGGCTGAAGGACAGGGTGGCCGAGGACTCTTCCTCTAGACACCCCAGACTCCTTCTCAGATGAAAGTGTCTTGGGAAATCACAGAGTTTTCTATCTGATGGAAGAAAGAAATCCAGCCTGTCTCCAGGGTGGCGGCAGCTGGCTGGACAGGGTGTGTGTTTGGGAAGGGCGCTGGAGGAGGAGGAGGAAGAGGAGGAGGGCAAACAGGAGGAGGAGGAAGAGGAGGAGGGACAAGTGATGCAAGGGTTTTGAAAACGCTACCTAGATGTGGGAGGTGGAACCTGGTCATTTGGTTCTGCTTTTCCCAGCAGGTATCGCTCCCCTAGGGAACTTGGGTAAGTCCATAAATAGCTCTGCTGACACAAAGGAGCTCTGTCTGGGGAAGGCAGCCGCTTGACACGGCTGCCAGAAGCTGCCACAGCCACAGCCGCCCGCCCGCCTGCCCGCCTGCGGGAGGAGCCGGGCGGAGACCCGGGCGGGCGGGCTGGCAGGAGCGGCAGCCAGGAGTCCCTGTGTCCCTGCCGGAGTGTGCTGGGTAGGTGCCTGGGTGCCAGGGTATATGTGTGGTTGGAGGGGGGCTCTTGTCCAGGTCACCCCTTGCCCCGGTTTCTATTATTTCTTCCCTGGGGCAGCCATTGATAGGCATGTTGCAACCAAACCATGTGTGTTCTGCTCTGAGATAGCTCTGTGTGTGTGTGTGTGTGTGTGTGTGTGTGTGTGTGTGTATCTGTCTGTCTGTCTGTTTGTCTGTCTCAGGGGGTGGGGGCCCTGCAGAGCTAGGGGCATGCTGCCACTGTGTGCTGCTCCTCACTTCTAGGCTGGTCAACCGGCTTTTCTTTCTGAGAGAAAGGAATGTTTGGTAACCAGAAGTCGGGACACTGCATGGGGAGGGAGCGCTCAGCCATCGGTGCTGGCAATCTTACCAGAGATGCTGACCGCATACCAGGCACCAGGATGGCCATTCTTGCCTACTTCCATGTTGGGGAAGGAAGTAGTCTCAGGGGTTGGTCTCGGAGTTGCGGGTTGTATTTGATCCCTGAGGCTTCTGCTGAAATGTCCATTAGAAGTACAAGCAGAGAAGCTCTGCCTCCTGAGTCCCCTGGGAAAGGTCCTGCACCTGCTCCCTTGGCTCCAGCTGAGATCCGTAAGGGAGGGGGTAGTTGTTAGGGACCCACCCACCACACAGAGCTCGCCACTGTGAGCAGGAAGAGGCTAATTCTTTGATCATCTTGGAAGCCCCACATCTCTACTCTTGTCCTGAGGTGTCCAGGCAGAACCCTTATGCCCTGGAGCCCCAGAGCTGAGGAAAAGCCTGAATCCAGAGAGGGGAGGGGCTGTGTCTAAGTTCACACAGCAGGTCTCTGGCCAGGACCAGGGTGGAGGACATCTGCCTCCTGGAACAGTGAGGACAGGATATGTGGGTGTCATTACCCCAACCTCAGCTATGAAATTCATCTCTGAATCTGGTGCTCCTGGCTTGAGATGCCCAGCTAAGTACAGGGCCAGTAGACCTCTCACCAAACACTTGTCACATTCTGCTACCCTCAGGCCTTATGGCTGGGGGGCGCGATCTGGCTCCCCTCTTGAGATGGCTAGAGTGGGTATATCTCCTGGAAGGAAGGAGCTGCAGTGCCTACTCCGCCGGTGCCCACGGGATCCCAGCCAGGGCACTGCGGCCATAGTCAAAGTTTCCACCAGGGCCCCTTGAGTCCTCCGCGCCCAGCCAAGGGGCACCTCCCCTCTTCCCCAGCCCTAGCACGTGGCAAGGCTTAGCCCAGGGCGGGTCCCTCAGGGAGCCAAGTTCCACGGCACAGCTCGCTCCGGGCCCAGCCTGGCATCTGCTGCAGCAGGGGGATGGTGAAGATGGAGGCAGCCGAGGTGAGTGAGCCCCTGTTGGGAAGTCTCCAGGGCTTTGAGCCAGAGATCGTTGATGGGGCTTCTGGTTATATGTACTTGTATCAGTGAAACCGCCCCATCCCACCCCCTAGCTTTCTTGCCTTTGCACGTGCTGTTCCCGCTGCCAGGAAAGCTCATCTCTTCTCTTCTCTCCAGGTCTTAATCCTACCTAGACTTCTGCGACTAGAGCAAATACTCCAGTTAGAATCTGTCTGTCCACTGGTGGTGGTACCCCTGGTGGTTGCTTCATGTCCTATTAATGTGGGATCTGGGCCTTATTCATTCCTTGGTCCCAAGGGCCTAGCCTGGGGCCCAGGGCATGGTCAGAAGGGGCTAAGATGGGTTTCCTTGAGGACAAGCTCTGATGTCCAGGTCAGCTTTTTTCTGCCCATCTCCTAGCTCTGCCTGGCAGACAGTGGACACTACCAACTCGAGGTCTGGTGAGAAGTCCCTTTGGAGGGGCCTGAGTTTCTGCATGTCAGGGTTGCTTCCATAGGGCCAAGGGGTTGGGGAATGGGATTTGGTAAATGAGGCAGGGAGAACCTTGGCTTCAGCCTGGCTGAGGACACAGGGAAAGCCCACCCAGGGGTCATGCTGGCTTGGATAGTGTGGTGTCCACACCATGGCCTGGGCCACGGAGGGTGGAAGGGGCAGCCCCAGCTGGTTTGAATGTAATGCTCATGGTTTTGTGCATAGACTACAGCAGCTTGGAGCTCACCTTGGGCGCCCTTGGGATGATACCAACCAGGGAAGTGGATGGGGTGTGTAGGGGAGTTGTAGTTCTCAGCCAGTGGTCTGCCTGGCTCCCCCAGGGGAGGCACAGCTGAGGAGGGGGTGCCCCTGCCCTGCTGGGTTCCTGGGGACCCTTAGAGCCTCTTCCCATTTAGTCTCCCAAAGCCCTAGAATTGCTGAGTCTGTTTGCCTTCTGGACAGACAGGGGACTGAGGCAGGAAAGGAAGGACTTGCCTGAGGTTACATGCGACTCAGTAGCACATCAGGGACAAGAACCCAGGTCTCTGGTTCCCCTGCCCAGGTCTCTCCATCACACCAGCTATCCACCAGCTGGATGACTCAGAGTACCTGGTATTCATCTTGGTGCTCCCTTTTTTTGGACTCCCTTAGTGACACATTTATTTCCAGGACCCCCACTCTTACTGGCTAGAGCCTGGCTCTCCTCTGAAAAACCGGGGTGTGCGGTAGAGAAAGCCCTGGCCTGGCCAACAGGCTGGAGACTAAGGCACACTCTGGGCCCTGCTCACTGGATGATCTCAGGCAAATATGCGTTTTTCTCTGGCTCAATTCCAGGGACTGGACCAGCTATTGCCAGGACCCTTCAGCCAGCCATCTGGAGAATTCTTTCTTTCTTTCTCTCTCTCTCTGTCTCCCTCCCTCCCTCTCTCCCTTCCTTCCTTCCTTCCTTCCTTCCTTTCTTTCTTTCTTTCTTTCTTTCTTTCTTTCTTCCTTTCTTTCTTCCTTTCTTTCTTCCTTTCTTTCTTCCTTTCTTTCTTCCTTTCTTCCTTTCCTTCTTTCTTTCTTTCTTTCCTTCTTTCTCTTTCTTTCTTTTTAAATGGAAGTACTGGGGATTGAACCCAGGACCTCATGCACACTAAGCATGTGCTCTACCACCGAGCAATTTTTCCTCTCCACCATCCAGAGAATTTTCGATTCTCTGCAGACCCTCTCCTCTTCCTGGGTTCTGAGAGTCATTAGTCAAGGCCAGGGTCTGGCCTCTCAGGAAAGCAGCCCCCAACCTGCTCCTCAGGCACTTCTGGTCGGAAGACTTCTCCTGCAAACTGGAGCCCAGGCTGAGGCTGGGAGGTTTGTTGTTGTTTGTGGAGGCAGGCCGTTTCCAAGATGTCATTGCTCAGGGAAAACCATCATTCCTCCCAGGGATAAACAAGGCTGCTTATGGCTCAGCCCGCTAAGCCTGGAGAGGCTGGAGCCACTCACAGCAGGCCAGCCAGGCTCAGGCCCCAGGGAGCCGCCACCTTTGCCTGGACAACCAGCTGGAGAGGGGAGAGGCCACGAGCCACTTGAGAGACTGGAGTTTCCAGGCACAGCGGGGAGGGGAAAAGGTCCCAGGAGACCTCTTCCTCCAGCAATGGGCCTCGGTCATCACTCCAGATGTATGGATAGCTGCCAGGTGTGCCCTCTGCTCCAGATGGCCCAGGGCTTCTCAGAACCCTCTCCCTCTGCCATGGGCCGAGCCACTTACACCTGGCACTGGGGCTCATGCTGCTGGTGGAAAACTGTCAGCAGCTCCCAACTTAGAAAGGCAGGGGGTGTGCTAAGTTATTTGGAAACAGGTGTGCTCTCCCCGACGTAGCCAGGGCTCACGTGGTGTCCTCTGGTTACCTCTTGGTGGGGTTAGCCTTGACTCATAGCAGGGCTCAGACACTCTCAGGCCAGGATGGCAGAGGGTGGTGGGGCATGGGGAGAGGCAGAGAAAGAACTGGGCAGAGCCTCTGGGAGCTAAGTGGCTGGCCACACCTTGAAAAAAGGCTGGAGACAGCCACAAGGAGGACCACGGGATGGAAGGTAGTGTGGCTGTCCCCCTCCTCAAGTCAAGGGTTGCAACTGTGTCCACCCAGAGCACAGAAACATTCTCTACTCAGACCTCGTGTGAAGTTCCCAGTTGATTCAAGTAGCAGCTCTGGCATTGCTTTCTCTGCCTACCTCCCTCCCTTCCCTCCACTCATGTCAGATGGCTTCTGTGTACCATACACTGGCCAGGTACTACAGGTATACACATTAAAGTTCCAATCTTTGTATGTAATGGACGGTGACAACATAGCTTTGATGGGGAGACTTGGGGAAGAGGAACCTTGGGGAAGCTTCCAACCCAGCCACGGAGTCTCACTGAAGCTTCCTGCAGGAAGTAAGGCTGAATCATGATGCAGACACTTGTCCATCGAAGGAGCACGCCTTCATCCTAGTCTGCTTATCCTTCTGTGGTGTAGGCATGATTCCTGCCCAGCCGATAGAAATCACCTGTGTGTATCTAGCCACATGCTGCTGCTTACCTTAGAGGAGGCCGTATAATGTGTGCAGGGGAGTGGGCTCTGGACTGGAGGGCAAGCTCTCCCACTTTGTAGTTGGGTACCCCTGGGTAAGACATGGGACCCCTCAGTGCCTGCATTTCTTCAGGCAAGGGCCCAACCTCATCAGGGCAGTGAGATGATGTGTATACACAGAGGGCTGTGTGCACACACACTGAGTCGTGGGGGCAGTGGGGGTGCCCCGGCACCTTCCCTCACTGGTGGCTGTTACTGAATGAGATGACGTGGGTGAGGTGAGGCATTCATTGTGGAATCTGACATAGAGTGGGCATTGGCTGAACAGGAGGTGGCTTAGCGGCTTTTTGGAGCAGAGCGGGAGAATCCATTGGAATGTGCTATCGGGGATGTGTGCAAAGGGAGGGGGCTCATGGAGCAAGGAGCCCCTGCCTCAGCCCAGAGAACTGGGGATACCCTGGGATGAGGGCTTTTGTTTGCTTTTTAAATAAACTTTTAAAGTGAAATGTAAAATACTTAACAGCAAGGGTAGAAGAATGTAGCCAATGAATTTTCACAAAGTGAGCAAACTCTCCAGGTCAAGAAATAGAACATTTTAGTGCCCTGGGAACCTCCCCCAGCCCCTGGCCAGCACCCTCCTTGGTCACTACCACCTCAAAGGTCCTGTCCTGACTTTTTTCATGGATAGTGTTACCTGTTTTTGAATTTTGTATAGAGTGAATCGTTGAGTATGTATTCTTTTATGCTGACTTCTTTGGATCAACATTTTAGTGGTGAGCCCCCAGATCTGTCACTGTTATTGTGCACAGTTTTATTGTGTTCACCACCATTGCTGTGTGCGTTTCATTGTGTGAATAGGCGTGCCACAATTTATCCATTCTGTCGTTGATGGACATTTGGGTTGTTGCCAGTTGGAGGTTATAATGAATAGCACTGCTGTGAATATTCTCATGTATGTCTTTCGATGCACTATCGTATAATTTTCTGTTGGGTAAATACCTAAGGTTTACAATTGCTGAGTCATAAAGTTGTATCTGATTAGCTTTAGTAGATTCCATTGTGTAATTCTCTAAAGCGTGACATCAGTACACTCTCCGCAAGCAGTGTAGGAAAGCACCTGTTGCTCCCCGTCCTCACCAACATAATTGGTATTAGCTATTGTGATGTCTGATTGTGGTTTTAATTTGCATTTCTGTGATGACTGATGAGGTTTAGCACCTTTCCATATGTTGACTGGCTGTTTGGGTAACCTTTATGAAGTGCCTGTTCAAGTCTTTTCCCCAGCTTTCCATCAGATTGCCTGTCTTTTTATAGATTTGCAGAGGCTTAAAAAAAATTCTGGGTATATGTTCGTTGTTAGATACACACATCGCAAACCTCTCCTCCCACTCCGTGGCTTGCCTTTTCACTCTTTTCGGGGTATCTTCTGAAGAATGGAAGTTCTTCATTTCAATGCAGTCCAACTTGTCAGTCTTTGTCTTTGTGGAGAATGTATATTGAATCCCATTTCTTTACCTATTACAAGGTTGTGGAAATAGTCTCCTGTGTTATCTTCTAGATGTTTTTATTGTTTTATGTTTCATGTTTAGCTCTAAAATCCACTTGAAATAGATTCTTATGTAGGGTGGACATAGAGATCAAGACACAATTTCTGTGGGTGGATATCCAGCTTATTAAAAAGATCATCCTTTCTCACTGTAGGTCAGTATCACCTTTGTAGAAATCAAGGGGCAGTACCTGCGTGGGTGAGCTGAATTTTGAAAGATGAGTAGGAGTTTCGCCAGGTGGACAGAGGAGGGGGGAGTGTTCTAGGGAGGAAGTACAGTGAGCACAGGGTTAGAGGTGCCTGAGAGGAGAGTGTGTTTGGGGAACTAGTTCAGCCCGGCTGGAGGGAAGAGAGGAGAGATGGTATGGTGGAGAGGTTGGTTGGCAGGGACAGAACACACAGGGCAAGGAGCTGGGACTATCCCAGAGGGATGGAGGGGTTTTAAACAGGAAGAGAATATAGTCAGGTTTGTGTGAGGGAGATGAGAGACTGTCCCATGACAGGAGGATGAGGAGCAGGCTGTAAACCCAGACCCAGCCTTGACATCACCCCTCCACAGAGACAGAGCGTGTCTGCTTCAGGAAGGCAGTGGTGGAGGAAGCAGTGTGCCTGGGGCCTTGGAAGGCGACCTTTGGCTGCAGGTTTGTGGCTGAGTCCGACAGCCCAGGTATACATTCTGGTGTCCTTGCGTGGAAAAGCCACCCCCAACCCCCACCCCCAACCCCAACCCAGTGCCCCCAGCACTGCAGAGCCTGAAGGAGAAATATTTTAGGAACTAGAGCAGATGGACAAAGCTGGGGATGGATCTCTGGAAAAGGGGTGCTTGCTGCTTCTCCTGCCCTTGATGCGTCCACAAGGATCCTGGCCACACCTTGAGCCCTGAGAACAGGCCCTCGCAGGCTGGCTGAGATTCAGAGCTGGGCGACCCCCTCCGGGAGAGTGTGGCCTAGAGAGGGGAGTCACTTGGCCCAGGGCCACACAGCGAGCTACGCTGGCCCAGCCTAGGCAAAGCTGAGCGCAGGCTCAGCTACTCCCTGAGCCTCTACTTTGGTGGGGGCCTCAGTTTCCTCCCCTGAAATGTACAGACAATAGTGTCCCCATCTTAGGGCTGTGGTCAGAATGTCATGTGCTGTCTCCTGGTATGGAATGCTGGGGAGGGGGTGATGGTCCCGGGAGAAAGAAGTATGATAACAGGAATTGCAAAAGTTTCTTGAGTACCTACTGTGTGCCGAGCGCCTCCATCTAGGGGGTCTCTCCACAATGCCATGGTGTAAGGACTTGCTACTTCTGTCACAGTTTTACAGATAAGAAAATTGAGCCTTGAAGAGGTTTAGCAGCCTGTCCATGGGCACCGGGCTAGGAGGTGGCAGGGCCAGGATTTGAACGTGGATTTGTCTGTCTTCAGACCCCATGTTCTTCACCAGCAGTAGGCTTCCCTCCACCACCCCTGGCTCTGAAAGTGCTCTCCGTTCAACAAGCTGTTGCTTGGCATGAAGCCTGGGATTTGGGGCTTGCTCTCCAGTGCCCGCTGTGAGGAAAGCCGAGCAGTCAAGAGGAGGGTACGGCCGTGGGCCCCAGGTCCTGCCTTCTGCCCTGTAGCAGCCCTGCGAGGGAGGCGTCACTGACACAGCCACGTGGTTAGGAAGTGGGATCCAACCCAGGCGATCTGATTCCAGATCCTGGTCTCATGACCACAGTGCTCTTTGTGCCCTTCCCTGGGGTCCTAGCTTGGCAGAGCTCTTTTGTGTGATCAACCTAGCGTAGAACGTCACAGAGAAGCCGCACGCTTTGACTCTCCCCACCCAAGAAGGGGTCCCTGGAAGGGGTGGTTTGGGGGGGGGTCACCAGGTGTATGTAGTTCTGTACCAGCACCCCCCTGCCGACCAGGCGGGTCGGGTACCTGCCCTCAGTCCTCCACTAACTTGGGGTAAGAGCAGGGACCCTGCATGTGGTATTGCTCACCGCTGCCCAGCACAGTGCCTGGCCTAGGTGGGAGCTTGGTAAGGTCTTCTGAAGACAGATTGGGAAGGAAGAAAGGCAGTGACGGGGGCAGGAAAGGAGACCATGGGCAGTAGAAAGAGCAGGGCTTTTGAGCCAGGCAGACCATGGTTTCCAGGCTGACTCCTCTACTTACTCAGTTTTGGATCTTGTATAAGTTACTTAACTTCTCTGAGTCCCAGTTACCTTCTTTGCAAAATGGGGCCAATGAAACTGACCTCATGGGGTTGCCGGACGTGGGAGAGAGTGTATGTAAAGCAACACAGCACCAGGGTCCAGTTCATGGTTTCTCGCTTCCCCCTCCACCCATCTTTTTCATTGTTTTCTGTTGCCACCGTCTCTAGCTTCACCTTCCCTATCTCTACAGCACCAAGTAAACACTACTTTCAGGCTAAAGTCCGAATTCCTTAACATAGCCATGCTTCTGCTCCACGAAACCAGCTGCACTTCCTCAGATAATCCGTGCTGTCTCTGGCTTTGGCCTGGAAACCTTCTCCCATCCATTTTCCCACCTCCTCCATGAGCCATCCCAGTCTTTCCTGCTGCCTCTGTGCTTCCATAGGCCCCTGGGCTGGTTATGGGTGGGTGGGAGGTTGACATGAGCTCCTTACCCAGTTCTCTCACTCACAGGACCCAGCGCCTTCAGGGAGAGGAACCTGTCTTGTCACTGTTTGGCTCTGGTGCCCCGCACAGGCCCTGGCACATGGCTGGGGCTCTGTAGATGTTTGCTGAGTAACCCTGGGGGTGGGGGTGGGGGTGCGGTGAGTAAGCCAGGGACACAGTCCTGATGGGCCAAAGCAGGGCCTGCCCAGGGCCAAGAGAGCAGGACAGGCCAGGCATTGGCAGGAGTGCAGGGAGCCCTCTAGCCAGGGCGTCCCAGGGAGCATTTAACTGGGCTCCAAGGGATGGGCAGGAAGTAAACTTGAAGAGGTCGAGATAATAGGGAAATGAGACAGCGCATGTGCACACATGGATCATGGAGAGAAAGAGGGTGCCAGGTGGGAAGGGAGTGGTGGTGGAGCTCACAGGTGAACTGGTTCCTGAGCAGAGAGCCTGGGGTGGGGCAGGAGAGGCCCATGGGGCCACACTCACCTTCTGACGGAGGCATCAGTCACCACAGGGACAGGAAGAGACTGGGAAACTTCTGCTCTCAACTCGCCTGACTTTCACATGAGAAGAAGGCTGGAGGTGTAGGCTGTGGGACTGGGGCAGAGACTGCGAGCCCAGTCCCCCATGCACATGGATGCACTGGTGTCTGACACCTGAGAGTAGAAGGGCTTGGCGAGGTGGTAATGGGGGGCTCAGTACCAGAAACCCAGACCTTGGGAGCTGCTTCCCTGCCCAGTGAGAAGCTGGGCATCCAGGAGGGTGGTGGGGCATCCCAGCAGGCTCCAAAGGCCAGGCCTGAGGGCATGTTCTTCTGGCTTATCCAGGTGATGGTGCCAAGAGTAGGGAAGGTTTCTAAGAGGGGTCTCCTCTCTTGTCACTCTTGGGTTCCTCTTCCCTGCATGTTGGCTTTGTCCTGAGAGGCTCTGGATGGGGTGAGCTACTTCTCCTTTGTGCCTCAGTATTGCTTTCAGTACAATGGGTATGCTCCCCCCTGCAGGTGTGTTGTCTTCCTAGACAGATCTATGTGTTGTTGTGGGATCCTTTAGGGATAGAGAATTTTCAGTCTGCAGTCAAATTCCCCACCCTTCCTCTTTCTCCTCCTGTAGTTGGGCCTTTGTTTACAGGGAGCATGAACCTATATATGGATTTATAGGGTCCATCTTGGGCCGGGGCTGCTGAGCTCCTGCCTACTTCTGCATGGGCTCTGTTACAGAGGGAGCGCCTTGTGTTAGAACTGGTCCCACACTAGGTTCTGGTCTGGATTCTAGTCCTGATTCGGTTGTGTGATCTTGGGCATATTGCCTCCCTTCTCTGGGCTGCAGTCACCTTGTCTGTTAACTGAGGCTGCTCCCCAGAATTTTATTGGGAAGTCAAATAAAAGTCAAAATGTCTGGGCCCTACTCTTGGGGACTCTTTACCAGCAGGTCTGGAATTGGGCCCAGATACGGATATTTTTTAAATGTTCCGCAGGTGATTCTAAAGTATATCTCTCTGTTGGAAACTGATAGTCTGGATCAGTACTTTGCAAACTTTAATATGCAAATTAATCACCTGGGATGTTGGTAAAATGTGGATTCTGATCCACAGTATGTGTGGATTGAGGCCTGAGATTCTGTACTTCATACAAGCTCCCAGGTATTGCTGCTGCTGCTGCTGCTTCTGGTTCATGAGCCACACTTTGAATAAGAGTCTGGATGGTCTGTGACATTCATTGGATTGCCCATTCATTCATTCATTCATTCATCATCAACACTTCAGATGGGGAGTGGTGAGAGGTGAGGCTAAGGGGAGAGACAAAACCCAGAGTCTTACAGAGCTACAGAATTCGGGCTTTATCTGGAGGGCAGTGGGGTGCCACATCAAAGGTTTTAAGCAGAGGAGTGACAGGGTCAGACCTGCATTGAGAGGACTCCTCTGGCGTGGCCCAGAGAATGACCCAAGGGGTCTGGACTACTGCTGGGAGGTCAGCATCAATCCGAATGGGAGATGACTGGGTCTGGAGGCACGTGGTGGTAAGTGGAGATGGAGAAACTGCGAAGATTCTTTTTTTTTTTTTTTTAATTATTTTTAATCAACTTTATTTTTCAGAGTAGTTTTAGAAATTGAGAGGAAAGTACAGAGAGTTTCCAATATTTACTGTCCCTGCACACACATAGACTCCCCCAGTGGAAAGATTCTTAAGATTTTACAAGACATTCAGGAGGATTTGGTGATTGGCCATGGGGGTGGTAGTGAAGAAAGAATGATACCCAGATCTCTGGTTTGGGCCGCTGGTGGTGACATCATTGATACAGAGACTCTGAGAGGAGGAGTAGCTCAGGGGAAGGTCATGGCCTTTTAGTCTGGGGGCACATTGAGTTGGGGGCATCTGGTGGGATGCTGGGAAGGAGGGCTCTACCTCGGTGCCTGGGCTCCAGCCACACGGGTGTCCTCTCTGCCCCCCAGTGTGCCCGTCCTTCCTGGCTTGGGGCTTTGCCTATGCTGTGCACTCCCGTGTGAGCTCACCCCTGCCCACTGAGCAGATTCAGTCTCAGTGTCCTTCCACAGGGTGGCCTTTCCCACACGTCCGTCCATTCTCTCACAAGACCTTATAGTTTTCCTTCACACTGTGAATCACAGTTTTTTCCAAACTGTTTCTGTGAGTGATGGCTTGGTTCATGTCAGTCCTTCCTCTACATCCGTGAGCTCCACGAGGATGGGGGGCACGTCTTTCTTATCCCCTGTTGTATCCACCGAGCCTGGAGCATTCTGAGAAAGGACAGGTCTGGGCTTGCAGTGTGGACTGGGTGTTGGTCCCAGCTAGATGGTGCAGGTGGTGATTGTTGTCTGGAGACTGGATGGGTGCATGAGGGAGCAAGTGGGGCTGAGATGAGGGAGGTGGCCTGAACAGATTCCGATCAGCAGGCCACAGGCTGAGTGGCCCACGACAGGGTAAAGGGCGCCATCGGCTCGACAGGAGGGAAATGTCAAAGCCAGGCCGTGCTGCAGTGGTTGTGGCTGCTGTTGATGGAGTGCTTGTGTACAGCACAGTGCCGAGCTCTGGATGTAATCAGCTCAGTCACTCCTCCTACATCACTGCCAGGAGCTATTATTAATCCTCTGTTAAGGCTAAGGAAACTGACGCCCAGATTGGCTACCCTTGAGGTCACCTAGCCAGAGAGTGTGAAGTGGGGATGAGTATCCAGCGCTCTCGCCACCAGCTGCTGCCTCCATAATCCTGGGCTCTGCCAAACCTATCATGGGGGAGCGGGGAGGCAGGAGAAGGGGAGGACAGCCTGGAGGGCCCCAAGCTGGTGGCAGAGGCAGGGGGTGGCTCCAGTCCCTGGGTGCCAAGAAGCCAGGCCCGAGGAGCTGGACTGAGGCTGGGCTGGGGTTCCTGGAAGCCAGCTTGAGCCAGGGACTCAGAGGCATGCCAGTCTTGAAGGAGCAACCCCATCTCCAAAGTCAAGCCTGGAGGTCAAATCACTGGGTGGGGATTCTAGTAGCCTTTCCCTTTCTCCACCAACTTTCCATTTCACAGAGAACTTTCCTGTCCTTTCTCAGACTTGGTCCCCGGAAGTGATAGTCTGAGACCACACACGTCGCAAATGAAGGAGTGAGGATTCCAGCCTAGGTCTTCTGGCTTTATGTCCAGGGCTGTTTCTGTAAAATCCTGCATAAGGGCCACCCTGAGATGGAGGCAAGCCCAAGTTCACAACCCCTCACCCCACCTCAGCCCAGTGCAGGAAATGGTTTTTGAGGGCCTGTGTGGAGCCCGGCATCTGCGGTGGATGTGATGAGTCATCTCAGAGTGAGAGCTGCAGGTTGACTCTGGGGTCAGCCGGCCTGGCTCCTCGTTTAGTAGCTGTGCGACATTGGGCAAGTCACTTTCAGCAGCGGCCGCCACCCTCAATCCCAATAGCAGGTGGGGGTCTAGGACCCAGGGAACATAGCTGGTGTGAGCAGGCCACTGGGTGTCACACCTGCCATCCTTCCCTAGCCTGTTCTGAGCCCTGGATTGGATTGGGGAGAGGATTTGATTAGGTCCTAAACAGCGGCTCCATTTAGAGGGCCTGGTTCATTTCCTGTGTGCTTCTAGCCAGTGAGACATGCATAGAATTAACCCTGATCCAGCCAAGCCAAAGAAGTGATAGATGAGAGAGATACGTGCTCCACAGAAGGCAGGCAGCTGCCTTGAGCGCTCCAGGCCCCGGACTAGCAGGCTGGTCTCTGGGGCACCTTGGCTGGATTCTTGTCACCCCAACCTGTTGTAACAGCTGCCTAACTGGGTGTCCCCAGCCTGCACTTCCTCCATCAGAGCACTCACCACACTCCTTGACACCAGTTGTCCAGCCTCTGTTCTTCTGCTCAACTGAGGGCAGGAATTGTGTATGACTTGTCCTCTGCCTGTCCCCACCGCCACCCCCGGGGCCTAACTCGGTGCCTGGGGAATGAATGAGTGGATGTACACATGCATGTATGTCCCCAGCCTCCCCCCACCGCAACTCCTGCTCACACTTCCCAGAGTAGTTTCACGTAGCAGCGAGGCTCTGCCATGTGTCATTCCTTTGCCCACAGGACAGACCCACACCCGGCATCCATTCTGTAACACGGCTCCCATCTTTATCTCCCCTCCTGTCCTAATGCTCTTACTTGCCGCCCTCTCCACCCAGATGTCTGAGGTTTCTGGTTCTGGAGGCCCCCTCTCCCCACAAGGTACCCCATACCCCAGCTTCCCCAGGAACACAGGCCAGACTCTCACACAAGCCCTGTCCAGGAGCACAGGACAGAGCTCTTGTCCTTGTTTGCAAGCATCTGCCCTGTGTGGGACGGGCCCAGGTGAGGGGCCTCCGGCAGTACTCACAGCCTGCTTCCCCCACCCTAGACCCCAAAGTCCCAAACTCTAGTGTGTGAGGGTTCAAGGAAGTGGGGAGACACCCTTGGCCAGGAGACATGAGTTCTAATACTGAATCAGCCTCCATCTGATTTCTTAGGTAATTCCTTTAGCCTCTGGGACCCCAGTTTCTCTATCTCTAAGATAAGACTAGGCTAATGATAGCTACCACCACTTTATCAAATGCTCCTCTGGGGCCGGGGCCCGGTGAATAGCACTGACATAGTCCTGTGATATCAGAGCTCTGTTCCAGGTAAGGAAACGGGGCTCCGAGAAGTTGGGAGGCCTGGCCATATTGTTGCACAGCTGGGAAGTGACACCGCTGGGATCAAAACCAAAGTTGGACTCAGGCATCTAAGCAGGAACCGCTGGGCGCTCTGAGAGCACTCAGTCCTGGGTGGTTTCTCGGCTTCTCGGGGCGGGGTGGGGGGTGGCCCTCTGGGGACAGAGGCACTTCCCCTCCTAGCTTTGTTTGGTTTGGCCATGGTTTAGGGCGGGATTGGCAGAGGCAGGCTGACTTGTATTTCTGGTTTTGGGTCTATTGCTGTGCTTTCCCAAGGGGTGAGTGGGCTCCAGCTGCCGTCACTGCTGATACAGGCCTGGGCCCCACCCCCCACCCCCCCAGGAAAGAGGAAATTTGACCTGTTCCCCTCTCAGGGCCCAGTGCCAGGCCCCTGGGGCACCAATTATTGCAGTTCTTCCATATTGGGGGGGTAGGTCTGGCCAAGGGGGAGTGAGAGTGTGGGGCACCAGGGAGCTGGCTGCCGAAGTTTGTTTTTCTTGGTGGAGAAGGCTCCCTGGGGAGTGGGGGATGGGCAGGGGACCAGGCTGCTCTGGGGACTGAGATCAAAAGTAGGCTTGGGAAGAAGGAGGTGGAGGCCGGCTCTAACCCCAGCTTAGCCCTGGGTGTGCGGGTGCCTTTGGGCAAGTCCCTAGGTCACTATCCAGGCTGGGTCCTCTGTCCTTCTGTCAGTTCAGTGGAGGGTCTCTCTGACGCCCTGGGAACAAACTAAGGTTTCCAGATAAGATTCCTGGATTGGGGCTCCTGGCATCACAATTGCCAACTTTGATTCTGGGAGTTTGACAGTTTGCTTCTAGGCCTCCAGGGGAGAGATGAGCCACTGTTTGAGATTTGTGACCATTGTTTTAATCACCATGACCACCATCAGCGTCATCATCCCATTTCGGAGCTTTATACTTTCTCTAGTCTACTCTTCTGCTGTGTCGCTTGGGGACATTAGTTATCCCATTTAATGGGTGGAGGCCCTGAGGCCCAGAGGGTTTAGTAATTGGCTCTACCTGGCCCTGCTGTGTGATTCTGGGCTGGCCTGTGCTTGTCTCTGGGCCTCCGCCTCCCCATCAGAGCAGTGGAGATTTGGGCTTTGCTAAAGTTCCCAGGTCTGAGGCCATGAGGTCTGAGGGGTGCCTGCTGGCAGACTTCCCAGGGCAGGAAGTCCGCAGGGTGCCCGGGTACCTGTCTTTGGCTGTCTGGGCACCAGACCAGGGCCGGATCATCCTAGAGTCCTCAGAGGCTTCCCCTGCCTACTCAGCACCCCTCTCTCCCGGGGTGGGGGTGGGGTGGGGAGGGGCTTTCACTTTCCTCCTCCTAGGCAGCAGCTCTGACCCGTACTGTGCTTTCACATCCGCTCTGGTGCTCCGAGACACCACTGACACTCTGACATGTGTCTGCGTCACCCTGCAGCTGCCCTAAGCTATAGCTGGGCCTCTTATTCCCAGATGGGAAGACTCGCTGGCCCAGGGCTGAAAAGAGTTCCCAGCTGCAGGCATAGCCTTTCAGTCTCTGGCAGCTATGCAGAGTGGAGTGGAGAAGTCACTGCTCTTTGGGCTCAGCTTTCTCACCTGCCAAATGGACATAAGTGGTCTTTACAGTAAGAGCCCTTAACCTACTTTCTGAGGTATTTACCCCTGAAATTTTCCGTGTGTGTGTGTGTATGTGTGTGTGTGTGTGTGTATTTACACGCACATATGCATTCCCACAGACCTGTACAGACCCCAGGAATGTGTGGCATTTTTCTCTTTCATTAGTTCTGGGTAGGTATGGCCTCTTCATGGTCAAAACCTGGACTCTGAGTAGTTCTAGGTCCAGCATTCCAAGTCCTTGACTGTGATGAGAGGCCCAGCCTAGCCCAGACCTGACCTGCTTGCCTGTGTGGCTGTGGCACTAGGACACCCCTGACTTTCTCTGTGCCCCAGTCTTCCTGTGAAGTACCTGCTCAGACTAGGGCACTATTTTTCCCTTTGCAAACGAAATCTGCAGGAACCCAGCAAAAACTCTGAGGGTTTGGAGAGTCGTGTGTGAGGCAGGAAGTGCCTTCTTTTTTGTGTGTGGAACTCCTGGGGTTCCTCCAGTCACAGTTTAAAAATCACTGTGTGGGTGATCCCTCCGCGAGTTTCCATGTATTTGTGACATCTGTCTAGTCCAGGTGTGGGCAATATTTTGAAGTTCTGGTTTTATTCCAGTTTATTAGTTTCAAAAAGATCTGGCTTGAGGCTTGGTTTGATTCTGGTCCATGAAGGCAAAGGCTGTCTGGCTCCTCATTTATTCACAGAGACGACTTACTCACAGAGGGGCCATGGCACTTCCCTTAGAGGGCCATTGAGAAGATCCCGTAAGAGGGGTTTAATCTGCCATGGTCGCTGGCATACAATAGGGCCAGGTAATGGTAACCTCTCCCTCTTCTCCCTTAAATGACCAACCCTATTTTTCATGAAACAGAAGTTTCAAGCAAGGAAATAAGGGTGGGAACGCATATACAGCTCAGCCACAGGAACTGTCAGGTTTCCCCCTGGCACATCGGTTTTCACACTGTGCAGGGGGTGTAGGGTGCAGGGTGTGGGGTTTGGGCCACTGCTTGATTGTGTTTCAGTCTCTGTGACATTGGTTTGTATGCAGCAGCCTCCTCTTGTCAACCTTTCTCACTATCTCTTTATTTTGCAGATGTTTGAATCAGAGGCGGATGAGAAGAGGGAGATGCCCTTGGAGGAAGGGAAGGGGCTGGGTGCCAAGGATGCCCCACCCGGCAAGGACCCTTCTCCTGACCAGGAGCCTCCTCCAGGACAAGACCTTCCACCCAAAGAGGACTCCTCTTCTGACCAGGAACCTTCTGCTGGCCCAGAGTCACTGTCTAGCAAAGACTCACCTTCCTGCAAGGAACCCCCTCCGGGCCAGGATCCCTCACCAAGCAAGGACTCCCCACCATGCCAGGAATCCCCTTCAGCCTCAGCCCTTTCTCCATGCCAGGACCTCCCTGCTATGCAAGAACCCCCTCCTAGCCAAGACCCTCTACTCAGCAAAGACCTCCCTGCCAGCCAGGACCCCCCTGTCCAGGACCTTCCGCCCTGTCAAGACCTGCGCCCTAGCCAGGCCACCCTGGTAGCTGAGGTCGTTGCTGGGGAGACCACGAGCTCTGGGGACCCACCAGCAGTCACAGAGGGCCCGCCTGTGGCCTCCAGGCCAAACTTTGTGATCCCCGAGGTCCGGCTGGACAGCGCCTACAGCCAGAAGACAGGGGCAGAGGGGGGCAGCTCGGGCGATGAGGAGGATGCAGAAGAAGGCGAGGAGGGGGATGAGGGCGAGGAGGACGAGGATGAGGACACAAGTGACGACAACTACGGAGAGCGCAGTGAGGCCAAGCGCAGCAGCATGATCGAGACGGGCCAGGGCGCGGAGGGCGGCCTCTCGCTGCGCGTGCAGAACTCTCTGCGGCGCCGGACGCACAGCGAGGGGAGCCTGCTGCAGGAGGCCCGTGGGCCTTGCTTCGCCTCCGACACCACCTTGCACTGCTCGGATGGAGAGGGCACTGCATCTACCTGGGCCATGCCTTCGCCCCGCACCCTCAAGAAGGAACTGGGCCGCAATGGTGGCTCTATGCACCACCTTTCCCTCTTCTTCACAGGACACAGGAAGGTAAGAAGGCTGAGGGCAGAGAGGGAGTGGGCACCTGACTAGTGGGGAGGAGGCAGGGTGCGTCCAGGAGCCGCAGGGAATGAACCTTCACTTTGTCCCACCTCTGCTCTTCTCTCAGCCTTCCAATGAGCCTTCTACCCATTTGACAGAGAATAAAACTGAGGCCTGCAGAGACCAAGAAGAACAGAACCTGGACTTAAACCCATGACTTTATGACTCCAGTTATTCTTGCAGCTCCATTGTACTGGGGGAACCCACAGAAAATAGAGCAGGTGTATTTGGATCTAAAAAAGATCCAACATACTAGCCAGAGAAATAGTTACAAGTGATACTCAGTCCAGGCCTAGCCGGACTAGAAGTCTGTCAGCTGACAACCATGACAACACATATTTCCTCTGCCACCATTATGCTAAGCAATTTACATGAACTCGTTAAGGCTCACAACAGCCCTATGAAGTAGATAGTATTGTTGCCCCTACAGATGAGGAAACTGAGGCACTGAGAGGGTATCTCACTTACACTGGGTGGCACAATTTTTAAATGTCTGAACCGGAATTAGAATGTGGCTCCAGGGCTGGAGTTCCTAACCACCATGCTATTTTCCTCTTGCAAGTATTTATAAATAGATGAATAAGTGTTTATTGATTTCCTGCTGTGTGCCAGGCCCTGTGCTCTCTGCCACAGCAGGGGCTGCAGAAATGTGTGAGGCTGATCTCAGCCTGTGAGGAATGTGTTTTCTGCGTGGGCCGGTTTCTAACAGTCAAAACATTGCACTGTGGCCTTGAAGCTCACTGGCCAGCTTGAGTCTGGGCTCTGTCCCTTACTTACTGTGTGGCCTTGGGTGAGTCACTCAGCTCTTCTGAGCCTTAGTATCATCTCTGAAAAGCAGAGATTAATAGCACTCACATCCCAGGGTGGTGGAGGGTGAACCCAAAGAACCTGGTGCCTGATGGCATTAGTGCAGGTGCCAGGCGAGTGCTGTTGTGGTGTTGACAGCCGGCGCAGTACAAGGTATTGTCATGACAACTCCTGAGAGGCTAGGCGGGCCAGGGTAGACAGTGACCACGGAGGGCAGCTGACCCTCAGAGACCTGCAAGTTCAGGGAGGAGAGACCCCTAAGGCCCAAGGCCACCAGGGAAGGCTTCTGGCAAAAGATGCCCCTCAGCTTGGCCTCAAAGGTCAAGCAGGTTTAGAACAAACAGCGAGGATAAGGTAGGCATTCCATGAAAGAACATGACCTGGACAAAACTGTCTGTAGAAGCCAGTTTAGTTAGAACAGGGGATTTCTAAAGTGCAGGGATGGTAGACATATGGCATTCATGCTGCCATTCCTGCCTCCAAACTCATGGCAGACATGACTAATGGATTTCAGCACACTTCCCCACCAAGTTGGGGCATGGCCTCAGACGCCTTCTTAGCTTCTCAGCCACTGGAAATAAGGCCAATTGGCACATGGGAAGACACCTTCTGCTGAAAGGTGGCTGGGCTAGAAGGGCAGGCTGGGGCCTTCGAGAAAAGGGCCTTAAACTTTGTGCCCAGGAATTGGAACTAAGTCCCAGAGGAATTGGGACTGACTCTGTTTCTTCATTTGTAAGCACTTTGATGTGCTTCGAAATCACCAGGAGGAGGTTATTAATATAAAGATTTCTTAAGTCCCTGACTCCAGACTCTGGAATCAGATTTTCTGGAATCAGAATTTCTAGGGGATGATGCCCAGACTCTGCATGTTAAACAAGCCTCTCAAGGAATGAGATGTTCCCTATGGTTTGAGTATCACCATCATAGGCCACTTCTTGAGGCAGCTTCAATAGGAAAAGAGCAAAACTCTGTCCTACTGAGGTGAGGCCTCAGGCCAGGCCTGGCCACTCTCCTCTGGAGGACCGCTGATATCCAAGGGCTCACCACCTAGCTTAGACCTCCCAATTTCAATGCCCCCATCAGATCCTTCCCTTGTTCTGCCCCTTTCCCCCCTTGCTCCAATACAATTTTTTTTCTGGTAGGGGAAGTAATTAAGTTTATTTATGTATTTATTTATTTTAATAGAGGTATTGGGAATTGAACCCAGGACCTCGTGCATGCTGAGCACGTGCTCTACCACAGAACTATATTTTCCCCTCGATACAAATACTTATATACAGAGAAATTCACACATATTCATATGTACATTTCTAGTTCCCCAAATCAGTTGATCTCAGCTCCTATTTTGGGGCAGATTCTTCTGGCTGGCAGTCCAGCAGGCCTGGGCCAGCTGTCTCCTGTCTTGGCTTCCACCTTTCGACACCCATGATTCCCGGTGTCCTCCCCTCCCCACCCTCTTTTGGCCCATCACTTCCTTTCTTGGGCTTGAGTGACTAAGCTGGCATGGACCTCAGACCTCCAAGCCTGTGGTGGATACTTTTCCTGTAGCTTCTGCTTACCTGGCCTCAAGTCCCTCATCATCGTTCATATCTTGCTTCCTCCAGGCAACTGGCTTCAATAAGAAACTAACCCTTGTCAGAGGGAAGTGAGGTCTAGGCTGGACAGGTACCCTGGTCTCACTCCATCCCTCGCTGGCAGTGGGCCTTGGGCAAGTCCCTGCCCTTCTCTGAGCCTCAGTTTCCTCATCAGTAAAATGGGTATGGTAATAGTATCTCCTTTGTAGGGTTGCTGGGGAGATTAAAGAGCCAGACTCGGGTAAAGTGTTCAGGGCAGTGCCTGTCATGCAGCGCCTGGTAGGTGCTCCATAAATGGGAATCGTGTTGACGGTGGTGGTGATGAGGAGGAGGGTTGCAGTAGCGGGAGCAATAGCAGTCATCCCAACAGCCACAAGGTGCCTCCAGCCCCTTTTCTGGCCTTCACGACACTGCTGCAAGCTGGGACCAGCTGTACTCATCTTACAGAGGGGAGCCTGAGGCCTGGGGAGAAGTTTCTGTCCCAGGGCACACAGTGGGTAATGATGGAGCTGGACAGTGGCCTCACCCTGTCCAGTCCTCTCTAGCACTTCCCCAGGCTCTGCACACCTCTTGCGGGTGAGAGGCAGGGGATAGGGGGCGGGCAGCTGGGGGAGGCAGCCGGCTTTGCTGTGACTTCCATCTTCCTGGCTTGGGCCTGGTTTTCCTGGGAGGGTCCACTGATGCCAACAGACCATGGTTTCCCGACAGGACCAGGCAAGAGGTGAAGAGGAGAGGGGTGAAGTCTTCAGGCTGTGTAGTGAGACAGACTGGGTTCAAGTCTCAGCTCTGCCTCCTCCTTCCTGGTCCTGAGACCTTGGCCAAGTTACATTTTCCTCTGAATTTCAGTTTTCTCTTATGAAATGGGAGTGCTAAATCTTCATGGAGTTGTCCCAGGGATTCAAGAAGACAGTAGTGTGTTGATAGCTTTGTGCCCATGGTTGTGATCCTGTGATGACATGAGACCCAGGGAAGCCAGACAGAGCTGGTGTGGCCTTGGGCTGGTCATTGTGCTGCTGTGTGGCTAAGCGGAGGCTGTCCAGAGTGCATTCTGCCTGTCACAGGGTGACAGTGCTTGTGTTCCCCCTTCCCTCCCTTGTCATCCTGCCCTCTTGTATGCTGAGTGATCTCTACTGTGTGTAGGAGTGTCTGAACCAGACAGACCTGAGAGATGGTCTGTTCGGCCACAGTCCTCTTATGGATGGGCTGTCTGAGGTCTAGAGAGGAGAAGGTCCCCCAGGACCCTCCCATGGCTTATCCCCTGGACCTGGCTCCTTGTGCTGGGTTGAGTTGTCTCACAGTGCCCTCTGCTGCCAGACCCCCGCCTTGCCAGCTTATCCCTGGAGGTCCCACAGGGAAGAGCCACAGGCCTAGGTCCACCCTTTTCCTGGGAGCCAGAGAAGCTCCAAGGGTATCTGTGTCTGGGCCCAGGATACTGCCATTGAATTCCACCCCAGCCCAAGATCACAGGTCCTCCTTTAACAGTGAAGAGACAGAGGCTGTAGCCCCTCCCTGGCCATGCTTCCTTCTCCCCTCCTGCGGGGACTGGCGTGGGCAGAGGCCGTTGGGCTGAGGATGCCAGCCCTTCCGCACTAAGCTTCCCACCGAGGCCAGAGGTCAGACAGGAGGGCCCCTAAGTTCCTTTCTAGCTCCAGGATGTGATAACACCTTCCAGCCTCCTATTTAAAAAAAAATTTAAAGAAGAATTATTTCCGACATCTAAACAAGTAGGTATAGAGTGTTTAGCCCCAGTGTTTCCACAAGGTTCCATGGGGTCTAGTGGATGGTCTGGGTCAGAGAGAGCAGCCAGGCATGGCCCGGTGGCCCCAGAAATCAGGTCAGGATGGGTGGGGGAAACCAAGGAGGCCCTGCTCACAGGAGAGCCCTCAATCGTGGGTGGGCTCTGGAGCCAGACCTGGAATTCTCTGCCATGGGCCAGCTTGGAGGGCCCAGGCAAGTTACTGAACTGCTCTGGGCCTCAGTTTCCCCGGCTGTAAACTGGGGGAAGTGACAGCAAATAGCTCTTAGAACCATTGAGAAGATAAAATTAGGTGAAGTATGATACAGCACCTCAGCACAATGCCTGGCACGTAGTAAGTAACGACCAGCCTGGCTGACAGGTATTGGGCACCTCCAGGACAGGCACTGTGCGGAGCGCTTCACGTGTGTTGATTAATCCTCCTAACAGCCCTGTGCGGTAGGTCCGCCGATTGTCCTCATTTTACAAGGAAAGTAACCGAGGCACAGAGAGGGCCTGTAATTTGGCTGAGGTCAGTTAGCTAGTAGGTGACTGAGCTAGGATTTAAATCCAGGCAGTTGAGAAACTAACTCTTAACTGTGGACTATTATTATGGTTATAATTATAATACAAATTATAATTATAATTCCAAGAGGTGGTGAGCTCCTAGTCCCTAGAGGTGGTGGGGTAGGGGCTGGGCGGGCCCCAGGGATTTCTGTCTGGAGTGAAGGGAGGGCTGGGTGGCCTGGGTTCGCCTCCATTCACCTTTCAGGCGGGAGGGCCCCGTAGCGGAGCATGGCAGTGGGGAGCAGGTGGGAAGCAGAGCCCCTTTACGTGCTGGCCCTGGGCAGCCCTCACTGTAGTTCCTAGAGAGAGGAGACGTGGGAGCCAGTCTGGGGCTGGAAACCAGAACCCTGACTTTCTGTCTCAATTTCTTCTCTTTCCTTGCTGTCTGGGTGTCACTGGCCACTTTGGGGGCCGACTTCCAGGGCCAGAGCTCCCCGGCCCCTCTGTCAGGCTGATTGGTGTGGGGGGGGCCAGGCTGATTGTGGGGCCAGTCCCTGGAGAAGATCACCCCCTCCCCAGCAGTGGGAGGAAGAGCCCATTTCCCAGCAGTGCAGAGACTAGGGGTGGCGGGCCGGGCGGGAGTGGTCCCCAGGCCCATTGTGTGGGGCCGATAAAGTGCGGAAGCTGAGGTTAGAATGGGAGGAAGCCCAGTGCTTGCGGCCCTTTCCCACGGGTGGGGGCTTTAGGCACTGCCCAGCCAGGCCAGCGCGACTGCGGCCTGTGTATGTCACGGGGTGACAGCGACAGTGTTCCCTGGGCAGTGAACGCTGGCGGCCCCTGGTCACTGAGGACGCCCTGTGTGCCAAATTGGGCCTGGGGGGCCCAGACTTTCTCCTGGTGAATCTCCAAACAGCGGGTGGGTGGCGGTCACCACGCCTCTGCTGGAGCTAAAGAAGCCAAAGTTGAGAGGCTCAGAAACGTCTCCAAAGCTGGTGGAGGCAGGATCTCTACCCAGGCCTGACTGCAGACTGGAGATCCGGGATCCCACACCACAGATGGGCGTGTGCCTGTGTGTGCACGTACACACACGTGTTTACAACCTTGGTGGGGCAGCGTTCTCAGGAAGGAGGCGGCATTTCCCCCGAGTCTTTCATTGGAAACATTCAAAATGTGCCCTGTGCTTGTATTTGAGTAGCAGCATCCTCTGGTGGAGAAACACAGGCCTTGAATTCAGACAACCTAGATTCCAGCTGCCACCTAAATGCTGGGTACCCTTGGGCAGGTGACTTGACTTCTCTGAGCCTCTGTTTACTTTATGGACTTACTCTGAAGATTAATGAGATAGTAGCTGGATGACTCCCATTCCAAGGTCTGGCCTATAGGAAGAGCTCCATGAGTGAAGCTATAATTCATCCATCCATCCATCCATCTGTCCATCCGTGGGTGGGTGCAAAACTGAGGCTAGTAGCTCCCCCTGCTGGCTCTATCTGGATTAAGGCCACTTTTCTTTCCAGAATTGAGAACAGTATTTTAAGGTTTATCCCACCATTTTTATTTTACAAATGAGGAAACTGAGGCTCAGGGTGGTAGCTCCTGAGGGTCAGAGCTGAGATTCACACCTTACGAGCTTCCGTCTTGTCTTGGGACGTAGTGTCCAAGCCCAGCCTACCCTTAGCTCTAGCTCCTCCAGCATCTCAGAGCATTTCCTGTGCTCCCGCTCCAGAATGGCACTGTGGGGGCCCTGGTTTCCCCTGGAGGAGGGTGGATGCGCACAGACAGGGCAAGGTAAACAGAGGGTGGCCCCAGTAGAGATGGTGGGAGTCTGGAGTGGTCTGGAGGAAAGGAGTGGCAGACTGGGGGGACGTAGAGACTGGGCAGGAGAGGAGGGGGCATTCCAGGAAGGGGGCACAGCACAGGCAAAGGCAGGGAGATGGGGGTGCAGGGTGGAGTCTGTAGGCTGCAGTGGAGCCCTAAGGAATAAAGCTGTAGGCCTTGGATCAAGCAGCGAGGCGTTCAAGACACATCTTTCCCAACCTGCTTCCCCTCTTTCCTGATTCATTCACTCAAGGATTTCTTGAGCTCCTAATGTGTACCAGGCCTAGTGAAGGTGACCTAGACAGAGGTCAAGGCAGACAGAGGCCTTGCTCTTGGGAACTCAAAGTCCAGTAGAGGAGACAGATGGAACAAGCATGTTGGGTGTAGTGGGTGCCTCAAAGTGGGCAAAGAGGGGACAACTTTGGTCCAGGGGTCAGGGAGGGCTTCCCAGGTGAGGAGGCATTTAAGCAGCTTACCCGAGGTCTAGGTCTTTCCCGGGGCTGTGTCCTAGGAGGTAAGACAAGTGGGAGGGTCACAAAAGCATCCATGGAAGAAATAGCACGTGCAAAGGCCTGAGGTGATGGGGTCAGGGCCGTGAAGCTATTCCTTTTGGTTGGAGGGCAGTTCGAAGAGGTTGCTGGAGCAGAAGTCAGGCTGGAGAGATAACTGAAGGAGTTGCAACTGATGTTGAAATGGAGCTTGCTGCCCAGATCCTACGATGGTAGACCCTGTACGTCGTGTTACGGAATTTGGACATTATCCCAAGCACACAAGGGAGCCATGGAAAGCTTTAAGGCAAAAGAGGTGCTCTCAGGCCTGTGTAATAATTCACTTAACACACTGCTGACCAATATCAGGTCTTTTTAAAACCTCAGAGTCCTGAATTGGTTAGTCATTATGATCTCAATTTTGAAATTAAGCAATAGAGGCTCAAAGAAGGGCAGCGATTGGCTAAGTCACACAGCAGGACCTTGGCTGAAGCCCTGCTCTCTGGCCTGCCCTACTGCCATTACTGCTGCGTCCGTGGCTTCCCCCGCCAGCCACAGGGCAGGCTGATCTCAGTAGTGGGGTCTCCCTCCATCCCCTGTTCTTTAAGGGGTAAGAACATGGGGGTGGGCAGGGCAGGTTTGCAGGAGCTGTTGGATCCCTGAGCCTCTTGGATACCCAGACTGCAACGTGTCTGTCTTTTCTCTGCAGATGAGCGGGCCTGACACAGTTGGGGACGATGACGAAGCCTCTCGGAAGAGAAAGAGCAAAAACTTGTACGTTGGAAAGATCCATGGTCCTCACGCTAATGATTGGGGGGGGTCCCTGCACCCCTCTTCTTCCTCCACCCTTTGGCTTATTTTCCTTCCAGGAGTAGAGGTGGGGAGAAGGGGCTGCCCCTAGTCCTGCCCCAGACAGATGCCCATGAACAATGGGATCTGGGAACTTAGCGGTGGCCCCAGGGTGAGGTCACCAGGATCCTGAGCACCCAGCACTGCCCTTAGTGTCCATGCAGAGTGAGGCAAGGTGCTGATTTAGTATCTGGAAGCGACAGGGAGCCAAGCAGAAGCAGCCAACCAGCCAGGTTGCCCTGGCCCTGACCAGCCTCTAAGCCAAGCAGTGGCCGAGTGACCACAACAACTGTTTTTCTCCCTCTGAGAAAGGGTTGAACAGACAGATCACGGAGTTCCCCTTTCTCCTCTTGAGCTCTGGAATGTTAACAGTCTTCAGCATTGCCAGGAGGGGGCGCTGTGAGCTCAGACCTTTACTGGC
Organism: Camelus ferus; assembly: GCF_009834535.1. Taxonomy (NCBI): domain Eukaryota; kingdom Metazoa; phylum Chordata; class Mammalia; order Artiodactyla; family Camelidae; genus Camelus; species Camelus ferus. Next base: position 56,967,986 of record NC_045699.1, read on the forward strand.
TCCGCTCAGGGCCATTTACACTTTCAGTTTGGAGGTTGGTTAGGGGTGCCCATTAACAGGGTGTGAGGGGCTTCTCCTCAGGTCTCCCTGTACCTGGGTCCTGGAGACTGCGGGCAGAGACAGGGAGGAGGCAGTGGGGCACATGGTGGCCGCAGAGGGAAACCCCCTCCCTTTCAGGTCCTGCAGTGCCCAACTGGGCCTGGGGGAGTACAGGAGCTCTTCCCAGATGCCTCCTGGAACCTTCTTCCCTGACCTCGACCTTGGCTGGGGTCCACTCGGCTAGAAACTCCTTCTCCCCAGCTTCCCCTGCCCTCTCCAGTTTCCTGCAGCAGCAGCTGTGGCTTCTCTCACCCTGCAGCCAAGAACACACTTTCTAGGGAAGGTGAAACACGCAAACAAGAACAATGCTTTGCACCAACCATCCGGTCCAGGCAGCACCAGAGCTGCTATGAGTGGCGCTCCCAAGGATGGAGCAGTGAGGACAGCGGAGGACGGGCATCCAGGGTGCTGGAGCTGCCCTGGGCCACCAACTCTAGCCTTCTTTCAAAGTGGGTGCTGCCTTTTGAATGCTCGAAGCTCACATTCTTAAAAGCTTAGTCGAGGACTCTTAGAATCTGGGATAGTAATAAAAATTATCTTTATTGTGTTAGGCAGGCGTCTATATGCATGGCTATATTATCTAATTTAACCTTTACCGTAATTATTATTTTACGTTTCTTTTTTTCTTACTTACCCTACTTTATAAATGAATAAACTGAGGCAGAAAGATGTTAAGTTACTTGTCCATACTTTACAGCATGTAAGCGGTAGAGTTGAGAGCTGAAACCTGGCATGCTAGCTCTAAAATATATATATATACACACATACACATATAAATAGACATACATACATACAGTTTTTTTCAGAGCCTGTTACTTTTAAGTTCGGTGCAAAGCGCTCTGAAGGAGGTACACAACACCCCTGCTAAACAGCCTTTGAGCCCCTAGTGACAGGAGTCCATTTCCCAGAGGCCATTCATTCCATCTTTTCATGGCTCTGATTGGAGGAACTAGCTTCCTCTTGTGGGTCCCTGTTCTGCTCTCTGGGGACACATGGGGCCCCTCTGACTTCTGTCATTTTTTCTGGGGTTGCCTATATGGCAGTCAGGGACTTCCAAGGACTCCTGCAGCTGTGTGACTGCCCAGCTGTGCATCTGGGAGGAGAAGGTTGGCTAGGCAGGAGTTTCAGCCTCCTCCAGCCGCAGAGAAACACAGTGGTCTCTGAGCCAGCAAGGGACCCAGGTGGATGGAGGCAGCCTGCAGGTTGGACCTCAGGCCAGCCCCTCTCCCTCGCCTGGACCTCTGTGTCCTCACCTGGCCAGGGAGCGGGAGCAGGAGCAGGAGCAGTGGCTCCGAGACAGAGCACTGTGCGCAGGAAGCCCTGCTTGCTCATTCCTAGCCACCCCAGGGCTCTCTGAGGATCTCCGTCCTCACTCAGATGGCTGCCAGTCCCTGGACTCCTTGGCTTTATCTTGTTGGCTTGGAATCTCTTAGATCAAGGTCCCCATCCCTAAGCAGCTGCCCCAGACCCTCAGGACACCCGTGGAAAAGCCTGAGTGCTTTTGCCCCAGGCACTGTGCTAAAGCTTTATGTGCATATTCTCCTTGCCTGGAAACAGTCCCAGCAGATGGTAGATACTATTATCATCCCTGTTTAACAGATGAGAAAACTTCAGAGAGGTTAGGCAGGCAGTTGGTGACTGCTGGAGCTGGGATTTGAACCCGTGACTGTCTTACTGCAGACTCTCATCTCATAACCTCCACCCATACCACCTTCCTTAATTACACAGGGTGTCCTGTAGGTCTTAAGTGCCCTTTGAAGCTTGAATAACTTCAGAAGTGTGCTGCAAACTTATAAAATACATTTGAAAGTTGAATTATTTAAATTTCTTTCACACTTATTTAGCTTTGTGGTTTTGGTAACATTTTTAATTTTACACATTTAATTTTTGGTTCAGTCAGCATCTTTCATCTTTAAATCAGATAAGAGATCAAAATTAAAACAAAAAATTTATTATTCAAAAATCATAAGACTAAGTGTGCGTGAAAAAAATTAATTCATTTCAAATGATGTTTTTGAAAGTTTATAGGACTCATACTTTTGAAATTATTCAAGCTTAAAACTACTGAGACTTTGTCAGACATCCTGCCTATTCATGGATGGATGTATCCAAAGCCAATGACTGAGGCTGAGTGGTCTGCTGGCAGGAACTGTTCTCTGGGAGTTGCTCAGCGTAGGGGTCTAGGGACAAGGGGAGGGGGACACAAACATGAGCCTGAGACACTTAACCCCCTTCTTGCCGGCAGCTTGCCCAGCGCTGAAATCTGCCTGGGGGTGTGGCAAGGCTAAAAATGGTTTTTGGCTAAAAATAGCCAGTCCTGCCACCCTGGTGGGCAGAGCCTCCCCTCCCTCCCACCTTCCCTCCCAGCAATTTGCTGACTTGTTTTCTCCTCCTTCCCAGGGCGCTGCCATGGTAACAGGGAGGCCAGTCACAAATAATGGGTCTGGCTTCCTGCCTGGGCGGGCCCCAGAGGCCGCCCCTTACAGACACATGCCCCTTTCACGGGCTCCCTCTCAGGGTTGGCCAGGAGAGAGATATATTTTTTCCCTGCTCCCGTCCTGGTCCCTCCCATTTCCTGGCTCCTCCTGTCTGAGTCCCAGCCCGGCCTGTGCTTCAGAGTCCAGTCATCCGGCTGGGATCGCAGCGAGCGCTAGGCTGCAGCCTGCACCATTGCTGCCCGCTGCCCAGGACGCGGGGTGGGGGACAGGAGCCCGGGGGTGCTCCCAGCAGGCCATCCCAGGCTCCAAGGTGGGGGGCCCTACAGAGATGCTCCGAGGCATGTACCTCACGCGCAACGGGAACCTCCAGAGGCGGCACACCATGAAGGAGTAGGTGCCCCTCGCCCCAGCCCTCGCCCTCCCCACCCTGAATGTGCAGCGGCGAGTGTGCCAGACTGACCGACCCCCTTCTCTGCTTCTGCCCCCAGAGCCAAGGACATGAAGAACAAGCTAGGTATCTTCAGGCGGCGGAACGAATCCCCTGGGGCCCAGCCAGCGGGCAAGGCAGACAAAGTGATGAAGTCATTCAAGTAGGTCCTCTCTGGCACCCTTGGGCCCCCTCAGGCACTCAATGGTTCCCGGGGGAGCAGGGCTGGCGGTGGGGTTCAGAGAGAATGCTGTTGGCTTGATCCAGCTCTGGGGCAATGGGGGCTCTTGTGGAGGGGGCCTGGTTCCTGGATCAGCAACCCTCATGGGGAGCCTCGGCCGTGGGAAGGATGGTTAGGGAGGGGCAGAGGTGGGGGTAGAAGTGATGCCGGCCCTGAGAAAGAGGGTGGGCTTCCTCCTGGGCTCAGCTGCTTCCTGGGCCAAGGGCAGCTTACAGAGGTCACCCAGCACCAGGGGCAGCTTCTGGCCGCACTTCCCCAAGCCTCCTGGTGCCCTCACTGTGCCGCTTGCCTCGCCCCTCAGGCCCACCTCAGAGGAGGCACTCAAGTGGGGCGAGTCCTTGGAGAAGCTGCTGCTCCACAAATGTAAGTGGGGGCCGGCAGGCCTGTCCCCTCCCTGGGTTCTCTCTCCCCTCTCCTTCCCTCTCCTCCCAGGCCTGGTCCTGGAGAGGCCGCCTTTCCCTCTTTCCTGGGCTCACTTAGGTGTCCCTACTTTTGGGAAAGGCCGAGGCCCTTGGTCTGGCCTTGGAGCTGGCTTCTGCCAGACCTTCCCTGTCCAAGGGAGCTGGCGCTGCCTGCCAGAGGCCGCTGGGACCTGTGTGCTCAGACCCATATTCCCAGAATAACAATAAACACTTCTATGTACTGAGGGCTTACACTGGACCAAATGTGCCTGCCTTCTCATGGGCAGGAACCCATCTGATCCTCACAAGGTTCCAGGAGACGAGGCTGATTATCCCCATTTGACAGATGAGGAAACTGAGGCACAGATGAGGAGAGACCTGGCCAAGGCCCACAAAGTGGCAATGGCAGGGATGAGACAATACTCCCAGGGTTCTTGGCTCTCAGAAACTGGTCAGCTTGCTAAGCCCCCATCATCTACATCTGAAAGGCCCCAGGAGGGTAAGCTGGGGGGCCTGAGGGTAGGAGACGCTGGTTTGGCCTCTCACCCGAGGGTCTGGACTTCTCCTCACAGATGGGTTAGCGGTATTCCAGGCTTTTCTTCGCACCGAGTTTAGTGAAGAGAACCTGGAATTCTGGCTGGCATGCGAGGACTTCAAGAAGGTCAAGTCACAGTCCAAGATGGCATCCAAGGCCAAGAAGATCTTCGCTGAGTACATTGCGATCCAGGCCTGCAAGGAGGTAAGGCCTTGGGCTGGGTCCCTGGGCCTCCGTACCTGTGCTCAGTGGTCTCTCAGTGATTGGGGTACCTGGAAGTTTCAAGGAGGAGCTCAGGAAGGGGAGAGGCCAGAGTGACTCTTAGGGACCATTGTGTTCAGAGCAAAAAGGAAGCAGGGTTGGGACCCAGGAAGAACAGAATCCTGGTTGGTAAAAATGGTCACTGAGTGCTGCTGGATGCTAGGCATATGCCCTCCATGACAACATGTAAAATAGGTTTTAATATTATCTTAATTTTAAAAATGAGGAGACAGTCTCAGAGCATAGCGTCTATTGAGTGCTTCCTGTGGGTTAGACATACCTATTTCATAAGGATGATCTTGCTTAATTTTCACAACTCTCTGAGGAGCGTGCTATTATTCTAGCCTATGGATAAGACAGCTGAGGCTCAGAGCACTCAAGTGATTTGCTTAAGGTCACACACCTAGAGTGTGGCACTGCTGGGATTTGAACTCGGGCCGCCTGACCCTAGAGGTTTTCAGGCCCTACAGTAAGTGACTAGGCCAGGGCTTGATTCCGCTAAGCTGTGGGCCTCTGAACCCCAGCGGTAGAGCAGAGGGGCTTGGAGGTGAGAAGCTGGATAGGTCCTGTCCCGGCCCCCGGGCCCCCAGGGGCAGCTTCTGGCAGGCAGCCCTGACCATGTCACCCTCTGGCTGCACAGGTCAACCTGGACTCGTACACCCGGGAGCACACCAAGGACAACATGCAGAGTGTCACGCGGGGCTGCTTTGATCTGGCAGCAGAAGCGCATCTTTGGGCTCATGGAGAAGGACTCGTACCCGCGCTTCCTCCGCTCTGACCTCTACCTGGACCTCATTAACCAGAAGAAGATGAGTCCCCCGCTTTAGGGGCCTTGGGGTGAGAGCTCAGCATTCACACCAGGCGGGCTGGGCCCCTCCCCACCTGCCTCCCTACCCCTGCGACAGAGGGGGCAAGCAAGTCCCCGGAGGCTGCGTCCGGACAGACAGACTGGACATTTGGATGAGAGGCCTGGACCAAGAGAGGCCCAGGCCACTGGAGGAGTAGAGGGACTGGCCCCACTGGGTCCCCACTGCCCTGGTACGAGGGGGCTTGCGGGCCCTGGCAGGTCAGGGGCCCTGGCAGAGCCAGATCCGGGGCTGCTGCTCCCTGCTGCAGAGACCTCGCAATGACCAAGTTCCTTAAAGAACCGGCTGATGGGGCGGGGGTCCCAGGTCTGGGCCCTGGGGCTCTCCAGGGGGGCTGCCGGGGCTCGCGGCTCAGATCCCCGCCTTGAGTTTTATTTATTTAAACAGTAGTTGGATGCTTGGCGCATCGTCCTGTAATAGGAAACCTTTGCCTCATCAGTTTTCCTAATTTACAAGTGCAATATTTTAACCAACGCCTTGTGAAAAGCCACCTTGCAGAGAAGGTGGACACTATTTTGCAGTTTCAGGGGATTCGCTGGTCCCGAGCCTCAGTGGCAGGCAGCTGGTCCTGCTGGACTGATGAGGCCCGGCGGGGCGCGGTCTGCAGCCTGACCTCGTGCCCAAATCCAGCACCCCTGAGTTCGGGGTCCCTTGGGGGCTCCAGGAAAGCATGGCATCCTCAGACCACACAGCGGCCGAGTTCTGGAGCAAATAAAAGGCCTGTGTTATTTTTTGTTCTTGACCATTTCTGTGTGTTCCTGGTTTTGAGGCTTCCCAGGGTGTCTGGGGCTGGGCCAGTTGGTAGGTGGGCTGTCAGTCCAGCTTCTGCCATCACCTGCCTCCGTCCCGGCGCTGCATACTCGATACGCTGGTGCTGCTCTCTGACCATCTCTTCCTCCATGCCAGGCGCTCTGCCCAGCTCATTCCACTCACCATCTCATCTTCTCCGCAAGCCTCATCATTTCACAGATGAGGTGAGTGAGGCCAGGCAGGTAAGGTGACTTGTCCAAGGTCACACAGCCAGCAAATGGCAGAGACAGGGTTCAGTTAAAGCCCACCCGGCTGCAAAGCCCACACCTTGGATCACCATCCTCTACCAGCTGCTGGATGGCGTCCTCGCTTGGCTGCTAACTGGCTATGTGACCTTCAGCAAGTTCCTTCACTTCTCTGTCCTGTCACACCCTGAGGGTCTAGTGGAACTTTCAGGAGGCACGGGGATGATTGGCAGAGGTAGATGGGGCCAGAATCTCAGGCAGGGTGGCAGTTGCAGACGGACAGACTCATGGAGGCCCTTAGGACAGAAAGAAGAGCTGAGGAGATGACGGGTTGGGGGTGGGTGGCTAGGGTTCCCAGAGAGTCCCTCTGTGGCCAACAGGAGATGCAAATTTAGGAAAGGCCTGATTTGAAGCCACAGTTAAGAGGAGGCTTTGGACCACTTGCTTAGAGGGGTAGAAGGGAGCCTGGCCAAGCTGGTGCAAAAGCTGTCCCTGATACCCACATGTACCACCTGCCAGGGTATAGGGGTAGGGATCAGGGTGTGGCCTGGGCTGGGGACTGGCTCAGCTGGGCTGACTTAGTTGAAACCAGACAGAACTGGTGTAGGAGGGTCTGGGCCCCATCTCCTCAGATCATGTTCCCTGCCTGGGGTCATGGGTTCAGGTCTGCCCACTGGGGATTGGCGATGCACAGGATACAGCGCTGTGCAGCCATGCTCCTCCCTACCTCCCCTTGCCGGTCTCCCTGGGCAAAGCCTCCCCCAGTTTCCCCCCTGCACAGGGAGAGCATCAGAAACGGTGGTCTCTTGGGGCAAGGCATACGACAGGTGTTTAAAACATGTTATATAGCCTTTTCCCCCTAGCACTGGAGGGTGAGCTAGGAGTGGGGCTGGGTCTTCTAGTCACCAGGGGTCTGGCACTGGACCTGGCCAGTGAGCCCTGTTTGGCTTTGTAGATGGTGAAGGGCTTTCTCACAACAGATCTGCCAGTGTCTCAGTGACTCTGGAAGAATTGAGGACAGAGATATGCTCCTTGTTCAGAGCAAGGGAACCTCTCAGGCTTCGTCCAAACCTGAGACTTGAGGACCCAACAGCTAAGAAAATCAAGGCACAGAGAGGACTGCAATGCCACTCCTGTTCCCCCCAAAATGATGTCAGCAGAGCTGACATCAGTGCCCAGGGCTTCCAAGTCCCAGCCTGGCCTGGCTTCTCTGTGGCATCATCTGCTTGGAGGAGACACTCAGCCCAGAGGAGACTCACCTTCCCCTTTCTTCAGATTCTAGGGATTCAGCCTTGGGCCAGGCCCTCCACCTTCCCATTCCCAAGTTACCATGGAAACCAAAGTCCAGGAGAACCAAGTCAGGCAGATGGAATTCCCATTTCGGAAGGCCCCACTGCCTGGTTTCCATTACTCATGCCCTGGACCGTTGGCCTCCCAGCCTCTTTGGCTTTGCCTAGCAGCTGGAGAGCCACCTGGAAAGGCGCCTAGATTTGCCTGCCCTACCGGGGCCTGGACTCCTGGGGGGGGCCTTAGGCACAGCCCTCACTGCCTCAGGCCGCAGTCCCCTTACCTGTATGGTGTCAGGACTGTTTCCCACTTTTTCTCTCACATGGGAGGGAGGAGCAGTCCCCTTGGTTCCATCCGGCAATCCCTGCTGGTCATTGTGGGAACTGGGAGCTGTGAGGTCATCATGTCCAGCTCCCTCCCCATCTCACAGATGGGAAGACTGAGGTGGAGGGAGGGAAGCAACACTGCACAGAGGTACAAGGCCCAGGATTCAGCCCTGGTTCCACCACTTACTGCTAGCTGCAAATCTTTGAAAAAAAAAAAAGCTGCATAAACTCCCTTTGCCTCAGTTTTCTCATCTATAAACTGTGCATACTGGCATCTACCCCAGAGTTGCAATGACTCAGTGAGGTCATTGCTGGCAAGTTTAGCCCAGTTTTAGCCCTGCTGCAGGGATGTGCTTCTTCAACACGAACTGCTGTCAGCCATATCATTGTCAGGGTCACGGGGAGGTGGCAAGGCTCTTTCTCTACCCTGATTAGTGTGGACAGGAAGCCTTTAGTCTCAGACCCCAGCTTCCTGTCCTTCCAGGAATGGTTTTGCTAAAGGACAAAGCCAGCCTGTTCCAGGGAGTAAGTCAGAAACATTCTGTCCCTGCACTGCTGCCCAGGCTTGGCCTGGCTGTGAGCAGTTGGGGTCAGCTGGCAAATAGGGTGTGAAGGGTGGAAAGGGCAGAGGGCACAGTAGTGCCACTTGGTTGGATGCCAGTGGGAGGGGATCAGGACTGGCCTGCCTGCGCTAACTTCAGCCAACTAGCTGTGGGCCAGTCAAGTTCCTTAGGCTCTTGTCTTCTTCACCTGGCTGGGCACAGTTAGGGCCTCTCAGGCTCTCCATCCCGGAAAAGACCATCTGGTTATGACTGCTGCCTGGTGCCTGGGTCCCTTCTTGGGTTTCTGCTTGCACCCCTCCTGTGACAGGGAGCTCATTACCTTCTGAGACAGCTCAGGATGGCCTGGGAGCCTCTTGGGGGCACTAAAATTCTTCCCCATTGAAGTTGGGACCCTGGGGTCAGGGTGGGGCAAGGGAGGCAAGTCAGCAGGAGCCCCCACAGGTCTTCTGCCCAGGCAGCCCCCACAGCCTCAGCCCGATTCCACGGCTTCACTTCTCCCTGCTCCTCTCACCCTCACCAGACTCCCTTGAGCTCCCTACCCCTAACCTCCCTGCCTTACTCCCCCTGGACTCTGTCTAATGCCTCCTCCCATGATCCCTCCTGCTGACATCCCACCCTAGAAAGTCTCTCTGATTCACTTCTTCCTGCTGAGGCCTGGCCCTCGCCCCTGCTTCTCCCTCAGTGCTCTCAGGCCCTCAAGCAGAGAAGCCGCTCCCTGTGCTATTGTTTTGCTTACAATCAGCAACATCTGTGAAACATCTGGCTTCGCCTGTCCTCTCCCTGACCGGGCCAGGCAGGAGGGAAGGGGGTGCCCTGGGCCCCCTGCTGCTGGGGTGCCCCTCCCTTGGGTTGGAGGAGACAGTCGGGGAAGAGGAAGAGCTGTGGGTCTGATCTGAGCCTGCTCAGCGCGCATGGGAGTAGAGGCTTCGCTGGGGCTGGGGGAGGGCAGTGACAGATTGCAGATAAAAAGTAACAGCTACACCACATACCAAGGGTGGTCCATGCTTCACCTACATCCGTCCTCACAACAGGGGAAGGTCCAAGTGTTGTTTTCACTTTACAAATGAGAAAGTTAAGGTTCAGAGCAAATGGACAAGTACTTGGTGGCTGGGCAGGAACTGGGACCCATCCCTAACTCCCAGGGAGCCTCACCTCCAGCCAGTCTGAGGATTTAGTGGCTTGGATTCGGGGCTTCTCCTTGGCTTGAGGGCAGAACTTTTCTAAGGAAGGCCAATAAGTAGAGTGAGCTTAAGTGTGTGGGGATATCTGGTCCCGAGCTGACTCAGTTCTCAGTAGAGCTGTGTGAGAAGTTGTTTACCCCTGTGCGCCTCAGTCATCCCATCTATAAAATGGGAATAATAATCCCACCTCATGGGACTTCCGTGGACTCAGTGAGATAATATGTGTAAACCCTGAGCACAGTGTCGGCCACAGAGGGCTCCCCGCAACTGCCCCCCACTGTGGGGGCTGAGGGAGAGAGGCCTGGGGCTGCAACTGCGGAAGCCAAGAGGTGAGGTCAGGCCACGCCCCAGCCAGCTGTGCAGGAGGATGCAGCCCCCGCATCTATTCCACAGCCAGTTTCCAATTGGAGGGCTGGTGACTCAAGGCCAGGGACAGGGCACCTAGGGGATGGGGTTGGGCCCCAGGCCCCAGTGGATTCAGCAGGGTCCTACCTGCCATTTCAGGGGCAACGGAATAGCATGTATCCTGTCAGGCAGCTGCCCTGCCCCCAGCTCTGTCCCAAACCCACGTGTGGCCTTGGATGAGGCTCCTCCCCTCTCCTGTTGTTTTCTTCTGGAAAAGAAGGAGAAGCAAGCTTTTCCTCCTGTCTGAGGATATTCTGAAGGGGCAGATGGCACTTTGTGTGATGCGAGGGGCTGGGATTCAAGCCAAGTGTGTCTCTGAATGTGGAGAGTGTGTGTTTGTGTGTTAGTGTGTGTACACATGAGTCGTCAGGATTCTAAAAACAGGGTTAACCACTTCCCCAGAGGACTGAGGACCGGAGGGGCAGACTTGGAAGGAGCTGTGTATTTACCACCGGCCTGAGTCTTCAGGGTTCACGTGCCCTCGGGACACTGCCCTCCAGTCCTCTGTCAGGCTGGGCTGAGGAAAGGTCTGCTGGTTATTTATGCTCCTCCCCTGAGGTACAGTCCACCCCTACCCTGCCTCTGCGACACACACTGAGCACAGGCCAGAGTCCTGCCTCTCAGGGGGGTGAGCTCAGGTCATAACCCCCACCCCGGGGAAAACTATCACATATAAAGGGAATGAAGGAAAGCTAAGTTCTCTCTAGGAGCCATCCGACTCTGACACCTCAGGCTGTGTTCACTTCCCCTGCTGAACTGTTCTCACAAGGGGCACGCGCTCCATCCCTGGAGCCTGGACATTGCAAGGCAGTGGAGAGTGGCAGCTAGGAGGGTGACAGACCTGGTTTGTGTCCAGGCTCAGATGCCTATTCACTCCGTGACCTTGGGCAAGTCACTTAACCTCTCTGGTGTCCTCATTTATAAAGAGGGGATTATAATAGTTCCCACTAATAGGGTTGTTGAGAAGGATGATGGCCACCGCTGAGCTCTCTGCATACAGCCCTTCTGGTCTGTCTGGCTTCAGGTCCTTGTATGCACCACCCTCCCTTCTACCTCAGGGCCTTTGCACGTGTACTTCACTCTGCATAGAACACTCTTTCCCTCTTTTATTAGTTGTTACTGCTAATAACAAAAATAATAGCTAACATTTATTGAACACTTAATATTTTCCAGGCACTGTGCTAAGTGTTTAACTGACACTTTCTTATTTTATGCTCGCAAAACCCCCATGAGTTAAGAGCTAGTGTTATTACCCACTATAGTGCAGTGTCCTGAGGACATATTCCAGAGCCAGATTACTTGGGGGTAGCTCCCAGTTCTTCCAGTTAGTTGTGTGACCTGGGGCAAGTTGCTTCACTTTCTGGGCCTCAGCTTCCCCATCTGTCCATGGGGAAAGGAATAGTACTAGTACCATAGGGTAGCTATCATGAGAGTTAAAAGTGCTTAGAACAATGCCTGGCACATTGTAAAGGCTACATAAATTTTTTATTAAATAAAAACCTATTTCTCAGACAAGAAGACAGAGGCACAGAGAGTTTGTTTGTGCCTTGCTCAAAGTCACAGGGCAACAGGAGAGAGATGGGTTTTGAACGCAGGCTGGCTGGGTCCAGAGCCCAAGCTCTTAAGCACAAAGTTATATTCTTACCCCTCCTCCTCCAGAGCTTGGATTAGATGTCAATTCCTCAGAGAAGCCTTCCTTAATAGTCCTTGTCTGGAAGAGGGCCCCGCTGTCTGCTCACAAAGTATCTTGTGCCTTTTTCTCATGGCACTTGTCATAGATGGTTATTACTTATACATATGTGATCATTTCTTTTCCTCTCAACTATCAAGCCCTTGAGGGTAAGGACCACATCTGTATTTCTCCTTTTGTTTCCCCAGCATTATTACTTTGTCTGACACATAGTAATTGCTTAATAAATACTTATTTAGTGGATAGAAGCCTCATAGTAGTCCTCAGCATGGTTAGTAGTTGCACAGGATAAGCTCATGGAGAAAGGTAGCCTGGAAAAGAAGCCATTGTGTAAGTAAAGACTGAGTTCTCTTGTGAGTGACAGAAAAGATAGAATAAGAACCTCTCTCAAATAAAGGAAATTAATATATAAGCAGCTCAGGGATGGTATGGCATCTCCATGATCATCAGAAACCCTAATTCCTTCTATTTTGTTTTCCTTTTGCCATCCTCAAATTTAAACTTTTACTCCATGTCCAAGATGGCTGCTTGAGCTCCAGTCATCACTTCTGCATTCCAATTGGTGGGAAGCAATGAAGAGGTAAGAAAAAGAGGGCAAAAAGTGGATGTTAATTATTTCTTAAAGAAGGCTTCCAGAAACTGTCATATGACACTTTCCCTTATATTGCATTGGTCAGGACTTGGTCACATGGCCACACCTCATTATGAGAGAGGCTGAAAAATGTAGTCTGAATGCAGATAGCCCTGTGAGATAAAACCCAGAGGTTCTATTACTTTGGGGTAACAGAAGGGTACAGCAGTGTTGGAGAAAATTAGCTATCTTTGCCATGGTCACCAAAGACAGACATCTACCCTCTTAGGGCAATGGAGAGGAGATATGACAAGTGGTCATGTATTAATCAGCTATTGTCATACCAGTGCTGCAAAACAACCCACCCCAAAGCTCGGCAGCTTAAAACATCATTTATTCTCCCTTGTGCTTCTACAAGTCAGATAGAATCAGCTGATCCAGGAGGAGCTGGGCTGGACTTGACTCTTCATTGTGTTCATCGTGGGCTGTGCTCAGATCTGCTCCATGTATCCCTCCACAGGGACGGAAGAGTCAGCATCTACTTGGGGAGCATCCTCACTGAAATAAAAGCTGCTTTTGTTTCTGTTTTTCAATTTTTAATTTTGAAATAATTATATATTCACAGGAAATTGTGCAAAGATAGTACAGAGAGGTCCCATGTGCCTTTCACCTAGTTTCTCCCAATAATTACATCTTACTTAATTATAGTACAACATCAAAACCAGAATCTGACATTGGTACTATGCGTGTGGATAGTTCTATGTCATTTTATCACATGTGTAGATTATGTAACCACTACCGCAGTCCAGATACAGAACTATTTCACCACAAAGATCTCCCTTGCTATCCCATTATAGTCACACTCACCCCCCACCTCCACCATCCCAAACTCCTGGCAACCACTAATCTGCTCTCCATCTCTATAATTTTGTCATTTTAAGAATGTTATAAAAATGGAATCACACAGTATGTGACCTTTTTAGATTGTCTTTTCCACTCATCATAATACCCTTGAGATCCACACAAGCTGTTGTGTATGTCAATAGTTCAACCCTGTTGATTACTGACTAGTGTTCTTTGTTATGGATACACAGTAGTTTGCTTAACCATTCACCTATTGAGGGACATTTTGGTTATTCCCAGTTTTGGGCTATTACGTATAAAGCTGCTATGAACAACTGTGTAGAGAGTTTTATGTGGACACAAGTTTTCACTTCTCTGGGATGAATGTCCAGGAGTACCATTGCTGGGTCATATGGTAAGAATAGATTTAATTTTTAAGAAGCTGCCAGACTATCTTCCAGAGTAGCTGACTATGAGAGACCCAGTTTCCCTGCATCCTTGCCAACATTTAGTGTTGCCCCTATGTTTTATTTCAGCTGTTCGAATAGGTATGTGATGATATCTCATCCAGGTCTTAATTTGAATTAACCTAATGGCTAGTGATACTGGACATCTCTCTATGTACTTATTGCCATCTGTATATCCTTTGGTGAAAATGTCTCTTCCTGCCTTTTGCCTGTTTTCTAATCAGAGTGTTTGCTTTTTTTACTGTTGAGTTTTGAGAGCACTTGGTATGTTCTACGTGTGAATCCTTTGTCAGATATTCGATTTACAAATGATTCCTCTCTGTGTGTAGCTTGTCTTTTCATCCTCCTAATAGTAGCTTTTTCAAAGCAAAAATTTTGAATTTTGACCAAGTCCAAATTACCATTTTTTTTCTTTCATGGACCATGCTTTTGGTGTTACGTCTAGAAACTTTTCACCAAGCCCTTGTTTCTGAAGATTTTCTCTTACATTTTCTTCTAAAAGTTTTGTAGTTTTACATTTTAAGTCTATGATCCATTTTGAGTTAGTTCTTATATAAAATATGAGATTTAGGTTGAGGTTTATCTTTTGCATAAGAACATCCAATTTCTCCAACAGCATCTGTTGAAAAGAATATCCTTCATCCACTGATTTTTTTTAAATAACAGCTTTACTGCAGTGTAACCACAGATACAATTCACCTAAGTAAAATATACAACGCAATGGTTTTTAGCATATTTGCAGAGTTGTACAACCATCACTATAATTCATTTTAGAACATTTTCATCATCCCCTAAAAAAACTCCATACCTGTTAAGAGTCACTCCTTTCCTCACACCCCCTCCTACTCAGCCCTGGACAGCCACGAATCTACTTTCTTTTTCTACAGATTTGCCTATTCTGGACATTTCATATAAATGGAACCAAACAATATGTGCTCTTTTCCTTCTGCTTCTTTCACTTAGCATAACGTTTTCAAGTTCATTGTGTTGTAGCAAGTTCATTTCTTTTTATTGCCTGATAATATTTCATTGCATATGTCACATTCCAAATACCACATTCCATACTGCACTTTATTTATCCATTCATCAGTTGATGGACTGGGATTGTTTCCACATTTGGGGTTGTTTCCACATTTGGGCTATTATGAATAATGTTCCTATGAACATTCATGTACAAGTTTCTATGTGGACATATGTTTTCAGTTCTCTTGGGTATAGACCTTGGTGTGAAATAGAGTCATCCATTCTTATGTTTAACTTTTGGAGGAACTGCCAAACCGTACCATTTTATATTCCCACCAGCAGTGTGTGAAGGTTCCAATCTCTCCACATCTTCATCAACACTTGTAATTTTTTTCTTATAGCCATCCTATCTATGAATTCCTTTTGCATCTTTGTCAAAAACCAGTTGGCCATACTCGTGTAGGTCTTTTCTACATTCTCAATTCTGTTTCATTGATCTATACTTCCTATCTCTCCACCTGTGTAGAGTAACTCTTCCCACTTTATTCTTTTTTTTTCAAAGTTGTATTTAGTTATTCCAGTTCCTTTATCTTTCTGTACAAATTTTAGGATAATCTTGCCTAATCTACAAAAAGTCTTCCTGAGATCTGGATAATAATTGTGTTAAATCTGTATTTCAGAATGTGGAGAACTGGGAATTTTATTATGCTGAATATTCCAATCCATGAGCATGGTATGTCTCTCCATTTATTTAGATCTTCTATGATGTCTTTCATCAGTATTTTGTAGTTTCCAGTACAAATCCCATACATGTTTTGTTAGATTTACACCCATGTATTTCATTATTTTTTTGGTGATTGTAAATGATTCTGTATTTCAGTTTCCACATGTTCATTGACAGCACATAGAGATACCATGGATTTTTGTACATTGATCTTGTAGTTTGTGACTCTGATGAACCTGCTTAATAGTTCTAGGAGTTTTTTTTTGTTGTTGTTGATTCCTTGAATTTTTCTACATAAACAACTATGTCATCTGCAAATAGGGACAGTTTTATATTTTCCTTTCTGGTCTGTATACTATTTATTTTCCTTTCTTGCCTTATTGGGGCTTCAGTCTTTCACCAATAAAAATGATATCAGCTATAGGGTTTTTGTAGGTTTTATTTATTTATTTAGGAAGATCTTTTATTTCTATATCATGTTTATTTATATGTACATCTACATTTATATAGGAAGTTTATTTATATAGGAAATTGCCCTCTATTCTTAATTTTTGAGAATTTTTATCATTGATAAAAATTTTTATTTTTATTAATTAAAAATAAAATCCATTGATAGGATCATGTGACTTTTCTTCTTTAACCTGTGAATAAGGTGGGTTACATTGGTTGATTTTCAAGTATTGAATCAGCTTCACATCCCTGGAATAAATTTCATTTGGTAATGGTGTATAATTTTTAGACTATATTGCTGACTTCTATTTGCTAATATTTTGTTAAGGAATTTTGCATCATATACATGAGGGATATTGGTGTATAGTTTCTTTGTACTCTCTTTGTTTTGGTTTGGGTATCAAGGTAATACAGCTTCTTAAAATGAGTTGGGAAGTGCTCCCTGCCTCATTTATTTTCTAGAAGAGATTGTGTAGAATTAGTGTTACTTTTTCTTTCAGACACAAGTGTATTTTAAACTTCTGTTTGAAACTTCTCTGCTAATAGCCCATTGGCCAAAACAATTCACGTGGCTGTGCCTGATGGTGAGGGTGGGGAAGGATGACCTACCTTCTATTCATTTCACCAGAACTGAGCTCTTCACTCTGGGCTGCAAGCACCCACAGGCTAGTACGTGCTGGGTCTTTCTAGAACCCACATCTGTCTGGCTGGGCCCTCGCAGGAAGGACTTCTGAAGATGCTTCCTGTGTAATGGAGGTATGCTCGATTTAAGCACAGCGTTTAAATCAAACCCCCCAATGTACAAATGATACAAGGCTTTCCTTACAGAATAATCAGGATCAAATTTCCAGACTCTGAATTTAAAAAATAGGATTTAATCTACTCGGTGTGGTTGATTTCCATTTTCCCAACAATTTCATTTGCCAGCCTTTCCATGAGTGACTACTATGTTTGTGTCCATGAAGGACTCAGAGGAGTTTAGAAATCTGTTCCCCAAAGACCTCTCCAGCCTCAATACCTCCACACCCCATCTTCACCCTGCTCCTGCCCACACACACACCAGCTAAACTCACTTGGACCCCGGGGCCTTTGCACATGCTGCTCTCAGCCTCAAACACAGTTCTTGTTGCCCCTTTACCTGGCCACTTCCTCCTTAACCTTTGAGATTCAGCTCAGGGCGAGTGTCCTCCAGGAACTCTTTGCTGTCATCCTAAGTCTGGAGGAGGGCTCTTCTCTGGTCTGTCCAAGCACTGCGCTCAGGTGACTCAGCCCTGGAGTTGCCTCTTCACTTGTCTTTCTCCCCTGGACCATGAGCCCTGGAAGGGCTAGAACTGAGTGGCCATGTGGGTCCCCAGTACCCAGCCCAGAACGGGTTCTTGAAGGCTGATAGTTGAAGGCTTAAAAGTCTGCAGGCTTTGTGTTCCCAGCCTCTGCGTCAGATAATGATATGTCTCTGATGAGAAATCCCCTTCCTGAGGCTAGGAGGGGTGTGCTAGAGACACTTCTCTGTTCCCACCAGCCCTAGGCTCCTCCCTCAGAGCTGTGACTACTCCTTAGGGAGGAGAGAGCAGAGGAGATCCCGAGAGTCAAAGCATCCAGGGCACTTGTTCCTGGCAAGGTGTGGCCTTGAAGGTCAGGGAAGCCTTGCCTGGCATTCAAGGCCCTGCTCAGCTGAGCCTGAGTTCCCCTTGAAGACTCCCTTCCTGCTCTACCAAAGAGACTTCCTGTAGCCCCTCACTGTTCTGTTCAGCATCCTCCCTCATCCCTTTGCTTCTGCTGTTCCTACCACCTTGAATGCCTCTCCCTATTTCTCTGTGCTTTCCCAGTTATGGCCTTCCAGGCCCTTCTTCCCGGCTCACCACAGGCCAAGTCTGCGAGTCTGCGAGTCTGCGAGTCTGCAAGTCTGCACCAAGGGTCTGCTGTCAGAGAATTATAGCCAGCCTCGAATTTTCTATGAAATATTTTGTGGGCGTGAGTTTGGACCTCCTTTAGGGTGAGCTGGGAGCTGGCCAAGCTGGACTTCGCCCAGAGCAGTGGCCAGGAAGAGGGAGCAGATCCCGATCCTGGAGTGAGATAAGCAGCTGGACCCCAGCACTCCGGCCTGGCTATTTTTAGTGGCTGGTTCCTGGCAGGTCTGGCTTGGTTTGGGCCTGGAGGAAGAACAATTGGCCATTGAGGCCGGGTGGAAGGCATGACAGTGTATGCTGGGGGCCGGGGGCAGTGCTCAGAGGCAGGGGGACAGAGGTGGCCCGCCCCCATCTTCCCCTTGCGCTGACTGGCAGGAA
Organism: Camelus ferus; assembly: GCF_009834535.1. Classification (NCBI taxonomy): domain Eukaryota; kingdom Metazoa; phylum Chordata; class Mammalia; order Artiodactyla; family Camelidae; genus Camelus; species Camelus ferus. The sequence goes on from NC_045699.1 coordinate 56,986,004, forward strand.
AAGCTTCCACGGCGAGCTCTTTGTCAGACTTCCTGCGGGGCCAGGTGCGGGGCCAGCTGGGTGATTCCAGAAGACTGTCTTCACGAGCAGCAGCACCAGCACCATTTCTTGCGGCCTTTCTGTGGGCCAGACCCCGTGCTGAGCACCTCCTGTGCTGTCTCATTTTCTCAGCCTCATGGTACAGACGGAAACTGAGGCCCCGGCTCAGAGAGGCCAGTGACCTGCTCACACACAGCAAGCAAGAGAGGCAGTTGGGATTCAAACCCAGCTCCTCTCTGTCTCCTTCCAGAGGGCGGGACCCTGCAGAGCCTTCTGCCCCTACCCTCCCCCTCTCAGATTCTCTCTTGCCTAAAGTCTCTGACTCCATAAGTGACCTTGGGCACATCACTTGCCTTCCCTGGGCCTCAACCTACCCATCTGTAAAATGGAAAGGGGACTTTCTTGCAGGGCTGTTGAGGGTCAGAGGCCAGGTGGGCAGTCGACAGGTGAGCAGGGGCACTGAGCAGGGAGGGGATGTGCATTGTAAGGTCTCTCCCCTTTCTAGCATTTGCTGATTTTATAAGCCAATGAACCAAAGTTCTGTTCATCTCGGAAGGTGTTCACTCAGGAATTTCTCTCTGAACCTCTCAGGGTGTGGTGGGGACGAGGCTCTGAGGGCTGGACAGGTCCGCTCTGTCCAGTGTCTTCAAGGAATTCACAGTCTGTAGGGGGAGACGGGCCCACGCACAGATGTTGACAGCTCCATGAGGAAGATGCTTCAGAACACCTGTGAGTGCTTCCTTGGGCTGACACAACAGGCCTTGGGGCTTAACCAACAGAAATTTCTTTTCTCACAGTCCTGGAGGCCAGAAGTCCAAGATCAAGGTGTCGCAGGGCTGTTTCTCCTGAGGCCTCTCTCCTGGGATTGCAGACAGCAGCCTTCTCCGTGTCTCCACACGGTCTTCCCTCTGTGTGCGTCTGTGTCTAAACTTCCTCTACTGATCAGTACGCTAGTCCTGTTGGATTTGGAACCCCTCACCCCCCATGACCTCATTTTAACTTAATCACCTCTTTAAAGGCCCTGTCTCCAAATCCAGTCACATTTTGAGGTACTGGGGGTGAAGATTTCAGTATATGAACCTGGGGGGACACAATTCAGCCCAGGGCAATGTCTGTTTAAAATAACGGGCAGCAGCTGCCTTTGCACGTTGGCAGAGAGTGAATCTGTCTCAGGTTGGGTCCCTCCTGGGGTCTCCAGGGAGCCAGCAGGACAAAGTTCTTCATCATAACAGGAGAGGAAGGAGGGACTCAGGGGGGAGACAGAGAAATTTCCAGATGACTCTCAGAGGTCAGACCTCCCCACAAACCCCAGCTGGTGAGAGAGTCTCTGTGGTGAGGGATGGTTGACAAATTCCTAAGGATTACGCTGCCTGACTCTGACTGTCAACCTGTTTTGCACTCTGTGCTGGAATTGCTCTCTGCTGTCTCCAGAACGTCAGCAAACTCTGTTATCCAAATTAAGTCTCCACTGCAAGGCCTTGGGATAAGGGAGAGGTAAGGTGCCTACAGCTGGGATGGAGGGCAGCCACTGAGGCTGAGAACAAGGAGGACCAATGTGTGGACATAAACCCTACAAAAATCCACAGGAACTGGGGGGAGGACATGCCAGGCCGGTGGGTTGGGACTGGAGTTACCCAGACAGGACAGCAGTGACAGGAGGACTGGGGGCCTCCATGCAGATCTACTTAATAAGAAGGGACCTACACTGACCTAGAGGGGTGGGCATCAAGGAAGGCTTCCTAGAGGAGGTGGAGACTAGGGTGGGTCTTTAAGTGTGAGTCAGAGATTGCCAGAGGAGGGCAAGGGCATCCCAAGCACAGAATCCTGCGGGGACATGAGCCCGGTGTCTCTGCCAATCCTGGGTCACGTCTTGCTGAGTGGGCCCCTGTGCGCCAGGCACGGACTAAGCTCTTCCCACAGGTAATGGAACCCGGTAGCCATGTGGGTGGTCATCTGGCTATAGCCGGTGTGAGGCAGGCAAGGTAAAGGGGGGCAGGAGAGAGTGTAGCGGGTGCTGGTCAGGCCGAGAGGGCCTGGAGTGCTCGGTGGCATAAAGGACTTTATGCCAATGGAGGTAGGAAGAGAGGAGGGCAGGAGAGGCTTTGAGCAGGGGAGGGTCAAGTGAGATGGCCTGGGAGGGAAATGTCTGGTGGCATTTGAGGAGTCCCCGGTGGCCAGTGTAGGGGTAGACAAGGAGTGGAGAACAGGACCATGGAACTCAGAGAGAGGCAGCCAAGAGGTCACAGAGGGCCACTCCAGGCCCAGTGATTGGTGTGACCATCCGTTGGCATCTTGATGAAAGACTGGCCTATTCCAGGGAGGACTCCATGGTGGCTTTCCAAGAACTGCTGTTTCTCTTTCTTCTTCAGCTTCTCCTGGGGCAGGAGGGGAGGGACCTTTGGACCAATCAAGCGCTGCTGTAACTCGTGCTGACCAGGGCAGCTGGGGACAGGAACAGGACACTAGTGGATCAAAGTACCTCCCTGTGCCAGGCATGTGCCAAGTGCTTCACACACCCGCGCACGTGGTCCCCCAGCCATCCCAGGAGGCAGCTGTTGTTATTCCCATTTTACAGAGGAGGAAACTGATGCTCAGGGAGGAAGAAGGACTTGCCCAAGGCCTCTAGGCTGCGAAGGCCTTGAGTCTAGGTCTTCCGATTGGAAAAGCTCATCTCCCAAGAAGCTCCCCTTGGCTCCAGCTGGGCTGCCTCAGTTTCTAAGAAGTAGGGGGTGAGCCTCTAGGAGGATAGAGGGGCTACGTGGGTAAGAGGGTGCCTGGCCTGGCTCAGCTGCCAGGGATGGATGGAGAGCTGGGCCGGGGAAAGGCCCACATCCCTGCTGTGCCCAGTTCCGTCCACTGCCCACCCCTCCTTACACCAATTCTGGGCCTGTGTCTCTGCAGACATGAAAGAAGAAGCAATGCCCCACTTGGAGCTAAAACCCCACAAACCTGCAAGCCGCTCCTGTTGTCTCTGCCTGATGCCCAAAGCCAAGAGCCTGCCCTCTTGGTTCCAGGGACTTCCTCTCTCCTCGTGGCTGCCAGAGGCCTGCTTTCACCTCTGACTCCCCTCTGAGCCTGTGAACTCCTCTGAGAATATGGGGCAGTCATGCCCCCTTGATGGGTGGATATGAGAGGAAAGTGAGGCCATGTTTATAGAGAGCCCAGGTCCCTGATGCCAGCTCTGGGCACAGTCGTGGGGAACACTGTGGTCTTTGCTTGTTGGCTCTGGCCAGCCCACCATGGAAGGAGGTGGGAAGCTGGGCTTTGGGTCCCGCTCTCTGGGTAACACTTGGCCATAGGTTTCTCTGAACTCCAGCTTGTTACCTGTGTCTCTTTGGACTGGGATCTGGGGACTGGGTGTCACCAGAGGCAAAGTTTATTTCTGACATTGGGGCAGGGTGTGGTGACGAGCAAGATTGTAAAAGGGCCCCTTTCCCTTCAGCTGCCTTCTCTACGAGTTGTGCTTTTCCTCACAAATTGCCCTGGAACGATCTCAATAATGTGCTACTTTGAAGAGTGTGCCTGGAGGGAAGCAGGGACTCTGTCCCCAACACAGCCCTCCTCCAGATGTGCTGCTGGCCCCAGGACAGCATCACATACACACAGTGCACACAAAATGTTTCAGACACACACATCACACATACACAATGCCAACCACACCACAAATGTACACACTGCGATAATCACACAAACACAACACATACACACGCTCCACCACACCTGTCACACACAGAGACCACATCCACACATCACACACGTTTACACACGCACACAGCAGTAGGACTCTGGTGTCTTTAGCATCTTCTAATCGAGAAAATGTATTTCAACAAAAGCTCTATGAGTTCAGTGATACTAGAAATGATTTGCATCTCGTTCATCTGATAGTTTCTTGGGAAGCAGCCATGCAAAGATGCATCAAACACAGGCTTTATTCTGGTCCCAGATCCTAGGGATGCAGGCAGCCCAGTGGGGATGCTGTACGCCCCAGGCTTGGGGATTCAAGCATGGGGACCCCTAGTGCGGCCACCAGTCAGTCACCCTCTTCCAGTGGGATTTTTGGTCCCTCTTGCTCTACTACTGTCCCTCATCTAAATCATGGCTTCCTGCTCTGCACAGTACGGGCCCAAGTCTGTGTGCGTGTGTGTGAGCGCTGCTGTGGGAGTGTGTGTTTGTGTCTGTGTGTGTGTTGGGGGAGGGAGGCAGGCAAAGTGCTGGGCAGCCTATCTATGAGCTCATAAACCGCAGTCCTGAAGGATCCTCCTGCAGAGAAACTTCCCCGCCAGCTCCACCCAGAAGGCAGAGCAGATGGAAAATTGGAGCGAGCCCTCATCTTGGGTCAGGCAAGAAAATATTCTTTTTTCCCCTTCTCTCTAAAAATATGCTCGGGCCTTTTTTGAGTCTTGATGCAATAAAACCCAGCTGTGGCTCAGAGCGGCCCCCGCAGCCTTTGCCCAGGGAGAAGGAAAACAAAAACAGCCATGGGAGCCGAGGTCAATGCCTGTGTCCAGGCGCCTGGCCCAGACTCCGGCCACCTCTGACCTGGAATTGGGTCCCAAACAGGCACTGAACAGTCCCTGTCCGTTCGTCCTGATGTAGACTCAGGGCACCAGGCATCACTTAGCCCTTCTATTTGCCTGGTGCTGAGGGTGGGACTGACCAGAGGTGGGTGTGACTTGGATTCTGCTCCTGGGTATCTCCCCGTCTCCTGGAGGAGACAGATGGGCACTCGAGGTACCCAGAACCAACCTGAGGGAGTCCTCTGGTAGCCCAGAGGAGGGAAAGGCCACGTCCAGTTTGGGGAGAAGGAAGGCTTCCCAGGGCAGGTGACATTTGGATGGCCTTAAAGGAAGGAAGCCGGGAAGGGTGTTCTAGGAGAGGGGACCAGAATCCATGAAGGCTTGGAGATGGGTGGTGGTTACTGTGTGGTGACCAGAATGTAAGGCAAAAGTTGAGGGACACAGGGAGATCAGCTCGGGGAGGTAAACTGGGAGCCTAGATGCTGGGTGTGGTGTTGGGTGATAGGGAGCCATGGAAGGTGCTTGAGCAGAGGAGGGACTTGTCTAGAGGGGGTCTGCTTGGAGGATATTTGTAGGGGAAGTCTGGTTGCCTAATGGGAGCTGAGGTTTTGTTGGGGGGGGTCCCTTAAAGAGGGGGCTGTATCTTCTAGCTGGACTTCCTGGTACCCTGACCCATCCCCAGGGCACAGACCCCTCTGGAGGAGAGTGTGGAGAGGCGCTAGGGATTTGGAGCCAGGAGATCTGGCTTCTAGTTCTGACTCTGATGTGGACTCATGTGTCCTTGAATAGATCCCCGTCCTTCTTTGGCCTCTAGTTTCCCACCTGCACAAAGGGGCCGCGAAGTCTTTTCCTTGCCCTGGAATATCAGTGCTGGGCATGCTTATGATGGTCTGTTCTTCAGATGGGGAAGATGGGGGAAAAGATTGCCCACTGTCACCCAGCACGCCAGCTGGATGGGGACCCAGGCACCCAGGCTCTCAGGTTCCAGGCTCTGGAAGAGGGCTTCCTGATATGGATTTGTGGTTTGGGGGGCCCACTGGTGCTGCCTTCTGGCCACAGCTCTGTCCCCAGAAAACTGCCTCCCACATCAGCCTTGCCACAGGTAAGAGGTCTGGGCTAAGGTCGAGGTTCAGGGGACTTTCTTCCCCTCCTGGGAAAAGAGCTTCAAATAGTCCCAAACAGGGACCCTCATGTCGTCCTGTCTCATGTCCTTCATCAGCAACCATGTGAGGATGGGTCTGTCACCCTTTTGCAGAAGACAAAACTGAGGCTGCAGAGGCAGATGACTTTCCCCAAGACGTGCAGCAGATACAGAGCAGAATTGGGATCTGAGCCCTTGTCTGTCGGCCGCAGGCTGCTCTGTCATGGGACTCCCTCCTTCCTGCCCCCCGGCTCCCCCAGACAGACTCAAACTCTTGTTCACCAGATCTCAGGGCCCCAGCTGGGCACACAGTGAGTGCTCAGGAAATGCTTGTGCGATGGATGGATGGGTGGGTGGGTGGATAGATGAAAGGATGGAAGGATGGCCTGGGGAGAAAATACAGGCCAGGCCAGCACCTCCTCATCCAAAGTCCTTTCCTGGCCAGGAGAGATGCCCCCTTTTCGGCAACCCCAATGCTATGCCCCTTCAACATCCCCCAGTTCCCATGCAGCGACCAAGGAAGTCCTGCTCCCTCATCCCCCACCATGCCCAGCCCAGCAAGGTGGGTGGACCCCAGGGTAGACACTGGCTGGCGGTCAGTAATTATCTCCAGGCTGCTGGGACTGCCAAGGGTAGCTGAAGACCCCTGAAAAATAAGAAGGGGCCCCACAGTGGCGGATCAGCTAAAAGTCTGTTGGTTGCAGCCATGCTGCTTCCTGGACCAGCTGGATGCCCCCCACCCCATGTTTTCCGGAGCCTCTGAGAGGTGCCAGCTGCCTGGCGGCTCCTGGCAGCCCCTGGAGGCAGATGCCCTCTGGCATCGCGGCAAGTCTGCCATCCTCCTGGCCCTGGGCGCCTCACAGTCTTTCCCCTGAAGCCCCCCAGCCAGCATGGAATCCCCACCTTCCTCTGTCTTAGTTCGGACCCCTCCTACCTGCCAAGACTTGAGTTTGACCCGATACCACCCCTCTTACCTCCTCTGTAGCTTCTCGGAGACCCATGGCAAACTGGAGGCCCGGAGAAATAATAAGAATAAAGCCAATGATATTTTCAGTACAATTTCTCGAGCACTAAGTCCCAGGAGCAGTGCTAAATGCTTTGCCTTCGCTATTCCTTTTAATTCTCATAATAAGCCTAAGAAGTAGCTAATTATGCAGACTCCTGCCAAGAAACACAAGGCCCAATCCAAGGATTGATTCGGTGGGTCTCAGACTCGTGTGCACGTTGGAATCACCAGGGAGGCACCAAGACTCTGGTGCCCGTGGACTATCCACAGGGGGTGCGATTTAATTGGTCTGGGGTGTTGGCCTGAGCTTTGGAATTTTTAAAAGATCCCAGAAGATTCTAATGTGCAGACCAGTATGGGAACCACCAGTTTTTTTTAAAAAGAGAGTTTAATAAAGGCATTTTTTTTCCCCAAACAACTTTATTGAGGTAGAGTTAACACATGGAAGCCTACATATTTAAAATACATACTTTGATACATTTTTTTTCCCATCTTAACCATTGCTAAGTGTACATTTGGTAATGCTAAGTATATTCACATTGTTGTGCAATGGATCTCCAGAACTTTTTCATCTTGCAAAACTGAAATTCTGTGCCCATTAAGCAACTTCTCCCCGTTCCCGCCCCACCTTCCCCTGGCAGCCTTCGTTCTATTTTCTGTCTCTGTGACTTTACCTGCTCTCGGGACCCCATGTAAGTAGAATCATACAAGACTATTCTTTTTGTGACTGGCTTATTTCACTTAGCATTATGTCCTCCAGGTCCATCCACGTGTGTCAGAGTTTCCTTCCTTTAAGACTGAATAATATTCCACTGTGTGTATTACACCACATTTTGCTTATCCATCGATTAATGGATGCTTGGGTTACTTCCATGTTTTGGCCATCGTGAATAATGCTGCTATGAATATGCGTGTACATACACCTCTATGAGATCTTGCTCTCAGTTCCTTTGGATATATATCCAGAAGGGGTAATCCTGGAGCATACAGGAATTCTATTTTTAATTTTTTGAGGAACCACCATGCTGTTTTCCATAGCGGCTGTCCTGTTTACATTCCCATTAACAGTGCACGAAGGTTCCAATTTCTTCACATCCTCACCAGCACTTCTCTTTTCTTTCTTTTTTTTTTTTTTGATAGTGGCCATCCAAACTCCAGACTAGGAAAGTAATCGGGTGGGTGGGTGAGACACACGCCCAGCCCTCCGGAAGAGAGTCTGTTTTCAAGCACTTGAGGGGTACCGGTGGCCTCTGAGTGGCTCAGTTGGACAGGGTGGCTGCTTTCCTCTCCTTCCATCCCCCACCCCTGGGCTCCCTGTCCCTGGGGGCGGGGGCCTCACTTGTGCACCTGCAGCCCAGAAGTGCTCCGAGACTTGACCTGGGAGAGTCCAGGGTCTTGGACGCTCCCAAAGGGAAGGGCTCCTGGCAATACTGGGGTCCGGCCTCCCACGGCATAGATGGGAGGACTGACGTCCTGAGAAGGGGACTAACTTGTCCAGGGTTGTCCTGAGATGCAAGAAGGTGCCGGATACCAGCACTGCCGATGGTTGGCACGCTCTGAGCCCTCCCTTCCCACCCCGTCCCTGGAGCTCTGCTTGGCAACCACCCGCTACTTGCATTTTTGCAAAGTGATGTCATCTGCAGATAGTGGTTTTTCCGTTCCTGGTGGAGCAGGAGTTCCAGATATTGTGCTTTGGGGGAGGAGCTCAGGAGAGCTGATTGTCCACCCCTCAGGCATGGGGGCTGGGTAGACCCCCACCCCACAATCCTCCCACAGCCACGTCTAAGTTGTAGAAGCCAGGCCTGTGGTCTCAGACCTCCTGGTCTCCTGAGCCCTGAGTGATCAAAACCGTGAGGACCCCAGAGAGGAGGCCCTTTACCTCTTCCTTGTACAGATGACAGTATGAGGCCCAGAGAGGGCTGGGCCTTGCCCATGCTCACACAGCATTTAGAGGCAAACCTGGACTCACAACCAGGCATCTAATATCCCAGGCCACTTGCCCGTAGTTCAGGACCTCCCAGCCTTAGCACTATCAACATTTGGGGCAAGCAGGGTACAGTCCTGTGCATTGTAGGATGTTTTGAAGCATTTTTGGCCTCTACCCACTAGATGCCCCAAGCTCTGACAACCAAAAACATGTCCAGCTGTTGCCAAATGTCCCTTCCCACCTCCAGGAGAGAGCAAATCTGCCTCCCTTTGAGAATCACTGTCAGAATTGTGGAACCTGACAGCAATCACATTTTACACCACCCTCCACTTTTAGATGGTTTTTGGGGGGGGGGGTTGGTAGTAATAGGAAAGGCTAGGGAAAATTCCTTTTGTCCCCAGGAAGAAAGTAACCCTTCATCTCCCAAGCCCTTTAGCCACCGCTGTGGGCTGGAGAGGGTAATTGAATCTGAAGCCCAAAAGGCGCTTTGTCTGCGGACCCGACTCCATGTCAGACACCTTCAGGATGTTAAGGCCGCGCTGGAGGGGCCGGCAAGGGGCTGGCAAGGGTCCAGGACCTCCTCCTGGCTAGGAACACTGCTTCCTCTGATCACTTTTCTTGGAGCAAAACTGCTGATTTATTTTCTTGGGGAAATAAAAATAAATGCTGGCTTTTGTAATCCCATCCCGATCCCATCTGGAAAAATCAGGCTCACGGAGCTTGGCTCCCCAAGCTCTGAGGGCTGGTCTGGCAGAGCCTGGAGTCACGATGGGTGCTCGAACATCGGAACAGGCACAGCTGACATTTCCGTTCCCGTTACAAGTTTCCTTGGAATGTTAGCAGCCCTGGGAGGCTGTCCGTGGGCAGGCAGAATTTGGTGGAAAGAAGCCCCGGACAGGCCAGAAGCCAGCTGAGCTTCTGACTTGCTGTATGACTTCGAGTCTTCACTCTTTTCTTCCCTGGGCCTTGATTTCCCCATCTGTGAAGTGGGACGAGCAGTGTTTCCCAACATTGGACCACGTGGATCAGAATCACTCAGGGAATATGTAAAATGCACGTTCCTGATCCCCGCCCCAGGTGCCCTAAAATTTTATGAGCTTCCAATCTATTTCGATGTGTTTACCTTGAATTTTCCCTCCAGGTCTTAAGTTTGAAACACTACAGTACTACAGGGTCTCCTTTTCTCCCTTCTAACCAAGTGTGGGTGTCTCGCTTAAAGTAAGAGGGTAAAATTATGCGGTGGGTCAGGACTGGGCAACACGCCTGAAAATTATCTGCTTTCAAGCTCTTGGCAAGGTCCCTGAGGTCCTCAATCCAATTGAAGTCACTGTTAAAGCACTTTATTCCTACAATGATGAAACTCTAGCTGCTAGCTGCAGAGCTTGGTTTCAAAATTGTGCCATTTATTATTTTTGTTGGATTGACTTGTAAACCCTTGTGTAGTCATACATCATTTATAAATGCATTATTCCACAAGAATGCGTTTTCCAGATGAGGTTTATTTCTTCTGTGAAAAACTAAAAAAAAAAAAAAAGTCTTTCTTTTTTTTTTATATTAAATGGAAGTCTCTCACAACGTGTTACCTATTTATACTGTCTTAAGTGAAGGTCAGGGAACATAATTTTTCTCTTGATGCCCAAGGGTTGTCACTGTGAGCATCAACTATTATATGCTTGTAGGGACTCCTAAACCATGCGGTCGCTTGGCCTGGGCACAAAACATCCCCCAAGATGCTAAATTCTTGTGTTTGCTTTTAAAAGTTTTGTTTTGCCTTTATTTTTTTATTTTAAAACATTTCTTCTTCACGGCTGGTCAGCAGTTACTTCTTGCCCCTATCGTGATGACGCCCTCTAGTGGAAAACCAAGAACCCATGTGTGTTACAATTGTTTGCATTATAAGAGTTAACAATGAATGAGAAGATTCTCTCATGAGTTAAAGGCCAGGACTTTATATTTTGGCAGCTGGAAGAAGAGGGTAGTTTTTCCTTTGTAATTGAAAGCCAGTTTCAGATGCCTCTAATAGCTTTCTGGTTAAACAAGGAGTTCGTGTAGATAAATTTTTCCATGTAACTAACTTACATCCCAGGTAGATTTGTTTTGTTTCTGAATTAGAGATGCTTTGGTTTCCTCCTATTCTTGGAGAAGCTTCTCCACCCCTAGCCCGTGACATATGACCCAACTCACTGGCCACCTGATCTCACTTGGACCACTCAGATTCCCTGGCCAGGAAACAGGCAACTAGGATTCAGAACTGGAAAAAGTTACCTGTGGGGAGCTGACCTTGCAGGCCATGTGACTCAGGGGCTGAGACCATCATGGGGAGCTGCCCACATGGTGCAGAGTGAGCCCAGAAGCTAGGTGGTGGAGCCTCCCTGAGCAAAGATGCCGGGCAGGGAGTGTGGGGTGTGTGTGTGTGTGTGTGTGTGTGTGTGTGTGTGTGTGGTGGTGGTGGTGGTGGTAAAACACTAGGGTCCCAAGCCCCTGAAAGAAGGGCTTACTCTGGTGAAGTCACAGAAAATCAGGGCAGGGAGAGCCCTGACGGAGCCCTGGCCTCTCTCTGCATTTGGGAGACTGAGACCCAATGAACAAGACCACGCACCTTATTCACAGGAAGCATTAATTAATGATTTGAAAAGCCCAAGCTAAGCAAAACCCACATTTATTGAATCTCCAGACAATTTATTCCCACTGCACAGCCCTATGAAGACAGTCTAATTGCCCCCATTTTACACAGCTAAGGCTCAGAGATGTGAGACAACTTGCCCATAGTCACACAGCAAGTCACAAGCAGGACTCAAATCTGCTTCCAGAGCCCAAGCTCCTTGTTCTAAAGGGCACAGATGCTGAGTTCTGGAGCCAGGGATAGGTCGAGGAGGTGGGCAGGTTACAAGATGAACTTGTCCCATAGGATCATTCAGTAGGCACAGTCCTGGCCTGGTAATTAGAGCCAGCTGGCGCACAGCCTTGACTCCTTCCCCAGCCTCACTTTCCTCACCTCCAAAGGAGAGTTGGTTGGGTGTTCCCTGTGATCCCAGAGAACTCTGTGGGCTAAGTGTGGGACTAGCCTCTGGAGCCTGAAGCGGGAGGACCTAGTGGCAGTAGCTGACTGTCCGTCCGTGGTCCAGATTCCAAGGGACCAGACAGTAAGAGCATGGACTCTGGAGCTCGATGGCCTGGCTCCCCTGCTCCACCCACTACTACCATGTGGGCTCAAGGAAGTTAAATTAATGGCTTGGCCTCAATTTCCTCATCTATAAAATGGGGATAATAATGGTATGGACCCCAGAGTAAAGATTAAGTAAGTTAATACTTGTAAAGTCAGAGCAGTGCCTGGCACTGGTCAGTGTTCAATGTGTGTTTATTATGGGCTTCCATCCCCCACACCCACACTCTTGAGGGTGAGAAAGCTTAAACTTCCAGTCCTGCTGAACATCTACCTCCTCCCAGATGTGGTGGCAGCCCAGGGATGCAGCAGCTGGTCCCCGTGGGCCTGTTTCCTGGGCAGAGTGAGTCCATGATCACTCAGACGTGACACATGGCCTGGCAGCCCCCACTGGAACCGCAGGTGGCCAGTCCTGCGCTAAAAATAGTGCTTTCATGAATGGAGCCAGGCAGGGCCATGCTGGGATCCACAATTAGCATTTGTGTTAAAACCGACTCTCTGGCACTTCAGCCCAGTCCCTCAGCACCACCCCTTCTGTGCTGCTGCTTTAGGGAAGACTCACTCAGGGTTGAGGGGAGTCTGCCCGGTAGGGGAGGGGTGTAGGGGAAGGGTGTAGTGATGGGTCCTTTAATAAGTAAGGGGTCCAATCGTCCTATAACTTTGAGAGGTAGGAAGGAAAATCTCCCCTGATATAGAAGAAATGGAAGTTTCCCAAGTTCACAGCCAGGGGGCATATAGTCAAATTTGGGCTCTGGATCTGTGCCCCAGCCCAAAGTCTCTTCCCCTCCACCTGGTGCTACTATGGGCCAGCCTATCAGGGAGGGATCCTGACTGGGGTCAGGGTGTGGGGGCTGGCCTGAGCAGGCTTTCTTCTCTCCTTGAGACCCCGAGATGGGGTCATCTCATGAGGATCAGGGCCAGACAGGAGGATCCAGCTCAGGGAGCAGCAGAACCGGTGCTGAAGCTGAGCTGGAGGTGACCTGATGGGGCTCGAGGCGGAGGGCCAGACCTGGGATGGGCAGGTGGAGCAGCAGGTCCCAGCCAGCAGGAAGCCTAGGTGGAATAGTCTGGGGGTGATCACCAACCTGCAGTGGACTGGAGACTCCAGCATCCTTCCTCCTGCAGCAGGAGCCCACGACTGGTGTCAATGGGGCGTGATCTGGGTGCAGCAGGCAGGTGGGGAGACAGTAAGTGGCAGGGTAGGAGCTTAGGTCCCCAAAAGGGGATGCAGCCTGGCCATGCCACTGTCTTGCCAAAACCCTTTCCAGGGCCCCTTACTGCTTGGTCCTTCTGCTGCTTTGTGGTCTCTGTCTCCTCATGGTTTCTTCTGCCTTGTGGCTCCAGTGGGCGCATGCCTTCCACAGCCCGAGTTTCTCTTTGCTTTTCTTTGTGTATCTCTCAGCGTCGGCTCTCACTCCCAACCTCTGAACTGACACTCAGTGCCCCCGGAAGAGAGGACCTGAGTGGTTAGGAAGCACCCACCAGGACAGGCCATGGATTAAATGAACTACTAGACGGTGAGCTCTCAGAGGGCACAGCGCTTTGGAATAAATGAGGACGTGGGGCTTTTGGCCCAGGGCCCCAGACAACACTATCCTTTCCTAGAGATGGATTAGGGGCCCCAAGGGGCATGGAGAAGGATGAAGGTCCATTTTACTCTGCTCAGGGACCTCTTTGGCTCCTTGTTAAGGAGACTACCTTGAACTCAGAAGACACTGCCCTTCCCTCAACCCTCAGAAATACTCACGCCCGAAGAAGGATGGTCACAGCCCCTGGCTGGAGAAGAAGCAAGAGATGAAGATAGTGGCCCTGCTCCTTCCAGGCTCCTCAAGCTGGGTTCCATGTTGACCCAAAGTGAATTTGGAGCAGGGAGGTAGCTTTTAGAATTTGGAGAGTAGAGGCCTTTGGAAATTTGAGGATCTTGGAAATTTCAGAGATTTCAGGATCTTTAAATCTTGGAATTTAAAATCTTGGAAATTTTAAAACCTTAAAATCTTAAAAGTCTTAAAAATCTTAGAAATTTTAGAACCTTTGGAAACTTAAAATCTGGAGCCCTCTTAGACTATTGGTTTCTTTTGACATCCTGGAATGGAGAGGGATTCAAACAGTGGGTTCTTCCGATCTTAGAGTGAAAGGTGCCCTTTTGGTGTAGAGATGGATATTCACCCGCAGGCCTGACCCCTCTCCTCCCACCTGGTCTTGTACAGTCTTTCATTTCAGATTTTAAAAATAAAATTGCATTGATCATCTTAAATGTTTGATGTTGTGTTTCTTAAACAAGTGATGACCATATTTATTGCCTTATTGGATTTAAAAAAAATATGATTGTTGCCTCTCAGATTTTTTTAAAGATGATTATTCTTCTCACATCAAACATTCACACTGGGATTGGATGTAGAAATCACCTCCTTTTACTGGTGGGGAAACTGAGGCTCAGAGACGGTACAGAATTTTGTTCAGAGTCCTATGGTGATTCAGAGACAGATCTGGGCGTCTCGGCTCCTGCATCTGAGCAGCACTTAACTGCCTCCTCCGGGTCTGCCCAGTGACCCTGTCCCCAGGAGCTGCCCATCCACTCAGGCTGAGAATTTTCAATGCCTTTCCACAAAGTTTTCTCCCATTTCCAAGTTTCCCTTCCGCCAAATGGGGCCAGGGACTCCTGAGCCAGACCCAAGCCCATGTGCCTGGAACGTGAGATGCTTGTAAGGAGCAGAGATCCTGCCAGGTGACTTCCAGCAAGCAGGATCCACGAGGAAACGAGGAAACCAGAATCGCCAGTGTAGCTCAGCCAGGGCTCTCGGAGTCTGGAAAGCTCTTTGGCGAATCAGAGGGTTGTTTGGATCTGGGTACTTTGTCTTCTGCAGTAGCCTGCTTTAGTGATCACCCGCCGGCCCATCTCTGCCTCTCCCTCCACCTGCCGCTGTCGCCTACTGCATCCTCGCCTCTCCTGTCTCAGAGTTTCTGTTGCTTTGCGGCCTCTCTGCCTCCTCGTGGTTTCTCCTGCCTTGTGGCTCCAGTGGACGCATGCCTCTGCAGTCCCAGAGTTTCTCTTTGCTTTCCTTTGTGTGTCTCTCAGCTTTGGCTCTCCCTCGCAACCTCTGAACTGATGCTCACTGTTCCCCCTAAGAGAGCACTTGATTGGTTAGGAAGTGCCCACCAGGACAGGCCGTGGATTAAATGAACTCTTACACACGGTCTGTGATTTTTTTGACACCAGCTGGGTGTCCAACAGCTGAATTCAATTGTGACACTAACTCCCGGAGTTAGTGCAGACCCCATAGGTTTGAGGCTCAGTCCCACAAGACGATCTTCACTTAGGATGCCAGTCACAAGTCCCAAGGACCACCTGTGCTCCCAACTGGCTGTGAATTCTGGGGTTCCCACAACCCTTCCTCAGGTTTCATGATCTGCTAGGGCGGGAAACTCAAGAACATGCTTTACTTACTAGTGTCAGTTTATGATAAAGGATACAATTCAGATACAGCCAAATGGAAGAAGACGAAATACGGCAGTGGGGCAGAGGTGGGTTGGGTGCGTGGGATTTCACAGATTATCCAGCCCTCTTCCGGCCTGCCATCCTCCCTGCAAGTAGATCTATTCACTGACCAAGAAGCTCTCCAAACCTGTTGTTTAGGGGGTTTTGCATTGAAGTTTCATTACGTTGTATGTAGGCATGGTAGATTCAATCCTTGGCCATTGGTGAGTGAATTCCATCTTCAGCGTGTTTCCCCTCTTAGAAGGTGGGAGTGGGGGTGAAGTGAGCCAGCCCCCATCCTGAACTGATCAAGAACCGCCCCCACCATGGGTCATCTTATTAGTATGCAAAAGATAATAGATTTCAAGGAATTTAGGACCTCTGCGCCAGGAACCAGGGACAAAGACCAAATACTAGTTTTTTTTATTATACCATATTGATCACTCCTCAGCCACAAGCCAATGACTCTTGGGTCAAACACCCACGTTGGTCCAGGCAGTTCTGGCCAGGGTGACAGGATGGCTCAGCGTGGTATGTGGTGGCCCATGTGTAAGTCGTTCAGGTTAAGCATGGACGGACGTGGCAGGTGACAGAAGTGTCTGGGCAGCTGCTGGTGACTCAGCCTGGTTGGTGTAGGGACATGCGGAGCAAGAGTCATGTAAGTGTGCTATCTTCAGAAATCCTCCCTCCCCTGCTCCTTTCTTCTCCTCATTTCTCCTTTGTTATTTTAATTAACACGTTGGAAGAAAACAATGGTCCACGTTTTTAGCCATCCTGCAGATGTCAATCAGTACAGTCCATCCCTGCTCCTATCCTTCCCTTCCACCCCACACCTCTTCCCTCTCTCCTCAAGACTGCCCAGTCACTCAGGTCTGTCGTTAGTTTCTGAAACAGCAAAGCCTTTTCCCATCACAAGGGTGTCGTCTCTGATGTTCCCGCTGCCTGGAATGCTCTCCCCTGCCTCCACCCTACCCCTGGCTAACTCCCCCTCCCCAGGCCTCCCCAGCCCTTCGCTCTGAATGACATGCTCCTCCTACGTGTGCCCCTTGCACTTTTCCTTAATAATACCCAACAGCCTTTCTAATGATAGACGTCTTAGCATGATTACTTACTAAATCACTGGACTGTGCTCCAAAAGGCAGGTATTGGATCTGTTTCGTTCAACACCATACAACAGCACCTAGTATAAGCCTGGCTTAGAGATCTGCCAAGGCTTATGTGTATGTGTGAATTAGAAAAATAGAAACAACTTGAATATTCAGTAATAGCCAATTAAAAATACATGACAGTAATCTATCATGGAATTTACACAGCCACTAAAATCACAATTTAAAAGCGTACTCATGCTCTGCATCATTAGTCATTAGGGAAATGCAAGTCAAAAACCACAATGGGATACCATTTGGTATCTCACTTGGATGGCTATAATTAAAAAAAAAAAAAAAAAAGAGGAAAATAACCAGTGTTGGTGAGGATGTGGAGAAATTGGAATCCTCATACATTGCTGATGGGAATGTAAAATGGTGTCGCCACTGTGGAAAACAGTCTGGCAGTTCCTTGAGAAGCTAAATATAGAATTACCATAACCCAGCAATTCTACTCCTATGTATAAACCCCAGAGAAATGAAAACATCTGTCCACACCAAGCCTTGTAGTATACAGATGCTCGCAGCAGCATTATTCATATCCCCAAAGTTGAGAAAATCTAAATGTCAATCAACTAATGCAGAGACAAAATATGGCATATCCGTACAATGGAACATCATAGAAAGGAAGGACTGTTACATGCTACCACGTGGACGAAACTTCAAAGCATTATGCTAAGTGAAAGAAGCCAGACAAAATTCCATTTATATGATCCCATTCAGATGACCTACACAGAATGGCCAATCCACAGAGAGAAAGTAGATTGGTGGTTGTTAGGAGCCAGGGGAAGGGGAGAACTGGGACTAACCACTAACAGGTATCAATTTCTTTCTGGAATGATGGAAACGTTCTGGAATTAGATTGTGGTGATAATTGTACAACATAGTGAATATAGTAAAAATCCTTGACTGCATACTTTAAGATGATGGATTTTATGTTATGAGAGTTGTATCTCAAAAAATTAATTAAAAGTGTATTCCATGATAGAAGAGAGAACTCATGATGTATTACAGGGAAAACACAGGGTACATAATCCCGCTACAGTATGTACCGTAGTCCATACATATCAAAGTTTCTGCAGATTATTAGAGAAAGAGAGAGAGTAGCAGGTGCTACTTAGATATGTAAGAAAAGTGAAGTTTGTCTCAATTTTTAAATTGGACCAGTGGAAATTCAGTCTCATTTGGGGCTCCTTCCCTCTCCCCTCTGTCCAAACTAGCCAGAGAGCCCCCAAACTCCTGCTTCTTTGGGGGTGGGGGTTGAGGGAGTTGAGGGTGCCTGGGGTTCAGCCCCCCCTAGATGTCCTCACAACCACCCCCTCCAGGCCCCGCCTCCTTCCCTATTGGGAAGCCCCTCCCTCTCCATTGTCCTTCCCCTCCCCTCCTCTTCCCCAACTTCTCCCTGTTCTTAAGGCCAAAGCCCTCTCTCTCTCTTTCCCTCTAGGACACTTAGCACAAAATCCTCTGTGAGCTCAGACAAGGGCAGAGGCAATGAAGAGGGGAAAACAAATTATCCTGCCATATATGTGAACAGAAAAAAAGACTTTATACTTTTACAATGTTTGTCTCTCGGGTGGAATTATGGGCAATTTTCATTATTTTCTTTATGCTTGTTTGAGTATTTCTGCAATGGCTCTAGATGCCTTTATTGATGTAAAAGAGGATTGAATAAATACTCTCACCTACTATCTAAAAAGACCCCAAACTTTCCTCTCCACAAAGCCAGGTTCCCTTCAGTCCTTCCTCCTCCCCCAGCCAGTTCCAATCAGAGTGGAAGAGATGCTAAATGTTTGGACAATAGATAGCAATGCCCGCATGGGTGGAGTGAGCGAGGTCAGTGAAATTTGCAAGAAATTGACAGAGAATGCCATGACCCTTGAAGAGCAAACATTAAGAGAAAGGAATGGGAGAGAAGATTTGTGAGAAACGTCTTTGAAGAAAGCTTTTGTGTCGGGGGTGGGCCATGAATGGGGCCAGGGTGTGAGGGGGGGCGGCCACCTCCTTCATCTTGAAATGTTGCGGAAAAATGTGTTACAGCTTGATGTTACAGCTCAGTTGTAACAGCAACCTGGATCCGGGTGAGAGACCAAGCAGCACTCCGAGAGTTGGAGAACTCAGGTTTATTACGCCAGCCAGCCCAGAGGAGTTAACACTCCAAGCTCTGGACCCCGCCAGTAGGTTTACACAGGCCTTTATAGGCTGCCAATTTTATACTTTGCAACATCATATGCAAATAAAGTATAACAGAAGTTGACCAACCAGGAACAAGCTTTGTAGAAACAGACCAGTCAGGAGTGAGAGAAATAACCAATCAGGAGTGAGGGGAATGGACCAATCAGGAGTGGGAGAAATAACCAATCAGGAGTGAAGGAAATAACCAATCAGAAGTGAGCTCAGAGAACCAATAGAATTTTAGGGTTAAGTAAGCCGTTTCAGAGGCAAAAAGTGAGATAGAGTCTCTGGGCCAAGGGGCCGGATGGTGTCGACACGAGAGTAGTGGCCCTGTTTGGGGGTCCTGCCGGTCTTTTTACGGGGCTTCCCGCCTCAAATAAACCACCTGAAGAGAGCTTGACTAGTGTTCCCTGAAAGTTGGGGGACGCTGGGGACTGGAGAAAGCTCAAGTGGCCTCTGTCGGGAGAGAGGGTGACCCTCATTTCAGAGGGGGTGCCCTGAGGCCCATGTGGGCGAGGACAGCGGAACAGCAGCCCTTCCAGTGCCTGCCCTGGCGAATCTTCTGGAAGGGGTGAGGTCTTGGCGGGGGAGCTCTCTGTATAGGAGGGCAGAGGGAGAGCACTGGCCCACCTGGGAGCCTCGGACACCGCCATGAATCTGCCCACAAGAAAGACAGCTGCAGGCTCAGAGAGCATCAAGCCAGCTCACCACAGAACCAGCCAGGTAAGAACGTTCCTTCTCTGCTGCTCAAACCCAGCTAGATAGAAACTACAGCCGGACTGTGGGGCTTAGGGGTGGCGAGGGGAGAAGCTGGCCACTGCCCCTGTTTCTGAACCAGAACAATCTACACGGGTCTGGGCATTCTCATGACTATCTCAGAAAGACTGTCCTTACCCCAGATTGAGCAGGAAAGTTGCCTGTTCCCAGAGTCACCCTCCTGACTGCATTTTAAAGAGATAGTGAGACGCAAAAATCAAGTTGTGTTTTTAATTAATTACATCACGTGTGACCTGTTCAACTTGCTGATTCCAACAGCATTATTTTCAGCAGCTGCTGTGAGCCAGGCACGGGGCTACTCACAAAAGTACACCCATTTTGCTTCAGAACCATCCTAGGGGCAGGCACCGCCTTCCTGATGATCCAGAAGGAGAAACTAAAGCCCAGAGCAGTTAGAGGACATGTCCTCTGTCACATAGCTAGTGAGCAGCGGATCCGCTGGCCTCTGTGACACACTGGGCAGGCTTGCCTCGTCTGTGAAATGAGAATGCAGTGGTTACCTGGCAGGGTCACATAAGGTTTCATTCAGGGGCGACTGGTGGTGCTCTGCACACAGTAGGAGGTGCAGTAAAGGTCATGCCCTTTGGGGACTGCCCTCTGCCCCACCCCCAGGTGCTGTGTCTCCAGGTGGGACTGGAGCTGTGTGTGTGGCCTGGAGGGTCCTCATGTCTGGAGAGCATGGCTTGCTGGCACATACTGGCTTTTTGATTCTGGAAATCCTCCCTTCTCCATGGAAATCCCCCCCACCCTCCATCCCTGGGCAGCTGAGAACAGGAACCCCATGGCAAGACTTGGGGGTGGCGGGGTGGTGGTGTCCAGGCTCTGGGGAGAATAGCTGCCTCTCCTGAGAGCTGCCTGGGTGAGGTCTGGCTGGCTCGCTCTTCCTCAGGCCAACGCCCCTGCTGACTTCACCTGACGCCAATGTTTCTGGTTTACTGGGAACCAGGCAAAATCCATGAGTCCTCAGCATGTGAGAGGCTGAGGTTTTCTCTGCTGTGGTTTGCCTGGCACCCTGCTGGCCCTTCCAGAGGGGACAAGTCATTGGGTTTGCAGAGCTCTGGGTGAAATGAGAACCCTTGTTCTCTGGCTCCCCGCCTGGAGGCAGAACGGCCTCAGACTCACAGTGGGGCAGTAAGGGGGCCAGTTCTCCTGGGCCAGGCCCTCCCTCTGGAGGCAGGAGGCCTGCGTTTCAGCCTCATTGGCTGTGTGATCTCAGGCAGAGCTGTCTGCCTCTCTGAGCCTTGTGAGCTCGTGTGTGGAGGAGAAGAAAAATAATGCTCCCTCTATCCTTCTGAGTTCTTAATTGAGACCCCTGTTATAAAAGATATTAATAAGAGAAAAACAGAAGTTTATGAACATGTAAACCTCATGACCACATGGGCCATACCCAGGAGGTGGTTTAGAATTCAGACTGAAATGCCATCTTAACAGGGAAAGGGGCTGGAGGATGCTGGCTTCTTAGGGGAGAGGAGATGATTTTTAAGAAAGATGAACGGGCTCTTAGAAGAATAAATGGGAGGCATGATAGTTTGTGACGAAGCTTGTGTGGGTGTGGCATCGACTTCTGGTCTCCTCTCCTGGGTCTACACTCAATCCCCTCTGGTTGACAACACTCGGGGAGGAGACTGATGACAACTGAGTTCCTATTGGAGGATCTGTCTTGAGGCAGATAAAGGGAGTTCAGAGAAAGCCTTTTGTTGCATTTTCTGCTTTTTAACTGTCTACAACTCAAAATAATCTATATGCCAAAGAGACATATTTTAGAGTGGAATATTCTGCTACTCTTCATGAAAAATGAGAGATGTAGTTTTGCACTCAGTGTGTGTGAGTGTGTGTGTGTGTGAGAGAGAGAGGTGGCGGGCTTTGGAAATGGGGGGGGATATTTTCGGCTGTCACAATGATGGAGGTGGGGTGCTATTGGCATACAGAACCTGGGTTTCCTAAATGTCCTGCCCTGCACAGGACAGTCACACACAATCACACGATGAGGGCTGGCTGCGTGTCATAGAAATTGTAGGCAAAATTTTCCAAGGTCGGAGATTTTGATATTTTAGGATCATTATTGGAGAAAAGCTTGTTGCTACTTAATCTGAGGAAGAATTTCCTTGAGCTGTTATGGTTATCATCCCTGCACCCACCAGATATCAGGCATGGTGCCAAGGAATGAAGACCCGTCATAGGCCCCGCTGCCCTGTAAGAGAGTGGGTCTAGTTAACTGGAGCGCCCCCTGATGGGTGTGACTGTGGCAAGGTTTGGGATGAAGGGCTGAGGGCAGCAGAATTCCTATCCCTGACCAACTGGCATTGAGGGGCAGGGGGAGGGGTGTGGGATGGGGGAGGAGAGAGGAGACCCTTGTGGGTAGAGTGCCTGGCCCTTGGGAGGCAGGAGCCAGCCCTATGAGGCAACTCAAACAGGGAGAAATTCTTGGAGGTGTGGGGCTGGGGAGAAAAGGATGCTTAAAAATGTTTAATAAAATTGTGTTCTGCAGAGTAAACATTTTTCTGCATCCCATCTTCAGTTCAATCCAGCGCATACCCACAGATGCCTGGGGGGATGGGTTTTTGCCGGTAATTGAGGAAGGGGCTGAGTGTTGCAGCTCAGTCGGCGCACCAAGGAACTGAGACAGGGCTCCTGGGGCTATTGAATGATCCGCGCTGAGCCACCTCTGAGAAGTTTGGAAGCAGAGAGGCCATGAAAAGGCAAAACGCTCCTGCTAAAATCTTGGAGAGGGCTTCAGACTGGAAGGAAAGACTCCTGGCGATCCAGTAATTATCACCCTAATGATAACTAGCATTTACTGAGTGCTTACCCTCAGCAGGTTTGAAGAAGCCTGTATGACAGTCGTTAAACAAGCAGGTTTCCAGTTCGGGTTACCTGGGTCTCAGTCCCTGCCCTGCCCTTTCTACCTGTGTGGCCTTGGCAGCTGACACACGCTTCTCTTAAGTGTTGGCTTCCTCATCCTGCGAAATGGGGGCAATGCCAGTGCTTCCCTTAGAGGTCAATTAAATAACGTACCCCACATAAGGCACGGAGCACCGTCCATGACACACATGTCTCAGTAGAATCAGTGGTTGTCGTGATGATGGTCACGATGCTCCGTTATCTCCAGGGCGGGGAGCTGGCCGCTGACACTGGGTTTGTGTGTGTCCTCATTTAATCCTCACATCAGTTCCAGAAGGCAGATATTTTAGCCCCCATTGTACAGATGGAGAAATGGAGGCTCAGAGAGGTAAAGCGACATTTCACTGAGGCAACACAGCTAGCAAGCACTGGAGTCGAGGTTTGAACTCAGGCGTCTCTGACCCCCTACCCCTGCTCCTTCTGCTCCTCCAGGCAGCCTCCAGGATTGACCGGCAGGGGGTGAGGTGCCTTGGTGGGTCCTGAACGCCCTGTCAATAGGCAAACTGGAAGTGGGTTTTCTGCTTTGGGCAGGAGCACAGATGATTTCTGGCTGTAGGATTCAACACTGTGGCTCAATTTTAGGCTTTGGGAAGGGCTGTGGGAATTACTGGTGAGCTTCCAGGCCTGGCTCACAAGATTTGAGAGCCAAGGGGATGCTAAGAAGGGCCGCAGACCGAGAGGCCACTGTGCTGCTGTTTATACACGGAGATGGTGCACGTTCATGCGTGTGCGTGTGCACGTATACACTGAATCAATACTGCTTTCTTTTTTTCATCAAGAGCCCTGGCCCTGCTGGTGTGGTCACCTCACAACAAATAGTCTGCATTCAAGGTCACAGGTAGTGACGCAGGATGTTGGCCTAAAATGCCAGGAGGAAGTTGACAGGGGATGCTGGAGGCTTGCTGACCACAGTGTCCCTGACATTCTTTATGCAGAAAGCCAGACCCTTCTGTTCTCTGGGGCTGGCCAGAGAGAACCCTGCCTCGGGAGTCAGTGGAGTGAGAGCCCCACGGGTGGGCCCAGTGGCCTGGGGGCAGGAGGCAGTGAGTCAGGAACTGGCTGTGCCACCAACTCATTGGGTGACCTTCGCTTCCCCCATCCATACAAGAAGGGGGCCTGGGCTGCCTCCTGGGCAGTGAGGAGGGTCCTGGGTGTCTGACTCGAGTTCCTTGGAATTCCCCAAGCTGCGAAGGCTCAGGAATATTGCCCTAAAAGGCCTGGTGGGAGAATGACTAGCCCAAAGAGGCATTACTGCATCAAAGAAAAGGAAAGCTACTCCGCGCAGAAATTTCCGGGAGGAAAGGTACCAGGGACATTCCCTGGTTGGGAGTGGGGATGGGGGCACTTTCTTCCTGCTGAGGGCATGTGACCTCTCAGGGGAAAACGAACAGCTGCTCCCACCTCAGGACAGAGTGTGAGAAAATGGGCTGGATTTAAAACAAGAAGGATTAAGGTTAGACACTTAGTTCAACCAGAGAAAGCAATCACTTGGATCCTCTTACTCAGAGGAATTCAGCCTAAAGTTGTAAACAGGTTTAACAAGGTTTAGAGAACTCCACGGAAACTGCACATGAATGGAGGAGTCTGGAGAAATCAGCAGGGAAGTTCTTAGTATTGGCCATATTCCTGGTATTGTGCTGGGTGTCTTGGCAAGGGGTAGCTGGTCCCTGTTCCCCAGAAACTTGTAGCATGTTGCTGGAAGAAAGAGTCTGAGACCCGGTCTAAAGCCAAAAAAAAAAAATCAAAGTTCAAATCCAGGACGTAATATTTATTGAGCTCTTGCTGGATGCTAAGCCTTGTGCATGTATAAGATCATGGAATGCATGAAAACAAATAGTATTAAATAGCCCTGTCTTGTGGAGGGAGAAGTGGGCTCAGAGAGGTTGCATCCTGCTCTCGGGGCCACACAGCTGTCAAGCGGCAGAACTGGCTTTCCTCAGTGTGCCTCATACTCCCATGCAAGATGCCCAAGCAGGGTCCTTTCTTGTTCCTTCTCTGTGCCAGGGGCTGGTCTAGGGACAGCAGGCCAGCCCCCATCCTAATGAGTTTACCCTCCATGGCTGGTTTAGAGGACGAATTCTTGCTGTTGGAGATTTGGTGTCTGCAAACCCATTCCAGAGGCATTCAAGGCAGTGAGATGCGCAGGCAGTGGGTGCAGGGGCTCAAGGAAGGCGAGATTAGAGACGGCACCAGGAGGTGAAGGTTTTTATATGGGAAGGCGGTCAAGCTAGGTGAGGATCAGTGTCTCTAACTCCAGGATCAGGTCACAGCAGCTGGAGATCTTCAAGGATCCCCTGGCTGGAGCACCAAGTGAATGCTCTCCTTGGAGACAGGATGGTAGGGTGGTTAGAGGCACAGGCTTTGGAATTCAGCAGATCTGGACTCATCCAGCTCTAGTTCTGTGTGACCCTGGACAAGTTACTTGCCCTCTCTGAGGCTCAGTTTCCCCAGTTGTTAAACAAGAATACTCTCTTTGCAGGGGTGTTGTCCCCGTGCTTGGCACATCATGAGCACCCCATTTATGGGGCTGCTGTCATTGTTATGACTGGGCAAGTCTTGCCTCTGCTCGCTCTCTGGTCTCAGTTTCCCAGATAACAGGACGCCCTCTGAGCAGCTCTGAGAGGCCAGGGCTTCGACTGAGACTCTGGGCAGTGGCTGACCAGGGTCCGATCCCCACGGAGATCAAATTTCCAGCCCCTCAATGGAGCCAAATAAACACAGGGGAGACAGCGCGGCTCCCTCAGCCGCCCACTAACAATCAGATTCCTGAGGCCACTGCAGCCGCGGCTGCTCACTCTGATTGCGTCTGGCTCCAGTGTCCCTGGGCCCTGCTGCTGTCACCCTCATGAGACCCTGGGGTTTGGGGTGGGAGTGAGGAAGAGGCTGTGCAAGCCAGTTTTGTGGTGGCAGTGGCGGCCAGGGTGTCCGCTTCTTCCAGGAGCAGATGGCTTGTCTCGAAGTTTTCCTTCCCATCTCCCTCCTCCACTCGGTTGGTGACTTCATAGACCACTGAAGCTACTGACAGATGAGATAGAGCCCAAGATGCTAAGAACACTCCATTTCTCATCTCCGTAACTCCTACACCCCCATTTATCCAAGGCCAAGGACAGTGCCCCCAGTTTTATAACCCCCAAATTCTTCTGTTCTGACTTTTCGCTTTCCAAGAGAAATCAGCATGTATTTACTGAGCACAACTATGTACTAGGCATTGGTGAGCAAGGCACAAAATCCCAGTCTTCAAGGATTTTACCAGTTCTGTCTGGTGAACTCCTATCCAGTCTTCAAAGCCCAGCTCAAATATTCTCTTCCATTTCTCCATGCTGCTCACCTCATGTCACTTCTTCAGTGGGTCTCTGCACATGGCCATGCAGGCTTTTCAGCAGCTCTTTGGAGGCCAAGCTCCCTCCCACTTGAGAAACTTCATGGCTGCTGCCCCCTCCAATCTCTCCTACTCACCATTCCCAAGCAAACTGTACTCACTCTTCAGAACTCAGGGTCCCTGGACTTTACCTGCAAGACCAGTAAGATCGCTCAAGACCCCCAAGGCACTCTGTCAGTTAAGCATGTACAGTGTGTTTATTTGATTCCTGTCTGTCTCCCTCCCTGGAATGTAAATTCCATGGGGGCAGGCAGTGTGTGTCTTTGTTTACATTTGTCATCTCGAGTCTGGTATGTGGAGGACTCTCAGTATGCATCTGCTGGATGGACCCCTCCTCCATGAAGCCTTCCCTGATTTCCTTAGGCACAGTCTCTCTCCTGCCTCTATGTTTCTCAACATTTTCTTTCTTGTCTTGCTTTGTTTATGAATTTTATTATTCTGGAATATTTATACACATAGAAAAGTGCATAAAATGTATGTACAGTTTAACAGATAATTTTAAAGCACTCACTTAACTACTACCCAGGTCAAGATATAGAACATAATCAGCAACTGGAACTGCCAGTGCACCTTTCTCTCTCCACTAGTTAGCCATGATTGTGAGTTTTGATCATTTCTTGCTTTATTTTATAGTTTTGCTGTCTACAAAGGCATTCCTAAACCACCGAGTTTAATTTTGCCCATTTTTTGAACTTCATGTGCACAGAATCATACTGCACATATTTGTGTGTGTGTGTTGGGCTTCTTTGGCTCAATATTATGTTTTCAAGGCTCATCCTTGTTGGGGTGTATAATTACAGTTCATTCACTTTCTTTGAGTACAGTTTTCCATATGTATGACATCATTTATTCATTCTACTGCCAATGGATATTTTAACTGTGCTGCTATAAACTTTCTTTTTTGTCTCGTGGAGCACACGTGCACTCAAATTTTAGGGTATGTACCTAAGACTGGAATTGCATTGCATCAATTTTATTAAATAATGCCAAACTGTTTTCTGAAGTGTTTGTACCAATTTACACTCTCTTACCAGTGAAATGAGAGTTCCCATTGCTCCATGTCCTTGTCGACACTTGCTATTGCCAGATTTTTAATTTCTTCCAATCTAGTGGGTATGTTGTTGCACCTCATGGTTTAAACGTTCATTTCTCTCATTACTAGTAACCTTGAACATCTTTTCATCTTGTTACTAACCATTTGGATTTCCTTTTTGAGGAAGTGTCTTTTCCTTTCTTTTTCTTATTGGTTGCAGGTATTTATTCTGGATACGAGTTCTTTGTCAGACCTGTGTTGCAAATATCCTCTCCCACCCTGAGGTTTACCTTTTCACTCCTTAAATTACATTTTTTGGGGTCAGATATTTTAAAATTTAATGTATCAATTTTATCAAACTTTTCCTTTATGTTTAGCACTTTGTGAGAAATCCTTCCCTAGCTTGGGGTCATAGTATCTTTCCAAAGTTTTATAATTGCTTTTCATACTTAGGTCTGAAATCTACATGGACTTTTATTGTTGGTGGTGTTTAGTATGGTATGAGATAGTGGTAAGGTTCATTTTTTCCTTCCATATGGCAATCCCATAGACAGCAGCACTTGTGGTAAACACTGTCCTTTCCTAGAAACATCATTTTTGCCTCAAGTCAAGTGTCCATCTACATCTGGGTCTGCTTCTGGATTCTGTTTCATTGGACAAGAACGGAATGTGTCCATTCCTGTGCCGACATCACACTTTACTGCAGGTTTACTTTTCTATACTATAGCTTTATACAAGTCTTGATAGCTGGTAGAGCAAGTCTTTTATCTTGTTACATAGTCTTTCCTTTGTTAAGAGTATCTTGTCCCTTTTAATTTCTTTTTTTTAATTAAAAAATTTTTATTGAAGTACAGTCAGTTACAATGTGTCATTTCTGGTCAGTGTCCCAGTCATGCATATACATGCATATATTCGTTTTCATATTCTTTAATTTCCATATATATTTTAGAATCAGCCTTTCATGTTCTACTAATACACGCGCGCGCGCGTGCACGCACGCACGCACGCACGCATACACGCACACACACCCCCCCTACCTCTCTGTTCATCCCTGAACTTTCTGTATCCGTCCTTCGCAGCACTTAGCACTGGGTGATAGATGTCTGTGTGTCTAACCCTTTGCTCCCCGCCCTATCCAGACTGTGAGCACACTCAGGGCAGGGACTCCGACTTCATTTCTGCATCCCAAGGCCTGCCTTCCTTGTTGAACGAAGTGGAGGATATACTTGTCTTACACACAATCACCTAAAAGGCCCCAGGGAGTGAGAGCAAGAGATGAGAATGAGGATGGGAGAGAAATTGAACTCAAGGCCCCCAGCAAGGCAGCTGTCTCACCCTGCATTCAACCAATGAAACTATAGTCAGATCCATGTTGGAAGGAAGCTGGCTGTGTTGGATGTACCAATAGATGTTGTAGGATATAGGTTTCCAACATGGCACCTCCATAAAGGATTTTCAAGGATGATTTTAACTATGCCCGGTGTTTTCCTTACATCTTGACCTGAGAACAAACTTCTATTTATGTCAGAGCCCTGCCTAACCTTCTGTGGCACCAACCGCCCCATTAACAACTCTTTTGCAAGCTCCTTGAGAGCAGGTCTGTCTCTCTTTCCCTGAAGAGCCTTTCCAAGGGACTTGGCACATTATAGGTCCTTAGTAAAAGCTGTACTTAGGATTAGTAAATGTTGCTAACCTGCCTTCCACAAATGTTTTGTTCAAAGAACTCTTTTAAAAAGTAACTTTTTTGAGACAAGCAATAAAATGCATTCATTTAAATGTAGTATGTTTTGACAAATGTATACACCCGTGTAACCACCACTGCTATCAAGATATAGAACATTGTTGTGTATATGAGTAGTTCATTTTTGGTTGTGGAACACTGTTCTATTGACGGGATGTACCAGTTTGTTTATACAGTTACCAGTTGATTGACATTTGGATTATTTCCAATTTGGAGGTATTACAGATAATACTACTATGAACGTTTATGTACAAGTCTTTACGTGGACATTTGTTTTCATTTCTCTAGGATAAATACTGAGTCATGTGGTAAACATATCCTTATCTTTATAAGCAACTGCCAACCTGTTTTCAAAGTGACGTTTTATATCCTTACCAGCAATGTATGAGAGTTCTAGTTGCTCCATATCTTCATCAGCACTTGGTACAGTCAGTAATTTTAATTTTACCCATTCTGGTGAGTGAGCATCTCATTGCCATTTGTCTTTGCATTTCTCCAATGACAAATGATGTTAAGCATCTTATGGGCTTATTGGTTACTTGTTTCTGTACTTTTGTGATGTATCGGTTCAAACTTAAATTTTAAAAATTGGATTTTTTTTTTAAGTGTTGATTTGAAAGAGTTCTTTATATATTCTGGATACAGGTTCTTTGTCAGAATATTGTGAGTATTTTCTCACAGTTGGTGGCTAGCCTTTCTATTTCTTAACAATGCCTTTAAAAAGAAGTTTAAATGTTGATGTATTCCATATTTTTGATGCTATTGTAAATAGTATTTTTATTAATTCAGTTTCTAAATGTTCATTGCCAATATATAGAAATACAATTCATTTGTGAATATTAACCTTGTCTCTTAGCAACCTTGCTAAACTCTAGATCTAGTAGCTTTTTATTAGGTTACTTAGGGTTTTCTATGTATACAATTACGGGTTTGGTTTTTTCCCCTAATAAAAATTGTTTTATTCCTTATTTTCCAACATATTTTTTTCTTGCCTTATTGCACTGGTTAGTACTTCCTATACAATATTGAATGAAAATGGTGAGAGTGAGCATTTTTATTTGTTCTCAGTTTTAGTGAAAAAGTATTCAATCTTCACCATTAAGTAGGATTTTAGATCTAGGTTTTTTTTTTAAGATAGATAATCTATCAAGTTGAAGAATTTCCTTCTATTTCTAGTTTGTTGAGAGTTTAAAATTATTCATGAGTGTTGAATTTTATTCATTTTTTCTGAATTTATTGAGATAATTATGTGGCTTTTCATTTTTAACCTGTCAATATCGTGAAAATATTAGTGGATTTTCAAATGTTAAACCAACTTTGCATTCCTGGGATAAGAATTGATGGGTTCAATTTGCTAAAATTTAAAGGGTTTTTCTCTCTCTGTTTATGAGGGATATTGTTCTGTAATTCTTTGTTCCTGCCCTCCCTCCATCCTTTTTTCTTGTATCACTTCTGTCTAATTTTGGTATCATGGGAATGATGACCACAAAAATGATAAGCTGGGAGATTCTTCCTCCTTCTATATTCTGCAAAAATATTTGTGTAAGATTAGTGTTATTTCTTCTTTAAATGTTTGATAGAATTCACCAGTGATGTCATTTGGGCTTGGAGTTTTATTTGCGTGAAACTTTTTTTTTTTTTTTTTTAAGAGTGAAAGTGGATTTATTCAGGGAGATAACACACTCCATAGACAGAGCGTGGGTCTCAGAAGGCAAGAGTGGGCCCTGGGGTCATGTGAAACTTTTAATTACAAACATAATTCTTTAATAGAAAACTAAGATTTTCCACTTCTGTTTGGGTTAGTTTGGGTATTTTGTGTCTCAGGGCAGTCAGTCTCCTTCCCTAAGTTGCCACATCCCAGAAGTGGAGCATTATAGAAAGCAGCTCCCACACTCACCCTGGGCCCAAGGCTGCCCTTGGTGTTAGGGATGAGGCTCACAAGACAGACTGAGATCTCGCTGACCAGGAGGCCACTCCATAGCTGGAAAGTCACACTCCCTGCTTAGAAGGGCAGGTCATTCTGCCCTGGGGGACTCACAGGCCTTGCTCTACTGTCCTTCATTCTTAAAATAGATTCTAAAGCTGTCCTGTGGAGTGAGGCCCTCTGGAGTTTCAGAACTAGAAGATCAGAGCCTGTGGGTCCTGAACCCCTGTGGGACAAGAGTGGGACATCAGTGGGCCAAGCCAGCCTCCGCCTCCCGGGTTGGATTCGGCCCATCAGCTCCCCGTGGGGCTTCCAGCTCTGCCCCTGTCTTGTGGCCAGAGGCTCACTGTTTGGGGCAGTATATTGGAAGTGAGGTCTTGAACTGGACCTTCTTCATTTTCTCCAACATTAATGTCAATAATAGTACAGCAGTTCCCCGCTGATCGGCTGTTACAGTTACCTGTGGTTGACAATGGTCCAAAAATATTAAATGGAAATTCCAGGAATAAACAATTCATAAGTTTTAGGTTGCACACTGTTCTAAGCAGTGTGATGAAATAATCTCCCACTGTCCCTCTTTGTTCTGCCCAGGACATGAATCACCCCTTTGCCCAGACCCTTAGTCACTTAGCAGCCATTTCTGTTATCAGACCCCGTGTGGTAAGTATCATGATGTTTGTGTTCAAGTCATCCTTATTTTACTTAATAACGACCTCAAAGCGCTAGAGTAGTGATGCCGGCAAGTCACGTAAGCCAAAGAGAAGACGTAAAGTGCTTCCTTTAAGGGAAAAGGTGAAAGTTCTCGACTTAGTAAGAAAAAAAAAAAGCAAGAAAAAAGTATACTGAGATTGCTAAGATCGATGGTAAGAACAAATCTTCTATCCATGAAATTGTGAAGAAGGAAAAAGAAAATTTTGCTAGTTTTGCTGTTGTACCGCAAACTGTGAAAGTTAGGGCCACAGTGCATGACAAGTGCTTAGTGGAGATGGAAAAGGCATTATATTTGTAAAATAAGGGATTCTGAAAGAGAACGAGAAAGACCACATAACTTTCATACAACTTTTTTTTACAGTATATTGTTATCATTGCTCTGTTGTGTTATTAGTTACTCTTAGTCTTTTACTGTGCCTAATTTATAAATTAAATTTTATTATAGTATATATATTGGGTTTGGTACTATCTGTGGTTTCAGGCATCCTCTGGGGGTCTTGGAATGTATCCCCTGAGGATAAAGGGAGGGGGGTTACACTAATAGTAATAATAATAGTAACTACAATTTACTCGGTGTGTACAATGTTTAAGACATTTTGTATATCTTGGCTCATTCAGGTCTCATGATGACTGTGTGATTTGGTAACATTACTGACCCATTTTACAGATGGGTAACCAGAGAGCATTGGGGTATGTCTGAGGCTGCAAAGTAGAGATTTGAATTCAGGCCTAACACTGGAGCCAGTGCCCTCATCCACCACCAGGCCCCAGCTGCCCCTCGTTCTCCCCTCCAGCACCCAGGGCCTGGACCAGATCTCTGGGTCTAGACCTGCCTCCCTGCTCTTTGGCCCTGTAGGGTCTGCATCTGAGTAAACCACCCAAGGCCTCTTAGTGCTTCCTCTTCCCCATGAGCTGACCCCCCGTCACTCAGTGACCGCCCGCTGGCCTCTGGTTCTGGCTGCTGCTGCAGGGCGGGGAGGGTCCTGGGGGAGCTGGTAATGACGCCCTCTCTGGGGCCTTTGCTTCTCCCTTAATTGAGACCCGCCGTATCTCCAGCCCCGAGAGCCCGCGAGGCCATGGGCCAGGTCCTTGGCAGAGCAGCTGGCTGAGGATGCTGAGTGGAAGCAGATGTGCACGGACCACGTCTGGCTCGGTGCTGGGGGGCCCTCGGGCCTGGGAGGATGCTGGGATGTGAGGGCTGGGCTCACAATGAGGGCTGGATTCAGGATGAAGCTGCCTCAGAGCCGAATATTTTAATCTGTTCGGTTCAAGAATGAAATTAAGTCTTCATCTGTGTTGTTCTAAGCCATAGGTAATTAGAGATTGAACCTGACCTCTGGTGCATCTTATGGATGGGGAAACTGAGGCCCATGGCAAGGACTTGCTCAAGGTCCCCTAGCACTTTGTGAACTATGACATGCTGTACAAATTAGGGTGCTGATTGGGGTCTCCAGCCTCCTACTAGCAAGGTGTGCATCTTTCTTGTGTGACCTGAGTGATCCAAGAGACACCTCTGACCCTTTAGGAAGGGGAAGATAGCCAGGGTCTAGCTGTTCAGTCAGGCAAACTCCTGCCCCAAGACCACAGTGGGCTCCTTAACCACTCGCTGGCAAACAGATGCATCTCCAGAGGCGGGCCTGCCTTTCTTCAGCGACATTGCTCATGGGGTCTTTTGAGAGAGACAGCTCTGAACTGGGAATGGGAACCCTAGGTTCAAGCCCTGAGTCTGTCTCTGATGTGCTGTGTGACCTTGAACAAACCACCTCTCTGGGCCTTGGTTTTTCCATCTGAAAAATGGGATAATAATAAACTATGATCTTCAATGCAGCAGAGAGTATATTTTGAAAATCTGGACCCTTGCCCATTTCTTGAGAGCTTCCACAGCCAGCTCTTTGAAAACGGAAGAACAGTATTATCACTCCCTTGTGGGGAACTGATGGCTCAGAGAGGTGAAGTGACTTGCTCAGTGAGACACAGCATTTGTGAAGCAATGCTGTGGGGTTGGATGGAGGTGTCTTGATTTCTAGTTCTGTGGTCATCACGGTCCTCTGCCTCCCCCTACATGGGGACAGCAGCTCTGGGGTCCTCTACCACTCCTCATGAGGAGCTGAAAATGACAGCAAGGCCCAAAGCATTGTAATTGCCTTCATCCTCCTGTCAGAAGGGGCTTCAGAGGTTCAACACAGTGCTTGGCCCAAGAACCTCCTCAGCATCCCTGTTGGAGAGGGAGGTCAGCCAGCCTCTGCTGGGATAGCTCCTGGACAGCACGCTCTTGGCTTCCGGGGCAAGGTTAGCACTGCAAGGAAGCATCATCGACGTGGGCTGAGACCTGACTTCTTGTCCAGATCCCACCTGCCCCCGACTCAGAGCTGTGCACAGGCTGCTCCCCAGACTGGAGAGGCCCAGCACACCCTGGAAATGGGCCCATCTGATGATGCCTGGTTCTGAGAGCCTCCTCCTCCACTTGCCTGGCTCCTATTGCAGGAAGACCCCTTCCCTGAGGCTGTGGTTGCCTGCAGCAGGCAGAACTGGCCTCTTTCTGCCCCCTGGCAACACCAGAGAGGCTCCTAGCTCTGCCAGCTCTTCTCCTGGACCTCTTTGGGGCAGGGCTGAGATTTCTGGGACAGGCCAGCAGGATGACTCCATGGTTGGGAAGTCAGGACACTTGAGTCTGCACAACACTGCCAGTATCTTGCTATGCAATCTTGGACGAGTTGTTTTCTTTCTACTGGCCTTAGTTTTCTCATTTGTAGAATGGAGATGGTCGTAATCCCTGACCAGCAGGGCCTACGGGGCTTGTATAAAACCTAAATGGCAGGAGGTTGGAAGCGAAACCTTTGCAGACTAAAGCACTGGGTACGGTGAAGACTGTGTGGCATGACATCGTCTCACCCAGGGGTGATTCTGGACAAATCTGAGCCTCCCGGCTCCCTCCTGAGGCTGTGGGTGGGTCCTCAGGCAGGAGTGCGGGTCCTGGGGCTGCACCAGGGAGGGGGGACAAGGCCATGGGATCAGTAGGGTAGGAAAAATATTCTCTTCTGATGGCAATCCAAAGCATTTTTTAACATGTTGAAACAAACATGGATAGGTTACGGAACAGAAGATAAAGCACAAGGCTGAGGAGACACTGAGGCAATGGCAGACTTGGTCTGGCCTGGCTCTGCATCCTCCCCCCGACCCCCACTGGTGTGTGTCCCAGGCCCTTCCTGTAGAAGAGGAACTTGAGGGAGAAAGTTTTTGTGGCCCTGTAATGGCACAAGTCAACCCAACAGATGGAATTTCTGATTAACATGCCCCTTCCTCTGTCAAATTCTGCTCTTATTTATTATAAACATGCCATTCAGAAAACCTGGGTTAAATATCTGAGTTTGTTTTCCTTCCTTGGAAATGGTAGTTGTCACCATCATCATCACCATCACCATCACCCTCATCACCATCATCATCGTCACCCTCTTGCACTGGCAGATATTAAGATCTGCTTTCCTGGAAAAGCCAGACTGGAACAATGCTGGTCTCACCTGGAAAGGCTGAAGCTCCGAGAGGTGCAGGGCCAGCCCTCAGCCAATATCCATAGGCACACGGATGCCCTGGGGATCGTGTTGGAGTACAGATTCCCACTCAGAGGCTTGCGTCTCCAGTAATCTCCCAGGTGAGGTGAATGCTCCTGGTTACCTCCAGCTGGTGATGGATTTGGGTTGGCACCAGCCTCCTCCCCTGCAGCAGCCACCCTCTTCCTTCCTCCTGCCCTTCAGTGTGACCTGGAAAGCACTGGGTGGCCTGGGACCAGGCTTAGGTGGTGCTGCCTCCAGAAGGACCAAGCCTGCTTATCTGCCTGTCTGTCTACAGAGTTTGAAAATTAACACAGTGCGACCTCCCATGTTGTGAGTGGTTCAAGCAGGAACCATTGATGCGTGCTAAGAACACGAGGTGAAAGTTGTTGGGGAACAGGATATTCACAGTCTCGAAGCATCGCCCCAAAGATTACTTACTCACTGCAGAGGGGAGCGTGTTTTGAGGCTGGAGAGGCCTGGCTGTCACCACTTCTGGGGCCACTGGGCTGCCAGCCATGAAGCGATGATAGGTTGACGGTGTGTGCCACCCTTGATGGAAACATTTGGCCTGAAGCTGACATGGGAACCCCGTGGGACATTCCGCAGGACATCTGGCCCAGATTCCTCAAAGGATCTAATGTCATAAGGAGTGGAAGGGGGAAGGCATGACAGCCAAATGCCACACGTGATGCTTCATTGGATCCTGACTGGGGAAAAATAAGCAGCCACAGAGCAGGTCTGGGGGGCAGCTGGGGGAGTGTGAGTGTGGACTTCGTGTCGGGTAATTTGCCTAATTCGTGTTGATGGTCTTCGGTGTGGGACCGTGTAGGACAATAAGGTCCTTGTTCCTGGGAGAGGCATGCTGGAGCTTTTGGGGGTGAAGTATCCTGAGTGCCACCTTACTTCTGGATGGTTTGGCAAATGTGAGGGGGTTATATGTGGAGAGAGAGACAGAGACAGAGGAGGAGGGGGAGGAGAGAGAGGAGGCGTGAGAGTGGTTAGATGTTAAAAGCTGGCGGATCTCCATGAAGGATATTCTTTCAACTATTCAGTGGGTTAGAAAATTTTCCCCCCAAATGTAAATAATCGTTTTTTAAAAAGGCACTGAAAAGCCATACTTTTTTTTTACGGAAGTCTCTCTAAGAGATACAAGGACAGGATTTGCATCACAGAAAACTGTCTTAAATGTCCTCCTCACCCACCTACCTCTCAGGTCTCACTTATTATAGAAACCGCTCCTCACAAATCCCCCTTTTCTCTCTTTCTGAAACCCTCTTTTTGAAGGTTAGCCAATTGAATGTGAAGTCTTACTCTGGCATTTACATACTCTGTGGTCTTGGCCAAATTGCTTAAACCTTTCTGTGCCTCAGTTTCCTTCTC
The DNA here is from genome assembly GCF_009834535.1 of Camelus ferus. Taxonomy (NCBI): domain Eukaryota; kingdom Metazoa; phylum Chordata; class Mammalia; order Artiodactyla; family Camelidae; genus Camelus; species Camelus ferus. The sequence continues at coordinate 57,021,986 of NC_045699.1, forward strand.
TGTAAAATGGGGGAGAATATTGCTACCTACTGGCAGCGTTGTGGTGGGGATTAAATGTCATCGTCTGCCCAGTGAACACCAGGCCAAGAGCAAGAGCTCAATAAATGACCTGACTGCCCACGGCAGGTTGTCTGTGGCCTTTTTGGGATGCTCGCTGAGTGAGGGCCGGTCCCATGGTGGCTTCTCAGGCACTTTGGACTCTGCATCCCTTGGTGGGAAGCCGGACATCCCTGCTGCTCAGTCTAGATCACGTGAGATGTTCACAGGGAGCCGCCCGCTTGTTTGGGCATTGCTGTATGTCTTTCTGCGACCACCAGGTGGCGGCATTTAATTGCAGGTGCTCCTCTCTCCCTGAACTTTCTTCCCATGTTGAAATGAAGGGGCCACCCTGAGCCAGCTTGAGGTCCTGCTGCACCCATGGTGGACTCTGTATGAGTGAGAAATACGTCTTTGTGGTTTTAAGCCTCTTGGATGTAGAAGTTGTTTTGTTTCCAATACAACCGTATCTATTCCGACTGATAAAGCAGGGTTGCCCTGTCCCCGGCTCAGGGTCCCTGGAATGTTCGTCTAGAGGAAGGTCAGTCTTAACTAGAATTTCTCAATCATCTCTGACTCCCAGCCCATGCTCTCACCCCGTTAGAAGCTTCCAAGCTCAACTCTGCAGTCCCCAGCTGTCCCCTGCCCTGGCCAAGGTCCACTGAAACACGATCACAAAGAGGGCCATCTCCTTTCCCCAAATAGGCTCTCATTGGCCCCTTGGGCTACAGGGCATTTGGTCATTGTCTAAGTCTAGACATCGGAATTAAAATCTCTTATCAGCTCATAACTGGGGAAGTTGGGGCAGGCAGTATCAGAGCCAAAATTCCTCTGCCTCAGCACAGCTGCTGCTGCTACATCAGAGATGAAGCTTATTGGAAGGGAAACCAGGGATGAGGGAAGGAGTCCTGGACCGGGAGCCAGAAAGCCTGGGCTCCAGCCATGGCTCTGCTTCTCACTGCATGATCTCAGGGAGTCTCTTCCTTTATTTGGGCCAAAGATTAAAAAGATCTGCAGTTTCCTGCCTCAGGGCCTTTGCACAGGTTATTCCATTTGCCTGAGAGCTGTCATCATCTCCTTCCCTCATCACGTCTTTAACTCCTGCTTAGCCATCACATCTCAGCCTGAAATACAGGGTCATTGTATTCCATGCATTCTGCTCACTGCCTTAGAGCACACACTTGTTTGCTATAATTACTTTAATTAAAGTAATTACTTTAATTATTCGTTCAGAGACTGTCTCCCCACTAGGCTCTGAGCTTTGTGAAAGTGACAATTTGAATGTGACCCCATCAAGGCTTGGTGAAGTATGAGTGATGTGTGTGGATCTGACCTGTGAGAGCCTCCCTGGAAGCCTGGGCATGGAGGGACAAGGGTAGCATTTCAAGGCGCCCAGCGCATCGCTCCCAGATACTGCAGGAGGGTCTCTCTCTTCCAGTTCTCCTTGGCAAGGGTTAAGCGTTGCTTAAGTGATTTGGTCCTGTGCTGCCCCCTAGTGTCCATTTCTAAAATTACAATCCCACACCCTCTCACTTGGTGGAAGAAACTGCCTGGAGGGGGCTCTCACTGCCTTGTCTGTTTCATTCCTAACAGCAGCCTTGTGAGACCAGGTTATTATTGCCCGTATTATGAATGAAGAAAGCCCACATCTTTTTGTTTATTTGGAAAATATTTATTGAGTATCTATTTTTTGTCAGGTATTTGCTAAGAGCTAGTAGTTCACTGCTGAGCTAACCTCATGAAGCTTACATTTAGGTCTGTGATGGGGAAGGAAAACAGTAAACAAGTAAACACACAGAACTGTGTGTGTTCCTGAGTGTGTGCACGTGTATGCTGTGTGTGTTTGTGTGTATGTATGTACACATGTGCATGTTCGTGTGGTTTTGTGTACACATGTGTATGTATGTGTTTGTGTGTGTATGTGGGCAGCACGTTGGTGGCCCAGATGTTAACTGACTTGTCCAAGGTCACAGAGATGCCACTGGATTTGAACCCAGTTGTAACGATCATAGCTGATAACATAAGCCCTAACTCGGTGCTGTGCCAAACTCAGTGTTCTTTACATATGTGTTCATTTTTTTCATCTTCACAACAACCCTATCCTCATCCCATTTGCAGATGGAGAAACAAAGCACACAGAGACTAGATAACTTGCCCAAGGTCACAAAGCTCCTAAGTGGTGGAACCAGGACTTGAACCCAGGTGCTTTGGCTCCAGAGCCTGTCTTCTTAACACTGTGCTACACAAACTCTAGGAGTTTTGACATTCAAGGCTTCGAGGATGATGGCCGCAAACCCAGTGCCACCCTCTCCTCACACCCAAGCCAAGAAGGCTCAGAAGAGCCCATCCTGGTGAGTCCCCTGTCTCCAAACCATCCAAGATGGCTGAGTAGCCTCCTGTCCCACGACTTGGAAAGAGTAGGGAGGAGAGATTGCCATGAAAGAGAAGGAGACTAATGGGCTGGCCAAGAGAGCAGGACCAACCCTGCTGGGCTGTGAGGGGAATGGTTCGGGTGCAGAGAGCAGGGAAGGCTTCTCGGAGGAGGTGAGAGGTGGGCTTGGTCTAGAAAACTGAGTAGGACTCAGACGTACAATTCTGTGGGAGGGACAGAAGCAGAAAGAGGTGAGCTGAAGCTCAGAGGGAGGAAGAGAGAAGCTGCTAATGGGCTCCGGGCTCTGAGCCTCAGGGCTTGCCCGCCAGGTGAAGAGCTGGACCGCCTGTGAGCTGGGGGCCCTGGAGGGGAAGGACACAGTTAGGTCTGGACTTCGGAAGAGCTTCTGGCTGCAGAGTAGAGGCTGGGGGCAGTGGGACCTGAAAGACGGAGACAAGGTGGGGGCTGTTGCAGGCATCCAGATGAGAGGGGCAGGGACAGCCACGGGACGGAGATGAAGGACTCACAGGGGCGGACGCCAAGGTCGGTTTTGGAATCAGCTGACCTGCCTCCCTCCCTTACCTCCCTGACTTCCATTCCTCCAGTTTTCCCCTTGCTCACTCCTCTCTTTGCTCTTGCTTTGTTAAAGAAAAATTATTCTGACATTTGTTAAAATGGTAAAGAGTTTATTCAAGACTATGGCGACAGGGGAGAGAGACCGAGCCCAACTCGGAGTGCAGCAAAGGCAGCTGGGGAGGAGGAGACGGAGGGGTCTGTGGATGGAAGGTTACAGAAAGGAGCCTTCAAGGGTGGGGAAGTGCTTGCTAAACTGGCCTAACAGGACTCTTGCTAAAGGCAGGCCAAGAACTTGGATATCAAGGGTAGGGGGATTCTTGCTAGACTGAGTTAGCAGGGTTCTTTGCTAAAACGTGTTCACATACGTGACCAGGCATGTCCGCACACTTGCACACACAGACATATACACACGTGCCTACACACACAAGAACTCATACACACGCCCCCACAACACCCGCCCACACATAGGTATGAACGTGTGCACACAATAATACACCCTGCCCACACAACGCACATGAGCGCACACACGTACTTACATGCACTTCTGACACCCTGGCTGACCCCCTCCTCCCGTGGCCACAGCCCGGTTGCCAGGGCTCCTTGGGTATCTGTAGACTCAGGGCCTGAACTGGTGACCCCCAGTGATCCTCTGTTGCCACCTTGTGGCCACTTCTCAGATGACAGCACATAGGAAGCTAAGGCCTTTCCCGGTTCCAATCCCTAGGAAGCCCCCAGACTCAGTCCTAGGAAACCCTTAGCCACCCCAGAGCCTTGCCCACCCCAGAGCTCTTGGTTTTGCCAGTTGTTGAGGGGGATTAGTGGGGCCTGGAACTGGGCGATGACCCAACTCGCTCCACTACCCCTAATCTCTTCCAGGCGCCCTCACCTCCGGGCCTCCACGGTGCGGTTCCCTCTGCTTGGTGCGCCCCCCCCATCTCCCCCACTGCTTTGTGAGCCCCTTGCGGGCAGAGAATTTGTTGTGCTCAGTTCAGGATTCGGGCACCTTCCGCGGCCCCTGGAACAGACAGGTTCTCAGTGCGTGGAGGAGGGAGGGGGAGGAAGGAGGAGGACAAGGTGGGTGTGATAAGCTGTGAGCAGGAGCGCGGTGGGCTCTGCCCGTCCCGAGGCACCCCATCCAAGTTTTCACAAGGAGAGAGAACAAAAGTGTGAGATTTTCTTCACATTCTTTTTATCTTGCTCTGTTGTTACTTGCTTTCTGATATTTTTATTAGAAAGTAGAGGGAGTCCTCATCTCTAAATACCCCACAGAGGCAAAAGTTACTGGTTGTGACCTGTGTCTGTCACCTCCACGTACGGGAGCCGCATAGCTGTAATGGGGGAGGGGTGGTCGCAGCTGAAACTTTTAAAACCTCGCTAGTGGGGGCCGGGGGGTGCTGGAAACCCAGTGCTGACAGTATCTGATGACTACCTGATATGATTTTGAGTGGATAATAGAAGGAACTTTGTGGAAAACTCTTTTCAACTGAAGTCTGCTTCTCTGTCATTCTGGGCGGTGCTGGGTGGCAGAACTGGCCCCCAGGGGGGACTGCCATGGGCACTTTCTGATGCCCCCCGCTGCTGTCCTGCACAGGGCTCCACCTCTCAGAAGCACTGCATCATGCCAACCTTGTCCTCCTCCTTCTGTGCGACTTGTGAAGGTCAGAGATGACAGCTACCGGGGGCCAGGCTGGCACAGGGAATGGGGGCGGGAAAGCTGCGAAGTGTCTTCTTGTTTTTTTCTCATCCAGATGGTTCTTTGCACTGGGAACCCATAAAGTGGCCTTTTAAAAACCCAAACTGAATCATGTGACTCCCTTCTTAAAGCAGTTTATCCACCCCACTGCCCTCTCTGGGAGCCCGAATCCCTCACTCTGCTTCGCACCTCTCTCCCATCTCCCACGCCCTCCTCTCCAGCCTGAGTTCCCCTCACTGCCCTTGAACTGGATGTGGCTTCCTGAACCCTCCCTCCTCTCTACAGACCTCTGGGCCTTTACACGAGCTGCTCCTTCGGCTGCCATGGCCTTCCCCTCCCCACTCTGTCCCTACCTGGGGAAGAAGACTAAGGCAGGGCTCAGATGCAGCTCCACCAGGAACCCATCTCTGATGCTCTGATGGACGAGGTCCCCACCCCCACCCCACCCCACCCATTCATTCCCTACACATCTCCTGGACTCCAGTTAGTTTCAGACACTCTGGCATCCCTTCTTACACTGCCCTGAGAGGGACGGCTCTCATTCGCTGTGTCCCCAGGGCACAGCGGTGGGTACTCAGTCAATGCCGGGCCAAACTTAACAGGGGAGCCCACGACCATTACAAACCTGAGCTGTGCTTCCATCAGAAGGCAGTGCTACCCGGATGTCACCTGGAGACCCATTCCCAACAGCTGGTGGTGCTGGGCTTCAGAAAAGGGCAGTTGGAAGGGCCCACAGCCTCCAAGCAGGGCAACTCCTGAATGTCCCAGCCTTCTGACCGAAGTCCTTCGGCTCTGCCCTTGGCCTGCCTCAGGACCACACTTCCCGTCTAGTTCAATTTCGTTAAGATAAGAACATTTTAGAATCCAGAAAAGCATCTGAGGGCCAAGGAAAGGGAGGGGCCTTCTCTTGGTTGATGTAAAGATGCCCAGTGATGCTGAGGAGAGGCTTGGACTGAACCTTCCAGGGCTGTGTTTAGGAAATGCAAGGGCGAAAATAACATCATATAATTGAATGTTTACTAAACTATTCCTTTTTGGTTTAGTATTTTTTTTTTAAAAGTTGCCTAAATTGCTTTAGAAATCTGAAAAGATTAGTGCATCATCTGTCTTTCCAGAGACAGAAACTCAATTTCCCTCTGCTTGTGGGAACAGAATATAAAAATAATCACCGCCTTTGAGGTCTGAATGCCACCTCAACGGGGAGGAGGTGGGCTGTAGGCGAGCAGTGCCAGCCTCGCCAGGTAAGGTGGGCAAAAATTAGCATCCCAAACTGCCCTCTGCAAAACTGTCATTTAACCAGGTTAAAAAAAGCTACTCCCCAAGCAGGCTCTTTCTGATGGCCTCAGAGCTGATGTGGAAGCCGCCAAATGTGTGTATTTGTGGAGTTGTAAGTAGGTCAGATATTTCTGTCGCTAATTATTACTTGTGAAAAAATATGTCGTGAGCTTGCCGCAGGGAGAGGGTATCGGAAGCGGCATTGATCTTTGGAAACTCCAGCCGCATATATCCGTACAGGGCTGGCATCCTGAGGACTGTCAACAGAGGAAAAGGTGTCCTGAATCCAGGTGCACAGGGGCCAGTTGTGGGAACTCCAGCAGGAAGATGGGAATCCTGACTTTCACTTCCCTCTTCTGGGCTTCAGTTTTCTCGCTGGGTTAGATTTCGTGTTCAGTGTAAAGTTCTGATACTGTGACCTACTCAGTGGAAGGCCATTTAGGGGGGTGTGGGATTTCCCTTCTTTCTGAGGTATGTTTTCCTATTCTGGGAGGTATAAGCAAGGGATCAATTCGTAAGTGAGAAGTGTAGAGCACAGGGAACTACGTTCAATATCTAGTAGTGACCTATCATGAAAAAGAATAGGAAAAGGAATGTATGTCTGTACATGTAAGACTGAAACACGCTGTCCATCGGAAATTGACACAACATTGTATACTCAATAAAAAATACGAAGTGAGATCAAAAATTTTTGACATTGAACATCAGCTGCACTTGGATCAGACCCACGTGCCTAAATATTTGCTGAGTGTTGAGTATGTGTTGGACATTGTGGCAGGCATATTGGACGCAGAAACACATAGGACTCTGCCTGCTCCTTTGTACATCCAGGGTTGGTGGCTCCTTATTACTGAGTTTCAGAGGGCGAGATGATTTGTCCAAGTTTACACGCATAATAAGCAGCAGAGAAGGGGTTCCAACCAGGCTGTCCACTCCAGTATCCTAAACCAGCCCCCACAGGTATGCTTGAGTGAGTGGTTAGGAAGGCAGAGATATGCCCTCCCCTTCTCCTAGATGTGAAGTCTGGATACCGGAGCAAGATGCTGCTCTAATTAGTTTTATTTTACAGGCACGGAGACTTGTCAATGCTTTATGCAAAGTTATGCAGAATATGCAGAGCAGGGGTGGCTCTGGTCTGTTGTTACCAGTACAGCACCTGTGACTCTCTGGTCCGCAGAGTTCTGCCTGCAGAGCTTCCTGGTGGCGTGGGCAGCGGGAAGGGCCCCTGGCTGCTTTCCACAAAGTCACGTGCGCTCTCAAGTCCCCTCTAAGAGTTGTGTCCAGGAGCGGGAATGTAAGCACCCTTGCCATATGGACAGTATTAGCCCCCAAATATCTGGGCAGGGATGAATTTAGTTGACCTTAAAAGGTCTTGCTTTTGTTTTTAAATAGATGGGCCTCAGTTTCCTCATCTTCAAAATGGGTCAGTTGGTCTCAGCTTTAAGGTCCTGTATTGACTGCGAGTATTCAGAGTCCTGTATTGAGGCTTCTGGAAAGTTCCATCCTCTCTCTTTCTCTTCAGTACCCTGCTTATGCCCCTGCCCTACCTCTTTCCAGCACGCACTCCCACCACCCCTTGTTCATGCTCCCCCTGCAAACTCTTGGGCTCCCTGGAACCGTTTTTTTCTTTCTTTCTTTTTTTTTTTTTTGCCTCCCACGCTTTGCACATGCCATCTCTGCTCCCTGGAATGCCTTTCCTGCTCTTCTCCAATGTCCAACTCCTTCTCTTCCTTCACGGGCCAGCTTAGACATTACCTACTGCTGCCCCACACCCCAGGTAAGACCAGGCAGCCCTTGACCCCAATCCTCTTGATAACGCTTACTAGCTAGTTACCCAGGAGGTGGTAATTCCACTGGGGGACAGGCACGTGGCCCAGGACTGTCGAAGTGGTAATGAATCAACATTTAAGGAATTAATGCATCGAAGAATAAATGCATCTCCCCATTTTAGCACAGAACTGTTCAAAGGAAGCAGTCGCAATGAACCCCCACCCTCCGCCACCTAGCTTGTGACTTTAGACTAAAAATAAGTACAGGGACACCAGGCTCCTCTAACTCCCTAATATAAATTTTAATTTTTAATAACTTGAGAAATCAGTGAACTATACCTATGGGAAAATGATGAGGAATCAGCCACATAAATTAATGGAAAGTATGTGTTCACATTATCTAACTGTATTAAGTGTGAATAATAATTAATTATAGATTCTACATGCGGTCTTGTCTTAGATAATTCAATGTGAAGGAATTTAAAAAGTCATTCATCACCCCCCTGTGCTCCACCCCAGGCCATAACATAAAAAGCAATGGCCGAAGAATTTTCCATAATGTATGAATGTCACCAGCTTAGAGAAAAAAATAACTCATTAGGAGCATAATAACTTGGAAAAAGAAGCTGCGCCCAAGTGTGTTTGTTAATGCTGTTGTGATCATCTGACCACCCCTCCTCCCCTGCATTTATTCTTTCATCCATTCATGCGCTGTACTCTGTGGGGCGTGGAGAGGGGGTCTAACTGGCGGATATGAAGGTGAACTCCAGAGCGGGAGTGTTTGAGTTCAAAGCCAGGCTCATCTACTTTGCTGCTGTGCAGTCTTAGGCAAGCTGCTTAACCTCTCTGTGCCCCAGTTTCCTTACCTATAGAATGGTGATTGTGTAGGGTTGGGTGGTGTGTGTGTGTGTGTGTGTGTGTGTGTGTAGGTGTGTGTGTGTAGTAAATAAGCCAACGTACATGAAGTGCTTTAGCACTGAGCCTAAGCACGCAATAAACAGTAGCTCTGGTTGTGAGCCTGGCGTTACTGCTGGGAGCCTCTTAAGACGGACTCAGTTTCTGTCCTTGAAGAGTTTGCTGACTGGTGAGGGAAGCAGACTATAAATAAGCAAGCTCATTTAAAATTACAAATTGTGTGTGTTACATCTGGAAGTGAGAAAGGTATTGTGCTAGAGACTGAGGAGGCTTCTGCCATAAAGGGGGCCGGACGACATCTCTAAGGAGGTGACATTTCGGTCAAGATCTGAAGGGTAAGACGGGGCTGGGGTAGTGAAGAGTCAGGGCAGCGGTCCCAGGTCTTGGCTTGTGTGCTTTCTTCACCAGGGCTGCCCTTTCCCTCTTTCCATTTTTTAAATCGTGGACCTGCCATGTCAGCTTTTAAGGCAGACAGTAGAGCCACAGTGATAGAAACACTGCAGTAAAGGGTACAGAAAAGCCCATGGACGGTGTCACAGACTTGATAATAACTTATGCTAAAGAAGTGCCACCAGACAGTGGGAAAAGGACGGTGTTGGGAAAACTGGCCTGCTGTCGGGGAAAAATATAAAGCCAGTTCTGCCTTACCCCACCCTAAAGCTGGACTTCAGATAGATTAAAGAGACAAAGTTAAAACTCAAAAGGGAGTGGAAGAAAATCAGGAATAACAGGTTCTGACCTGGGGGAGTGGGGTGAAAAAAGACTCCTAACCGAGACCCAAATGGCCCAATGAGGCCAAACGTTGTTTAGAGTATGTCAAAATTAAGGACTTTTTTCAGCAGAGGAGAGCACAAAGTAGGCAAACAGATGCCAAGCTGGACTTACATAATACGTCTGTGTTACGTCTAAAGCAGAAAAAGATTATTACCTATAACGTACAAAGGACTCCTTCTGATCAACAGGAGTAAAAGCACAGTAAATTCAATACAAATGGCCAAAAGGTACGAAGAGGGACTTCGCAGCCGGAGAAGATCAAACAGCCAGCAAGCTCATGAAGAGATGTACAAATGCACTAAAATCCAAGCTGTGCAAATGAGAACCACACATGGGAGCCACCTCCTAAACCTCAGAACGGCGCCACGCAGCTGGGTGGGCGACACCAAGGATGCGGGGAGAAGGGGATGCCTGCTTGCCCCTGCAGTTGGGAGCCATCCTCAGAAATGCGGAGGGTGGCAGCCCAGTGGCGGTTGGCTGGGAGGCCAAGGGCGTCCTGAAGGCCAGTCAGTGCCCCACGACAAGCCATGCCTGTGGCCCAGGGCTGGCTGTGCCCAGAGGAAGGGGAACCCCCTTCCAGTTCACACAAAATACCATCTGCCAGCCTGGCTGTTGGTTTGTGGGGGGACATCCACCTGGAGGGGGCGCTTTTTGCTGGTTCACACAGGGCCGCATTGGGGCTGCAGGGCCCTGGCCTTTGGAAAGCCATTTGCCCAAAGTTAAGGAAATGAAATATTTCTCCAGCAAGACCACACCTGGATGTCTGTCCCAGAGACACCTCATAGGACATGAAGGAACCCGCATGAAGCTGCCACAGCTGCAGAGTTTAGAGGGTTGGGACTTTGGAGGCCACCTAGGTGTCTATCCCTGGGGAAATGGATGAGAAAAACGCAGTGGCTTCTCACCACGGAATACAGTGCACAGTTACAAGCAACTATTACACACCGCTGAACACACCTTGCTGCTGAGTGGGAAAAAAAGAGAAAAAAGAACCAGACTGAGAACTAAAGCATGGAATCAGTCATGTTAATTAAAAGCATATACAAACACAGAACAGCACGATGTGTTTGATAGGGATCCATACATATTTAAGAATATATATCAGCCATGTTAGTGAGGATGCCTATGGGGGAAGGGGAAAGATAGTGGAAATCAGAGATAAAGGAGAAAAAAAATTGGAAAAACAGAACCACAAACCCACGGAAAGGGTCCTGGGCAGTTCAACAGTGAGAATGAGAATGCATCAGGGGCCAGGAGTTGAGTGTCTTCACTTGCTCCCTGCGCCGGTCTGATAGAAGTGGAAAGACAACAAAACCAAAACAAAAGCAAAATCCGCCCTGTCCCTGAGGCGGAGCCCACACCTCCCTCCTTCAAGGGGCTGGGTGCCATCCTCGTTGCTCCTCTGAGAGCCCTGGGCACAGGCTTCGCTCTGTTTGGGAAATAGTCACTTGTAGATGGAAAATTATTTACCTGTCATCTGGCTTTAAACTGCAAACAGCAGACCCTGATAAAGGCTTGCTGGACTGATGTCCTTGCATATCAGAGCAGCATGGCACCCACAGCCACTGGGAAGGGTGCCAACTACAGGGAAGGGGAAAGCGAGTCGCCCTCAGAATCAAGATCTGGGGATTCTGGTCTCCTTTGCATCCCCACCCTGATGGGTGACTGGAAGCAAATGGATTTCCTTTCTGAGCCTCAGTTTCCCAGTGGTGGTTCCTCCGTGGCAGAAATAGGCTATTTTCCCTCTAACCTATTTCCTCCTGGGCTCACAGTTGGCCAGCGTGTCCCAGGTTCCTTGCAGTTGGGTGCTGCCATGCCACTGGGTCCTGGCCAATAGAATGTGACTGGAAGTGATCTATTCCACTTCCAGGCCTGATCCAGGAAGACCTCCCCACATGATTCTCCATGTTCTTACGCCATTGTTGGCCGGATGAGAGGGTCCCACGGAAACACAGGTTAGAAGGAGCGTGGGTCCCAGCGTCACCTCTTGGAGGAGAGCTGGCAGGAGCGCTTTATAACCAGAAACAGCCCAGGGGACCGCTGCATGAATAAAACTAAATTTTCATTGTGTTTTTGCCATTGAAATTTTGGGATTTTTTTTGTTGCACCAGGTGTTCTTCTGACTTATCCATTTCCTTTTGGTCCAAGCCAGATATCACCAGAGAATTCCTTGATTTGTGTAATGCTTCTCCACTTTTCCAATTGATGTTTTGTGACCAGGCTCCTTTATTATACTCCAAAGTAGCTAAATAGTCTGAAATAGCAACTGAGATGCAGGGCCGGACCCCCATCGCCTGCCCTGCATCAGCTCCCTGCAACCCACCCACTATCTTGGAACCAAAAGGATGCCTGGGAAAAGCACACCTGATGGTGTCTTTTCCTTCCAAAATGCTTTCATGGCCCCCCATTGTCCTCAGGATGAAGCCAAAAAGCTCACGCCTACAAAGCCCTACAAGAACTGGCCCCTGTTTATTTCTCCTACCTCTTCTCCCTCCTTGAGTCTACAGTTCACCTAAGAAAAGCAGTTCTTGTAACATGCCAGCCTCAGGGCCTTTGTACATGCTGCTTGGTTGGCCTTCCTTCTCACCATGGCTTGGCTTACAAGTCACTTCCCTTAGGAGGTCTGGACATCCTGCCCATTCACCTCCAGTCTACATACATGGCCCACTGATGCACTCACCTTTCACAACATTCAAGTTGTAATTACTTGTTCCTTCTACGTTTCCTCTACTGAACTTTTGGTGTCTCAATGGAAGGACCAAGTCTGTCTGGCTTCTTGCTGGATTCCCACACCCCACTGGCCCTGCATCATTGACTGTGTTCATAATTAGATGTCCAACAGACATCTAATTTATTGATACATCAATAAATGCACAGATAATGAGTGAATGGATAAGCTTGCATCTTTGGAGAGAGCAAGTAGTGTCTTGTATCATTCTGGAGAGATGCATGTATTTCTTGAAAGGAATACTGTCTCTCAAAGGAATAAGAAGATCATCCTTTAATGCATTGAGTCTCTGTGGGTGACGGCATTAGGTCTGTGGTTTTCCAAAGTGAATCTGCAAAGTGTTGGCTCACTGTCCACTGTCCAGCGAGATCTGATAACAGGCACCAGTGAGGTCCCTGAATTCTGAATCTTGATCAGAATGCTGAGGCTTATGAAGATACAAAGGAAAGCATAAGGTGCAGGGCTGGAAGGTAGGATTAGTGTTTACGGTACAGATGCGCTGGGGGGGAGACCACTGGCTGCAACGCGTGCTTTTTCACGGACACAAACCCATCGCCATGGCAATTGTTTTCTCTGCAAGTTCCCTCCAAGCAGCCATTTGTGTTTCTTGATTTCCACACAAGGATAACCTTGTTAGGCCCTGTTAGAAAGAAACAAGAGAAATGCTCTGACAACACGGGCTCCTGTCCCCAGCTTCCCTCAGGCTAACCACAACACGCACGAGATGTCCCTTCAGGTGGATTAAAATGAGAGGCTGGATGGTTAATTTCAATAACCAGCTTGGCCATCTGCAGATGGCCCCCTACCCCTCGGCTGTTCTCCACCAGCAGAAGGATCTGTCTTCTGGCCCAGCAAGGTTAGAAAAGCCCAGGCCAAGAGACCCCAGGACTCCCCCAGATGCCATGAGGACTGGGCCCTTGCGGCAACCTGTGGCGTCTCAACGTGGGCAAAGCCTGCAGCGCCCGACCCTCTGCACAGCACCCCCTTCGGCCTGGCAGTTTACTGACTTCATCCTTTTCACCCCTTTAAAGGAAATAGCCTTGACCTATTATTGCTGTTCTGTTAATGATTGGCATAAATATTGTCTTCCAGTTACACAGAATTGGAATTTTTTCCCAAAGCTTTTGCTGGGTTATTTCACTCTTGTTTTTCCAAATAGTCCGTTTCCATTCATCTGCGATTTCAGCTGGGCCACTCTCGAGTGGTGAGCAGGAGATGTGCATGTCTCCTTCTTCCAGAGACTGGGTACCGAGCCAACCTGGAGGGGGCTGGGCCCAGTGACACCGAACACAGATCATAGGCTGTTGTCGCTGGAAGAGTCTTCTTCACGGCAGGGAGACTGAGGCCAACAGGGGGCAGCATTCACCACACGGGGGTGGAGCCAGGTGCGGCCCCCGGCGGCCACCCCAGCCAACCCCTAGGCAGGAAGAGACGTCCAGGCCCCTCCCCGCCCCGGCAGGATGGGAGACCTAGGCTGACACCCATCTCCACCCATGAACTGCCAGTCCTGTTGGTCTCCTGGGCGCCATTCCCACCATTGTCTCAACTGGATCATCACAGCAGCACCCCAGCCCGTCCCCTGGTGGGGTGGGATCTGGCCACGCAGCCTTCCTTATTTGATGTGGTTCAGGTAGGGCATCCTTAGACGTTAGGGTTTAATTGATCTAGGGTATGGCTTGAGCATTGGAATTTAAGAATGCCCCAGGTGATTCTTGAAGGGAGCCGAGTTTGAAAACCATTGCCTCTTCCTCTGGCTCAGGGACTGGCAGGTGAACCACAGCGGGCCACTCAGAGCCCTTCTCTGGGATTCCGCCATGGATTTAAGAAAGTCTTTCTGTGGAGGCTGTTAGTGGGAATGAGGTCAGCCTGTCTGCTCTCAGCCCCTGTCCACCCTCTGCAGCTGCTCCCCTCCTCACACCTTCTTTCCAGCCCCACTGGATCACAAGGAGCCCTCGGAAATCACTGGGCTGCTCCCTGGAAACGCATCTTTGCATAAGGTATTTCTTGCTCTTGGAAGGGCTTCTTTCTCAGGAGGTCCTCCTTAAGCTGGAAGAACCAAGTAGGCATGATGTGCCCATGCTGGCTCCCCCGTGGACTGAGTCTGGGGCTGCACCTCTGCACTGCCCCTCCCTGGGCTCCACTGAGGACCTCACCGCTGGGTTGTCATCATCTGTCCACACCTGCATTTCTGCCAGACTGTGGACTTCCCCAAGGCAGGGACGCATCCTCTTCCAGTCCACCCTCTATGCTCAGCTCACAGCTGGGCACAGGGTGCGTTCCGATGAATCTTAGTTTGATAAGTGAGCCACACTTAGCTCCCAGGAGCTTAGGGGAGTCACTGGCCACGGGGCTGGGGCTCTCTGTGTATCTCCCTGCGTCTGAGAGGGAGGGGGAAGATGAGACAGAGAGAGAGGGTTTCACGAAACGGAGGGGAGAGGGAGGGAGGACAGAGAAGGAGGGGGCGGAAGAGGGCACAGTCCTCAACTCTTCCGTTCCCTCCTTTACTTGACACACTTTTTCTGAGCTCTTTACTCTGGCCATAGAAAGTTTCCCAGCGATGAACTAAGATGTAGGCGATTAAAATAAAACCATCAGTCATTTGGTGTTTTGAAAGAAACGGTGGGCATTTGCAGAGCCCCAGCTTTCTGGTAAGTGTCTTGATTCTGCACTCTGCAGGGCAGGGCGGTACCCTGCTCCACAGAATGAGAGAGATACCACCTTAGACATGGGAAATGGGGCACCCAGAGTGTCTCCTGACCCTCTGAAGGCGTATAAGATAATTCTGGTTACTTTTCTGGTTTCCTAGAATGCTGGTTTCTAAGTGCACGGCCATCATGCAGCAAGCATCCCGGCATCGCCTACTGATTTTTCTCTTTCTGGCCCCAAACTCATAGGGTCCCTTTGCCTGTGGCCTTAAGGGAAACCAAAACTAACCTGTGAAAAAAATGACACCTTATAAACCTGCTGTTTTATAAAAACTACGTTTATAAACCTGCAAAACAAACAGGAATGGATGAACAGGAACTCAGAGCGGGTGGTTTGGGTAAAGATCAGAAATCTAATTTAACCCAGCTTAAGAAAGTGAAGTAATTTATTGATTCACCATCCCAGACAATAAAATCTGTCTCAGGTGGAAATAAATACAAGGTTCTGTTTGTCTCACATGATGCTCAGAGGTGGACAGTCCAGGCAGGTGAAGGGGCTCAATACTGTACCCACCTGCCACCTCCCCACCACCTCAGTCCCTTGTCCCCAGTGTGTGGCCTTGTGGTTGTAATGAGGCTGGAAGTCCCTCGCCCACACCCACAGAGGGGAAAAACAAACATGAGAAGGGAGGAAGGAAGGCGATGCTCCTGCGGGGTTGTGGCTGTATTTCTGTGTCAGTTATCCATGGCTGTGTGACGAATCCCCCCAAAACAACAACCGCACATCATTGTTCATGAGTCTGTGGGGCGGCTCCGAAGTCCTGCTGATCAGGCTGGCCTGATCTCAGATCACGTGTCTTAAAATTCCAGTTAGCGTGTTCCTCAGAGGGCCACCTTCCAGGGATGTCTGGGGTGCACTGAGAAATAAAATAAGGTTTCGTGAGCAAGTAAGTTTGGGGTACCCTGGGTTAAAAAATGCTCGTTCATTCATTGATCCAACAAATATTCACTAAATGCTGCTTATGTGCTACTGTTCCAGGGCCTGGGAGCACATCAGTAAATAAAATGAAAACAGATAAAAACCCCTGGTTGGGGATTATAGTCTAGTAAAAAGGTTGAGGAGTTTTATTTTCTTTTTTCTGCAGGACTTCTGAGAGCCTTTAATATACTAATGGCATCACCCAAAGGAGATAATGCTTGCAGTGTTTTCCAGGGTTACTGGACACTGGAGCTCTTGTTCTGAGAGGCACTGGCAGAACTGATGGTCTGTGGAATAGACTTTGAGAAGGACTCAGCCTCTCCCACCTCCTGTTACACAGATGGAGATGCTGAGGCCATATTCAAGGTCACCCGGGCAAGGCTGGTGCCAGAGCCAAGGTCTCCTGATTCACGGCTCAGGCTCTTCCACATCCTCTCCCCTTGATCTTGTGTCTTCTTTTCTCTTAAGGCCAAACTTGGCCTTAGAGTACCTGAGATTTGAGAGGCTGTGATGAACTCAGATACTTGAGCTCAAGGTTACAGGGAGCTCCCAAGCTCTCGATGGGGCCTCTGGGGCTGGAGTCCCGTGGAGACGTCACACCTCGGGCCACACTGGTCATGTGACCTCTCCCCAAGCCCAGACCACTAATAAGAGCCGTTGTGCCTGTCCCCTGGGAAAAGACACCAGCTGGGACATGGAAGGGAAATGAGATTGTTGGGGGAAATCTGGCCACTTTATGAAAGCATGGCTGGCACCTTGGTGCTTGGGGATGTTGTCTGCTTTCTTTCTTCCTTTTTCTTTTCTTTGGGTGCTCTCATGTCCCCCAGTCTGTTCCCTGAAGTCTGGGTACCGTGTTTAGTGTCCAGAATCCGCTAAGAGCTTATGCTGCCCAGGGGTGTTGCTTAATGCAGGGACCAGGCCAGCAGGCGAAGGTGCTGAAGCACAGAGGAGGAAACTGAGGTACATGGATGTAAAATCACTTGCATGATGTCATCAGTGGATGACATGACTTAGAGCTGGGACTGGGGCCCAGGTCTGCCTGTCCCCTCAAAACACCCCCAGTCTTCACTAAGAAGTGAATGATTTCTAGGAGACTCTTTATCTGTGAAGTAGGAACAAGGATTCCAGCTCTAAGGACCTCAGAAGGTTTGGGAGGATCAAACGAGATGCTGTTTGTCAGAGAATGTTGATAACAGCATTAACTTGGTGTCCCAGGCCATGTTCTAGGTGCTTCTCAAACACTATTGCAATAATAAACATCCCATTTTGCTGACAAGGAAACTGAGGCTCATGGGATGAAACCGCTTGCCCAGGGTCACTTGTCAGTGATGGCAGAGCCGGACAGAGGCCTTAGCTCGTCTGAGCTGGAAGCTGAGTTCAGTCCATCGCCTCACATGGCCTACCACGCTGCCAACGTGATCAACTTGTGCGCGATGACTATTCTTGCAAACAGTCCGCAAGCCAATCATTTAAGGGTACAGGCTGCCTTACTATGTACAATAGCCAAGACACGGAAGCAACCTAAATGTCCATCAACAGATGAATGGAAAAAGAAGATGTGGTACATATACACAATGGAATACCACTCAGCTGTAAAAAAGAGTGAAATAATGCCATCTGCAGCAACAGGGATGGACCTAGAGATTATCATACTAAGTGAAGTTAAGTCAGAAAGAGAAAGAAAAATACTGTATGATATCACTTCTATGTGGAATCTAAAATATGACACAAATGAACTTACGAAACAGAAACGGACTCACAGACATAGAAACAAATTTACAGTTACAGAAGGGGAAAGGGATAAATTAGGGAGTTTGGGAGTAACAGATACAAACTATTATATATAAAATAGATAAACAACAAAGTCCTACGGTATACCACAGGGAACTACACTCAATTTCTTGGAATAAATCAGAGAAAAGCAAAAAGAATCTGTACATACATGTAAAACTGAATCACTTTGCTATTTGCCAGAAACTAACACAATATTCTAAATCAACTATATTTCAGTTAAAAAAAAAAAAGAATACAGGCTGCCTTAACAACCTGAAGTGGGTGTTCCTGAACTCCACAAGAGCCTGGCATCCTTCTCTTTCTGGAATTTTCCACTTCTCCTTTCCCTCATGTACCTGCATCCTGAAAACATCGAAACCTTATAATAAAGCAACTGGCTTCACCGCAAACAACAGCCCCTTCAACTGGCTTCTTTCTTCTCCAGATATTTCTTTTATACCTTTGATTTCAAGCCATTTCAATAACCCCCCATAGGAGCTTAACATTTCCCCTGAACTCGAAAAATAAAAAATAAAACACTCTACTGGGAAGAAAAGGAAAATTGTATGTTCTTTTGTTTACCCGAGTGTACAGAAAATCACCACAGATCGCCATGTGGCCTTGGTGATTTTCCACCGTGATATGGAAGGAGAAATGGATAAATGGGAGTTTGCAGCCAGTCTCGGGGGATTTCTTTTCTATCTGGGTGACCCCTGAAAGGGTTCTGAGCAGATAGCTATTTTTGAAAGAAAAGAGGAAACGCTGAGGGGCGGCCACCATTAGCAATAGTTCACCCAGATGCTAACTTATTCTGATGCTTGTTTGTTTGTATTTTTATTTAATCTGATGTTTTGATGCAATTGTTGGCATTTTGTTTTTGACCTTAAACCAGTAGAATTCATCCTGGGCATGCAAGAGAGGCAAGGGACTGTCAGTGACCAAGATGCAGCCTATTTTCTTAAATTATGACCCAGCCGTGTTCATTGAGGTGACGTTGAGTGAGATTCATGTGGGGGGATGGGGAGGCAGCACTGGTTTGCCCTTTACTCTCTTTGATCATAATTTAGCCTTAGGTCACCTGGGATAGGAGCTCATTTCTGCTCACCCAAGGCTTCCACTAAGAGGCCTTTACATTTGGGAAGAACTTGAGCCACATCCTGAGCCATGAGTTCTGGATGCAAGATGTGCAGACTCAGAAAGAAGAATTGCTTTCCTAAAATTCTGACCTATGTAAATTCTACGTATAGTGGACTGGGCATTGGATTGGGAGTCAATTAATGTAATCCTCCGAAAAGCCCTAAGAAGAAGGTTGTTTTTGTGCCTGTTTTACAGATGAGGGAACTGATATGTGGAGAGTTGAACTGATTTGCCCAAGCCAGCAAGCAGCGGAGCCTTGGCGTCAAGTGCCGGCTCCTCCCTGCAGACGCTGGGATCTCAAAGACCAAGCACAGATCTGCTGTGTGACCTTGGGTCAATCCCCTCCCTTCTCTGGGCCCTACTTTCCTCTTCTTTAAAATAAGAGGGCTTGGCTGAATGGTTTCTAGGACCCTTTCTAGCATTGACTATAGACAGAATTTCATGATCTTCCTCAAAGTCCAGCTGGCATTGAGACTTTAACAGGGGGTTGTGCTCAAGCTTCCTCCTGAGTCTGAAGAAAGAGAATTTAGGGTGGATAGAGAGAAGGAGCATTTAATAAGTGCATGCTCTGTGTGCTACACATGTTTTACACATTTACTTGATCTCCATTCAATCTTCACCATAGCTTATTGAGGTGTAAGTACTTTTATCACCCCCATTGTACAGATGTAGAAACTGAGGTTCAGAGATGGGATGCGGCTCATCCAAGGTCACACAGCTGAGGAGTGGTGGAGCCAGGATTAGTCTCCAGGTTCCTACAGTACCCTGTTCTTCCCCTATCAAAGCGTGCTTTGTCATCACCTGATTAGCTGTGTCCAGTCTACACCGTGCGTTCTGAGTGGCCAGGAATGTGTTTTAGTCTCTCTGTCTGTTGAGGGGTCAGTGGAGGGTCCGGCCCAAAACAGACAATCAAGAAACATTGCTGAATGGATGTATAAGCCCAGCACTTCAGAGCTCATTCTATTCACTGAGCTAACCACATCTGGTTTTCAGTTGGAAGGAAAAAAGCAGGTGTGGGGAGAGGAGCTCAGAAGTCTTCATTTACAGAGTCAACAGCATGAACTGACTTGGCTCCCAAATCCAGATGCTCACCCTCTTTCACAAGCTTGGAACTGAGCTCAAATGGGCAAAACGTTTTGTCGAAAGGCTTTTATTGTCTCTAAATAAACTCCTAGTGAACCAGGAGGACTGTGGCCTCATTCCCTTCTCCTTCTGGCTGCGATGTAGTTAGAAAGCTTATTCTTGAGTTGTATGCTTTTCTTCATGCTTTTCGACATTTACAAAATTTTGTATGATGATTTTTAAAAACAAATTAAATGCTTACATTTTTAAAGGTAGAATCAATAAGGAGATTGGATATTCACCCTTCAGTGCTTTGGAAAACAACAAAGTGGCGATTTTGGGGTAGCATATTCATAAGAATTGTGGCACGGAATTAAAGAGTACTTCAAAAAAGAAAAAGAAAAGAAAAAGAAAGGAAAGGAAAGGAAAGCAAGGCTCCACCTGGCAAAAGGGAGAACAAGTGGAAAATCTGCCACTACCACTGATGCCCACCAGAGGGCGCCTCAAGGTCATCAGGAAGGCGAAATTCAAGCCCAATATTCACCCCAGCAACTGCAAAGGACCAAAGAGCTGGTTCTGGTATATCAACCATGACTCCGCCTCTCCAGCACTTTACAGTTCACATTAGGCTCTTTCTCCTCCCTATGTCACTTGAGTCCACAAGACCAGTTCCCCCAGTGGCTTCCACCTCTGGGGCATTTGTGGTTCCCTTTTTGCCTGGTCGGGGCTCAGCCTGTGCACCTGGGAATTTATTCATGAAAATACGGCCTTTCCAACCATAGCAGACCCTTTTCAAAACTCGGGGTTTGCAACAACCATATTAAATAATTTTCTTATGCTGTACACCAGAAATTGACACAACATTGTAAACTGACTATCCTTCAATAAAAAAGAATGCAAAAAAAGAAAAGAATTTTCCACCAACCTTGTCAAAGTCAACCTCATTTTTTAGAGGAGGAAAAACCAATGAACAGAGCCTTGCACTCTTTCTCCTGAAGAGAAGAGTCACAGGAGGGCCTGACGAGGGACAGCAGAGAGCTATCATTTCTCTGTGACACTGAGTCAACTTGGCTGAAACCCATTATGGGCTCTGTTAGGACGCACAACAATTCTGGGAGAGAGGTATCACTATCCCCACTTTACAGATGGGAAAACTGAGGCTCAAGAGAAGTTAAATCATCTGACCAACATCACCCACCCCAGCTCTTCAGGGACACAGAGAAGCAAGATTTTAATCCTGGAAGAGCCCAGGCTCCACCACCTTTTACTAAAGGAGAGACAGGCCTGGGAGTGACTTTCCAGAGAAGGGGTAAAAAAGCAGGTGTGAGTTAGGACTCAAGCCCCTGACTTGGGAGACCAAACTGGCCACCCCAGATTCCAACAAGCTGCGGGAGGCCTTCACTGGTTCAAGTGTTCCACAAGCCAGCGTGTGAAATCTTTTATGTTTTTCGCCATTAATGCATTCTGTACTTACACTTCTTACTATAATTACTGTGCAGTAATTAACAAGGGAAAATAACACATCTGGGTCTACAATGCATCTCCAAACAGATGTACGAGCTGCAGAGGCACGTGGGGGCCTTTTCGGTTATCTGGCAGACAGGTCTTGAGCACCTACTTTGTGGCAGCCCTTTGAGGTGCTGGGGGTCCTCAGTGAGCCACTGGGCAAGGTCCCCGGTGGGAGGGTGAGGGGTGGCAGATAGACACGCATGTGTCAAAGATGTCAGTTAACGATAAGTGCTGTGCAGACAGTAAGACTGGGTAACATGTGGCCAAGACAGCCTCTTCCTGGAGGGGGCATTTGAGCTGCGGCCTGTGGAGATCTGGGGAGAAGCAGGCCAGGCTGGGGGAAGGGCAAGTGCCAAGGCCCCGGGTGGGAGTGTGGCTGACAGAGGCCCAAGATGTCGAAGTTTCCTCTCTTCTCCAGCCTTACAGAAGAGTCCACAGAGAGCCCCTGCCCTGGGGGCCTAGAACTGGGTAGTTTAGGAGGAAGAAGGCAGCCAGACTCCATGGGGCACTGCTGCAGCACAGGGTCCTGGAGACTGGTTTGAAAGCACCCCTGCAAAATGGCCAGACCCTGACGAAGGCTGACTCTGCCCCCAGCTCTGAGGGGCCCTTGGACATCTTTTCTTTCACTTGCAGTCACTTTGGGGGGGCATTCAGGTAGGGGGCAAAGCAGGTGTGAATGCTCGGGGTCAGGAGAGAGCCTAGAAATTAGGGGACCTGAAAAGAGTTGGTGGCTGGAGCTGGGGTATAAGGGGAAGGGCGGAAGAGCTGAGGGAGGAGGAGCTAGACCTGGTGGGGAGTTGTTCTCCGTGTTGTGGTCATTCCCCACACAGCAGAAGGAACTGAGTCAGCCCTGTGGGGAGGGACAGGCTTTTGCAGGCAGAGGCTGGGAGCCCCAGGCCAGGGCATTCTCAGCTTCCTTCACGATCTCCCAGCCTCCCTGCTCTGGTCAACGCACCCTCAGCAAGTTCCCAACACCACCCCTACTCCACCGAGGGATGAACCCAGGATTTGAAAAGGAGAGTCCTTGAGGGTAGTAGGGAAACTGGGACCTTCCCAGAGGCAGGGACTGGGGCAATCCCTCTCAGTGGATGAGGACTTAAGAGCAGGAGGGACTGGAGTGGGGGAGGGAGGCTGGGGAAGGGACAGAGGAGGGAGAAGGGACAGTGGGACTTGGCCTGCACCACCTTTTAAAAGAAGGACTAACCCCCAAGCCAGGCCATGAGGACCCCCCCAGGTCTCTCCTTCCTGGGGTCTCAGTTTCTTCTGGGCAGGTAGGATTGGACCAGAAGGCCTCTTTAGCCCTCTCTGTTGGATTTTTTAGATCCTCCCTCCCCTGTTTCCTAGTGTAGGGGATTTCTTGCTCTTTGGGGGGTGCTGGGGATGGGTGGGTAGGCAGAGCCAGAAATGCCTCTTACAGACAGAAGTGGGGCTTCTGGGGGAATCACTGTTCTGTTCTGGATTCGCCCACACGAGGTGGACCATAGTATTCCGGTTTCCAGTAATTCTGTGCCCAGTCCTCCCTCCTCCCTTCACCCTGCCTCCTCATGCCCCCAATCCCGCTTGCTCCCCTGGGCCCCGAGGGACCCTCCACAATTATCTCTCCTGCCCCCAGCTCCCTTATAAACTCTCCCCGAGGGTGCCCGCTCTCTCGCCGCGCCGCGGGCGGATGCCGCTAGAGACGTCCCCAGGCGGCCGTGCCGAGCGCTCTGCTCCAGGGCACGTAGGAGGCTCACGGGCTGCGGAGTCAGCACCGCCGCCGCGCTGGGCCCAGCGGACTAAGTCGGGGTGCACGGGAGTGGCGGTGGGCGAGGCTCAGAGCGGGAGGCCGCCAGGCACCACGCCTCCCCCCCCTCCATTTCCTCGCCGGGACCCCTGGTACCGCCCTCCAACCAGCAAGAGCCCGGCTGGGAAACTGACACTCGCTTTACATCTAACTTGCTGTTGACCTTGGCCCCTCTAAGGTCTGTTTCCTCTTAAGTGAAATATGGCGATCATGACAGTACTTACCCCAAGAATGAGTGCATGTTGTCCAAAACCACTTTGTAAGCCGGGGGTTTGTATTATATATCGGGGGGGCGGGTGCTCACTTTATAGACTTGCGCCAGAGTGGGTAAGATGACAGGTTTGGATTCAAGCCACCCGAGTTCCAGTCTCAGGGCTGAATGACCTTGGGCGTGTCGCTCCGTTTTTTCTGATCCTGGGTTTTCTCCTGTGTTGGGATGATGTTAGTAGCACCTACTGCCTCAGTCTGAGAATTCTGTGTTGATTCACGCGAAGTGCTTACAAGAATGACTGATGCAGGATGTGCCCATGAAGTGTTAGGTCTGGTTATCATCACCCCATTTTGCAGAGGTGGATAGTGAGGCTTGCCTTCCTGTGCCGGTCCTCAGGGCACACAGCTAATAACCTACGGCCTCTGCAGCTCCTTCCTTCATGGGGTCATGCTCACTCAGTGGGATTCCCTGTTTTGTGCTCCAGCTGGTCTCTGCCCCCAGCCCACTCCTGCATCCTTTCCAGGCTGTTCTGCTGAGAATGACGCACAGCCCTTCGGGGAAGCAGAGATGGCCAGAGATAGGCTAGCTCTGGGCTCTTCAGGGAGTTTAAGGCAGCCTGCCAGCTTCAGGCCCTTGACCCAGAGGGTGCCCCTTGTCTTGACCATGAGGGGCAGGGGGAAGAACCTTGGGCTCTGAACTATCCCTAGAGGCCCCTGCTGGCTCTGTGGACTGATGAAAAGATGCCAGGGTATGGAGACAGACAGACCTGGGTTTGAAGTCTTTCTTTGCCACTTATACTTGGTGTCTTTGGGCAAATATGTTCCCTCTCAGAGCCCAGTTTTCTTAACTGAAAATGAAATAATAACATCTACCTCGTGGGGATAATGGCAAAGCTGAGAGATAATATGCAAAGCCCCTCCCATCATGCCTGGCACCCAGGGCGTGGTAACTGGCAGTTAGGGTTATCACCATTGCCGGCTCCTGGTGTGAACATGCGTGTGTCTCCTACCCTCCCTGGGCTTCATTTTCCCCATCCTAGAAATGGGATGTCGGATCAGATGATCTTTAAAACTTCAGTGATTCTTATGGAGAGGCTGACCTGCCCAGGTCTGCCTGGCACTCGTTGGATCTGTATCCACCGAAGGCTTCCAGATTCAGGCACCTGGAACCCCGCCCTAGAGCTTTCTCTGGCTGCAGGAGCAAGGTTGGCCTGCAAACGGGCCAGAAAAGTCAGGGAGTTTAATGTCCTAGGAGCAGCTCGCAAGCAGTGATGGGTGAGAGCTGGTGGACAAATACCCCAACTTCCTCACTCAGTCCTGGGTGGAAAGTGCCAAGACCTTTCTGTATTGTGCCTCCATTGTTGCCCAGCTGGAGGGAGCCCCACTTGGCCACGGTGCTGACCTGCTCATGAATGCCCCTTTGACAGGCTTCCTACCCTTTCCTGAGTCATGTCCCTGCCCCTTAGCAGTGCTTCCTGGGATCATCTACCAAATAAACTAACTCTGGAGCTGGGCATCTCCCTTAGTGGTCCTGGCAGCGTGATCATCACCCAGCCCTGGAGACATTGAGGGGCACAAGCCTGGGTGGAGAACAAATTTTCCCCCTTCCCTGAAGATCACGTCCAAAGAACAATTATTCCGGGGGAGCTGAGAAGACAGACACCGAGCTAACTTAGTGCAGTACTTGGATTTTAAGAGACCCTTTGAAATATATCCTGAGTGAATGAACAGAGCTGGGAACGTTGAGGGCAGGAAGGAATGAATGAATGAGCATTTACTCATGGATCTCCTTCCACATCATTGCTGCCTCCAGGCTGATGACAATGCTTAACAATACTGGGGGCAGGAGATGTGGGGGAAGGACCAAGTTGCATAAACAAGGAAATCATGACTCACAATCAGCATTAATAAGAGCCCAGACATCATGAGCCCAACTGTCAAGGTCACAAAGTTCCTTCACATCCAGGATCTTTCTTGCTATCCCCAACAACCTGACCAAGCAGGTTTTCTTCTAACTACTATGGTTATTATTTATGTCCTCATTACTGTTTCTTTCATCCTCCTGTGGGATGCGGCCACTCCCCACGCCTGGGTCCTGGCAGACATGAATAATCAATCAAGGTATTCTCGCTTACTGAGCCTCAGACTCCTTCTCCATCTAGCACAGAAGGCAGTGGCTACCAATCAGCTGACGTTGGCATGAAAGCCGAGACCCACTTTGCTTCCCTGACTTGCAGCTTTCCTGACAACAATAAATTCTTATTAAATTAAATTGAGAGACTCCAGGTGGAAGAGGCAAGCTAGACTCAAGGCCTGGGGGTCCTGATACCCACCCAGTCCAGCGCTCTGCGTGCAGACATCAGTTAGAATGCTGTTTCGTTGAAAGGTCCCTGAATTTCTCTAACCAATGAGATAGCCCTAGATACTGTGACCCATGCGCACACACACACCCCTCCTTTCTCCATGGCAGACTTCCCTTAAAACTTAAAAAAAAAAAAAAAAAAAAATCACTGAGCAGTGTTGGCAAGGAGATCAGGCAAAATGGAGTTTGCAGATTGGCCAGCTACTCCAGCCAGGTACCTGGGCTTCCTAAATCACACAGAGGGGCCAGATACCGCAGGGAGACTCCACACTGCAATGAATTAATCACTGATAACAAAAACTCAAATTTACTCTTATCTCTAAACAGGGAAATGCTTTTGACTAGAAAATTGGAAATTTTCACTTTCATCACTGCAAAAAGCATGAGTTTTCTCTTGATTTGTTACTTCCCAGACAGAAGGTGCTTCTTTTAGAGTCTAGGACCAGCGGCCAGGAGCCCCTGCTTCGTGGGTCTCTGCTGGCGAGAGTGGGGAGAGGCTTTGCTGAGCCACTCTAGAGTAGGGATCCCTGGGCTAACCCATGTGACCTCCCTGAGCCTCAGTCTCTTCATCTGGAGAGTCCAGTGCCTGCCCCTGTCTGGGTGCCACTGTACAGGGCAGTGGAGTCAGTTACCAGCTGAGCAATCTTGGGTAAATTACTTTGCTTTTCTGGCCACAGTTTTCATGTTTAAAAAAGGAAACAATGATGTCTTCTTTGACAAGATGTTGAGCAGATTACACTCAGTGTGTTTGTGAAAGCAGTACCTGGAAAGCAGAGCTGAGTCTCTCAATCTTGTCAGTCCTGGGTCCCTCATCTCACTGAATTGTTGTAAAATTCAAGAGATGATTCATGAGAAAATGCTATTTGCACCAGTGCTGTCAGTTAGAACTTTTTGTGATGATAGAAATGTTTTCTATCTTCACTGTACAAGACTCCTGAAATGTTGCTAATGTGCTGAAGGATTGTCTTTTACATTTTTATTTCATTTAAATCAATTGAAATTTTAAAAGCCACCCATGGCTAGTGGCAACTAGGGTGGACTTGGCACATCTAAACATACAGCAATGATCTCCTTTGAGAAGCAAATCTCTTCACCCACCACCGCTGCCTCCCCCTCAGCCTGCACCCCACCAAAGTCAACACTTGGGCATCAAGCTGTCACCTTTGCCCAGCAACGTATGAGTTCATGAAGCTGGCTTAGAGACCGGGAGCCTTAGAAGCAAAACCAAATCTGCCACTTTTTATGGAAAAAATCGAGACCCAGAGAGGGTGGCATGACTTGTGCAATGACACGTGACCCAGGTCTCCTGATTCCTGGTGGAGCGCTGTCTCCACCAGCAGGGAGGTTCCCTCCAGCCATGGTAGGCTAATAGATTCTCTCTCTCCCTGGGGACAAAGTCAGAGGTGGCCTGCGGGATGAACCCTGTCTGCAGTCTTGGACTGAGACCACTTTAATTGGTTAGAACTCCAAAATGCTGACTCCTGGTGCCAGCGCCCCATTTGGCAAACTCATACTCAGACTTTCGTTCTTTCCCATTGCCAGGAGAGTCCCATAAAGTAGCCACAGACCTCCCCAAAGGGAAGATGTGTCAGAATAGGGGATTTTCCTATGACCTGGGAACCTAAGAGTCCAGGGGATGAAACTTCAGGTGAGTGACAGCCAGCCTGGGCCCTAGACACGTGCAGCTCGGATCTGTTCTGAATGTTATCTTATCTTCTTAGAACTGCACGAGGCCCTTGGGGTGAGTCTGGTCCAGTAAAGTCCCAACAAAAGCACATGGTTAGAGATAATGAAGATTAAGGGAGAAGTTTCAGCAGAGCCCAACAGAGAAATGGATTAACTGAGATATTATCTTATCAAAACTGAAGACAGAAATAGCCCGTCTAAAAGCAGAACCTTTCACAGTGAGGGGATTGCCCAGAAAAATCATCATGGGGATCATCTAATCTAAGAAGGGTTTAGTGCTCTAAGCAAGACGCTGCTGAGGGACTGTCAGAGCACCACCCGCCGCTTTCTATCCATCAGGTTAGCGAAAAACAAGCCTGGCTGTGTGGAGAATGCACTGTCTTCCTCTGGCGACAGCCTGGCTGCCAACCCCAGGGGAGGGATAGAGGTGGAGCCTAGGAACCCTAGGAACCGAAAGCCTTGTTTGAGCGCTGCCACTGCCTGGCCATGCAGTGCCGGACACCTCGCCTCCCTTCTTGGACTTCAGTCTGCCATTTGTAGACAGCATGAGATTCAGGAGGGCCCTTTAGCCAGCCCCTGTGACCCATCTCCCTTGACGCCTGCCCAGGGCTCCAGGCGCATGGAAATACCTGGTTTCCTGAATGTGCCATGTGGTTTCATTATTCAAGGCTTAACACCAGTCAAATTAGCCTGTTTGTTTGTTTTCTTGGTGATTGTCTGTTTCCTCCATTGAGATGTTGAGGCTTCAAGGCTCCGTGTGTGGAGGTGTACCCAGCCCTGGATCAGTGACCGGCACACAGTAGCTGCCCGATACATAATTGTTGAAGGCTCAGAATGGATCATAGACCTAAATGTAAGAGCTTAAACTAAAAAAGCAAACAACAACAACAAAAAACCAAACTTCCAGAAGAAAATGTAGGCATTTTCTACCTGAATTGGGTAATGTTTTCTTAGATATGACACTAAAAGCACAGGTAACAAAAGAAAAAATAGATAAATTCAGACTATATCAAATAAAAAAATGTTGTGCTTCAAAGGATACCATCAAGAAAGCGAAAGGACAACCCACAGAATGGGAGAAAATACTTGCAAATCACGTATCTGGTAAGGGTCTAGTATTTATAAATATGTAAAGAACTCTTACAACTCAACAACAAAAAGACAAATGATTGTAAAAAACAAAGGATTTGAGTAAGTATTTCTCCAAACAAGATACATAAATGCCAATAAGCATTTAAACATTGCTGATGGTACCTATGTTACCGTTAGTTATCAGAGAATGCAAATCAAAACCACAATGAGATACTACTTCATACCCACTAGGGTGGCTAGACTGAGTCAGCTAATAGCTATTGTGAGGTTGTGGAGAAGTTCGAGTCCTCATAGTTGCTGGTAGGAATGTAACATGGGACAGCCACTTTTCCACTTTGGAAAACAGCTTGCCAGTTCCTTGGACAGTTAAACACAGAGTTACCATATGACCCAGCAACTCCACTCTTACATCTGTAGCCCAAAGAATTGAAAACATATGTCTGCACAAACTTGTACACAAGGCTCGTGGCAGCATTATTCATAATAGCCAAAAAGTGGATAGAAACTACCCAAATGTCCATCAACTGATGGATGGATAAATAAAATGTGGTATATCCACACTGCACGCCAAATGTTATTTGGCAATAAAAAGGGATGAAGTATTGATACACGTTACAGCATGGATGAACTTTGAACACAGGATGCTATTTGAAAGAAGCTAATTACAAAAGACCATACATGCCATGATTCCATTTATGTGATATGTTTAGAAAAGGCAAATTCATAGAGACAGAAAGCAGATTAGTGGTGGAGGAAGGAAGGAATGGAGAGCAACCGTTACTAGTTATATGGGGCTTATTTTTGGGGAGATGAAAATGTCCTAAAATTAAGTTGTGGTGGTGGTAGAACAATCTTGTGAATTTACTAAAACCATTTAATTTACTAAAACCATTGAATTGAAAATGGATGAATTGTAGGGTATATGCACGTAATAGCAGAGCGTCTTTAAAAAAAAGTAAAAAACAAACAAACAAACAGCAACACAACCATGGAAAAGCGAAGGGAGAGATGGTGTCTCAGCTGCGCCCTGTGTGTGAGTAGGAGGGAGAGACGTGCAGTTTGGGTGGGGTGTGGGTCACAGAGACGCTCATAGGGAGAGCGAGTGCTTTGTGACGAGTACCTGGCAAAGGTCCCCAGGGGAAAGAATAAATTCTGGAGCCAAAGGAAGGGCAGCATGGCTGGGATGATGCGGGAGAGCTGGGAACGAGGCAGGAGAGGAATCACGGGCAGGTAGGACAAAAGAAGGAAATATATTCCCACTCTACCAGCAGAAAATGGAACCCAGTTTCAATCCTTCATCCTAAACTCTTCATGTCTTGGGGGGAATCAGACTGTGAGTGTCCTGGACAAGAACCCAGGTTTTCAGCCTTGACTTAGTTAAATACTAGCAACTGCTGTGCGCCGTGGTAGCCCAGATTCCAAGATTATGAGTTGTGTGTTTTGCTCCTGCACACCAATTTGCCACTTGCATTGGCAGGAGGTGGGGAAGACCAGTGTGAGGCACCTTCCCCTAAAATGCACATGCGTGTGCGAACACAAATCTGCTCATGAACGTACTTGTAAGTATTTGCACACACCAGTGCCCCCACACGTGGACATGTGCACACACACACCCGTGCACGCATGCTTGCACACATCACAGAATGTATTAGCACAAGTGCACACTCACCTATGCACACACACACAAATTCACAAGCATACATATAGGCATAAGCATACACATTCACACATGCTCCCCACATGTATACACGCAGACACAACGTGAGTCCACACGTGCATGTACACACACTCATGCACATCCAGAATGGGGCACAGGATCCCTTGTGCAGCTCTGTAGGGATGCCTGGGAGCTGGAGCTTGGAACAGCAAGCCCACCCCTCATCCACCCGACTCCACCTTCTACCCCTCTTCCCCAGCTATGATTTACTCATGTCAGCAGAATGTGTCTTTTCATAACAGTGTTGGCATTCTGCATTTTTCTCTAGGTGTTATTGCAGACGGCCTGGTGATTCATGCACCAAGAGCAGGCATTCCTTTCTTCTCTTTTTTTTTGCATGTTATATATATTATTTTTTATTTTATTTTGTATTATTTTTGTAGGTCCTTGTTGTTTATCTACTTTTTTAACATTTTTTTTATTGCGTTCACAATGTTGTGTCAAATTCCAGTGTAGAGCACAATTTTCCAATTATACATGAACATATAGATATTCATTGTCACATTTTTTTTTGCTGTGAGCTACCACAAGATCTTGTATTATATTTCCCTGTGCTATACAGTATAATCTTATTTATCTATTCTGCATATGCCTGTCAGTATCTACAAATTTTGAACTCCCAATCTGTCCCTTTCCACTCCCCTCCCCTTGGCAACCACAAGTTTGTATTCTATGTCTATGAGTCTGTTTCTGTTTTGTATTTATGTTCATTTTTTTTTTTTTTAGATTCCACATACGAGCAATCTCATATGGTATTTTTCTTTCTCTTTCTGGCTTCCTTCACTTAGAATGACATTCTCTAGGGACATCCATGTTGCTGCAAATGGCGTTATGTTGTCGGGTTTTATGGCTGAATAGTATTCCATTGTATAAATATACCACTTCTTCTTTATCCAGTCATCTGTCGATGGACATTTAGGCTGTTTCCATGTCTTGGCTATTGTCAATAGTGTTGCTATGAACATTGGGGTGCAGGTGTCATTTTGAAGTAGGGTTCCTTCTGGATATATGCCCAGGAGTGGGATTCCTGGGTCATACAGTAAGTCTATTCCTAGTCTTTTGAGGAATCTCCATACTGTTTTCCACAGTGGCTGCACCAAACTGCATTCCCACCAGCAGTGTAGGAGGGTTCCCTTTTCTCTACAGCCTCTCCAGCATTTGTCATTTGTGAACTTTTGATGATGGGCATTCTGACTGGTATGAGGTGATACCTCATTGTAGTTTTGATTTGCATTTCTCTGATAATTAGTGATATTGAGCATTTTTTCATGTGCCTGTCTATCATTTGTATGTCTTCCTTGGAGAATTGCTTGTTTAGGTCTTCTGCCCATTTTTGTATTGGGTTGTTTGTTTTTTTCTTATTAAGTTATATGAGCTGCTTATATATTCTGGAGATCAAGCCTTTGTCAGTTTCATCTTTTGCAAAAATTTTCTCCCATTTTGTAGGTTGTCGTTTTGTTTTACTTATGGTTTCCTTTGCTGTGTAGAAGCTTGTAAGTTTCATTAGGTCCCATTTGTTTATTCTTGCTTTTATTTCTACTGCTTGAGTAGACTGTTCTAGGAGAACATTTTTGAGATGTATGTGAGATAATGCTTTGCCTATATTTTCTTCTAGGAGGTTTATTGTACCTTGTCTTATGTTTAAGTCTTTGATCCATTTTGAGTTTATTTTTGTGTGTGGTGTAAGGGAGTGTTCTAGCTTCATTGATATACATGCTGCTGTCCAGTTTTCTCAACACCACTTGCTGAAGAGACTGTCTTTATTCCATTGTATATTCTTGCCTCCTTTGTCAAAGATGAATTGACCAAAAGTTTGTGGGTTCATTTCTGGGCTCTCTATTCTGTTCCATTGGCCCATATGTCTGTTTTTGTACCAATACCATGCTGCTTTGATTACTGTAGCTCTATAGTATTTTCTGAAGTCTGGGAGTTATTCCTCCAGCCTCTTTCTTTCTCTTCAGTAATGGTTTGGCAATTCTAGGTCTTTTGTGGTTCCGTATAAATTTTATTATGATTTGTTCTGTGAAATATGTCCTGGGTAATTTGAATAGGGATTGCATTAAATCTATAGATTGCCTTGGGCAGTTTGACCATTTTAACAATATTGATTCTTCCAATCCAGGAGCATAGGATATCTTTCCAATATTTTAAGTCTTCTTTAATTTCCTTAATCAGTGTTTTATAGTTCTCCGTGTATAAGTCTCTCACCTCCTTGGTTACATTTATTCCTAGGTATTTTATTACTTTGTGTGCTATTTTAAAGGGGATTGTTTCTTCACTTTCTTTTCCTGTTGATTCATCATTAGTGTAAAGAAATGCAACAAATTTTTGAACGTTGATCTTGTAACCTGCTACCTTGCTGAATTCTGCGATCAGCTCTAGTAGTTTTTGTGTGGACCTTTTAGGGTTTTCTATATATAGTATCATGTCATAGGCATATAGTGACACTTACATCTCTTCTTCTCCAATTTGGATCCCTTTTATTTCTCTCTCTTGCCTAATTGCTATGGCTAGGACTTCCAAGACTGTTGAATAGGAGTGGTGATAGTGGGCACTCTTGTCTTGTCCCAGATTTTAGTGGGAAGCTTTTGAGTTTTTCACTGTTGAGTACTATGCGGGCCGTAGGTTTGTCATATATAGCTTTTGTTATGTTGAGATATGTTCCCTCTATACCCACTTTGGTGATGGAATGTTGAATTTTATCAAATGCTTTTTCTGCATCGATTGAGATGATCATGTGGTTTTTGTCCTTTCTCTTGTTGATGTGATGTATTATACTGATTTGTGTATGTTGAACTGCCCTTGTGTCCCTGAGATGAACCCCACTTGGTCATGATATATAATCTTTTTTATGTGCTGTTGGATTCTATTTACTAATATTTTGGTAAGGATTTTTGCATCTATGTTCATCAGTGATATTGGCCTGTAATTCTCTTTTTTGGTAGTGTCTTTGCCTGGTTTTGGTATCAGGCTGATGGTGGCTTCATAGAATGAGTTTGGGAGTATTCCTTCCTTTTCAATCTTCTGGAAGAGTTTGAGAAGGACTGGAATGAGTTCTTCTTTGTATATTTGGTAGAATTCCCTGGTGAAGCCATCCGGTCCTGGACTTTTATTTGTAGGGAGGTTTTTTTATTGCTAATTTGATTTCATTTCTAGTGATTGGTTTGTTCAAGTGGTCAGTTTCTTCTTGGTTCAGTCTTGGTGGACAGTATGTTTCCAGAAACTTGTCCATCTCCTCTAGGTTATCCATTTTGGTTCCATATAGTTTTTCATAATATTCTCATATGATATTCTGTATTTCTATGTTATTTGTTGTAATTTCTCCATTTTCCTTTCTTATTTTGCTTATTTGTGTTCTCTCTTTTTCTTCTTTGTGAGTTTGGCCAGAGGTTTGTTGGTTTTATTTACTTTTTCAAAAAAACAGCTTTTGGTTTGATTGATTTTTTTCTATGTTTTTTAATCTCTATTTTATTTATTTCCTCCCTGATCTTTGTAATTTCCTTCCTTCTGCGGCCTTTTGGGGTTTTTTGCTTTTCTTTTTCTAATTCTTTTAGCTGATGGGTTAAATTGCTTATTTGAGATTGTTCTTGTTTTTTGAGGAAGGCCTGTATCGCTATAAACTTCCCTCTTACCACTGCCTTTGCTGCATCCCATAAATTTTGTGTGGTTGTGTTTTCGTTTTCATTTGTCTCAAGGTATTTTTAAATTTCAACATTGATTTCATCATTGACCCATTGGTTTTTTGATAGCATGTTGTTTAATCTCCATGCTTTCCTTTTTTTCTCTTTTGTTTCTCTGTAGTTGATTTCTAGTTTCATGGCATTGTGGTCAGTAAAGAGCTTGAGATAATTTCTATCTTCTTAAAATTGTTGAGGCTTCTTTTGTGCCCAAGTACATGATCAATCCTAGAAAATGTTTCGTGTGCACTTGAAAAGAATGTATGTCCTATTTTGTGGGGCTGTAATGCCCTGAAAATATCCACCAAATCTAATTTTTCTGTTGTATCATTTAATTTCTCTGTTGCCTTATTTATTTTCTGTCTGGAAGAACTGTCTAGTGATGTTAATGTGGTGTTAAAATCTCTGACAATGATTGTATTCCCATCAGTTTCCCCCTTTATCTCTGTTAGTAATTGTTTTATGTAGTTAGGTGCTCTTATTATATTGGGTGCATATATGTTAACGAGTGTAATATCCTCATCTTGTATTACTCCTTTAATCATTATAAAATGTCCTTCTTTATCCTTCTTTATGGTCTTTGTTTTAAAGTCTATTTTGTCTGAAATCAGTACTGCTTCACCTGCTTTTTTTGTTTTTCCATTTGCATGGAATATCCTTTTCCATCCTTTCACTCTCAATCTATATGTGTCCTTTTCCCTAAAGTGGGTCTCTTGTATGCGATATTGAAGGTTCTTGCTTTATTATCCAGTCTGCCAGTCTGTGTCTTTTGTTTGGAGCATTTAGTCCAACAACATTTACAGTAATTAGTGATAGATGTGTGTTTATTACCATTTTGAACTTATTTTTGCAGTTGATTTGGTATTTCCTCTTTGTTCTTTTCTTCTTCCTTTTGTGGTTTGGTAATTTTCCTTTGTATTATCTTGGATTTTATTTAGTTTTTGTGACTCACTTGTAAGTTTTTGGCTTGTGGTACCCTTTTTTGTAAGTCTATTAACCCATTACTATAACCGTTAGTATTAACCATATAGTAATATAATCTCAAACCCATCCTACCGAGAACAAAAAAATTTGAAAAAGAAAAAAAATACTCTATATTTTCTTGCTTCCCTCTCCCACTCTTAATGATTTAAATGTCTTCTTTTACAATTTCGTGTTTATTCTATTTGTAATTCATGAGTTATCACTTTTCCAGTTATGAGTTTCTCATTTCTGTAGCATCCTGCTTCTTTTCTATTTAGAGTAGACCTTTCAATATTTCTTTTAGCATGGGTTTAATGTTGCTAAACTCTTCTAGTTTTTGCTTGTCTGTGAAATTCTTTATTTTTCCTTCTATTCTAAATGATAGCCTTGGTGGATAATGTATCCTAGGCTGCATCTTTTTTTCATTCAGGACTTTGAATATATCTTGCCACTCCCTTCGGCCTGTAGTGTTTGTGTAGAGAAATCAGCTGAGAGCCTTATGGGGGTTCCCTTGTAACTCACTCTTTGTTTTTCTCTTGCTACCTTTAGGATCATTTCTTTATCCTTGACTCTGGCCACCTTAATTATGATATGTCTTGGTGTGGGTTTGTTTGGGTTCTTCCTGTTTGGGACCCTCTGAGCTTCCTGTACTTGGATATCTGATATTTAGGTTTGGGAAGTTTTCAGTCATGATTTCTTCAAATATCTTTTCAATCTCCTTTGTTCATTCTTCCCCTTCTCGAACCCCTGTTGAGTGTAGATTGGCACGCTTTATATTATCCCATAGGTCCCTTATATTGTTTTCATTGGTTTTTATTTGTTTTTCTGTCAGCTTTTCTGATTGGGTGCTTTCTGTTATCCTGTATTCTAGGTCAATTATTTGTTCCTCTGCAATATCTAGCCTGCTTTGTACAGCCTTTAGATCAGCTCTCATCTCAGCAAATGAGTTTACCAATTCTGCTTGGCTCTTTATAGCTTCAATTTCATTTTTTGACATATTTTATATCTCTAAACACTATCTCTTTTAGTTCCTTCAGTACTTTGATCACTCCTTTTATGAAATCTTGATCTAGTAGGCCATCAATGTCTATTTCATTGATCATTGTTTCAGGGGATTTCTCTTGCTCTTTTAATTGGGAGTGTTTCCTCTGCTTTTTCATATTGCTCATATCTCTCTGGTACTGTGGCTTAAGGAGTATCAGTTATCTATTGTGGTCCTTAAGGAGTTTATTTATTTACGTATCTAAAGCCTATGCTAGAATCAAACTTTAAAAAAATGAGAGAGAATTTTAAAAGAAGGGGGGAAAAGATTTGAAAACAGTGTATAATCAATAATAGAAGAGCAAGTTGAAGCAGAATAGCAATTGAGGTGAGACGTCTTTTAAAAACCTTTAAAAAAGGAGAAAAGAGCAAAAAACAATATTTGAAACCTTTGTATAATCAATAACAGGAGATCAAAACCAAGAGAAATGAAAATGAAATGAGGTGGATTTGTGAAAATAATAATAATAGAAATATTTTAAAAGAAAAATTTTAAAGAGATTAAAACTGGAGACATATACAATTGTTTAAAAAGTAAAAATTAAAAAAGCAATAGAAAATAGAACAAATAAAAAAAGATAAAATAAAAAGAGAATTTTAAAAGAAGAGAGAAAAAAAGGTTTGAAAGCAGTGTATAATCAGTAATAGAAGAGCAAGTTGAAGCAGAATAGCAATCGAGTTGAGATGTCTTTTAAAAACCAGATTCATGTAGTCTTTGTCTTTTGAAGAGGGCGATGTTCTGTTGGAGTTCAGCAGATGCTCTGGTTGGCTGGATGGGTCCGTGGATGTGAGTTTTGGTATATTTGTGGGAGAGGGTGAACTACGAGCGTCCTTCTACTCCGCCATCTTGGCCCCCTCCTAGGCATTCCTTTCTAATGTGGTTTGTCTCTTGTTTCCTTTCTCCCAACTTGGTGTCTTGCCTATAAATTGTGGTGATGCAAATGTGCACAAGTTCACTAACTTCCTTCCCCTCCTTCACCTCAAGTCTAATCTGATGGCAAGGCCTTCTCTGCAGGGGTTCCCACTCTGATGGAATCACCCTCTTGACACTTGACCACTGGCTTTTTGTGAGTCTGGATGTCTTAATCCTGAGTATTTGAAGCCTTCCAGTTATAATCCCAGTCCTGCAATTGGGGCCAATTTCTCACCTCTCGCGGACTGCATTTTCACTTCTGGATGATGGAGATGGTACCCTCCGTCCTGCCCGGTGATGGAGAGAGTTAAGCCAGACCCAGCATGGTGCCTGTGGGTGCTTGGAGGCACCACAGCCCTTCTGCTCTTCACCTGCCTCGGGCAGTGCTGGGGCTGGGCTGGGACCTGAATGCCTTGGGAATGCCAGCAGTATGGCCATCCTTTCAAACAACGGCCTTTACTATTTGTTTGACGTCTGTTCAGAGGAGGGGCGGGCAGCCTGAGTGAGAGGCAGAGCAGACCTTCTGTTCGAAGCCTTAGACTATTGCACTAAGGAATTCAGCTCTGGTCCAAACTTGCATTTCTAATTCTTCTAGACCGTTAACACCCTTGGGGTGTTGTGGCTGACCCTACTCTTACTTGAGAATGTCCCTGGGAGCATCATCCCCACCCAAGTGGCTTCTCAGACTATTCCTTCTAAGCTGCTCTTAGAGTTTATGTCTTTAGGAAACCACCAGCTGACCCATCCTTCTCGGCTGTGGAGTGAGCAGACCAGGGGCTGCATGTTCCAGGGGCACTTGGCAGTGGGGTAGACCCACATTGTAATGATTCTGTTGTTTCTCATCATTAGTACTGCAACTCTCCCCGCCTCAAACGCCTCCAGGGACGGCCTGCTACCCACAGAATGAAGCCCCAGTTCCTTAGCCTGGCATTCAAGGCCCCCATGAACTGGGGTCAGCATGACATTCTGTTTGCATTGCTCTTCTTCAGTCCCCAGAGGTTAAACTTGCTGTCCCCAAGCTTGCCTGACTGTATCTCTACTTGAGCTGGGCCTCTGCACTGGGCTCTGTTGGAGCCCATCCACTGCTCCTCACCTGGACCACTGCAGTGCATATACCCCAGCTTCTAAAATCTGCACTGCTTTCCTGAGGCTTTCTGAGGCTGCCAGGGCCCACTTTGCCTGCCAGGATGAACAAGCTTGCTGAAAATTCTTGCTCCCCATACCACTGCCATAGCCTTCAATTGGTGACTGAGGAAGAGCTGGTGTATAAATGCCTCAACTCCTTTGCCCTTTCGTGGGATAAGTTTGAGGCTCTGGACTACCCTTGCTCTGAAATTCCTGGGGTGATTAAGCTCCAGTTACCATCCGTGGAAATGGGCTTGGTAACACACCCTTCACCAGCTGCCTTTCCCTTTCACTCCCCCACTTTCTAACAGTACCTTCTTCACCTCCCAAATGGACTACTTGTATACAAATTCTTGCCTCAGGAGGTGCTTCTGGGGAAAATCTAACCAAGACAGGTCCCCATCTAGCACCCTTTCCCCTCGGCCAACTCCATACAACGGAATCTCAAAGCCCAGCATTCAAGAATGTGGAGATTAAGTCCTAAATACAAATACTAAATCTAATCCTCACAATGACCCCACGAGGAGGGTCCTGTTGTTACCGTCATCATACAGATGGGGAAACTGAGGCATGGAAGGGCTAAGCAACTTGTCTCAGGCCCTAGAATGGAGCACAGTTAGAACATTGTGACAATAACATCTGAGCTTATGGGGACAAAACCAGAGTGAGCGTGCAGGTTGGTTAATGCTTATGCTTGCCTGTGTGCCATGTTTGGGTGTCCCTTTATGACCCTGGGCCAAAGTGGAGCATAAAGGCCGAGTCCAGGATTCAGCATGTCTTAGGGCTCAAGAGCATTCATGAAATGACACCCCCAAAACCAGTTGCTTCTCGCATTGTGCCTTTCTTACAACCCTGCTTATATCCTTCATGGCTTTTATCATAAGCTGTATTTATTTTTATTTTGCTTTGTTTGTTGCCTTTATAGTCTGTCTGCTCCATGTGACAGTAAGACACAGGAGAGCAGGATCCTTGTCTGTGGTGATTTTGCTGTATCCTTAGCACCTACTGCAGAGACTGGCAAATGGTAGGTGTTCAAAACATTTGTTGACGAATGAATGATTAAATGAATAATCAGAGGGAACTGGAGCCTTCTTGGGTATGTGAGGGTCTGGGCTGGATCATCTTATCTGTGACCTGTTTCATGCTCCTAGAATTGGGCTCAGATTCACTAACCATGTGCTCAGGTCACATGTTAGTTAGTCTCAGAAGGCAGTTTCCAGATGGGGACTCTATGTCCAGAATTTGCTTTCTGGAAGGTGCCCCTAGATTTCAGCTTTGTCAATTCGGGAGCCAGACTCTTAGGTTTCCAGCTGAAAAACAACAGCTGTGAATATTAAATAAGACGCATGCACCGAGAGTCTTCGATCGGTAGAACGTGTATAAATTTCAATAATAATGGGGATGCATTCATCAGACCTATCAATCATTACCCCCTGTGCTGCTAAGACATTTCTCAATGTCAGACACATGCCTGGCAGACATATTTTCTGGAATCTAGCTGCATAGCCAAAGGCCTGGCTCTGGGTCTCAGTCTCCGTCTACCAGGAAGGGAGATCTGAGGTGGAGAGCCTTGCTCTGACTGTCCAGGTTTCACAACTCTTGAGTACCATCATGGTACACGATGGAACATCATTTCTTTGCCTTCTGTTCATCTCATGCTTGCACAACTGCCCCCATGTCTAATTATGTCTCTCCTCTTCTGAAGATGCCTGTTATGGGTTCAGTTTGCCTGGAGAATGAAGCTCCAACTCATCCAGGGCATTTGAGACCATGTTCAGTCTGGTGGCCAAATCCCTTTTCACTTATCTTGTGGTCCTTCTGGATGGGAGCCCTGTCACGACTTTCTCACGTCTTCCACCTCTGCTCCCACTGCCCCTGGTCTGCACGCATCTCCAACCTTCACGTGTCCCATTTTGTTCATCCTGAGTGTCTGACAAAGTGCTCATGACACATGTTCAAATATGTGTGCTCCGTCTTCCTGCTCAAGGAGATTGAGGAGGGCTTCAGGGTCAAGGTGAACATTTAAGTGGTTTCATGGCGGTGAATGCAGAGAATTTGGCCAGGAGGACACTGTGGTGACAAGACAGAGGGAGAGCCTTTCAGGTTGTGGACACAGCAGACCAGAGTGACCAGCTTGTAAGAGGGTGGGGTGAGCATGAGGACAGGAGGGTCACCTCGTGACTTGGCATTTGAGGAATCTACCCCGTTAGCGCTCACAGGAATAGTGGCCTCATGGCATCTCTGAGATTTCAAAGAAACATTCACTGGTCATCTATTTTGTGCCAGGCTCTTGGCCAGGCACTGGGGTTGGAACTTAAAAGACCTATTTAACAATAAAGTGTGTGCTGAGAAGGATGCGCTCTAACACTGGTTGGGCACCTGCCTTATGCTGCCATATGGCATTCGTTCCTCTCATGGTGGATTGTGTTTCCAAAGAAACCTCAACAATGTCCCATCCCGTGTGCTCTTTTGCATTGAGAACATAGCACTTTCCCATCACGAATTGGTACATATTTCTTCTCCCCTTGAATCTGGGATGACTTGTGTAACTTCTGAGCCTGGGCTTTAGGAGATGGCCAATACATCCATTTTCCTGATCGACACTCTCCTTGAGGGTTGTCTGTGTCGGACCACCAGAGACCATGCTGTGAGGAAGCCCATGCTAATCAGGGGGGAGGGCCAAGCAGAGGGGCCCCAGTGAGACAGTCATGTGAGTGGAGCTGTCTTGGACCTTCTAGTCTAACCCAGCCACTAGTGAACAGAATGACCCCAGGGGACATCTTGTGGACCAGGATCACCCAGGCCTGACCACAGAATCGTGAGTGAATAAAATCACTGTTTTTATAAGCCTCTAAGTGTTGGGAGCATTTGCTAAGCTGCCATAGGGAACCAAAATGCCTCCTTCATCCTCCTTCATAGCTCTGAGAAGCAAGGGGCATTATCTCCACTTTGTAGATGTAGAAACTGAGGATCGGAGACCTGAAATGACTAATCTGAAGTTGTGTGGGAACTCAGTGGTGGAAGCAGGATTCAAACATAGGCCTCTGTAACCCAGAGACTGTGCCAGTTCCCTCGGTCATGGTGTCCTCAGAGAGCAGAGGGTGAAGGCCTTTCCTCCTGGGGAGGGGAGCTGGGAGCTGGGAGGTAGACTTTTCCCACAACCCTTTTGTACCTTTAAATTTTTGAATATATTACCTACTCCATTATGAACAAATAAAGGTAATGTTTTTATTTCAAAGAAAAATAATTGTGGGGTGTGTGTACATTAGGGTGGGAGCAGATGAAATTAGAGGCTGCTCCACAGGACAGAAGCATTTGGGCTTGGCATCCAATTGGGTGGTTCCCACCCCTGACCTACTGAGCTTTAGAACTCCTGAGGCCTCGGCAGCTGGTTTAATTGGTCTGGGGTGTGGCTTAGGCCTTTGGATTTTGTACAAGCTCCCAAGGTGGTTCAAATGAGCAGCCCTGGTTGAGAGTCACAGGCTTAGATGGAGGACCAGGATTCCACGAGGCAGTGAAAGGCTAGGGAGGGGATGGGTGGGCTGTGCAGGCCTGAAGTCGACGTTTGTGCAGAAAAAATGAAAAAGAATTGCTCTGGGGGTGTAGGGGCTTAAACAAAACAGAACAAACACAACCAAACAGAACAGAATGAAGGGAGTGGCCCTGCTTCCTGTGTCCCGGTGGGTGTGATCATTGAGTCAGTTCACAGACGTGCTCAACGTTCATGACCAAATGAATCAAGCTCAGAGGAATTAATTTGAAGGATGGTACTAGTTAGGTTTGCTTATGGGGGAAAATGATAAGCAGTGTGAAATCCATCACTGCTCGGGGTGCCTTTCCTGGTCCCTGCTTCGCCAGGGTCCTCCACTTGCAGCCGGCAGTGGCCTTAGGCTGCAGCTCTGTGTACTCATCTGGGAAGATCTACAGTGTCTGCAGTAAAGAAAGCAACTGCCAGACAAGATGAGTAACAAAAAGCTATTACTATGCATAATGTGTTTGGACAGCAGTAGGGGCTGGGATGAGGAGCTGATGGGTAACGGTTTCTACCATGATCCACTTCTGGCAAGATATAAATTGATGTGTTTGAGTTCCCAGAATAACAAGTAACTTTTTAGTGACAACCAGGAAGAGTCTCTCTGAAGAGATCACACCATGAGACCCATGAAACCCTAAAGCTTATGTCTTTAGGTTTTAAAATAATAATCAGTAATAATAATAATAGCTCACATAGATATTGTGCTTTCTGTGTGCCTGGTGCTATTCTAAGTCCTTAATGGATAAATCCAGGCGGACTCAGGTTCAAATCCCAGCTTTGCTGTTAACTAGTTCAGGGCCCCAGGGTCTCTGTTGTCCTGTTGGTTAATAAGGACACTGCTTTAGACCAGGTGACCTTGGTGAGGGGCCTGCTTCCCACACACAATGACCGTCCACCATTCAGTGCCAACCTGAAGGTCGCTTCCTTTCACTAACCCTCATAATGTGAACTCAGACTTTAAACTCAGCCCATTTACCAGCTTCCCTTCTTAAACCTCTGCTATCAGCTTTCCTAAGATTTATTCGTTATTTGGTTTCAAATTTTCTATTCTGACCTCTTAGGCAACTCTCTGGGTCTTAAAGTCATTCGGCATCAATTTTATTACTTTGCAGTATAAATTGTCCAGCCCTCCATGACCCATAGAAGCCTCTGGCTGCATGTGACATTTTAAATACTAACTTTGGGGTTCTTGTCTTCAAGGGAGGAGGAATTATGTTCACACGGTGGCTCTTTAGAAATACATAAAACATGAGCTGGGCTGTTAATGGAAAAGTCACCTTCTCACAACCCCTGTTAGGCACGGCTGGGACAGGTGATTGAACCCCCTCCCTTTTGCAAAATTAAGAGCAAATATTGGTTTACCCTTAACCAGGATGACCTCAGGCCCATTCCTGTTGCAAAAAAAAACTGCAGTTGGTGCTTGAACGCAAAATGGAGCAATGGCTGGGCCTGTGAGTGGCACTGTAGCCAGTC
This sequence comes from Camelus ferus, assembly GCF_009834535.1. Lineage (NCBI taxonomy): Eukaryota > Metazoa > Chordata > Mammalia > Artiodactyla > Camelidae > Camelus > Camelus ferus. Next base: position 57,064,805 of record NC_045699.1, read on the forward strand.
AGGCAAAGGGACACTCTGCAGGTAAACTGGCCTTTTCTCAGGAAAGAGTCCTTTAGCCAAAGGAAAGAAGCTGGAGATGTGGAATTCCAGGAATCTGGGGAGTTCTTGAAGGCAGGGACTTCCTCATGTGCTTGCTTGTGTGTCCATTATGGTGTTGACCACATAAGGAAATGGGCAGGTGAATGAATTTGGATTGTCCCAAATTCATGATGGACTCAATCTGGTTCAGAAAGTCATCCCAAAGTGGACCCTCTTGAGGACACAGGTCATCTGGCTGTTTAGAAACAAACACTGAAATTCTGGTTGGATAAAAATAGGTGATAACCAGCTTGGTGTTACAGCATAGACCCTGAGGCCAGGCTGCCTGGTTCTGCAAACTTGGGCAAGTTATTTAAACTTTCTGTGCTATCTGCAAAAATGGACATAGAAATAATAATACTCCCTTATATAGAAATAATAAAATCTCCCTTAGAGAGTTGTTGTGAGGCTTAAATAAATTAATTTTTAAAAAGAGATTAAAAGAATTCTGGCAATATTTAAAAAATTAAATCAAAGACTAGTGAAGACTGAGCTAGGGACCCTTCCTTGAGGTGACTTACTGCGATTGAATCTCAGTGACTTTTTACAGATTAGGCCACATTAAGCCAAATTCCCCTACCTATAAGAATGTTGACTTTGATGGGAAATCTTAAGATGCCCTCCTTCCCCTCCAAGCACCCGGGAGAACCTGAGAGCCCTGATCATCACTGTGTCATTCGTGGGAAGAGGGAAAATTCTCGAGCTCCAAAAATGCCCCTCCACCTGCTCGTGGATGCTGGCATCCCACTCAGGCACAGTTAAACTCCTCCCATGTCCAGAAGGACCACTTGCTGGGAGTTCTTGCAGAGCCTTACTCTTCTGCTCTCTTACCCTCATCCCACTTGTATTTACTGCTTCAGTTTCTGCCTTCTCTATTAGGCTGTGTATGGTAAATTTCTGGGCTACAGGATGCCCAGATATTTGGTCAAACATTACTCTGGGTGTGTCTGTGAGGGTGTTTTCTGGATGAGTGGAACATCTGAACAGGTGGACTGGGACAAGCAGATTGCCTTCCCTAGTGTGGCTGTTTTCCCCTCTGCCTTTGATCTCCAACTAAAACATCGGCTCTTCTTTCCTCTTGAGTCTGCTGGCTTTCAGAAAGGAGCTCAGACCATTGGCTCTCCTCGGTCTCCAGCTTGCCTGTCTATAGATCTTGGGACTTCTCGGTCTCCGTAACCACTTGAGCCAATTTCTTATAATAAATCTCTTAGTGTATATATATATATATAGATCTTCTTCAGTCTGTCCCCATGAACCCATCGTAAGTTGGAAATATCATTAAGTCAAAAATGCACTTAATACAGTTAATCTACTGAACATCACAGCTTAGCCTAACCTACCTTAAACATGCTCAGAACACTGACACTGGCCCACAGTTGGGCAAAATCATTTGACACCAAGACTGTTTTATAATAAAGCATCTTATGTAATTAATGGAATACTGTACTGAAAGTGAAAAGCAGAATGGTGTCTGGGTACAGAATGGCGGTAAACGTATTGGCTGTTTCCCCTCGTGATCGTGTGGCTGACGGGGAGCCGCGGCCGCCGCTGTCCAGAGGCAGGAGAGAGGATTACACAGCACGTCACTAGCCCAGAAGAAGATCAGAATTCCAAATTCAAAGCACGGTTTCTACTGAATGCATATCGCTTTCACAGCATTATAAAGTCAAAATATTGTAAGTTGAGCCATCATAAGTTGAGGACTGTTTGTATTTATGTGTATCTCCAATTGGTTCTGTTTCTCTGGAGAACTGTAATGTGAGGATGTAGGATGTAAATTAAATGAGAGCAGGGAGATCTCTCTGTGCCTCAGTTTCCCCATCCTTAGAGCCTTGTGAGGGGCTGGCGTTCTATCAACATTTGTTGAAGGAAGGAATTCCGGTGTAAGAAGGAACTTCTGTGGCAAAGCCACACCCCTGAGCCCTCAGCCCTTCTGAAACCCTGAGGGCAGCATTCACAGGATCTGGAAGTTGGTGACTTTGATCTTCGGATCTTTTTCTGCTTTCCTTTCAGCATCCTTCTCTCTACCCTGGTGCATCCCTGGGCCTCCAAGTCTCAAGTCTATTCTCCAGCTGGGATCCACTCCACATGCTGATCCACACCACTGTGTGAATTATGAGAGGTGTGACTTCGAGGGATGAAGAGCTCATTGTGGGCATAAAGCATGTCCCCCGGTGCTTGATGTGGCGGAAACTCAACAGTTATTTGTGATTACCAAGTGGCACAGGAATCCTGAGAGAACGCTATTAGCCCCATTTTATAGATGTCGCTGTGAAAACCCAGAGGGGTATGAGGCTTGGCCAGGGTAGAGCTGGGATTCCAGCCACCATCTGTGGGAATCTGAGTCTCATGCTTTTCCCTCAGCTTGCCCAAAGGCCACATGGGGGCCCACTGGCCCCTCCCTAGGAACACGAGCTGGTGGGCCCCTGGCCTGCTGCCACCCCTCAGGTGATGTAAATATATTCTGCGGGCACTCACCCTGGCAGGGGCCGCATTGGTGCCGCAGGCAGGGGCTCTGGGTGCAGAGGGTGTGACTTCATTGGCTTTCATGAGGTGTCTTTATGCGGGGAGTCGGAGATCTGTGGGCTCACTGCAACACTTGACAAACCTGTAAATATGTATTTGGAGTCACTCACTGCCTGGCCTTTGCATGAAATCTGCATTGCAAAACCAAGTCCAGAGAACAGGGCTTTTTAATCAGGCCGGCGTGACCCAGACCTGGCTGGCACTGCCCCTCCTGCAGCCTCAGTTCCTTCAGTTGTGCATGGGATCGTTGTTCCTGCCCTGCTGACTCTTTAGCAGTGTTAAAGATTGAGAGGGAGGATGGATTTGAGGGTGCTCTGTCAACTGTAGAGTACCGGGGGCCAGTTCCTAAGAAATGAACACAGCATTTATCCTGTCCTCTCACTGCTAGGGAGCCAATCAAAGAAAGAGATGACCTACCACCCAAGGCAAGAAAGGGAACTGTGGGATGCAGAGGGCATCAGGGAGGACTTCCTAGAGGAGGGGAAGTTGTAATGGATTCTGAGGGACAGACAGAATGTAGACAGGAAAACTGGGAACAGCATGAGGTAACATGTGCATGTATTGACGTGTCGGGGGAATCCTCTGCAGGAGTTAAGAGCAGAGGCCCTGGGCAGACTAACCTGGGCTTAAGTCTTGGCACCATCACCTCTTGCTCTATGACTTTGGTAAGTCACTTCACTTCTCTCAACTCTGGTTTATTTACCTGTAAAGCTGGGTGAATAATCCTACCTTAAAAGATAAAACCATGTGCAGGGAGAAAGCCCTCAGCACTTTGTCACGTGGTTTGCACCCCATGAAGGGTAGCTAACAATGCTGGTCTGGTCCAGAAGGCTAGACTGACCCAGGAGAGGAGGAGCTGGTGTCTGTGGTTGGCAGTAGCCTCCTTGGGTCACTGGTAAACCCTGTGTTGAGTCCCAGAAAGATCATTGCCTTTGGAATCAGAGGGTTCTGAGTTTGGGTCTCAGCTCTGCCACTTTCCACCTGTGCAATGTTGTTCTGAAACCTCCCAGAGCCTGTGTTCTCTCATCTGTAAATAGAGGTGTGTTAGCATCTTGGTTGGAAGGACTGGATGCTCCCATGTCATCTTGAGAAGAGGAGGTTTATTGTGAAGATATGCATAGGACTGGGAGGACATCGGGATTCGAAGAAGCTCCAGGGATGAGCCCCTGCGGCCCGTGTGTCATAGGTGGACTCTCCATGGCCTCGTGCCTGCCTGGACCACTCAGTGGCAAAGGGTGGGGTACGACTGAGGCGAAATGACTGTTGGAAAGAAATAAAATCATCTTCTGTCATACACTAAAATAAATCCAGATGCTAATAAGATTTAAATGTAAACGAATAAGAAGAAATGTATAATCATTTGATCTTTGTTGTAAGATCTTTCTAAACATATGTGCAAAGACAAAAACCATGAAAGAGAAAAGATAGATATATTTAACTGAATAAAACTTTACAAATCCTGTAAGGCAAGAATACCAAAACGAATCTGAAAAATGTAACAATAAAATGGCCACAATGTTTGTAATATACATGACAAAGAGCAAAAAGCCCTTGCAAATTAATAAGAATGAAGACAAAAGGGTAAGGGATATGAAAAAACAATCCAAGATACACAAGTGGCCAATAAATGTATGAAAATATTCACCTTTGCTAATAATAAAATAAATTCGAGTTAAAATAGCCATTTCTTCTCCCACCAGTAGTCCCCGATGGCAATGGGAGCTTTCAGGCTGAGAACAAATCACTGCTCTGTGTACACCAGTTCTGGGGATAAATGAAAGATGACGCATGGTGGGAGGGTATAGCTCAGCAGTAGAGCGCATGCCTAGCAGGCACAAGGTCCTGGGTTCAATCTGCAGTACTTCCATTAAAATAAAAATTAAATAAATGTATCAATAAATACACCTAATTACCTGCCCCCCCAACAAGAAAATAACTGGATATCCACATGCAAAAGACTGAAGCCGTAGCCCTAGAGCATACAAAAATGAAAAAAAAAAAGAAAAAGAAAGAAACCAAATCTAAAAAAAAAAAAGAAAGACGATGCATCAAACGTCTTAAAACCACACCTGCCGCTTTTTAGCCAGCAATTCTATTACTACAACATTGTCCTGAGGAAAAAATCAGAGGTATGCAAGGATTCAGCAACAAGAATATATGTAAGAGTGTACCTTTTTATGACAAAATGAGTGAAAGCAACCTGAATGTCTAAGAATAGGTAATTGGCAGCGTAAATTATGGGATATCTGCAAGACAGAATAAATCCTCAACTGTCATTAAAATTGACAGTGTAAATCTAGTCTTAATAACAAGGAAGTATGTTCTAATTTTATTATTTAGATAAATAAAACATATTACAAAATGGTATTACACATGACCCCATTTTGTAAAAACGTAAAAATCTAAACATATAAATTTGCAAAGGAAAAAATCTAGAAAATGTATACTAAAATACCAATATATCTCTCTGGGAGATGGGATTTCTGGTGATTCAGGTTTGTTTTTTTTTTTTTTTTTGGTTTGTTTTGTTGCTTATGATATTTTTCCTCTAAAATATCTCATTTGTCTATAAAAACATATCTAGACCAATAAAAGTAATAAATAAATGATTCTGCAGGATGTAGTCATAGCAATACTTATAGGGAAATTCACAACTTTAAACAATGTTATCACCAAAAAGAGAAAAGCAGCGAATTTTACCTACTAGAAAAGGCACAAAAACAACCCAAAGAAAAATGGTAAGAATAATAAAATAATAAAGATTAAAATTAAAGTAAATAAATTAGAAAACAACAACAAAAACCAGTGGAATTAAAAAATAAATCCATGAGCTGTCTCTTTAAAAAGATTAATGAAGTACAAACTTCTGGCAAATCTAATCAATGGGAAAAAGCAGACACAATTAAAATGAGAAATGGGTATAACCGCCAAAATAAAAGAGATCAACACAGGTGAGAAAGCCACGCACACTTTCATAGTCATACATTGAAAACATCTTAATGAAAATGCCTCGTTTTCTACAAATACATAAACTACCGTGGGCATCCAAAGACATACTTCATTCGCAGGACAAAAATCAGCCACCAAGGAAGCCCAGGCAGAATGAGCCAGCTTTCCTGCCCAATTGTTCTGAGAGTCAGCTCTTGACAAAATAAAAATTAATCAAATAAATAAACACAAAGGGAAACTTCTGCCAGAAGGTCGATCAAGCATGTCCGGATCGGCCTCAAAATATTATTAAGACGCGTCAGGGTTGCTGGGCGAGATGACATCATTTGACAGGCTGCAGTTTTCTTCCAAGCCACAAACCAGCTCAGCCATTTCTGGGGCGCTGGCTCCCCCAGGGCCTCTTGGGTTATGTGTGGCCTCTTTTGCTTGGTGAGGTTTAAGACCTTGGAGAGTGCTTCTAGGCGAGGTGTGTGTGTCCAGACACACTTATATTTACCTGGTGACGTTCTAGCCTTTAGAAGTGAGCCTTCCTCTCCAGGAATGACCCCGCGTTGAGGGCCGCACATTCAGTGGGCTCCTTGGGGCATCTGCCTTGCGCTTTAATGATCATGAACTTGCCCCACAAGAAGCGCTGTGCCCTGAGTATCCCAACACATTTGTGGATAAAAGTAAAACCCAAAGGGTGTGGGAGTTCCCATATACCTTTTTTTGCTCTGAGATTTTCTAACTTAATCTGGGTCTTCTGTAAACATTCACAGATGTTCATAATCATAAGTGCAGAGTAAAGTTTAAAGTATGTCTTTTTCTAACATCTATTTATAGCTGACACCAAAATCCAATGATGGTGATCAGATGTTACCTAAGCATGTAGACCACTGTGCGCTACGCTGTATTTGCTGGGAGAGAAATACCAATTTTTCATAAACCATTTTTACTTAACAAAGGCTAATTTCAAAATACAGTATCAGAAAGGAAATCAAAGGAGAACCTGGGTTAGGGCCTCTGGATTTAAATCCTCTCCCAAAGCTCATCTAATTCCGAGAAGCCTGAGTTAAGAATCTTGGGTCTTATTCCCTCCTTCTGTTTCACCGAAGCCCAGGGCACCTGCATGGATCTTCAGGGTGTGGAGCTGATGGAAGCTGTGAGGATGGGGTCTCTGCTTACAGATGAGGACAGAGACCCCCTGAACTCTTCACTGAATTAATATAAGTGACCATCTGGGGAGTGCCTCCCTCAGGCACTCTGCAGGCCTTAGGTCGGGTTCCTAGGTGTTATTCAGGATTCTTTAGAGAAACAGAACCCATTGTATGTGATATAGATATAGATATAGATATAAATAGATTAATTTTAAGGAATTGCTGCATGAGATTGTGGAGGCTGGCAAGTCCAGAATCTGCAGGGCAGGCTGGCAGGCCTGAGACCCAAGGGAAGAGCTGATGGTGCAGCTCGAATCTGAAGACAGTCTAGAGGCCAAACTCCCTCTTCCTTGGGGACTCTCAGTGTGTTTCTTCTGAAGGCCATCAACTGATTTTATGTGACCCACTCACAGTATGAAGGATAATTTGCTTTTCTGAAAGTTTACTAATTTAAATGTTAATATCGGGGGGTGGATATAGCTCAGAGGTAGAGTGTGTGCCTAGCATTCATGAGGTCCTAGGTCAGTCCCCAGTAACTCCATTAAAAAAATAAATAAACCTAATTAACCCCCCATTTTTAAAAAAATAAATGTTAGTATCATCTAAAAAATACCTTCATAGCAACATCTAGACTTGTGTTTGACCAAATATCTGGGTACCATGGCCAAGTTGACACGTAAAATTAACCATCACACTGGGTAACGGATTCTGGGCTGGAGAGGTGCCTGCAGGTGGATTATAGGGGAGTGCTCTTGGAAACAGTGCCTAGGGGCAGAGAGGAAAACAGGCTGGAGCAGAGAGAGAAGCGGGGCTGCAATGCAGTTGCATCACAGGCCTTGGCCCCTCCCACTGGGAGCTCTGAAACTGGGGTGGCTCTTATTGTGCCAGCTGAATCAAGGCACGGGGGCTGGGCCTTTACCCCCTCCACAGACCACTGGATGCTGGCTGCCTCCACAGAGGGACCTATTCCCAGAGAGGGTCTGGGTTGAGAGCCATCGGCCACCAATTCTCCCTGCATCCTGGGGCACTCATGTCCCCAGCTGGAAGGAGGCAGTTGAGTGATGCACCACAGCATCTGCCACACAAGCAGCATCTCACTTCATCCCTCATAGACCCTCGCAAAGTGGGATTTACAGTCCCCATTTTACAGATGAAGAAACTTGAGACCCGTATCAATGGGATACCTTGTTAAAGCTCACAAGCCTGACAGGCTCTAAATTAGTCCAAGATGTCCAATCACTCAGCTCTAGGGTTTGGCCCTTCATCAGGAGTTTGCCTGTAACAGAGATTGTCATGTGGGGATTGATACTCTTCTCACTGGATTGAGGAGTGTCTAGCTTGGCAGCTGGGTTAGGGGACACATATAGCTTACAAGAAAGAGGAAACCAGTTGGGGGTTGGAAAAGAGAAGACCCTCCCTTCAGCCCCATTTCAGTACTCTTTGGCTTTTCTCTAGCTGTCCCTGGTGGGGAAAGTCTGACCTCTCTCTGCTGCAGAATATGTGGTGGGGTCCATTGTGTGGCAGCAGCTTTTTCTCTGGGGTTTGTATATAAAACATCTGCAGCGAACCCTTTCCCTCTGGGTCTGCCGAGATCCTACAGGAATTCCTCGCAGGCCCAAGGTCTGCTTCCATGCAAGCACCTGCTAGAGAACCTTTCAAATACTTGTTTTTGAGAATTTCACAGCTACTCTTAGGAGAGGTTAAAGAAGGCTGCCGGAAGCTGCTGCTTTAATTATGAGTCAGCCTGTCCCTTGGCGAGTACACATGAGCACCTGCTGTGTGCCCAGCGCTCTTGGGTGGCTTTCAAGCCCCACAGCTTTGGTATGGGAACTCCCTCCTGCCACTCCTGATGCCATGATCTCAGGCTGGTTATTCAACCCCGTCAACCTCAGACTGCTCATCTCTCAAGTGGGGGTGATAACAGCATTACAAGGGGCTCCTGTGAGCATTGGAGAAAATGTTCATAAGATGCAAAAATGTTCATAAGATGCTTGGAACATGCTTAACAAATGCCAACTCTCTTCCAGTCCCTGCGGGAAGGGGTGGGGTTGCATGGATACGTAGGACACAGTCCCTGCCCTTATGGAGCTTAACCTCAAATGCTGATTAGTGTGACTAAGTGAAGCAAAGAAACAAGAACACCCTCGGAGAGAACCAGCTGGAAAGCATGCTGCAAGTTTCCCTGGCCTGGGGACCCAGGGCGCGTGATGGGGTGGGCTGAGAGGCCTGCAGGCCAGACCACCTGCAGGCCCAGCTCTTCCTCCAGCCAGCTGGGGAATGAGCCCCTCTCAGATGCTCAGCTCTCTCCTCATTACTGTCAAGTGACCTTCATAAAGGCAACACAGAGGGTTATTTCTGATTCCACTGCATTGGAAGCAGAGAGCATTTTGCCTTTCGTCAAGGAACCCAGCCTTGTTGGGAGAGAAGCTCTGCTCCTCACACACACACACATACATATCCAAACACATATACACACATACGCGCGCACACATACACACACACACATTTTATCAGAGTACAGTCCCGGAAATGTGGACTTTCTACGTGACAGGGGTTACTGCCCGCTCCCTGTTTTGCTAACACTTAACCCTCCAACAGCTCTCTGTGGGTAGAAATGATTATTAACACTGGTTAACAGATGAGAACCTGAAACTCAGAGAGGTTAAGTAATTTGCCTAGACTCTGCTAGTAAGCTGTGGGACCAGAGTTAGAACCCAGACAGGCTGAATCCATAGTCTGGGCTTTTAACCTCTGAACTCTACTGGCTGCCCCAGAGTAAGGGTTACAGGTGCTCAGGGAAGGCTCCCTGGGGGAGGTGGCACTGAATCAAAGGGAGTGACAGGTTAGAATGACTGAGTGTCTACTTGACTGAGGCTCTGGATGTACAGTAGGCTGTGTGTGAAGAGAACTGGAGAAGGCATCATGGATGATGGTTCTGCAGAAGTGAGGGCGGGGAGGTGGGACTTGAGGGTGCAGTGAACCAGGTTCAACTGGGAAGTGAGCCACCTGCACAGATGCACATGTGAGGACCGGAAACATGGCAGGGCATCTGAGCTGCCATCCCCTGGCCCTCCATCACTGGCCTGTTCCTTCACCCTGGGAGCCGGGATGCATGCTTCCTCCTCCTTGGCTCCTTCAGCTTTGGCATCTGACACACTGACCCACATCACAGGCAACTGTAAGCTCCGCTCCAGCTGCCTTGGCAGAGCCTGCTGGCTTCATGGCTGCGGTCACCAAGTCTTACGCTTGGGCAGACAGACAGGAAACCACCCCAGCCCGGTGTTCCCTGATCTACCAAGCCTGTCTGGCCCTATCCACTGAGGTTTCCTCAGAGCCCAGGCCCTGCTCTGGAGGCCCTCCACCGTCTCTGTGTTTAAGCCAAGGGAGAGGATGTGATGGTTCTGGACCTGCAGGCTGCCTCCAGTGAAGCAGCCACATGTGGCCCACCCCCACCCCCACTTCCAGGGCTACTCCTGACTCCTGCCTTGGGGTCTGCAGACTGGCCACAGAGGTGGTGACTCCTGGAGAAGGTGGCTCATGATGGGATGGGCAAGATTTAAATAGGTAAAGGGAAGAAATAAATGAAGGGAACAGAGCAAAGTGAGCAAGGCATATGTGTGGGTCAGCAGTCAGTCGCTCATTTATTCAATCCACAAACACTTCTTGAGTAACTACTGAGGCCAGGCCATTCACAGGAAGGAAAGCACATTAGTTTGGCTCTACGGGGTGGGGGGTGGGGGGTGGAGATGGGCAAAATAAGTCAGGAGCTGTCTTATGGGACCAATCTCCTCTTGGATGTCCCCCATGTGCATGTCCACTTCTGCGTGTCCAAAATGACCTCGTCATATTTATCTCCCTCTTCTGGATTTCCTGTCCCTGTGAATAACATCACGGAAATTCAACTGCTGAAGCCAGAAATTTAGGCGATATCCCTGACTTCTCCCTCCTTCACTCCCCGAGCCGCCCGTCAGGACTTCCTGTGGAGCCGCCCCTCTGAACAGCTCCCACATCTGTCCACTGTTCTTGATTTCCTGGCTGCAATCATGGTGAGGACCCGTGACCTCTGGCCTGGCCCTCAACAGCAGCCTCCCCACTGGTGTCTGTGCTTTCCCTTCACCTCCCTCCTGTCCATCCTCTGCACCTCGACTGGAGTGTCAGTCAAAAGCATCAAGTGGATCACAGCACTTCCAGGCTTAAAATCCTTCGCTGGTGGATCTCCCACTGCTCTCAGGACAAAGCGTCCAAAGCCAGACATGCTCTCCCTTGTCCATGCAGCTAATTGCTCTCCATTTTCTGGGTGCCAGTGCAGCTGCTTCTCCTGGTGAGCACCCCTGACCGTTCACAGGAGATGCCAATAGTCATGTCACCTCTCCTCCCCAACCTCAGCCTGCAACCGAAGCCGGGTGGGCACTCCCCCAGCATGTCACCAGGTCCTACCACCAGCTGCCACCTCGTGGGCCTGCTGCGGCGCTCTGATTTTTTGGCTCCACCCTCTCATCCTTTGGAAGGACAGTTCTGAGACATATTTTTGAAAGTTCCCTTGAATTGATTCCTGGTTACCCTCAAATGTACCCATTACCCTCACTGGCTTTCCCTCCTTCCTCCCACACCCTCACTCATGCTCCCATGAGTCTCATGCTCCTATGCCTTCACTCCTGTGTCCTCAGATCACCACCCGAATAAACTACTTGCTCCTGAGTCCTTACCTTAGGCTCTGTTTTTAGGGGATCTGAACCAAAACACCTCTCCTCTCACCCAGACAGGCATAGATGTCCTTCCACTCTTTCACTGTTCTGTGTTCTTATTGTCTGTCTATGTGTCCATCTCCCCCATGTCAGTGTGAGCTAGGAAAGAGAAGGGACCATGGCTGTCTCTTCCCAGCACACAGCACAGGGTACCTCAGTAGGTGTTGTGAATAAGAAATAGGGTGTTCGTGATAAAGACACACAACAAATGGGGATGATAAAGGGTATTTGTGAAAACCCCACAACTAACGTCATACTCGCCAGGGAAAGAGAAAACTTTCCTCCCCAGGATCAGGAACAAGATAAGGATGCCCACTCTGGTCACTTATATTCAACAGTGTACTGGAAGGTACAGCCAGGGCAATCTGGGCAATGTCTTAAATGAAATAAAAGGCATCCGGCTTGGAAAGGAAGATGCAAAACTATTTCTATTCACAGAAGACATAATCTTATATATAGAAAATCCTAAAGAATCAACCAAAGACTGTTAGAGCTAATAAATTTAGTAAAGTTGTAAAAATAAAACATCAGCATGCAAAAATCAGTTGTATTTTCTATACGCTGGCAATGAATAATTCAAAAAAGAAATCAAGGAAACAATTCCATTTAAAAAACTACCAAAAAGAATAAAATATTTAGGAATGAACTTAAGAGGTGCAAGACTTAGACACTGAAAACTGTAAAACATTGCTGAAAGAAATTAAAGAAGATATAAGTAAATGAAAAGATATCCCATGTTTATGGATTGGAAGATTTAATATTGTTAAAATGTCAGTATTCCTTGAAGTGATCTAATCATCCCATGCAATTCTTGCTGAAGTCCCAGTGGCTTTTTTTTTTTTTTTTTTGGAAGAAGTGGAAAAGCTTATCCTCAAATCCATATAGAATTTCAAGGGATCCAGAATAGCCAAAATAGTTTCATAGAAGAAGAACAAAGTTGAAGGACTCACACTTCTCAATTTTCAAAACTTATGCATACAAAGCTACAGTAATCAAAACAGTTTGTTACAGGTAAAAGGATAGAAATAAAGATCAATGGGACCCAAGAGCCCAGAAATAAACCCACACATCTACAGTCAGTTGATTTTTGACAAGAGTGCCAAGATCACTCAGTGAGGAATAGAATAGTCTCTTCAACAAATGGTGCAGGGACAACTGGTCTCAAAATGTAGAAGAATGAAGTTAGACCCCTTTTCATACCGTATACAAAAAGTAAATAAAAAAAGAGTCAAAAACCCAAATGTAAAAGCTAAAACTATAACTTCTAGAAGAAAAAACAGAGTTAACTCTTCATTACCTTGGTTTTGGTAATGAATCTTAGATAAACACCAAAAGCAGAAGCAACAAAAGAAAGAATAGACAAGTTGGACTTCACCAAAATTTAAAACTTTTGTGCATCAAAGAACATTACTTAGAAAGTGAAAGACAACTTACAGAATGGGGGTAAATATTTACAAATAATATATCTGATAAGGAAGTCATATCTAGACTATATAAAGAATCCTATAACTCAACAACAAGAAGACAATTATTACCCAATTTAAAAACAAATAGAGGACTTGAATAGATATTTCTCCAAAGAAGATACACAAATGGCCAAAAAGCACATGAAAAGATGCTCAACATCATTAGTTATTAAGGAAATGCAAAACCAAACCACAATGGGAGGCTATTTTCACTTGATCGGATGGTAGTAGTAACAACAACAACAACAACAACGATAATGGAAAATAGCAAGTGTTGGCAAGAGTGTGTAGAAATTGGAAGCTTTGTCCACTGCTGGTTGAAATGTAAAAGGGTGCAGTCTTTGTGGAAAATAGCTTAGCAGTTCCTCAAAAAGTTATACATAGAACTATCTATATATGACTCAGCAATTTTACTGTATATCCAAAAGAGTTGAAAATAGATATTTAAAAAACTTGTACATGAGGGGAGGGTATATAGCTCAGTGGTAGAGTGCATGCCTACCATGTACAAGGTTCTGGGTTCAATCTTCAGTACCTCTGTTTCAAAAAAATAATAATAAATAAACCTAAATTACCTCCCCCCTATAAAAATTTTTTTAATTAAAAATTGTTAAAATTAAAATAAATTTGTACATATGTCCATCACAGTACCATTTACAAATGCCAAAAGGAAGAAACAACCCAAAAGTCCACCAACTGATAAATGGATAAACAAAATGTGTCATATCCACACAATGGAATACTATTTAGCCATAAAAAGGAATGAAGAACTGATATATGCTTCAACATAGATGGACGTTGAAAACATTATGCTAAATGAACAAAGCCAGACACAAAAGGTCACACATTGTATATTTGATAAATTTGAAATATTGAGAACAGGTGCATGCATAGGGCTTACATATTAGCAGTGGCCAAGGGCAGGGGAATGGGAAGGACAGGGATGGGAAGTGACTGCTCAATGGGTAGAGGGTTTCCATTTTGGGTTATGAAAATGTGTTGGAACTAGATCGAGGTGATGGTTGCACAATATTATAAATACACTAAATGCTACTGAACCATACATTTTAAAAGTGGCTCAGCCTTCCCATCCTGCCTCACATCTGCACTCAAGTACCACAGAGACAGGATCCTTCCAACCCGGGCCTTTCACGTTTCCTACAGAGCAGACACCCAGGCCTTCAGAGGTGGAACCATTGTGATCCTTGTCCCTCTTGTCCCTTTCCTGTGTATGTGTGTGTGGTGGGGCAGGCATGGGGGGTTTGTCTCACATTTTGAATCCTCCATTTCTCTGGGAGTGCCCATCAGAATTCGGCCGGAACTGTCACCCTAGGTAACTGTTACTTCTGCCAAAGGTGTGTGAATATTTATGATTGCTCCTATGCTTCCTGTTTACCATGTCAGCAGCACCGTTAGCATTCGTGCTGATAATAAAAACTCGATTTATAATAAAAACAAGCATTTTGTTGTGGAATTGGGTTTTAAGATCCTATAAAGACTTTGCAGAGATTTATTTGAGCTTTGTAAATGTCTTGCCCCAGGGTGAGACTTCAGAGTCTTCGAACAGTTCATTTTGAAGGATTTGGTTATTAGAAAACTTTTATAGTCTCTTTAATTTAATGGGAGAAGAATAACAAACTGAATGGCTTCCAACAATAATGGGTTCCCCATATCTGGAATGTCTTCCTATCCTATCTCTTACCCTAAATATGCTGTGGTGTGAGACCACGGTAGCTGGGAGTTGAGAGACCTGGGTCCTAGGCTACTCAAAGGCTAAATACCTGTAGGTAAGTCTCCCTTCTCCTCTCCAGGCCTCAGTCTTCTCTTTTGAACTGTCTGGGGATTGAAATTTTATGTAATAAGAACTTGATCCCATAATCCCATTCTAAGAAAGTTTTCCTGAGGGGAGAAAAATTCAACAAAGCAGAAAGTTATGTGCCTAAAACCATTCAACACAGTACCATCTAAAAGGGCAAGAAAGCAGAAGTTTAAAAAAAAACAACTCACGAAATGGAAGTAGCTGATAGAGTTATGGAGCAACTTATGACACAGTAATAAACTGACAATAAAAAATAGTGATTGCCATGTATGTGCTGCACCCCGCCATACCACCGAGACTGGGATGCTGCTCGTTAAAACGAAACAATGGTTATTTCCAGATGATGGGATTATGGTTGATTTTTGTTTTCTCCTTTATGCTTTTGCTCATTTTTCAAACTTTCTATAATGAACACATATTACCTTTATAATCAGGAAAAAACAAATGTCATTGAGATAGCAATTAATTTTACACAGGGTATGCAACAAAGAAGAAAATGCTTTAGTTATAATGTGAAGTGAGAAGGAAATAGAACATGAAATGAATATTCAGATTGCAACTAAGTTGAAATGGCAACAGATCAAATCCCTGAAAACCGCTTTGCCTAATTATCAATTCATCTAATAACCAGTTCTCTGAAAGTTCACCCCTCTACCTTCAGGTGTTTTTGTATCTATTCAATTATCATATTCTTTTCCATTTTATCATCTTTTGACATGTTAAGTATTTGTTATCCAATTGTCTAAGGGTACTTTTGATAATTTTGTATTTCTAAGAGTTATTTTAAACATTTGCACCATCCCTTGATTATGGGATAGTTTTTATCCTTGTGTGTGTAATTTGTTCCTTTTTAATCTACTTTTGAATAATTTAAGGACTTGTTAAGATGTTTGTTAAAAGTCCTTTCTTCAAAATTTAGTATTTCGTATGCACTTTTCAATGGTACCCAAGACACTAAGTACAATCAATTATAAATCCTGCTTCTGACTTGATCCTTCACTAGAATCCCATCACCAAAGTTATGGATCAAGCAAGACATGAATGAATGTCTTAAATGATAAAAATACCATTTATGAAATGCTGGTGATTTAATCAGCATAAACTGTCAAAAAGATGGCAAGGAAGAATAAGATACCCAAATGGATTTAACACAGCATCAGAATGTAGGTGAATTCATCTTTGGGAATGGCTGTAGATAAACTGATATAAAACCCAAGGGAAATTGCAATAATAATTAATAATTAAATCACAACAATGATGTGTTAGGGTTGTGGAATCTTTGGTGTTTTTATTGAAAATTCTCTTTAATTTGTATTACTTTTCCTCTCCCTCTCTCTCTGAAAGAAGGCATCTGAGTATCTTATTTTAATTTCCCTTTTAGCAATATGATTTCACTGAAAACACTGAAGATGAGAACTTATGACAAGTTTTGTGTTCACTTAAACCATTTCTTGTGTGAAAAGAAAGAGGTCAATTACTATTCATAGTTCTGGCTGCTTCCTAATGGATATCCTGGTACTGGGAGCTTAAGTAGCAACTTTGCAAGGAGATAGATACAGGTAATGAGAATTTTGGAAGGGCTGCAACAAATCTAAATTGGCCTGTGTAAGAAAATCCAAGAGTACAGGAGTCAGGGAGCTAGAGTCAGACACTGAGAAGACTGAGGGGCAAGGGAAGGGTCCACGGAAACAGCAGCCCTTCCTGGCTGGTCATGATAAAAGAAGGACTTGACAGAAGTCTAATGGGGATTTGTTAAGCGGTTTGCAGGACAGCATGCAGAGACACTGCCATTCTTTCTCCTATCAAATCATCGGCAATATCTGCTTGGCTCACAAATCCTTTGGAATAAGTGGAGTTTTTAATGGTAAACCTTGAACTTTTCGGTCGTATCTCAAGATTGGCCCAGTGCAAAAATCAGGGCTTTCCATAAGAGCATATGGATTATATCTGACTGTTTCAGCATCCACATGTGAATATTGCAAAAAAGAAAGGAAGGAAGAAATGGGGAAGAAAGAGAGAAAAGGAAGAAAGCATTTTATAAGAAAAACTTTATACTGTCCATACTAGTTTAAAATTGAAATCATAAAATTTAATTATAGTTAAATTTAACAACAGAGAAAGAAATGGGATGGAACTTCAGATAGACATTTCTTCAAAGCAGTGACAGTGGTTGCTAAAGATTTCTTTAAAGTTAAGGGATAAAAGGTATAAAAAAACTTCAAGTGGTCAGAACCTTTGTTATTTTCTTTTAATTAAATCTGATAGTCTCCACTGTTAAGATCAATTTAATTTGTTTATATTTTTTTGATCCCTGGTTTTTGGACTTATTTACATCTTTTTTTCTTCTTTCCTTTCCTGCTTTTGTTCTGTAAAGTTTTCTATATACTGTCCCCACTTTTGCCCCTGTTGACTAAGAAGCATAGATTTTATTTATGTTCCTTTAGTGGTTACCTTTAGAAATTAATGTGTATATTTACTGACTAACCTCTCTAATATAATCTAAAATTATTCAGTATCTCTACTCATCTTTTGTGAAAGTCAAAGATATTGGCACACTTTTTCACATTCATTTGCCAATCTCTTTATTCCCTCAGTCTAAGTACTTAGTTTCATTTCTGTTTAACTATAAGAAATGGTGTGATGAGTATTTCGCAGTCAATAATTAAATTTGCAATTTTACCAATTTCTGGGTTCATCATTTTCTTTGAGTTCTCCCCTTTGATTTCAAACTTTTTCCTGTGCAAAGATCAATGGGAAGTAAATGGTACATCTGGGGAAAAATCTGTATTTTGCCCTCCCTCTGGAATGATAGTTTAGCTGAGTATAGAAATCTAGGGGTTGGTATTTATTTTCCTCAGTGCTGTGTGAGCTTTGAGCCAGGTCAGATAAAGGCAGCATTTTAAGTGGGATCTTTCCGGCAACTATCAGACATGTCAAATGATGACAATTCTCTAAGATCTGAAGAAGCTTCAACCCTGTTCTCCTCTGGTGGCTGTCAGGCTGCTGGTTTTCACTATGACTGTAGGCTGTTGATTTTCAAGGTTTCTGCGGAGCTGAAGAGAAGGAGATGGGAATAGGACACATTAAAACACTATGACACTTGCTGTCCTTCCCAAGATGTAGCCATTTTTCTTGAAGAAATGCTCTTCAGAGTGTTGCAAGATTTCATTTGACTTCCAGAGTTCTGGAAAAGTTGATTTTGAAAACTTTTGTCAGTCTTCTCATCACTTTTATGGAAGAGAATTTTTGGAAGCCCTTACTCTGCCATTTCACTGATACTACTTTTTCATGTGTTTTTAAAATTTTGGTTTCCAGGTTCATCTTGAGTAGGAGATCTCGTCTCTCTCCCAGCATTCCTCTCTGCCTAGCACTGTGTAGCACTGTTGTCTCCACCCTACTCCTTGAGACCCTTAGCTCAGAATGGCTTCACACTAGCCGCCTAGAACTCTAGCCCTGCAATGACATTGGGGATACTGCAGATACTTTTCCACTGAGTCAGCAGCTTGGTTGAGGTCCTGGCAGTAAGGCTCTTCTTTCCCTGCCTCCCAGAGCCTGAGGTTTCATATGCAGTGTAGCCCCCGGAAGCTGTCAGCAGACTTTTTCAGCTTCAAGAGTAGAGGGTTCCCATTCAAACTTCTGGTGTGAAGCAGATCCTGGCTCTGGTGTCCCACCTCATGTTGGAGGCTGTTACCTCCTTTTACATTCTAGGATCCAAATCCCCACCCTCTCTGCTTGCTCCGAACTTGGAGCCCTGGAGGCTTACTGTTAACAGGCCCCCTCTTCTCACTTTTCATTTCTGGTCCATGGAGATGCTACTCTTGATCTTGATTTTGAGCAGCCTTATGTCTTTTTAATTTTCTTTCTTTGTATTTTACTTATTGTTGCTGTGTGTTTGGAGCAAGAGGACGGGGGGCTGTGGAAATAGACAAGACATGAAGAAACAATGACATCTTGGCTCTACAGTCCGTAAGATCTGTTGTCCTTTAAAATTTTAAACTAATTTCAACCTGAAGAGGATCTATTGACTCTCTGCCCTGATATATGAGGGAATTAGCCTAAAATGATTAAAAATGATAATACATATCCATGAGAGGCTTGCACACTGCGATGTACACACAAGTCTGTTTCTTTGATGAAACTACTACGGCTGCTTTCAAAAATAAATATGTCAAGCATACATCTTGATTTTGCTTTCTAGGAAAACACAGAAATAAGGCGCCAATCACTATAACAAGGAATTTTCCCTATTCTTTTGTCAAGCATGTTTTGTGAGTGAAGAACTGGCTCTGTGGAGGATGGCAAGAATTTCCAGAAAAACCATGATTCCAACCATTTATATTTATAGGCACATATACAAACCTGGGTTAAAAAACCATAATGTCTGATTGAGTAAAATTTCACTAACTCGAAGTTTAAGGAATAGATTAGCCTGATCCAACTTGATCAAATTTTACTGAACTTCTGCAAGGTACAATTTGTAATCCTAGGCATTGCCTGGATTACAGAAGTAAGTGAATACAATTCTTGTTCTCTAGGAGAGGGGGAGGGAAATCTAATAACTTGAGGGCATGCACTGTGGTCCATGCTTATGACCTTCACTGACGTTGTTTCTGAGTGCAGGCCTGCGGATCAGGTGCCTCTGATGACACCTGAATTTTTTAAAAATAAACTTCATCATATTGTTGAAGGTCCAATAGTGGGGAAACAATGAATGGCTTTATTTGAAATTCTTCCATTGCCTTCTTATGGATCAACTCAATGTTCCAGAAATGGAAATAATAACAATCGATTGGCTAGGCACATAGTTCTGAAGGCATATAAATTCAGTTACTGTAATATTGCTATCTAGAGGAGCTGCAGGCATAGTTCCAGAGAAACCTCTTTCTAACAAACAGATGAAATCAAACCTCTTCAGTCTGTAGGTTCTCTCTCATTAAGGGGTGGATCTTGGAGAAGAGTGTGGGAATTCCCTCCGGGGGCAGGTGGGCAATTCCAGCTTGGGGATCAGGAGACCAGAATGGAGGTTCTAATGTGGCTCTTCCAACCCCCTGCATATTGAGGCAAGCATTGCCTCTATAACTTAGCCATTCACCTGTCTAAACACTTCCACGAACTTCCATTGTGTTCAGCACAAAGTCCAAATTCTATAACCTCCATTAACTGCCCTGCATGGTCTGGACCTTGAAGTCTCTTTTGCCTTATCTCTCACCAGTCTTTCTCTACCCTGAATTTGGCCCTGGACATACCCAGCTACCTGCAGGTCTGTGAATTTATCCAGTATCCATGCCTGCATCTATGCCCTCCCCTCTACCTGGAGATGCATCCCTGCCCTTCCCTCCTCCAGGAAGCCTTCCCCCACATCACAGTGATAAGCAGCTAGTATTGGTTAACATCATTCTGGCAGTATATGAAAAGACCAAATACCAGTAGCTTACATAAGATAATACCTTTCTCACCTAAAAGTCCTAGTTGGTATAGAGCCTCTGCTTTACAAATAGTCTGTAGTGTTGGTTCCTTTTAGATTGTTCTGCATCCTGAGGACACATCCCTGTCCCCGTGGTCCAAGATGGCTCACTGTTAGTCACTGCTTTCTGGAGGGAGGGCAGGGATGAGGCCTCCCCGCTTTAAGGGCCTGACCTAGAAGCTGAGCACTTACTCACGTCCCCTTAGCCGGAACTGACTCACACGGTCACACCCAGGTACAAGGGAGGCAGGGAAGGGTAGTCTTCATTCCGGAAAGCCTTGATTATTATGAGAGAGAAAGGAGAACAGATATTGGGGAATCGCTGGATGTGGATGATGGCTGAGAACAGAAAGACCAGCCAGCTCAGGTGAAGGTGAAGACCTGACCACTCCAACAAGGGAGAAGGTGACATCAGAGACGGACAAATGGCAAAAAAATCTTGAGGAAATGAAAAGAGGGAGCCATGTTACAATGAACTGGAAAATGTTCCCACATCCATGCCTTTATGTATATAAGTCTTCCCGTCCAGTATGCCCTAACATTTCTCTCTTCATCTCTTGAAGCTCAGTTTATGCTTGATCTCCCCATGGAAGCGTCTACTGGCAAGTTGAATCTTTCTCAGGTATAAATAAAGAGCCTCCTCTCTGGGCTACTAACTGGGCCAAAATGACTGTAACAATTTTTTATTGATGCCTATTATAGGTAGATATACATACAGATATATATATCTCATTTTCTTCCCACAATGCCCTTAGCGAGTTTTTAGAGATTCAATTAAAAATGCTTCCCTCTTTCGCTATCAAAATGAAGACTAATTGAGAAACAAGATCCAGGAGATTGGCCAATGGCAAACAATGTTAGCTTTTTGTTGACAAATTGGAGACTGTGGCTTCATACCTACAGTCAAATGGCTTGCTAAGAATCTTCCCTGCACTCCAGCTAAATTTTCCAATTTAAACCTTGGAGCAGCCCACCCAGGGTTACGTTTGGCTTCAGAGTCACCTACTTACTCAGCACTTCCGCCTTGCACTGGTGTGGAGCAGTGGGGCCAGAAAAGGGAACATCCTCTGTCAGTCAGGCAGCCTTTTAATAAATTAGCTCCACCCACATCCAGTAACTCATTTCTCCCTCTGCGGGTGGAAGAGGAAGGGGCAGGGCAAGACGCCAGTGTGTTACTCCCCTGGTGTTCCGTCCACATAGAAATGTAGTAAAAGGAATGAAGGTTCTGCCATAACAAGCCTTAACCTGAGGAATTGTTTTGCCCACGTTATAGACCAAGCCAGCACTGTGAGCAGTACCATGACTTGCTAGGGTCACCCACGTATTGGGTGGCAGAGAATTTTGGAACCAAGTCTGTCTAGTTCCAAACTTTGGCTTATAGTCACTAGCTCTAGCAGCTTGTAAGTGCTTTGACGGGGACATTGCAATAAACATCTCCACATTAGCATCGCCTAACAGAGTATTTATTAAAAGACTCATAGCAGGGTTTAGTGTAAAGACCTGGGGGTTCTGGCCCAGATTGTTGCTTCTTTGTCCTTGTTTCATGTTCAGCCAAGTTTCTTTACCAGAACAATTCCCCAGGAGCAGGAACCAATGATGCTGCCTGGGGACCTTTTCAACTCTGAATTTTCCTTTGTTGTGTTTATAGTTTGAGGCACTCTATTGTACTTTTTCAAAATCTACTTTCTCCCTTAAGCCTCCTACTACCCGTGAGGAGGGAAGGACATGGTGTGGAAGAGGTTCACCTAAGGGCAGAGAGGGATTAAGGACAATGAGTGGTCCAGGCTGGTTACCAGTTAGTTGGTAACTCTTCAAACTAATGTCCTTAAATGTTTGCCTAACATCTATTTCCAGAGGGGAAGAGAGACTTGCTTTATATCGGTAGAAATTGTACAGGAAAAGAAATTTACTTACTAATTTGCCTCCTCGGGCAGAAGTGATAACAACATTCTGAAAAATACCTGCTAAACATTCCAAACATTCCCCACTTTTGTGTGGTTCTTAAACTCGCTCCAGTTTTCTTTTGCAATCTGCTAAGCTGTACAACTTTTGAGTAGGTGTATTAAAGGGTTTTATATTAAAGAATGAAACAAGCTGCTTGTTTCCAGTAAACAGCCTGACTTTGTGGAAAGTTCTTTTACAAAATTGCAGGCTGCTGTGACCTGTCCACCCAAGACAGAGCTGTGCTTGAGAGGAACTTTTTATTTTTATCTTCCACTGGAGGGCGCTGTCTACTTTGATGGAAGTGGAACTATGGTCCATTTCACCAATATATTCTAGTGATTCTTTCACTTCCCTCATGGATTTTTGTCCTGGGCAGCTGTCCAGCTGTCCACTTCTTAAGCTGGCTTTTCCCAAAGTCACACAGGACAGCAGTGTCAAGGTTTAGATGAGACCCCAGGAAGTCTGATTCCTGCTAGGGTAGGCCTTAGTGCGCAGACTTCATCATCCTGATGAAAATACCAGGGTTCATCCCAGCCTCACCCCGTATGTATGTATCTGCTACATGTCTCCATTCTGTCTGTGATTTAAGTTCCATGGTTTTGCATCTGTTCCCTTAGAGAAATCATAAATTAGGCATC
Source organism: Camelus ferus (assembly GCF_009834535.1). Lineage (NCBI taxonomy): Eukaryota > Metazoa > Chordata > Mammalia > Artiodactyla > Camelidae > Camelus > Camelus ferus. The sequence continues at coordinate 57,087,570 of NC_045699.1, forward strand.
TCTCACCTGCTTCCTAGGTCACAGCTCCTAACTTCCGGTTTGGCAAGCATGATCCTCCAAGCTGTTGGCGTGTGGCTTTAGAGGAAGGCCTTTCCCACTGTAATGTGCAGAAATCACCTGGGCATCTTGTGAAAATGCAGATTCTAATGCTGCAGGTTTGGGGAATGGAGCCTGAGGTTCTGCATTTCTAACAAGCCCTGAGCAGTGTCACTGTTGGCTGACATCCCACATTTCAAATGGCACAACTGTACCTACTTGTCCCGTCCAGTTTTCCCACTTAGTTTTACATATGGGGGTGTCGTTAGATAAACTCAAGGATGGAGGCTGATTATTAGCTACGTAGAGCTTTGTCTCTTACTTAGTTTTTATAAATTGTTTCTGCAGGGCCCCTCTCCCTGGCTTTATTCCATCTCATCTTTCTCTTTTTCTCTAGTAGGACACCCACGAGGCAGTGTGTTGATGTCTGTGTCTGCCACATCTGGTCCCAAGTTGTCTTTCATTGTCATACAAAGTAATTCCATTTTCTTTGATCTCCCTTTTCATTGAGAACCTGAATCAAAATACAATGAGTGATATGATCATGGTAATGACAGGCCTCAGATGTGCATAAAGCCCTTTAATATCCATAAGACAGTATAGGTAGAGGCTATGAGCCCTTCCAGAGTCCACCTGCTTGCATTCAAATCTTGCCTCTGTTACTGCCTAGCTGAGTAGCCTTGGGTAAGTTACTTAACCTCTCTGTGCTTCAGTTTCCTCATTTGCCAGATGTGGCTAATGATGCTTCATAAGGTCCTTGTGAAGATGAAATGAGATAATGTGTATTCAGTGAGGCACTTAGAATAGGCCTGACACGTAGTAGGCCTTCAGTAATCAGTGATGTTGTAATTCCTCAGTCCTGTGGGGAAGGGAAGGAACCAGAGGCCCAATAAGGAGAAATGACTTGCATTCAAGATCCCACAGCAGGAATGGTGGCACAGCAGGGACCAGATCTGACTCCAACTCTGGTGCTCATAGCAATTGGGTGCTCATACCACCCAATTCCAAATGTGGAGTTTTATTACCATCAATTCACAGCCCCGAGTGTGACTGTTTCCCCAGCATCCTGCTGATCTTTTGTTCTCTCTTTCCTTCTAAATGGAGCATTTCCAGCTGGGGTGATTCATGGATCTGGGACCTCATGGCTCCCATTAACTTCGAAGAAAGTCATAAGGCAAAACCCACATCAATCAAGCCTCCAAATTACTCATCCGTCTTTACAGGTGACACGTGGATTAAGATGAACAGGGAGTGAAATGAGTATCATACAATAACTATTTAGATTTATGAAAATCACCTAAGAGCTTACACCAAGTTCCAAAATTGAAGCTTGCTGTATTTTCATTGCAAGGTTGAACTTCAAGGGTAAGAGACAGGATGTCACGATAGAACAGTCTTGAAAAGTGGAATCCAAGGGGCTGGAACTCCCAGATTCACTACTTAACTGGCCTTGTGATCATGAGCAAGCCTGTTAACCCCTTAGACTCTGTTTTGTGGTTTTGTTTTTCATCCTTGCAACAAACCACGGAGTTAGCTATTATTCCCATTTTACAGGTGTGGAAAACAAGGCATAGAGGCTGTGACTTGCCCAAAGAGACATGACTGCCAAGAGATAAAGCAGGGCTTCAAACTCCCATATTTGAGTTCTAGAAACCTATGTCCTTGTACCACTCTGTCTCATAAATGAGATGATGGGTCTAAAAGCATCAGGCACTGAGTAGGAGCTTAATAAACCTTCACTGACTCTTGAGGACCAAAATTCATGTTTTATCAACCCCTTATTCTCTATAGTAACTTTGTACCTAGTAGGTTCTCAATTAATACGAGTTGAGTTGCATTATTCCCCCTTGGAAATGGTCCTGTTTTTATTTAATGATTTGCTTAGATGCATTTTAATATGCAGACCACAATGCTCCTTGTACAATATCTTCTGGACTGCGAGGCGCGGGCATTCATTATTTTATGAGATGCATATGTCATGCATAGCACAAGCCCTTTTCTTAAACCAACACAACATGCAAATAGAAATTTCATGTAAAATCACATTCAGACAGTCTCAAAGTAGAAACAGATGTCTGAAAAATATGAACGCCAGGCTTATTAAATATTTTATCATCAAATATTTCATACATTTCAAAAATGTCATCTGTGAAAACACAGAAATACCGCCTCAGGAGAACCAAAATATTTAATCACTTTCAAGAAATTCTTAAAAATAAGTCTTCACCTCGGAACTATTCCAGGCAGAGAACAAATTTCCAGGTGCTGCAAGCTATATTTATTATATTTTCATCAAAATCAGTAACCTAGTTGAAGGAGATACAGTAATCAGTAAGGTCATTATTAGGTAAGATAATGACTTCTGAATGAATTCTCTCATTAATCTCATTACAAAATGGTAATGGTACCTGACTAATCATGCCGGAGGGGAGAGCTGTGTTGAATCAGAGCAAAATTAAGGCTGTAATCACAGAGCTGCTCTCGCCATTTCTTCACGAAAGTCTTACTCGGGGCATGGGGACTGGCTTGAAGTTCCTCTGACTGGCTGGACTGTTGATCTGAAGTCTGGGGCACCCGATGTGGTGAGGGGCAGGGGGAAGGGCCCTGGGTGGCAGCATTTCTCTCTCTCAAGAGAGAACTGGTCCTCTTCCTGCTTCTGTCCCCTACTTCCTGTGTGACCTTGGACAGGTCACGCCTGGCTCTGGGCTCCATTTCCAGTTTCCCTGACTTAGTCTTTTGCTTTCATCCTAGACCCCTAAACACATCAGGCAGCTCACATTGCACCTGTCTGCCCCTGAGAAGGTTCCAATCTTCACATGGACCACAGAATGGCTGCCCATCTGCCCCCGAGAAGGTTCAGATCCTCACGTGGACCACACACCCTACATGGTCATTGCCTTTCTGACCTTATCTCCCACCATCCTCCCGGTCACTCCAGCCATGCTGACCTCTTTGATGTCTGTCTGGATCATCCTCGCTCCCCACTCCACTTATCTGCATGACCCACCCTCTCACCTCTTCCAAGTCTTTGCTCCAATGTCACCTTCTCAAGAATGCCTACCCTGAACACCATATTGAACACTGCAATCTCTCCATCAGCTCTCCAATCTCCACTTTTTCTCTCCACGTGTTTTTTGCCTCTACCACTCTGTATAATTTATTAGATTCTCGTCTGTCTCCCTATCCCCGCTGCCCCTACTGGCATGTTAGCTCCATAAGGGCTAGTTTCTTTGTACTCAGAAGTATGCCTGGTACACAGCAGATGTACAATAACTCTGATGAATCTGGAATTTATCACATGCTTGTGGGTTCCCAAACTTGCTGGACCAGGATGACCAGGGATGACGAAGTGTACACTCACTGCAGCGAGGCCCTTTTAGTAGTGAGGCTGCCTTTGCTTGTTAGAAATCTGAGCCACATTGAGTTGCTTTTTGTCCATGAGGACTGGCCTGAGAATGTATGTGCTGAGTGGCAGCGTCTGGAGTCTGAAGCCTCAACAGCCAGGAGAGGTGGGCCAAGCTGAGAAGATGGAATTGACAGGAGAGGAAAGGGATTCCATGTCCTGAGTTCCAGCCCCAGTGGAGAGGTCCAGGGTTGGGATGACTGGGGTCCACAGTAACAGGCATGCAAAGACCTGAGGGGTTTCAGCAGATGATGACTCAGGATGTTTTAAGAGACTCCTCATGACCTATGTAGCACAGGTGGCAATCTCAAATTAACCCTCGCTGGTCAAACTGCTCAGCAACAGGTCAGGGCTGTGGTCTGCTCTTTGTTCACACTGGTGCCAAAAAGAGAATCTGGAACGTGCTGGTTGCTCATAAACGCTTAGTGAGTGTGTGAAGAGCTCTGAATTAAGACTTGAACGTGTTTGTTTCTGTGTGCCCTGTTTTACGGTGGGCGTGGGTGGATAATAATAAACTGTCCATGATAACAAGGAGGCTGGAGACCATATATCACTTAGGGGACAAGGAGAAAAACAGGGATGTTTAATCTGAACAGAAAGCAGGATGAAAATAAGCCCATGGGACCAGCATGTAAAAGCTGGATTACTTTTATTTTATGTGGCTTTAGAGCAGGGGTGGGAGATAACTGGCCCAACTGCTATCATATTCCTTTTTTTCAAGTCCATAGTAACATCACTGATTGATCAGACACCCTCCTATAGAGCCAGACCAACCCTCAGAATCCTTCTCAACACAGTGCCTCAGGCTCTCCCCACCAATTGAATGGAGCTGATATGTGAGATAAAACATATTTGCGCAACTTTGTCTAGAACACAAGGATAGGCCAATGGAAAGCCCATTAATATTAGGAAAAAACATTTCGTTTTAAGCAAAGATGGAGTAAATTTCTCTGGGAGCAGCAAGTTTCTCATCACCGCTCACGAGGAGGTTATTTCTCTGTTTTCTTTCCCATGATGGTGCCCAGTGCAAAGGAAAGCATCCGCTGGTATGTGGTGGATGCATTTCCAGTGTCAAAAGTTCAGACCCTGAGTTCCATCGGACAGAGCACCTTTAGAGCGAAGGACTGGAAAAAATTATTATGAGACTTGCTGCAGGGGTTAGCTAATGCTGCAGTGGCTATCACATTGCAATGTAAATGTATCAGATCAATACGTTGTACACCTTACACTTACAAAATATTACATGTCAATTAAATCTCAATTTAGAAAAAGGTAAGAACAGTGACTGGTGCTTCAAGAAAAGAAGTGACTACACACCTCAATACAGAGGACAGTGCCCCGGAAACGTTTCATGTTTGCTTCCAGGAAGCTCCGCCATTTTCTCCCGCTAACTGGATTCCTACTTCAATGGCTCTAGCTGATACTACATCCCCTGCATTTTGGCCCAAATATTATTTAATCTCCAGATTCAGTGGTTCGTCTTGTAGCTCTCTTGTTGTAGCCCCTCACTGTGGGCACCAGTGGTAAGCTTCCACCCCAGCACCCTCAGCTGTGTTCCCTTCTGGGGCATGGAAACTTCCGGATCCCCTATGTGATACAACTCGGGAACTGGGCTCTGTCTGCCTGATTATATCACACCAGAATTCCTGCAGCTACCCATATTGGTGGAGGGTTGTCCTAAAATGCTCTTGCCTGCCAGAGCAATAAAAACAGGCCTATGTGCACTTTGCTTCAGCTTTCAACCTGTAATATAACGGGATCCGTCTGCCACCTCTCCTTCCCAGCCCCCATCCTGGGGATTACACTCTAAAGGAGGAGCCAGGACACTTGAGTCTCCTTCATATATTTCCTTCTCTCTCCTCCTCTTTCCACCCCTTCACTTTTCTTTCTGATGGAAACTTTCCTTATTGATATCCATCATCTTTTCTATAATACGACTTCATGGAAAAATTCATCATTGGGCATTTTCAGACTCTGTTCTTGACAGTAAAGAAGCATTTAGAATTTTAAAACCTTAATTTTTATAAACAAAGCCTGTCTTTCAAGGCTACTATCTTGCTATAGCCTCAGAACTCTAGTTTGACTTAAAGTTGGACAATGACTTTTTTGGTCTAGACTCTGGATGCTACCTATTGCTCCCCCACTGAAGCAATAAAGGCCATTGATAATGGATGGGGAATTACAGGACAACACAACTCACAAGGAAGGAAAGACGCATGATTTTCTATCTTAAAAAGTTATTTTTCTATAGAATAACCAGAATGCACGAAAATATTTGTGTTCAAGGGTGTTACAACATTATATGTACTTTTAAAAAATTGTAAACACATCAAATGTCCAGAAAAGGGGATTAGTTAATTGTGATTTAAAATGATATCATAGAAGATTATTCACTTCCATGGATAAAACTTTATAACATATTATTAGGTGAAGAAAGCACTTTACAAAATAGCATGTTTAATATGATTACACTTTGTAAAAAATATATAATTGTCTATCTCTGGATGGTAAAGTGATGAGTGATTTTTCTTTTCTTCTTTGTGCCTTTTCATGTTTTCCAAATTACCAGTGAACATGTGCTAGTTTTGTGGTCAGAAATAAATGAATGATAAATGCTGTGTTTGTTTTTTGGAGAAGAAAAAGCAGATAAGCCCTTGTTGGGGATGATGAGGTGGATCCTCAGAAAGAGGATGCTGGGAACTTTTTAGCTTCTCCAAGTCTAAGAGACTCTGGTTCTGTTATCTCTCCAACCTTGTCCTCTGGCCTCTGGCCCAGTGGTGTGGTAAGAGGGTGGAAGGGTCCTCCCCAGGCTTGGTGCTCCCCAAGCCCTTGGACATTGGCCAGTTCCCCAACCAGCACAGTAAGTGCCTACTCCCCATGAAGCCTTCCCATCATAGAAACACTCCATTTATTAAAGAACCATGGTGCCAAGAGCACTTTCTGCCTACACTCAGACCTTGAGTACCCTGAAGTTTCAATCTTTTATGAAATAGCTTTTCATTTCCCCCTTCTCTGCTAAGGGTTATTACAAGCCACTGAGAGGTTCTTTGTACATAAATTTTTTATCTTGTTAAGGGTTTTTTTTCCCTTCACTTGACCGGTGCTCAGTTCATAAATAAAACATCAAAAATTTGCTCCATTTCCTTCTGTAGGTTTTGTTTGTGTTTATTTTAGTATAGTCTCCCACTGGGGAGGAAGAAAGCAATGAACACATCACTATCTGACCATGTCCTTCGCTCTTATATAAACCTTCCATGGCTCCCTACTGCCAACCAGAGAAAGCCCAGACTTCTCAGCATGGCACTCAAGGCCTGCCCTGACTTCTTTCTCGCTCAGTTCCTCTCCTCATTCTTCCAACCCCCAAAGTCAAGAACAATTTCTATTCCAGAACATCCTCCATTTTCCAGTCTCCCTGCCTCTGCTCACCCTATGCCTTCCATTCTGAATGCTTTGAAGAGACTTGGAGTGATTTTTAATTTAATATTTTCTATATGGTTCTCTCTGAGTTGTGATCATTAACTTTGCCTGGTTCTTTTGTAGATAAGGCTGCTGCTAAACAAACTCTGGCCTGGAGATCAGCAGATCTGGGTTTGAGTTACACTTCATGACACTAGACAGGAACTGGTAGCTCCATTTGTTTATTCATAAAATGGAGAGAGTCATGCCTACCTGACAGGGAGGTTATGTGAATCGAATACAGTTGTAAAAGTTCTGAGCAGTGGGTCTGGCATATCTATCTTTCTAGATCTATGTAACTATCTTTTTCTTTTTTTTGTCTGAAGCACTTGAAAGAAGTTGCAGACATAATGATTCTTTATCCCTAATATATCTGAAAATAAGAAAATTATCTTAGATAACCAAATGCCATTTTGCATCCAAGAACGTTAATAGTTCTATGTTTATCATCTAATATCCAGTCTTCATTAAAATTCCCCAGTTGTCCCCAAAATGTCTTTTATAGTTTCCCCCCAACCAAGAACTAATCAAGATTCATAGATTGCATTTGATTGTTATATCTCTTCTATCTCTTTTAATCTAAAACCCCTCTCACACATGGCTTTTATTGCCTTTGGGAAATGCTAGGACTCTGTCTTGTAGAACATACTGCATCTTGGAGTTTTCTGATTGTTTCCTTCCAGTATACTTTGACTTTCTTTCTCTAGCCCTTGTGTTTTCCATCAACTACTTGGCATTGACTATAGATCCTCCCAAAATGATCAAATAGGGGCTTAATTCTTTCTCTTTCATTACCAAGTTTCACAGTAAGGAGTTGGAGTAATGGTCACTTTTAGGATTAGCATCTGATACTCTCTCTCGATATTCATTCAAGACTCATGGATTATTTTTATTAATGCATTCTATTGTAATCCATTATTTTCATTATTGGTTTTGATGCGTGAATTGTCCTAATTTGGCAAATGGGGGCCCCTTCAAGCCAACTTCTGTACTTTCAAAAACATATCTCCTCCATTTTCCCCTAACATATATTGTGAAAATTTCAAACATCTAGAAAATTTGAAAGATTTCTCTGTGAACGTCCATTACACAGCACATACAACTCACATTTTACTATATGTGCTTTATCACATATTTATCCTTCCATCTATTTTTCTATCCATCCATGAATTCATCTAGGTATGATGTAAGAATACAATGTTATGTTTTCTCAAGGGATTATCTAGTTGTCCTATATATTTATCTTAAGTGTCCATATTTCTCTGAGGATTTGAGATTCCTTCTTTCATAACATCAACTTTCCACTTGTGGTGAGTCTATTTCTGGCCTTTTAATCGTGTCCCATTGATGTATCTATCAAATTATGTGTCAACTTCATACTATTTTAATTTTAGAGGCTTTCTCATATGTTTTAACATCTGGGAGAACTAGTTTCCTTTGCCGTTGCTTTAAGTTTTGGGTGTTTTCCTGGATATTTTTGCTTGTTTCCATATGAACTTTAAAATCAAGTAGTCTAGTTCCAGAAAAAAAAAATAGTGTTTGGGCTAAGTTTACACATATTACCTTTGAATATATTCAGTTATATTATCTAAGAAGAGCAGCTGTGGAGATGATTATATTCTTCTTATTTTTGAATTATTAATATGTAGATTATATTAATTTCCTAATATTGAACCATCCTTGAATAGTTATAATAAAAATTGCTGTAATAAAATTTAGTCATATGTATTATTGTAAATATGCTGTTGGATCTGTTAATAAAGCTCTATGTAGGATTTTTATATAGTCATTAATAAGTGAGATTGCCCTGTAAATTTCTTTTTTGTGCAATATTTATCAGGTTTAGAGATCAATATTATTTCATTTTATACTGAAATTCAGAAGTTTGCATTCTTTTTCTGTTATTTGGAACAGCTTACATGGCATTGGAATTATCTGATATTGAAGGGACAATAGAAATCTTTGAAAGTCACCTGATCCTGGAAATTTTATGGTGGTTAGTTCTTTCATAACTTTCTCTATCTATTTATAGAAATTTACCTATATAAGCTATCTCCATTTGTGTCACCTTTGTTAAATGGCATTTTTCCCCAGAAAATTATCTTTTCCATCTAGGCTTTAAAATTTCTTAGAGAACAATTGTGATAAGAGATATTGAAAATTTCTTCTGACTCAATAAGTATTTCTTCCTTGGCATTCCTCATTGTCTTCTCTCTGCTTATTTTTCATGTTTTAGTTAACTATTTGTGTATCTGTTTAGTCTCTCTGTTTTTATTTTTTATGGAACTTACTAACGTCTTGGTTATGACCCATGTATTGCTAATTTTTGTGTCTGTTTCACAGGCATTTGAGAAGAATGTATGTTCTCTGTTATCAATCAGGGTATAAATTTTGATAGATGTACATAAGATACTGTCCTTTCCAAGAATCTTTCTTCTTCCTAGAAGCAGTGCCGTCTCAAGGCTGTTATTTCTAGCACTGTGATCTTTATAGAGCTCTTCTTTCTGACTCCCCTTAGCCAATATTTAATCTACCAGGTCTCAGACCCATTCTTGGTGATGTTCTCTTATTCCGGATGGAGAAATCCTACCTCTCTTTCAGGGAGTGAAATCTGGTTGGTATCATCTGGCTTCTATTACCCTAGGACCTTGCTGCACTCTCTTCTATTCCATGCAGTCTCTGCCTGAATTCTGCTCTGTTGTGGACCCAGAATCAACTGCACTGGCCTCAGATGTTTATTTTCCCACTTACATGTAAATTGAAGCATCTAGTATTTTCTGACTCCTAGTTATGCCATAGGCATGGGCAAGAGTAATTTTATTTGTTTCTATGTTCTGCAAGGTTTCCAGGAAAATATATGAATAAAGTTGAATTTAAGCAGCTGCCATTATCCTTGGGAATTCTTGAAGGCCAAATATGAACCTTTGACATTTAGTGATGTGTATAATGAGTAGTCTTAATTGGCCAATAATTGCCAATTAAAATATTTTCATTCTTGTAAAGGAAGCGATGGATTATTTATTTATTCATTCAACTAAGATTTACTGAGCAACTACTATGTGCTTGGTACTGGGAAAAATCTGACCTACCACCTGCCACTTGTTAAGGCACTGAGACGTAGCTAGTGCAAACATTACCAAGTCCATTTCACATGTGAGGAGACTCCCCCTTAACAATTATTCTGTAAGCACATTGGCCTTTTCTCTGTTTCTCAATTTTGTATGCCTCAGGACCATTGCACCTGCCATTACCTATCTGCTTGGTACATTCCATCATTGGCTTTTTTTTGTGTTCTTCAGACTTAAATATCACCTCTTCAGTACCTCAATAGGTTTCTTTAACATTTTATCTATTATTTTCTGTTACTATATACTATTCAGTTCCCTCAGAGCTCCTATCACAATTTATGTTTAGATATCTATTTATTTGGTTGTTTGCTGATATATTGTCTGTGTCTCCATTAGACTGTAAATTCTTTGAAGGCAAGAAAGATGTCTGTTTTCAGTCACTTCTCTCTTTCTGGTATCTATCAAAGTGCTGGGAATATGATAGGACTGCAATAAATACTTGCCAAATGAATGATGCCCAGAGAGAGTAAGCAATTAGCCTGAGGTCACACAGCAGATTAATGGAGAAAACAAAATTAGAATCCTGGTCTCCCCAAGCTGAGTGCTCTGTTTGTTAGCAATTCTGCCTCTACGGAGAGGATGCTGTCCTGTCACTGGGGCTAAAATATAAATGTGATCTATTTGGCTTCAACTGACCTTAAATTTTTTTCTCCATACTCATAGAGTGAATATGGAGAATTTTTTTTTTAATTTTTAAAAGTGAAAAAAAAAAAAAAAAGTTGAACTCCAGGCCCTAGTGTTCCAAAGTCAGTCATGAAACCAAATCCCTGCACTCATCAGGCAGCTTAAGGGACTGACCAGAAGGACTGGGGAATGGGGCATCCTGGGTCAATGCCTGCAGACATTCAACTACTTTGAAATCAACAGGTTTATACTGTGAATTCACTAGGTGTCAGGCAGCTTGCCAGGCACTAGGGATTCAGGGATGAGCAGAGGCAGGCGTTTCCTTGCCCCCTGGTTGCTCCCAGAATGTGAGTCTTGATTACAGAACCGTGTGGTGAGGGTTATGATGTGGAAAGGACAAGAGCAGAGGAAGTCCAGAGGAGACACTGACTCCATTCTCAGGGCGCAGGGACAGGGGCTTCCCAGAGGAGGGGACTTGAAGGCTGAGCAGGAGTTAGCCAGGTGGAAGACAAAGGAAGCGGAGTGTAACAGGTAAGAGGCGAAGGACGCAGATGCAAGAGAGAACAGAGCACTTGAGATAATTCCCAGAGCTGGTTGTGGAATAACAAGATATGAGGCAGAGCCCAGTCACAGAGGGCCTTGGAGGCTGGGGCAGGAGTCAGGGGGTGACCCCAAGGGCAATGGGAGCCACAGAAGAGTGTTCCTTAGGGGTGTGACATGGGCACACACTGACTCACAGCATCTGAGTGATGCAAGGACCTCAGCGGCGATCCAGTCCAACCACCACTCTGCACAGGCGGGCCCACCTGAGGCTGCACACCTCTGGGGACAGGAAGCTCCTCTCAAGGAGAAAGCCCACATTGCTCTGCTTGAGGATTCTTCCTTATAAGAGCTGAGGGCTGCCTCCCTGGCATCTCCACTCAGAACAGCTCTGCTTTTTCTTCTCATCTTATCTTTCCCTGGGTAACGTCCCCCAAGTGCCCTGAACATGACGACCCTGGGAGAGGTCCGTGATGCTGGAAGGGGCCACTGGCCCAGCCACAGTCCTAAACACGTTGCTCCTGAGAGTAGAAAACCACTATGCAGACCTGTTTCATATCTCCAAGAATTCCAGTGGAAGTGGCCGCACATTGCTCTCCGCCAAGGACTCTTGACAGACAAGCAAGGGTTGTTCCAAATGTAGTGGGTCTTGTGGCAGCTGCTGCTTCAACATAAAGGGCTGGATAAATAGCAGCTGCCCTGTTATCAGTCCTGCTCATCTGTGTCCCTGTCTCCCACCCTTGCTTACCTGGACTCTGTGCTTTGTACCTATTTAGTCACCTCCAGGTCACCCCGGTTCCTGATTCCTGGTTGACATAGATGTGGAGTTTCTAGCTCTCTACCTCTTGGTCCCTTTCCTCTGGAACCCTGATCCCATGGCCCTCTCCAGGTCTCAGCTCCAGGTCCCAGCCCCAGGTCCACACTTCATCTTGCAGGTCTGCTCAGCTGAGCTCGGCACGGTTCTAAGTCAATAAGCAGATCCCACCAAATGAAAGTTTCTGCTGCCAAGCACATTTCACAAGGGAAAAGGGAATTTCCATCTATCAAAGGTGCATTTATTTCAAGGGGACCTATCACTCACTGAGATTCACAAGAGAAAGAGCCCCAAGAAAAATCAAGGGCATTTGCATTACAATCCACCTCAATGCCCAAAAATATCCTGCTGAATGTGCAGAATTTAAAGGAAAAGAACATGTTTTGCTTATTTGCAAGAAAAAAAAAAAAGAATATTCAAGAGAAGGAGGGAACCAAGGTTTAAATTCTCAGACATGCAAAGGAAAGCGTTTGGTAAACTTTGACCAAAGAATCACCTATGTTCTTAGAAATTTTGGAGTGGCCCTGGCAGGAGTGGCAGAGGATCCACATCCAGTGGAGGGAAAGGCACTGTGCTTTGGGAACAGTCAAAAGCGTTTGAGGTGGATAATCTTGACCTCTGTGTTCCTGTGGTTCCAGGTGACAATACCAGGTCATCAAAAGTATTTCACTTGTGCTCTGCAAGCAAGTCTCCCAAATCTCCCTAATGATTGAGGAAAGTGAGCAAGAACTTGACCCGCACAGCTACCCTTCCCACCCTCACCCAGAGGGCAATGCCCACAAAGCAGAAACACCTTTGAAGTTTTGTGCTTGATGCTAAAAATAAATGCAGTTTGTTTCCCACTCCATAATATTCTGTGTTTATAATATAAAAGTGTTCAAAATGATGCCCCACTGGGGGAAAACCTAAAATCAACCACAGAAGTCTTCCTACATTGCTCGTACGTTAATGGGGGAGCTGTTCTCGATAACCAACAAAATCGATGCTTACTGGGTGTTTCCTCTATGCCAGGAATCATGCTGAGAGCTAGCCAGATAGTCTTTTTATTTAGAGAGATTAAGTAGTTTGCCCAAGGTCACATGGCTAGAAAGTGGCAAAGTTGGACTCAAAATCAAGCTTCTGAGGCTCCAAACCCCAAGCATGGAAACAGAGGACTTTACAGCCTGAGTCATGACTAGAAAGTGGCAAAGTAGGACACAAAATCAAGCCTCTGAGGCTCCAAACCCCAAGCATGGAAAGAGAGGACTTTACAGCCTGAGTTCAGCAGTGCTAGGGAAAGGGGCTGATGTGAAGTGTGATGACATCCGGCCAGGTGAGAGTCCAGGCCGGTGGTCTTCTCTGTCCTTGAGTCACAATATTTTAAGAATCCGGACTTACGTGTGGATTCAAGGATTCCCCTTTTAAGTTTATTTTATGAGGCTTATAAGTGATTTGCAAGAGAAGAGGCTCAGGAAGTGGTTACAGAGGTGCCGTGGTGCAGTGTTCTCGGGGGACCTGGGAAGATTCTCGATGAAGGTCCTGTCCTGCTGAGAGGTTAGGCTACTTGTCTCACCAACGCTTGGTCACTCCTTTCTCCTCTCTCAGGGCAACACTCATCAGAGGACGTTTTCAGCCAAGAGATCTGACTGGTGCTGAGGCTTTCTATTTTACCACTGATGCAAAAACTTTCACTACATGATCTCCCTCCCCACCATCAACCTTCTTCATCCAGTTCTCAGACTTGTTTTGGGCAGTAGATAATTCCATCTCCCTTGTAGTTGTTGTTTGAGAGTGACCAGCTTAAAAAAAACCTGCTAAATATTTTTAGTAAGTATCTGTGAACCCCTTTTCCCAAGGTTTCATCCCTTCTCCTTTTGATCTTAAGTCTGTCCATGGAGAAAACTAACAATTCAAGACTGTAGGGGACAGTTTTCATTCGTTTTGCCTTCCAGCATCTGAAGCCCTTCCCATGTGTGATGGGTATGTGGAGCAGTGTCAGTCTGCAGGACCACAGATGTGAAGAGGTTTATTTCCCGGTAGCAGATCCCTTACTAACATCTCAGAAAGTCCCCCTTGTGTCTGTTAGAAGTCAGTCTAGGTCTAAGCCCACTTCTGAGTTAACGTTTCCCCCACCTCACAGCAGCCAGACCTGTGGCCCCAGGGACCTGAGGTGGTCAGGTGTGGGCTGCTTTCTCCTCCTCCTCGCACTTCAGCATCAGAGTAGGGGAGGAGGGTCAAGGTCCACTTCTGAATACTTCCTCCTACTCTCCCTTTTGGACACGATGCCTGAGTTGTGGGCTGCGAGAAGAGCCAGAGATGGGAGAACCCTCTTTTCCCCTAATTATCTTGGCTATGGTCCTTTGTCGTTCTTGCTTCTCTGGCTGACCGTGATGAAGTTCAATGCCCGCTGGTGGTACACCCCACAACCTCTTGCTGCTGCTGGGGTCCCCTTGCCTGGTGGGCACTCGTCTCTGGTGGGGTCCTGGCAAGATGGCAAGACCCTGGCCATCATCCCCAACATCTACCTGATCTACCAGAAATTCTGCAGCACCCTCTCTCTCCACCCCACTCCTCTTCTCTTCTTCCTGCTTAAATAGGATCAAAAGGCAGATTAGCAAGTCTTTTGACTGAATAAATACCATCTAGGGACCCAAGATGCTGGTCTCAATTTCTATGAGTGAATCTCTTGGTTCCCTTCCCCATCTCTTGCCTTGGGATGGAAGAGTAGCATCCTGTTCTCTCCCAAAGAGTGAACAGAACAGGAGAAAGACGCTGTCCTTTCCACTAAGCCAAAAACATACATTTCAATAATTTCCTCTTCCTCTACCTTCCAAGGCTGTTTAGATGAGGGTGGGGTAGGGCCTGTCCAGCTGCCTCTTAAATAAACCCCAACGGGGGTGTCCCTCCCCAGTTGTTCCTGGCTCTTTAGAATTCACACTGCTTAGTGCTAACTCTCTTCGTGCTCAGGTTAGGGTCCTAAGCACACTCTGCATCCTGTTATACATAGGATGAGACAGAGTCTCATCCTAATGACATAGAGCCTGCCTCTCACTATAAAAAGATGAGTGGCAGAAACTCACTTTCCCAGCCTCCCTTGCAGCTAGGGTACAGGTATGTTACCCAGCTTTTGATAATCAGATATGCAACCTCAGACTTTGAATTCGAAACAAGCAATATAGAGAATTAGGGACTTGGCAAAAATCCAGTATGGCTACTGTTGGCCGTAGCCACAGTGTCTGCATCCAGTTTCTAGGGGCACAGTGACAGCAGCATGAGGGTCTGGTGCCACTGGGATCAAAGCTGCGAGCCACAGGGTCTGTGCAGCAGCTACGTTGGTGATGTCTTCATGGACCCCTTCGACAGCCTGCTTGAGGCACTGCTCTTGGCTGCATACACTTTGAGCCTCAATAGATGAATTAAACAGCAGATTAGATACAGTTAAGAGAGAATTAATGAAGTAGACTATAGATTTGAAGAAACTAGCCAAAATGTAGTACAAACATATGAAAAAATATGAAAGAGGATGTAAGTAACTAACACATATCCAATTGAAGTTCTATAGGAAAGAAGAGAAAGGATATTCACAACGTGTTTTTTAGAATAATGGTTGAGAATTTTCTGGAATCGATCAAATAGCTATTCCTCATGGTCCAGGAAGTAAAACTAATTCCATGCAGGACAAATAAAAAGAAATTACACTTTGACATTGCAGTTTGAAATTGCTAAATACCAAAAACAAAGGTATTTTAAAAGAAGCCAAAGAAAAAATATACAATATCCCCAGGAGCAATGAATAGACTAACTACTGTCTCAAAAACAAGAGACACCAGAAAACAGAGGAATTAATATCTCTGGCATTGATTCATAATAACATTGTTGGTGAAACTATGGTTCAAGAATAGGGATGAAAAAAAGATATTTGGAGGCTGAGTTTACCATGAGTAGGACTTTACTGAAGGGATTTAGAGAATGTAGTTCAAGTAAGAGAAAGATTGACCCCAGAAAAGGTCTGATGTGCAGGAAGAAATATTGAGCAAGAAACTGTTTAACATGTGGATAAATTGTTTTGTTTAATTGACTATATAAATCAACAATAATAATAATAATGCCTAATTTGGAGGATAGAGCTACCAGATGGTAGTAAAAATATTGCACAGCAATTACATGTAATATGTGGGAGGTTCTTGATATTTTGAAGGAGAAGGATAAAGCTATTGAAAAAATTTAGATTTTATCTGAAGAATACCTATTAATATCATAAGGATAACTAATAAGAGTAGAAGTAGTGCACACAAGTTTAAATCATTAGAAGGAAAATGGAGCAAAAGTATCTATCTCTTTTTAAAAAATTTAAAAAGGAGAGTAAAAGAAGTATGCAAGAAGGAAAAATAGGGGAAAAAAATAAGATATTGATTAAATCAAAATGAACTAAAACACTAGTTGAGAGAGAGAGATTGTCATGTAAGACTTTAAAAGTTTGGCATTCAACTAGTAACGAAAATAAGAATATTTTCAGTAAAGTGGAATTCTAGTGTGATTTTGGTGGGCAGAGAATGGGAGAAAGGACATTCCAGGCAGAAAAGACTGAATCAGCCAAAAAAGGAGCCAATGAAGAATGAGCCATGCTTAAGGAATGGGGAAGAAAGCGTTGAAGTCCCTGGAACTCCAAGTCCTGGGAATCCCTACTGTATTCTGTAGACATTAGGGCACCAGGGCAGGGTGTTGAGTAGAGGAACCTAATTAAAAGAAGACAGACATTTCTTTTTTTAAAAGAAGATCGCATGTATGACTCCTCTCTGGAAATCCTGAGATTCAGCCAGATTTCTTTGAAGGTTAGCGTTTTAAGAATTAGGACCCAGTGCCTCTGTGTCGGTCCTTGTTAAGACTGAACAGGGAAGGAATTCATTTCACGTGATTGTGTGGAACCAAGCCATTTCCTGATGCACCTACACTTGAGACTTGGGGAAATGGGATGTGGAAGATACGGGTACTAGTAATTCTGATGAGGATTTAATTAAGAACTCCATTTCCCCGGACTTCCAGTACTTGACTGCCTGATGTCTCTTTAATAGGAACTGCTGATACGTTCTAATTACGACGGGTTATTTATGGGATCAGGTCTCATCTCTCTGCTCAATTATGTTTTGTTTGGGAGATTTGCGTTCTTTTATGACTCTGGTTCTTAATTGAGTCTATTGTCTTCCCTAAAGATATGCTTAGTCTGGGGACCCATTAGTTTGTGGCTTTTCCTCTACCAGAGATGCCGCTACCCTTAACATTTCTCTTTCGTTTCACTGATAAACTCTGGAGCCCTAGGGAAGAGAACTCCATCCTCCATTCTCAGCATCGCCTGTGGTTGTACTCCTGGCCCATGGCTTTGCCCTGCAAACTCGGCTTAAAGGCTTCCTTCTTCTTTAAAACTATGCTTGCATATTAGATATCTTTGAAAATCTGAGAAAGTTGCTCATTTCAGTTGCTTGGAGTCAAAAGACACAGTTGAAATTCTAAATTGGAACTTATTTATAGATGTTTCTTTATGGAGGAAAAACTTCTGGTTCACTGTCTTGGAGATATTCTCAGCTGTAGGTAAATTACAGTTGGGTCCTAGAAAACTGTGACATTATTATATTATTTTGTAGACTGGGTTCCTTCCAGCATTACAAGATGACTGTGTTTCCATAACTATAACTGTGGATCTACATTATTTTGGAGGGCCACAGAAATATTCTGTTATGGAGACATGATAATTTGTGCCACCAATTTTCTACTAGTGGGTATCCAAGTGGTTTCCAACCTGTGATGGGTAACTGTGGACATGTATCATTGTGCACATCCACAGTTATTTCTAAGACCAATTCCTGGAAGGCAAATTGCAAAGTCCGAGGGCATGTCCTATGCTAGGACTTTTAAAGACTAAAGACTATCAACTTCCAACAGATCAGATTGCAACTGGAGCTGAAGTTATGAGGAGTGGAAATCCATGCCCAAGGACAGGAACTGCACAGATGAAGGTGTGAATGCTGGGAAGTGTAGTGTGTGTTTCAGTCCTTGCAAATCAATTTGGAAGGCACACTGGAACTGACTCAAAACCTCATCTCTGCCATGGTTTTCTAAATGCCCTCACCCCACTTCCTCTTTCCTCATATAGTGCATGGCACACAGTGGGTGTGTAATAAATGTTTGTTGGACTGAACTGAGTCAGCAGAGAAGTCTATAACCCTCGTACTCCCTCAAAGCCCTTTCAGCCTGGATGTGTGGGATAAAGATGCAGCAAAGGAGAAATTGACGGGGGCTTGATTTATCGCAATTTTGTGATTATGAAGGAAGAATTTCATCCTATAAACATCCTCTTTTCCTGATCATTTACCTTCCCACTTTTGCTTCTCTGGCCTTTCAGACGAGGAAGAAACATAATGGGATGAAAATGTGAAACACTAGTACAGCTGTTTATCATGTTCACTGAAGAGGGGTGTTGATTCCCTGGAATGCTCATGAATCTGGGATGATTCCACGTGCAAAGATTGCTCTCCAATGACACGCCCCTCTCTGTGTGCCCAGCAGAGTCATCTCAAGCCCCTCATTGCTCTCCTTGGCCCTAACACAGGTGCTCTCTGGGGACTGTGAGAAAACTAGACTCAAAGAGGGCAAGTCACATGGGGAATAAGAGCATTGACAGGGCGTGAGATCACCCTGCAAGGGCCAGAAATAGGTCTCAGGTCTCCAGACTGCTAGGCCATTACTCTTTCCAAATCTGGAATATTCCCTGTAACCAGATGCCAAGTAGCTAAGGAACATACCTTCCAGCTTTCCAAGAGAATCCCAAGGGAGAAGCTGGCACGCCAAATGGAAGTCTGGCAGGCCATCACTGGGCTCGAGCGCCTAAGAATCTGCGATGGTAGCGCCTCCCACAGTGAATGGCACACTCTGGTCACTGGCACAGCCTCAATGGAGGCACCAGCTTGGACAGAGCCTCCTGCCTTTTCTAAACTGACACAGGGCTCTGACTTGGCCATGGTTCATCTCTGGGTAACAGATTGAAAGAGAGGAGAGAAAGTGAGAGAACTACAGAACGGTGGAGTTGGCAGGCAATTTAAAGATTACCTCGTTCAAAGCCTTCACCTGATCTTAGAGATGGGAAACTGAGGCCCACAGGCATGGGGAGGTCACCCAAGTGAGCGGTATACTCGTGACTAAGACTCAGCCATTCTACTGTCCAGAGCAGAATTCACTTCTCAACCCCATGATATCCTGGTCCTTTCTATTCAGTCGTCCTGTGAACCAACCCTTATCACCTACAGCATTATGGATCATACGTGTGTATACACATACATAATTGCGCTTGTCTGTGTTCACCTCCCCACACACGCAGTAGCAGCCTTAGTAGAGTTAATGGTTGAGAGCCTGGACTCTGAAGTCAGGCTACCTAGGTTCAAATCCCTGCAATGCTAACCTTGGACAAGTTACTTAACCTCTCTGTGCCTCAGTTTTCTCATTTATGAATAGTAGAGAATACACACTTCATAGGGTTGCTTTGAGGTTTCACTGAAATGCTATATGTAAGGGGCTTAAAATGGTGTCTGGCATATAGTAAACGCTGGGAAATTGCTTGCCGTGATTGTTTCCAGAAAGGTTACTGCCATGCCTGCCTATTGTTCTCTGGGTTGGGAAATAGGGACCTAATAAACATAATAATCCTATACAACAATACTTGCAAGCTGAAATGCCTGGAGGCTCCAGGGATAAAAGTGGGCTGGGTACAAGAAAAATTGTGTGACGTCCCCTCAATTCTATTTGATTTTCCATTTTGAGAGAGAAATGAACACAGGGAAGTATTTGTCTACTACAGAAAAAATGATGGTGCAAGCACAGTGATAAATGGTGACTGCACTTTGGCATCAGTATTAGGGACAATAGGGAGTGGTGGGGGACTGTGGTGAACTGGAGCAACGGAGAGCACGTGCCCTGTTTAGAAAGGCAGTTGCTATTCAGTTTCACCTGATTGCTGCCATGTGGGAATCTGGATCTGATGTTGTCAGATCTCTTGATTTTTTTTCAAGAGAAGCCAGAAATCTGCATTTTTAATGTAAGATCTTCCAATTATTAAATGTTGGCTCAACTCTTTGAAAACACTGGATGAGCCAAACAAAACATCTGTGGACCAGACTCGGCTGCAGCTGCCAGTACTCATTTTCTGCCTTATACTTGTGTGCTGTAGTCATCATCTTACTCAATCCTATGATGTCCTTCTGAGCATCGCTGGGTAACTATCAGTGACCCCATCTGGGGATGAGATAAAGACACTCAGAGGGTGGCAGCTCACTGCAGGTAACTCAGCAGGTTAAAGGGGAAAATCTGAGATTATAAACTGGATTTCCCAAAGAAGAGTGCACCCCTGTTTCTAAGATAGGTCCTTTCCTTCTCTGGGCATCAGTTTCCCCATAAGCCAAACAGATAGCGAAAACCTGGGTTTTCTCTCAGTGCTTACTGAGTACTATCGTGACTTCAGGCTCCCCCTCATTACACTTACTACCTGCCAGGCTCAAGGTTAAGTACTTGTCCTGGTGGGACATGTGTTCCTTCTGTCTCGTTGCTTCCCTCCTATTGGGGAGCATTCCTGCTTCTCTCCATGTGTTTCTGATAGAGCCATTGATTATGGTACACTGTAAACCCCAGCCATTGGCCATATGACCAAAGCCTGGCCAATCATGCTTGTCCATCCTCTTGGTAACAATGATTAATTAGTTCAAGAGGTGGGAAGGTGACCCAAGCAGATCTGGAGGAAACTTCTCTGGGATTGCCATGTGGATGCTGAGAGAAGGAAGCACTTTCTTCCTTGGGGTTGCTAAGCTGGGGCTGCTGGTGGCCGTGTCCCACCATATTGGGAAGGTCTCTCTGCAGTAGGAGAGTGAAAAACTATCATGCAGAAAGACAGAGACAAGCAGAGACAAGAGACAGATGCAGAGGGAGAGTCGTGGTGGTTCAGAACAGACCTCAGTTCTGGACACCAAGGCCCTGGTCCCTACAGCTCTTCCTCAGCGTCAGTGGGCTGCCTCATTATGCACTGAACCACAGGAACCAACCAATTCCTTAAGCAAGTTGGGTTTCTGTTAATTGCAATAAAAAAAAAGTTCAGACAATTATCAAAAAAAAATTTGCAACCAAAAAATCCAATTACATTAGAATCTAAGGTCCACTGGAACATAAATGCAAAAGCAGGGCCACATCAATCTTGTTCCCCACTGCATCCCCAGTGCTGTGAACAGCACCTGGCTCATAGTAGATTGCCAGGAAATTTGCTAAATGAATAAATAGTACACGAGTATTATGTCATAGAATCCTCACACAAACTCTGATGGAGACGTTCTATTATCCAAAGTGCCAAGTGGTAAGGTAGGGGTCACCCAGCTAGATAGTGGCAGCAACCAGGTTCTGACGTTACTCCTAAATGGATTTGTATCACCTCCCATCTGCTTCTAACTGGTTTTCCTGCCTCCACTCATGCAGATAATCAGTGATCTTTCAAAAGTGCAGACTTAATCCAATTACCCCTGCTTAAAACCCTTTACTGGTGTCTACTGGTCTTGCAGCCAGTTGCAGGGCTGGTGTCCAGTACAGGACCATTCCTCGTCACCGTCCATGCCTTTCCCACCGCCCCCCACTGCTTAGCCTGGCTCTTCAGCAGCGCCCAGCTCCCAGATGGAGTTTTCCAGCCTGCTGGTTGTTTTCCCCCCAATTCTGTGAATCTGTTCCAAGTTTCTAGTGAGTTATTGGATCCTCAGTTTTAAATCTTTTTCATATGCAAGTAGTTTATTCTCATTAAGAGAAATCCTATCTTCTGCTTGTTTAACTCTGTCAGTTAAATCCGTTAAGTTTATTTGTGTTTGCCCAGTGGTAATTTTTATTGAGAGAACATCTGAAACCATCTGCAGGGAGGAAGTTATAGAAGCCCAAGGAGTGCCCCTGCTCTGTTACTGATTTTCCTGACATCGCCACCACCCAGAACGGCTCCTTCTATCCACGGGAGGCTGACCACAGGGCTGCTCATCTCTGGGTCCTTTTGAGTTTTGAATTTGCATGGGAACAGCCTTTGACTTTCAAGATTTTACATTGTGTGCTTTTTTGTTGAAGAGGGTTTCAGACACGGATAGCCCTACAAGAGCTGGGTTTAATGATTTCTGATGCAACGTGTGTTAATGAGCAGTTTTCTGCCTTCAGAAGAAGGGAAAGGACCCACCCAGAAAGGGTCCCCCTAGATGTGGTCACCCCCTGCCCTGAGCTCCTGCTGTACTTTGTACCTTTAACTCACCCCTGGCACTTTTTCCTCTGGGCAAATTCATCTGCCTTGTTCCCCTTCTAGACTGTGAAAGTCTTGAGTAAGAGCTGTGTAAAATTCCTTATCCCCCCTAGTTTATCCGATGGAGCATCTGGAATATAGTAAATTCTTTTCAGCGTTTGATGAATGAATGAATGAATGAATGACTCCATGAATATCACTTCCTACACACAGCCCCTGCCCTCCCAGAATACATTCTGTCAGAGGCAACCACAAGTGAATGGTCCTAGGAGTTCCAGGGAGGTGGTTATCATTGCTCCTGTTTTATAAGGCTTTTTATACATTTATTTTCTTCTCTTCATTTTCTTTAAGGAAAAAAAATCCTCACCTAGTTAATCAAAAATATCCTGTGTTGGTTCTTACCATGAAAATGGCAGTTTCCAAATGATACAGGATGAAGGTAACCACATTTACAAAACCAGGTAACTCAAAAAGATAAACTTTAGGCTTCAGAACAGAAAAGAAAACTTAAACAAAACTTCACCTGTCAGCTCCTCTCATTCCTATCCAGGTTTTTCAGCATCTTGTTTTGACTTAGAAGAAATTCAGAGTAGATTGAACTTTCGCCTATTAATTAGGCTGTCAAGATAGATAGTGAGCTCACCATCACTGAAGGTAGGCAAGTGGAGGTTGGATGGCTAACTAACAATGGAGAAAACAAAATAGAAAATAATTAACTAGAATACAGTGAAAAGCTTAATAATGTGCTTTCCAAAACCCAAAATGACAAATTCAACTGCATAGCTTACAGACAGAAAGGAGTAGTGGAAAATAGCATAAGATTTAGGCTCAGACAGTCTTGAGACTGAATCTTGGCTCCAGTAATGACTAATTTTGTGACCTTCAGAAAGTTACATAATTTCTCCAATTAAATGAGATATAAATTATGCAGATCCTAGCACAATGCCTGGTACAGAGTCCATTAAAATATTCTGTCTTTATTTGAGGAGGTGGGGTATGTTAGATTACAAACGGCCCAAAATCCCTTCCATCCCATCCCCAAGCACACCCATCTGCAAAGTGACATTACCTCTCCTCCCATCTAGAGGCAGAATCTATCTCTCCTTATGAAAGTCTGGATGTGGTCATGTGATTTGCTTTGCCCAGTGGTCATTGGCAAATGTGGCACAAGCAGAGGCTTGAAAAGAACACCTGAGAACCCTGAAACTATGACAATGTGAGTGAGCCTGTTCTAGCCTGCTTGATGAGCTGAGACACCTGGCTAGTTTCCCCTATGCACTCTGGCCAGTATGTGAGGGAGGCCGCTGCAGCCCCTCCAGCCCCCAGCCATCCCCCCAGCTAACTGCAAAACCACCTGGTTGACCCAAAGATTCATGAGCAATAATAAATGGTTGTTATAAGCCACTCAGTCTTGGGGTGGTTTGTTACACAGCAAAAGCTAGCTATTACAAGTAGATTGGAAAAGCCACCTACCATTTAATAACAGGAATCAATGAGGAAATGGCATTTGCTTTTCAAAAACTCACTCAATAGGTGACTTTGCCATAGTACGGGTACATCTCCTGATGCAAGGGCCGTCTGTGTGAATAGAACTGTCAAAACATAGCTGAATTGTTTGTCAGGCTTTTAGCCAATTTAATCTACAGAAATGCACATTATGCCTAGAACAATAAATTTTAATGCTGGGGCTGCTAAATGCAAAAAAAGAAATTTAAGCCATATTTACACAAGTGCTGCATTCCCAGAAAAACCCACAGGTCTTCCTGGAGAGGAGGCTGGCTTGGGGCATCACTGGTGTTCTTCCTCTAAGATAGACTGTCTGTGATCCCTGGGAAAAGTGAGAAATACTCAAACATTATTTAGAGCCCACTTTAATATTACCTAAAAAGCACCGTTCACAGGCTTTGATGTCTTAGCTTGGTAGAAATAACACTTCCCTCATCAAAAAAGTTGTTTGATCCCTGAGTTCCACATTTTTTTTTTTCCTTTTAGATATTAACTCAGAGCATTTCAGTCTCCCCTGGGGATGAAGCGATGAAAGTGCGCAGTTGATTTAGTGAATACAGTTATTTAACGTCATTATTATTGCAGCCCTGAAAGGGGAGCCAGTCTGTTCCTGTTGACAGTCCCATGGTTCCTGCCCCACCCCCACCCCGCGGACCCCACACAGCCCCCAGCCAGCGCTCACATCATCTCACACATGCAAATGGCAGCTCTCCTCCTGCCTCCAGTGCTTCCACCCTTTAAGACCTGGGGTATACACAGTGCTGGAGTCATCTTTTAAAGATGCCAATCGCGTGTGATCCCTTTGCTCAGAAATCTGCAATAACTCCCTATTGCTTTGGTCCCTGAGACCCATCTCCTTTCCCTGTTATGTTAGTTTCCTGGGGATGCTTTTACAAAGTACCACAAACTGGGCAGCTTAAGCAAAAGAAATTCATCATCTCACGGTTCTGGAGACTAGAAATCCAAGATCAAGGTGCTGGCAGAGTTGGTTCCTTCTCAGGGCTGTGAGGGAGAATCTGTTCTGTTCCTGTCTCCCGGCTTCAGTAGCCCCAGGCACCCCTTGGCTTGAAGGTGACATTCTACCTATGTCTCCCAACCACCCTCTCTCTACCCTTGTGTGTCTCTGCTTCCAAATTTTCCCTTCTTATTCCCAGTCATATTGAATTCGGGCCCACCTTCATGACTTCATCGTAACTTGATCATCTTCAAAGACCGCATGTCCAAATAAGTTCACAGTCACAGGTAGTAGGCGTTAGGACCACAACAGCTTTTTGGTGGACACAATTCAACCCATAGCACCTGTTTTTTTAAGGCCCACACTCTGTCCTGGGTGTTCCCCAGATGATCTTTGTACCTTCATAGTTCTGGCTACAGCACCATCAGATGCCACCCATAGTTATGACTGTGTTCAAATTTCTGTCCTTCCATCAAACAGGTCACTTACGCACTCTGTGCCTCAATTTCTTCATCTTTAAAATGGAATAATAATAGTACCTACAACAAGGGGATTGTTGTGTTAAATGAATTTGTGCAAATAAACCCTTTGAACAGCGCCTAATTCACAAGAAGCATTCGGTCAATGTTAATTACTATTATTTTCATGTTCTTGTTTCTTTCTTCCAATGAGGCTCATTTTTTTTTCACTGTTGCCACTGTACTCTCTGCCAGGCACTGTACTAGGATCTTTATAATTTACATCTTATTTAATCAGATAAATTATGTAACTTTCTCAAAGGCACATGGTTGTCCATTACTGGAGCCAAGATTCAGTCTCAAGACTGTCTGAGCCTAAATGGAGGTTGTGGAATCCCAAGATCATGCTGCAAGTCCTCGAGATTAAAACCCAGACCTCTTCCCCTAAATCCAGTGCTGGTCATACCACTGTGTCACTCCATGCCTCCCCTTGCCCTTGGTCGACACGCTGCTCATCCTCCTCTGGCTCCTTTCTGCAATCCCAAATTGTTCCAAGGTTGAGCCATGAAAATCTTTATTTTTGCAAAAACCTAGCTTCCAATCTGAGCTAAATGTGCCCTAAGTGTTAGCAGCCATTGTTCTGTTACGTGTTAATTTGTCACTCGGGGATACAGAGGGGACGGGAAAAGCATTGAGCACTGGGTAATGGATTTCTCCAGAGTTTGCCCCCAGTCTTCATCAGCATCCTAATTATTCCACACCTTTTTAATAGAGGAAGCATTAGCATTCCTAAACTGCGTAGAGGTCTGATTGAAATAATGTCTCCTGAATTATCTTTTCATAAACTGAAAAAATAAATAAATAAGTGGGAAGCTGTGCAGATCCAGCCTCCGTCTGGGCTGCAGCCTGGCCGGGGTTTTAGGGGGCCTGTTAGGGGAGAGTGAACAGGCTATGGCTGTGTTTGACCCACAGAGGGCAGGAGATGTTGTCCGTACCTTTTGTTCCTCTTCCTCCCCATTTTTACTCACTGTGCCATCCTTTGGTTCCCAGCTCACGTGACCCCTCCTCCTTCAGAAAGCCCTCCCTGATTTCCTTTCCCAGTTGCAGTAGACTGTGTTCCACTAGACCTTAATTCTCTTAATTCTCTCAAGTATCGCCCCTCCTGTTTTATGGGGGCAGCCCTTGACAGTGTGACCATGAATTTCTCAAGGACGAAGGGCTTTCAGAACCTCTTCTTATCCTCTCTGTAGCTGCCAGTACAAGCCCAGGCCCATAGAAAGTCTCAATATTTAGTCATTCACTTAAAGGAAGTCTAAAGTCTCAATGCATGCTGGTCCCTCCAGTGGTCTCCCATCCCAGCTGCCTCTCTGGATATGACTACTTCCGAGGACTCCGCTAGCATCAGTGAAATGCAGAGTGGAGCTTAATAAGCAAGATAGGTCTCCTCAACCATTGGGGGTCTCAGTAGAATGGGCTGCTTTATGAGATACAAAGTTCACCATCTCTGGGAGCAGATGGGAGACCCTCTGTGGCTCAAAGACTCTAAGGTTCCCTGGCTCCAGGGTCCTGTGACACTAGGGTTTTAGCCCGTGTTTCATGTCATTCTTTGCAAAAGAAAGGCTGGCCCCTCTTAGTAGCTCCCAGACCACGTGTTAAGAAGGAAACCTCAAGCCGATGCCCGCCACTTTGTTAAAACTGGTACAAACAGAACTTCTCACATTTCGGAGCTGTCACTCCACTGAGAGTCATTCATGTAAACAACAAGGTCCTCGTGGGTTTGATGGCAACACAAACACCACTTGTGACTCAATTAAGGAAGCAGTAATTAAAAAGGGGGAACAGCATGCAGTCTCTCTAATCATATCTTCCCACTGGGGCCCGGCCCCACTGACAAGCGGGTTCCAGGGTTCTTAGGGGGTCAGCCCCAGGGTCTGAGCTCCTGTCTCAGGCAGAGCTTGCCCGGATGAGGGAAGACTTGGGGACACAGCCCATCTCACGTACGAGCTAGCGGTATGAGTTAATAAAAATTATGGCACATTAATTAAGTGCATCTAAGGGGATGCAGTATGGCCCCTTGGAGATTAGTCACAATTCCTTGGTTCTCAAATACTCATAGCCAATATGTTTATTTTTTTCTGTGTCATAAGAATAGGTATTAAGTCATAATAACGCTGTGAGATAGATGCTGTGATCGGCTCCATTTTTCCAGATGGGGAAACTGAGGCACGGGCCCCAGGCCATTAGCTAAAAAGAAGCAAAGCTGGGATTAAACCTCAAGAGTCTGGCTCTAGAGCCCAGTCCTTTAATCACTGTGTTCAACTGCCTCTCCCTGTTAGGAAATGCTGTTTCCTCAGCCTGGTTTCCCCTAAATAATAGCTGGCTTTACCATTTCTTAAATACCTACTCTGTTCCAGGAACTCTGCCATGCGCTTGTCGTGGAGAATCTGATCAAGGACATAGTGTGATTATCACTGATGGAGATACTAAGGCACGTAGAGCTTAAATGCTGTCCCTCACCCAGCTGAGTCTGACAGAGCCTGGAATCAAATCTGTATCTATCAGACTTCAGATAGCTCCTCCTGCCTTTCTTACTCCCTGTCCTGAGTACTTGGGATAGCATTGGTCAAGGCCAAATAGTAGACTAACAGAAATTTTCCGTTTGTACCCTGCTAAGCTAGGAGTGTGGGAAGAGAGGACCCAATAGGATGCTTCTGTCCTTAGGGTTTGCTATGGATGCTGTGCTATGAATTGTATTCGCCTAAAATTCATATGTTGAAACCCTAATCACCGATGGGACTGCATTGGAGATAGGGTTTGTTAGGAGGTAATTAAGGTTAAATGAGGTCATAAGGGTGAGGTCCTAACCTGATAGGATTGGTGGCCTTATAAGAAGAGGAAGAGAAAGAGATCACTCTTTGGCCATGCACACACACAGAGAGAAGGCCATGTGAACACACAAACAAAAGGTGGCTATCTGGGAGCCAGGAAGAGAGAGGCAGAACTCAGCCTTACTGGCGCCCTGATCTCAGGCTTCCAGCCTTGGCCAAAACTGTGAGAAAATACATTTCTGTCATTTAAGCCACCCAGTCTATGGTATTTTGTTATGTCAGCCCAAGCTGACTAATACAAGGGTGCTATCATCTTTTTGAAACAATAAGACCAATGCGTTGGGTCAAGATGGAGCTGTGGCATCTGATGAATGAATGGATGAATGAGTGGATGGATAGATGAATGAATAGATGGATGGATGGATGGATGGATGGATGGATGGATGGATAGAAAGCTGAGTATACATGTTATTCACCTAGAGTTAGGGGTTCCATATCCATCTTGCTAGCTTTTCCACCATTTCCTCTCAGCTTTCATGGATGACTGAGAGCATGGAGAAGAGGCCTCCACAAGTGTCTTGATGCTTCTCCATAAATTGCAGCCCTGATTACATGATCAATGGAGTAACATTCAGTCCTCCCCACATGGTTCTCAGAAATACTCAAGAATGACACAAACACACAGGACAGACACATCCTGAAATTCCTTCTGTGTATGCTTGTAATTCTATAATCACATCTCCTAAGTTCGGGGCAGGATGTTGTTTAGGAAGATTAACAGCTGTGGGAATCCCACCAGGGGCCCTCGATCCAGGCTTAGCTAGGGGCTCGGCAAACACTTTCTGCACACCTGCTATGTACTGGGCCCTACAAGGGGTGCCAGGGACCCAGTAGTGAACAGAACCCTTGTCTGCCTCTAGAAGCATCTGGTCTGAGGGAGGTTTATGAAGCCTCTGCCTTCTGTCCCCAGAAGCTCTGTTGACCTCCACCCCCGTGCCATCCAAACCAAAGGAAGACACAGCCTTGCTTTGCCAGGGAACCGAGCGTTGAACAAAGGGGAACAGAAGGCAGTGTCCCTGAAGACAGCAGGCTCCAAACCAAGGGACAGTCTCAAGGGTCGCACTCAAAGGGCTGAGTAAGTAGAAGAGAAGAGGCAACACAGGAACAGAAAATTAGAACAAATTTTCTTTTCGGGGGGGATGGGCAGGGAGGACAGTTCCCTGGAGGATGGTGGCAGCCGCTGTGTGCTGAGGACCACACACCTGGCTCGCCGTGATACTCCACTTGTACAAGATCGAGTCTAAAGATGCCTGTAAAGTGTTTAGCCCAGCGCCAGGTCCATGGAAGGAACAGCCCTGTGACATAGGTTGTATTTTCTCCATTTTTTTTCACTGAAGGTAAGAGATTAAAGGTCAGAGAGCTGGAGCTTCAAGTGCCTGGTCCTGCCACAGGTTGGCCAGAGCCATGAGTCCTGCCTGGATGTGTGTGACCCAAGGGCTGTGACTTCATCCCGACTTCTACTGCCTCCCTGAGGGGTGCTCTGAAACCAGCAGAACCTCCACCAGATCTCTCTGGGTCGAATTCTCTTTCCCTATCTGTAAGATGGGTTGTTTGAGAATTAGGGATTGAATGAATTCATATGACAAAGAAGCATTTGTCTAGTAGGATGCATTTTCCAAGTCACTGGGTTGTGGCTGCTCGTCAGAAGCAGGGCTGGAAGAACGATGCTGGTAAGCACTGCTACTGCTCTTAAGAGTCTACGATCATCTTCACTTGACAGGCACAGGGCATTGGGAAACTTCCCCAGTGGCACACAGCCAAGCTTGCAGAACCAGCTTTATCACTTGGTCACCTGCCTTCAGAGCCCCAGCTCTTTCCCGCTCCAGCCTACATGGCAGAGTGGGGGGAATGCAGGCCCGGTGCCCAGAGAGGCAGTGAGAAATCTGGCTCCACCTGATTGTTCTGTGCCCTTTGGCAACTCACTGAACCTCTCAGGGACTATTTATGTCTTAAATGGAGATTTAAATGCAAGTGCCCGGCTCGCTGGGACTGTTGGGAGGATTTCCGGACGGGCTGTGCATTAAAGACTCAGCCCCACACTTGGCACCTGTAAGCGCTGGATGAACAGCAGCCACGATGATGGAGAGGAGGAGGAAGGGGAGGAGGAGGAGGCAGAAGGGAACGAGGAGGAGGACCACGACGAGGATGAGGACAGCCATTACCTGATCCGAGTCGCCTCTATTTACTGGGCCTCCCTACTTGGCTTAGGGAAGCCAATCTAGCATGGCAGCCCTGGGCAAGAAGGGCCCAGTCACCCTCAGTCTCCAGACAGCAGCTTCCCTCCATGCCCTCCTGTCTCCCTGGCAGCCCTTCCTGGATCTCAGTGGCCCTAGAGCCCCAAGTTTAAGGAGCTCCTTAACAAATCTGCTACAGGCAAGGCCACCATTTGGGCCTGTAAATCAATAGGCTTTCCGTGGCCATTTGCGAAATCAAAGGCATAGTCAGCTCCCGATAATGCATCATGCCAGAGAGGCCAGGGGGCGGAGCTGTCATCTCCAGGCAGTGAGGAGGAGAATCCAGGTCTCCTCCTGGGCCCCAGTGCTAGTGCCGCTGATGGCTGCCCACTCGGTCTGCTGCGTGAGCCATGGGGCAAGTGACAGTGGATGCTCTGTGTGTGTGTGTATGTATGCATGTGTGTGTGTGTGCATGCGTACTTGTGTAGAGAAATTTACTGCTGTTTTGTTTGTGTTTGTGTGTTTTTTTTCCAAGAGGCCATCAGCATTCTGGCAGCGTCCTGAGAAATTCATCAAATTATTTAACCTTTGCTGGAATAAATAATACATGTGCTTTCTCAGGATTTATTCTGATTAAGCCGTTCTGGAGTGGTGCCAGGTCTGAGCCCGCCCCAGGAAAGGCAGGAAGGAGGCTGGTGGCACAGGATGGGAAATCAGGAGGCCAGCTGAGGGCTGGGTGGGAGGGGGGCCGATGAGGCCGGAGGGCCCTTGTGGTGGAGGTGGACCCCCGTGGGTTCCTCCAGGATGCTGGGACACAGATGAAGAAGATGCATTCTGCCAGCCTCCATGCATTCTGCCAGCCTCCATCTCTCCAGCTGCAGGTTGTCAGCCTCCATCTTGGCATGAGGAGGGAGGTACAGTGCAGAGAAGGCTGGACTTGGGGTTCAGAGACGTGGCCCAGACTGCTGGGTGACTGTCTGTGTGTCCAGGAGCCTGAGAACCAGGAAGCCTGGCTTTGGATCCCTGCTCTGCTCCCTGCCTGCTGTGGGTCCTGCCCTCTCCTGGTACCCCCATCCATATGCACTTCCCAGAGGAGCCTGTGAATGACAGCATCTAATACCTACCGACTGCTCAACAGATATGAAGTCGGGACATATGAAACCATGCATGTGACCAGCTTTACCCAACAAAAGGACCGTTTCATATGGCTCAGCCCCACATATACGCACATGTAATGATGGATGATGACCACGCTGACGCTGAAGGTTTACTCTGTGCTCTAGTCTACACGCCTTGACAAATAACCGACTTCACTTCAGCCCTATGAGGTCTGTACAGTTACTATCATCCTTGTTTTACAGATAGAAACTGAGGCCCAGAGAGGTCAGGGAACCTTCTGGAGGCCACCCAGCTGACAAAGGAGCTGAGCTGGGACTTGAACCCAGTCTAGCCCCAGAGCACTTCTTACTGGTGTGTCGTGATGTCCCTTCCACTTGGCCTTACCTAAGAAGTAGAGAGGATGCTGTCACTGAGACTAGGGGTGAGAAAGGACGAGAGAGAGGGCTCTAGATTTCCAGACTTGATTGCTGATGTGGAGGGTAAGCAGATGATGAAGGAGATAAACTGGAAAATCCAAGACCGTCAGTGACATGAAATTTACAAGAGCCCAATTTCAGGGAGAAGCTCTGGGTAAATTGCAGAGTCTTTGAAAGAGGGAAATTGTAATGTTTGGGACTTTTGTACATACAGTGGTGTCAGAGGATTCCAGAAATGTTCTAGAGATGACCCAGAAGCCGGCCACTGCAGACACATCTTTAGGAAAAGCCTGTGGATGCCAGAAAAAGGAGGCCCCTCCTCTGTATGTTCTGATTGGTGCCAAGCCCCCTAAAGCAGACATCTTAAAGGCTGTCTGAATCAGCTCAGGCTGTTGTACAGAATGCCACAGATGCAGGGTCTTAAACAGCAGAAATTTATGTTCTCACCGTTCTGGCAGCTGGAAGGCCAGGTTCAAGGTGCCAGCAGAGTTGGTTTCTGGGGAGGTCTCACTTCCTGGCTTGCAGATGTCCTTCTGCCTGTGTCCTCACATAGCATTTCCACTGGATGTGCCCACTCCTGGTGTCTCTGCCTCTTCTTATAAGGACACCAGTCCTATTGGATTAGGGCCCAACGCTGATGACCTAATTAAACCTTAATTACCTCCCAAAAGGATCTATTTCCTAATACAGTCACAATGGTCAGTTAGAGCTTCAGTATATGAATTTGGAGGAGGAGGGACACGATTAAATTTACAAAGATCAGTACAAAGGAAAGCTGGACACAGCTGCCCTGACCCCAGAGGTGAGGGGAGGGGTGGGGGAGCCAGGTCATGCAGCCTACCTCAGACTGGAGGCTCTGTGGCCCTAGAAAATCTTTCCCCTCCCAGGGCCTCAGTTTCCCCCACTGCTGAGTGGGTTGGGTGCCCCTCTCCACAGTTCCTCTAAACCGTAACACTCTGTGATTCTCCAGGTGTCTGCACAGCAGGCAACAGCAGACAGGGGCTCTGAAGCTGGTGTATGTGGGTTCAAATCCAGCTCCACCACTGAGTAGCTGTGTGATGGGCAAGTGATGTGCCACCCTGCACCCCCAGTTCATTTCTTGCTTTGCCGTGATGTTGGCAGTAGTAATTCCTACCTCCCTCTAAGCTGGTAGGTTTGCTTTAATAAGAAGATTCTGTGGAGCACCTGGCTGGTAATGGGGATTCCAGAAGTAGCAGCCGATGATCAGGAAGGACTCAGCAGGGATGGTAGGAAGCTGGTCTCCAGATCAGAGGGACAGAGGGGAGTGTGAGTGCCAGGAGTCCACGGGATCATCCCAGGGGAAGAGGCAGCCCAAACCCCAAACCCACCTGGGATTCAAACCTCAAAGCTCCACAGGCAGACCTCAGCATTTCCCTAAGTGCCCAGGCAGCTCCAGTCCTTGGCTCAGGAGCAAAAGCCTGGGGTTGAAAAGGTTCACAATTGCCCAGTGGTAACCCCCAAATAATCTTTCTTGAAACCATATATCATTTTCCTCTTAAAGAAATGAAATCTCTAATTAGAGTTTTCTCTGAACGTTTTCTCTTTGAAAAAAAATTAAAAATGTATAAGCCCTCCTGTGTCATGTATGTATATTTCATCGAGGCGTAATTGGGATCTTTGTCAGTAACGGGGTAGCCGGGTAGCCGGTGACAGACTTTTAACCGGCTGCAGATGCTAATGTGGAGAGAGACAGCTCCCCACTCTTCGCTCAATGGTTCCAGCCAGAGACTAGAGTCCTCACTAATAAGTATTTATGTCAAACTCCTTTTTTGGGGAGTGGGGGGAGACAGAGCAGCTGTAGCACAGTTGAGAGACGTGGCTCTGATTACAGTGTGCCGGCAAAGGGAGGGGGGATCTTTTTTGGAGTGAAACAGTGTTAATCAAGTTAATCACAAAACCCGCGCTATAATTGCTTCTGCTCTCAGACAAAATTTTACTTTTATCTAAATTACTAAAGTGAGGAGAGTGCAATCCACTCTAATTTAGCTTTTGAGCTAAGGAGAAAGCGTGGATGGAAGGCTGGAGAGGTTTTTAAACATCAGGAGAACTCATGCTATGGAATTCAACTCTCCTCCTCTTTCTCCCGCTCCCTCCTTGCCTCCCTCCCTCTCCCTTCCTCCCCCCAACTTCCTTCAAGACAGCTCAGCTGAAAACTCAGAGTCCTGGATCTACCACGGAAGTTAACAAGTTATTTAGTTTCTCAAAGTCCTCAGTTTCTTGATCTGGAAATGGGGATGAGAATGGTACCTATGTCAGGACTGTGGGGCAGATTAAATGAATTAACAAGGGTGAAGTACTCAGGACAGCACACATAAACACACACAATAACAACATTCTAGTGGTGTTAGTTGCTATCTTACCTGTCAGTTTACCCTCTTTTGTCACCACCTCTACCTCCTTTTCCTCTTCCTCCTTCTCCTTCTCTCCTCCTCTCTCTGGACTCCCACCTCCTGTTACTAAGCACTTCACTCTGCAGGGGGCACAGACCTGTTCTTCAGGGAGCTCACACTTTGATTCTCAATTAGTTCAAATCAAAGGAGGAACATGGGCATGAACTCAAGAAAATACAGGGAAGTTCTGGGGGTTTGGACTGGAGGGGGTCCTTTCTTCCAACCAGGAAATCAAGAAAGTCTTCCTGGAAAAAGTGGCATTGTTCTGGGCTTTGAAGGACACTGTGGATGTGGAGCTAGGAGGGTAGGGGAGCAAGTACTGGGACCCACACTCCAGGCAGAAGGACTGGCATCAGCAGAGGTCTGGTGGTGGGGGAGCACCCAGGACAGGGATGCTGTGGCAGATCTGGGCGATGTCAGGTGGGACTCAGCTGCGTGTGGTCCTGATGATCCTTGCTATCACTCTGCCCTGTGCTACACTCAAGTTTCATCCAGTCATCTTCCTTTCTTCAACTTCCAGGTGACCCCAGGCTGGAATCGTGTTGTCATTGGCTGCCATATCCCACCTGCCCTCCACTAGCTTCTCTTCCTCCCACACGAGTCTCCTAAATTCATGCCTAGTCCAATGAGGAGCTGATGTCATCCAACTTGCCCGGAAACACAGATTAGAGAAAACACACACAGTCAATTTAACTGGCAATTAAACAGGCTCCCCTATGTAATTAGCGTCAAGACAACTCACAATTACTACAGGGCGCGTGCTCACAGCCGAGGCTCCACATTTATATAAAGCGACAGTCACTGGGCGCTAACATCTCAACAGGAAGCAGAGGGAATTTGTGAAACCATTTCAAGGAGGCAGCCCATCCTGTCCCTCTGCACTGTAAATAACTCTTTTGTAAATGCAACTGTAAAATCAAAGTCAGAATGCTTGAAGTGGTGCCGAAGAAGAAAAATATTTACTCTGTTGAAAGACACTGATGGCTCTTTTGAGACAACTGATTTCAGAAGACTAACTAGTTGGACCATATTAGTAATAACAAACACCACTGACTGAGGGCCTCCCTGAGCCAGGCAATAAAGCCATACTTGACTGCATCCAGGTTACACAATGACTCTCTTGCAGAGAAGGGGAACTGAGGTCAGGGAGGTGAAGCAGCTTGCCCAAGGTCACACAGTTCACAAGCTGGTGGGCAGCAGAATATAAACCTGGTTTGACTCCAAAATCTTTGTGCAAACCCACCTTACACACGGCTGCTCTGTGCTGCCTGGCAGAGCTTGTATCTAATCCCCAAACACTAATTAGCCAATGAAGAGGCAGAGGTCCAGAGGAGGAGGGGCTTGCCAAGGTGGGAGCAAGCCAATGGCAGAGCAGGGTGGGAACCCAGGCTCTTTCCTCTGGAATCCCTGGTGAATATGGAAAATGAGGCCTTGGGAAGGCCAACAAAGAACCTCCCTCTGGTAACTCCATCTCCCCCAGAGCTCCCTTGTAGGTCTTAAGTCCTTGTTCCCAGGGAGAGGGAGGCCTGAGATGGCTTCAGGGTCAACAGATTCCTTGTAACTTAACCTAAACAACTGAACATCTGAAGACACTGAGCTCTACACTGGGCACACAGTAAGCACTTTTCTTCCTCTTCCCTCTTTCTAACCCTCTAGAAATACTCCTGGAAAGAATAGCAACCATCCCCTAAATTAGGAACCCAGCAATTAGGAATCATTTGGCCAGACTTAATATATATGCTTAGCTCATCAAAGGCCTTTAGCAGTAAAATCTACCCATCCACACCATTATTGCAAGTTGGTGGATATATCAGTTAGCTATTGTTGTGTAACAAACCTTCTTAAAACTTGGGGGCTTAAAAACAATGATGTATTGTTACTTACCCAACTGCTGGTCAGCTCAGCTCAGGTTTGGCTGGGCACCTCTTCTTTCACTGCAGGTGTGCGACTCGGCTAGGCAGCTCTGCTCCACATGTCTCTCAGGCTCCTCGGACCAGCAGGTTGGCTGGGACATGATCTTCTTATGGGGGATTTAGAAGCTCAAGAGTGTGAACTGAAACATGTGAGGAAGGCCTGGGATTGGCTCTGGTACACTGTCACTTCTGTGCATATCCTATTGGCCAGAGCAAGTCACATGGCCAATCCCAAGTCACATGGCCAATCCCAAATCACATGACCAATCCAAGACACATGACAAGGATGTAGATGCAGAGAGAAGTGAAGCAGTATGAGGAAGTGAGGCATTCAATTGACCGCAGTGCAATAAACAACAAGTAGGTAATTCATTTGTTTAAAAATCTGTATTTGATGGGAAAGGAGCTAGCAAAGGGAGAGATATGACTTAAAGCTTTAATTCATAAGTCTGCAAAATGGAAATAATCACAGGGCTCACAGGGCTGTTGTGAGATTTAAGTGAGATAATCCACGTAAATCACCCAGCACCTTGTCTGACAAGTCACCTTCACTCAAGAATCACCACCATGCCTAGGGTGACCACCTTGTCTTGATTTACCCAGGTTCCCATCCTGGGTACCCCCTCAGTCCCAGGCAAACCAGGATGGTTGGTCAATCTAACTCTTCCCATCACCAAACTAATACAAGCTAGTCTGTCTTTGCCAGAGATGTGGGGTAGACATTCTCATTTCTCCCTCATGACCACCCTACTCACCGAGGGGCCATTATTTGCTGCTGCTGCTTACAGGACACAGGCAGCACTAGGGCATAGGGAGGGTAAAAGGTGAAGGTTTTAATGGACTCTTCCCTCAAGGGCCTGACAGTCTAGAAAGAAAGATAAGAAACACATGTACAGTAACAACTGTGACACAAGGGAGAAAGTGATTCTGGCAAATCCAACTTCCCCAGGGGCAGTGAGGTTGGGATTTTTCAACATCAACATCCATGTTTCTTTGTAGCTACTCTATCTTGATAGCCAAGGTTAAGAGTCTGGCTTTGGAAACTCAAAGAAAATGATATCTGACGAGAGTTTGCTTGCCAAAAGGAATTTGACTTAGTTCTCCCACTGGGTGTCCTTTTTCCAAATATATTTGTTTACAAATTGGAAAGCCTTTAAATCAACCAAGGGCTGGTGGGGGCTGTTCAACCATTCTGCAACATGAAATCTTGGGAAAGAAAAGGAATTTGTGTTCAGGGTGCTCTGGGTAATGTCAACACTCCCCCATTTACTTAGAAATGAATGCTAAATCAGATTTATCAGTCCCAATCATTCTTCTTTCTCCTTGCAGCTGGGCCCTTTAATTTTATATTTTCATTGTTTTAAAAAAAAGTTATCAGTAAAGCAATATATTACCAGGAGCACAATAAGGGAATGGAGTATTATCCGAGGAAGCCAATTTTGTCCTCTGTTCTGATGTCTTTGGAAAAGCCAAGTCCAAAAGGTGTACCCAGGTGCATTGGGCATTTTGTGGTTTTTGAGAACATCCTTAGGCGAGCTTGGGAGCTGTCTGTCTCATGCCCTCCCCACCTTTGCCAGCTTTCAATTCACTTTCCCTTTAGTGAAGTAGGTAGTGAACGCTCATTTCAGGCTCTTTCTGACCAGAACTCCAGCTCATTCATGCACCAAACTTTCACCCAGCACTTAATTGCAGGGATAAATAGATCAGCCTTGGAGAGACCAAACCGGACACATGTATAAACAATGGCAAAGCAGGGTGGGCCGTGGGAGGGCTGAAGAGGAAGGCAAGAAATGTGTGATCAGGGCAGGGTCAAGGCAGCTTCTCAGAGGAGGAGGTATTATAGGCTGAGGCTCCGAGGGGAAAGGCAACCTGCCCATTCACCAGCTAGAAAGGGGCAGGGCCTGTGATGTTGTCATACGACCTGGTTTCCTTGGGAGTGAGAGGTTTTCAGGGACATGGGACTTTTGGTGCTAAAATCAGGACAGTCCCAGGCAAATCAGGGAGTTGGTCACTCTAATTTCAACTCATGAATGATTTCATGGTCATGTCCTGAGAGCAGGGGAGAGTTTACAAAGGGCCTTTACACCCATTAATACTACCGCAATGACTATTAACAATCACTGTTTGTATATTGGCAGGGTCCATTCTAAGTGTTTTATATCCAAGATCACTTTGAATTACAACCACCTTAAGAGGTAGGAATTATTATCCACTTTACAGTGAGTGGTAAACTGGTAAGAAGAGGTGGTTTGTCCAGGCCACATGGCTCCTAAGTGGCAGAGATGAGACCCAAAGCTAGGCTCCTCCTTGTCTATGCCTGGGAGTCAGGGTGGGGGTTCGCTTAGTAGGAGGGCAAATCTGCAAGGCTGGGTGTAGAATGGAGCGTAGGTGGTCCCAGCCCTGGTTCTGAAACCAGAGCACCACATTCGAGTCCCAGCACTGATGCTTGCTGGTGGTATGACCTTGGGTATCACTTAACCTCCCAGGACCTCAGTTTCCCCTTCTTTAAAGTGAAGATCGTAATAACCTGCCCACCAGAATGCTGATGAAGAATTAAATGGGTTAAATGCAGATGAAGTCCACAGAGTGGGGCTTGGCACTGAAGACTCAGTGAGTGTCGTCTTTATTGTCCTCCTGCCTTTGCTGAGGACAGAGGAAGGACTAGGATTCTGTCCTCCAGGGAAAGAGGAGCTGGCTCCCTGGACACAACTTTCCAGAGCCCTTGAACACAAAGCTGTGAACACTCTGGAGTTATATATATGAACAGTAAAAATTTTTTATCACTAACTTTAATTTCTATTTGGGGCCCCATCAGTTCCCTGCTACCCCCCTTTCTCTGAGGCTATTTCTAAGTTCAAAGCCCCATATGTAGTGCTAAGGTGTTAGGGGCACCTAACATTGGTGGGGCAGCCATCTGTTCACCCCATCCTCAGTCCCTGCCCCATGCCTGGGACCACTGAGTCATCTCCATTTTCCTTCCCTAAGGAGCCTTCAGGTGCTAAATCTTTTGTGCCTCCCTTGGCAAATCTTGCTGGGCACAGGGGCCTCGGTGAGACAGCTGAGGCCCCAGGTCCTCTCCCTGGGGATCCAGCAGCCTCCCCAAGGCTCCAC
Source organism: Camelus ferus (assembly GCF_009834535.1). Classification (NCBI taxonomy): domain Eukaryota; kingdom Metazoa; phylum Chordata; class Mammalia; order Artiodactyla; family Camelidae; genus Camelus; species Camelus ferus. The sequence goes on from NC_045699.1 coordinate 57,126,795, forward strand.
TGGGATGCAAAGCCCAGGACCCACTGGCTCATGTCCCACATATTTCGGGGGTTTGCCAGCCATTATGTTGATTTCATTCCGTGCTAATGGGTCAGACCCCACAGTTTGAAAGACACCAGCCTAGTTGACTAAAATGAGGGAACGGTCAAGTGGGAAATGGAAGTACAAGTCTACATCATTCATTTCTGTTTCAAAATATTGTCGCACCAAAAACAAAACAACCTCTCCATGACCACAGGCCTGTTTCATGCCCCAGGACTGTGGGGCAGGGAGTTGGGGAAGACCCGTTCTCACTGCTGTTCACAACTTCATTTCATTAACAAATTAGGATGGGCATGAGGTTATATTTCTGTGTTTTCAAAGAAAACTCTTTTCTTAGAGAAGACTTGGCTCTCTAGCACACAGCAGACTTGACCAGACGGGCAGGTTTTGATTTAGAGTAGGTTGGAGAGAAACATGGCCGACTGCTGTATCCCCATCACTCCGGCTCTCCCACTGGTCATGCAGAAGTAGCAGTTTCTCCATGCTGGGCTCTGATGCCTGCAAGTCTTTGAATGGATTTGTCTTAGTCCTCTCGGGCTGCTATGACAAAAATACTATGGACAGGAGGCCTAAGCCACAGAGATTTATTTCTCACAGTTTCAGAGGGCGGGGTGTCTCAGGTCAAGGTGCCAGCTGATTGGGTTCTTGGTGAGGGCTCACATCCTGGCTTACAGATGGCTGACTTCTCCCTGTGTCCTCATGGAGAGAAAAAAACATCTCTTGTTATAAAGCTCTAACCCCACTATGAGAGTCCCACTCTCATGATCGCATCTAACCCCAGTTACCTCCCCAAAGCCCCATCTCCAAATACCATCGCATTGGAGGTTAGGGCTTCAACATATAAACTTAGGAGGGACACGAACATTCACTCCAAAACAGGGTTCTGTACAGTTTGGGAGCTTTCTGACATGCACTTGAAGTGTTCTGTCTTTTCAAAAATTTAATGAGGGGTAGATGTAGCAGCCAGGGGCAGCCCAGAAAGAGAGCACCTGGGCTTGGGCTTTCCTGCACTGATTGTTGACAGATCGGGGAAAACGTCTCTCTTCCTTGATGATCTGTTCATTTATTCTTCCACTGAACCACTTACTGGTGTCTCCTTCATGCAGGCCCTGGACAAAGGCCAGACTGGGCACAGATGGATGAGAAGGCTGACAGACAGCCCCTGCCTTCTAGAGGTGCGTGGTCTAGTGGGGGAGACTGTGGTACATAAGCAATTAAAGAGTCCTAGGGGCTTAGAGGAGGGGGACTTGGTGGGAGCAAGAGTGACGTTTAACCTGCGTCTTCAAGGTGAGAGCTGGTGGAGTGAGGGATAGAGCAAACAGCAGGAGCAAAGGCCCAGAGGTAGGAGAGTGTGGCATCTTCAGGACCTTGAGGGACTTTCCAGCTGGTGGACCCTTAAGTTGCTACATTAGACCCATTCTTCCCTGGGATGCCTTGTCCAAAGCCCTAGGGAAAAATGAGGATCTCTGAGGGCTTCTCCCTTGAGGATGGGCCCTTATTCCAGGCTGTCTAATGGTGTTGGAGCCTCAGTGCAGCCTCAGTGAGGGGAGACACAGGGGATTTCTTTTTACATCACTCAGCTCTCAATTTTCAGAGGCAGGCTGGGCTCGGGAAACAGGGCGCTTGGGAATGAAAGACCAATCCCCACCTTCAGCTACTATCTCCTTAAGGCTTCCAGAGGACCAGCTGAGACAGAGCATCCATGAAGCCTGAACCATGGTCTCACAGGCCAATCTGAACTGGTCCCTCCCCTCACAGTTGTGTCCTCACTCCCTGGGGGAATCTGGGAAGGTAACCTCCTCTAAGTTCATTTTCTATGTCAACTTGGCTTGGCCACATACCCAAATATGTGGCCAAACATGATGCTAGATGTTTCTGTGAAAGTACTTTTTAGATAAGTTTAACATTGAAATCAGCAGACTTTGAGTAAAGCAGATTACTCTCCATGATGTGGGTGGGCCTGATCATATCAGCTGATGGTCATGATGGGAAAAGATTGATCTCCCATGGAGAAGAGGTCACTCTGCCAGCAGACTGCTTTCAGATGTGAACTACAGCATCAACTCATCCCTGAGTTTCCAGGCTGCCAACCCACCCTACAGATTTTGGACTTGCCAGCCTCTGCAATTGTGTGAGCCAATTCCTTAAGCTCTCTCTCTCTCTCTCTCTTTCTCCATATGTATGTATGTGTATACACACACACACACACACACACACACACACACATATCATATTGGATCTTTTTTTCTGGAAAACTCTGACTAATATGCCTCTGCTCTCAGCAATTCTCTATCTTCATCTGAAAGATGGAGATCATTGTGGGACAGGTCCCTACCCTGGCTTCTTCCAAAAGCCTGAGGATGGATGTGAAACCTGGGCCAGAATTAGAAAGCCAAAGTCAATCAGGGCCACACATGGGTTTCGGGAACTCTGCAAACTCTCTGGAATCATGTGTACGTGTTCATTCTCCTCATTCATTTAGCGAATTGTTATTGCTTGTCTCCTCTGGACCAGCATTGGGCCGGGTGCTAGGGAAACAGAGGGAGGAACTCAGAACGGGATGTCAAAGGAAGTAAGCAGTGAACAAATAAATAGATAATGACCAGTTGTGCCAAGTGTCAGGTGGGAAAAGGACAGGAGCCAACAGGAAGGTCCTCATCTCTAGGGAGACCTGACAAAGAACGGAGAATTAGCTAGTCCAGGAGAAAGAGGAAGGGAGTAGAAGGAACAGCATGTGCGAGGTCCCTGAGTTAGTTAGGAAGATGAGTGAGATGGAGAAGATAATCCACAGTGGCAGGAAAAGGAGCATGGGGCAGGGTGGAGGCAGACGAGGTCAGCTGGGACTGAACCACACAGTCTGTGGGCCTGTCAGGACGTGGGATTTTATCCCAAGGGCAATGGGAGCCATTGAAGGGTTTCAAGCACCAGGCAATGTAGTCCACTTGAAAGTTGCTCTTTGTCTCCAAAGTACCAGGATGCTTCTAGTGGTGGAGTAGTGGAGTCTGCCTTATTTTTAGCCAACTCTCCCAGGCACTCTGGGGTGGGGAGACTGAAGCACCCCCTAGTGAATGGAGGGGGCTCAGCAGCTGGAGGGCATTCAGGTGGGTTCCCAGATCCTGGAGAACCTGGGGTCCTCAGATTCTCCACTGCTTCCCTCCGCACCCTCACCGTCACGTGGATGGGCTGAGGAATTGAGTTGTGGCATCAGGCTGCGTGTGGTGAGCTATTGTAATTAAAGGTCTGTCAATGTTTCCACCGGAAAGGCAATTTTCTGAAGGCATATGGGTTTTTTTTTTTTCTTTCTTTCTTTCCTGGTATAAAGGAGTCTGGGCAGGGCGTACTGATTGTGCATGCGAGACAGGTCTTGAGGTCGTTATGGGAGTGTTAATGTTCCGTTACAATATTCAGTAATGAATTGGGACTTTCAGAGTAATAGCAGTTTGTGCTATTGGCCAAAATGAGTGTATTCATCTTAATTTTTAACATCTATTGCCTTGGAGAAGCTTTTATAATTAAATGTTTGGTTGCACCAGCAAATAAGAGGAAGGAAGTTTCCTTCACTGGATAGGAAGGACCTTCCTGTTTTCATCTGGCAACAGTCCTGGCCCTATCGCCTTACACACAGATACAGCGAGAGCCAGATTTCAGTCCATTACAGAGAGGAACTTTATAATAATTACTATTATCTGGCAATAGACCCAACTTTTTTTTTTTAAGGTAGTGAGTCCTCCATTGCTGGTAGTATTCAAACATAGTTTGTAAACTGCTGAGCTGTAGAGGGTATTCCTATATTAGAGAAGGAACTCATATTCGTAAAGGTACAGGGATTTGTGGATGGGACCTGCACAGGAGCTTCTTTTGGCATGATCTGCAGGGAAGATTATATGGGGAACTTACCACCAGTTTACAGGATTTTAACAGACAGTGTGCTCCTCTGGGATGACTCATTCATTCTGCACTTTCACATTCATTCATTCCTGATGTCCTGGCAATGTGATGGGGTTTTCTGAGTCCTTGCAGATACTTCATAGCAATGAAGCTGAATCATCTTTAACCTAATTCTAAACTTGAGACTTGTTGCTCTTCTGCTGTGCCTCCCCGAGGCATGTGGTCGGGAGAGCTAAGAAGGGCTCAGTGGAGTAAGTCCCTTCTGTGCTTATTACAAGAAATGACTTTGACACAAGATTAACATCTCTGCCTCCCTCTGTACATCATGAGTCAGATTCAAGCCAATGTCAGGGTGCTTTAGAACTGTTTCAGGGATTTCTGGAGCTCCTTGGAGAAAGTTTAGGACTCTCAGTGTTTCCCTGGCTGTATATATAAACTGAAAGGGACAGTGGGCTCATTGAAGGGGAAATCTCCATGACCCCGTGATGACCAAAGCAGCCCAATGCCATCACGGGCTTTGGTATCTCTCATTCCGTATATCAGAGGACCAGTGCTGGAGACCTTGTCCTTGAGCAACGTCCTGCCTATTTCCTTTCCCTTCTTTTTCCCACTAGACTGCTTCTCCAGTTTGTGCCCTGAGCTGCCCAGCTCAGTGCCGGGCATCCATGAGATGTTTCTGGGATGAATGAATGAATGTCAACAGAGATTAGACCCATTTTAAAACCACCCCTTCTTGCCTCCTGAAGTCAGTTAAGACAGAGTTTTCCATCCCTTTCTTTCCTGCTCTCTTTTCCTCTTTTAAGAGTATCAAATTGCACCAAAACCACAATGTCTGGTATGTGCACCACAATTTCTAGTGGACAAAGCCCTTTCATATCCATCACCTTATCTGCTCTGCGCATTTTAAGGTGAGAAAACTGAGGCACAGAGGCTCTGGAGCAGTAGATGGCAGAAAGAGGACTCCCACTCTAGTCCTGTGATTCCAAGACCAAGGCACTGGCTACCATGCATCTGCAAGTCCTGCCATTTCCAGGACCGAGTCCTTGAAAACAGGAGCCACCAGAGGGGCTCAGCCCTCCTTTCCGCCTCATGCAGACCACTCAGGCTTTGGATCCCGCCTTCCCCTTCTGATGTCCTCATAACTGCTCCAGGACTCATTCGTAAGGGCTTTTCCTCGGTAGGCAATTACCTGAGTTCATATGGTTAATTGAAATATTCCTTTTCCTAGAGTTTTAATTCATCCAGCGTAGTTTCAGGAGCCACAGATAATAAGACCTAATTTATAATTAGGGCTTATCAAGAATCAGCTAATTTCTAGACCCCTGATTCCCAAGGAGGGAGTCTGCAGAGTGGGGGCTCCTCTTCCCTTTCCAGGGAGTTGCTACCCACAACGCTCAGAGAGACACCAGGGAGGGAGGAGAACTAATTGGGAGCTGGCCCTCCATCTTGGACAATTTATTAATTGGATTATGGGAAATCTCAGGCCCCAGGCAAATCCCAAGGAGGCACTGCTGCTTCCCTTGGTTTACGGTGAGAATATTAGGTACAAAGACATAAGGCTTGGGTTCCACTCAGTCTTGCAGGAGCTGGGAATCTTTAAAGAAGTCATTGACCACTGCCTAGCCTCAGTTTCCCCATCTGTACAATGCCTGGGATCATCTCAGTCTTCTGGGAACTACATGAGATGATGGGAAGGTACCTTTTAGGAGCTGTCATGATTTCCTCTGGGGCTGATATGCCTGGGCTGGGCCTGAAAAAAAGCCAGAAAAAGGTGTCCCAACCTAGGAAACCATGCCTTGGAGATACTGAGAAGAGTTGGGGTCTGCCTTTGACCCCAACAGTCCTTGTGCCTAGTTTCCTAGTCTTGAACTCCAGCCCCCTTGTTGCTTACCTACTGCAAGCTCCAGTTCTTTCTACAAGTCACTCAAGCATCCATCCAACCAGTCTGAGTGTTAGGAAGGGTTGATGCAAGAACACTTAAGTGAGCACAACTTTGGAATCATCTAGGTATGGTTTCCAACCTATATGCTGACTTTTACTAGCTGTGTAAGTCAAAATTCTTTTAACCAAAAGAAATTGACATGAGACAGAAACCCAATTCAAATGAGCTTAGGTTAAAAAGAAATAGTAGTTAATGTATCTAAATACTGTAGAGGTGCTGGCCTTAGGGATGCTGGATCCAGGTGCTCAGTGATGACAGAGCTGTCTTTCTCTCTCCAACTCGTAGCTGTGGATTTTTCCCTGTATTGACATCATTCCTCAGCAGGGCTTCACCAGGGGTGGAAAAAGATGGCTGTGGCCCGCTCCTGGGGTGAGGAAGAGGGAGGAGAATGAGCCCACTACATAGACTGAGCAGGATTTCCTTGCAACAGGGAAGAGTGGTTGTGCAAAGAAAGGGAGATTGGGAAGACAAACAGCCATGTAGTCTCAGGCCAGTCACTCACCCTATCTGGTTCACTTTTCTCCTCTGTAAATCAGTATCAATAGCAGTATTGCAGGATTAATATACAAGATGAATACGCAAAATCTATTGTATTTCTGTACACCATCAATGAACAATCCAAAAAGGAAATTAGGGAAACAATTGCATTAATCATGGCTTCAAAAAATAAAATACTCAGGAATAAATTTAACAAAAGAAGTACAAGACTTGCACACTTAAAAACTGGCTGAAATAATTTAGAGAAGATCTAAATGAATGTAGACATCCTGTGTTCATGGAATCCTTAATGTTGATAAGAAGGCAACTCACTCAAATTGATCTAATGTTCAATACAATCTCTGTAAAATCCCAATACTTTTTTTCAGAAATTGACAAGCTGATCCTGAACTCACATGGAAGTGCAAGGGACTAAGAATAGCCAAAACAACACTGAAAAAGAAAAGATGGGAGAACCTACAACTTCAACTTCAACTTCCCAATCTCGAAACTTTTTACAAAGGTACAGTAATCAAGACAGTGTCATACTGGCATAAAGATAGATATAACTTATCAATGGAATGGAATTGAGAGTGCAGAAATAAATCCACATGTCTATGGCCAACTGATTTTAACAAGGGTGCCAAGACAATGAAATGGGGAGAGACTAGTCTTTTTGATAAATGGCTCTGGTACAACTAGCTATCCATATGTAAGAGAGTGAAGTTGGAGCCCTATCACATAGATTATTCAAAAATTAACTGACAGTGGATCATAGATCTAAATGTGGGATTTACAAATCAAGCAGGATTTATTGCAGGGATACAAAGGTGTTTCAATATCCACAAATCACTACATTAACAAATTGAAGAACAAAAATCATATGATCATCTCAATAGATGCAGAAAAAGCTCTTGACAAAATTTAACATCAATTTATGATAAAAACTCTCCATAAAGTGGGTTTAGAGGAAACATATCTCAACATAATAAAGGCCATATATGGTAAGCCTACAGCTAACATCATACTCAGTAGTGAAAAGCTGAAAGCATTTCCTCTAAGATCAGGAATAAGACAAGGATGCTCACTCTTGCCACTTTTATCCAACATGGTATTGGAAGTCCTAGCTGCAGAAATCAGACAAGAAAAAGAAAGAAATTCAAATTGGAAAGGAAGGTGTGAAACTGTCACTATTTGCAGGGGACAGAATATTAAACTTAGAAAATCCTAAAGATACCACCAAAAAACTGCTAGAGCTCATCAATAAACTTGGTAGAGTTGCAGGATATAAAATTAATATACAGAAGGAGAAATTAAGGAAGCAATTCCACTTACAATTGCATCAAAAAGAATAAAATACCTAGAATAAACATAACTAAAGAGATAAAAGACCTGTACTTGGAAAACTTTAAGACACTGATGAAAGACGCTGAAGATGACACAAACAGATGGAAAGATATATCATGTTCATGGACTGGAAGAATTAATATTGTTAAAATGACCATACTAGCCAAGGTGATCTACAAATTCAATATAATTCCTATCAAAACACCAAGGCCTTTTTTCACAGGACTAGAAAAAATTTTGTTTAATTTGTATGGAAACACAAAAGACCCAGAACAGCCAACAGTCTTGAGAAAGAAGAGCAGAGCCGGAGGTACTGTACTGTACTGCAAAGCTACAGTAACCAAAACAGTATGGCACTGGCACAAAAACAAACATAGAGCCCAATGGAACAGAATAGAAAGCCCAGAAATAAGCCCACACATACATGGTCAATTAATCTATGACAAGGAAACAAGAATATATAATAGGGAAAAGACAGTCTGTTAAATAAATGGTGGTGGGAAAACTGGACAGTTACATGTAAAAGAATTAAATTAGAACATTGTCTCACACTATATAAAAAATAAATTCAAAATAAACCTAAATGTAAGATCCAAAACCATAGAATTCTCAGAAGAAAACATAGGCAGACTACTCTTTCACATAAATTGTAGCAATATTTAGGAGTGGTTGGAACTCTGTCTCCTAAGGCAAAGGAAGCAAAAACAAACAAATGGGACCTAGTTAAACTTCAAAGCTTTTGCACAGCAAAGGAAACCCTTGGCAAAACAAAAAGGTAGCCTACTGAATGGGAGAAAATATTTGTAAATGATAAGACCTGTAAGGGGTTAATATCCAAAATATATAAACAGCTCATAGCACTCAGTATCAAAAAACAATGTGATTAAAAAATGGGCAGATGACCTGAACAGACATTTTTTCAAAGAAAACATACAGATGGACAACAGACACATGAAAAGATGCTCAACATCACTAATCATCAGAGAAATGTAAATCAAATCCACACTGAGATATCACCTCACCCTGTCAGAATGGCTATTATCAAAAAGACTACAAATAACAAATGTTGGCAAGGTTGTAGAGAAAATGGAACCCTTGTACACTCATGGTGGGAATATAAATTGGTGCAGCCACTGTGGAATACAATATGGAAGTTCTTCAGAAAACTAAAAATAGATCTACCATATGATCCAGCCATTCCACTCCTGGGTATATATCCAAAGAAAATAGAAACATTAGTTTGAAAAGATGCCTGTAACCCCAATGTTCATAGCAGCACTATTTACAACTGCCAAGATATAGAAGCAGCCTGTGTCCATCAACAGGTGACTGGATAAATAAGGTGTGGTTTATATTATACATACATAAATATATACATATATATATATATACACACTACACACACACACACACACACACACACACACACACACACATATATATATATATATATACATGCAATGGAATACTATTCGGTCATAAAAAAGAATGAAATTTTGCCATTTGCAACAACATGGATGAACTTGGAAGGTATTATACTTAGTGAAACAAATCAAACAGAGAAAGCCAAATATGGTATGTTATCACTTATATGTGGAATCTAAAAAATTAAAGTAATGAGTATAACAAAACAGAAACAGACTCACAAATGTAAAGAACAAACTAGTGGTTACCAATAGGGAGAGGGAAGGTAGGTGTAGGGGACTAAGAGGTACAAACTACTATATATAAAATAAATAAGCTGTAAGGATACATTGTACAGCACAGGGAATACAGCCAATATTTTATAATAACTTTAAATGGTGAATAATCTATAAAAATTTTGAATCACTGTATGGTACACCTGAAACTAATATAGTACTGTAAATCAATTATACTCAATAAATTTGTTTAACTTTTGTGCTTCAAAGGACATTATCAAGAAAGTTACAAAGAGAAGGGGAGAAAATACTTACAAGTCATATCTGATAAGGGAATTGTATACAGAATATATAAAGAAATCTTACAATTAAATAATAAAAAGAGCAATAACCCAATTAAAAAATTGGAGTTTTAATCAGATATCAAATGATTTGAATATACATTACTCAAATGTGTCTATCTTCAAAAGAAGACAAAAATAACCAATGAGCACATAAAAAGATGTTCAACATCATTAGCCATTAGGGAAATGTAAATCAAAAACCACACCCACTAGGATGATCATAATCAAAAAGATGGATAATAACAAGCATTGTCGCAGACATGACGGAAGTTGGAACCTTCGTATGTCGCCGGCAGGAAAAATGGTGCAGCCACTTTGGAAAATAGTGTGGCAGTCCTTTAACCAGTTAAACATAGAGTTACCACATGACCCAGCAATTCCACTCTCAGCAATTCTACTCCTAGTTTTCAGAGAATTGAAAACATGTGTCTACCTAAAAAATGTGTATGTGAATGTTCATAACAGCATTATTCACAATGGGCAAAAAGTGGAAGCTGCCCAAATGTCCATCAAATGAAAACTGGGTAAACAAGATGTGCTATATCCGTACAACTGAATATCATTCAGCCATAAAAAGGACTGAAGTATTGATACATACAACAACATGGCTGAACTTTGAAGATGTCATGCTAAGTAAAAGAAATCAGTCTCTAAAGGCCACATATTACATGATCCCATTTATATGAAATGTCTAGATTTGGCAGATCCATAAAGGCATAAAGTAGGTGAGTGGTTTCTAAGGGCTGGGGGAGCGCAGAGGGGGAGAGACTGTTAATGGGTGTGGGGTTTCTTTGCAAGATGATGAAATGTTCTGAAATTAGATAATGGTATGGTTGCAAAACTTGGTAAATATGCTACAATCACTGACCTGTATACTTTAAAAAGGTAAATTGATGATGTGGTGGTTACTTTTATGTATCAACTTGACTGGGACACGAGGTACCCAGATCTTTGGTTAAACATTATTCTGGGCATATCTGTGAGGGAGTTTCTGAAAAAGATGAACATTTGAACTGATGGACTGAGTGAAGCAGATTGCTCTCCCCATTGTGGGTGGGCATCACCCATCAAGGGCCTGAATAGAACAAAAAGGCAGAAGAAGGCTAAATTCTCTCTGCCTGACTTCTCTTGCCCTTGGACTGGGACTTAAACCACTGGTGCACTTGATTCTCAGGACTTTGGACTTGAAGTAGCACTACACCACTGACTCTCCCGGGTCTCCAGCTTACAAATGGCAGACTGTGGGACTTCCGCTCCATAACCATGGGAGCCAATTCCTTATGATAAACCCCTTTTTTATATTTCACTTAGAAATATATATATTTACATATATGCCATATATACGTATATCTTATTGATTCTGTTTCTCTGGAGAAGCCTGACTAATATAGATGGTATATGAATTAATATCTCAATAAAGCTGTTATTTTTACACCTGGTATCAAAACATCCACCATACATTATGGAGAAGAAAAGAATTGTTGAATCTAAAACTCCTAGCAGAGGGCTAGGCACACAGTATGTGCTAAATGTTAGGTTTTTTTCCCTTTCCAAAGAAATGCTCCCCAACTCCCCCACCCCCTCATCCACCAACTCCCTTTAAGCAGTTCCACCCGGTGTCTAAGGCAGAACTTTGAGACATTCCACAAGGAAGGCTATGCTACGCTTGGCTACTCACAGAGCAGCCAGGGCCATTATGAAGCTGGCTGGGCTGGTCTTCCCTGATATTAATGAATAAGATATTCATTTCCCTAAGAATGCATCAACCGCTCTAGCCATCCCGGGAGCGGACGGGGAGGCAGATGCAGCTCTGTTAATCCAAGCAGGCCTCACATACACTTTGATTCAAAGGTTTCATTCTGGTCGGTTTCCATGAAGAGGACAGTTTATTAGTTGGCGATGACAGGCTAAGTGAACTCAGGTACTGGGTGTTGGGCTAAGGATGACAACGAGGCTATTTTAAGTCACCGGAGTTCAAGGGTATCTGCCTCAGCGCTTTTGTTTAAATTGATTTGTAGTCCTCCTCGCTTGACCTTGCTGCATAAAATAGTTCCAAGGGAAAAGTGGAAGAGCACAATTCTAGCCAAGGGAACAGCTGTGTTCCAGCACACCGCCTCTCCCCCCCACCCCGCCTCTCCCCTCCACCGCCCTATCTGCACGCCAGCGAACCCACCGCCCAGCTGATCTTGACTGTGGGCTTTGCCTGTGACGCAGTCACCACACTGGAGTCACAGGTGTCAGAGAACGGTGGAGCAGGGTGGTGCGGCTGCCCGGGAGGGGAAAGCCCAGAGAGGGAGAGGGCTGTCTAAGGTCGTGAAATGAGTCAGTGACAAAGCTAGGCTTTTAATATCCAGGTTGGTATAACTCAGACTTCTTCTTTCAATTCTTACAAAACTACTTGATATTTATTAAGTACTTACCATATTCTAGGTAGTCTGTAATGCTTTATATGTATTTGTTCCTTTAATTCATATAACAGCCAGTGAGACAGTATAGTTGGTAGCTCCATTTCACAGATGAAGAAACTAAGAATTCCCTTTTACATGGAACTTGAGTAATTTACCCAAGGTCACATGGCTAATAAAATGGCAGAGATGGGATTTGAACCCAGGGAGTACGACACTAGAACCAGCCTCTCAGCCATCCCACCCTCCCTCGATCTGCCTATCACATTGTGAAAGAAAATGAAATCAGATTCTGCCAGTCTAAGCTGGACAGTTCAGCTACCTGATGCGACTGGGACCAAACTGATCTGGTTATTGTCACATCCCCAAACCTCCTCATGCAGGATGGAGCCAGAGGACACCACTCTTCAGAACCACTCCTCTATCTAGGTTTCTGGAGTGCCCAAAGCGGGACTAACCAGCCAGTACGAAATGTCTACACTTGATGGTGGTTCCTGGCACAGCCCAAACGAGCTGTTCTGTCCTCTCCTCCTCTCTGACCAGCCAAGATCTACACCCCTGCTCCTCTCTTTCAGCCTTTAGCTAATCAGCCTGCTGGGGTTTGTTACTTGAAATGGGCGGAAGGAGCACTGGATTGAGAGAGCATTCAATGTGTGAAATTCCACGTGCCCTTGAGTAAGTCACTTAACCTCTCTGGCCCGCAGATGCCTCATATGTAACATAGATTTTCTCATAGGGTTGTTCTGAAGATTCAAAGAACGTGCATGGCGTGGGAGGTTTTGAACCCTGGAAAGAACCAAGCATTTGAGGAGTTATCCCCATGATAGAGACCTGGGCAAGTGATGGGGTGTAATGAGAAGGAGTGACCAGTAGGTGGCAGTGCTTCAAAGCAGCCGGTGGGATGCCTGAAGGAGCATCCTACCAACCTTTCCTCATCAGGTATGTGAAATCCTAGACCCCTAACCCAAAAATACATCTAAAAAGGGAAAAGTGATGCTCAGAGAGCAGAAGCGCCACTTCCGGGGGCCACCATAACACAATGGCAGAGCCACGATCAGACCCCAGGTTGGTGGGTTTATAAATGTCTTCATTCTGTCCCTGTTTATGAGGTTCCTACTGGATGCACATGCGTATGTGAGGCCTTTCCTATGAGTTTTATTGTATTTATTGATTCCCAGCCCCATCCAACCTCTTGTCTGCCACCTCCCACTGCTTCCTGGGCTGTACTCACTAGGATAAGTAGTCACCCAACTTAAAGTGGACACTGGACAGGGAGAGGTGACAGAAAGCACCCTGGATGGGCTAGAGGCCAGGAGATGTGGTTCTAACTCCAACATCACCTCTAGTTTGTTCTGTGTCCTTGACTAACGCCCTCATTAGTAGGTCATGAAATCAATATAGAGGGTATTTAATTGTAAAGAAAAGAATCTTTTAAATGCTAGCATATATCTGCCATAGTATAGCTAAACACTGGGTTTTTTTTAACATTCCATTTTTACATACACACATGTAAAATCTTGTGTCCTTGTATGTGTGTGTTTGTGTGTCCATGTGTGTACATGTATGCTGGGTCCTGATAATGAAAGGCATTTCATCTTACTCGTCACAGTCTCACAGTTCTGAGAACCCCAGCTAAGGGTGATTCTGACTCTGTATCCTGTGATCCAGCGTCTCCTGCCCTTTGCACCTGCACATCTGCAAGCCGACCCCCAGCTGCCCAGGAATCCCTACCCATGCGCATTCCTACTTGAGGCAACTTGCTGCCTCAGCAGCAGAAAGGTCTAGTAAACTCCTGTCTTCCATCACTTACTATACTGATAATGTGCACAATACCATTTTATCTTCAGTGCAATCACACATGGTAGATATTTCCCCATCTACACATGAGAAAACTAAGGCTTAGAGAAGTGATGTGACTTGCCCAAGGCCTCATGGCTAGCAAGTGGCAGAGGCAGGACTTGAACCAGGGCCAGCCTCATCCAGAGAAGTTGCTGACTCCACTGCCTCAAGCTGTCTTAGCACAGAAAAGGCCGTGGGGCCCTTTCTCCTTAAAAAAAAAAAAAAAAGCAACAACCGCTTACCATAGCTTCCATTTCTCTTATTCTGAGTCACTTTTATTTTCTCTCTCTCTCTCTCAAGTTTGATTGAATTTGCACTTAATGAATCCAACTTTGTCATTTAGGGGATGTTGGAGCAATAAGACTTGACAAGGCGTGAGTGATGATGCAATCAGTTGTGCTGGGAGCCCCGGCAGGCCGCGGCCCAGAGCAGGGAGCTGTCCCTGCACCCTCCCTGGAGTGATGGCTGCGCAGCTCAGTCTCTGGGGAAGCTATGTGACTCCCTGCCAGGAGAAGACTGGCTATGGGGGCGGAGTCATTTAATTGAGGCTGAGAGCTAGAGCAGATCTTCTTTGGGTTAGAATGGGTAAGCAGGGAGGGGAACCAGGATCAGCAGTTCTACCACCAGCCTGTGTGCTCTGTGCCCTTGGGCAAGTCACTCCACCCCTCTGGTCCTCTGTTTCTCCAACCGTAAAATGGAGCAATAGCCCAAAAGTTTTGTTGCTTTGTAAAATGTTGGCGGGAGGCTCAGGCTTTTATCGGAATTTCAAAGGTGGTTATTTGACTGCAAAATAAGCTACTTGGAAGTCCATCTCATGTCATTGTACTTGCCCGTAACAAAAGGCAGCTCCACCACCTGGGCCTCTGTGTGCCAGACTGGTGGGAGGGCCCCTGGGGAGGAAGGTGGGTAACAATCTTTGATAAAGGAGCAAAGTGAAAAGTCAAAATTTTATTAAAGTGTGATCCCACTTTTCTTAGGAAAAACAATATAAGCACAGGAAAAAGTGGCTGGGAGAATATTCCCTAAGTACTTACAATCAGGGGTGGAATTCTGTGGATTTCCTCCTTATTCTTATCTGAAATTTTAGACTTTTTTTTTTTTTGATGAAGTAAAACACATACAGGAGAGTGCGTGGACCGTAAATGTAGAGTTTAAGGAAGAATTATAAAGTGCACATCTATGCACCGTCTTCCTTGCTGCTCCTTAGAAACCTCTCAAGTGCTCTTCTCCACAAAACTGTCCCTGCTTCTTGATAGGCAGTTTTTTGCCAATCATCTCTTTTTAATTTTTCAGTTTTACTCCCTTAGTAGGCACCTCTAAAGAATAGTTAGTTTTTCCTCTTTTTGAAATTTATAAAGATGGAATTATACTATATGGACTCTGGGGGTATGTGTTTATCATCTTTAGATCAATATTATGTCTTTCAAATGGATCCTTGGGCATGTGGTTAAAGGTGGTACATTTCTGACGCTGTGCTGAAGTAAATTTTAAGTCTGTACTACAGTTCACCTACCCATTCTCATATTGGTGGACACCTGGGTTGACTTCTGTATATTTTATCATTTTTCTATAATGAGCATATCATTTCAGGTGGAATGCCTGGAGCATAGTAGGTGCTCAGTTAAAATTTTTGAATAAACGTATGAAGAGTGATAAGTTATTATTATTTTATAATTAAAGAAAGTTTCAGTGGTACTGGAAGGGTTGAGACTATGAACAAAGAGAGATCAAAGGGAGAATTTTCCAGATTTGCAGATTTTCCTCGGAGTTCAGAGGAGCCACATCGGGTTGAAACAGAAGATTGGTGGATGGAATCTCCATTACCTAGAAAAGCCTCAAGCATATTTGGGCGTCCCATTTAAAATTAGAATAGAGTAATATTGAAAATGAAGAAAAATTCCCACAATCATAGTGTTACATGTGTGATTAGAGAAAATGAAAATTTACAGAAAGCATTGTAGCAGAGTAGGAAAAACAATTAAGTAGGAGCCAGAGAAGCTGAGTCTAACTCTCCACCCTTTCATAAATGAGCAATGTGGCCTTCAAATAGTTGTCTTAACCACTCAAGGGTCTCAGTTTCCTCACCTGTAAAATGGGACTAACTCCTCAAAGGACTGGTCAAGGGAGATGCTGTAAGTGACTGAGTTTTGTGAAGGTCTACACAAATGCTGAGGGTTTCACATGAAAGTGCAAGACAGAAAGCAAATTGTTTAGACGGTCCATTTCCTGACATAGAATATCCATTTCCTTCCTAGCTACCACACACCACCTCCTGCCTGAGGCCCAGAAGATACAGACAGGAGGAGATCACCTGCCTATCAAAGTGAGGGGAAGAGGCCAATTTGAAATAAAGTGACCTCTTTTACCATTAGGCTCTGACTTAGTTGGGAAGGTTGGGGGCAGGGGTGGGAATAGGCGATTCCCTGGTAAGTCCCTGCTATCCTGTTAGCCCTGTGAAGGAAAGGAGGCTGTCTGGGCCAGGCAAATAGCAGACAATCTGTTTTGAAAGAAAGAATGAAATAATAACAGTATTTTTAAAGCAGATCTAGGAAGAGCTCCCCTCCCTCCTCCTTCTGGGTCAGAGATCTCTTCAAAAAGTTAACAAAGGTCTTTGAATCCTCCTGAACCCCACAGAGATCCTGGAAGGCCTGGCAACAGCCATGCATCACAGCAGAGCTCCTGACCAGTTCTTTTGTTTTTGGTTTGTTTGTTTGTTTGTTTTTGAGCTGAGTTCCTCGTTCTTTCGTTCTTTCGTTTGTTCTTTTTTTCGTTTGTTCTTTCTTTCTTTCTTTCTTTCTTTTTTTTTGAGCTGTTGACCTCAGTGGCATAGATCCCTTCTCAGAACAATTGTTTTTAAATGGAAATAATGTGTATATATTTAAGTGCACATCCATTTTTTTATGAAAATACTTTGTGGGATTGCAAAGAAAGTCAATTATACTGGAATATAGTTTTCAACATATTAACAGAACAAACATGGGCAATAGTAACAGATATGTTTCTTTATTAATGCATAAATAATCAAGCTCCAGCAACACGTCTAACAGCTAACATGATTTTGAAATAATGAAGACTTTGAATGAGATTTCCAGGTATCTGTAGCAACTGTATTGTGATAGAAAATATCTATGATTTTTATTGGTGACAGTCATAGTACTGCTAAGGTATCTGTGGTTTGTTATCTTCAAGCAAAAGGGAATGCTAAATTTCACTTGTGAAATTCATGAAAGTAAAGAAAAATAGACATATAATTTTTTCCCCATTCAAGTTGCAGACCTCCTGAATTCTAACCACATGCTTCAGGTTACAAGCCCCTAAGGGTGTTTGAAATTGTTTTTATTAATAATGAAGTGCCCCACACTATGCCACTGTCTTTTGGGGGGAAAAAAGTCTCCTTTTACAAACACACGAACACACACAAAGATTCAGGTACCTGTGGAGCTCAAGGTGTGGAAAGGACATAGGACAGACTAGCGCTGGGACCAAGGAGGGTCTTGCGGCATAAAAGCAACTCAGTACAAGAAGTAAATTTGGTTCTAGATGCTTTTTAAACTTAAAAAATAAAGTAAGCCAATGAACTAAGCTTACTGCTTTAGATCTCGGAAAATAGATTTCCCCACCCCACCCCCACCACACACACAAACCCCTTGGAAAAGAGTAGGCAGGAAAGAAAGATAATGGCAGGAATAAACAAATTAGGAAACACAGAAGCGGTGGAACCAATAAATAAAACCAAGAGCTGATTCTTTGAGAGAGCTAATAAAAAAGACCAACCTCTGGCAAATATAATTAAGGGAAAAGGCCCAAATGAAATCAGAAATGAGGAAGTGATTACAATGACTAATCAAAAAGATTAAAAATATCAGGGTGGGGAACACTGTCATAACGCTGTGGCAAATTTGTTTGAAATTATCAATTAAACAGACAATAGTCTACAAATGTATAAAATAATCCATAAGGAATGTAGGTTAGGTCAGCAAACAAGGAAGACTCTGAGAGAGAAATTTATTAAAGAACAGTCCTTCCCACCCCTGAAAAGAACATTTGCACCCACCCTGGAGTCTCTGGAGAAATCTATCCAAATTTTACAGAAGAGTGCATTTCCATGTTACATAAATTATTCTTTAACATAGGAAAAATGGTTTTTTTAAAAAAAACTGCTAATTCATTTTGCAAGGCAAATGCAGTCCTGATTTTAAGCCCTGATACAGAATTTTTTTGAAAAGGAAACAGGGTCCAATATCATTTTTAAATACAGTCCCAGCAAATAGTGTTCTGCAGCACATCAAGAGACTAAAATACCATGACCGCAAAGGGTTTCTCCAGCAATACAAGGAAAGTTCAGCACAAGGGTATCTATTAATATAACACATCAGATCAATAGATTAAATAATATGAACCATATGGTCATCCTAATGGATGCCAAAAAATGCATTTCAATAGATGTCAAAACATTTTTTAAAAATAGGAATAGAATGACACTGCCTTAACATAATAAGGATCTATTTAAAACCAAGCCAGTATCCTTTTTAATGGAAAAACATTAGAGATTTTCCCATTAAAAAAGGGAACAAAATAAATAAGCTCTCTATCACCATTATTATTTAATACTATATTGATAAATCTGGCTGATGTAATAAGACATGAAAAAGAAACCATAGGAATAGTTATTAGAAAGATAAAAAGCTTCATCCACAGATGATATGATTATACCCTTTAAAAATCTGATGTTCTCATCTAAACTACCATTAGCAGTAATACAAAAGTTCAATAACTGGCTAGATGTGGATACATGATAAATATTTTAAAAATCAATAACTTTCTTAAATAAATGCAATAACAAGACAGGAAACAGATTTTAAAATGAGATCCAAGTCATAACCAAATATAACTAATTAAATACTAAATATTAAGACATAAACATGGCATACAAAAAAACTTCAAAGTTCAAAACTTGAATAATAGAAAAATATATTTTCAACATAAAGTCTAAATACTTTAATTTTCTGACTTAATGAATCAAGGTAATTTCAAAATAATACAAATGAATTTTTTACAGAATTTGACAATGTGCATTTAAAAATAGTTTTGAAAAGAACAGGCAAAATAGCAAAGATTATTCTGAAAAAAGAGCAACAATAAGAGATCATATTTAAATAAGCATTAAAGAACAATAACTGAAATGGTGTGGCCCTGGAGCAAAATTAGATCTAAAACTTAATAGCCCAAAGGTCCAAAATCAGACTTGAAGACATAAGAGAATGTAACATATGAAGAGGACATCACAAAATGATAGGGAAGGGAAACACTATGTAATAAAGGAGTTGGTTGGTAGGTAAGCAGAAAAATTAGTTTTGGTTTACACCTAAAAATAAATCCCAGATTTAGAAGGGATCAATTGAAAAAAAATTATAATTATAATTATAAACCCAGTGGAAAATAAAATGGTGTATTTATCCCATCTAAGAAATAATAATGGCAGGTGAAGGGTAGAAGAAATAAGAGCAATTACAAAGGAAAAATGGACAGATGAAGCTATGTTAAAATACTGACTGTATGCACAAACTAAGAGAAAAAGAAAAAGAATACACTAGGGGTAATATTTCTATCTAATGGGCTCTTCACTATTTTTAAAAATTTGATGTACCTGAAAATCTAAAGAAAGTTAGGACTCTTTCACATATACTTGCAAACACACATACGTGCACAGACACACAAGAGTGCACACACGCATTCACACTGACACAGTCACACACATACATAGACACATGCACATAAGCGGTAGGTATGCTTGCATGGGGCTAGTGGACACCCTCAGCCTCTCCTTGGTCCCAAGTTTAAGAATACCTCATCTAGGCAGGATAGAATATGTTAAAACATGTAAGAACAACCCAAAGCCAAGCAAATACATGCACAAATGGCTCAACCAAACAATTCACTGAATAGGAAATGGAAATAGTAAATGCAAGGACGAATGATCAATAGGCATAAACTATGCTCCAGTTTTTGTCTACGAAATTATCAAATTGGTATGAAACTGATTTTAAAAAGCAAACTAATGTTAGTGAGGTTTCAGGAAAATGGCCACATTGCTAATCCTTTTTGAAAAGTGATTTGAAATACCTAACAACAGCCCCAGATCATCGATACTTTTTGACCTAATTGTTCTTTTTCTGGGAATTTATATTGTTGAAATAATCTGAGGAACAAAGCTCCTTAAAAACATTTATTGCACTGTGAAAGTAGAACCCTCTAAAATATTTAAAGAAAGGGCAGGGGGACAGCTAAACAGTTTTGGGAATCCAACATAATGAACAAAGTACTGCCATTAAAATGATAATGATGAAAATAAGAAAAAGATTATGTTATACTAAGTTAAAAAGTAAAATAAAATTGTATAGTTTTTATTACAAAAATGGTGATGAATGATAAATTAATTTTTGAAAATTTCCCTTAATGTTATACGTAAAAATTATATTCTCTGCTAAGCATGGAGAGGCCATCATAATATAATAGAATCTGAGAGAGAGATTTTTTTTTAACATTTTTTATTGATTTATAATCATTTTACAACGTTGTGAAGAGAGAGATCTTAGAGAGCTTAGGGGCTGCAACTCAAATCCAGGACTCCTGAATTAATTGAATTATGCACATGAGCTATTTGAGACAAGTAGGGGCCTCGGAACTTCTGTGATGAACTCTAATTTCCTTTTCCTTTCCCCGGCTCTTTTTTGCCATTTTCTATTTTCCTTCAAGTGGGTGATTCTTCTACTTCATGCTCATGATGTGAGCTTACTTCCTCCCTGAATCCTATCAAATTCATAAAGCATTCAAAATATCTATTTGTATCACTGCAGGAATGAAAAGATATTTTAAAGTAATGTGATATAAATGAACTCAATTGAAGGAGATAAAATTCCTCACACCATGTAATGCAGACTTCCTCAAGAATGCAAGCTCCACATCTGTCTCCTACCACTGAATCTCTAGCATCCAGAGCAGTACTTGGCACATAGTAACTGCTCAATAAATGTCAGATGGTTGGAAGGGTGGATGGATGACAAATAAGGACCCACCTAAGAAGTAAAGAGAAACAGGCTTGAAAACCCTAAAACTCCGCAGATGATGGCCATGGCGGTCCACATGGAGGTCAAGAGTGGCAAACTGAAAGATTTTAGGAAGTGCTACAGGCCCACACTCAGCGCATGTGGCTGTAACATTTGCCCCCATCTTTCCCCAAGGTACCCTAAAAGCTGGTGCTCTAAGTTGAGATAGATAGACTGGTTAGAGAAGGGGCACAGTGACCCCCACGAACTCAAATCTCAAAAGCAAAATATGCTTACTTGAACCACGAATGGCGCATTTCTGTAGGGCCCTTTGGTAGAGAATTTTCCCAATTCCCACTGGCATCTGCACCTTAGACCTCCTCCAGATGCACATAATCAGGGGCAGGCATCGAGGGTGAGCTAATCACAAGCCCAAGAGTGACCTGGGAACTGTGTCTGCCCGTGCCCACACAGAGGGGGTAAAAGGGTATGTCCACAAAGAAGTGAGTTTCCCTGCTAAATGACTGCCTTAACAGTAGTTCTAACCTACTCCATGTGGTAAATTGAACGTGCTGACTAGCCAACCAAACCTTCAGAAACATAAAATTTCTCTAAGTCTGAGATAAAAAGAACTGAACTTGGTCCTCCTCTGACAGACTGTCTGCAAATCCAGGCAGCCTGTGAAGAGTAAGAAAACAAAAACAATCACCAGATTGTCACTTTTATCAGGACAAAAGAAGGAATCAAATCAGATATATAATCTGTACAAATGTTCCTATACAAATGAAACAGACTTACTCCAAGAAACAGAAAGAAAAATATTAATGTAAAATGTATATTTTCCATGAGATTTGAGAATATATTGCATTTATGGAAAGGTAATTCTCTGAGATAAGACAATTTTACTGTAAGAGGAAAACTATGATTACAGAATTTTAAAATGTAGTAGGGTCAGTGAAGAGCATATTAAACATTGAAGAAAACAGAATTAATAATTTAAAATGTCTCTTGAGAAAAAGAAAATCTCCTAGAATTCAGAGAGAAGCATAGTGAGATGAAAGATAAGCAAAAATATCAGAGTAAATCTAAAAGTGGCAATAACAGTTTGAGAGAAAAGCACCCACCAAGAGTTGGCAAAATTAACTAAAAGAATCTACATCTAGACACATCTTGGTGGAATTTCTAAATGTCAAACATATAGGAAATGAGTCAAGGATTTTTTTTAACATTTTTTATTGAGTTATAATCATTTTAAAATGTTGTGTCAAATTTGAGTCAAGGATTAATAAGATTTTAATTTTAAAAATAGAATCAACCAAAATAAAAATAAGAGAGTACATGTAACTTCTGAAAAAGTAGAATAAGAGTAAGTGGAAAATGTGAACAATATAACCAAAGACTGGGAAAGAATATAAGAAACAACATAAAATACAATGACAAAAATCAAAACAAAGATACTAGTCATCATAATAAATATAAACAGATCAAACTTCTCTATCAAAAGACAAAGATTAATATACCGAGTCTAAAAGCAGACTCCACTTAAACTAAAATGATAATGTTTAAAATAAAGGAATGGGTAAAAAGATATAAGGCAACTGTTACTCTGTAAAGGGAATACGGGGACAATATTAACATAAAAAGTTGAATTCAAACCAAAATTTTAAATGGGATAGGACTAAATTATTTTGATAAAAGTAAAATTCTTATTTATGTTGTCATGAAATTTAGGCACTAAATAACATGGCACTAGGATATACAAAGTAAGCAAACAACAATGATGAGAGGCTTTAAAAACACTACTACATCCACACTTTCACTTCTGATCATGATGGAGTAACTGGAAACAGACTATCCCTTCTGTCAAAAAAGTCTAGAAAAGTGAACAGAATAGATGAAATTTAATAAATTCTGACATTCATTTAAAAAATTAAGCAGTAAAATACAATCAATAATGAGGAGAGACAATAATCAATTGAAACTGATCCAGAAATGAAATCAATAAATATAAAAGGACATTAAAACAGTATTATAACTGTATTTCATGTGTTCAAGAAGCTAGACAAAGGTAGAACAAGTTAAGTGCAGACACAGTAGATATAAAAACTGATCCAAATCAACCATTCTACAGATGAAAATTACAATGTCTGAGATAAAAACATACAATGAGTGGGATTAACAGCAGATTTGACATTGCATGAGAAAAGATAAGTGAAGTAAAAAATGTTGTAATGAAACACAAGAGAAAGGAGACAAAAAAAAAATTAAATGAGCATCAGTGAGCTGTGGGAAAACTTCAAGCAAGCTAGTACAAGTGTAACTGGAGTTCATGAAAGTATCAGAGGGCAGAAAATATATTTGAAGAAGTAATGGTAGAAAATTTTACACAAATCTATAAACCCACAGACCCAAGAAATTTAACAAACTCTAAGCACAAGAAACAGTAAAAAGATAACTATACCAAAATGCATCAAAATCAAATTGCTTAAAAACAATGATAAAGAGAAATTCTCTAAAGCAGCCAGATAAGAGATATTATATACCAAAGAACAAGGAAAAGGATGATGTCAGAATTCTCTTTAAAAACAATGCCAGCTAGAATACATTGGATAGTGTCTTATAGTACTAAGAGAAGACTATCAAAATAAAATTCTATTTCCAACACAAATATGTTAATGCCAGGCAAAATATATTCTAGAGCAAATAATATAACCAGAAAAAAACAGGTCATTTCATAATGATAAAGAGGATCAATTCTTCAAGATGATGCAAAAAAAAAAAAAAAAAGCATTTGACAAAATTCAACACCCATTCATGATTTAAATTTTCAGAAAAATAGGAATGGAGGAGAATTTCCTCAGCTTGATAAAATGCACCTACAAATAAATCTTCTGCTAACATTATGCTTAATAGTGAAAGACTGAATGTTTTTTGCCTAAGACTGGGAAAAGGGGAAGAATATCTGCTACATCAAAATCAGTTGTATTTCTATATATTAGCAATGAACATATGGATACGAAAATTTTAAATGCAATATCATTTACAATTGCTCAAAACAAAATAAAATATTTAGGTATAAAATTCACAAAACATATGCAAGACTTGTATCTTCAAAACTATAAAATGCTGATGAAAGAAATTGAAGATCTAAACAAATGGAAAGACATATCATGTTCATGTTTTGGAAGACTCAGCACAGTAAAAATATTAATGCTCCCCAAATTGATATATAGATTTGATGCATCTTCTATCAAGACACCAACAAGATTTTTTTGTAGGTATACACAAGATTCTTAAAGATGTATATGAACAGGCAAAAAAATTAGAATAGCTAAAACAATTCTGAAAAAAAAAAATAAAGTGGAAGGAATCTATCTGATTTCAAGACTTACATAGCTGCAGTAATCAAGACCTCTATCAGACAGGGGAGTTGCATCAAGAATACATAAAGAATTCTCACAACTCAGTTATAAGAAAGAGAAGAATCCAATTTTTTAAATGGAAAAGATTGAAACAGATAGTTTCACAAAAGAAGATATACAAAATGTCAATGCATAAACATCATCTGGGAAATGTAAATCAAAGCCACAATGGGACGCTACTATATAATCACTTAATGGTCCCAAATTAAAACACTGGTAACAGTGCGAATGTGGAACCAATGAAACTCCTGTGTTGCTGGTGAGGACGTAAAATGTACAGCCACTATGGAAAAAGTTTACCAGTTTTTTATAAAGTTAAATATATGCTTAAAGTACAACCCAGAGAAGTAAGACAATGTGTTACTTGAAGACTTGTACAAAAATATAGCACCTTTAATCATAGTAGCCCAAACTGGAAAAAAATCCAAATGTCCATTAACTGGTGAGTAGATAAACAAGTTGTGGTATATCCATACAATGAAGCACAACTCAGTGACAAAGAGGAATGAACTAGTAGTACTAGCAACTACATGGATGAATCTCAAAATATTATGCCAACCAAAGGTATCAGACACAAAAGTGTACACTCTGTATTAGTCTCTTCATAAGAGGTTCTAAAGAGGCAATAGTTAATCTATAGTGACAAGAAACCGAAGACTTGCTGCCTGGGATCAGTGCTGCGAGGAGAGGAGAGAGATCTCCTTAGAAAGGCCACAGGGGAACTTTTGGCATGATGGAAATGTTCCCTTTTGTGACTGCAGCATAGGTCACACTAATCAAATGTACACTTAAGGTTGGTACATTTTAGTGTATCTAATTTACATACAAATTAGTTCTTGTTAAAATTGATAAAATTGATTTAAAATAAACAATTCTCAGTCTTTGACAGATCAAAAGAAGGAAATAGAGGAACTAAATAATACATTTCATTATGACAGATGAGAGAGAGAGAGAAACAGAATATTCTCTAAATACATTATTCTCAAATGTTCACTAAAGAGTTTTTAAATTGATGGTCCCAAAAGTTACCAAGAAAAAAATTAATCTTCTAAAAGTAGGATTTCATTGACACATTCAAATGCTGCAATACAACAAAATAAGAAATGGATTGCAAAATAATAAATAAACATCACTTGGAAAATTAAAAATGCCCTCATAAATAAAGCTTAAGTCAAAAACAAAATAACGTTGCAACTACAGGCTGGAAAATAATTACGATAACACTGTGTATGAGACTCCAAGGTAATGCTCAGAGGATAATTCATATTTTTAATATTGTTCATTGTAAAACAAAGAAGAATCAAAACAAATGAACTAAACATTCATTTCAAGAAGTAAAAAGAAAATAAAATGGATTTAACTAAAGAAAGAGAAAATAATAAGGTTAAGTTGATGAATTGGGAAAAAGGAAGAGAATTAATGAAGTCAAGATTTGCTGGTTTTTTTTTTTTAATATTAATAGTAAGACAAAGTTCTGGCAAAACTAATCAAAAGAGAGAAAGAAATAGAGAGAAAAAGCTAAATTAACATTATTTGAGTGATGTCAATGAAAATGGCAAAGCAAGGATGTTCCAAAATTCTCTTCTTCCTAAAAGCAATGAGAAAACTGGCAAAAGTGGTCAGAGTCAACTTTTTCAGAACTCTGGAAATTAACCAAAGGCTTGCAGCAATGTGAGAAGTGTTTGTTCAAGAAAAACAGCCGAATCTCAGTAAGAACAGAAAACTCTGTGATATTTTAATTGCTTTAATCTAATCTTCCATTCTTCAACTTGGCAATAGGCTTGAAAATTAACAGCCTGCATTTGTGGTGAAAACCAGCAGCCTGGCAACTTTTAGAGGGAGCAGAACAGGACTGTAGCTCCTTCAAAGCCTCATTCTCAGTCAGTTTTCATTATTTGACATATCTGATGAGTCCCTGGAAGACGCTGTGTTCAAGGCTGCCTTCATTTGACCTGATTCAGTGCTTTTCCAATGCAAAAACCTCTTCCCTAGAGGTGTTTGTCAAAACATTAATAGGCAATTGTTTAACTTCCTGGCTTCCTGAAATGGTAGATAATAGTTGAACCAAACAATAGACAAAACAAAAAATAAAGCTTAGTAGGAGAACTTGGAGAATGAGATGTGCATTTGGTCTTTGAAAAACTCTGACAGTACATTAAAAAATCTAGCTGCTTTATTTTTCCTTCAGAAATTCACACACTTATCCTAAAATTCATATGGAAATGAAAGGGACTGAGAATAGCCAAAGCAACTTTGGAAAAGGAAAACAAAGTTGGAGGACTCATACTTCCCAATTTCACAACTTAGTACAAAGCTACAGTAATCAAGACAGTGCAGTACTGGCATAAGAACAGACATAAACTATGGTCATCTATGGTCAACTGACTTCTGATAATGGTATCAAGAAATTTCAATGGGGAAAGAATAGCTTTTTCAGCAAATGGTGTGGGGATAACTGGCTATCTAGTTAAGAATGAAGAATGAAGAATATACAAATGCAGTTGGACCCCTATCTCACACTATATACAAAAATTAACTCAAAATGGATTAAAGATAAAATGTAATGTCGAAAATTAAAAAATTCTTAGAAGAAAACATAAGTGTAAGACTTTGTGATTTTTTGATTAAGCAGTATTTTCTTAGATATAACATCTAAAACTAAGCAAATAAAGGGAAAGATAGGTAAATCTTCATCAGAATTTAAAACTTTTATGCTTCAAAACAGACTGTCAAGAAATTGAAGAGACAACCCATAGAATGGGAAAAAATATTTGCAAAATAATATGACAATCATATATCTGATAACTGTCTTATACCCAGAATGTATGAAGAACTTCTTCAAAACAACAATAAAAAGGCAAATAACCCAATTTAAAATAACCTAAAATGCAAAGGATGTAAATTGGCATTTCTCCGAAGAAGGGAAATGCAAATAAAAGCCATAATACTCCTCCACACTAGGCTGGCCACAATTTAAAAGATGGACAGTAAAAGGTGTCACAAGGATGTGGAGAAATTGTAACTCTCAAACATCTCTAGAAGTAATGTATGATGGTACAGCCTTTTTGAAAAACAGTTTATCACTTCCTCAAAAGATTAAACATAGAGTTACCATATAACTCAGCAATTATACCTCTAGGTATATACCCAAGAGAATTGAAAACATGTATTCACACAAAAAAATTGTACATGAATATTTGATATTATTCATAATTACCAGAAAGTGGGAACAATCCAAATGCCCACCAAGAGTGAATGGATAGAAAAAATATGATAGAGCTGTGCAATGGAATATTATTCGGTCATGAAAAGGAATGAAATACTGACACATTCTACAATGTGGATGAATCTTGAAAATATTATGCTAATGAAAGAAGCCAGACAAGAAAGGCCAGATCCTGTTTATGTGAAATGTCCAGTTTAGGCAAATCCACAGAGACAGAAAATATATTAGTGGTTGCCAGGGGCTGAGGGGGAGGGAACAACAGGGGAATGACAGCTTAATGAGTGCCAGATTTCTTTTTGGAGTGATGAAAATATTCTGGAATTAGATAGTGGTGATAGTTATAAAACTTGTGAATGTGTTAAAAACCAGTGAATGGTTCATTTTAAAAGTGTAACGTTTATAATGTGTGAATTATATCTCATTTTAAAAAATGTGTAGTATTGGGAATGATAAAATAATTATAACCAAAGATCTGGAGAAAAAAAGTTATTTGTAAGTTGCATATTAAGCAGAAATTACAAAAGTGCTGTGCTCCAAAAATTGGAAATTTTAAAGAACTGAATTATTTTATAAGAATATATCTCCCCAACATGGACTCCAGAGAGAAATAGAAAATGTGCATAGACTAAAAGCCATAATTGAATTTGAGGTGGTTGTCAAAGAACTGTACCAAAAAGGCATTAAATCTATATTTTTTCATCAGTAGATCTTTCAAACTTAAGTCTGATAACACTTATACACATACACAGAAAAGAAAACTAATAGCCAGTCATGCTTGGGTTGTGGATATAAAATTTCTTAAAAAAAAATAAAAGAATGATTGGATCCAGATGTACATTTAAAAAATAATACACCACCACCAAATAGGACTTATTATGAGAATAAAAGGTCAATTCAATATTAAAAATCTGCTATTATAACCAATCATACTAATGTCAAAGAATGGAAAACCATATTAAGTTTTTTACATACCAAAAATAATACTTATGCAATTTGATTTTTTGAAGTCTATGTCAAATCAAATGTCAGCATTATGCTTAACGGCAAAGCAGTAGAAACAATGTAATTAAAATTGAAAAGACAAGGCCTCAACCATCAGTGTTACTTAACTTCATTACATAAGTGACTGCCTAGGCGATTAGATGATAAACTAATGAAAGCATGTGATGTTCAACTTATTTAACAAGGAGTTTAGTAACATAAACTTAAGATATTCATTAAAAAAATTCAAATGTAGTCCTTTTTGCTCTCTAAGGAAACTAAGATATATCATAAAACTGCTTGCCAATTAAAAGAGATTATAGTTAAAATTGTTCATCAAATCATTCTAATAATTTCCAGACCATTTGTTGATTTTTAGATATTATTGGTGCAATTTAAAAAAATGTAGCCTTCCTTAAATGATGATCTTTCTGAGATATAATCTGACATATATACCACACCAAATTCTTTCAACAACTTACCATTAATTGCCAATCAATGAGTGACTCAGTAAATGCATGTCTCTTAAGGTCCAGAATATTGTGCATATGGCTGACTTATCTCTCAACTTCTGCTGACCTTATAGCAGTTAATTTAGAATTTTTCTAGCCTTTAAAATATCTGGGTTTTCATATATTTAATTTCTATTATCAAATAAGTTACAAATTATTTACTATAATACTGTATTTACTTATAAAAGTCATTAAAGTCATTTATTAATCTTTTACTTTCAATCCATGGTGCTTTATAAATACTGTTGCATTTATGAACACAATATATGAGCATATAATGGGAAGTATAGTATTTATGAACACAAATAATGGCCAAGACAGTATTAATAATTTAATAAAGGAAAGAAAATATTTTATTAAAGGAAAACAAATCAAGATAAAAATAAAAATTATTATTTGTTTATTTTTTTGGTCATTAAACAACAAATATATTTCTTTTAATCTAATTTAATTTGTATTTCCCTGAATTAATACTGTATTTAAAAGGGTATACTTTTAAAATTTCTATAAAATCTTCTTTTTCCTTTAGTTTTAGATGTTCAGACATTTTTAATTAGGAGTAAAACTTTCTATTAAGCTAAATGTGCTATTGTATTAATTAATAAATTAGCTTAAAGTAAAATCTCTTTTTTGAAGTGCATAATTTTCCAATCGTTTGTTCCTATTACACAATTTGTGTTTGATTGATAAACTTGATATAATTTTCAAACTGCTTTTGTAATTCTAGCTTCATAGACGAAACATTCTAATTTTCATTGTCTCAACTCCTAAATTTTCAGATATATTATAAATTTTTCCTGATGTTATTTGATGTATGGTGATAAATTAAGAAAACATTTATAATTACTTACTTGCTTTGTGCATTATATCACATCATTCTGGGATAATTGAATTCAGTGACTTGGATAGTGCCAAACTGAAACATCCAAAAATTTTCCTAAATTTTGGCCGAAACTGCAGACTGTCTCCCTAGCTATTCATAGACACTGTTTATATAAAATTCAATAAGGTTATTTCTCACTGAAACCATTTTTCTCATGTGTCAACAATAAATTTTGATAAATTATTTCAGATGTTGTTCCTTCCTGTTTCATGAGATCAACAAAAACCACTAAATTATCTTTGAAGTACTAAATCTCACATTTTAAGTGAATTATTAAAACTATTATATATGAAACAGTTGAGGCTACATCAATAAAAATTGAAATTTCACTGCCTTGATTTATACATTTCCAGCAAGTTGTTTTCTCATACCAGTAGATAATCATTTGGTAGCAAGCAAGCCCATAAATTGAGATTGCTATGATAAGCCCATATTGATATTGTTTATTTTTGAAAATCAAATTTAAAAAATATATATTTTATGTTTGACAATGCTCAGTAATTTTTAACCATACGAGTGGTATTTTCTAGATGTTTTTCATTTTTTTATCAATATTCTGATTTTTTAAAAAGTTTTTATTATTGCTGAAGTTCTTTTTATATTAAACTGATTTACAATGTTCCTATAATTTTCCTCATTGATGAGAGAAATTTCTCTTTATTTAAACCATGAGTTTTAGCAGAATGCAATTGCCCCTTTGATGAAATATGGATGTATAGCATTTTAAGCTTTTAATTGTATAAAAATTTTACACTTTGCTTGACTGAGACAGATTTACACACTAACCATATAAAATCACTTATCATTTTTACTGAAATAACTGAGTTGTTTTCATTCCACATATACAAATTCTGTATTTTATTTTGTATTGTTTTTACACACAGTATCACAAGATGTCCTGGGTTCTGGTAACATAAGAAGCTATTCTTGGCAGGGTTCATTATTAATATCATTTCTTCTCCGTTCTTCCACAGTCAAAAGATTTATGTTTATAATTTTTAAAAAGAACATTAAGAAATTTATCCAAACTCTGCTGGGTCTTCATTCTGGGTTTCATTTTTAATATTTTATTATAAAGTCTTAAATTTATAAATATCAGAACTTGTACAACTACTACTTACACAAAGAATTACAGCACACTAACTATAAAACCAATGTGAGAACTATTTAGGAAGCAGGGGAAACTACATAATTTGGGCACAATAATAAATTGTGTATTCTCCTAAAGGAGTGGTTCTCAAACTTTTTTGTCTCAGATCCCTTTTACAGTGATAAAAATTATTTAGGACAGCCTTAGATCTTTTGTTATGTGGGTTATATCTACTGATACTTAAGATATTAGAAGTTTAGATTTTGCATTTATTCAGTTAAAAATAGCAATAATAAACCTATTGAATACTAACATAAATAATGTTTTTGTGACAATATCTATATTTTCCAAAATGAAAAAAATAGTGAAAAAAGTACTATTGTTTTATTATTTTTGCAATCTCCTTAATGCCTGGCTTAATAGAATTCAGCTGGATTCTGAAATCTGCTTCTGGATTTAATATCTGTTTTGATATCACACATCATGTAGCCTCAGGAAAACTCCACTTACAATTATGGGACAATGAGAATGAAAAAGGCAAATGATGTCTTGATATTATTATTAAAAGTTTTGTACTTACAGACTCCTGAAAGGGTGTCAGAGACTCCCCCAAAGGTCACCAACCCACAGGTTGAGAACCACTGTCCTCAGGTATAGAGTGTTTCTTAAGGTATATGCCACAAACCCATGCTGCCTTCTATGAAATGGGCCAACCTGGTCAGGAATGCTGCCTAAGTGCTAAAATGTCACTCTGATGGGAGGCCCATTTATTGGCAGTCATTACCACGTGCTACAGACATTAGCTTGAACTAATGGATTTGTATTAGAATCTATATCATTAACTGATTTGGCAGAACCTTGTCATTACTGGTAGACTATTTACCAACTGGTAGGGAAATAGCTCAAAATCAGTAAATCATACTGGTAAGGACCATGGAATATCAGCTTTGCTGAGAGTTACAAATATTTTAAATGGAAAGTTACCATGGTCATTCTTTGTTAGTGATGTCTTGACATATGAAAGCCAAAAAGATTTTTAAAAATTTCAAGTAATCTGTGCATTTCATAAAAAAATCTATTGCAAAATAAAAATGCATATATGTGTGTTTATCAACATCTATATCTAGATTTCCTATATAGCAAGGACAATTCAAACTTAATAAAAAATATGCAGAACATATAGGAAGAACAGAATTTGACTCAGGACATATGTGGAATCTAAACAAACAAACAAACAAAAAAACAAACAAAGCATAAATACAGAACAGAAATAGACTCATAGACATAGAATACAGACTTGTGGTTGCCAAGGGGTTGGGAGATGGGAAGAGATAGACTGGGATTTCAAAATTGTAGAATAGATAAACAAGATTATACTGTATAGCACAGGGAAATATATACAAGATCTTATGGTAGCTCACAGAGAAAGGAATGTGACAATAAATACATAGATGTTCATGTATAATTGAAAAATTGTGCTCTACACTGGAATTTGACACAACATTGTAAAATGATTATAAATCAATAAAAAATGTTAAAAAAAGTACTAAGAAACATAAAAAAAGAGATATATTATTATCCTAGAAGAAAGGATTTGATATTACAACTCTCCCCAAGTTAATCTATATATTTAATGTTTCCTCTATGAAAATAATGCTATTATTTTTGACCTTGGTAAAAATATTTTAAAAGTTTTTTTAAAGAATTTGTTCACTTCATCGAAACTGTTAAATTTATTGGCAAAAAATTGTTCAGAAAATTTACTTTTTAAAAAATTGAAGTACAGTCAGTTTACAATGTTGTGTCAATTTCTGGTGGAGAGCATAATGTTTCAGTTATCCGTGTGCATACATATATCCATCTTCATATTCTTTTTCATTGTAGGTTACTACAAGACATTGAATATAGTTCCCTGTGCTATACAGTAGATCTAGGGTTAAATTTGATTTAAAAATATGTAAGAATAACGAAACAAAATCTGGAAAAAAGAATAGGTCAGGGAGTATTGGTTCTGTTTTATTAAAGATTAACATGTGTTAAAAATTTGCAGAGTGAGAATAATGTAGTTTTAAGACCACAATAAATAGGCATATTAATGAAACAGAATAGAAAGTTCCCAAAAGACCCAAGGTGTATAACAATTTAGTATGTAATAAGAGAAGCATCTCAAATTCAAAGGAAAAAGAAGGATTATTCTTCAATAAATAGTGGTACAACTGACTAGTCATTTAGGGAAAAAAGTTAGATGCCTAACTCACATCTTACACCGAAGTAAATCCCAGAAGCATTAAAGATTTAAATGTCCATGAGATACTTAGAGCAACTAGACAAAAATAAAGAGAAATATTTATATAATCTTGACATAGAGAAAGCTCTTATAAGCATAGAAAAAAAAAGTTTTGATCACCTAATAATTAAAAATTGCATAAAAATAATGAATAAAGTAAAAAAGAATGAACAAAATAATCAATAAGAAAAAGTTGAACTTTCCAATAAAAAAGGGGACAGGAGCATATTTGTGAATATACACAGGTGGCCAGTAAGCACAAGGAAAGATGCTCAACTCAGCTGTAATCAAAGAATAAGTATAAAAACAAGGTATCAACTTTCACCTATCACACTGGTCAAGGGTAAAAAGAATCATGCCAACTACTGGTTAGTGTCTAGAGAAAGGAAATTGTAAGCTGGACCAACGGTTTGGGATGGAGTGGAAGTGGATTTGGAAGCACTTAAAACAGTTCTTAAAAGAGTCATAATCTTTGATGCAGCAATTCCATTTTTAAGGAAACGTTCAGGAAGTTTCCTAACAAAGAATATTCAAGAAGCTTTTCATAATATTATCTCTCTCAAAAAGATCAGAAACAACCTAACTGGTCTGTTATAAAAGTTTGCTAGATTCATACAAATCATATAATAAGAGTTTAGTGTATCCTGATACACCACCTATTATATTATATGTACAACATAGTAAGGGCATGGTATATTCATATGGCGAAATTTTATGCCTTCACTAAATGTGGTATAAATGCATATTTATTGGCTTGGAGACAAGTTCATGATACAATTATGAAAGCACCATTCCAGGCAGCACGTAGAATCTGATCTCTTTGTTCTTAAAGGTTATAGTCACATGTTTGTATTCTGTGTATAAGTGTAGAAACATGTTTATCAGGCTTTACAGTAAAATACTGATATTCATTAAGTTTAGTGGTAGGCTTAAAAATGGTTTTACTTTTTGGCTGTTTTTACTGACCTATAATTTTTTCAACACTAGACATGACTTTTGCCAATAATATATATTTTTAAATCTTATTCCTTAGTACTTCAGATACACGTGCTCTGTCAGCTCCATGTAAGGGGAAATGAAGTGGAAGGGCTGGATGATGCTCTTGGAACAACTGTGTTGTTGGCTGACTTAATGGTACAAACAGACAATGAGAGGGGACCGCCAAGAGGTGCCGCCTGGGATGCTGGAGTCCACGTGCATCCTCCTCAGGCTGGAGGGGAAGCACCCTCAGAAGTCCCAGATTCCCAGGCAGTTGGAAGTGGGGTGTGTGTGTGTGTGTGTGTGTGTGTGTGTTGAGTTGTCCCGTCTCATGGATCTATGTCATCCACCCCCTCTACCAGAAGATCAGACACTAGTCCCTGAGAGTGTGGGCTTCATGCTGCCCTCTTAACCCTCTGATTCCATTCTCTGTTTCAGTGATGACAAACTGTGATCCTCCTTCTGATCCCACAGTGCCACTGAGCAGGGCAAACATGACCATGCTGGGTTCACCAGTCAGATCTTCCATCCTCACCAAGCCCTTTGCTCAGGATGCAGCCAAGCGATTTATCACCCCAGATTATTATCTGCTTGTGGACCTGTATCTTCCATCAGACTCTGGCTTTCACCAGCCAGGAACCCACCTGGTTTGTATCTGAGGCCTGAGCCCTTGGCCAGATACAGAAAACCTGCTACTAATCTTTGGAAATTTGGGATGAAATTTCATTTGCCTGCTATTTCCAAATACTGCTCATTCATTCAACAAGTCTTCATCGAGGAGCATCTCTGTACCTGACACAGACCTGCATTTCTGCCTAAATAGCACCCCCACCCCAGCAGCTGGCAAAAACCTTTTCGGTGACTGGTGAGAAGCCAGAGGACCCGGGGCTTTGGCACAGGCTGAGGGAGGGCTGGCTGCCTTCCTCGCGCCTCTTCTGCCTGGCTCCCTCACCAAGAGGGGCGAGCCAAGGATTTGGACAAGAGTATTCCAACAGCACAGGATTTGAGGATCAAAAACAACTCAAGCGCTTAGAAGCTCTGTGACTTTGGGCAACAGACTTTACTTCTCTGAGCCTGTTTCTTTGCCTGTCAGCTTGGGGCTGATAGTAACATTTGCCTCACAGAATAGTTTTGATTCTTATGTGAAACAACATATATAAAGTTCATAGACTTGGGCTCCCCACCTGGAGCTTTAGTGGTTGCTGGCATTTCCCTCTCGTTATGATATTCATTAGCTGCGTCAGCTCTGGCAGGACTGAAGGACTGCCCGGGACCCCACCACTACCTGCCATGCCTGGTGAGACCTGAGAACCCCCACGTGACAGGCGAGGCTACTGAGGCCCAGAGGAGATGCGACTTGCCCAAGAGCACTCAGGGAGCCTGTTGTCGTGGCCACCAAGACCCAGGTCTTCTGCCTTCCACTAAGCCACATGTTTTCTCTAAGAGTCATGGCTTTTTAAAAAAATTAAATTTATGTTCCAAGAGGAGAGGGATTCCCCTCATTCTCTTGCCTTGACTTGAGTTTCCCTGGTACAGCTGTCTCTGCACCATTAGTGGGTGGTGAAGCCGGGCTGCACTTTTCTGATGTGTATTTTGCATTTGCTAACTCCAGCTCAGCTGCTGCACACTGGTACACCCCGAACAGGCTCACTAAGTAGAGCTGGCTGAGGCAGGTTCCTCTTCTCTTCAGAAAAAAAAGATGCCTCTGGATTGGAAGCCTGCCATCAGCCTCATGTGGCTTATGAACCAGAGCACAGCATGCTGGGGGGTTGGATGCCAGCGCCTGCTCCCGACAAAACCACCCCACCAGGTGATAAGGATCATTGTTTCCCTTCCTCCAAGGTTCCCAATCCAGCATTTCCCTGCCCTGCAGGAGACTCTGGGATAGAGGGTACCATGGTCAGAAAAGTTGGGAAGAAGTGCAAACCACATTTTCTTCATGGAGATCCTTATTCCAAATTGGCATAATAAAACCCCTGAAGAGTGCTCAGAGAGAGACCCGTCAACCCACACTGAACTCACCTTTTCCAAATGTATTTGATCACAGAATACAACCTTTTAAAAGTGCAAAATAACCATTAATATGGTTGGTTCCCTCACCTCTCTCTGGTCTTTGATGAAATGTCATCTCCTCAGAGGACCTTCCTGGTCCCCTGGCTAAAACAGCACCCTACAAATCTCTGTATCTTCACTCTGCTTTGTGTTTCTCCATAGCACTTATCATGTGACACAAAGTTTGTGTCATATGATCATTTGTCTCCTTCTCTAGAATGTGAGCTCCATGGTGGAAAATGTTGCCTTTTTACGACTGTATTTTCAGTTTGCAGCACGTAGTAGGGTTTGATAGATGCTGTTGAACAAATGAACATCCCTGCAAAAGACTTCAGTGCCCAACCTCTTAGTAAGAAAATTTCCTTGAATGTCAACCAAAAAGTGGTCTGGGATAATTTCCTTATCTCAGACATGAATTTCGTAGCCAATTGGTGTAAATTTGTCTTGGTTATACAAATTAATATGAGCTCTGTGAAATGGGACATTAATACAGCCTGCTAAAATTTAGCAAAAGTTGTTATTAAAATTGAAACAGAAATGCAGACAACTCCTTAAAATAGCTCATGCCTCCATCAGAAGTACCATCTGAATATTCCTCTTTTCCTTTCTCCTCCCATTTATTGAGTTCTTATTTGGTGACAGATACTATGCTAATTATCTGACAGCCATTATCTCCTTTAATCCTCACAACCATGTTATGAGGAAGACTATTGTGTCCATTTTGCAAGCTCAAAGGTCTTCAGCAAGTTCCCCAGAAAGAGAATGGACTTTTGGATCATTTAGGGGAGAATTGCCATGTTGACAACATTGAGTTTTCCAATGCATGAACATGGAACATCTCTTAATTTATTTAGCTTATGTTGAATTTCAGCACTGTTTTGTAGTTTTCAGTCTACACATTTACACTTCTTTTGTTAAATTTATTACCAAGTATTTTATTCTTTTTTATTTTATTATAAATGGAATCACTTAATTGGTTTACTGCTAGTATATAGAAATATAATTAATTTTTAGATATTGAAGTTGTATCTTGTGACTTTTCTCAACTTGTTTCTTAGTTGTAGTAGTTCTTTTGTGGACTCCTTGGGATTGTACCGTAAAGGATAGTGTCATCTATGAATAAAGGTAATTTTACTTTTTTCTTTACAATTTATGCCTTTTTTTTTTTTTTTTTTTGTCTAATGCATTGGTGGAAACTTCAGTGAATAGAAGTGGTAAAGTCAGTATCATTCCCTTGTTCCTAGTCTTAAGGATAAACCCTTCAGTCTTTCACCATTAAGTATGACTTTAACAGTGTTTTGGGGGGAGATGCCTCTTTCTAGTTCATTGAGTTTTCATCATGAACAGTTGCTGGATTTTGTCAAAGGATTTTTCTGGGACTACTGAGATGTTTAAGTGCTTGTTTTCCTTTCATTCTATTAATATTGTGTATTACATTGATTGCCTTCCATATGTTGAACTAACCTTGCATTTCTGTAATAAAACCCACTTGTCATGGTGTATAATCCTTTTAATATGCTGCTGAATTCACTTTGCTAGTATTTCACTGAGGATTTTTGCATCTGTATTCATAAGGGATAGCAGTTTGTAATTTCCTTTTCTTGTGATGTCTTTATCTGACTTTGGTTTCAGGGTAATATTGGCCTCATAAAATGAGTTAGGAAGTGTTCTCTCCTATCCTATATTTTGGAAGAGTTTGAGAGGGATCACTATTGTTTCTTCTTTAAATAAGGTAAAATTCACCAGTGAAGCCATCTGGATCTGGACTTTCCTGTGGGAAGATTTTTAATTGCTAATTAAATTTCTTTACTTACTATAGGTCTAGTCTAATTTTCCATTTCTTCTTGAGTCTGTTTTGATAATGTGTGTCTTTCTAGGAATTTGTTTATTTTATCTACATTGCCTAATGTGTTCACATTAAAGTGCTCATAATATTCCTTCATAATCCTTTTTATTTCTAAGTCTCTAGTGAGCAATGGCCCCTCTTTCTTGATTTCATTCTTGATTTTGGTAATTTGTGTCTTCTCTTTTTTGTTCCTGGTCAGCTCAGCTAAAAGTTGTCAATTTTGTTGATCTTTTTGAAGAACCAAATTTGACTTCATTTTTTTCTATTTTTAAATCTGTTTTTGTATTTCATTGATTTCTACTATAGTCTTTGTTATTTTTTTTCCTGCTTGTTAGGGTTTACTTTACTCTTATTTTTCTAGTTTCTTATGGTAAAAGTTTAGGTTGTTGATATAATTACAATACAAGGACACTTGCACTCACTCCTATCAAATTTTATATCTGATATAGTCTTTTAAAGCTATAGATTTCCCTATTTTCTAATCCCTCTTGTGATTTCCTCTTTAACCAATTTGTTATTTAGAAGTGTGTCATTTAATTTCCAAATATCTGTTAATTTTCTAAATCCCCTTGTATTATTAATTTCTGGTTTAATTCCAATGTGATTAGAGAACATACTTTGCACGATTTCAATCCTTTTGAGTTCACTGAGACTTGTTTTATGGCCCAGCATATGGTCCATCTTGGAAAATGTTCCGTGTGTGTTTGAAAAGAAAGTGAATTATACTGTTGTTGGATGGAGTGTTCTATAGATGTTAGTTACATCAAGTCACTTGATAGTGCTGTGGAAATTCTATAGTTATGGTCACCCTGCAGACCCAGGGCCACTTTAAGGAGTGTCCTAATCCCATACTTTTGTCCCCAAACATGAATTATTAAAACTTCTGATTTAGGGCTGTTAAATCTATAACACAGACTCAGTAGAACTCAGCAAATGGAGCACAACGAGGCACAGCTCAAAGTTCAAGCTTGCCAGCAGGCAGCAACACAGCTCAAAGGGCATACTAGTCGCCAAGCAGAAGCTCAAAATGGTAGGCAGCAAGGCCAGTTACCAAGTCAAAGCAAAAGAAGGAAACTCCTGGTGGCAGTGGTCGTCACCTAGACATCCTGCCCACATCCCCAGTTGTTGTGGCTAACCCACAGATGTGGTGGCATGGGTCTGCCACCCAAAATTTGGTTTGGATGTTGAATCTGAGGATGCCACACATGCACCAATGAGGGAAGGAAAAGGTTTATTGTTCATATAATGAAGCTTTCTGGAGAGATCAGGGAAGGTTACCAAGCTGATACGTAAAATAACTTGGGAGAGCAAGGAAAGGAGACTGGTTTGGGGTTTTATGGTGGTTAGGATATGAAGCTGCGGTGAGGGTTCCGAAGTGCACAGGTTGGGGGTGTGTGATGTTGAATTCTCCAAGTATTGTTGCTGAATTGTCTGTTTTTCCTTTCAATTCTGTCCATTTTTGTTTCATGTATTTTTGAAATTATGTTATAAGGTCATATATAACTTGTATTTTCCTGATTATTTGCCCTTATATTATTGTGAAATGTCCCTCTTTGTCTGTAGTAGTATTTCTTATCTTAAACTCTATTTCTATGATATGAATATAGCCACCCTGGCTCTCTTTGGGTTACTATTTGCATGGCGTATCTTTCCATCCTTAATCTTTTAACCTATTTGTGTTTTTGAAACTGAAGCATATCTCTTTTAGAGAGCATGTTTCTTTACCCAATCAATCTCTTCCTTTTGACTGAAGTGATTAGATCATTTCTATTTTGATAGGTTGGATTTACATTTGCCATTTTGTAATTTGTTTTCTATAGATCTCTCATCTTTTTTGTTCCCCTGTTTCTCTGTTACTTCCTTAATTTGCATTAAATTAATATTTTTGCATACCATTTTAACTCCTATATATTTCTTAGTCATTTTCTTATTGCCCCCTTTAGGATTATAATATGCATGTTAACTTATCATAATGTACTTAAAATTAATACAAATGTAATTTTGGTACAATATAGAAACTTTGCTCCAATATATGGCTCCATTCCTACCTTTCCTCCTTTTTGCTATTATTGTTATATGTATCTATATATAAACCAAGCAATAGAGTATTAATATAATTTTACATAACCTTACATATTTTTAAAAGTTAAGAGAATGAAACAAAAAATATATGCAGACTCTCATATTAACTCTCTTATTAATTCATGACATACTTATCATTTCTGATGGTTTTTATTTCTTCCTGTAGATTCAAATTGCCGTCTGGTGTCAATTTCTTTTGGCCCAAAGGACTTTATATAG
This sequence comes from Camelus ferus, assembly GCF_009834535.1. Taxonomy (NCBI): domain Eukaryota; kingdom Metazoa; phylum Chordata; class Mammalia; order Artiodactyla; family Camelidae; genus Camelus; species Camelus ferus. The sequence goes on from NC_045699.1 coordinate 57,167,343, forward strand.
TATCTGGTAAGTCAGGTCGGATAGTTATGAATTCATGGATTCTCTCAGCCCTTTTTTTTTTTTTTTAATCTGGAAATGTCTTTATTTAGCTTACATTTTTGAAGGAGTTTTGTTTAATGTGGAATGCTTGGTTGACAGGTTTTTTTTTCCCCCAGTACTTTTAATATGTCCTTCCAGTCTCCATTATTTTACATGGAAAGTCAGTAAAAGTATTAATGCTTTCTCATATGTGCTGAGTCATTTTTCTCTTGCTGTTTTCAAGATTTTTCTCTTTGTCTTTGTCTTTGTACAGTTCAACTATGATGTGTCTAAATTTGGATCTTTTTAATATTTATCTTATTTGAGGTTCATTGATCCTCTGGGAGGTCTAATGTTTTCCTCAAATTTGGAATTTTCTGCCCTTATTTCTGCAATTTTAAAAATTATTATTATTTTGCATTCTCTCTCTCTCTCTCCTCTCATTCTGGCACCACCATTGCATGTGCGTCAGTATGTTTCATGTTAACCCACAGGTTTCTCCATTCATTTTTCGTCAGTCTTTTTCCTCTCTGTCCTTCAAAATGGATCATTTCTACTAATCAGTCTTCAGTTCACAGATTCTTTGTTTGTTCATCTTGAATCTTCTTTTAAAGCCCTCTAGCTGAATTTCTCATTTCAGTTACTGTATTTTCAACTCCAGAATTTCCTTTCGATTCCTTTCAATAATACTTATCTCTTTATTGAGATTCCCTATTTGTTGATTAATTGTTGCCATACCTAAATTTTTTAAACAGGATTTTCTTTAGGTCTTTGAACCTATTTAAATAACTGCTAGGAAGTCTTTATCTGCCAAATCAAATACCTGGAGGCACTCAGAGGTAGTTTCTATTGTTTCCTTTTTCCTGAGTCACACTCCTGTTTCTTTGCATGTCTTGTCTTTTTTGTTGTTGAAACCTGAACATTCTAGATAATATATTTAACAAGTCTAGATTCTGTATTTCGCCCCCATGAAAGTTATTATTGCTAATTTTTAAATTTGCCAGTTCAGTAATCTACCTGAGCTAAGTCTGTCTCCCCAGGGGTGTGAAGATGCTGCTGATACCTCTTCCCAGGTTTTTGTTTTTTTATTGTTTCATTTTAAGCCTGGCCTCCTAAGGGTCATCCTTGTATCAGTGTTGCCTAGTAGTCAGCCAGTGATTGAACAGTTTCTGCTAAAACACCTCAAGCTAGTAAGGCTTCCATCTTCTGCTGAAATCTGTGTGTGGACAAGGGGCACATTCAAAGTTCAGGCCACTTCTGAGTCTGCCCCAGCATTTGACTTTCTGTGGACCCTTTTGGGTCTCTTGCACACATATGCATAGCCTTAGGGTCAGCTAGGATTGTGTGTTTAGCTTGTACTCTCTCTCGTCTCTGCTGCTCACGTGTGTAAGCTCAACCAAGAATATATTTGGTTCAACCATGACCATAATCTCAGACTAAGAGAGCCATGGGTCCTCTCTGCACACCTGCCACCAAAATAGTTACTTTTACTAATGCTGTTGGACATGGGTGTTTACTACCCAAATTGCATAAGCCCTCTTTGATTTCAGCAGTGCAGCTGCCTAGCCTCATGGCCCACCCTCTCCTGGAAAAATCTCTGCACCAACTAAACTTAGGGAAGGTGGGAGTCGGGAGCAGCCACAGGCAAGAACACCACACTTCTACTGTCTTATCCAAAGTTCAAAATTTTTTCAAACATAAATGCTTCTCATATTGGTATATGTCTTTAGCTAAGTTCCAAAGGATTGAAAGGTTGTTTTCATCAAATTTGTCCAGCTTTATAGTTATTCTTTGGGAACAAAACTTGCTGATCTCTTACTTGGCCATAGCCAAAAGTCTGTGATTTGAGGCTATGATTTTAAACCCAGGTAAACTGATCCTGAGCGTATGTTCTTTCTACAGTACCATGTGGTCTCCATTATTTTGGTCTACCATCTTTCAAGTGGTTTGTTTTTTTTCTCACAAGTATTAACTTATGTAATGCCCAGGACAATCTGGTAAAAAGTTTGTTTTTATTATTCTAGTGTTCGAGCTAAGGCAGTTGAGGTATAAGAGATATTGGAGATGAATGTTTATAGGTGAGAAAACTCAAATTAGAGAGAAGAATGTTGGCCAGGGGTATACAATGAGTCAATGACTACCAGAACTAGAACCTGGGTCTTCCATTTCCCAGCTTTGTGTCACCCAGATGCCTTTCTTTGGGGGAGGATTGGGGATAAGAATATCCCTTCTCACGCCCCCAACTCTTCTCTCCTATCTACTTCTTCTCCACCTCACTCCATTGACGGCTTATTTATGTGAAGAAAAAGCACAGATCTAAGGGCATTACGTCGCTGGAGATCCCTGCCCCTAGAGGGCACTGCTCTTTCTAGAACATACGCACCGTTTGCCTGGAAAGGTGATTTAAATGTTTAAGCTTTTTGGAGTATGTCAATTGCATGCATTCTTTCAATCTAATTATAGCAGGATTAATTTGTCATTAACAGGTGACTATTAATAATTTATATTATTATCTTTAATAATACAATTCTGTTTAAAATGTCCATTTGCATTACTTTTTTCAGGAACTTTCCCATAACTCCTGAGTTTTGGTTGGAGTCTATAACAGTCTATGAAAGCATCCATGAGTAGGGTTTAACAAGGCTTTCTAGAGAAATAAAGATCAATTTCCAATGAAAGGAGATGTCCAAAACAATTGTGTGTTAAAACAAGTAGATAGTTGTGTATCATAGTTACAATATGAAAAATAAAAATCCTTCTAAATTTCTCTGAAGTTCCTCCTACTTCATACACATAAGCTTTTAGATTCTTCTGGGGGAAGATCTCTTTATTTTGCCATGGCTTACATTGACTAGAAGCGTAATCTTTTTGTTTACATACAAATGTCAAGTTCAAAATGGAAAGTGTGATGGACATTTTCTGGTTGTCCCTCCAGATCTATTCTCTCTCCTTCTCTATTTTGCTCTGTGCCCAGTAGGCTGATCTCCAAGGATTGTATCAACTAGTTTCCTTGCCCTCTGGCTTCTGGGAGATTTGACCAATCGGAGGAACCAACAGGAAAACCATGCGGGAGAAGAGAGAGATTGTTGTATTTATTCCCCTAGCTCTCTCCTTGCAAGCTGTGGTTGGGCAGTGATCAGATTCCTCCATTGAAGGCGTGGTCTTCCTGGTGGTGGCCCTCTCCAACAGCCACGGGTCTCACAGCATCCAGGTAAGGGCTCTTTCTCTTTGCCCCTTCGACCCAGGGGTGGAAATGGCTTTGCAGCTTTGCTAGTCCCTGCTACTTCTCCAGCCCCTGTCGCTTTCCCTTAACCATGCCCTCACCTCCGTAAACAGACACATGGTTAACTTTCCTGCTTTTCATCTTTTTGAGCGCTGAGAACTGCTGGGACTCTGACGGATACAGAAAGCCAGCATCGATAAGGAAAAGAAAGCCAAATTGGGAGTCTTTCAGCTTTACTTCCGGTCCTAGCTCAGGTACTATGTTGCTATGTGACCTTGGGTAAATCCTTTTTACTCTTTGCATTGCAAATGCCTCATCTGTAAAAAGAGTGGTTGGACAAAATCAGAGGATTTCGCACATTTTTTTAGCTCATGTACCTCCAAAAGAATTCTGAAAAACAACATAATCACTTATTTTATAAATTTGTCATCTGGGTTTTAAATGGTTGTAAAGGATGTAATGTCCTGCATATTGTAAATATTAGTGTTTAAGAATAAAACTGTTACTTCACTCTTTAAAATATATCCAATGGAATTTAAATATCATGCTGATTTTATACCCACCATCATCCATTAAAAAAAAATAGATGAACAAACTCTTAACAGTTAGAAATTTTACAATGTTCTTGTTTCTCCTTTAAATCATTTTTTTCCATTCCACTTCCCTCACAGAATTTTATAGGAATGTAATATATTCTTCTGCTTGTAAGTCTTATACAGATCTTCTTGGCATAGTCTCTAAATCAAGAATATGTTGAAAAATGTTTGTTATTTCCTATGATCATAAGGCTCTAAGGATTAAGCACTTTTCTGAATTAAGTCATCAACACAATTAATTTTAGGATACAGTTGATCAAAATTTTAATACTTGTTTAACATTGTGAACGAAAAATACTGCAAGCCATATCAGAAAACAAACAATGCTGAAGCCATCAAGTCATCGGCCACTGCCGCCACCCCCCAGTGAAGACAAGCCCGCAGCCCAGCCTCTGCAGCCACTCACAGTGGTGCACTCTGAGGGGACTCAGAATAAGAAAGGACAGGATACTGGCCCTAGATAGGTAGGTGCTTGTCCAAGGGATGAATTCAATGAGCCCAAATGTTTGCTCCCTCCCATACATAGAAAAGCACTAAATTCTTGAACTTGAGATGCCTGGTTTTCTTCAGTTAAAAAGTAATCTTTTAATGCTCTGATTACTTGTTCTTTGTTGTAAAACTCCTATATATCCTAGCTCCTCCCCTACTTCCTCGGAGCAGTCCCTCAGAGCGATCTGAGAGGCTGTCATCCTGGGCTCAAGTCCTCAGAAATGCCTGCCAAATAAAACATAACTCTCAACTTTTAGGCTGCGCATTTATTTCAGTCGACAACATAAAAGTAAGATTAATGGAAATTCATCTCTTAGTGAGGTGGATAGAGGAGGATGTGGTGTCTTGATTAAAGGAAACTCAGCTCCCCAGTGTTTGGAATCAGCCCTCTATTTGGTGCCCTCTCCCTCCTGCCCCCAACCCAGGGTTATCCATCAGGGCAATGCCCCACAGTAAGATTTAGATGGACAGGGGATACACCTTTATTTTGTCAAATGGGAGAAGGACAACCAAGAAAGGGAAGGTGGGAAAGGAGAACCAGGTTCATGTCTTCACATTGCAGCTCTCTGGGAGGTCGATTGTGGGAAATCATACAGATAGCAGTTGAGAATTTAGAAATCGATTCTCTCAAAACTCTCTGTGTCAACTGGAAATTGAATCCCCCGTGGATATGCCTCCCACTTTGAAGGGCATCCCTGAATGGGTCAGACCGCATCAACACCAATGTGCTGTGTGTTTGACTTGGGTAACTTCTTTCGTTGAAGACTCATGCCTCAGTTTCTTCATCTCTAAAATGGGGGTGCGTACAGCTCTGTCTCCTAGGGATTCTTAAAGAATTAATTGAGGTAATGTCTGTAAAGCAACTGGAATATGGAAAATGGTATATCCAGAAAGGATTCATAAGAGTGTGGAGGGTCCTCCCAGTTCTGATGTAGTCTGAGAAGGGGACTGGGACCCACTGAGTGTGATCTGTTTTCCTCTGTTAAACGTCCCACTTTAACGTAACAGGCTGCCACTGTAAATGCCCTAGTGTCCCTGTAATGAAAAGCAAAATACTCTAGGTTCTTTAGCTCTGTTTTTTGGGTTAAATTTTCCTGTCTGCTGAGGCTTTTCTAATATTTCCAAAAAAAGCATTCATCAATATCTATCCCCAGGTCTTGACCTTTGTCACCTCGAGGAGGGTGATACTTGCAGTACATTCTCATGGTAGAAGAAAAGCGTCATGGGGTTGTAGGTTTCAGAAACGTTTGGCTGTCTTAATAGGGCTCCCCCTATTTCTCAGAGAAATAATCATAATCAGACTACGTGCAGGGCATGGGAGCCCAGAAAATGACAGCTCCTGCTTTCCAGGAATGGAAATAAAGTACACATTCACTTACACCCTCCTGGAGAAACTGGGGTTGCACAGGGGCCACTTTTGAATCAGGCAAGCCAATATTTGAGCTTTCTGCCAGAGAAACAGAAAGAGACATTGATATGCTAAAAAGTTGCTAACTGAGTCAGTTTTGCTGTCATCTGCTCTGATATGACTTTTGTGCTAGCATTATTGCTCAGACACCAGGCCTGCACAATGCCTACCCTGCTGACTGCTACTTTGCTACCAGAATGTGGGCCTCCCTGACACATCGGCGGGCTGAGTTCTGAATTCTCAGTTTCATTTCCCACTGGTACAGAGGACTGCTGCTGTTTTTCTCTTTAGAAAGAAGCCATTTGTGCATACTGCCCCCAGTTTGGTTTCCTTCTTTCTCATCTCTCAGAGTACAAGTTTAATTTATGGAGCCTTGGGCAGCTTTATCTAAATGATTTTTTATTTCAAAATTTAATTTTGTTCTAACATTTTTTGTGAAGAAAGGAAATTGCTGATAAGTATGGTAGATTGATTGCATTAATGGCCCCGATTCTTTATCCGTCCCTGTATCCACGCCGCATGCCATGTAACTGGGCAGTGTTCTCCTGCTTGGACTCTGGGCCCGGCTGCATGACTTGCTTTGGCCAATGGGATGCTCACAGATGTGACTTACACAGAGGCTTGTAATGTGCTTGCACAGTTGAGCTTGTCTGCTTTTCTCCTCTGCTATTGCCAAGCAAACATGCCTGGGCTAGCCTGCTGAAGGATGAGAAGTGTGTGGACCATAATCATATGATCCTAGTTGTCCTGGCTATGGCCAACATAGATCAGCCAAGAGCCAGCCCACCCCAGCCATGTGGACAGGCCCAGCCAAGATCAGAAAGAAGAACTTTTCAACTGACCAACAGCTTTGTGAATTAAATTCATGTCAATTATTTTAAGTCACTTGGAGCTATTTGTTATGCAGCATTGTTGTGGTAATAGATAGCTGATAGAATAAGCACACTGGTAGATTTGCCCTCCAGGAACAATCTTCAAGGGCACACTAAGCCCGCATGCAACACCTCCCAAGGACTTTAGAAATTGTGAGAACTAGAGGAAGGAGGGACTCTTACCAGGGAGGTTCAAATGTTTCCACATGCAGGTGGGAATCTACATCTGTGAGATTCAAGATAGCAAAGTGAATTAGAGTACAGGCTCTGCAGTCGGACCCCTGGGTCCAAAACCCAGATCCACTTAGGAGCTCTGTGTCCTTGAGCAAGTTACTTTACCTCTGTGGGCCTCAGTTTTCTTATTTATAAAGCAGGGAGGACAGTAAGTAATACCTACCTTATCAAATTGTTACAAGGATTGATGGTTTTAATGACTTAGAACAGCTCATTGTGAGCCCTCAGTGAGTATTTGTTAAGTAAATAAGTGAATAAAATGTGACCTCATTTATACCCATAGGCCAGTAAGGCCAGAGAGACTTCTGGATTACATTTGTCTTCTGGTAAGAAGGATACCTTTAGATCATGGAAAGGCAGTTTCTCATTTCATATAGTTGAACACTGACTTTTGAAGAGTTGAATGCATACTCAACAGTTCTCAAAAATCTAGGGAAAAAAATGTTTTCCTTTGGAAAATTCACCCTTTGTATGAATATCCTCAGTTCAGTTAAATCACCTTACTAAGTGCTGGGGTGGGGCTCAACATGAGATTTCAGGAAGGATAGAAGAAATGATGCTATTCATTGTTTAAGAAGCTGGGAAGGATTTCCCCTCCAAATTATTGAAATAAAAATTTTGGTGCATAGAGAAGTAATCCTCAACATATATTTATTATCTCACAATTTCTGTGGGTCAGGAATCCTGTTTTGGGGCATCATAAGGCTGCAAGTAGCAGCTGGTGTCTCATTGAAGGTTCAACTAGGGAAGGATCTGCTTCCAAGCTTCCTTACATGGTTGTTCACAGGACTCCCTTCCTGCTGGGTTACTGAACTGAGTACTAAGTTTCCTAAGTTTCCAGAAACTGTTCCCAGTTCCTTGTCACATGGAACTCCCCAACGTGGTAAACTTGCTTCATCAAAGCCAGCAAGGCAAAGTCTACCAGACAAAAAAAAGTTATGTCTTATGTAACATTACGGTGGAAGTGACAACCCATAATTTGCAGAATTCTACTGATTAGAAGCAAGTCCTACCCTCACTCAGTGGGAAGGGATTATGCAAGGGCACGAATACCAGGAGGTGTGGATAATTGGGGGTCTTCTTAGAGTCTGCCTGCCCAGCTGCCTCCCAGAGTGACTGCACGTGGCCTCTCCATGTGGCTTAGTGTCCTCACAACATGGCAGCCTCAAGGAAATGTGGTTACATGATGGCTCAGGGCTCCAAGTGTGAGCATTCTAATGAATAATTAGGAAGCAGCTTTGTCTTTTGTGCTTCACTCTTTGGAAGTTATTCAGCCTCACTTCCACAGTGGTCTGTTGGCTGAAGCAGTCACAAGTCCACCCAGAATCAAAGGGAAGAGAGTAAGACTCCAGCTCTTGAGGAAGAGAAGCAAAGTCATGTTGTAGAAGCACATGTGGGATGGGAGACGTAGCCATCTTTGAGCTCTGTCACACCTCTTGTGCTATTGGTAAAGTCTGAAACTACAGTTCAGCTTTATGTAGAGGGGTAATGGAGAATAAAGGGATGACATAATAAAAAGAAGTGTGGCCTGCTAAAAGGGACCATATAATTTATTATTCAAAGAATAACAATATTGAATGTGAGAGGGAATGCTATTAGTAATCATGCCAGGGCAAGAGGCATAAATCAGAACTGTTCAGTGCAGAGTAGGATACCTGGTCAGCCCAGATCTGTCCTCATTCTCCCTGCTCCTGCCCGGGAGCCTCAGGTGGTGACCAGCAGTGATAAGCACAGCAGTTCTTTACAGCAGTGGGACTAAGAGCCCATGATGAGCAGGAACAAAGCAGTCAGGAAGGTGACCTAGGAGGAAGGCAACACAAATCATTTTTTTCAGATACAATGGACAGAGTCCTTACTCAAACTAGCTTAACAAAAGAAAACCCCAAAAAGGGTATAATAGATACACATTACTAAAATTTCAAAAAAAGTACAGCTTCAGGTCTGGCTGGATCTAGGGGCTCTAACTCTGTCTTCAGGACAGTTTCTTCCCACCTCTGGGCTCTGTTTTCCTTTGCGTTAGCTATCTTCAGGCAAGCTTTTTCTACATGATAGTCACTGGCTCCTCTAGACAAAACTATATCCTCTCAGTAATCTCAGTGGAAAGGGAAGTTTGGCATATTCATTTTCTTGAAAGTGAACATCATTGGCTTGGCCTGCCATGTGACCATTCCTAAACCAATCTGGGGCTAAGTGGGTGGAATACATTGATTGGCGAGGCCTAGGTCATTTGCTGATGGCACCCGGGGGTGAGTAGAGAAACTCCACCCAGAATACATAAACTGAGCATGGTGGAGATCTCGTTCTCCAAGGAGCATTGAGATTCTGTCACTAGAATGAGGTGCAATGGAGAACAGATGACCTCTAAAGCCCTCTTTCCACAATAAATGAGAGGAGGGTAACCTTCAAAAAGGAAGCCAGAAATCAAGCTTAGATAATAACTGCCAGTTGCTAGACCTGGCTAGTTCTGGCATTTACTTCTCATGACAGCTCTGTGAAGTCAGTGAAATCAGTTGTTTCATTACCCTTCGACAGATGCAGAAACTGCAACAGATTGGCAGAGGAAGGAAGATGTATCAGTTATCTGTTGCTGTAATAATGCTGTGTAACAAACCATCCCAAAACCCAGTGATACAAAACGATAAGCATTTATTTAACTCATGAATGAGTGAGTTGGGGATTTAATCTGAATGATTCTTCTAATCTAACTCTGGGGAAGGCTGGCTGTTGGCTGGGGGCTCACACATCTTGTAGTCAGCTGAGGGAACTGAGCTGTTTAACCTAACTCTCCTAGTCTTTCAGTAGGCTAGCTTGGGTATATTCTCATGGTGAAGGCAGAAATGCAAGAGCAAGGGCAAACCTAGCCACACAAACACATTTAAAGCCTCTGCTTATGTGAAACATGCTAACATCCCATTGGCCAAAGTAAGTCATGTGAGCAAACTCAGGATCAAGGCATGGGGATTTAGGCTCCACCTTTTTACTGAAAAGAACCTTTTTGCTGCAAAGTTATATGTCAAAGAGGGATAGATGCAGGGAGGTATGCAAAGTTGAGGCTTTTAATGAAATCAGTCTACCACAGTACAAAAGAGGAAGTGTAACAAGCCATGATCCTTTGAGGCTGCGGAAGATAAACATATGGGTTTTGTTTCTCAATAGACTTGGGATAAAAGTCAGAAAGGATTCATCATCATTTTAACTTTATTAAAGCAGCTTTTAAGAATGTTCTTTCTTCAGCTGCTGTAGAAAACATTATGGCGATTCCTAAAAAAAATTAAACATAGTATTACTATATGATCCAAAATTTCCACTTCTGGGTATATACCCAAAAGAAGTAAAAGCTGGAATTTGAACAAAAATTTGCACAATAATGTTTACTGCAGCAATATTCACTATAGCCAAAAGGTGGAAATAACCCAATGCCTGTCAGTGGATAAATGGATAAACAAAATGTGATGTATCTGTACAATGTAATATTACTCAGCCTTAAAAAGGAATGAAATTCTGATACCCGCTACATTGTGAATGAACCTTATGCTAAGACATTATGCTAAGCAAAATCAGAATGACAAAAAAGGACAAATACTATATCAATGCCACTTACATGAAGTACCTAGAATAGTCAATTCACAGTGACAGAAAGTAGAATGGTGGTTACCAGGTGCTGGGAGGAGGTAATGGAGAGTCATTGTTTAATGGGAACATAGTGTCAGTTTGTGACGATGAAAAATCCTGGAGATGAATAGTGGTGATTCACCACAGTGCAAATGTACTGAAGGTCACTGAACTGCACACTTAAAAATGGTTAAAATGGTAAATTTTAGGTTTGTACATTTTATCACAATAAGAAAAAGAAGTTTCTCCTCTTGATGGTGATATTCAAGGTTGTGGCTGAACAATCAAAACCAGCCAATCAGCTAAAATTTTTGCTGCCTCACACATGTAATTCGTGTGCTCGCCATAGAGAAACCACTAACTTGGTCCTCTCCTCATGCACCTCCCAGTCAAACTGGGGAACTGGAATATTGAAATAATGAGGAGAGCAAGGTCCAGAGAATTTAGGTACTGTTTTACCAGTAATACAAGTAATTTGGGCTCCACCTCAAGCAATGGGCTGGTAATTGCTACAGAACTTGAGAGATTTGTTAAAAATACAGACATGGGCCCCTCCGGACCTATTAAATCCGAATCTTGGGGGTGTGTGGGTGGGAAATCTGTCTTTTTCACATGCCTTACAGGTGAGTCAGATGCACAGCCAGGTTGAAAATCCCTCTAAACTATACACAGATTGATTTTAGAATTTTTTTTTTTGGTTCAGATTAATTTTAGGAAAAAATAGCCTATTTGAGAAATTAAATCTTTTTTTAAAAATTGAAGTACAGTCAGTTACAATGTGTCAACTTCTGGTGTACAGCACAATGTCCCAGTCATGCAAATACATACATATATTCATTTTCATATGAAGAATTAAATCTTATTGGTAACATTGAAAATTGAAAAAAAAACTGGAAAAATTTACTTGGTAGAAATAAACAACAGAAAATAAAACTGACAAAGACAAATATCGCACACAGTAAAGATTGTTATTGACTAAAAATTGATGGAAGATTCTTAATCTTGACAAAATTTAGATCACAAAATTTGCCTGGGAAAATTGAATCTGCTAGTAATAATAGTCACAAAAGAAAACTCATGTGGTTTGAAAAAAAATTAGCAATTTTGGACATGGTCAAACCACTGATCAGTGAATCAAATTTTGTTGTCAAACGTACATTGAAATGAGGTAATTCTGATGAAAGAAATTCCAGCACAGGCTTCTATATTATTTTTTTTAATATTTTGGATATATTACTTTTCTTAATTCTTTAATTTTGAAATAATTTCAAAGTTATAGGGAAGAGTTGAAAGAGTAGTACAAATAACTCTTGTGTACCCTTTACCCAGATTCGTAATTGTTAATATGGTCACATGTTATCGCTTTATCTAATATATGTGGGATGTAGATACACACACAGCCACATACGTAGATATGTACATACGTAATATTTTCCATAAATAATTTGTTCTCTTGAACCCTTTGAGAGTTTCAGACATCATGTCATTTTACATCAAAAGTGCATACTTTCCAAGGGCAAGAAATCATCTTATTCAACCACAGAACATCTATCAAGGCAGAAATTTAATGTGAATAAATACTATTACCTGATATCTTACCATATTCAGATTTCACCAGTTGTCCCCTTAGTGTCCTTTATAGCAATTTTTTTTTTCACTCTGATCTAGGATCCAGTTCTAGATCTTTGCCTTTCGTGGTCATATTTCTTTAGTCGCTTTTAATTTGAAACAGTTGCTCAGCCTTTGTCTTTCATAACATTGACATTTTTGAAGAACACAGGCCAGTTGTTTTGTAGAATGCCCCTCGATCTGGGTTTATCTGATGTTTCCTCATGGTTAGATTTGGGTTATGTGTTTTTGGCAGGAATTCTATGTGAGTGCCATTGGTTCTTGGTGCCTCACATGAGGGGGTACATCATGTTCGTTTGTCCACTTATTGGTGAAAGACAGGTTCCGTTTTCCCTTCTGTGCCTCACTCTCTTCATCTGTTGGTCGAGATAATTTAGGATTGTAACCCAGAGCATAGCTGAGCATCATTTCAGATATGCTCCACCCACTGGACACTTCTGCAAATACAAGCCATTGAGATCATTTCATGGTTAGGTATGATCATCACTAACGTCTAGCATCCCTACTGGGTGCTGGCACTCATCATTTTTTCTAACCATCACATAAATTATGAATGTGATGACATTGTTCCCATTTAACAGTTAGGGAAACCAAGGCTCGGAGACAGTAGTGTGATGTGTTCTGGCTTGCGTGGCTGGAAAGGGCTGAGCTGGGATTTGAGCCCAGTCCTGTCTGGTCCAGAGCTTGAGCCCTGCACCATGCCACACTGTCAGCTAACCCCACTTGCAAATGTACCTCATGGCAGAGAGGACAGGTTAAAGCCTCCTTTGGGGACCTCTAAATGGTCCATCTTGTTTTCTGCCATCTTTGTTCCTCTCCCTCCTTCCTCTGGCCTGGGGCCTTCTGCCATCTGAGATCCAGCAGAACTAAGGGTTAAGATTGTTCTCATAGTTGGGGAGCATAGCCTGCTGGACATGGGGCAGCTGCCTCCAAAGCTGACTTTGTTCCCTGCTTGGCTGAATGATGCTGCTCAAATGAGGTGACTCCAGCCACCCCCACCAGGGGCCTGAATTTCCTTACATTTGTTAAAGTGGAAATGAGCGGGGATTACTAATAACAACTACTGTGTATTGAGTACATAACATGAATGAATGCTTTAAATAACCTTGTATGTTAGGTTCCTCATTTTGCCCATTTTGCAGATAAGGAAACTGAGGCTTTTATGGTGGCTAAGGTCACAATCTGGTGAGTACAGAGCAGGGATTCCTACCCAGGTCTACTTGCAGAGACTGGATGAGACCATCATTAGGATGCTAGACTTTCTCTAGGCTTCACAGGATGGCAGGCCCATGGAATAGGTTTATGTACACATGGTACATTTTACTGCATTTGCTGCTGAATCTGTGGATGGGCTACTCAGATTTGGCCTTAATTCTGATTCTTGGTCTGGGCCACCAGCTTGATCTCTCTCTCTCAATTTGCCAGCCTTGTGTCCTGGGTCTTCGGTCTTTCTGGCTTTTCCTCCTGGACTCACCTCCCTGGGGGACCGCTAAGGTCACCAGTACCTGTCTCAAGAGACTTCACCATGACTTGCAAGGCCACCTCTTAAGGAAATGAGTTGATGTCACATCTTCTCAATGTCTTCCTTTGTGGGGGAGGGAGGAAGAGGTATAAAAGGAAGGAAAAGAAGAAAATTCCAGAGTCAAAGCAAATGCTTTAATGAATCTGTCAATTTTGATTCCAATCACCAGAAATTTCCTCAGGGGCAGCAGGAGCACTGTGGAGAGAGCACTGCATGGAGTCAGACTGGGTTCCCACGGGCTGGTATGGGCAAGGACCAAATTCCTCATCTTTAAAGTCGGGGGGTGATTGGGCCTTTTCTGCCCACTTCAGAGAGGTGGTGGATCAAATAAGATAAGGCTGCCATCTTGTTTGGTAAATTACTAAGAGATTTTATAAGACTAAACTATGTAGTTCTCTTTCATTCAGTGTACAAACTTAGGGAGCCCAAGTCTCCCTGGCAGGGGTTTTACAAAAGAGAATTGTTTAACCTTAAAAAAGAAGAAGACACCGTGTTGTGAAGTCCTTGCCTTCGCTGTGATCCACACCTTTGTGAACCTGCTATTCTACTCTAAAGGCATCTTCTCCACCCACAAAACTTTAGCCAAGACCCAGGTTCTGTTTCAGACCCAAAGGCCATTTCTGGGGGCAATACTTATCTCCTCGTTCCCCTCACCTGTCTGTGACACAAGCTTGACATCTACCTGGCACCCCCACCTGACAAAACCTTACCATTCTCAATCCATGGTTATTTCTAGTCTCCAGACTCCACCAGGAGGAAATGTACCTATAGGTGTATTTTTTTTTTTAATATTAGTTCATGTCTTTTATTAACCAATACACAATCACTTGTCTTCTAGTTTGTTGAAACAACTCCCAGTCTGTCTCTTCCCACCCGCCTCCCCCCCGGCAACCAAAAGTGTGTATTCTATGTCTGTGAGTCCCTGTTGGTGTGTTTATGTGTCAGGCCTTGGACTGAACTCATTTAGACCCCTAATCTTAGCAAATCCTCACCATCCTCAGTGAAGTTCAACATTTGAGGGGTTTGCCCAGCCTATCACACACTCTTCCATCAGGGATGGGTCTCAGAAGTCCCTGTGCATTATGTGATGGTGTTCCCCTTGGTCACTAATGACTGGTTCCTGGTGGCATCTGAGCAAGCTTGACCAACCACATTCTCTGTCCTGAGAATTTGGTTTGGAGCATAGAGACACCAGTCAGCTTCTGTCAGCACTGAGGCCATTTTGACTGTATGCCCAGAGAAGCATAGAGTACCCATCTGGCAAGAGGTGGGAAGGAAGAGGCTGGGGAGAAAGACACAGAGAGAATGAATTAGGGCTGAGATGTCAAGAGACCTGTGGTGCAGGGTGATGAAGAGGGCAAGCCTGGTTCCTGATAATTTTCTAGTTCCTGGCACCAAACCTTTTGAGGTTTCATTTCATTTCCTGCCCTTGGGTACCATGATTTAATGTAATAAAATAACACCTTTCTCTTTCTTTCCTTCCTTCCTTTCTTTTCTTTTCTTTTTTTTTTTTTTTTTTTTTTTAGTATAGCATGATTTCATTCCTACAACTAGAAGAGTTTGGTAAGACTGGTAGGTTTTAGGATCCCCATTTTACAGAGACAGAAACTAAAGCCTAGAGATTAAGCCACAAGCCCAGGGTCACACAGCCAGTCAGTGGCAGAGGCAGGAAACACGTGTCTCTGTGATTCCAGTAGCCAACGTGTACTGAGTGCTTTCCTTATCCGAGGCACTTTCTAAAAGCTTTACATATGTTATCTCATTTCATCTTCAAAGCACCCCTCCTGTCAGCACCATTTGAAGGATGCAGAGATGGAGACAAGGGGAGACTGAGTTGTCTGCTCAAGATTACGTAGCATTCGTAGAGCAGAGCCAGGGTTGGAACCCAGGCAGTAGACTCGACAGCCTGGCATCTTACTGATTAATGTAGTGCTGGTTCTGGGGACAGTGGGCTGGGGTGGAAGGGGTCAGAAGTTTCTAGAATTTGATAAACACATGTATGTTGAATTGAATCATGGATCCTTAGAGGATGGGTAAGTCCCTACTGAACTATGTCTCCACCTAATGTAAGTGTCTATTGCCAGCAGCTCTGACCAATGGTCATTCGGCCCCTGTGATGTCATGCTGCCTGTTCCATCATTAAGCATATGCTGTCCTGCCCCCTGGACTTTCACTAAGTACTCCCTGTCCTCCCCTCTACCCCGCATCCCTGCTTGTGGTGAGTCTACTCTTAGTTAATCTTCTGAACAGGGATAAATCACAGCTCTGGGTGACTTCGTCCTTTCCACTATGCTTCGGGATAGGTGTACATCCATTAAGAAACTAGATTTTGTCAGGAAGACATCAAGCCCAGGCTTCATTCCCTGTGCATATACCCTTCATGGCCCAGGAGGGACAGAGTGAAGAAGGAACAAACCCTCCAGGGCTGGGCCCCCTGTGGAGGACATGCTTCCCTCTCCACAGTGGAGCTGAATGCACTCTGCACTCTGTCAGGATGTGCCAAACCAAGAGAAGGCCCAGCTCCTGTGGCCTGTGGGTGGTACAGAAGCAGAAAGGGCTTGCAGGGGTTCCAGGAAGAGAAGCTTTAGAAGGACCCACAAGGATTTTCCAGGCCAGAGGTACCTGGAAACAGGCTGCAGATCATTCCAGGTTGGGGTCCCTGATCTTTTGAGAAATTGGTGAAAGCTAGAGATTTTCTCCCCACAAACTTATAGAGATAAATTTGCTTACAATATAAAATTTCTTAGTTCATGGATCCCCATACCTATCTAAGCAACTGTTTGAGAATCCCTGATCTAGAGAGACCCTGCCATCCAGGTAAGACTGAGAGAGGAAGGATGCCTTTGCCCAGCTTTCTTACAGGATATTATTCTTCTTAGAATCTTCACAGACCCCTGTGAGGCTGGTTGGGCCCTTCTTCTGTCTCCTGTACCTGTGCACTTCACCGTTGGCACTGTAATTACAGTGATTTTTAAAGTGTGGTCCTTAGACCAGCAGCAGTAGCAGCATCACCTGGGAACTTGTTAGAAATGAACCTTCTTGGTTCCTACCGCTGCCCAGTTGAATCAGAAGTCAGAATAGGACTGAGCAATCAGTGTTTGAACAAGTCCTCGCTGTGAGCCTGAGGAATGCTCAAATTTGAGAAGGGCTGCTGCAAGCAATCTTCTTCTCCATGGTGTGGCTGCTCATCTAGACACAACGTGCCTGGCACGTAGTAAGTGCTCAATGAATATTTACTGCATCATGTTTTCCTGACTCCCAGGGCAGGGATTTTTTTCCTTTGGTACCCTATAGCTCTGAACCTTGGTGACCGAGATCCAATGTTATTTTGGATCCAATTTCTTTCTCCTCTAGGGCCTAAGGTCAGGCTTGGCTTCACTAGGCAGAGAAGGGGGTTTGGCCTTGAGACAGGTGTCCAGAAACCTTCACACAAGGATGGAGCCAGAGAGACATCAAACCCGGAGCATCTCTCTGGGTAACAGGACCCCAGACACCTGGTGGATGAGGGGCTGGCCAGCAGAGGGCTGCCTGGCCTGCACATATGTCCAGAGTTCGTGAGAGCCCATCACTGCCAAACTCCACAGGCTGCCCTGCTCCCCTCAGCGTCTGCCTTACACCAACCTTTGCAGGGGCTGCCAAACCTTCGCCAGGGACATACTTGCCAGTCTGGCAGGGAGAAAAATGACCACTTTTTATTTGCAATGATTCTCCAACTTTTGGAGCAGTGGAGGGATGGTTAAAAGATCCCTCTTAATCTCTTTGTGTGTGGTCCAGAGAAGAGTGTTTCTCTTAATTCTCTGTCTCCTATGTAGCTCTTAATTCTCACATTTTCAGTCTTTAGGGAGAGACAGTGTCTTCCATGCAGTCCTTTAGTTTTCAGACATTTAAAAAATAACTTTTCTAGGGGATTCAGGGAAAAAATTTCTGTAACCCTTACTGTCTCACATCACTACAACTCCTTAAACATTAAAAATATTTTTTGATTTTTTTTAAAGTGGGGGCAGAGAAAAGATACCTGTTTACCCTTAATTTCCAATGCTTTTATTTAAAAAACAGATCCTATTTTTCTCTTGGGGATGGGTAAAGAAAGATTTCTCTCTTCTCATATGTGAACGAAAAATGCTGAAGCCACCAAGTCATCAGCCACTGCTGCCACCCCCCAGTGAAGACCATCCTGCAGCCCGGCCTCTGCAGCCAGCCACTCACAGTGGTGCACTCTGAGGGGACTCAGAATAAGAAAGGACAGGATACTGGCCTTAGATAGCTAGATGCTTGTCAAAGGAATGAATTCAATGAGCCTAAATCTTTGCTCCCTCCCATACATAGAAAAGCACTAAATTTTTTAACTTGAGATATCTGGTTTTCTTTAGTTAACAAGCAATGTTTTAGTGTTCCAGTTACCTGGTCTTTGTTGTAAAACTCCTATATATCCTGGCTCCTCCCCTGTCTCTTCAGAGCAGGCCTTCAGACTAGTCCCTCAGAGCCATCTGAGAGGCTGTCATCCCAGGCTCAAGTCCTCAGAAATGTCCACCAAATAAAACACAACTCTCAGCTTCTAGGCTGTGCATTTATTTTAGTCAACACATATGCACAGTTCTTCAAATTTTTATGCTAAATTATTTTATTCTAAATTTTTATTCTAAAAACCAATTATCGGAGATGTAGGATGGATCCAGTAATCCCTCTGGTCTGTATGTGGGGCAGGTCCTTCACGCTTTCAATTTCTTAAAAAAAAATCTGATTTTTTTGGAGGGTGAGGAGGAGACAGAAAAAAAAATCTCCTTTAAACTCTCCCAAGTTACAAGGAGGCAGTTCTTCAAATTAAAAAAAAAAAATCAGATTTTATTAGTGTTGAATAGAAATATTCTTGTTCATCATTTATTTCACATGGAAACAGTTTCTCAAATTTTTCTTTTAAAAGTCAATCACTGGGGGATATGGGTGGCTGGGGGGGTCTAACCCACCCCTGAACATTTAACCTCTCTTGTCTTACATGGGGCCAGTTCATCAAACTTTTATTTATTTATTTATTTATTTTAATAAATATGTTCTTTAAAAAAAATTGACAGGAAAGGAGAGAAACATTCTCCTTATCCAGCATGTCACATAAAAGCAGCTCCTCAAATATTTATTTTTAAAATCAATCTGATTGGGGGGCTAGAAAGAGTCCCCTTAACCCCTCTTGTCTGACATAAGGCTAGTTCTTTAAACTTTTATTTTTCAATTACAGTAGATTTTTCTTTTGGAGAGGTGACAGGGGCAATAGGAATATCCCCAATGAGCCTTCCGATTCTTCCATAAGGCCAGCTCTTCAAACTTTATTTTTAAAAAATCAATCTGATTTTTTTGGGGGGGGGTGAGTTGGGGGGGTAGCAGAAGAGTTCCCATTAACCCCTTGTGTTCCGCCCAGAGGCGGCTCCCCAAACTTTTTTTCCAACGTGAAAATGACCTTTCCGCGGGGCTGGAGAGCAGGGGGAGGCCAGGAGGGCGCCGGAGGTCGCGTGCGGGGGCCGCGGGGAGCGCGGGGCGCGGCGCGGGAAAGTTTGGGGGGCGGGTGCGCCGCGGCCCGGGGGCAGGCGGGCGGGCGGGAGCGGCGCGCCCCGGGGCCGGCCGGCTTTGTGTGCCGCGCGGAGGCCGGCGGCGCGGAGGCCGAGGCCGAGGCCCGGAGCTCGAGGGCCGCACGGCGAGGCCAGCCCGGGGGCGGGCAGGGCGGCGGGGGGCGGCGGCGGCGGCCCCGCGAGGGGCGGCTCGGCGGCGGCGGCAGCGGCGGCGGCCGGTGCGGGCCGGGGGTGGGGGCGAGGGCTGGGCGCCCCCCCCCGCGCGCCCCCAGCGCCCCCGCCCCCCCGGCCTGAGCGGGGCGGGCGGAGGAGGGAGCGGCGGCAGCGGCGGCGGCGGCGGCGGCGGCATTGTGCGCGCACCAGCAGCCCGGCCCGGGAGGAGCAGGACGCGCCGGGGCCGCCTCCTCCCGCACGGACCCATGAACCAGCCGGGCGGCGCGGCGGCTCCGCAGGTACGACGGGGGGCTGGGGGCATGCACCGCGCGGGGGACCCCGGGGGGCCGGGGCCCGGGGCGCTGCGCCACTTCATTGCAAGATTTGCAAAATGCAAAGTGTCTGGACATGTTTGCGGGCTTTTTGTGGGCGCAAACGGGAGGGTTGGGGTCTGGAGAGGCCCCCCGGGCGCCGCGGGATGTAAGGAGGGTGGGGATGACGCGGGGGTCTTTTCGGTCCCCCACCCGGCGCCCCCTCCAGCCCCGGGCTCGGACCGGAGCCCAGAAAACAAAGCGGCGAGAGAACAGAGCAGCCATTTCAGTTTGGACAATTCACATTTTGCAAAAATGCAACCCCTTCCAGCTCTCCCCCCTCCCCCGCAAATTTGCAATTTCCCCCTGACCCTCTGTGCGCTCGGGGTCCCTGATGACCCCCCGGGAGGTCTTTCCCCTCTGGTCCCCTATCTTTGCAACAATCTTTTTTTTAGGCCATATTTCCCTTTCTCAATTTTTTTTTTCTAATTTTTCTTCAAACGGTAGTTTTTTCCCATTAAAACGACGCCACCTAGAGGATACTATTTTGTAAATAAAAAAGAAATTAAAATTGAAAAGAAATATTTTTTATTTCTTATTTTTTCAAAAGTTTGCTCTAAAAGGCAGTGGAGGGGAAAGAGATTCTTTTTTTTTCTTTCTGGGGGTGACAGTTTTCACTTTAATCTTTCCAAGAGCATGGTGACAATTTTTATTTCTGAAGCCAAATCCAGATAATATGTAAATGAAAATTAAGCTGGAATTTGAATGAATTCAGTTTTTGAAAGGCAGAAAGCAAAAAGCCTTCTAAAACCAAAGTCATTTTGGCTGCCCAACTCATTTTAGTTTGAGAAAAAAACTAATTGGGACGAGAAAAGGAGGGAAATTGTTGAGTTTAGGGAAAACTGGGAGAATTGGCTCTATTGAAGCAATTAGAAATTGTACTTCATTGTAATTTGGAACTTGTTTAGCTCAGCAGGCAAAAAAGACTAATTTTGCCATTAGGCAATATTTAAAGTTTCTCTATTTCCAAGAAGGAAGGATTTAATAGAGAAAATAGACCCTAAAATGTTGGCTTTGGACACACCCAAAAATTGTAGGTTTTAAAAAAATTTTTTTCATTTACATTTTACTGCATTTAAATCCCAAGGTTCCAAAGAAAAACAGAAACTGGAAAAGTTAAAGTGAAATCCTGTCTTTTTTTTCCCCCTACATTTCTTGGATTTTGTGTTGGGTTTTTTTGTTTGTTTGTTTTGATGGAATAATTAAGACTGTTTTCTGATTTTGTTTCTTGAAAGGTCTGGGCATTTCTTTTTTTGTTGTTGTTTTATCCAGAAAATGTCAGGAGCCTTTTCTGAGCAATATTTAGTGAGAAAAAAATGTAAATTCATTACATTATACAAATTGAGTAGCCCATAGATTTGTAGGAGAGACCGCCATTAAAATAAGATATGCATAATTAACATTATTATGAAAAAACTAACAGTGGATTCACAGAAGCTCATTTTTTATGACATGCAACTGAATCAGTTGATAAAGACAAGGATTGAGGAATCCTTGGTAGGAAGAAGATTTTCCTTTCTGTGTGCTTGCTCAATCTTCCAATTTGAAAAATTTATTATTAAAAAAACCCAGATTGATTTCAGGCCTCTTTGATTGTGATGTGGGGTTGGTAGTTTATTAACATTTGATATTTTTCACAAATTTGATTACTTTCATAGGGGAAAAAATTCCTTAACCTTGATCGTTTCAGGGGGGGGTGGGTCTGATTTCTTTTGAAAAAATTTTACTCACTTAAAAAGGAAAGATAAAAGAGGGAAGGACAGAGAGGAGGTGAAAATTCTGATTTTTATCCATTTTCTCTAGTGGA
The DNA here is from genome assembly GCF_009834535.1 of Camelus ferus. NCBI lineage: Eukaryota > Metazoa > Chordata > Mammalia > Artiodactyla > Camelidae > Camelus > Camelus ferus. Next base: position 57,188,835 of record NC_045699.1, read on the forward strand.
ATATCTTGTTGAAAAAATGGGGTAGAACACTAGTTCAGCTGACTCTAGCATCAAAATTTAATTTTGTTTTTAAGGGAAAAAAAATCAAAATGTAAACAAAAGCCAAACCCAAGGGTATTTGTCTTTGGTACATAAAAGCACATATACAAACAGTATTTGATGTAGTTTTTTAGCCTTCAAAAGACTCAAGGTGAAACAAAAAAAATTTTTTTTTTTTAGAAGACAAATATTGACTGAATTGAAATTTAACAGAGGTAAATAAGGTACCCACCCAAAGTTGAAGGGTTATTTGTGATAAATTAGTGGCTGAACTTACTGGGGATTTTGCACCAAAAAAAAAAGTTCTAATTTTTCTGTCCAAAAGGAGGGGAAAATATTGTTAGCATTTGCAGGGTAAGATCTTGATGAGACCTGGTGGTGGGTCACACAGGGCTAGGACAGGAAACCCTGAGCCCCTTTTGCCAGCCACCGCTGATCTGGGAAGAAATCATGGCCCCAGTCCATGGATTCCCAGCCCCGTTTTGTGGAAATTCAGATTTCTAAGGGGATATAATTCTGTGAAATATATTTGACAGTGGCAGAGGTTCGACATTTCCCATCATCGCCATTGCATTTGGGAGATTTTTACTTTTTTAGTAACAAAATCCTTAAGGGCTGACTGGCCACATTCTGACATATTTGGAATGAGCCTCTTTTTTTTTTTTTTTTAAGTAGCGTAATTAAAAAAATTTTTTTCCTGTTGAATTATTTAGGCCGATGCCTAGGACAGTCCAAGAATTTATAATTTCCTAGGGCTCTGGGGGCCTCATGAGACAAGTAAGGCCAGTTGAGCAAGTGATGGAGGAGAGCTATGCCCTAGACTAGGGAGGGGTGGGTGGGCACCCCTACCAGACATCTGAGAAGAAGTTAGGGTTGTAGATAACAGGTTATTTCTGGTACCAGGAATAAAAATATTGCAGCAAGTCCCTTTGTGTGTCCTGGATCTCCTGACACACAACTCAGATTCCTTCATTACATTGTGCTGCAAATTGTGTTGTGTTGTCTACAGTTTAAAGGGAACCCCTGGCTAGAAATGGGAAATCATCTCTGTCTTGTGGGCCTGGCTTTTCTTTTTCTTTTCTTTTCATTCTTTTAATTGTTTATTCTGATCATGTTTGTTGTAAAGGAAATCGAGTTGCATGATGGTACTATTGGGGGCGGGGTCATTTTTCTTTTGTTTCTATTGGTGTCTCTCAGAATAGAGATCTGACCCGGGCCTTGCCTCTCTCACCTCCTATCATGGATGGAAATGTGACCAGAAATGGAAACACCAGCTAATTTTTATTAGCCCATGTCTGCTCACCAAACTCTCTTATAATATTGGGCAAAAAATCTGGCAAATTGGACTTGAGGGGTGGTAATTTGTTGATGGGCTGAGTTATTTTGGTGAAAGGTCATTTATGCTCAGTTTCACAGAGGAGACTCTTATTACTTAATGTTTTGCTTTTCTGCCTAAGGAGTTTCTTTCTTCCTTTCTTTCTTTCTTTTTTTTTTTTTTTTTCTAATAAGGTTTGAAATTTCAAGGGCTTGCTTTATAGCTTGACTTTGGACCAAGCTAGGAAAAAGGGTTTGCTTATACCTTCAGCCCTGCACAGAGGTGAACTTGAACAAGGGCTCTTGCTTTTGCAGAAGGAAAGCAACAAAGATGGCTGGTCAATGTAAGTGTGACCTCTCCCTGGTCCTAGAAGATAAACAGCCAATGGTTTGTTCCAGTTGAGAAACAGAGTTTAAAAACTCCTCCATTGTCAGATACAATCCACCCCCCAACTTTGACTCAGCTCTTGCCTTTGACCTCAGAATCCTCGAGTCTTCTCCTTGGTAGGGTGATAAGACCTTCCTTGTGTGTTTCACTGGATGTAGAAGCTGACTTTTCAGTGGTCATGGTGAAATTTGGAAAAATTTCCATGTTCTTGTAATGTTTGCTGTCATTTGTGTCTCATCCCTGGTGATGGAAAGTGAAGTGGCTTTGTGGGTACACAGGAGCCATAAGTCTCTCAAGGTCTTGCTGTATGACCTTGGACAAACCACTTTTTCTTTCTGAGCCTCAGTTTTTGCATTTGTAAGATGAGAGCTTTGGATCAAAATGAGGATATTAATACATAGTTTTCCATTATGCTGTACACCAGAAATTGACACATTGTAACTGACTATATACTTCAATTAATAAAATAAATAAATAGTTTCTTCTCTGACTCTGACTCCAAGAAATGGGCTGTAGCTGCCTGGATCACAGTGTTGAGAAGAGTTCTGAGATCACGCCTGGACTCTCATATTCTGGAGAGTGGAGTGCAGTGGTCTAATAGCAGTGTCCATCACAGAGTAGGGGGTGTACCTCTTACCACATCCAGGCTAGCCTGTGAATCACCACCCTTCAGTGGGTTGTAAAATCAATTTAGTGGGTCACAATCAGCATAAAAAAAGAGAACAGAATAGAATACAGGGGAACCCAAAGTAGCAAAGGCATAACACAGTATTGAAAGTAAGTGTTGTCTCATGAAACTTTAGTTTTATTTATGATGTATGTGCATGATTAATGTAAGTCCTCCTGGGAGTCACGGTTAAAAGAGTTTGAAAGGTACTGAGCTGGGTGATCCACCATGATGTGCTTGAAGAACACTGCACGTAACTGCTTATATTTTCTCATTTGTTATCCCAGTTGACTTTTTCATGAACCCCGTGGGGTAGGTATCTTGGGCCACATGTTTTGTCCCCTGGTTGTACCTGCCTTAAGGATCAGCTGTGAAGACGTCTCAGCTGCGTGATGTCAGGCAGGCACCCCAGCTTGTTGGCCTTGGGTGAGACTGGAAGGACAGGTGCTGTGTCCTTCCAGAGTGAAGCAGCATTCTTTGCCAGGGTCTCTGGCTGAAAAGGAGATTTTCGCTCGTGTGGGATCCCTGTCTTGGTGGGAGGGAGAGAAGTCCCAGTTATTTTTATTTTTTACTTTTACTTCAGATTGCCAGAGGAATTTTTCTGGAGTTAGAGAGTTCGTGTTTGTGCTGTATTTAAATTTCTATCAGACTCTGAGTGGATGTCCATATTTTTGTGTATAATGCACCATTCCTAAAAACTCCAGAATTGCTGTCTTGGTCTCCTCATCTTTTCATCGTGTCAGACCAGCGCTGTCCAATCGAAACAGAATTCGAGCCACAAATGTGAGCCGTATATGTCATTTTTAATTTTCTGCTAAATACTTTAAAAAAAGTAAAAAAAAAAAAAAAAAAAGAAGCAGTGACATTAATTTTAGTAATATAGTTTATTAAACGTATTATATCTACCATACTATCATTTCAATATTCATTAATATAAAGAATTGTTGATATGTTGTTTTACATTCTTTTTTAGGGGGGAAAGTATTAAGTCTTTTCTGACTGGCCACATTTCTTGTGCTCAGTAGCCACACGTGGCTAGTGGCTTCTGTATGGGACAGCACAGGGCTGGACCAGGGTTCCGTCTGGTTGTTGTTACTGGGTGGCGTCAGAAGGTTAGTGACGCATCTTTGAAAGCTCTCGGTTTTGTTGGTGGGACTTCATGAGCCCTCTGTGCTCTGAGGCACTTCAGCCTATAGTGGTGATGCGTTCCGTTCACTTGGCCTTTTCTGGCCAAAGTGGTCCACGCCTTCCTTTTATTTGTCCCAAAGCAGTCTTCTGCCAAGGTTAGGGCAGAGCGCTTTAGTTGAAAGTGACAAATGATGGCTAGAAACTCCAGGATGACGTGTCTCAGCATGTGTGCTGGTGAAGTGGAGCAGTGCCAGCGAAGGAGGCTGTTGTAGGTGGTGGGTTTTAAATAAAATGTTGCCTGGAAGAAGGATGAAGATGGAAGAAGACAGCAGGTAGGTAGGACCAGGGTTGGGGGCTTGAGGGCAGGGAGGAGATCTGGCTGCAAAGATGGTCTTTCAGTGAAATCCATTTCTGAACTGAACATGGAACCACCAGGAAGTTCCCCCAGGATTGGCCTTAGGTCAGAAGCATAGAAATTTCTAACATCCACCCAATTGGTGAAATGGAAAGTTGGATTTGAGGTCAACCAGACCAGAGTTTGAGATCCAGCCTCATGGCATGGTTAACTTTGTGTTACTTTGGGAAAGTCATCTCTGGTTTTGGAACCACAGCTTCTGCATCTGGAAACTGGGGAGTCTTAATCTTGACCTTGAAGGGTTGGTTCAGATTAAATGAAGCAATGTGTGTGTTACAGCCAGCCAGTCCTTAGACGGTTGTCCTTAGAAGGTGGTCAATAAATATTAGTAATCTCCTGACCCAGTGGCCAGTGGGTGTCCTTTTGGGGAGACTGAGTCCCAGTGACAACAATTTTGGTAGTTCTGGAAACTTGGTGACTTATCTTTAGTAGGCAGCATTATGTATCAACAGAAAATGTACACGTTTTTGGTTGTTGCTTTATTTTAAAACAAACTAGGATGAGCCATCCCCTGGACCTTACACGTCTCGCTTGTCAACAGTGTTCTCAGTACTGTCATTCCAGGGATGCTGTTGCTCCTCTGAGTGTTTCTGGATTTGTTTCAGAGCCTGTGGCACAGTCTTTAAAGGGGTAAATCTTAATTCCAAGTGAACCTTTGAGTGTCTGCTCACACTGGGCCTCCTGTCTCTAGTGACCTTTCTCTCCTTCGTCTCCGTTTCTCCCCACCCCCCTGAGAAACCAGACTCCCCACCCCAACACCTACTTGCATGTCCTATTCTTCCCCCTGAGCCTCCCCCACGTGCAGTACTTTCCAGACACCCTGAGCCCACAGGTGAGAGTTGGTTATTTGCATTTCTGTTTCACCAACCAGCTTGTGAGTTCCTTGAGGGCAGAGATCATGGGCTATTCATTTTAGGGTCTGGCACTTTATGGTCTGAGTTGAGCAGCAACTCAGTAAATGTTTGATGGCTTAATCTGATTTTTTGGAAAAAGCTCAGATCATTTGGATTCGGGTCTCGTGAAGAGTTGGTGACGAATTTGGGTTTGGCCATTTGCTCAAAACCAGTGTTTTATTAGGGAGCCATAAATAGATTTTCTTAGAGCTGAATCTGAAGCCTGTAGCTCCCTTGGAATAATAAATCAGAGAGGGCTCCTTGGATGGAGAGAATGCTTCTTTGACTTTCCAAGTTCTGGGGAATTTTAAAAAAGTTCCCCATCCCTGTTCACTCCTGTTGCAGAAACTATTTCCTTAAAATGGTTGGGGGGCCATCTAGGCTTGTCACCCTGATTTGCGGCTATGGCAAATGGGACCCAGCATTTCTGAGGAGGTGGAAAAGGAGAGAGCCTTGAGGTGGCAGGGACCTGACAATACCCTGTGTTTGCTCTCAGAGCTGGTCTTGGCCATGGGCCCTGGAACTGGACGTCAGGGGACTGTTTGCAGAACAGCTGGACACATGAAGTAGCTAAATGTGTGATTTGATGTTCAACCAGACTGCATCTTTGGTTGGATTCTCATTTGCACGTGCCAAAGATTTGGGGAAAATCTGTGGGACAAAACGGAGAACATTCTGTTTATTGGCTTAATTTTTTTTCTGTAAGTTTTAGAAAACGCTGTGGTTTTTAACACTTGATGTCCCAGCTCAGCAAGTGAGCACAAGATCCCGTATTTCCTCAATGTCATGTTCCCACATTTTCATATTTCTGAAATTAGGGTGTGCCTTACAGTAGATGTGTTCTGTTAGCTCACTATTTCTCCCTCTTATTTTCTTCTCAAAAAGCTTTATGAAGTCGATGTTGTATCTAACAGTCTAAGCACCTTGGAACTGAGTATATAGTATCATGGTCCTGGTGAAGTGGACTGTGATATTAGGAAGTTCCAATTCTGCTCTTTTTTTTATCTCACTTATCTCTGGGCTTGGCTTCTCCACCTGTACAGTGAGGGCGGAACTTAGCCATGGGAAGAAGCATCTGAAACTCTTTCTAAGTTAACACTCCTTTCCTTCCGTGTCTTGCTGTTGCCCCTTCTCTAAAAGGTGAAAGTAGCCAGTAGGAAGGAGATGAAGCCTTGTTAACGGGTGGTCCCTTCTGTACAGCCACATGGATGAGCTGTCCTGCCAAAGGCAGAACTCCAGCTAGATATTTCCAAGGGTAGAACAGACAGATGGAAGCTTGGAGGGATAATGCTCAACTCCCCTCTCTGCTCCGCTACAGAATCATTCTGTGATCTTTGTCGAAGTATTTCGTTTCCCTGTGCTTTGTTTTCCATGTCTGTAAAGTGGTGCCGATAATAATGATGATGATGATGATGGTAAGTGTGCTACAGGGTTCTTGTAAAAAGTTGTGAGGCATGAGAGCAAAAAACTTTGTAAAGGGCAGAGTGCTTTTCTCTTGCAGCACGTTATTTGTACGTCTAATCCAGGGATGGTAAGTAAGTAATGTACATGTTGCCACGCCCCATTTTTAAGCCTGTGGCAGACATTACTAATCGATCATAGAGTCTGGCCAGTGACCTCAGGAGTCCTTCTTAGTATGATGCTACCACATGAAGCCAATTTGTCATTTCTGATCTAATCACACACACACAAACACACATGTCTGGGAAGAGGTGGAGTTACTTGTGCAGAACCTTAGTGAATAGGCAGAGCTACTTCAAGCCTCAGATTTCTTAGCTCAGCCAGTGCTTTTCCTGCTATTTGCATAGACACCGTGTCAAAAGGAATTAGAGTTAATTTGGTCTTGAGAAATAGTGAGAGGATCCCGACTCCTCCCTTCTCTGTTATAATTAGATACCCTTGGGGTTGTCATCAAAGCAGGACTGGATGACCTGCTTCTCTGACTGATCCCTGAGTGATCAAGTTTCACAGGGGAGATGGTGGTGGCTGGGCCACTGGGTTGGGTGGTGTCACCTGCTTGTTCACTCCTGTGGTGCAAATGGCATGGCAGAGGGACAGGGCCCCTGGGGTTCCTGGATGACGACCTGGGTTTATGACAAGTTTGCTGTTTACACACTCTAAGACCATGGCCGAGTTCCTCAGCCCCTCGGAATCTTAATTTCTACATCTGGGTACTGGGATGGAAATAATCCTTCACAGGAATGAAATGAGATAGCATATTTGAAAACGTTTTTTAAACTCTGAAGTCTTCCGTATAGATTATTTTGTTTTTGTTTTGTACCTGTTAATTTTTAGAACTAGCACTAATCACTAATTATTAGTGCCTTGTTGGGTAAATTGTATAAACCCACAGTCACAGATGGGAGCCCACAAGGTGAACTGATCCTTTGGTTTTATTTTATTTTGTTTGCTGGCCTAAGGTTTAAAAAGTTCAGAACTTCTAGGCTTTTGCAGTGTTATGTGTTCATCTGTTTGAGTCAGTCCCCACCTTCCTTCCATTTCAATCCTGTATGTGACCTGCTGCGCCCTGGAAGGCGCTGGGGTTTGGCTCCCCACCCCGACTCCATGCAGCCTCTGTTTGTTGATCTGCTAAGTGGGAGAACAGACCACTCATACCCACCCCTCACAGGCTTCCTGCAAACAGCCCATGAGTTAACAGACCGAAAAGTGCGTCATAAGCAAAGAAGAACTGGAGAAACAAGTTGGCGACAACTCCTTTCTTTTCTGAAAAAGAAAAGGAGGGAGGCCGAGGTGAGGATGGTATTGAGTCGACAGAAAAATGATATAAATATTTTGGCTGACAAAGCAGAAGGAGGCTTCATATATGAGCTAAAGAGAAAAAAGCAGAGTCAGGTGATGCTCTGCTCCCCACTCTGCTATAGAAAACCCAGGAACATTTGCTTTCTAGTGAAGCGAGTTCTCTGTCAGGGATGGAATCTCCGATTCCCAGGGGCCAGCCCTGGTCCTGGGAAGGGGGGATCCAGGGAGAAATGAAATCTGATATCGCCCCTATGGGTGGAAATGACTCCTGCCAAGTGGAGGAGGCCCCAGTGTCCATGGCAAGCCCCTGGCTTGCAGTTTGCTGGTAACATTCAAAGTCAGAAGCTGTCTTGGCTCCCTTACTGGATGTGTTATTGTCCAAGACAGCATGCCTGAGGGGCTAGCCATTCTACCTCTCAGCTTTGAGCCTCTGCCTGGACACATTCCCACCAGCCCCAACATTCTTGTAGAGAATTGAGGATGGGAATTTTTATCGGGTGAAATATTGCAGAGAGTTTGTGTCTTGTTTTATTTTGGGTTCAGAGTTTTGTGAGACAAGTGGACATAGCGAGGGCCCTTGAAATACCCAGAGAGAAGAGATTTTTTTTGGATGCTGGAGATCTTTTTTTTCCCATCAACTGGGAAAAAAATAACTATAAAAATTTAAGTGCGTTTATGTGGGTGTTCCTTATAATGTATGCTGGAAAAGCAGAAAGTGAAACTGATGTGAAATAAAACTGAAACTGGCCTGAAATGAGGCCTCAGGGAAGAAAAACTTCCCTGGGGTGCTACTAGCTTGAGGTGGAATTTGTTGTGAGGCTAGTCTTTTTGGATCAGAGGAGTCTAGAGCTAAAAAGGTTCATGGAGATTACTAAGTCTGTGCCATCCAATATGTATTGCTAACCACTAGCCGCATGTGACTATTGAGCAGTTGAAACGTGGCTAGCCTGAATTGAGATGCGCTGTAAGTGTAAAATTCACGCTGGGTTTTCTTTTCTTTCTTTCTTTTTTATTGAATTATAATTTTCTCTTCTCTCGGTCCAGATCTTAAACCCTTAGTAGGAAGAAATGACTGTAGAAGACCTTGGGTTATTTTTGAAAATATGGGTTATAGGTTGAAATGATAGCATTTTATATACTGGGTTAAATAAGATATTATTAAAATTAATCTTACTTGTTTTTATTTTCATTTTTTACAGTGTGGCTACTAGAAAATTTGAAATGACCTATGTGGCATTTATTACATTTCTGTTGGACAGTCCTGATCTAAGCCAACCTGTATCCCCACCACAGAGGGGGAGTGGCTTGCTCAGTGTCACATGGCAGCTTCATCAGGTCACTGGACAGACTCCAAGAGTCTGGGATTGATACTAGTCTGGGATTAGAGTTTGGGATTGTGAAGGAAGAATGATGTAGTGGTAGAGATATCAGCATCACTAGGTGGTTAAAATGGAGGGGTAATGGGAACTTGAGAGAAGGACAGACAGAGACAGAGAGATATTAGAAATTCAGGGGGAAAAAATAGAACTGTTTCCCACTTTGTTTCTCCATTCCCCTAAGCATTAATTATCATCATTTCTTTTTTTAAAAAACTTTTTCCATCTTTTTTTGGGGGGGAATTAGGTTTATTTATTTATTTATTCTTAGAGGAGGTAGCGGGGTTTGAACCCAGAACTTCATGCACACTAGGCATGTGCTTTACCACTTGATCTATATCCTCCCCACCACAAACATTAATTAAACACTTTGAAAGAAAGTAAATCTAAGAAGATGAGCACACACAGATCTAAAAGATTACCCCCCAACAATTTCTCTGCTTGCCAAAAAATTTTTCAGTCTGTTTAGTTTTTAAGTAGGGTCTTTTTGAATCAGAGTGCAGTTTAGGGCTGGTTTGGGCATAGAAACCCAGGTCACATTAGGGGCTGTGGATTTTGGGTCCTGGGGGATGGAAGCGATTCTCTTACCAAGTCCTGTCTGCTCCCTGTAATGATTTGGGAAGCAAGGCTTCTAGAAAACCTAGAGGGCGTACTGCCCTAGTGGACAGAGCTGGCAGATTACCTGGCTCCCCTGGCATAGAGACCTGGAGGAGGGTGACTAACCTTGGATTGAGCCGCAAAGCTAAACTGGAAGCCAGGTCTAACTTTCCAGGCCAGTTCTCCTGAGCTTAGTGTTTAGAAAGGAGTTTGAGTGATGTGTTTGAAATTCAACCTTACAAATTTTTGTTCTTTAATCAGGAATTCATTCTGTCAAAAGGCTGAAGTTTAGCACTCTTGTTTCTCTCACTTGATTTTTACAAAGTAGAATTTGTCTGCCTTGAACTATAATCGTTGCACGTTTGCTGGCTCGTTATATGCTAGGTGGAGTGCTAAGCATCTAACATCTATTATCTCATTTAATACAGTCACCCTGTAAAGTAGGGATTTTTCTGTATTTTTTTTAATATATAAGAGAATTGAGATTTGGACATGAATGGAATTGCCTAAGGGCACACAGCTGGTAGAGGGCAGTTGGATTCAAATTCACCTGGATGCCAAATTCCAGGCTCACAACTGCCCTTTGAGGTGAGGAGTCTTACCATTCGTGGTTTACAGTGGAGGAAGGTGAAGTAACTTGGCCAAGATGTAGAGCTGAGTTGCTGGGACCTGAACCCAGTTCCGTTAGATGCTCTGCCGATGCCCTCAACTTCACTGTGGGGTTGTCCTGAACCGTGCTATCATGGGAGGTTGCCCTCCCCACTCAGGGGTTCTGGGTACGGCACGCGCTGTCTCCCATTCCCCAGTTCCCTGCGCGCCTTGGTGGACCTGGGCGGTGTGTTTCAGGCGCCCTGAGCCTTTAACGTAGCGTTTGAAAACAGTTGCAGAAGGTTTGCTGTAATTAATTACATTTGACATACTTGGAATCGGGGCCTCCTGGATTCAGAATGCAAATTTATGCCCAGACAGATGTAAGGTATGCTTGGAGCCAAGAGCTCTAGCACGTCCGAGCCAGGGCCTGCAGCATCGCTTGCTGCCCTGATGGGACTGCCGTCACAGGCAGTGAGTGGTGGAGGCAGGACTCAAACTCAGGTATACCTGAAGCCTACAGGCTACTGGAGGAGAAATAGCCGTGGGCTTCAGGGCTCTCGTCTGAGCACTACTCCTAACTCAGCCGTGGTTAGGGGAATTTCTTTGCCTTCTTTGGGCCTCAGTTTTCCCTACTGTAGAATAGACTAGGTGGTCCACTAGGTGGTCTCAGAAAACATGTCCTGTTAATTTGTTCAAGAGGCAGGAGGGCAATTAATCAGAGGATCAGAGCTTAGGGCGTTGAGTTTTGGAGGTATAAACAGTCAAGGTGAGAAAGGCTTGTAATAGGTAGGTAAGCAGGAAGCTATCAGAACAAAGAGAGATGTACCATGTAGACAAGTTAGTTATTCTGCATCAGTCCCTCCTCCCACCCACATATACTCATCTCACCATCCGTATTAGGTATCTATTACTGTATAACAGATCACCCCAAAACTTAGTGTTTTTAAAACAACAGTAATCATTTATTGTTGCTCATGGTTTCTGTGGGTTGGGAATTTGGGAGTGGCTCAGTTGGTCAGTCTAGTTCAGGGTCTCTCTGTGGTTGTAGAGGGTGGCTGGAGTTGGGGATCATCTTACAGGCTTCTCCAATGTCATGTTTGGTTCCAGGGCTCAGAAGACTTAAACAGCCAGACTTCTGGAGCATCCATCTATCTATCTGTCTGTCTACCTACTTGCCTATCTATTGATCTTTCTCCTGATCCTTCTATCCATCCATATTTCTACCTTATCTCTATCCAATCCACCTATCCATCTATGTATCTAATCTATGCATCCAATCTAGCTAATCTATCTTTGCATTTATCTCCATTGGTCTCTCCAGCATAAAGGCTTCATACTTGTCTGGACTTCTACATGGTGCCTTGAGGCTCCAAAGGCACATGTCCTATGAAGAGAGAGAGCCAAACAGATACAGCATCTCCTTGGATGATTTAGCCTCAGATGTCATGCAGCATGACTTCCACCCCAGTCTATTGGTTGATGCAGTTATACAAGTGTGCCCCAGTTCAACGGGAGAGATGTAAACTCCACCTCTCTGTGGAACTGGGTCAGTGTCACACTGAGCATGTACGATGGGATATGTATTGATGTAGCCATCTTTGGAAAACACAGGCTGACATTCCGTCTGTCTACTCACCAATCCGTGTGTCTGGCTAGCTAGCTCTTCACCTATTCATCCTTCTCTCTACTGACCCACTCCTCCACCCATTTCATCTTTCCATCCTTTAGATATCTGTCTTTCCTGATGAACTATCTGCTTAACCATCTATCCCATTCAATTACTCAACACATTTTGAGCTCCTAATAAGAGCCAGGGACAGCCAGGTGCTTTTAATAATTAACTCACCCTACTCGGTTCAGTGTTAGTCTCTTTATCCTCAAAATACTCTGTAATGTAGCATTATACCAACTTTATTTACAGGTGAGAAAATCAAGGCACAAAGAAGTAACTTCCCAAGGTCATTCAGCTAATTAGTGTCTGAGCCCAAACTAAATTCAGAACTTCCTGACTACCCTGCCCTAGGCTGTCTCCAGTCTGGTTTCTGAGTATGAAATGATCATCTAAGAGTTGGTTCTACATTTCTGGTTTTTTTTCCTAAGTGAAAATAGGTTCTTTCCCCCCCCAAATTATAAAAATAATGTTTATTACAAAAACATTCAAGCAGCAATATAGAAAAACATGATTATTCTTTTTAAAAAATCACCACAAATCCTACCACTGTTCCCATTTTGATCAACATTATTCATATCATCTCTCTGCATATTTAAATATGTATGTAAATATTTATAGAAATGAGATTATATTCTTCATGCTCTTAGGTGGCTTGCTTGCTTTTTATGCTTATTGATACCTTTTTTCATCAGTAAATTTGTCATTTTATTACTGACTGCGTTGTGTTTCCACTGTATATGTCCTCAAACTCAGCGCTTGTGGGATTTTGGTTATTTTTAAACCTTTTACATGCGATGTTTCATTTGTATGGTAATCTTCTTCGCATCACTCACTAAAAGGCCCATTGCTGTATCCCAGCATATTCACATTATACAAATGGTATCAGTTTACCTTTCTGCTAGGAGATTGTGAGTGCTCATTTTGCACATTGTGGCCATCACCTTGTATTGCCAGTATTTTTAGTCTTTGATGTCCTGATGGGCAAACAAATGATGCTGAAGACCTATTAGTATATTTTTGTTAGCCACTTGTGTTTCTTTTGTGAATTGTCTATTCAAGCATTTTGCCCATTTTTTTCTTGGGGTGTTTAGTTTTTCTTTATTTTTTTTAAAGCTCTTTAGATTTTAGAGATACTGACTTTTTGCTATTTAGATTCCAAGTATTTCTTTTTCCTTAAAAAAAATTACTTAGTGGTGGTTAAATAAAATGTTTACTTTTTTAATGTTTATATTTTGGTCTTTTGGATTCTACTTTTTGTGTGTGTCACACTTGAAAAGACTTCCCTATGTTAAGAATTTATAGTAAAAAAAAGGCAGCCTACAGAAGGAAATGTAGGAAAGAAGGAGGAAATATTTGCAAATCTTATATCTGATAAGGGGTTAGTTTCTAGAATATATAAAGAACTCTTACAACTCAATAACAACTCAATTAAAAAAAATGGGTAAAGGGCTTGAGTAGACATTTCTCCAAAGAAGATACACGAATAGCCAACAAATATGTGAAAATGTATTTAACATCACTAATCATTACAGAAATGCAGTTTAAAACCACAATGAGATATCATCTCACACTCATTAGGATGGCCACTATCAAAAAACAAAATAAATGTTGATAAGAATGTGGAGAAATTGGAACCTTCATGTACTGTTGCTGTAGTTGCTGTGGAAAACAGCATGGCATTTCCTCAAAAAAGTGAAAATAGAATTACCATATTATAGGGCAGTCCTTCTCCTGGGTATATATCTAAAAGAATTCAAAGCAGGATCTTAAAAAGGTATTTGTAATCCATTCATTGCAGCATTACTCACAGTAGCCAAGAGGTGGAAGTAACTCATACGTCCTTTAATGAATGGATAAACAAAATGTAATATATACAAAAAATGGAATATTATTCAGCCTTTAAAAAGAAGGAAATCCTGTCACACGCTGCAGTCTGGGTACACTTTGAAGACATCATGATAAAGGAAATCAGCCAGTCTCAAAAAAATGAATTTTGTATGATTCTACTCCTGTTAGATCTCTAAAGTAGTAGAATTCATAGAAACACAAAGTAGAATGGTAGTTGACAGGCCAGGGAAAGGGGAAATAGGGAGATGATGTTTGTTCGATAGGTATAGAGTTTCCGTTTTGCAAGTTGGAAAAGTGCTAGAGATCTGTTGCACAACACTAGGGCCATATGTAGCAAAACTGAACTGTGCACTTAAAAATGTTTAAGCTGGTTTGAAAAAAAGTTAACATTTATTTGATTTAATAAATCCACGATTTGCCTCGTAGGAACATACACCCAAGAAATACTCGTGCCTGTATACTATTGGAAATGTGCAAAAGTGCTCATAATAGGGTTGTTTACAATATCAAATACCTGGAAACAAACAAACAAAATATTCACCCTTATTTCTTCTATTATTTTATATAGATTTTGTCTTCTTACATTTAAATTGTTTATCCATCTGAAATGTATTTGCTTTAAAGCAAAGCATAGGGATCAGACTCTGTTTTTTTCCCCAAATGGTGAGCTGCTTCTGTAACATCAATAATTGAATGATCCAGCTTTTCCTCCCTGATATAAAATGCCATTTTAATCTTATATTTAATTTCCTTGTACTTAGGTCTATTTCTGGACTCTGTGTTATGTTCTCTGGGTATACAGGTATGACATTGTTTTAATTTGATCGCTTTAAAATAAACTAATCATGTTTTAAGAACAGATTTATAAAATAGGAAATAAACTGCCACCTGCAGTGCTTTCCAAGTTGGAGCAGCTTTCTGGTGGGCTCCTTCCCTGGGCAGACTGTTCTTGGTCCCCACACTGGCATGAATGCCAGTATAGATACGGAAACTGAGGTTGAGCGAGGTTAGGTAACTTGCCATAGATAGGTTATTGGTACTCTCAGTCACTTCTGGGAAGTGGCACAGTGGAGACTGAAGCCTGGGTCTGTCCAACCTCAAAGCCTATGGAGTTCTTTTAATAGCACGCTGTGTCTCACGAGTGCACCGATACGTTTTTCCTTAGGGACCCCCATCGTGCCTGGCACAGAGTGATGCTAGTGGTGCTTGTTGAATTGGAAGGGAAGCAATAGTCATGCTTTATCTGAAACGGATATTATTAAATAGATTATTCCCTGGCTGCAGTTAGATGTATGCTAACATTTGTTTTAATAAGTTAATTTTTAAATAATTAAAATAACCTAATGATATTACAGAGAAATCAGAAAATAGGGAAATAAAAAGATTGTGCTAAATAAATTCCAGCCCCCTCATATTCACTATTAAAAATTTTCTGCATTTCCTTCTAGTTATTTGATAAGCATATTTTTATTATGTGAATCATAATATATTAGAGTTTTGCCTCCTCTTTCTTCCCCCATTTTTTTATCTTCTTAATCTCATTTTTCAAGATTGCACAATATTCACAGAAGAGAATGAACATAGTTTATTAACCCATACTCTGTTGGTGAATGTTTAGGTTGGTTCTGATTTTTCTCTTTTATAGAATTGCACTATAATGAACATCTTTATATATTAAAGATTCTGGTATTTTAAAGCCGTCCCCTTTGCATATATTCCCAAAGAGAGATTACTGGGTCAAAGGTGTATATTAGTTTAACACATTTCTATATATCCTGCCCCTTTTTGGGTATTTATTGGTACAAGGCTTTGGGAACTTCTATTGACTTGGAGAATAAATATAGTAAATTCTTTAAAAAATGTTTCATTGACTTTTTCTGTGAAAGAATTCCTGTTCAGTGAGGAAAGCCTAATGTGTGTGTGTGTGTGTGTGTGTGTGTGTGTGTGTGTGTGTGTGTGTGTAATTCCGTACCTTTCCAAAATGATCTCTGGTAATTTCATGTCTATCCTTGCATTATTTATACAGATATCTATTTTTCAGTAAATTATTTTTTTAGTAAGTTATTTTTAATGTAATTTTATTAGTCAGAATTCTCTAACAATTCACTTTTATGCGTTTTTGCTGATAGTCTGTTTTTGGTTGGTGATCTTTTGTCTTTCGAGATCTTAAATACCTTCTGAATTTATCCATCCCTCAACCATCCATTAAATATTTGTCCCAGTTATGAGTGATGACTCTTGATAGGTGCCAGGGTGCCGAATCAATGTGGATTATGTCCACAGCCATTTATAATGCGCTGTACAAAGTGTCTGGTGCTCTAAGACTAGTTGCTGAGGGTGTTTACTGAGGGGAAAGATGAATCCTGGTAAAGAAAATCCAGGGCCACTTCCTGGCGATAATCGCATTTGACCTTGAC
This sequence comes from Camelus ferus, assembly GCF_009834535.1. NCBI lineage: Eukaryota > Metazoa > Chordata > Mammalia > Artiodactyla > Camelidae > Camelus > Camelus ferus. The sequence goes on from NC_045699.1 coordinate 57,204,940, forward strand.
TTTGAAGGTCAGATGAAATTCGAGAATCACTTTTTTCAAGGTAAAAATTGCCTTGTGATTTTAATCGTATTAAATAAACATATGCATTGAATTGTGTAGAAAGGATATATTCACAATACTATTGTTTTTCTGCCCAGTAATGTGATCTGTCTCTATTCACATTCCCTTATACAACCTGCAGTAACATTCTATAGTTTTCTACATAAGTTTTGGACATTTATTTCTAAGTATATTCCTAGGTATTTGATATTTTTGACTGCAATTGTAAATGGGAAATTTTAACCTCATTGTATATTTTGCCTAATTAATGCAAGTACATAGAAAAACTGTTGGGTTTTATGTGGGTTTTTTTTTTTTTTTTTTTTTGGTTGCTGTTAATGGATAACTTACTGTATTGTCTTAGTTCCAGTAGCTTCTTGGTAGGCAATTCAACAGTTGTTGAATATACAAACAATACTCATTTCTCTTCTTTTGCATTATTGGCCTTTTTTTCCCTTCTGTGTTGATTACACCAGTTAGAGCAATTTGAATAATAGCCGAGATAACAGATATTCTTGTGTTATCTTATTTCTTACTTAGTGAGAAGCATTCTAGCTTTTTGTAATGAAGTATGAAGTTTTTTGGTTTCTGATATATATTCTTTATCATTGAGTAAGTATCCTTCTGAGTTGCTAGGAGGTTTTGTTTGTTTGTTTGTTTGTTTGTTTTTTTATCAAGATAGAGGTGAGTGGTATGATTTAGGAGTGATGATTACTTTTCTGTATTTGAGTTTTTCTTTTGCAGTGAAGTGTGAATCATCCCCTCCCCCACTATAAAGCTATTTAGTAATAAGAGGGGGGAAAGTATGATGAATTTTTAACAAATGCCTTTTCATTATGTACCCAGATGGCCATATGGTTTTCTTACTTTGATCTGCTGGTGTGATGAATTATATTAATAGATTTCCTAATATTAAACCATCCTAGAAGGAACCCATTTTGTTCATGGTGTTTCATTATTTTAATACATCCTAGGTCCATTTTGCAGTTTGTGTTTATGTGTATTAGTGAGATTGTCCTGCAGTTTTATTTTTAGTGTGCTGTTTCTGTCATTTTTTATGGGGGTTTTGCTAGTACAGTGGGTTATAAATTGGAAAGCTTTCCATAATTTTTAGTGATCTCAAACAGGAAGATAAATACATTTCAGGTTGTGTCTCTATTGGTGGTGGCTGCTGAGATTGCTGTGTTAAGAAGGATTCTGAGGCCCTGTCATGTGTAAACAATTTAGTATTTTGTAAAAGTGTAGGAAATGAGAGTTTAAGCGTGTATGCCAGATGTTTATTTGTAGTCCCTGCCAGGAATGATTTATATTGCACGGGAATTATCTTTTGAAAGTTTAAAAGGACTTGCCTTTTAAAATGCTCTATCTTTTTAGGCTTTTGGAGATAATTACTTTCCACTGTTAACCTTTCTTTAATAATTTTTTGACTTTTCATATATATATATATGAAATGTCCTTCGTTTGGTTATATTTCCTAATCTGATTTTCTTGTAGTTGTATTTTTTTCTCTTTTTTGTTGTTGAATCCTAATATCCAGGCCTATTTATTTTTATACCCCACCTCTTAAAATTTTAAAGTTATTTATCAATTCTAACTACTTAAAGCATTTCCAAATTATTATGTATATGTTAAATAAATCCACTTTTGTGCTTTCTTTAGATTTTTCAAAAACTGAATCCTTAGCTTTTTATTTTTTTCCATTTAGTAATAAAAGTGCTTAATGAATGAATTTTCCTCTGAGTACACTTTTGGTCACATCCCATAAACCTTACTGTGTAGTATTGTTACTGCTTTCTCTCCTACATATTCTATAACTTTAGTTTTGATGTTCTCTTTGGCCTAAAGATAATTTAAAAGTGTAATTTAAATTTTTGTACAATTCCTTTTTTTACATTAATATTTATTTATTTTTATTAATTTTTAGTTTATTGTAAGAATGTTGCCAGTGATGGTTTTGCTCTGGTAATTTATGGACATTTTTAGATTCCTTTTTAAATATTAATTTTGTAAATGTTTCATTTGCTTGCAAAAGAAGTGATTTCCTCTTTTAGAGTGTATTGTTTGTTATATACATATATTTCTCATTTATCATCAGCATCATCAATTACATTTTTCAGATTCCCTGTAGAGCCTTAATTATATTGCTGTTTCATTTATTATTTCAAGAATTTGAGAATCTGTTAATGTCTTCCCATACTATAATGTTTCTTTTGATTTTACCTTTTACTCTTTATATTTCTTTATATACTTCATTGCTAGGTTATTTAACAGAAATGTACCTGCCTACTGCATTTTATTATGGGTTGTACCCTTAATCTGTAAAAAATAGGCCCTCCTTGACCTATTTTATGCTTTCTACTTCAAGTTCTAGTTTTTCTAATTTTTACAATGTATTTTCTGCTTTCACTTTTAATTCTAGTGATTTTTATGAGGCACTTCCTACTTTGTGTTGTTGGAATTTACCTGGTAAAATTTTATATATTGATTTTACTTTTAACCTTTCTATGCCCTTTAAAAATTGCTATATTTCTTTCAGATAGTTGGCAGGTTTTTTCTTTTTTTTTTTAAACTCAGTCTTAGAACTGTGTCTCTTTATATGGAACTTGCCCTTATTTATTTTCATTATAATACCTAATGTGTTTTTTTTTAAACTTCTTTCATCTAATTATAGTTTTCTTTTTTTCTAAGTATTTGTATAACTAAGAAGGTATTTTTGATTCCTTCTAGTGTAAATGGCAGCTTGGGTGAATATAGAGCATTTTGGGTTGCTCTATAGATACTCTGTAGTCTTATGTTGATAATATTGCAGAAGATAATTTAGAGGCCCTGAGGTATTTTACTTTTGTGGCTGATTCTGGCACCGCACCCTCAACATTCCTGAATGCCTGTCGTATACTTTTCCACCTTTGAAATCCCAGGATTTTTGCCGTCAATGTCTGTGTTTTGGTGTCAGTTTATTTGCTAGGTACATGGTATGTACTTTCAGTCTACAGATTTAGCTCTTAATGATAGGGACGTTCTTGTTCCATGTGTTGCACTGGTCTCGTCTCTTTTTGGAATGGCATTTATCCACATATATTCATATGTGCCTATTATTTATTTTCCGTAATTATTTCTTCTTTTGATTATTTTAGTCTCTTTCTGTTTATTTCCTCTGAGTTTTGTGAGTGCTCTCGAGCTAACCCTCTGCCTCACATGCTCAGTTTTCTGTGCTGACGGTTCTGCTGTTTACTGCTTCTCGTGTTGGGCTTAATTCTTCAGCGGCATTATTTGATTCTATATTCTCTCTTCTGAATTCCTTGGGCTTCCTTCTCATTTCACTCTGCTCTTGTTGTTCTGTTTTTGTTTTGTTTTGTTTTGTTTTGTTTTGTTTTGTCTTAATTGAGAGGGCAAAGGGGAGTGTGTCTACAATTTATTTCAGCTTCCTAGTGTAAAACTATGTTTTATATGTCCTTTCTCTGCATCTTAAGTGGAAGGCTTATCTCCTTTTTTTTTAATACACAAATTTTGTTTCATTGCCCTTCCCCCTGTTTGCATCATTTATTCCTCGTAAGTAAGGAAAGGTATGTTTTGATCTGGTATATACCTTAAAATGATATCAGTGGCTGGTTCCTCGGATCTTGAGTTGAAAGGGGAGGGCTAGATGTTGGAAGTTCATATGACAGATGAATGATTGATGCAGCAGCCTGGAGCTGACTGGGCTGTAGGTGTTCGCAGTCTGGGTCCCATGTGTGTTCATGGAAAGTACACTGTGACGTGCCCAGTGGGCTGTGCCCGGATTCTTTTCCTGATGGGGTTTGGGTTGAGTTGAAAAGCTCTACTTGGAAGAAGCTTAGCTGCCACTGGGATTTCTCTGTGGAAATTCCTTAAAGGAGAGGGTCTCTGTAGGTCCTGTCACATCCCCCCCCCCACACACACAACCTCACCCAACAGCTGCCTTTGGTTTTCATGTTAACAACTCTGTGTTGTAATCTCGAGGCGGTGGCTGTGAGCTAATTCCCTGCGATGCCCTCAGATTTGTCCCCATGTCCCTAACAGCTAGCACAAATTGTTCAGTGGGTGGCTTGTGTGTGAAATCCTCTTCTAAATTTTAGGACCTCCTTTTAGTTTTTAATTGTGGTAAAATACACATAACATAAAATGTATCATCATCACCATTTTTGTGTGCACAGTTCAGTAGTGTTAAGTACTTTCACACTGCTGTGCTGTTAATCTCCAGAACTTTCTCATCTTGTAAAACTGAAACTCTATTCATTAAACAACTCCCCGTTACCCACTTCCCCCAGCCCCTGGCAACCACCATTCTACTTTCTGTCTATGAATTTGACTACTCTAAGTGTCTCATGTAAAAGAAATCATACACTGTTTTTTTGTGACTGGCTTATTGCACTTAGCGTAAATGTTCCCAAAGTTCATGCATGTTGTAGCATGCGTCAAAATTTCCTTCCTTTTTAAGATTGACAAGTATTCCATTGTATGTATATACCAAATTGTGTTTATTTATCTGTCAGTGGACACTTGGGTTGCTTCCACATTTTGGCTGGCATGAATAATGCTTCAATGAACATGAGTATACCATTATCTCTTTGAGATTCTGCTTTCAGTTCCTTTGGGTGTATACCCAGAAGTGGGATTGCTGGATTATGTAATAATTCCATGTTTAATTTCTTGACATAACTACCATACTCTTTCCCTCCTATTAAAAAAAATTATTATGGAAATTTTCAAAAGTATGCAGGGTAAACAGGGTTGTATAATGACCCATCAGGTCCCATTGTGCTGCTTCAGCAGTCATCAGTGTGTTGCTCTTCTTTCATCGTCTGTACCTCCACCTACTCCCCCCACTCAGTGCTGCTGATGGTGGGTATTCTATTATTACAGCTGTTTCAGGAAAAACTTTCATGAGTAGAATGGACAGTCAGAGCTGAAGGCTTTGATAAATGGATATACATAGGCAGAAAATTTCCGCCTCCCAGAGTGTTTCCTTGGGTCCTCTGTCATTTCCCACCTTCTCTCCCAGAGGCAACCTCTGTTCTGATGATCTCATAGTAGACTAGTTCACCTGGTCTGGAACTTGATACAAACAGTGCCTCTTATCTTTATATTCCTGTGGCCGGTCTGTCGGGTGGGGAGGAGGGGAGGTGGTGGTGGTCCCTGTGCTACCTGTCTTACAGGACTTGCCTCTTTCACCCTATTGCGGGTCTGGGGTGCAATGTCAGGTCAGGTTACCACTGCCTCTGGTTTTGGTTTTTATTCTGCCCTGCTAGTGTTGTAACTTAGGAACCCAATGAAGAAGCCCCAGCATTTCCCCAACATTTAAAACTCATTGTATTTAACCCCCCTTTTTGTTAGGAAAGCAGTTATTCATATATTAAAAACTGAAGTCTAGAGAATTAAAGGGAAATAAATCCATCGTTCTATCACTTCATAATCATGATTAGCGTTAAGTTTGTCTTTTTTCTAGGTGAACTTTTTTCCTTGTGTATGTAACTATCATTATAGTGCATACAGTTTTATATCCTGCTTTTTCACTTAACACTGAAATGTCAGTGTTTTCCTAGCTAGCTCCATGAACATCACAGTGGTCATTTCTTTTGGGCTCCATAGTTGCCATAGTAGGGGCTGTCATTTGAGCACTGACAGCGTGTCTTTGCATTGTTCTAAGTCTTATGAAGTCATTAGGTCCTCACAACATACCTGTGAGATACATACTGTTCCTCCCATTTTACAGATGGAGAAATTGAGGTCAAGTGAAGTTAGTCACACATTTGGTGAGCAGGGAAGCCAGGAACCAAACCCAGGCATTCTGGCTCCTGTCCCCAACACTTAGGCACAGTAGTTAACTTCATCAGTCCTTTGAGTGGGCTGTACAGGGATCCTTGTCTCCATTTTACAGATGAGTAAACTGAGGCACAGAGAGGGAAAGTAAGTTATATGAGGCGAGGCAGCAAGGGAGTGACAGAGCTGAGGCTGGAACCCAGGCTCCTGCCTCCTAGCACTATCCTCTCACTGTTGGGAGATCTTTTGTTCTGCCTGGTAGGGGGCCTGCCTTGTCTCCAGTTCTGCCCCTGTGTGGAATTACCCCCTTTCCCCCTAAGCTTCTGGTTTTCCTTTCATTCTCATTCTCTGTCATCCTTTCAGCAGACCCCAGGTCTGCTTATCTCTCTGGGCATCAGTTTCTTCACCTTTAAAATGGGCATACTCCTGCTCCCACTCCTCTCTGGGCTGCTGTCGTGTCAGCCCTGCTCTCCTGGGCTTGGCCAGCCCGGAGTTTTTCTAGACACTTGCAGGAAACTGTACTTGCGGCTGAGAGAGCATCTGCTTCCCCATCTGGTCCCAACTTTTTCCTTAATTACCCACTGAATTGGCTCTAACAAAACGCTGACAACTTGAATGAGACATTAGCTGATACATTAGGCCCCCGTGCCAGGGCCTCACAGGCTTTTCTGGGACGTGACGAACCCAGGCCCAGCAAAGCCCCTTGTTCCCTGGCCAGAGTCCCCATCCCAGCTGAGAAGGAGGCCCAGCCATGGTGCAGGGTTCTCGTGGGGTCTTGTCACTCATAAACGCCACCTTGTAGTGGCTGGACTCCAGATTTCTTCTTGTCTCCAGCCTGGAAGCAAGTTTTGTCCTCTCTCCTGTCCCTCCCTTGGTCCCTAATCCTTCGTCTTTTGTTCCAGGTTATTGTTTTTGAGACTATTTTTGTTCTGTTTCATTTCTTCTCCACATTTGCAACTAGTCTTGAAGCAGCAGGAGTAAGTGTACCTCAGAGGGAGGAAAGTTGGCCTAGGTTTTCTTGGCCTTTCTGGGTGTTTTTGCATTTGGATAGGGGTTTGATGAAGTATGATATAGGCTTTAATTCTAATTTCCCGTGATTCTGAGAAGAAAAGGCAGAGCTTCTGTTTTCTCCTTGTAAGCAGGGTAGGTAGAGTCAGTGGCTGCCTAGGTGAGGGTGAACAGCACAGGTCCCGGGGCCCGCCATCCTGCGTTCAAGTCTTGCTGCTTACTTCCTCCCTGTGTGACCTTGGGCAAGTTGCTGAACCTCTCTGTGTCTCAGTTTCCTCTTTATAAACTGGAGATCAGAGAACCCCATGAGAGTTAATCATGAAGATTAAATGAGTTAATACACATAAAGCGCAGGCACATAGTAAGCTCTCAAATGTTACCCGTTTTTACCCCCTCCTTTTGAAGCTCATGTGCAGCGGGTGAAGTTAATTATATTCAGGTTAGGGTGCATGATCATTTTTGGCTCATTACAACCCTTCTTGCTTTATTTAGTTATTTCTTTTTATCCTTACTGCCCCTTCCTGCTTCTTCCCTACCTCCAAGCCATTCATTCTGTGTATTTAATATGTTTTTTTCCCCTTTATATGTGTTCTTACAAAATGTGTGCTGTTGTTTTGTGTGCGTGTTCAAGACTGACATCAGTGCTTTCGTGTCGAGACCTCATTCTGTTTCTCACTTTTGTGCCTCAGCTCTGAGTCTGTGAAATCATCACATTACTTCTTTCTAGCTGCTAGGTGCTGCCACCGCGTTTTACTCATCCACCTCTCAGTGATGGACAGCCCAGGTGCCTTAACTCCTCCCCCTTCCCCCCAATAAGGCTGCAGGGAGACTCTTTGTCCAGGCTCCCATGTGGACCTCCATGAGATCTTTGTTATGATGTGTGTCCAGGAGTGAGATTTAGTGTAGAATGAAATGGAGACTATTTGAAGGAAGCAAAAGGAATGGATGTTTTCATACCCTGAATGGAGTAAATCATAAATAGCAATTGGTCATTTAAGAAGTTGACTGTCTTTTGGGTTTGGTTTGAATCCCAGCTAAGTGTTTGTTTTTAAAAATTTTAACTCGAAATCCTAAAAAATACGTGTTCTTTGAAAACAAGTCAGATGATACAGAAGGAAGTATAGAAGAAAGACTAAGAATGGAAAGGGCCCCTTCCCATCGCTCCCCATCCTCCTTTGCCCCATTTCCGGAAGTTAAGCACTGGTGACAGTGGAATAGCTCATGCTAGGTCTTATATATTTATAGGCACAAATGTGAACCTTTTACACTCTTTCACAGCTTATCTTTTGTCGCTGAATAGGATGTTACAAGGTTGCTTCATGTTAGCCCCAACATCTCTGCTTCCCGTTTTACCAGTGCTTGGTGTTCCATTTTAAGGATCTACCATAGTTTATGCAACTCGTCCCCTTCTGATGGGCTTTTTGGTTGTAGCCAGTTTTCTGGTCATTATACTGAGAGAACCAGCGCTTCATGTGGTGTTGGTCTGCTGGTGATGAATTCCTTTAGCTTTTGTAGGTTTTTTTTTTTTTTTGGTTTTTTTTTACAGCTATTTTTCCTAGCTCTTGAGTTCCATATTGACAGGTTTTTTTTTTCCTTTCAGTACTTTATAAAGATGCTCTTCCACTGTGTTCTGTTTTAATTGTTTCTGATGAGAAGTTGGCTGTGATTCTTATCTTTGTTCCTCTGTACATTATATCTTATAAAATTTCTGACTACTTCTTAGACGTTCTCTTGATCTCTGATTTTAAGCAATTTGATTGTCATGTGCCTGAAAGTAGTTTCTTTGTGTTTGTTCTCCTTGTTAACTTCTGGGTTCTGTGGGTTTAGAGTAGTTTGCACCAAATTGGAAACTTTGGGTCATTATTTCTTCAAATATCTTTTCTGTCCTAACTCCTGACCCTCAGTTTTTTTAGGGACTCCGATTACATGTTAGTTTGAAGCCCCCCAGCACATGCATGTCCTGTTTCTTTCTGTCCATCTTTTTCTCTGTTTCATTGTTACTAGTTTCTATGGCTGTGTCTTCAAGTTTGTCAATCTTTTCTTCTGTAGTATCTAATCTGTTCTTGCCAGGCATTGTATTTTTCATCTCTAAAAGTTTCATTTGGGTCTTTTAAAATATTGCCTTTGTCTCTCTCTAGCATGCTTATGTTTCCCCCTACTTTCTTGAATTTATGATAGCTATCTTAATGTCCTTAAGTCTATCAGCTATTATTTCTGGATCTCTTCCTATTAATTGATTTTTCTGCTGCTTTCATGACTAGTAATTTTTGATGGGCAGATAATTGTGAATTTTACGTTGTTAAATGCTGGATGTTTTAGCATTCCTTTAAGTATTTTTGTACTTTATTTATTTGTTACTGCTTTTGTATTGGCATACTATTGCCGCTGTAATAAATTACCACAAACTTTTAAAAAGTTTAAGTTTAAAAAAAATTTGGGAAAGCCACACAAATTTCTTACCATATAGTTCTGGGGATTAGAAGTCTGAGATGGGTTTCACTGGGCTGGAATCAAGGTGTTGGCAGGGCTGTGTTTCTTCTGTAAGCTCTAGGGGAGAATCTGTTTCTTTTCCCAGCTCCTAGAGGCTGCCTGCATTCCTTGGCCTGTGGCTCCATTTCTGCTTCAAAGCCAGCAGTGTTGGGCGGAGTCCTTCTCATGCTGCCGTCTCTCTGGTTCTCTCTCTCTCTCTCTCTTCTTTTTTTTTTTTTTTTTTTTGGTTCTCTCTCTTTTGCCTCCCTCTTCTGTTTAGAAGGACCCTTGTATTGGGCTCACCCACATAATCCAGGATGATCTCTCCATCTCAGGGTCATCTGATGAGCAAGTTAATTCCATTTGCATGTATCCTAACATAGTCACAGGTCCTGGGGATTAGAACGTGGACATCTTTGGGAGGCCACTATTCTGCCTACCACGGCACTTAAATTGTTATATGGGACCAGAGCTGTCTTTAAAATACAGAGCAGACTTTGGCAGACAACAGTCCATGGGGCAAATCTAGCCTGCCACCTGCCTTTGTAAATAAAATTGTATTGGAACATAACTGTGCTTATTTGTTTATGTAAATATTCTCTGGGTGCTTTCATTCCACCATGACCCACAAAGCCTGAGATACTGCCTTTCTGGATCTTTATGGAGACCATACCTTTCTGAGTACCCTGCCCGAGGCCCTAGTGTATTGGGAAATGAAATGTCTCCACTTTGGCTGGTGGGAATATGAACTCTTCTTAGCCCTGTGTGAGCTCTGAGAACTGTTCTGCTGGGCTCTTTGTGGTTCTCGTTCCGGCCTCAGGTAGTTTCCTTATGTGCATGTGCTCATCAGCACTAAAGCAGCTAGACTTGGAGCTCATTCTCTGGGCACCTCTCTCTCCTCTGATTCCCTTCCTTGCATGTTCTAGCTTCCTTGGCCTCCCCAGCTTTAAACTGTCTCCTCAGCTCTGGGGGTCCCCTGAGCTCTGCTTGGAGGCTCCCCCTCCGTGCAGTGCAACTTAGAAATTCTCCAAGCAGTCAGCTGGGACAGTCCTAGGACCCAGCTTATTTGCTTGCCTCTCTTACGGAGTACTCTCCTGTGCCGCCCAGTGTCTGGAAATCATTGTTTCGTATGTTTTGTCCAGTTTCTTGGTTGTTTAAAATGGGCAGTAAATCTGATCCCTCTTACTCCTTCATGAAGCCACCAGCATTTCTTATAACAATATTGTTTCGTATTTACGAGGGTACTTTGGGAAGATAGTATACCGGAAGAGGCACTGTGGGGTCAGGGACTCGGCGTTTTAATGATATTACCAAATTGGCCATTTTAAAGGCTGTGCTGCTTTGTACCTTGGGAGTCTCATTTTAATAGCAGGGGTTGCGGGGACAGATGGTGATGTGAAACTGCTTCGAGTTCTGGACAGTGCTGGGAACATGCCAGGGGTTATGGTTCTTAGGAAAGGGCTTTTCCCCTCGCTGTTTCTCTTTTGACTTGGGTCCCTGGTGGGCATTTTGCTCTGCCAAGCTATCCTCCGGCTGGGCATTGTAGGACCAGTATTATTTCATTAGCATGTGGGGATGCCTGGGGGAATCTTACGTTAGGCTGCTACTTTTCTGACATCTTTTGAGCCCCTACAACTGCCAGATGATGTTCCAAGTGCTTCATGTAGTCATTGTGATGTAATTTAAATCTCCACCACGACTTTGGGAGCTTGGGATGAAATGGAAACCGAGAGGGTTGGCATTGCTTGCCCAGAGTCACTCAGCCAGTTCCCAGAAAGCGAGGATTCTTTCTGCCTTTCAACCCAATCTGCTGTTTCATACAACAGACTATCCATTTTAGTCAAGACCTCTTAGGCTGCAAGGGACATAAACTCATCTCAAACTTGATTGTGCCAAAAGGGACATTTATTGACGTACCTACTGAAAAGTCCAAGGTTGGACCCAGATATTTAGATGAGGGTATTAGAGATGTGTTGCTCTCTGTCTCTCAGCTCTCGTTTCCTTGTGTTGACTTACTGACTCTTCATGCAGGCCCACCCCAAATGGTGGCAGAAATGGCTGTAGTATCTCCAGGCTTATTTCTCACCTCAGTGGAGTAGTCTCAGTGGAAAGAGAACCTATTTCCCAAGGGTTTCAACCCGAGTCCCATGGAAGGCTCTCATTGGCCCAGCTTGTGTCACAGGCTTATCCCTGAGCCAATCACAGTGCAGGAGGGTGTGTTGTTCTGATTGGATGGGCATGGGTCATTTGATTCTCTTGGAGTTGGGGCCTAAGATTGTAGATTCTTGAAAGGACAAGATCTTTGTTGGAAAAAGGGATGCTGAATAGGCAGAAACAAAAGTGTGCACTGCACCCTTCTGGCCCTTGGAGCTCCGTTATCCGTGGTACTCCCTGGTCTGTCTGGCACCTGCTGAGTGATTCCTCCTCTCTGGCCTTAGTTTGGCAATGGCATCCCACCCTCCCGGGTTCTGACCATCATCTGTCCTCTCTCACCACCTCGGGCAGGTGAGGCTTCCTGGCTGTCACTCTCTCTTGGCAGAGCCAACTCTCACCCAGAACTGTACCTTACTGACATTGAGCAGATGGGGGGAGACATCAGACTTCGATTTTTCAGTACTGGACCCCCGTTCTTCAGCCCCAGGGAGTGGGTGAGCTGCTCTTGGGGAGGGTAGAGCTGGGGGAGCAGAGGAATCGTGTGTATGTGGAGGTGTCGTACACGGAGAGAAGCCCACCATGCCGTGGCCGTCCTACTCGGAGGCTACTGAACAAGAGGCCCTGAGGGGCCGAGCCTTACTCCCCAGTGGGCACCAGGAAACAAAGGCCTCCCCTAAACCCCCTCTTTCATCATTAGTTGATGAGCACTTATCCAAGGCTGGTCTGGGACCTCCAGTACCAGAAGAGCAAATTCAGCTCTCCCCATGCTCATACCTGCTGTTTCGGAATCTCAGGGCCCAGGGGAGGTAGAGAGTCTGAGATTTTAACAAACTCCCCAAGCCGTGCTTTCACACCCTGCGGGTTGAGGTCCTCAGGTCGATGACTATCTTTGGATCGCCGAGTTTTCCCTGGCTTAGGTTTTTCCTTAAAGGATTCTCCTTCTGATGGGACTAGTTCAACTAGCTTATGCAGTTTAGGGGATTTCCCTCCTTCAGATTTGAACTGCTCCTTTCAGAGTAAGGATGTGTCACTCTTTGTCTTTTTTGTTTGTTTGCCTGTTTTTTGGAGGGGCGGTAATTAGGTTTATTGATTTATTTTTAATGGGGTACTGGGGATAGAACCCAGGACCTTGTGCACGCTAAGCACGCCACTCTACCACCGAGCTATACCCTCCCCTGGAGGTGTTACTCTTTGACCTTGGGAGTGGGTCTGAAGTGTGGGATCCCTTCCTGAAGAGATCAGCATTATTATTTTCCATCTAGTACTTTCTGTGTCTCAAGACATATTGGAAGTAACATGAAAAGAGAGGATAATGGACTGTGAGCCGACATTCATATTAAGAAACGCTGACACCTAAAGCCAGTGACGCATCAGGAAGGGTCATGAGAACCGGAAGGCACAGGTGTGTCAGAAGAATGGGGAGCCTTTGGCTTGGAAGAGCCCAGTGACTGATACGACACCATATTTCATTGGTTCATAAATTAAGACCCTAATACTTGGTCAAGTAAAAAATCTTTTTAGCCAGAGAACCTTTCACAAATGAAGTCTTGCATAGGAGCTCAGTATATTAAATAGATTAAAATGGTTTTTTTAAATTGAGGAGGGCAGGCCATATGACTTTCCTGGGTCCCAGGTATTATTGCCTTCATCGGTTCCTTTTTTCATGAAAAATATTAGAAATTACACTTTATGACTGCATTGGTATAGAAATGAGTATGCTAATATTATTACATGGTAAACATTTTCTCTGACTTAAAAGTTCAGTTTCTTTATTCTGATTTTAAGGAAATTACAGGATTTTTGTGGGCCCTGGGCACTGTGACTCCTTTGGTAGGGAAGTGGGCCCTGAGGACACAGGTCCTGCCCTGGCGGCCCCTGAAGCAAGCTGGAGGAGTTGGAAGACCACCGCACAGACCCATCACTTGTACCTTGGTCTGTCTCACTGGGGAAGAATCATAAGGTTTTATAAGAAGGAGAGAATGTCAGGCATCCCCCCCCCCAAAAAAAAACCCAGGTCTCGTCCTTCAATCTCTTTTTAAGCGTCATTCCTACCAAGAAATCATCTCTCCAGGCCTCTGCTTGAACTCCTCTAGGAACAGGGAGCTCATTACTGTGTTTGAGTGCTTTCTGGTCCAGTTCTGTAGAAGTTCTTGGTATCCAGCAAACCCCTGGGTCGATCACCATTTATCCCCTAAGCCAGTGAGTCCTGTAGTGTCCACGCCACTGCTGAGCTGGGAGGAGTCAGGAGTCTGGGGTTCGAGGTGCAGCTCTGACCCTCCACTGCTGTGTGAGCTGAGCAAGGACACTCTCCCTCTCTGAACCTGAGGTGCCCCATTTGGGAAAGAAGTGGGTCCTCACACACAGTGTGGTTGTGTGATGCTAAGGTAGACCAAGGCTCATCCTGGGCAGGTGTTGCCTGCAGCCCAGGTGCTTCTGGGATATAGAGAGCTTGTTGGCTCTTGCTTGGAGGTCAGGGCCAGAGGCTGTGTCCCTGTCCCCCCCTGGGTCTGGGTGCTGCACTGTTCACAACAGGTGTGGAGAATATTTGGGGAGGAAAAGGGGAAGGGTCAGGTGATTCAGGATGACTACTCACTCCTTGTCCCCCAGTCAGCTGCTGATTGACTTTTTACTGAGATTTAGGAAAATCTGGCCATCCCAGAGCCCAGTGGGCAGCAGGCCAGTGCCTCGAGGTGCCCTGAGCCTGCCCACTCAGGTTGAGGGAGAGGGGAGTATGGATGGTGACGCTCTTTCCTCCCTGGGGCTTGCTGGCCCCGAAACCTGGGCTTGTGTAGGGATGAGCAGTAGCTCGGCAGAGTGGGAATGTTCCTTCCCTTCTCCGGTCCAGCCTCTCCCAGCCCCTGGGGCTTGGATGAGGGATGCCCTGCTCTCCCTCCCTCCCCCATACTCATGGCCCAGCCTGTATTTATGACCCCCTCCTCATGCCGCCCCTTGTCCCTGCCACACTAGGTGACTCTCCAGGGCACACACATGGTTTCTTACCTCCATGCTTGGCCCTCCTACCAGGGCAGTTGGTGCGATGGCTTCCCAGACCTCAAGAGAGCGGGGCGCGGGGTAAGTCCCCTTCCGGGCCCAGCCGGCCTCTAATCCCCGCCGGGTGTTTGCTCACCTGGCCCCTGCTCCGCGCTTTGTAATGATTGATTCCTGCCGTGTCCGCTTACCACGAGCCAGCTGGGGTGGGCCTGCCGTGCAGCGCCAGCGTCGGGGGCGTAGAAGTTCCTGGAAATAGTGACTTATTACTTGCCTGATGAATGTGTCTCTGCCAGCCAGGTGTGTCCAGGAGAAAGCGTGAGTGTGTGAGGTGCTGGACAGGACACTGTCGTGGGCACTGGATGAATTTTCCTTTCTCTTGGTTCTGGCTCTTCAGGGCTGTTTCCTCCCTCATCATCACATTTTTACTTAAATAACTCACCCAATTGTATGCCAAGGGAAAAATCAGTTTCATAGAGTGGTTCATCTGAAACCTCTTTTCTCCATCCATCCGTCTCACCCTCCTCCCTTCACACCTACTGTGATCAGAGAGAAATGTCAGATGGAGAGAGAGACAGACCAGTGCCGAGTGCAGAACTTCTGGCTTTCCAAGCAGTGTCTTCCCCCAGAATCTTTCCGTTTTGTTCAAAACAAAATTTGTTTTACCTCATTATAAAAAGCAGCAAATGCTCTTTTATAGCAAAAGTTGGAAAACACAGGAAAGTCTGAGGAGGAGGGCGAATCACCTGCAGATCCCTACCAGGTGCTTACACCTTTGACTTTTTGACATTTTTCCTTTTTTTTTTTTTTTTTTTTTAACCAATAGGTGCAATAGATACAGTTTCTCTCCGGCTTAGGGGAAAAAAAATCTCAATTTACAAGATTAGCATTTCCCAACTTCATTGTAAACCGTATGATTTTGGCTGCGTAGTGTTCCAGTGAAGTGGCTGTATCCTAGTTTACCCAACAGTTTGGGGCATAGTTTGCTATTTCTGGTTTTCCCTGATGATAAATAATGTTGTGAAGAAGATCTTATAAGTGCATTGTTTTGGGTTGTTTCCCAGACTTTGTCATCTAGAAGGAATCTTAGCGATCACCCAGACCACTTCTCCAGCTTTAGTGCGTGTCAGCGTCACCTGGAGGGCACGTTAAAACACCGCTGTCTGGGCCTCACCCCCGGAGAGTCTGATTCAGTGGGTGAGGGTGGTGCCCGAGAGTCTGCGTTCTAACAAGCTCGCACATGGTGCTGGTGCTGCCGGTTCGCGGACCACATTGTGAGTGCCATCAACCAGCCTCTCCTGTGTGGTGAGGGAAGTTGAGGCTAAGGAGATGGGAGAGTGAGTGTTGGTGGTTCCCACACCCTTTGCTGCCCCTGCTGCCGGGGAACCTGGGAGAAGGCAGCGTGTGTCAACACGAGGGGATCTCCTCCATCAAAGTGTTTCAGCTACTCAGGGCAGGCCAATGCCTGGGTGCAGACGTGTGCTTAGTGTTGGGATGCAGGTGGGGCCCGGGTAAGAACTAGTTTGGGAAAGAAACTGGCAGAGACTATGGTCTTAAATGAAAGTTGAGTGACAGCCTTTCTAGGATGTGAGGGGTTAAACAGGCGGCTGGCACAGCCTCCCCAGAGCCAAAGGGGGAACTCAGGAGTAAGTCGGGACTGCCTGATTAATTCAATTAAAACTGCTTTATAAGCTCCGCCAGTGTCAGTAAATTGTTAAAGTCTATTAAAAAATCAGTGGAACGTGATGAGGGTTTGGGGCCGCTGCATCACCTTCTTAGAGTTCTTCCCTCGTCTTCCTCGCCCGTCATGGGTGATGACGCCCTGTCTGGTACCCCTCCAGACCTACTGTGTTTGCTGAGGCAGGTCCCACTCCACCTTGGGCCTCGGTTTCCCTGTCTGCACAGTTCAGTGATGGACTGGCTCTTGAACACCCCTTCAGTGCCGGAGTAATTAGAATTTTCCAGTTCCTTCTGATCAGAGGCAGCCGTTACTCCAGGTGCATTACCCTTTTTCCGCCTTTCTTCACATCAAGTTCATCTGGGCAGTTTCTGGGGGTGGCTGTGAGGACAGGTGACCCAACGGAGAGGTGTGAGCTCTGGAGGGAGGAGTGAGCAGAGGGGGTTTCACCTAACCCCTAACCCCCAGCTCCTGTGCCAGGGTCAGGGGCTGCTCACAGGTTCTCTTCCAGCACCCCCTCCCCAAGCTGGAAGTGGTATCGCCCGCTTTTACAGGTGAAGATACTGAGGCTCTGAGGAATCGAAGTGACTTATCCACGAATAACTGGTGGAGCTGAGACTTGAATTCAGGGCTGCCATGCCCCAGTGCCTGTGGCTGACTGCTTGCTTCTGCAGACATATTTAAAATAAAGTTGCATCCTCTGGCCACACCCTACGACGTGCAACATTGCAGTCAGGGGAAAGAAAACACCAGAAATGTTCTTTTTCTCTGGCAAGTATCCAGACGTGAGGAATTGAGAAGAGGAAGTGATAGCCCTGTCTCTGGAGGTATGTAAGCAGTGGTTGGCTGTTGGCTCAGATAGGCGTCGTAGAGTCAAGGTCCTGCAACTCTGGGCCGGGCTACTGGTTTATACTTTTTTCAGCAGTTCGTGCTAAGAGCAGGCTGGGGATTCAGCAGGAATTGCTCCCTGGTGCTTGGGCACTGGGGTTACTGTCTTGTCTTCCGTTAGGATCAGCCACACCAGTAGGCTAGGCAGTGCTGATCCTGAGAGTGACTGTGGTTCTGGGTTCCAGGGCAGGCTCCATCTTTAATTAACCAGCTGCAGCTCTTAGGCAGGCCCCTTCCTCTCCTAATCCTAGAAGTTTGGGTTTGTTCCCCTCATCTCTGAAAGGTGGCTCCAGCCCCATGGATGGTCCATAGCGAGACGGGGGAAAGGAGGAGGATGAGTTTAGGTTCAGATAAACCTGTGAATGGAGCAGACTTGATCTTAGAGATTCATAGCAGCTCTTGAACCTTTAAAGACTCTGGAAAGTCGTGCAGTGAAGAAAGGAGATTGATTTTGTTTACCCAGCGTGGCTGCTCTTTCCCTCTCCAAGCACACCTTTTGTTATAAATAACCTGAGAACTCAGGTGAATAGACATGAAAGCTTAACTTTTACCCTAGAGAGAGTGGCTGTTTAAGGTAATTCTTTTTGTCGTGGAAACACCCTTTCTGTAACTTGGATAAGCCAGCCCTTAGCAAGGTGGTGTCTTAAGTCCCCAGGTTGGGTTTTCTTAAACTAAGGTTCGTGTTAGTTCTAGGATCCCTGGGGCCTGCCAAGTTCCAGGAGCTTCGCTTGTTCCCAGGAGCCTTCAGGTAACCAGGGCCTGGAATATACATGGGGTTCCCTTTGTGAGCATTTAGCTGTAGAATTTGATATTGCAGGGAAACCCAACTCCCCACTTCACACCGCAAGGCAGAGGAACCCTTTGGTGGGGCTTGGAAGTTGCCTAATGTGTACTATAAGAACCCAGTGATTTGGAGCTGCCAGTTTAAGAGTTTGTGAGCTGCAGCTGACCTTTCCAGAAGAAGGTCTGTGAAGGAAAATGCTAGTGTAAACAAGATCTTAGGGGAAGAACTGTAAGGTGTGTAAGGAATCAGTCTATTTTTAAGCTTTTTGAAAGCTCCCGTTGGAACATAAACACTATGCTAATTATAAAAACGCCTTTTCTGTTCAAAACTGGTGTAAACAAGATGGAGGCTGGGAGGAGGAGGGGAGGAGTGTTTGAGCAGAGGTTAAGCCACAGATGAAACACTGGCCACACTAGTTGATTTAGTTGCTCATCTTAAAAAACGCAGATTTCCGACTTGTTTTGACGAGCTGGATGCCCAGGCAGTGGTGGACATGCGCTCCTACCGGCCAGCAGGTCAGCAGGAATGGGTGGGAGCGGCCTCCTTACCATCCCAGCTCTGGACCCCAGCCTGGTTTCCTTGTGGGAGTTCCCTGCACCGCCCCTGACCCCTTGAAGTTTACACCCCTGCTTTTCTAACAATTTCCCCCAGTATTTTAAGAGCACAGTTAGCATATAATTGCTCATTTCCTCTCCATTAACCATAGAGGAAGTCCTCTGCCTTGTTCAGCAAAACTTTCAAAGATAAATAGTTTCAAGAACAGCCAGCCTTTTTTCTTAATTGAGCAGCTACTATGCCTCAGGCTCTGTGCAAGGTGCTGAAATTTGGTGTTGAGAAAAACCTCCCTTCCTCTCCAGAGGCTGCTGGCCATGGCAGAATGCCTTGGGGGATGGTGTGCAGCCACCAGCTAGGTGTCATTCAGAGCTCTGCCCTGCGTGTCCTGAATTGGGACAAAGGATTCTGAAATGGTGGACGAGGTCCTTGCCCTTGATCTGCCTTTGTCAGAGAGATGAGATGAAGGGTGAGGTGAACTCCTGAGAAGTCAGTCTGTGTGCCCCTTTGGGCTTTGGGGATGCTGAGATGTGTGTGTCGGGGGTGGAGGGTGAAGGGCCTGGTGGGGGCATGGTGGGGGCATGGTGGGGGGGCGGTCAGGGACACCTGCTGGAGGAGGTGTGTGACCTTGTGGTGTGGTTAGCTCTGAGATAGAGAGAAGGGAAAGGAAAGACCATTCCAGACTCTAATGAAGAGATAGAAAGATTATAATTAGCAGAGGCTTTATCTGCAAATGGTATTTGAAATGCTTAAAAATATCTTTTGAGGGAGGCTGAAAATAGCAGGTGGTCTACTTGAACAGCGAGAGCTGGGAGAGTGGTATGGGGTGTAGGGGGCGGAGGTAGGGGAAGAGCAAGAGTGAGGTGGATGGTTGGATGGACAGATGGACAGATACATACCAAGTGTCCTGGTGGAGGACCCTAAAAACCAGCTGAAGAATTTTGCTGGAAGGAAACGTATAACCAGGCCTTAAGGCCCATGAGGGCACAGTCCGTGTCTGTCTTATGCATGACTGTGTCCTCAGTTCCCATAGTAAATGCTTACTAAATATTTGTTGAGTGAGTGAACGAAGGTACTTAGTCGGCATTTATCACGTTTATCTTTATGGCAACCCTGTGAGGAGGTATTATCCCCTTGAGCCAACGAAGGTGGACCATTCTTAGGGGTGTATGTGCGCGCGCGAGCGCGCGTGTGTGTGTGTGTGTGTGTGTGTGTGTGTTATAGTATTGGGGGGAAGCACGGGACACCAGAAGGCTTTTGTTGTTGCAGCAGCGTGAAATATTGATCAATTTGATTCCATTGTATGACCCAGGGACAATTTTACTAGCAGAAAATATGACCGTGTTATATGACTGCAATAAAAAATCACAGCCATGAGCCAGGCTCAGAAAACGAAGTCAGCTGACAGTGTAGGCAGGGCTCGTGGATTCCACGTCTTTCTGCGAGCGCTGGTTTGCCATTTGTTCCTTCGTGGTGCCAACAGTGAGCTCCGTGGCAGATCGCAGGTAACAGGTCCCAGCAGAAAATTTCCAGAAGAACAAGCTGAACACTGAATTTAGTTTGCAATTCTCTAACAGTATATTTTACCTTTAGAAATAAATTACGCTTCCTTTTTATCCCCCTCCCTTGCTTTTCCAAGAATGTAAACTTTGTGAGGGCAGGGCTTAAAAGGTTTGTTTTTTACTTTTCATTTTGAAAGCATTTCAGATGTAAAATTTTGCAAAAATAATGCAAAGAGTTTCCATGCATCCTTCACTCCCCAGCTTCCTCCTCCTATAACCATAGTCTAATGTTCCAGCTATATTATGAAATTCGTATTAGTACAGGAAATGAATAGTAATGCAATTCCATGGACTAATCTACAAACCTTATTCAAATTTCACTAATGGTCCCATTAATGGTCCAGGATCCAATCCAAGATCCCCCGTTGCGTCTAGTTTTCATGTCCCCTTCGTTTTCGCCAGTCTGGGACAGACCCTTGGCCTTTCTTTGAATTCTATGCCTTGTCCCCTTTAAAGAGCCCTGGCTAGTTATTTTGTAGACTGCCCCTCGTAGGTTTGCAGGGTGTTTGCTGGATCAGCTGGTTTGGGTTATGTATTTCTGGCAGTCGTACCCCCCAGAAGTCACGGTTTCCCTCCTCAGTGCTTCACAGCAGGAGGTACAGGATGTTGGTACGATTTACCGCTGGTGATGAGAACTTTGAACACGTGGCTAAGGTGACGTCTGCTTGGTTTCTCCTTTGTAAAGTTACTCTCTTACCCTCTGTATGAATGAGTATTTTTGTGGGGAGGTACTTTGCAATTATGCAACTATCTTGTTTCTCATCATACTTTTGGTCCACAAATTTCAGCAACCTTTAATGATTCTTGCCTGCAACAGTTACTGTTGTGGTGTTTGCCAAATAGTGATTTCCTATTTCTGTCATTCCTTCTACACTTATTAGTTGGAAATCTACTGTAGAAAGAGCTCTCGTTTCTCTCTCATTTATTCATTCATTCACTTATTTATTTACACCGATTGAGACTCCTGGCTGTTTATTTTATGGGCTATAATCCATTACTGTCATTATTCTGTCACTCAGATCGTTCCACATTTGGCCAGTGGCAGCCCCTTCGTGGAGGCTCCTATGTCCTTTTGACAAGTGCCCATTAGTCTTTGAGAGCTCCCTTACCCTCCACGAGATATTCTGGGCTCATCTTGCGTTGTCCCTGTCCCTAACCCTGGAAACAACCGTTACTCTATGAAGAAGGGCCAGGGTTTTTGTCTGTATCCCTCATTTTGCTGTTTTCCTAGTGCTCAATCTCTGGCACATAGTAGGAACACGTCAAGTAGTTTTAGGTGAAAAACGAATGGATGAGTACATGAATCCTGGAAAGAGAGATTCCAGGGTAAAGAAACTACAATTCATACTTTTACTCACCTCCTTCTGGTGAGTTGAATTAGTGAATTGGAAAAGGAGGGGCCTTTTTCCTGTTTCCTCTCCTCGTGTGCCTTAGGAGCTTTGACAGTCCCGTTTTGTCCCTGTCAGCCTGTTCTCAGTGCTGCACAGTCTGAAAAGGAGCCCAGGGCATCCCCGATCTTGTCGAGCAGAAAGAGCCAAAGGCGTGGAAAGCAGCCAAGGGGAGCAGGCTGGCTGGAGAGCTAGCTGGGGCTGGCAGAGCCCGGCCCCGCTCACTGCTAATGACTTGGTTGGACACCAGCCGTGGTGGGCAAGATGGTCTAGCGGTTGATGGCAGAGGTCCTGGGACCCCCACTGGTGTGTCTGTAGCTGGGGGCTGCCGAGAGCTACTTCTCGTCTCTGGAGATGCACAGGCCTTGCTTGAATATTTTATGAGTTTTTCTTTATAAAAGATTAAAACTCAGTCACTTTGGCTTTGGAAAAGCTTGTGATAATCAGATTTTTATTTATGAGTTGGCTTCTGTGTGTGTGCGCCCCTGAAGAGGAAAACTGGCTGCCAGGTTTTCTTGCCGACCATTCTGGCAGACTTCTATGCTGGAAGCAAACTTGGCAAGTGGTAGCCTTTTCAGAGTCAAGAGGGGCCCTGCTGGCTCCTGGGTTGCTGTTGCTAGTGTCCTCTGAGAATGACTCCAGCCCGTTCATAGGGCAGAACCTTCTCTGATACAGTTTTGATTCAGTGGATCAGGTTTGCAGAGCACCTTGACATCTTTGTTCTCGCTAATTCTGCATGGTGGTCCTGGGGGTCGGGGTTGGCAAGGATGGTTTTCCTAGTTTGCAGACAGAGAAACTGAGGCCTGGGGAAAGGGAAGTGACTGCCTGTCCATACTGCTAAGGGGTCTGGAAATCATGAAAAAAATTTAAAATGGCACAGTACCTGGATGGAGCTGCAGGGAATACCCAAACACCAACTGCCTATACCTCAGCACTCTCCTGGGTTGGGATAAGGTGACAGGTTTTTGTGGCTGAGGGAGACAAGGGAGGAGCAGGAGGAAGAGTTGCACTTGCTTGGAACAGGTCCCCCGGGAGGGAGAGGGCAGTGTGAGCTTGCCTTGAAGCTGTATTTCTCACTTATATTATATGATACCTACTGGGGCAGGGACATGGAGAGATCCCAGCAGGTGTTGGAAAACCACCTGTCAAGGTCAGCAGGCCTTCTGCCGTCTCTGGTTAGAGATGCTGGCAGCCTACTGGCTCAGCCTAGGGATGTAGCCATCAGCCGAGCCAAACATTTGCCCAGCCTGGTATGCCCCCAGCTTAGCACTCAGCGTATTTACCCTGAACTTCCCGCCCTGCTTCCCGGGTATGGGCGGCCCCGAGTAGGGAGGGGTCTCTCCCTAGCATTTTTTTCAGTCATTTATCCATCCATCTATCTGAAAAGTACTTGAGTGCCTTCAGCATTATGCTAGGCAGGCACTGTATTCTAGGCACTGGGGTGAACTGAACAGCAGGACCCCTGCCCTGTGGGGTTCACCGATAAACAAACAGGCAGTTATCCAGGATGTCGGATGAGTGCTCTGCTCTCACAGTGGAAATCCGGGGTTTGGAGACAGCACCCCTTGTCCATGCATTATACGTATTTCATCCTCAGGACAGCTTTGAAGTGGGTGTTGTCATCATCTCCATGTTACTGGTAAGGAAACTGAGGCTCAGAAGTTACTCTGCCAACGGGTAGCAGAGGCAGGTTGGAGCCCATGTGCCTGGCTCCCCAGTGAAGGAGGGCACTGGCCAGGGTTTAACAGTCAGTCCATGGATAAAGCCTTCCCATCACCCCTGACTTATTGTGAATGAAGTGAGGATCTGAGGGCCTGTGGCCAGAGTTCTGTCCCATCTGGGCCAGGTAGGGGCTTGATGCCAGATTGGAGTTGGGAAGTAGGTGGAGCCCTGGGCTGGGATTGGGGCCTCTGCAGCTCCTGGGTTCCCTCCTGTTAGTGTGGAGCTCCTTGGAAGCTAGGAGGCCTTTCAGCTGTGGTGTGTGTATGTGTGTGTGTTGGGGTTGGTGCAGCCCATCTGGAGGACAGTTCTCTACAGTGCTAGAAGGTACTATAAGAAGAGAGAAGTAGATCTTGATTTTTTCACTTATTTTCAGAGTTTCCATTTACCTGTAAAATGGGGATAAGAGCTCACATCACAGGGTGGTCCTGAGGGTTAAGTGCAGTACTGGATCCGAAGCGCTCAGCACAGTACCTGGCACTGGAGCCCAGCTACGATGTGACAGTTTGTAGTAGTGTTAATAGGATGTAGCGGTGGGGTTCTGTCTGCCGTGGGGCTCGCTGTAGTTTTGCTTAGCTGTGTTTGCATTTCACCTGGCTGAGGACGTGAGCACTACCTGGGTAGCCCATGTCATAGGCAGAAGTCAGTTGTGTGATTATTAGCAGTTGTGTGATGGGCTTCCATTGCTAGCGTGCAAACTCCACTGGGGCAGGGCCAGTTGGTGGTCCCTGGCTCAGAACCTGGCACAGATCAGGCACTCAGTTCTTTTGCTGTTTTAAAAGTCACTTGAACATAAAGCATCTCTTACTGTGAAGCTTTAGTATCCGTCAAGCTGAGGTTGGAATCCTGAGTCCTGTTTCTTCCACTTAATAGCTGTGTGACTCGAGGTAAATTATTTCACCTTTCTGGTCTGTTTCCTCATCTCTCAAATCAGGTCAGTGTTATGCACCTAAATTCTGCTTTGAGGCCAGAGAATTACTCTGGCATTGTGCCTGCTGGGTTGAGGATGTTCTGTCTCCATCCAGTCAGTCAAAGGTTCCTTCCTGGTTACAGTAGCAGCTGAGGATTCGGTCTGTCTTTCCCAAGTCACAAAACATCCGCATCTGAAGGAGAAACTGCCAGAGGCTGATGCGGTCAGGGGTCACCGAGCTCAGAACTGATGGATTAGGATGTGCTGTGACCTCCTTTGAGGAGAAGAGGAGGAAACAGCACACGGCTGGAAGGAAGCAGGAGCAGCGTCTTCATTCTCCTCGGGGGGAAACAAGACTTTCTGAACTTTACACCAACCTGAAAAGTTCCTGCAAATCAAATCCTTTTTTGGACTCTTCCCTGCATAAAAGATTTCTATGACAGAGCTTTTTTTACAAAGCAAAAAGATGCCTTCTGTAAAGCGAATCATCACTCCTAATGTTTCCCTTGTATAATCCTGACCTCTCTTATGTTGTGTTTTCTTTCTTTTTTTTTTTTCACTTCTATTATTATTTTTATTAACCAAAGTAGTACGTGCTCACTATTGAACAGTTAGGAAGTCCAGATGAGCAAAAAAGGAATAAAAAAATCAAAATTGCCTAAAACCTCCCCAGAACCCAGAGGTAATCACTCTGGGTGTTGATTTTTGATGTGCTGGTATTTTGATGTACGTACTCAGTGGACCTCAGGCATGTGCAGAATGTAAGAGCGCACCCATTTAGGAAGTGTTCACTGAGCTTCTACTCTGTGCACAGTGCTGGGGAGAACCAGGGAGCAAGAAATGAATACAGTTCTTCCAGGAAGCAATTCCTGTAGACAAAAGGAAGGGAAGAAATTGAAGTGGAAATGGGACTGAGTAAAGACCTGAAATTGATAGTGAAATTTGTCACGGGCTCTGAGAGTTTTCACCTCACCTGGGAGTGGTTGGACATGAAATGGGCTGGATGGGCAGAGGGAAGATAAGTTAGCAGCTTCCAGGAGAGCCGACACATACCGACTGCCCAAAAATGAGGTGGTGGGTGGTCTCTGTGTGCTGGGGGACAAGGGCAGGATTTGAGAAGGGTTTTTTTTTTTTTTTTTAAATGTGGCTGTTTAGTTGTTCCAGTACCATTTATTGAAAGACTGTCCTTTTTCCATTGAATTGCCCTTTTCAGAGATCAGTTGACTGTATTTGCTGGTCTGTTTCCGAGCTCTCTATTCTGTTCCATTGATCTGTTCGTCTGTTCTTTTGCCAACACCACACACTTGATTGTCGTAGTTAGTAAATCTCAAAGTCAGGTAGTGTGAGTTTTCTCACTTTGCTCTTCTTCAGTGTTGTGCTGGCTGTTCTGGGTTGTTTGTCTTTCCATATATACTTAACCATCGGTTTGTCAATATCCACAAAATGACATGCTGGGATTTTGATTGAGATTGTGTTGATTCTATAGGTCAATATGGCAAGAATCAATATCTTGACAATACTGAGTTTTCTTTTCATGAATATGGAGTGTCTCTTCATTTATTTAGATTTTCATTAATTTCCTTCACTAGAGTTTTATAGTTTTCATGTATCCTTTACATATTTTGTTAGATTTATACGTAAGTAATTCTCTCTTTTATTGGTGCTAATATAAGTAATTTTTCTTTGAAATTTCAAATTCTATGTACTCATTGTATATATGAAAGAAATTGACATTTTTTGTATTAACTTGGTATCCTGCATCCTTCTTATAATCACTTTTTCCAGTTTTTTATATCAATTTTTTGAGTATTTCCTCCATAGCAGTCATGTTATCTGTGAATAAAGATAGTTTTATTTCTTCCTTCCCCAATGTACATACTTTTTATTTCTTTTTCTTG
Organism: Camelus ferus; assembly: GCF_009834535.1. Lineage (NCBI taxonomy): Eukaryota > Metazoa > Chordata > Mammalia > Artiodactyla > Camelidae > Camelus > Camelus ferus. The sequence goes on from NC_045699.1 coordinate 57,230,755, forward strand.
TCTTACTGCGTTTGCTAGACTTCCAGTATATCCCAGTATGATACTGAATAGATGTGGAGAAGGGGACATCCCAGCCTTGGGGGAAAGGCATCTAATTTCTCACCATTAAGTATGATGTTAGCTATAGGTTTTGGGGTACAGATTCTTCATCAAGTTGAGGCTTTCCACTCTGTTCCTAGTTTTCTGTTTTGTCCTGGTTAGCTTGGCTAGAGGTTTATCAATTTTATTGATCTTTTCAAACGACCAGTCTGGTTTCATTAATTTTCTCTATTGATTTACAGTTTGAAATTTCATTGATTTCTGCTCTTTTATTATTTCCTTTCTTATGATTGCTTTAAATTTATGTTGTTCTGCTTTCTCTAGTTTCCTAAGGTGGATGCATAGATTATTGCTTTTAGATCTTTTTTCTGATATATGCAGTCAGTTCTATCAATTTCCCTCTAAGTACTGCATTCACCGCTTTCCACAAATTTTGATAATTGTATTTTCATTTAGTTCAAAATATTTTAAAATTTCTCTTGAGACTTCTGCTTTGACCCATGTGTTATTTAGAAGTCTGTTATTTAATCTCTAAATATTTAAGTTTTCCAGCAATATTTCCAGCAAATATTTTGAAATTCAACCACAATTTTGTTATTTATTTCTAGTTAAACCCACTATGGTCTGAGCATATTTTGTATGGTTTCTGTTTTTTCAAACTTGTGAAGGTGTGCCTTATAGCCTAGAATGTGATCCGTCTTGGTGAATGTTTTATGTGAGCTTGAGAAGAATGTGTATTTTGCTGTTGTTGGATGAAGTACTCTATAAATGTCAGTTAGATCCAGTTGATTGATGATGCTGTTCAGTTTAACTATATCCTTACTGATTTTTTGCTTCACTTTTCAGTTCTATCAGTTTTTGTCTCATGTATTTTGATGCTGTGTTATTAGGTACATACACATTAAAGATGATTATGAGTTCTTAGAGAATTGACCCTTTGTCATTACGTAATGCCCCTCTTTATTCCTGACAGTTTTTTTATGCTCTCATTTCTGCTTTGTCTGAAATTAATAAAGCTACTCTAGATTTCTTTTAATTAGTATTAGCATGGCATATCTTTCTCTGTATGTTTACTTTTCATCCAAATATATCTATGTCTTTATATTTAAAATGGATTTTGGGGTACATAACATATAGTTGGATCTTCAGTTTTTTTTTTTTTTTATATCACTATGATAGTCTTTGTCTTTTAATTGATATATTTAGACTATTCACATTTGCCATTTCACAGTACCATATTTGGAACTGTTTTCTATTTGTTGTTCTTGCTCTTTCTTTTTCTGTCTCCCACTTTTTTCTGCCTTCTCTGGTTTGAATTAAGCATTTTATATGGTTCCATTTTCTCCCCTCTCATAGCATCTCAATTCTTTAAAATAATTTTTTTTTTAGTGATTGCCCTAGACTTTGCAGTATATGTTTCAGTATACATGTACAATTAATCTAAGTCCATTTTCAGATACCACTACAGTGCTTCACAGGTAGTGCAGGGACCTTAAAGCCAAGTATTCCCAATTGTTTCCTCTCATCCCTTATAAAACTGCTGTCACTCATTTCGTTTATCATAAACTCTAATCATCCAGTATATTGTTCTTATTATTTTGAACAAAATGTTATCTACTAGGTAGCTTAAGAATAAGGAAAATAAGAGATTTTATTTTACTTTCATTTATTCCTTCTCCAACACTATTTTTTTCTCTATGTATGTTGAGTTTCTGACCTGTTACTTTCCTTCTCTCTCAAGAACTTTTAATATTTCTTGCAGGGGTCTACTAGTGACAGATTTCCTTAAATTTTGTCTGTATCTCTCCTTCATTTTTAAAGGAGAATGTGACTGGATACAGATTTCTAAGTTGGTGTCTTTTTTCCTTTCAACATTTTAAATATTTCACTCCACTGTCTTGTTTGCGTGTTTTTTGGAGAGAACTTCGGTGTGATTCCTACCCTTGTTACTCTATATGTAACCTTCTATTTCCCCTTCTCTTCTGGCTTCTTTCAAGATTTCCTCTTTGTCTTTGATTTTTATGCAGTTTGAATATGATGTGCCTAGGTGTAGATTTTTTGTTATTTATTTTGCTTGGTGCTCTTTGAGCTTCCTGGTTATGTGGTTTGGTGTGCGTCATTAATTTTGGAAAATTCTTAGCTATTATTATTTCAAATATTTCTTCTGTTCCTTTTTTCTTTCTTCTCCTGATAGTCTCATTACATGTATTTTACCCCTTTTGTATTTGTCCTGCAGTTCTTGGATATTCAGTTCTGCTTTTTTACATCCTTTTGCTTTGTCAATATGGGAAGTTTCTATTTCTAGCATTTTCTTTTGATTCTTTGTCAGAGTTTCCATCTCTCTGCTCACATTACCACCTATTCTTCCACGTTGTCCACCTTTTCCATGAGAGCCCTTAGCATAGTAATCATAGTTATTTTAAATTCCTGGCTTGATAATTCTAAAATCTGTGTCATCTCTGTGTCTGGTTATGATACCTGCTGTGTCTCTTTAGACTTATTTTGTGCCTTTTACCATGCCTTGTAATTTTTGGTTGAAAGCCAGACATGATGTAGCTGGTAAAAGGAACTGAGATAATCAGCATTTTAGTTTGAGATTTTATGTTTATCTGGCTAAGAGTTAGGCTGTGTGAATAGTTTGCTGTAACTGTAGTTGTCAGAGGCTTAAATTTCCTCTGGTGTCCTTGTTTTTATCTTCCCTATAGTTTTGGGGGTTCCTTTCAGACTCCTTAAATAGAGTCTGAACCTTGCAGATCTTTCCGCTGTAATCCTCTATTAATCATTTAGGAGCCCTAGTGACGTGGTGGTAAGGTGTTGCAGGGAGGAGAAGCATTTTAGAATCCTGTGATTAGTTCTCAGTCTTTTAGCGGACCTGGGTCCCTAGGCTGTGACCTTAACAAGTGCCTCTCTTATTTTTCTTTTCCTTTTCAGGTCAGAGAGGAAGGCCAGAGGGAACTGGAGTTGGGTGTTTCCCTTCTCCCATGTCAGGTAGTCCCTTGTAAAACTCACTTTGGTTAGACTCCATAAATATTTTCCCTTGAGAGTAGGCCTGTGTCGAATAGGCCAGAATGTTCTGGATGTATTTCAAAATTGTTACTTTTTCTCTTCCCCTGCTGGAGCCAAGAGGAGAGTTTTCTTCCATCTTAGAACCCTGAGAAGCTGGTAAGGCTCCTGGAGGAAAAACTCAGAAAGAATTTGGCCCCCAGCAGTTTTTCTCTCCCAAGCTCATCTACACTCAGTCTCCAGTTACCCCAACTGTTCCTACCAGCTGCTGGCTCCAGGGGGCAGCTTCAGGTCATCATAAGCCGTGATTCTCTTTATTTGTCTGTCTCCAGTTTTCAGGGCCCTGCGACCTTAGGTTCCTGAAGGATCTAAGACAAATTATTGATTTTCAGTTTGTCCAGCTTTTTTCTTGTTTAAGTGCTTTACAGGCTGAAGTAGAGACCAGAAGTTTGTAGCCTCTCATTCTTTTATCTCTTTGTATTTCAGTTTGGGTAGTTTCTGTTGACCTACCTTCTAAGTCAGTGATTCTTTCCTCAACTGTGTCCAGTCTGCTGAGGAGCCCATCAAAGCCATTCATTATTTTTGTTGCTGTGTATTTGGTTTCTAGCATTTTTTTCTTAGAGTTTCAGTCTCTGTGCTTATGTCATCTGTCTGATTTTTCTGTTAGAGCCCATAACACATTAATCATGGTTATTTTTAATTATATTCCATATTAATCACAGTTATTTTAAAATAATATTCCAAAATCTGTGTCCTGTCTGAGTCTGGTGCTAATGCTTAACTGATGCTTACTTGTCTCTCCAGATTGCTTTTTTTTTTTTTTTTTGCCTTTTAGCATACCTTGTGATTTTTCTGTTAAAAGCCGCTCATGATGTATTTAGTAATAGGAACTCGGGTTGTGAGGTCTTTAGTGTGAAGCTTTGTTTCTGTGGCTGTGCGATGTTGTGGGGCCACAGTTAATGTTGGCTGTAGCGTAGGTGTCAGAGGTTTCAGTTTCCTCCTTGTTTGTTCCCCCTTCCCTTCTTCCTGTTGTCTTTGGTTTCCCAAAGAACTCCTTCTTAAAAGACTCTCGCAGCTCTCAGTTGTAATCCACTGCTGTCAAACTGTAGTCTTTTTGATGTGGTGGTGTAAGATGTCAGGGCGAGGAAGTGGTCTATACTCTTATGATTAAATCTCCGGCTTTCTTAGTGGGCCCGATTCCCTGGAAGCATTTCCGGAAGCACTTCTGAGCCTTCTTTTTTTCTCCTCATATGTGAGACAGGAAGGCTCAAGGGGCAGGCGTGGTCCAACTGCCCTTCCCCCAGGTCCAAGAAGTCTATGAGAAGTTCCTTCTCTTGAGGAAAGGCTTTTGTTATGGAAAACAAAGTGTTCTGTGCTGTTTCAAAATGGACCCTCCCTCCACCACCACCCAAAGCATAAACCTGTTCAGGTTCCCACAGAGTTGGTGGCTCCCCTAAGGCTGGGTCCCTGGGAGTCCCAAGCCAATGGACACTCAGTCACCAGCAATTTGACAATTATGATATAAATGTTTCTACCAGTTACTGGCTCCAGCTTCTGCTGCTGTTCCCAGTAAGCTGTCCTTTGCGCACATGCCTGTCTCTCCAGTTGTCAGAGTGATGATTTGCTCTGTGACCTTAATACTCCATCACAGAAAAGTTCTTCATTTTCATGTTGTTCAGCATTTTTCTTGTTGTAAGGACGGGAGTGATGACTTCCGTTCTCTTTCCATGTGGAACCTGAAACCGGAAGTCACCATCTGCTGGGTTCTCTTATTTCGTGATTGTGCCGGAGGGCTTGGTGCCCATACATTTGCTGGGAGATGGGGGCACAGCCAGGCCTGGGCATGTCATAATGGCAGCTACCTTCCCCCTTCCTTGTGGCCCAGCCTGGCCTGGCTAGACAGATCACAGTCAGTGGTTCAGCTAGTGCTTCTGCCTCTCATTTGGGGGACAGGTGATGAGTGAACCAAAGTAGGCTGAGAGTCCTGCATTCAGGTCTGGGCTGTGCTCTCTGGGCCTCAGTGTTTCCACCTGTGCAGTGGGGAGGGGCAAAGCCCTTACAGCACAGGGTGCTCTTGTGAGAATAACACTGCCTTCACTTGACACGTCACCAGAGATGAGGGCATAATTTTGTAATGAGTTTGTATTTTATGGAAGTATTTCCAGATGCCAGCTTTGCCTTTGGTGTTACTGTTAAATAATAAAAAGGTTTCCTAATAGGAAGAGTGGGAATGCTAGTCACATGTGGGCAAATGAATAACCAGCAACTTGGAGCGTGTTTATCTTGGACTTTTCTTTGCATGATAACTGTGTTTTTTAAAAAAGCGTTTCCTCCGATAACAGGACTGACTGTCTTGTGGGGCTTCCATGCCTTGTGAGAGGAATAGGGTGTTTCCAGGGTGCGATAAACCAGTGGCTTTCATTCATTCCTCCTCATTTGCACAGGAGACTCAGTGTTATACATTCTCTGTGGGTTGTGAGGCCAAAACTTGGGGAAAATTGCTTTGCTTTCGGAAAACTGAAATTTGGGGAAGAAGAAACGGAAATACATGTTCAGGTTAACTTTTGTTCATTTTCTTAGATAGGATGTCGCTTAAGTCATTTGGGGGTGGAAAGAGCTTTGCACATGTTCTGTTTGCTCGTAAAAGGTATATGCATTTAAAACTGCAGTTAGTTTAAATGATGGTCCCAATTCTACTCCTTTTAAAACTTTAAAAATTTTAGACATGAACCTCATGAAAGTGAACTTCATAGGTTCAAGATTCTCCTATTTAAAAAAACAAGAAATCTGTTCAAAAGAATCAGGTTGGTCCTTGAATGGACAGGAAATTATAGCCATTTTAGCAAAACAAATCCAGAGGTGTAATGTTCATCCTGTATCCCAGCACCTGGCATGGTACCTGCAAAGAGGAAGTGCTCATTAACGTTTGTTGAGTGAATTAGTGAGTGCAGTCACCTGCCTACATTTCTGTCCATCAGAGCTGGACAAGAAGATGTGCACAAGCAGAGAAGTTTGTTTCCTTGCCTTGCGTGCTCAGATCTCTCATCTTTCTCACCTTTGGGCCACAGAGGTAGCTGCCACTGCCTTGGGTGTTGATACTGAACTTCCCTGGGCTGAGGACAGATGATGACCCGACAGAATCAGTTTCATATACAGTTACTTCCCTTGTTTGACTTTAGCCTTGTTGAGGGGTAGGGAAGGGAAGCAAAGGCCAAAGAAGCACAGACACATATTGGACATTGAAATGTGTGCTCATCATTGCCTCCAAATCAGTATCTGGGGTGGGGGGTATGGAATTTTGCCTTCTTAGGATAAAGCTGAACAAAAATTATTGGATTTAGAAAGAATAGGGAAGGTTGTGGAGTTGGGAACATGACTCTGGCTCTGTTTTTATGCAGTAGGGCAGAGAGATGCTGAGAGATGCAGTGAGCAGAGGTGGACTTGAGTTATTCCCTGATTGGCATAGGAGCCCCTTTCAGTCATTAATTCAACAAATAGTCTCAGAGCACCTGCTGTGTGCTCAGCACAGATGAACAAGATGGTCCCTGCCTTCGGGGACCACACAAAAAAGTTGGGTGGGAAGATGGGCAGTTTGAGAGCACAAATGAGAGGCACCTTCCCCGAGCTTAGGGTGTCAATGAAGGCTTCCTGGGTGAAGGGGTATTGAAGATTGAGTAGGAAATTTCAGATGAATAGGAAAGCAGCCTTTGAGGCAACAGGAACAGCATGTGCTAAGGCTCAGAGGCAAATGAGCAGATGGCACATTCAAAGATCTGAAGGTGTAATTGGTACCATGGGGTTGTTCAGAGCCCAGAAGGGCAGGTTGTAAGATGCCTTTTGTGCCTGGCAGAGGGGCTGGGATTTTATCCTGAAAGTGGTGAGGTGTCAGGGAGGGTTTGGGCTCAGGAGTGACCTGATCAGGCTCAGGTTTTAGATCTGTGCTGACTGGTGCAGTAGCCACTCGCTGCATGTGGTTGTTGAGCCCCTGAAATGGGGCTGGTCCAAACTGAGATCCTGTTTCTGAAGACTTACTATGAAAGAGTAAAACATAGCTCATGGATAATTCTTTCAACATTGAAGTCATCTTGAAATGACATTTAGGATATATTGGGTTAAGTTTAAAAAATATATTACTAGAAGTAATTTTGCTGTTTCTTTTAAAAATGTGGCCACTAGAAGATTTAAAATTACATGTGAGGTTGACATTATGTGTTTATTGGACAGTGCTGTTCTCTGTTCTCTAGGCTGATGGGTGGCTATTTAGTGTAATGATTGATTCGTTTGTTTGTGAATTCATTTACTCAGCAAGTTTATATCTATAGATTGCCTCTTGTGGGCTAGGAATTGTTGTGGGCATTGGGAATACAGCAGTGGACAAGGCAAGGCCCCTGCCCTCACAGAGACTGAACAACTAAATAAGAAGTAGAATTCAGATAACTTTAAGTCACATGAAGATAAGTGAAACACAGTTGGGATATACTGGTAACTAACATACAGGGAATGAGGTCTAGGGCTGTTTGAAATTGGGAGTCAGGAAAGGCAACTGATAAACAGGCTTGAGTGGAATGAGAAAACAAACCTTGTGATTGATGGGGAAGAGCATTCTAGGTGGAGGGAACAGTGAGTGCAAAGGCCCTGGGGTAGGAACGAGCTTCGTGTGTTGGAGAAACAGTAAAAAGCTACTGTGGCTAGTTAGAGAAAGTGAAGGACACTGTGAGATGATGCAACCAGATAGGCAGGGTCAGCCAGATCCTGAAGGGCCTTACAGGCCACCATGAAGGGGGTGGAAGATTTTAGAAGGTTTTGGGCTGGGGTGTTGACAGGATCTGATTTAATTTTAAAAGGATCCCCCAGGCTGTTGGGAGGAGGAAGCATGGAGTTGAGAAGACTGGTTGGGAAACTTAGAGGTAGCCTACATGAGAGGAGATGCTGCTTGGGAGTGCATGGAGAGATGCTGAGGAGGGATCAGAGATGGAGTGAATCACCATGTCACAGCCAGCCGTGCTTAGCACTGGGATGAGTGTGGAGTGTGAGAGAAAGCAGAATGAATCAAGGCTGACTCCAGCCTAGGGGTTTGCTGGACCACTGTGTGCTTGGTTACCAAAGCACCACTGCCAGCTGGGGTGAGACTCAGGGAGGAGCAGGTCCTGATGGGGTGGGATGGGAACCTGTAGACCTGGGAAGTTTCAGATGCCTCTGAAAGACGTAAGCGGTTGGATATAAGAGTCTGGAGCTCAGGTGAGCAGTGGTCAGAGCTGAATGTTAAATCGGTAAGTCATCAGCATGGAGATGGCATTGAGTGTCACCTACAAAGTGAGTGTAGGTAGAGACCCAAAGCTGAGCTTCTGCCTTGGGGAGAGACAGGGGAACCAGCCAAGGGAATGGCCATTGAGGTGGGAGCAATACCTGGAGGTGAGGGGTCCTCAAAGCCAAGAAAAGAATTTCAGGAAGGGAGGAGAGGTCAGCCATGTTAGCCGAGATGAGGATTGAAGATTGTCTACTGTTGGCAACAAGACAATCTGATGACCTTGAGGAGAGGGATTTCAGTGGCGTGCTGGGAGCCAGGCTGGCTAATTAGAGTGGCGTGGATTCCAAAGAATGAGATTGAGGAGGTGGGGTAAGCAGAGACAAGAGTTTTGCTCCAAAGTGGGATAGAGTTAGGTGTAGGGGCTGGGAAGGATCTGGTGCAGAAGGGAAAACCGTTCCAGGAGAGAGGAGGGGAAATTGCCAGAGCAGTGACCTCGGGTTAGGAAGAGGGGATGGGACCTAGCGTCGAGTGAGGCGTTGGCTAGGTTGGCAGGGGTGTGTTTGGGCTAGGGTAACAGGCAGGAAGGGGATGTACAGATGGAGTACAGTACAGATGGAGCAGCCCATTAGATTTGTTGGTGGAATGATGAGTCATTTTCTTCTGATTGCTTTTATTTTCTCAGGGAAAGTTGCCATCCGTGAAGAGAGAGCAGGTTGGTTGAGGTTTGACGAGAAAGGGGAAAGTCTCAAATACTCATTTAGGAGAGTGGATTGAGGAGGGAAAACGTTGTGCTGAATAAAGGCCCACTTTGAGGTTTGTGATCATAAATTTAAAGTGAGACAGTCCGTGTGGTTGTTTGTGTTCCTCCAGAATAGGGGAGGCAAGGAGTTGACTTGGGGTTCTGCCAGGGAGTAAAAGGCTACAGAGAGCTGGAGCGTTGACTGTGTCAGGGCAGGATGATCATGGTGGGCCTGGTCTTAGCTGGAGAAGGATAGCAGTGGGTGAGAGGTCCCACTGGCATGAGGACTGGTGGCAGGAGTCTGGGGACAGGATGCTCGAGGTTGAGACTGTTGATGTGCTGGTGTCATTGGCGAGGATGTTGAATATGTGAGTGGGTTGTTGGGCTGGTGGCGGTGGGGGCTGGGGGTGTGTGTGGAAGCCACCAGAGGAAAGAAAATTAAAGAACTGGCTGGAGTCACTGGAGCTGTTCTGAAGACAGAGTGATGGTAGAGGGAAAGGCAGTGAGCGTCGGCTGAACTCTTCACCACGAGGTACCCATAGATGATGCCACTGGGAGGGCTGGTAGGAGGGGTCGCCGGGACTATGGACTTCAGCATTGCTGCCCTTTTCAGAGGCGGCTGGAGGAGAAAAGCTCCGGAGCTGGCCGAGTAGTGTAGGGGATGCCCACAGATCAAGTCAGGCCACCCCAGGCCCAGCCTTGGTTCTGCACCAGTGTTTGCCGCTGGGCAGGTGACCTCCTTGTCTGAAAAGTGAGGCTAGTAATTGCACCAGCCTCATCCATCGATTGCAAGGATTAAGTGGACAGAATACACAGAGCATGGTTAAGCCAGTGCTTGGTTTATGGTAAGCGCCCAGAGACTGGTAGCTCTTTTCACCAAAGCAGAACCCTCCTTAAATGAGGAAGATTTGTTCCCAGAGAGGCATTTGCAGTTGTGTTCCCGAAAATGGGATTGTTTGAATGAGAACACAGCATCCCAAGGGCACTTTGAAGGGGACACATCCGGTTGGTCACATGCATTCAGGCCTGTTGGGGAAGCATCGTTCTTTGGGCACAGGGTGAAGACAGACAAACTGGATTAAGTTAATTCCCGAGCTGTGTGTGACTCGGGCAGACGCGCGGAGGCAGGAGACCTTGGTTGTGAGGACGCTCTTGGCCTTGGCCTGAGTGTGGAGATGCTGGGGCCGCCAGGGTATCCTGTTTGTAGAGCCCTTTGTGCTGTATAAGCTCATTTGCTACGGCAACTCTGTGAAAGAGCCGTGGCAGGATGAAGAGGAGAATGGGGCTCGGGATCCCTCACAAGCCCAGCCCTCCCCTCGTGCAGGCGTGAGCAGCCTTAGACCCAGGGCCTGATTTTATGAATGGCCATGAGGCCGGTTAGCTGGTCAAGGATGAGGGGATGTGCATACAGGTGGCCTGGCTGGGGCCCCAGTGGCTGGTGTGGGGCTGCAGCCAACCCTACCTGGTAGGAAGCTGCTTTGCGGCCCAGGCCCCAGGATAGGGAGGCTCTCTGTGGCGACTCTGACCTTTCCAGAAGGCCAGTGCTGCGGTGGAAGCAGGTGGACCTTTCCTCCCAGACTAAACGGGTGCCAACTGCAGCAGCTTCACAAAGGTGAGCACCTCGCCAAGGTTAAGTGTGTTCGTTTTAGGAGCTGAAGTGGGAGCTGCCAGCCCAGGGACAGGCTCAGGAGAAGGCTCGGCCAGTGCCTTCTGGCTGGCTTCCCGCAGGATCACACTGGGATGAGAGCTATCCGCAGGGACAGCAGGACCGCCTGCTCTCTGCCTGGCCCTGGGAACACCCGGTGCTATGCCCAGAGCTTGTCTTCATGTTGCTTCACCCCACAGAAGGAGCACTGCCCCAGGACCGGGGTTGGAAACTTGACTTTCAGTCTCCCACTTCCTGGCTGTGTGACCTTTGAACAAGGAATTCTTTCTGGACCTCCGTGTTGCTTCTGAAAGAAGAGGGGGTGTTGGACCTCTCCAAAGCCCCCTTTCTTCCTCCCTTCTCCCCCTACCATAGTCAGTCTTAATTGGTTTCATTCTTGGTTGTGTCCAGTGCTGTGGACTGCAGCTGTTTGAGGATGGAGTCTCTCTTCATCCCCACTGTGTCCCCAGGACCCTGGCGCATGATAGTTGCTCCACAGATGGTTGCCGAATGGATCACACTTAATGCTTACTTGCAGCTCTGAGCACTCCGTCACCTGGAGGCCCAGCTGCTGGAGCAGAAGCAGGCTGGGCCCCTTCTTCATAACATCCCAGGGGAGGGGATGGTTGGCTTGAAACCACAGGCTGGGATTCTTTCTCCTCCTACCAGGGAACCCTCTCATGCAGAACCTGGCACACTGAGTGCTCGATAGGAAAGGCGGGACAGCCTGGTGATCAGGGACCAGGCAGTGGAGGGAGACAGACCTGGGTTCGTATCCCAGCTCTGCCGTTACCTTGAACAACTCTCTTCCAGAGTCTGAGCCTCAGTTATCTCAGCCTGAAAAAAGAAGTAGAAAAAGCTACCTCATGAAGGTGGTGAGGATTAAATCAAATAAGAAAATTCGCGTGCCTACCATGGTGCCAAAAAAAAACAGCTAATTTTTTTTTTTAATGAATAGTAGATATTTGTTGAAAGAGTGAATGGGAATCCTCTAGAACCTTCTAGAATCTGACTACTCCTAGACTTTCTTCAGTTGGCTGCATGGGAATTGCAAAGAACTGGGGGCCTTCTGCCCTGTGCAACTTAGAAGGATGGGGATTGATGCAGAATTTGGATTCTGGGAGGTACCTTGGACACGTGACCACAGGTTCTCTCTGAACCTCATCTGTACTGGGAATAATAGAACCTGTATCATTGGGTTGTTCTAAGGAACAATTGGGATAATACGTGTGTAAAATGTATGAAAATACAATATGCTTAGAACCTGGCATATTGGTAAGTATTTTTTTTGTCATTGTTTTACTTTGTTTTTTTAAAGATGCTTAGAAATATCTCCTTATTCCAATATTTTTTAAAATTCTCCTAGTATTTATTTAGTATTTTTTTTAGTATTTTTCTTTCCCATTTTGCTGTTTAATCCATCTGGCATTTATTTTTATGTATTTTTCCAAGTGTCTCACCCTTATCTATTTCTAAATTTTGTTAGTTTTTGCCACGTCTGATTTTATCCAATAAAACTTTGCAGAAAGAGTTGGGACCCCATTCTCCAGTCTCAAACCCCTCCCTCAGAGGTACCAGCAATCTAGAATATGGTGTTTATAATTCCCAGACATGTTTTATAATGATGCTGTATACAGATGAAGCCACAGCTATCCCAAGGGATCCTGCAGCTTACATTTTTCTTTTCAGAAACTTTTTTTGTCATAATTTCAGACTTACAGGAAAGTTGCAAGGCAAGGACAAAGAATTCCTATGTAACTTTCACCCCAGTTCCCGGGATGTTAACATTCCCATACTTGCTTTCCTTCCCTCTCTCCCCAACTCTCTCTCTCTATTAAATTCTTTTTCTAAACCATTTGAGACAAAAGTGCAAGTGTGACACCCCTTTACCCTTAAATACTTAAGAATGGTTTCCTAAAAAACAAGGACGTTTGCTTATATAACCACAGTTTCAGTGATCAAAATCAGGAAATTAACACTGGCGGAGTGCCGTTAGCAGGTCTGCAACCCTTATTCCTGTTCCATCGTCTGTTCTGCTAATGTCCTCTGTTCTGCTAATGTCCTCTGTAGGCAAAGGGAACCCTGGGTCAGAAGCTGAATTCCCTTGTCCTGTCTCTGTAGTCTCTTTACATCTGGGTCGCTTCATCAGTCTTCCTTTTGTCTTTTATGACCTTGGCTTTTTCTTTCTTTTCTTCTTTTTTTTTTTTTTTTTTGGAGTATGGGCTGGTTATTTTGTAGAATATCCCTCCACTTGGCTGTGTCTGATATTTCCTTATTATTAGATTCAGTTTTTGCAGGAATACCTGGAAGCAATGGTGTGGCCTTCTCAGTGCGTAACATCAGGAGGCATGGCCATTATTATTAGTGAATAGTCTGTCCTTTCCCCACTGATTTGAAATGACACGTTCACAATTGTCTAAATTCTCACAGACACAGAAGTCTCTGGATTTCTTATTCTTTTAAATTGATCAGTTTACCTAATTCTGTGCCATTCCCTGCCCCACCCCGCCCCCAGCTGTTGTGATTCCTGTACCTTCAAACTATACTAGGTTTGCTTCTTGGTGTTTGTAACATGTTACTCACGGGAATGGAATTCTTTTTCCCGTTATATTTTCTGATTATCGTTGATGTGTAGGAAAGCCACTGACTTGTGAATATTTATCCTATATCTGGTTACTTCGAGTTATCTTTTATTCTGATTCTGTTTTCTTGATTCTCTTGGTTTTTTTTTTTTTAATGTAGACAGTTGTATCTGCAAGTAATGCTAGGTTTGTCTCTTCCTTTTTCATACTTGCTTTCTTTTTTCCAGTCTTTTTATATTGGCTCAGATCTCTGGAATAATTTTGAATAATATGATAGTGATATTGGACATTCTTTGTTATTCCTGACTTATAAGTGGAGTAGGTCTGACATTAAAGTTGGAGGGAGATGTGGAGATTTTAAAAAATTGCTAGTGGACTATGTTGATCATTTTTTAAAAAACTAAAAATCTATAAGACCTACGTCGATGCTTATTTTTAGAGCTGTATTTTGTAATTTAGTGCCATGTCTTGTTTGCTAACATTTATGTGGGAATTTTGAGTCTGTATTTATGTAAGTTTTATCTGTAATTTTCTCTTTTAAATTACCTTTGCCCAGTTGTAATAGGAGAAGTCTGTTATCTTTGTAGCAAGAACTGGGGTGCTACCCTCCCCTCAACAACTTAGAAAATATGATCTGTTTATTGAGGATTTGGTAGAATTTGCCAGTAAAATTAATTGAATATTCCCAGTAATTTTATAATTCAATTTCTTCCTCTGACTCTTGGTCTATTTAAGTTTTCTATTTCCTTGTAAGAGTCAATTTTGGGTAATTTTTATTATTTAGAAACAGATCTATTTTGTATGCATTTTGAAAAACATTAATAAAATCTCCTTCCTTTCTCCTTCCCTCTCCCTCCTGCTGATTGCAGCTACCTTCCTATTTCTTAATATTTTAAATTTATTTTTTATTTTCTTGGCCAGACACAATAAAGGAGCAGAATGAGGTTAGCTGTTTACTGGTAATTTAAAGAATTTGCCCTTGCTTTTATTGTCAAGCCTTTTGTTTTCTATTTCTTCAACTTCTGATCTTTTTTGTTCATTTTTTACTTTCTTTTGGTCTATTTCGATTTTTTTCCTCTCTTTGGGGTGACTGGAAGTACCCCTTGGGTTTTGCCATATAGTACTCTCATTGTTCATTTTTAAATAGTCCGCAGTTTTAATTTCTTTAAAAAAATGCTCCTCTAAATAACCTTTGGGTTACATTTCCAAGTGGTTAAATTTTTTGTGGCTCTCTTTTTGTTTCATTTTTAGTTTTATTGCTTCGTGGTCAGAGAATATGACCTGTATAATTTCTAGCTTAAAAAAATTATTGAGGTTTTCTTTGTGGCCTATCACATGATCAGTTTGTAATTGTTCTGTGGATTTTTGAAAAGATATATATTGTTTTATAAGTACATATGAAAATATATCTAATTGACTGTATTTTTCAAGTCCTTTATTGTACTTTTGTTTTTTATTTTTATTTTTTCAAATTCTCATGAGCTGTCTGTTTCTGGGAAGTATGCTGCAGTCTCCTATTATAACTGGTTTTTACATTTCTCCTTGTATTTTCAGCAGTTTTTGCTCTGTATATTTAATGGATATGTGAAAGTTTATTATTGCATATCCTTTTGGTGGTAGAATTTTGTATCAATTTAAAAAAATCTTTTTGTCCTTAGTAGTTCTTTTTTCTTTTTTTTGCTTTGGGGCCTGGTTACCAGTTCTGCTTTTCATTGACATATTCGTGGTGTCTTTTTGTTAATTCCTTATTTTTTGAAAAAGCTTTTTGTTTTAAAATAATGTACGACTTCACGCGGAATGGCAGGTAGATTGCAGAGAGTTTCCATGTCCCCTTGGCCCAGCTTTCCTCATTGATAACATCTCGTGTCATCATAATCCCTTCTTATCTTAGCCTTTCTGGGTCTTTTTGTTTTAGCTCCTGGCCTACCCTATGTTACCCATAAATGTGATATCCTCCTTTTTTAATGGGGGAATTTATGTACCATCCATATCTATCATGTTTGCTTACATTTCAGCTTCCTTCTGCCACCTTATTTTGCTTTTGGTTTTTTATTGTGTTTTTTCCTGTTTTTTGTTGGATTGTCAAAGTTTTCTTTAGTCTCCATTTTTCCTTATTTCTATTTTTTCCTCTCTACCCCTGCTGCTTGAGCCTCCCCCCACCCTGCCCCCATTCTTACTCATTTAGAAGTCATAATCTTATTTCTCATTTCTTACTTCTGTGCAAATTTTTAACAAACATATTTAAACTTGGGCAAGAATAAATTAGTATCTCTAATTACCCTCAAAGATTCCCCGCCCACACACAAATATTTGACCTTTAGATGCACTTTCCTTATCCTCTCTCTATAATCTGTTCTTGGTTAATATGATACAGACTTTTATTTCCAGCTTAAAAAAAAATCTACATTGTGTCTTTAGAAATTACGTAAGAGCTGCCTTGAGTGTCACAGCTACATTTTTAGTCACTCTTTAGACTTAATTCTATTTTGTTGAGTTTCTTTCTCTTCCTTTCAAAGTTCTGTCTGATGTCTTCTTTCTTGGATTCATTTTCCTTAATGTTTTTCAGAAAAGGTGTTGGGATGGTACCAGAATCTTTGTATGTCTGAAGAGGTCATTATTTTTCCTGACACTTGAGTGATGGGTTGGTTTGCAATTGACTTCTTGGTTCCGAGTCCTCGCACTCTTGCCTTCTGCCCTTGATCTTGCAGATGAGAAGTCTGATGCTAGACTGAATCTTGTTTCTCTATAGGTTTCTTCCCTCTGTGGAAGCATTTGAGGATTCCTCTTTGTTCTTGGAGTTGGGAAATTTCATCAAGGTGTGTCTAAGTGTCTTGTTTCATTTCTCCCCCTCAGCATTTGGCTCTTTTGCTCTGAAAACTCCAGCCTTTATTTCTGGTTTGTCCTTCACTCTGGAGAGATGGGTCAAGTATTGGGTCTCCATGATAGACAGACAGTGAGGCACTGGCCATCAGATGACTTGGAATGCAAGAGCAGCTGGACAGCTGGTCAACCCTCTACAGACCCCCCCATTTCTCACCTGGAAAAGGCAGATAGAATAGCTGCTATCACTTAGGGTTGTTGGCAGATGAAATAGGACACAGCTAGGAAAACATTTGGGAGTGTCTGCATGGAGTAAGTCATCAATAATGGGAGCTGCTCTTTCTGTAATTCCCTGGAGGCATCAGAGGTTGAGGAAGGAGTGGGCTTTTGAGCTGGACTTGAAGAATGGACAAGATAGGATTTTCTCGGAGCCTCAGTCTGTCTACTCAAAATGATGGAGCTTGATAAGTTTGGAGGTAACAGTTACCTTTTTTTTTTCTTTTTGGTTTGATTGAAGATCATTTCTCACTTTGGAATCTTAAGTCTCTTCTTTCTCCTCTCTCCTCTCTCTCTTGCTTTGCTTTTCTTTTTTTTTCCCTATTGTACTTGGTTTTTCTGGTTCATGTTATCTAACTGAAGGCAGAATCCAGTGGTTCAAAAAGCCTTTAATTTGCTGAAGAGAAAGGACTGCAGACTTGCCTACCAGAGCCTGTTTTGATGGAGTAAATGAAAAGTTGAATATCCTTGAGCATGATCTGTATCTGATGGGCCCTCTGATGTCTCTTCTTTATAAACTCACCTGTGTGTCCCCTGGTCTTGCATACAGTAGGTGCTCAGCACATGCCTATGGAGCAGATGCTGCATCAGTGCTCCATTTTTCCTGCGTGGAGAAATGATTGCTTCTCACTTCACTGGGCAGGTGCCCTTTCATTTGCTGTTTTATGAAAGATTTTATTTGTGATTGAATCACAGACAGTTCTCTCAGGAAAACGAGAAGAACTGGTTTAGGACCATTGTGAAACTCCATTTTAATAGCAACAAGACAGGGCTCTGGCAACTTCAAAAAGGGCAATCAAGAAATTCTTGTTTGCTCAACAGAAAGAGCTATTTAGGGTGGTTACAGCAGTTCAGAGCCACTCCAAACTCCATATAATTTTCAACTTCTAATGATTTTTTTGGCCCCTAAGGTAACTGGTGAAAGTGTCATTTATTTATTTACCGGGGTGTTCTAGGTTGGTTTCGCCAAGTTGACGACTGTCCCAGGCGCATCTGGAAACATCACAGGAGAAATGCACCTGGGGAGGAGACAAGGCTAGAGGATGATCTTCAACGTGTTTTCTCCGCTCTTGGCATGGTACACAAAGCAAACATTTTGAGCATCTTTTCTACCTGGCACTGATGAGACAGGAGAGGGAAGCGGGACGGGAATGAATTATTGCAATAGATTGTGGTGAGTGCAGACTCTACACCCAGCTCAGGGAGGACACGGTTGGATCTGGGGCACTAGCTGTGGACAAAAGAGGGAAGGGCATTCTGAGCATTGGTTACAGCACGACAGAGGTTCCCAAGCAAGTGAGTGCAGTGAGAACGTAGATTGTGTCTGGGCAGGGTGTAGACTAACAGGCAGTGGGGCCAGGAGCCCCTGTGTTCCATCTGAGGGAAGCCATTGCCACTCAGCTACAGCCCGGTGTGGCCAGATCTTCTGATTTTTTTTTTTAAAAAAGAGAATCTTCTAACTCCAGAGTTTTATGTAAAATTTCCTCAATTTCAAATTATGGCAACTCATTGAAAAAAATTTAAATAAATTAAAACCCTAAAACGCTCATTCCAGGCCACAAGTTTGTGAAATCTGTTCAGGGGATGGAGAGAAGGAAGGATGAAGGGGGTACCTGGCCCCCTGACCTGTGTGCCATCCATTGTCAATGTCAGGGAAGAGAGCTTGGCCTTGAATTTGGAAATGGAGTCCAGGTGACTGGAGAAACTTGATCTTCTTCTGACCTTACTTTACTTTGACTCACAGAGTAGAAGTCAAAGTTTTAGGTTTTTAGGTTTTTTGCTTTTTAACTCTTTTCTTTTTCCCCCGGGCTAAATCTGGATGGGGAATGTGATGGTGATAGTTGGGGCTGGTTTGCCCCTTAGAACTAGCTTCCTCCTGCCTCCTGCTCCTGCCCTGCACAGTTCAGATCCCACATGGAATTTCTACCCTTCCCACTCTGCTTTTCTGATTTGTTGGATGATGGGGTGAGGGCCAGATATAAGTACACTCTGGGGCCTAAAGTAGCCACAGCAGCCATGCATCCTCATCCCCCCTGAAGTAGGAGAATAAATACTTTATTTAAAATTCTTTGTTCTTGAATACATAACAGAGATGTCCAATAGAAATATAATGCAGGCTACATATGTAACCTTCAAGTTTCTAGTAGCCACAACAAAGGGAAAAGAAACAGGTAAAATTCATGTTAGTAATCTATTTACCCCATTATCTCCAGAATGTTATCATTTCAACATGCCTTCAATATAAAAATTCTTATTAAGCTGTTAGACGTTTTTAACTTTTGTACAAAGTCTTTGAAATCGGTGTGTATTTTCCATGGATGGCTCATCTCACTTTGGATTCACCACATTTCAAATGCTTGGTCACATGTGGCCAGTGGCCATTGTATTGGACAGTGTGGATGTAACAGGTGCACATAAGATGGTGATACTCCAAAGACACAGAAGAGGATACAGGCCAGCTATGAACCAGTTATTTAAAAGGACACTGGATCACGCTTCTCCCCCGCTTGAGCCTTGGTCAGCTCTCCCTTCCCCTAAGGATGGAATTCCACCAGCTTTGTCCTCCTTCCAGCCCCATCTCTCACCCTGCCTCCTTCTGCCCCTTCGGGCTAGCCTTCTCTTCTTCCTCAACATGCCGCCAGCCTCTGAACCCCTACACACGCTGTCCTCATTGCCTGAATTATACCTCCTCCCTTTCCCTATGCCTAGCTTACGCCAAACCCTTTTTCAAGTTAAAAGTCAATTAAAATTTTTTTTTTTATTGAAGTATAGTTGGTTTACAATGTTGTGTTAATTTCTGGTGTACAGTATGGTGATTCAGTACGCACATATATATTCCTTTTCATACTCTTTTCCATTATAGGCTGTGAGAAGGTATTCGATATAGTTCCCCATGCTGTACAGGGGACCTTGTGGTTTATCTATTTTATATACAGTAAATGTCCATTTTTCAGGGAGGTCTTTCTTGATCCCCCAACTCCAGGCTAGGTTATGCTTCCCTGTTTGATGCTTTCATGGGAGAGAGAGGGGTCCCTTTCTTCTCAGCACCCAACGCAATCATAATTATCCAGTTATCACTGAGAGAATCTTTGAACTTGTCTCTACCCCATTAGGTCGTGTGCCCCAAGAATTCAAGGACCACAAGTGCTTTGTTTGTTTTTTTTAATGCACAGCAGCTCCTATAGTGGCTGCAGGTAATAAATGGTCAATAAATATGAGATGAATGATGCATGGCTGAGATTCAATCTTGTAGAGTAACCAGGACCCATGGACCCCTGGAGGGCACAGATCTCTAACAGTGAGGCCAGGGTCAGCCCCTGGGGCCAGTTGCTGGACCTCCTGTTTTCTCACCAACAGAACCAGCCACAATCCCTGTCCCTCTCTTGACTGGCTTTTGGTTGCCTGTAAATTATATTTTTGGTGGCTGTTAATAAAAATATAGGGCTGGGGGGAAAAAAAAGACTTCTCCTAATAGAATTTTATTAAATGGCACTAGTTTAAAAATGTCTCGTAAAAAGTTAATTAATTTGGGATTTGGGGATGAAAGGCGTGATATAAATGTCAGTTATTATTATTACAATTTCAGCCTCATGCTTATGGTCTTGATCCAGCCCCTGATCTGGAGTTTCTCCTACACCCGGGGACTGGCAGCTCTGCTGAAGTGCCAGAGGCAAATTTGAGCTTTGAGGGTCCATCAGGGACAGAGGGACTTGGCCAAGTTAGGCCATCCTGCCTTTTTATCTAGGATAACGCCAGGCCTTGAGAGCTAGCGCCACTGAGTCAGGGCCAAGAGTGGTTCAGAACAGGACAGTCTTGGTGTGCTAGGGAGGGAGCTCCTGGCCAGCCAGGAATGTCAAAGACACATGCCTTAGCCCCAGCCTGGTCACAGAATCTAGTCAGGCTCTCAGAGCTGAGAGATTAGAGCCCACTCTCATGTTACAGAAGGGGAAACTGAGTTTGAAGAGGGGTGGAGGCTTGCCTAGCCCAAGGTCATATAGCAGGTTAATTAAATTTATGGAGAAAAAGGCAGTGAAAGCAATTAGTGAAGTAGGGGAAACCTTCCAAAAAAAAAAATAATTCAGGCAGTTTATAGGTGACAAGTCTAGAAATTGTTTTCCAAGGAAACAGGGAGTCCTGGGACTTCGTGTGAGTTCACAGAGGCAGACAGCCCTTCACTCCTTCAAGACACCCCACCATCATTCCCTTGACTGCAGACACAGTACCTAGAGGGAAGGACTCCAGACCTGACCCGGTGTGTAATTACTTACGCGAGGTGGGGGGCAAGCTGGGATGTTAATCATTACAGCCCCTTCCTTACGTTTCTCTACTGATTATGGGCTAAGGAGTGAGGATCTGTGTGCTTCCGTTTTCTCCTCTCTGCAGCGAGGTATGAAAAAATAACCCCTTGCAAGGGTGTGATGGGGACTGGGTGGGTGGGAGAGTGTGCGCTCATGTGCTGTGTAAGTGGCATTGTGCGGGCCGGGGGTCTTGTGCTCCGAAAGGGAGACACAGGTGGGTGGTTGGCTATCCAGGGGGACCTTCTCAGATGCAGATGCTGTCCCCAAGACGGGGTTCCCGGCCAGGTGCTGCTGCTTTCCAATGATGGGCCCCACCCAGTTCCTCCCTGCAGCCCATGCATTCTGTTTTGCATGGCTCTGGCAAGGCCTGCCTCTTCTTGTTTGTGGTTGTCTAACCCTTGTTCTGTTTTGAGGATTAAATATCAACAGTGCCTCTCCTCTCCCCTTCCAAATGGAGCCCACTGTTCTCCTGTACCGGCCTTCACTCAAATCATGTGGGTAGAGTGTCTGGTTCAGAGCAGGAGCTTGGAGAAGGTTTGTGGATTGAAGGAAGGAAAAAAGCTCGTGCCCTTCTGACTCTCCTGCCAAAGAATCTGTCCTGGGGCCTTTTAGTGAATCCTTATCCACCGCTGGGTGGGGATCATCCAGGAAATCTGGGAATCAGAGCTGGATTTGAACCTGGGCTCATCCACTTGAACAAGATACTTCATCTCAGTAATTCTCCATTTCCTCATCTGGACAGCTGAGGTCTAGAATACCCACCCTGCAGCATTATTGTAAGGACTAAAGGAGGTGATGTGTGTGAAGTACTTCGTACACCGCCGTACACACAGGAACACTCAGGTGGGGCCAGAGACTACAGTACACTCACGGCATTGACGTGGTTTCCGTGGGGCACCGTCTTGGCCTTCATGGACAGCAAGTTCCCTGATGTGCCCATCAGGTCCAGACAGGGCTTGATACAGACTCTTTCGAGAACCTTCCAGTTCCCACGGCCACAGGCTTCCTCAGATTATTAAATGACTATTGAACAGAACCCAGCTGAGATGAGTTCTGGCCTGTGTAATAAAGCTGGGGGTTAGGCCCTTGGGAGACCCTGTTTGGGACCAGCCCTTCCACGTCTGCCTGGCTGCTCTCTGCAGTTGGAAACAGCCCACATGTGGAAGCTTCTGAGCAGGACCAAGGTCTCCCAGCCTTATACAAAGTGAGAACAGCCAATGATTGTCTCCACTAGAAAAATAAGTGCCACAGCTCTGTTTTTATGTTTTATTATAAAGAAAACTTTTATTCCCCACCCCTGCCCCTTTCCTCCCTCCATCCCCCAGAAAACCACAGCTACCTCAGACTTTTGAAGGCCTTCAAGCTGAAGGCCTGGAGCAATGTGGGGAGAAGGGTGATTCCCAGACACCCCCTTGGCCGCCATCTTGTTGCCCTTGACAAAGAACGTCTGGACGGCTGCTTGTCTTCTGTCAGTCGATGGCGGAGCCAGGCAGATTGCCTGGAAGATGCTGTTGGCCTCTCCAGGAACAGAGGGGCCTCCCCCGCCCCTCATCTTTATTGGATTTCAATGAGTCTTTCTGCTCTGGGTCATATATGCAGTGCAATCTCATAAGTGGTGCAGTGGAGTTTTTGCGCCCTCAAGCACGCTCCAGTGCCATTGTCAACCCTGAATGGAGAAAGTGCAGGAAGTCCAGCAGAACTCACTTCTCTCAGGCAGCCCTGAGGTTTGGAATATGACAGTTCCTGTCTTATAGGCACGCTAGGCAGGTGGTGGGGCAGGGAAGGGGGCAAGCAGAGACTGCCTTTCCCAACTGCATGGCACCCGAGTGGCAGTCTTTGCCTGCAGACCCAAATCCTCACACTTTTCTGTGGACTGTTTCAGGGCTTTAAAGAGAATTGCCGAGGCCCTTCGGACCTCACAGCTTTGCATTTGTCAGATGAGAGGACGGATCTGAGGAGGCATGTGGTCTTGGGAGTTGGAAGGTTCTAGAAGGAATCGACACCCCCTCCTCTGACCCTGAAGCTGAGATGTTTTCAGACCCAAGCTTACTGGATTAAAAGGACACATGTCATTTCATCAACTGGTGGTTGCCAGTTTAGTGCCCACTCTGTGTCAGGTGTTGTGCTGGGAGCCAGCTGTGCTGAGGTGAGCAGGTGGGAGTCCCTGGCATTGTGGCAGACTTCAGAAGGCAGTGCCCTCCTATGGACAAGAAGTGCGTGCAGCGTCAGATGTGTGTGGTGGTGTTCTCTCTGCACTTACTGGCTTGGTAGGGAAGCGTCCTGTTTTCCTGCCCTTTGGTGGGGGTTGGGGGGAGTGGTTTAAGATGGCCCATTTCCCCCTTCTCCCCAAGATGGGAAACTCGAGGACAGTGGGGCAGTGGACCTCTGCCTGTTTTTCTCAACCTTGCAGTGGCAGAGATCAGGCTTGGATGCAGGCTTCCCCATGCCCAGTCCAGATGTTGTGTTTGATGGGATGGAGAAGGGCCTGGAACTGAGCAAGGCCACTGCGGTGGCCAGGAGGTGCCTTGCTTTTGACTTCTGCACTGGACCTTCACTTTCCCACGTGGAGGCAGCTTCTGGTTACTGCAAATTGCTGACTGTGCTTGGAAAAAAAGTCATTAGAGGAGCATTTCCATTACCACCCAGATATGAGGGCTGGGTGTTCACAGTGAAGTCCTGTAGCTCAAGGAAGGGGTCTGGCTGGAAGGGTTCGCTGATGTGCAGAGAACCTTTCTCTCACTGTGCCTGCAGATCGCTTTCCTCTCTGTGGTCTGGAGACAGTCCCTCAAAGGCATTTAGTTCTTCTTCCTGGCTGATTCCTCTGCATCCCTACCATACAGTCTTCCAACTTGAATGCCTCTGTTGTAGGGGTGCTCATTCCCCTCACTTGTCCTCTTTCCCTGGAGGAAAAGTTCCTCTTCACCCTGAGCTCAGAGCTACCTCCCTCTGACTTCTGTCCCCAGGGCCACAGAGCCGTGGGCTCCCCCAGCACAGGACCACCCTCCCGGAGTGAAGGCAGTTCTCTGGTCCCACACAGCCCAGCTCTGGCAGCCGCCACCACGCTGGCTCCACCCGGGACAGTACTGCCCGCCAATGTGTAAGTGTGTCACTGCCAATAATAGTGCAAAGGCTCCAAATCCGAGGGCCTTTCTAGGATCGTTTCCTGATTAATTAGGTCAGCGTCTCCAAAATCAATTTCCAGGGAAGGCGCGCCGCCTGGTAGCGCCGTTCCCCGCCCAGCCGGGTGAGGGAGTTGGCGCGGGAGGCAATTCCCTGGCCTCTGGCGCAGTTCAGGCCTTGTCTCTACCTGGGCAGAAAGTCACATTACACATCTCTTCTGTGATTATCCTGACTTTTTATTTTATCTGCCCTCCCCCTCAAATCTTCCATTAAACCCCCGTAGATCTCGCTTCAAACAGGCAATTAGACTAACAACGTAATTATATCCCTCAATGCTAATTGTAACTGGTTTTAGGGAAAAACAAAGAGAAAGAGGCTTCAAAATCTCTGGAAACTGAAAGCAACTGTTGAAATTTCCAGGTATTTCTTGTCCCTGTATGTTTCTTTGAGAGCCCCGGTGGCTGGCAGGCTGGTGTCTGCGTCCACTAGCTCTGCGTTTGGCCCAGATCACCCTCAGGACAAACTTTGGCCTGTCTCCACTCTCCTGAGCACGTGCTCGTGGCATCCTGTTCCTGCCCTGTGCTTTCCTGTCCCTGTCTGCTGCCTCTGGCTCTCACTTCTCCGACTATCTCAACCTTTTTTATACTCTTAGAGCCACTGAGAAAGGGAAGGAGGAAACAGGCAAGGAGGTTGCAGGTTTGGGGGAAATGACATTCCTTCCTGCTCTTGCCAGCGCTCCATTGTCCCCAATAACCATGGGCCACTGTCTCTTGGGGAGACTGGGGAAGACTGGGAAGAGCTGGACCTGGTTCCAGGGATTGAGCTTGTCATGTGACAAGGATGCTGTGGAGAGACATCTCCTGCTGCCCTGCCCATTCTCAGCATTTTCTGGGTCTCCTCTCTGGACCAGGCCCTGTGCTCGGAGGTGAACAAGCGTTGGTCTCTGCCTGGGGGCCACCCACGGCCTGGGGAAGGAGGCAGGCAGGTAGGTAATTGAGCAGTGGAGCCATTGGAAAGAGTGTACACCAGAGGGGATCCAACCCAGCCTTGGGTGGCTGGGGGGAGAGAGAAGTGGAGTAAGGCAGGGTGGGGATGTCGAGGAGTTTCCTGGTGGAGGTGATGTCTGCGATGAGACTTGAGGGATGGGGAGCTGAGTTAGTCGGGCAGTGAGCTTGCGGAGCAGGTGCAGGAACCCTGGTGTGGTCGGAGTATTAGGTGTGAGAATTGCGGTGGTGGGAGCTGGGGAGGAATGTGGTTTTTGCCTTGGAAGGAAAACGGGGAGTCTGTGAAGGGTTTAAATGGGCATGGCAGGGTCATATTTGTATCTTATAAAGACCATGCAGGCTACAGGTGGAGGCTGTTGGATTGGAGGGCCTTGAGTGGAGGCTTAGAGGCTTTTGAAGAAAGCCTGGGTGATTTTTTTTTTGAGTGCTAACTGCCCAGGTATCTGATGGGGATGGACTGGGTATCATGTGCGACTTTGAGGTGGTCATTTAACTTCTCTGAGCCTCCCTTTCCTTGCCAGATTAAAGCAAGGATAGCATATTTACCTTTCCACGTTTGGGGCATGTATGGGAAATAAAGGCTGTAAAGGTCCTGGCTGGCTCTGTACTTGGCATTGAGTGGACATAGAAGCAGTACTTTTGAATAGGGAGCATGTACCAGGGTGGCCTGGGACACTTTCCAAAATGTACGTACCCCTCCTCCGTCAACTTGCATTTCCTGAGGATGGGAACTCGGGCAGTTACATGTTGTTGGACTCCTCTTGAGAACCCCAGCAGCACGTGATGGCTTTTCAGTTCTCAGGACTTTTCCTATCCCAGGAGCCGAGTCCCCAGCCTTGGCCTCTCGTGCCTCAGTACAGATTCCTGGTTCTGTGTCATTTTCCTTTTCTCAGAAACAGGGTCTCCCAGTTTGACAACTGAGTGTGCCGACACCGTTTCCCTTAGGGTGGCCATAACGCGTGGTGCCACTTCGGAGTCTGGAGTGGAGACTTTGTCGCCTTTCAGACATCGTTGAGCTTGGAGCCCCACTTTCTTCCAGTAAATGTTTTTAAACTTTCATGGCACCCAGTTTGGACCATGAAGTCTTAGGTGTTTGGCCCTGGGTTTGCCATCAGTTATGCGGATGGGGTGTTTTCATTAAAATTTCCATTAACTGTTTTTTTTTTTTTTTTCATTTTCTTAAGCCAGTGAGCAATTTATAGATTCATTAACTTTTTACTACACTTGTGAAGCCAGGAAGAGGGGAAAAAACGAAATGAAATATTTGGCCCGCAACATTTCGTGAAAAGATGGCAGCCCTTAAATATGGAGAATGAAAAAGATGGATGATTAGAGCTGGTCTGAACAAGTGTTAGCAAGGCACAGGCTGTGATCTTCCCGAAGAATCCGGAACTGGGCATCCTGGCAAGGAGTTATCACCCCTTTCGTCTCCTCCCCTCTCCTCAGAGCTGACCCGTCCTTTTGCTTGTAACCACTGATTGTTTTTTTCACCAGATGGCTGTCCTCTCTCTGATGACACACCTCCCCCGGGGAGCTCACCACTTCTGGGTAAACTATGTGGCTCTGAATGTATTTCCTTCTGTTGTGCAATCTGACTCCTTATAGCTTTCTCATTTCTTCATTTATGTGTGTGTGGGGTGGGGATGGGGCGGGGTATTAGGTATGGTACAGTGGTTGAGTGCGTGGGCTTTGGAGCCAGACAAACCTGGGTACAGATTTGCTTACTATCTGTGTGATTTTGAGCAAGTAACTGTACCTCTCTGAACCTCACTTTTCTTAATTGATAAAATCACAATAGTATTAGGAACTCTGGGAAGGACCAGAAAAGTGGTAACAGTAATCTTCACTATACACATAAGTAGTGAGGATAAAATGATGAGATGGTTTACTAAAGATGCCCGACTTCCATTCATAGTCCAGACTGTGCCATACGGTTGGACTGTTCATCTCCCAACATTCTCACTGGCAAGTCACTTTGCCTCTGTTTTCCCAGTTGTAAAGTGGATGAATAATCCCTAGTTAATGATGATGTTGGGTGATTTCACACACATTGAATGAGCCTTTTAGAGTCGCTGGCACATTATAGTATCTCAATACACGCTAGCAGTTATATAGTTTTTGTGGCTGCAATTACATACGATGTAAAAACCTCACTCTCAGGGTCTACTGTATTAAAAAGACAATAGACTTACAGATTACCTCCCCCACACACTCCTAGAGAAAGTCTCAGTGCTTCAAGGTACTCTCCAGATCATCTTGCTCAGCTCCCAGGTAGAGCTTGAATGCCCTGAGTGCTTCCCAGTGGATGGGTGTGTACCTGGGCCCAGCAGCCAGCATGTCTGCTCAAATGGCCACATCCTCAGAGGACAGAGTGTAGATGCAGGTCTTCGTAGAATCACAGGCCTTCAGTCTGGGGAAGGGTAGCATCTTAGGAAATCTCCTTGTCCAGATATCTGCCTTTATAGATGTGCAGCATAGATCTTTTAAAGTATAGTGAGTTCTTCCTTAGACGTATTAATGATGGAAAGTTAAGCAGGAAGGAGGGGGAAAAATCATCTATTTTTAACCCATTCACGGCAAGGGCTTTTTGGCATTTTATATATATACATACAGTGTTTATATAATGCCATATGTATATGGTTTTGATTCTGTTCTGGTCATTTCACTTTAGTACATAGTGTTTTTCATGTAGCTTTCCACCATTCACGAGCATCCATTTTAATAGCTTTGTAAGTAGATGTTTATTTACATCGTTGTGTGTTATAAATAGTGCCGTGGACATCTTTGTGCACAAATCCTTTTCTTTCTTTTGTACAGTATTGGTAGAATTTGTTCCCCAATGTGGTCAAAGTATGTGGGATTTGGTAAGTTGGTTGTGACAGTGTGCCAAGTTAAAATTAGAGAAAGGCAGCAGTGGATGTGACAGCTGAGGGCACACAGCTGCTTTAGAGATTCTTTAGAAGAACCCCACTTAGGACAGTTTATCTGTCAGGATGCTGCCTTCTCATCCTTGGTCATAGTTGGGGTTGGTAGCTGATGACTTGTTTTATTTGCCCAAAGAGCTTGGGCCAAGCCATGACCTAACTGGTGGCTAGAATATTGGTTTTTACATGCCTGGCTTAGAACATATATTCAGTGCCCATGATTACAGAGTTCCATACTGGGCCTAGCAAAGGGCTAGGCCTGATAATGCTAACACTGGGAAAGGGGTTTGCAGATTGCGTTAAAATACACGTGACCTCACACATTTTACTTTCATTCTGGGCCTTTATTTTCCCTCTGTGCCTTCTGACTTGAGAGACTGTGCATTGATGAGAAAGTACTGTATTTTGTGTACTGAAAGTGTTCCCTAATGAAGTCAATCAGGAAAGAGGATTCAGGCCTAATTTTGAATAAAGTGTTGGTGGTTGCTTTGTACAGGGGAGGTCAGTGCTTTGGGTAGACTTCTGAGAATCATATAGTGCCTTCAAACACCTCCTCTTAACTGTAAAGTCATTTGACTTTCTTTTCTATAGTTCTCCAGTTTTAATGAAATGTAGACATTTTCCATATTCTACTGCTTTGGCTATCAAGTTTGCTGACTTTAGATGTTGTACTGGGTTAACTTTTTGAAATGATTTTAGCAGCGATGGAGAAATAATAATGACAGTAAAAATGAAGACAATGGTAGCCATTACTTACACAGCACTTAGTCTGTGCTGGGAACGTTTCTAAGCACCTTATGTTTATTAACTTATCACTTAATGATTTCATCAAATGAGTTCATTTCATGGAAGAGAGGCAAGACATGGGATCTTGGACAAGGAGACTGGAGCCAGGAGACAGAAGGAGCTCAGCATTTGTCTTGGAAGAAGACTTGGGTTTGAATCTCGGCCCTGCCAGTAACTAGTGACTTTGGGCAAAGTCACTTAACCTCCACTCACTCCTTTCTGAAATGGAAATCATGACTCTTAAAACCTTGTAAAGAATTAAATGAAATAATTGATGTAAAAATCCCATCCACCACTACACAAATACGGAGCATTGCTAGAAAATGTTATTCCTCACTCCAGACTCAGGATTCTGGGAACCTGGGTCATTTTCCCCTTTCAGGATACTGTGTAGACACTTTCTATGCATTGGGCTGTGTGGTAGGCACTGGGGAATCCGGAGGCATGGCCCCTGCCTGGGGAAGATGTATGGTCCAGCTGGGAAGACGGGTCATAAAAAGATGACTGAGTGTACAGCCGGTTGATCAATACCATTTGAATGGCGCAGGCAATAAGTGCTTTAAGAAAACAGAGGAGGGAGATCGGCCCTGTGGCTTGAGGGAAGTGGGAATGGAGCTTTCAATGAAGGGGAAGGGCCCTTTCTTCCTTTGTAGATCATAGTTTGAAACTAAGCCTTTAGCAGCAGCCAGGGACACAGAGGTTCACAGGATTGAGTCTGCGCCCTGTGGGATAGGAACATTCTTGTCTTTTATGGTACAGTTCAAACCCCCCACCATAGAGTTCTAGTGTGGATCTGGAATGGCCTTGAAGGTGGAAAGTTCTGGGGCCCTAGGATTGTTTCCCCCTCAGCCTGCCCAGCTGGCACTAGACTTGGGTACCTCAGAGCCTCCACTCCTGATCCCCATGAACATAGTGTTCTGGATCTGGTCAGGGGATGCTTTTAGAATATCCACTGGGTGCTTGGGTCTTCTGAGTGATAGGGTGGGGCCAACTAGCCTTTCACGTTGTAAGGTTTTTATCAGTAAACTCTCAGGAAAGGCTGGGAGCAAAAATACGGTAGAAGGCCATTCAAGCATCCCACGTGGTGGGGCACTGGGACTGATGGCCAGGCTTCCATTTCTCAGACTTTTAGGGTCCTTTCAGCTCTGAGCTGTGACTGTTGGCTATTACAGAAGACAGTGCAGTTCAAGGGAAGACAGTCCTTGCCTTGAGGAAGTTGCAAGTCTAAACAGGGGAATGGGACCCAGGTGGACCTCTTGGTGAGCTGTGCAGGACACTGTCATCAAGTGGTTTCAGCCCTCCGGTTTTCTGATCTGAATTGATCAGCTATTGATTGGACCTCAGCTCCATCTCTTTCTTTCCCCTGAGTGCTCTGAATTGCAAGGAACTACACTTCCCAGATGCCCTTGCCCTCTGGCCTTGGAATGGTTTAGCCAGAAGGCTGCACAGCAGGGACACTGGAAGGTGGAAAGAAGGGAAAAGCTCAGGATATATCTCTTCATTCATCTCTGCGTCTCCTGCTGTTTTCTTTGTAGCTCCAGCCCCTCCCTCTCTGAACCACTCCCACTGGGCAGCTCTTGCTTAATTGCCTCAACTCTGTTCCTTTCTCTCTCCAGCAACAGCTCCTTGCATGCTAATCCTTGGTTGCCTTTCTGCCCTCTGTATGACTTCTCAGCCCTTTCATCGCCCGAGTACTCAAATCCCTGTGTTAAATTGCCTCCATTTTAAAGACCTAGAGTGGCTTCTCTTTTTTCTGGCCCAGACCCTGAAGGATGCAACACCCAAATCAGGTCCTGTAGAGCCTTCAGCTCTTCCCACCATGAATAATCCATGGAAGCCATTGTGAGATAATGGCTGCTCTAATGAGATCAGGGTACCAACCCGCCCCCCCCCCCCCCGCAAAGAAAACAGAACTGTAGCATAATTTCAAAATAGTCTGGCTGTCTAGATTTCTCAACAGGCATCCATTGGGATGTGTAGAATTACAATCTTTCTTTTCTTCATGGGCCTCTCATTTTGTAGGAAAGTGGGTGACTCTTTCCTTTCCAACTGTGAGAAGAACTATTTTGATTTTTTCAAAAAAAAATTATGCAGTCGTTCTCCCCCTCCCCCTCTTTGCCTGGGCTGTTGATCTTGTGATATATTTATAGAGATTGTGGCTGGCTGACCAGGAGTTATTTTGCAATAGGAATTTGTAAGATTTCTGCTTTGAGTATGTGTTCCAGACTTTTCTTCCTTTAAAAAGAAAAAAAAAGTTTCTTGGAGCATCTACTTTGCCCTGCTGTAATTATTTCTCTTCCACAACCCAAGTAAGCCCTGTGTTTTATGCAGATTTTTTTTCTGTGTGTTTCTTTTGTCTCTGGTCTCCTCTCTTCTTTGGTGTCTCTTTTTACTCCAGATTCTAAAAGGCCATGCACGGCTCCTTCTTCATGTAGGAATGTTTTTGCAAATGAGAATGTGGTGACTGGAAAAAGAGGTGCTTAGGGGGTCAGGAGACCTCAGTTTCTCTATCTGTAAAAGGAGAGTGTCCGGCTAGAGGGGGAAAGCTTGCAACTATCCCTAGCTTTACCATGCCCACTGCAGACATCAATAATCAATCACAGCACTCTTCCTACCTGACCTCTCGTGCAACCCCAGGATCCTTCTGAACACATTGCCCCAGGCAGCCATAACTAATTGATTAGAATTGGCACTGAAAATAGCCTGTCTGCCATTCTTTGGCTAGATGATTCTCTAGACCCCACTCAACCACAGTGGTTCTCTAAGTACTGGCAGTACAATTCCTTCATTCTTTTAAATCAGTCAACTGACCTTTATTATACTCTTCTGTATACAGCACAGCACTGGGTGCTGTGGAGCACAGAGATGCTCTAAAAAGGTCACCACCCTCCCGGAACTTGCAGTTTGCTGGGGAGCAAGGCTGCAGAGAGTGGTGATGTTCCCAGGTATGCTCAGGCGTGCCCTTGGTGCTGTTGGAGGTTGTCCCTGTGGTCAGGGTGGACTTCCTGGAGCAGGGCCTGGGGTCTAGCCGGTCAGAGTGGAATACAGTCTGGTCAGTGCGACAGGATGGGGAAAAACAAACAACAGAATCAGCAAGTTTCAGAACTGGGAAGGTCCTCAAAGCTTGTCTGGTCAGAACTCTCCAGTTTATAGCTAGGGAAACTGAGGTTCAGAGGAAGAAAGGGACTTGTCTGAATTTTAATAAATGACAATTATACACCTAAAGTTTAATAAATGATAAATCATTTTAATAAATGACATTTATTTCTGTAGCTAATACTTACATAGCACTGCTATGTGCCAGGCATTATTTTGAGAGCTTTATGTATATTAACTGATTCAGTCCTAAGTAACCTTGTGATGTGAGTTCTAGTATCTTCTCAATTTGACAGATGAGGAAACTGAGGCTCAGAGGGCTGAGTGATTTACCCAGGGTCGCATGGCTTGTCAGGGGTGGAGACAGGATTTCAAACCAGGAACTCCTGAGCCTAGTAAATCCTACTGGAGTTATCAGAATATGTTGTTCTTGTTTTTCTTTGTTTTTGTTAATTTTTTTTTACTGTATTAATTTTACTTGCTACCATCTTTGGAACCATGATGACATCACCCAGATCTGTGCTCATCAGTACTGTCAGCACCAGCTGAGAATGTTACAGACTTTATACCTTTTTATCTGCCCAGCAGCTGAGTTTTTTGGGGATTTTACGTACAAGGAAACTGAGGCCACGAGAGGGGCCGTGACTTGAGGCAGGTCACACAGAGCTACATAGTGGTGCAGACAGAATTCGAAGTCAGGTCTGCCTGACTCCGTATGTCAGAGTTGGAAAGTTCCTGCGAGGCCATCAGTTCAGCAGCCTCATTGGACAGGTGGGCAGATGGAGGGCCAGAGATGGCCTCTGCCCGTGGTCCCAGGGCTCCCCTGGCTCGGGGGCTGCTGCCCCTCCCTGGGGGCTGTCCCGGCATGCCCACATCACTTGGGCCGCGTTAGAGGAGGCTCACGCTCTTTACTTGAGTCCCTTTGAAGAGGTTTGAGATACCCTTACTTACTGCCTGGCTTAAAAATACCTAAGGGGTTGACTTTTAAAAACTGTCCCCTGATTCTGCAATTCTGGGTTCACCACTTTGAAGCTTGCAACCCTCTCTGTATTTATAACACGTTTTTTTTTCCCATGAAGCAAAAACGTTTTTTTTTTCTTACCCACCCCCCAACTTCCTGCTGATCTGAAGCGAATATTTATCACATATTTAATGAGTAATCTGAGTCTTGGCTTGGTGAGGCTGTACCAGGACATGGTTTATGGCTGATCTGGTTTTAACTCGCTCTAGGCAGTTTTCCCTAGAGTTTTCTGTAAAATCATAAACCTGGAGAGAGAATTTTTGTGGAATCTAGTCACATGACTTGCTCTTTTGTAAATTGAGAGATTAACTGTGTGACTGTAAAGAACTGAGATGCATTTCTTTTTTCAAAAGAAAACAAACAGAGCAGCATTTATGCACCCAGAGGAGCGTGTCCTCTCTTAAAGACTGGGAAAGTCATTCCCCAAGGTCAGCCGCCTGAGCCTTGGAGCGGCATGGCAGAGGGTTTGAGAACATGGACTTGAAATCAGAGCACTGTGTTGGATGCCAGGCTGAGCCTCTTCCCAGCTGTCCCAGCACCCTGCGAGCTCTGGGTCCTCGTCTGGACAGCAGGGCTGGGGATGGTCTCTACTGCTTATGGTGGACAAGGAGTTTAAATGAGATGATTCCCCCGATGCCCACACCCAGCGTTGGCATACAGGAGGTGCTCAGTAGATGCTGGTGGTATCCCCATTTGAGGCCCTTTGTGCTGGACTAATAATGCAAGCTGACTTACTATGTGGATGTAAAGGTCCTGCTCTAAGCATGTGACTGATTAGCTTACTTCGTCCTCACAACAGGCTGTGAGATGGTCATTAGCATCATTCCCATTTTGCAGAAGAAGGAACTGAGGCACTAAGGGGTCAAATCACGTGCCCAGCGTCCAGCTAGCAAGCGGCAGGGCTTGTGCTCCACCTGCCTCCCCGTGACTACCACCCCTGCTGCTGGGTTCCTTCTTGGTTTAGCCTTAGAGCCTGAAGGCCTTCTGACCTCTGGTCCTGGGTAGGGAAACCAGGGCTCGCCTTGCCTTAGCTCAGGCCTCAGCTGACCCTCCCTGGATGCTGGTATCAGCTCTTTTGCAGACAGTTCTGACCATGCTTCTCCCCTGCCAAAACTTTTTATATTGGTTGAAGAGTAGAAGGGAGCTCTCTGCAGTTTCTCTGCAACCCTCTTATAAATGTAAAATTATTTTAATATAAAAAGTTAAAAAAAAATAGAGGAGTGGGTATAGCTCAGTGGTAGAACGCCTGCTTTAGCATGCACAAGGTCCTGGGTTCAATCAATCCCCAGTACCTCCATTACAAAGAAACACAAAAAACAACACTCAAAAACAAAACAAAACAAAAGAACCAATAACCTTACTGGGCATGACCCCAGCAACAACCTGACACTTTTTGATACAACCTTAGTGATCCAGCCCAGCTGGGCAAATAGAATTTACACTGATTAAGCAACAGGAACTAACCTAGACCTTTAGACCCATGTATGGACTGTGGGCTTCAATTGTGGTGGCATCCGGCGCCCTGGGATGAGAACGAGGCTTGTGGCCTGGGTGGTGAGTCCCACATGGCAGCCCACGGGAGGCTACCGCTCTTCCTCTCTGAGGCCAGGGCTCCCCCTTCTAAGGTCCGTTGCTCAGGCTCTAGGTGTGCAAGCAGATTCATCTTTTACTTCTGTCCCTCCCAGGAGCCAAGCTCTGTGCACAGAAGAGACTCGGCCCTCTGCATACAGTCCAAGGCTGGCAGTTCTTCAGCAGCCGCAGTGGTGTATTTATTTTTAAACCCATCATTTATTGAGTAACTACTGCATGCCAGCTCCACCCGGGTTGCCTTCTGCACACTAGCTTAGGTCATCTGGGTCTTTCCCAACAGCTCTTGGTCCTGGAGCTTCCTCTCCTCCACCGCCATCCCCACACCATCATCATCTCTTCCCTGGGAGGTGATCATGGCCTCTATATTGGGCTCCCTGCCTCCACGCTGCAGACAGCATTTGCTTTCAGAGGTGCACCTGCCTTCCGGGTGGCCTGTGAGCCTTGGAGTAAAGCCGAAACTCCTTAGCCTGGTTTACAGGTGCTCAATTACCAGCTGTTGATGGCGACAACAGAGACAGTGATGACGATGATGGTGATGATGTCAGTGTGAGGGTCCTGCTCCAGCCTGCATGGCTGCCCACCAGAGATGAGTACAAGGAGAAGAATCTGCCCGTACTTGGAAGCTCATGAAACAGACCATATGCTGGTTCCATTCCTAGGAAGCCTGCATGTATTGCTTGACATGTGTCCTCAGATAGCAAGGGCTTGAGGAGGGGCAGAGGGCATCGTACCCAAAAGGAATAGACATTGGTCATTTCCCATGGGTTTCTGTTGTAATTGGAAACATGGCCAGTCAGTGAGGTGTCTCCCCTCAGCCTCTGGGCTCTGGCCTGGGATCTGGTCACGAGTTCCTTGTGTGAGCCTGACCATGTCAGTGGGCTGGTCCCTTCCTCCAGAAGTGGAGGCCCCCAGAGAAAGCTGCAGCCCTGCAGGGTTCAGGGACCCAGGCGTCCAGCTGGGCAAGATGGCACCCTTCTCCTCGCTCCCTGGCACCCAGTTGTGTTAACTTCATTTGTGTTAGATTTTACATCCCCACCGTTGAATGAGAGGGCATCTGTGTGCCCTGTTCCAGCATCCCTCCCTCAGGAAAGCCCTTCCCCACCCTGTAGTCTCTTTGGATCCTGTTGTCAAAGATATTCATGGAACCCACTCCTTTCTCTTCAGAGCACATCTCTCATTGGTAATTATAAATTGATAGTGTGAAGTAAGTAATCACTGTCCGTCTCCCCCACTGTTCTTAATGCTGTTATGTCCCCAGTAACTACCCTGGTGCCCAGCACATAGTAGGCACTTACTGGCTAGTATTTGGGTGAATGAATAAGGAACCATGTCTGATTCATCTTAGCAGACCCCCAAGGCTTTGATCATAATCACCCATTTATAGCCTGAACTCTATAAATTTCTATCAAAAAATGGTACCAACCCCCTGTGTTCCAGTTCTTTTTAACCCAGTGTTTTCTGGCCGCCTCCACTTCATTCCTCAAGCTTGGAGCCCTGAACACTCATTCAGGCTTTGAGTAACCATGTTCAGTTGGAGAAATAAATACAAAATTAAAGCCAAGTACCACATGCTAGAAACATATCATTGAATGTGATCAAAGAAGGAAGGGCTAATTAGGGAATTTATGATATATTTAATTCCCTGGGAATGGAATCCTCTTTGAACTTGCAAAGCATTTGTTCGGTGTTAGTGTAGTCACTGTCACTGAGTGTTTTTCAGGAACACCTGCTAAGTAAAAGTGGGGACCACCTGTGCTTGCATTGGGGTCCTGTGATTAGATAGGGAAAGAGTTCATCTGCATTGTTTGGGGCCAAGTTTGATTCATTGGTTCTAGAGATGAAGGACCAAGTATGTGGAGGAAATGGCCATGGACTTAGGGTGAGAAGACAGTCTGAACCCTGGCCAAGCCATTGGCCAGCTGTGTGACCTTGGGCAAATCACTTGGCCTCTCTGGGTGCTTGGGTAATTCTTGGTCAAAGGGGGATAAACTGCAGTGTCTTCTTCATGGGCTTATTTGGAAAATTCAGTGCAGTGTAACAGTCTATAAAGTGCTGCACTGATGACTGATATTCTCAGAGAGACGCAATTCCATTCTTCTTGGTGCTGAGACCCAAGATTTTTGGATTCTTCCAATGCTTCGTTTTTCTCATACCCCACATCCAATTCATCAGCAAATCCTGTTGATTCTACCCTCCATTATATTCAGAACCAGTGCTTCCTCACTTCCCTCGCTGCCACTCCCCTGGTCCCAGCCGCCTTCATCTTTTACCTGGGCTGTTACAGTAACCTCCTCACCACCCTCCTGCCCGCCTCCACCCTTGCCCCGTCGTCTATTCTCAAACACAGCAGCCAGAATGGTCTTTGAAAAGAAATCAGATTATGTCACTCTGCCAAAACCTTCCAGTGGCTCCCCAGAGTAAACGCCAAGGCGCTTCAGTGGCCTACGAGGCTCTGCACGACCGCCCTCCTCTTGTCCTCACTCTCTCTGCCCCAGACACACTGGCATCCTTGCTGTGGTTGAGCACACCGGCCACACTCCTGCCCGTGGGTCTGCCCACTGGCCATTCCCTTCTCCCCATCCCCCTACCTTCCGTTGTCTGCCCAATGATACCTACTCTGAACACCTTTTTCAAAATTGCAACCCATGGCTCCTCCCTTGGTCCAGCATTCTGATCACCTCCAACCTTTCTGTGTTTTTTCCCCCCACAGAACTGATGAGTTTCTGGTATACTATATATCTTACTAATTGATTTCCCTTAATACTACCGTCTGCCCTCCACTTGAGTATAATTGCCCTGAGGACAAGGATGTGTCCCAGCTGCCTAGAACAATGTCTGGTGCATTGAGGAGCTCGGTAAATACTTGTTGGATGAGCAGATGACTTTCTCCTGACTTGTGCTTCAGTGGGACAGAAAGTTCAAGTTAAATCTGGGGGATCCACTGGTTGTTGGAAAGGAAAGAGATATGTAAATGAGGCTTGAGTTGTTTGTGACCCACTTGTGCCCCAGTCCTCAGCAAATAGTAGGGGACATAGAATAATCCTCTGGGCGGGTCCCGGGGCTCTGGTAGGTGCTTCTCGCAGGCTCAGTGCCTCCTGCAGGCCTCCAGGTCAAGTGCATTTGGTTTCACCCACGGCTGAGCCTCAGTGTCTTCCTGCAGGGTCAGCTGTACCAGTTGGATATTTAAAACAGAATTTTTATGTTCAAACTAACATACATACATATGTATGAAGTACACAGATGTAGTTTGGAGGAATATGCATTTGACACTTGTGAATATAACATTCACATGAATTAGTAAGAGAGAATACGAGACTTCAAAGGTATTTGGGCATGCAGAGAACTTCTCTCCTCTCCCAGGTTCACGTTTACTCTTTCCTTCCAGGGATGGAAGGAAGTGAGCACTGGAGATTTGGAATTGTCCACCAGTGGATTTGAGGTTGTCCACCCAAAGCCCAGCCGTAGTGCTTGATGCATAGTAGGCTTTCAAGAAATACCTGTTGAATGAATAAGGGAGTGATTGATTATTTAAGATCAGTTGTTAAATTTTATCCAAGTATAACTGCCAATGCAGTTCATCATTCATCTAAGCAACCTCAGTATGACTTTTTCCTGAGAAATAATAATTAATGGATTCAACCATATTTGCTGAACATTTGCCCTGTGCCAGGCCCTGAGCTGGGTGCCGGAGACATAGCGCTGTGTGGGATGGGGTCTTTATCCAGAAGTGCACTCTTGGTGGGGGACGCAGGCCGTCCAGGAACTATGGTCCCTGTCCCTTAGAGTTGGTGAAAGGCACTGGTGGTGGTGTGTTAGCAGCCTTGGGAGAACAATGAACAGGGACAAATCAAATCTGGTGGGGGGAGGGGGGAGTCGTTGAAGTCTCCAGAGAGGAAGCGATTTTTGAGTTGCAGTGGGGGAGGGAAAAAGGCAAGATTCTAATTATACCACCACGGAAACATGCTGCCTCAGGTCCGTCCTGGGCTTGACCAGCCACCGCGCCATCTTGGAGATGCCCTCTCCATCCTCTCAGAGCTCGCGGGCCATGAGCCCCCACACTTGTGGTGGCCCCTCAGCTGCCCTGAGCCTCTGGCTCTGCTCTCTTATCGCAGAAAGGCATTTCATTCTTCGAGATCAGGCAGCCGGGACCCAAGGAGCTGTTTTCCTCCATTGTGCAAGCATGACAAATCATTAATTTTTGATTGATTTGCTTAGAATTATGGGCGCCCCAGCATTCTTTCCGCCGCTGAACAGCTGTATAACAAATGAATATATCAGTGTACACAAAAGATTGGAGATCTGAGAGAAGCAATTACATTGGCCACCCTCCCCCACCCTCACCCCTTCCCGGGCAATGAAGGGAGGAAATTTTTACCAGAAATTCCTCAAGTGGCTTAAAAAAAAAATGCCTTTTTATAATTGAATTAAATCTTTATCTCTTCATCTTTTGCAGCACATTTCCAAACACACACCAGTTCCCCACGTGCTTAGGTTCTATCCATCCAGGAAGAATCTTTAATAATGAAATTTCAACTTGTGAATTAAAACCAAAATGAAAAAAAGATTTAAATTCTGCCCCCTCCCTTTTCTTTTTTCTTTTTTTTTTTTTTTTTGGTTGCTGCTATTCCTTTAAGATTTTGGAACCGTACCAGTGCACTAAATGTGACCTCCATAACTTTTAAATTAAGAATTTATGCTGGCTTGAAATTTATGAAATATTTCAGCATGAAAGAAAGCCTTTTTCCCTCAGGAAAATTGAGCAATAAATCACAGCACTGTGGATTTACTGCCCTAGAGCCAGTGAGAGATAGGATTTTTTTTTTTTTTGCTTCATTCTGAAAAAAAAAAAAAAAATGTAATCATATAAGACAGCTTAGCTGCTATCCTCCCACTCTCTAGAATTTTTAATTTCAGCTGTTTCTGCTTGGATTTATTTCCAATATTCCTGCTCGGCTTTTCAATTTCCTCAGTTATTAAATTTTAATTCAGTGCATTAGCATTTAAATTAAAAAAGGGTTTATTTTATCGAAATCGTTGGCCAGCCCCCATCCCGTAGCACACGAATTGCCTGTTTCTGCCATTTGCACAAAATGTGAAATGCAGCTAATGTCTTACAACTTACATTTGCACAAATTCAGAAATAAAATTTCTGGGTTTGGAATAATATTTTCTTTCCAGGAAAAATCCTTAATAAGAGAATGGAAAAGAACAACTTAACGTTCATTTGGGAGGGAAGAGGAGGGTCAAATGAAACCAAAAATAGTCTTGCCCAGGTCCTGAGAAGAAGCTGGTGTGTTGAAGAATGGATGGGGCTGGGAGAGGGGACAGGTGCCTTTATGGGGAGCTGGGGTGGGGGTTGGATACCTTTACCCCCATCTATATAAGAGTGAGGAGGAGGGCCTCTCATGAGCTCACTTCCCCCACCAAATTTTATTTACCCTTGAGGGGTTTGGGTAAAATTGGGTCAGCCCCACCTAGGGGTATCAGAGGTGAAAGGGAGCGAGAGATGATCTCATTTAACCCTGGTGCCTCCCCTCCCTGTTTTTACCTATGAGAACCTCAGATCCGGGGAAAGGAAAGAGCTTACCCAGGGTTCAGACTGAGACCCAGACAGAGCCAGGCAAAAGCTGCATCTTTTGGGGCCTGTGGTCCAGTGGCAGCAGCAGTAGAGTTTCCATTACTTTAGCGGTTACTTCACTTACCTGACCTGTGCTTAGTACTTTGCCTACATTGCTATATTCACTGTCATTCTGACTGGTCCTTTGGAGAAGGCCTCAGGGCTCTGGGGTCTGGTGGATGCTCATGACAAGCTGACTTGCAGCCCAGGATTCAGATTAGGCCCCAAGACAGGCTGGGAAAACCTCTGGTGTGGTCCAGGCCTGGCTTTGCCTCTCACCCATCTATTGTGTAACCCTGTACAAGTTTCTCTGTTTTCTGTGCCTCAGTTTCTTGAACCCAATAAATGGTGACATTTATAGCTGTATCTAGGGTTGTTAATGATTATTATTAAGGCTGAGCTCACGCTATGTACTTTTACATGTGTAGTGTGTTTACCTTAAGTCTGACTCCAGTCCCATGAGATAGGTCCTAGGATTGGCATATTGCCATTTTGCAGATGCAGAAACTGAGGCCTTGAGAGGGCAGATGGCTTGTCAAGGGTCGTACAGCTAGAAAATGGCAGAACCAGGACCTGAGCTCAGACGTCTGACTCTAAACCCTGTGCTCTTAAACTTAGGTTCAGATTGAGAGTCAGGTTGAATTATACTGGGTGAAGGTGAGCTTGTGGTGTAGGTTGAATCCTATGAAATTGCTGGGTAGAAGACCTTTTGGGCCTAGGAAACAGCACAGTCAGAAGTTCAACTTAATTCAAACAGCAGGGATTGCTTTGAGATATTTGTGAGGAGACAGTCAAAGCTGGCCTGGCATCTTAGGGAAGATCTACAACTGAGAATCAGTGTTCTCGGGGCTGGGAGAGCCGGAGAAGCTGCCCTCTGTCATAATGGTGGGTCTGGACCCATCAGGCCCGAGTGCTGAGGTTGACAGGTGCCGTGACATTGGACATGTGCGCTCTTGGGCATCTCTCACTTGTGCCCATTGTCCATCTCTGCCTTCTTCCCGTCTCCACCTCTCATCTCTGCCAGTAACAGACGTTTCCCACCCGGCAAGGATAACACTCCTCCTTCCAGCCGTCCCATTTCCCATTTGCTCCACCTAGGTTTCTGC
The DNA here is from genome assembly GCF_009834535.1 of Camelus ferus. Taxonomy (NCBI): domain Eukaryota; kingdom Metazoa; phylum Chordata; class Mammalia; order Artiodactyla; family Camelidae; genus Camelus; species Camelus ferus. Next base: position 57,271,669 of record NC_045699.1, read on the forward strand.
AGAAGAATTTGTTTGGGCGGCTCTTTGAACATTTTTAGCATTTTCTCTTTGTTTTATAAAAGTGGGTGGAAAACAAAAAAGAGTGTAGTTACTAGTAATAAGAAGCTCAAATATCATAAATACCGTAAAAGGGAAACATGGATAAAGATGGTCAGGTGTGCTGACCAAGAGAGACCCTTTTCCCTACCCTGTCCTGTGTTCAGTGCACTTGAACTGGTCAACTCTCTGTGAGATCGTGAAGGAAGAGGGCACACACACACAAAGACAGCATTAAAAATACATATGAAATTCTAGAAATACAGGCCTAGAGTTGAGTCTGAAAGGGAGAGACCATTTGGGATTTTACAGTTTTTTTTAAAGCTCTCTGGGGCAGAATTTCCACCCCTAACTCTTCTGCCTCTTCTGATACAAACATTAAAGCAACTTCTTTCTGTTCACTTTCCATACAAGTTTGAGGAAGACAAGGTGTCGGAAAGAGACCGTAATTGATCCTGTTCTTTTGCTCCCAATGAAAAGATACGCAAACCATTTTCCTCTCTCTTGTTTCTTCCATGGAAATAATGCACTGGTATCCCATTCACTGCTCCCTCCAGGCCTTATATTTCTACCTCTCTATTTGTCCTTCCCCTTTCCGGTGCCCTCATATGGGCTGTGGGGGCCATATGGGTTCCCCCCCATTTCCCCATTGCCTCTTCTGAGTGTTGGTGGGAGACAGTCTTCCAGAGCTGTGGAAGGCAGGCATTGGAATGGCCTGGCCTGGGCTTGGAACTGTGGGATATTGGATAAATGACTTAAATTCTTTGAGCCTTGGTGCCTCACATGTGGAATGGGGATATTGTGTATGTGTTTTGGGGGACCTATTGGGAGGATTAAATGAGAGACTTTAAATAGGTGTCCATATACTAGTGCCTGATGGGAAGGTAGGTGGGGGAGAGAGTCTGGATACCCACGGGGGCCAGGCTGGAGGGCTGGGTATAAGGCAAGAGGGAGTGGTGGGGACTGTGGAGAACCAGGTATGTCACATCTGACTGACTGTGGTCATGTGGGACTGCGTGTTGCATTCAGAAGCTGAAATCTGGCCTTTTTTGGGTGAAATCCCTTTATTTTTATATATTGACTGTTTGACTCAAAGTCTGCCATCTGGTTTTGCCAGTTTGCAGCATCTTGTAAGCGCTCATCAGAAGGTAGCTGCTGCTGTTTTTATTTTGGGTCCTCAATTCTTCATCTGCAATCCTGAAATTCAAAAAAGATTGAAAAGAAAAAGATTTTTTGTAACTGGTGAGGCAGCCGAACTTGACCTAATGGGAGAAGAGGCTGGTTGCCGGCTTCGTTTATCCCACGCAGGGCTGACTGCGTCAGTTTCCTTATAGAAATATCAACGTGCTTGAGTCCTGGGGGCTCCCCAGACCCTGGCAGAGTTATTTCAAATTATAGAACACATGTGCCACATTACCTTTCTAAAATTGGAAGGATTCTGAATTTGGAAACACATGTGTGCTAGTTTGGAACCTGCATTGTTCTAACTGTGATTACTATTGTTATAAATGTTTTGACAACGCTAGGGAATGCATCTCCAACCAGGGGTGGTGGAGAACCCAGGCGCTTTCCCCATGTCCGCAGCCTCTGCGTCGAGGTACCCCCAGCACTGGCCTAGGAGTCAGGATCCCCGGGTATTTGTCCCTCGGTCCTTGTGAGACTCAGGCTGCCCCTCCTCTCCTAGGGCCTCAGTCTCTCCATCTGAACCAGAATTTTATGATTTCTGAAAATTTCATTTGGTCAGCCTTGTCTCCCCACCCTCTACCCCCAGATAAAAGAGATTACCAACCAGCGCTCTCTTGCCTCCCCCTGCTTGCAGGGTTGGGGGACAGAATATTTTAACATAATAGGATTTTCCCCCTCCAGTTGGTAGGAATAAATCTGTGGCTACTGTTTTATTGGAAATCCCAGCTGAAAATAAAAATGGTGCAATTCAATCTCAGATTTAGCTGGTTACTTACTTTTCACCAAGTCCCCAGGGCTCTGTGGTTGCTGGGTTTGTGTTGGCAATGGGTGCTCAGCTGGATTTAAAGGGCCCAGCAAACTGGGGGGAGGGGAGGGGCGATGGCTGTCCTGACTCCCTCTAACCACTGGGGGCAGATTTTTCCAGCCTGGAGGGATAGAGCAGGGGGTTGTGGCCAGCTCACCCCTCTGAAGGCTGGTGTTTGAGCGGGAGCTGGGTAGGGTGGCAGTGGATCGCATCTGTGTCTTCCCCTTGGCTGATGTAGGTGTTTTGGATTTCCTTTGCAGGCTGACGGAGCCAGTGCAGCTGGAAGGAAAAGCACGGCAAGCAGGTATGCGCCCCCTCCCCTGTCCCCTCCTGCACCCCGCTCCTTCTCCCTTGTCTCGTGACTAACAGCCACCTCTCTCTGGTCCTCCCCTACCACCTGGAAGGGTGGATAGTCTGGACCAGCTCCCTGAGCTTGTGGGTAGCACTTTCCAGCCCTCCTGGTACCCTCTGTGGGCACCTGGGAATGGAATCTAAGGATGACTCAATCCTAAACTGGCCTTGGCCTCTCAAGTTGGGGAAGACTTAGGGGTGATGCACAGGACTGGGCAGAGGGACCTGGGCTTGAATCGCATCTCGGCTGCTGCATCATGAAGAATGACATGTTCTCAAACTTGCTTAACTATGGAATGCTTTTATTGAAGTTTATCCCATGAAGCCAGTGTTCCTTGGAACATGCTTTGGGAAAGCATGGGAGCAGAAGAGTAAGGTGTTCTTCAGCGCTGTGTTTCAGGGGGATCACCCTGGGTGATCCTGCAGGGTGGATTGGAGTTGGTTAGAATGGAGGCAGTGACACCAGGCTGGAGGTCACTGTCACCCACCCACGACAGCATGGCCTGGCTTCCACCCGCCTCCCCAGTCTCCTTGTTGTCAGTCTCCCCCTTGCTCAGTCTGTTTTAGCTCCCCTGACCTTCTCTTATTTATCTAACAGTGTAAACCAGGGGTCACCCGGCTTTACCTGTAAAGGGCCAGATAGTAAATATTTTACACTTTACAGGCCACAGGTCTCTGCAGCGGCTTCTCAACTCTGCCAGTGTAATTTGAGAGCGGCCATAGATAATACATAAATACACAAGTGGGCTTAGTTTGCCAACCCCTGGCCTGAGAGCCTTTGCAACTGCTGTTCCTTTGCCTAGAATATTCCTTTCCCTGGTCATCCCATGATCAGGGACCTTCCATCCTTCAGGTCTCTATTCTGTCCTTCCCTCCAAGAAGCCTTCCCTACCCCCCTCCCCCTGCCTGTGGCCTGTTTGTGCTTTTCAGTAATTCCACGTCTGTGTGTGCTTTTCTCTGCCTCTTGAGTGCCAGCTCTGTAGGCGGAGGCCATGTCTGTCTTGTTCACTGCCGTGGGCCGGCCCTCAGTGAATGTTAATGGGATGGGTACACTGGACGAGATAGGAGAAGATCTGGGGTGATGTAGGGGCCGGGAGTATGGGCTGGAATGGAGGGCTGGATGTCCGGGCTTGTGCCTGGGAATCCAGTGACCCGTGTGGCCAGCAGCCGCCCAGCGTCTTTGTGCTTGTCTCCTGGGCCCCTGGTAGTGGAATTTTGTAAGTACAGTGTATGAGGCTGTGGCCTGTGGGGCCCCTAGACTGGCAGTGCCTAGAAGTGCTTCCTGGCTCTGAATGTCTGGAGTGGCTTTGGACTTGGTCTAGTCCCTGCCCTCCTTGTACACATGGGGAGGAAAGGACGACCCGCTCGGGGTCACATGCTGAGTGAGTGGCTGTGTCAGGCTCTGATCCTGCCTAAGCCAGTGCTTTCTCTGCTTCTGCAACATTATTCTCAAGCGAGGGTCTACCAGCTTCCCCCACTGTCCTTCCATGTTCATTGCGCACCTGCTAGGTTAGACCCAGTCTCTGTGCCGTGGCTCAGGAAGATTAGATACTAATTTATTCACCCAACAGACATTTGAGTGTCTGCTGCAATGGCAGGCACTGTTCACAATGCTGCGTCTACAGCAGTGAACAGGGACAAATTTCCTTTCACCCCTCATCACTTGTGTATGGATGTGGTCCTTGCCCTCACTCTCTGATGCATGAGTCTCTCCCATCCCAGCATCTCTGCACGGTGATCAGAGGACATCAGGCAGGTTTCCCCACAGTGGTAATAGGTTCCTGAAGCTCTGAATCGAGTCTTATCAGCCCAAGGCTGTAGTCAGTGAGGAGAGTGCTGAGATAGATTAGAGGTGTCTGCCCTGGTCAGGGGATGGGGGGTGGGGGGCATGTGTGTCATCTGTTTGCTATCCCTGACTAACCTACATCTGCATATACTTAGTGATGGAGCCCCGTGTTATTACCATGGTGCCATAATAGACACCAGGAAGGGCTAGCCCAAACCTTAGTGTATGAATTGAGGTGTAAAGAAAAAAATTCCTAATAGTAATAACTACCATTTAGTTATACTTAGCATGGGTGTAGGTGATTTACATTCGTTAATTGATGTAACGTTGGTAACAGCTCTGTGAAGGGTGCTCTGATTATTCCCACTTTACTGATAAGGAAGCTGAGGCACAGAGAGGTGTCCAGGCCTCAGGCTGCCCAACTGGGGGGAACAGCACAGCCAGGACGCCTACCCAGGCCTGACTTCTCTGATGCAGGTGCTTAACCACTGCACCCTCCTGCTTCTCCGCAGGAAGTGATCAGTTAACAGAGGTTAGAGAAGCCAGTTAGGGGCCCCGGGCTGTACCCCTGGCTGACGGCTGGGCCAGAAGGCAGGGACTCCAAAGGAGCTCACTAGTGAATTTATATTGATTCTGTCATTATAGCTAATAGAGCATCTTTGAAAAACCAAAGCAGCATTATTGTAGAGTGACCCGGCATTCAGTGTGAGAAGTGAATTCTGCATTAAACATCTGGAGAACATTGACATAGTCCTTGGCTGATGCCACTGGTGAATTTGACCCTAGTTGGGTTAGATTGGCCAGGTGGGGCTTAGAGTCGTAGATAGTTTATGGAGCATTAGACTCATGCAGTCCCTGTTTCAGATGGGGAAATAGGCCAGAGGCTCCTGAAGTCAGAGTTAGGCTGGAAGGCCCTGGTCAGGAATGACCTTGAGGGACCTGTGACTCTGACATGGGCCTCTGCTCCCACCTCCCAGCTGTGCCGCGCATGCTCTGTTGTTACACCGGGGTGTGCTTTCGTCCCGGTGCCTTCCTTTTGGCCCAGAACACCTAATTTTCTTCCTTCTCCAGAGGGCCTCTGGCTAAACCCCAAAACCAACAGCATGGGCTGCTAAGGAATTAGTGTTAAATTGAGGGGGACAAGGAGAGGTGGTGTTTCTGAACCTAAGAAACAACCAGATGTGGTTTGGTTTACTTCCCTGTAACCCAACCTGGGTTGATTTTATAAGACCAGTGATCCCAGCGCTTGAGGTTAATGCTAACCTGGTGAGCAGGTTACAAATCACATAGCGCAACTGCAGCCAAAGCTCACTTAACTCTAAGAGGCGTGGAGGGCTGTGGGCCTTAACTGTGGACAGTTCTAAAGGAAATGCAGTCTTTATAATCAAGCAAATGCAGCCTTGCTATAATGAAGACTTATGGTCTTTTCTTTTCTTTTTTTCTTTTTTGGTCAATTGAAGGTTTTCAGAGCTGGCAGGACTCCGTAGATAATCTGGTCCAACCCTCTCATTTGGAGATGAGAAAACCAGGGATAGAAGACGTTCAGGGACTTGTTCACCATGTGTAACACTTGCCTATCAAGTGTTCAGGATCTTGTAGACAGGGAGATTGGGGTGGGGGAGGAGGTGATAAGACTAAGTCTCATTCATTCATTCCACAGACACTTACTAAGCACCTACTAAGTGCTAGGGTCTGACCTAGGTGCTGGAAGTACAGTGGTGAACAGAAATGCCTGGTCCTGTGGAGCTGATGTTCTAGTGGGAGTGGAGGAGACTTAATAAACACTTAACATGGTATGTCATATGGTAAGAAGTTCTATGGCGGAAAGGCAGGGAAGGGGATGGGGAGAGCCAGAAGGAGTACTGCATCAGCAAGAAGGTGACATTTGAATAATGATCTGAAGGAAATGAGGAACTGAGCCAAGCAGTCACTGGGGGGAAGCACATTCCAGGCAGAGAGAACACAGGTGCAAAGGCCCTGAGGCAGGAGTGTATGCATTGTGTTGGAGCAAATGCGAGGAGGCTGATATGAATGCATAAGGCCTTGGAGACTTTTGTCAGGACTTTGGCTTTTACTCTGTGTGAGATGGGGAGCCACTGGGGACTTTGAGCAGAGGAGTAACATGATATGATTTGGTTTTAAAAAGATCATTCTGGTTGCCAAGAAGAGAATAAATTTCAGGGAGCAAGATGTTACAAGAGGTATTGCCAAGGGTTCAGGAGCAGCAGGACCTTAAAAGGTAGGCATGGAGGGAAGTTTCTGAAAGGCCATTTTTTTGAGGCCTGAGGAATCCAGTTCAGTGAAGCATTTTGTGAGTCCTGCATCCAAAATGCATAGCCTCCTGCTTGGTCCTGCGAAAGCCCCAGAGTGGAGCTGCATGGCCCCCGTGGCTCCCACTCTCCGTGCCTGGTCTGCCGGGCACCTAACTCACCCTCTTGCTGAGCCCAGACTGCCTGGGCTCAGATCCCAGCACTAGCCACTGCCCGATTGTGTGACCGCAGGCTAGTGACCAGACCTCACTTTCCTCTAAGGTCTGTAAAATGGGGATTATGTTCATACCTCCCTCTCAGTGGTGTCCTGAGGACTAAGTGCAGTAATAATGGTACGTGTACCCTGAGCACACTGCCTGGTCTGTAGTAGGTGCTCAGTAAATCTTGTTTTCATCACCACCATCACCGCCATGCTGGATTCCATTCCTAGAAGACAGTGGGTAGCGATTGATTTCTCCTAGAGCCTGGAAATCAGGGAGAGGCTAGAGGTAGCGACGGGGTGGGGGTGGCACTCATGTCTGTCAAGGGCCTTCTGTGATCCAGTTCCTGTGTCCTGCACTTTGCACATCTCATTTGTTCCTCCCAGTGGCCCCTAAGGCAGCGACTGGCATTCCACCTCTTCAGAGGAAACTGAGAAATCGACTTGTCCAAGATCACCCAAATAGTCACATGGCTTTGGGCCTGAGTCTTGTCCTTTTAAGCGAAGATTTTCCACTACTGGACAGTTTAATGTCATAACCACGTGTGTACAGCTGCATAATTATTTTTTAAATACTGTCTTCTTGTTTAGCTTTTTGGTTTTCAGCAGGAAAATTAAAGTAGCCCTAAACAAATTAACCTTAATTGCAAAAAATTCAATAGTACCAGAAGACCCGATGCGTGTCAATGACCAGTGCGGTGTTAGCAGAATGAATTATCTGAGAACCAGCTTTGTGTGTATTTCAGTCGGGCTGCACCTTCACCTTGACTCTAGGTTTATGCTCCTGTTATTGGAGCTCATTTGATTTCCAGAAATGTGTATTCTCACCCTACGAAACTTGGGGTAGTTTGGCTACAAACAAATCATAAATTGCCGGCTGACTCTGAGGGTTCGTATACTTACTCCAAAGGGGCCACTTGCTTTTCTGGTGGGCAGAGTTCACTCTCTGCTTAATTAGTTACTGTTAAACCTAGGCTCTGCACAAATGGGGCAGATTCTAGAAAATTCAGACACGTCATTGGGTTTGTTCTCTGGAGACAGCCTGCAAACTGTAAGTCACATACATCAAAATCGGCAAATCCTTTTTCCAAATGGCACTGTGGTTCTCATGCTCAGGGTGGTCCAGCTAAGGGAAGTGATTAGGGTCTCTCAGGAGCCTGGGCTCAGTCCACCCACCCATCTCGACTTTCCCACCTGTGCTCCTGAGCAAATTAAGAAAGTTCTCCTTGTGAAGCTGCAGTTACCAGTTCAGAGCATCCAGAACTCTTGTCTTGTTCTGAAGAAGCATGGTCTTGAGAATGGAGCCAGAATGGTCTCATGTGGTTGCTTCTTGAGCCCCTTAATGGCAAAGGCCCTCGATCTGAGAAAGCACCTCAAGAAATGTCCATAGCCTTCCTGTCTGTCTGGCTCTGCCAACACGAGAGAAAAAATCCTCACCCTTGGCTTCAGCCTCCTGTGTGTTCCACACAATCCATGGTGGTTAAGAACGTTGGTACATCCACACCTACCATCTTGATCCCGCCCACCTTCTCATCCTGCAGTGAATGTCTCCACCCCTCCCTCCTCTTCATCGCTGCTGCACTTAGAAGGGCCGTGCCCTCCACTTCTTTGGTTTTCACAAGGGCTAAATACTCCTCTTCCACTTTCATTTATAGTTCTTCACCTAGAGCCTAAGAGGCCACCTTTTTTACAGTTTGATCGAACTTTTCACATTTTGCCTAACTAGTGCTTGGTAAGGACAGGAGAAAAGAACTAACATTTATTGAGTCCCGTTCCATGTATGGTGCTGTGCTGGGCACCTTATGAACATCTCTCTGCTTTAATCTTCTAAACAACCCTTAGCGGTTAGTGTTACCATCGCTGCTTACATGCCTGGAAAGAGGGACGTGGGCAGGTTAGGAAGCTGTGGCAATGGTCCACACATCTCGTTTATCATCCTCAGACCCTTTGGGAGGATTGGACTGTGTAGTGAGGAGTCTCATTTGTGTGTCCAGGGGCAGCATGTCTTGACCTGGATGCTCACATTCGAGTGTGTGGACAGAGCTGGCCGTGCATTCCAAACCTCAGTCTGTTATCAGCTGATCTCAAGGGCTAGACAGATGGAGAGTGGAGGGGCCGAGGCCAGATGTAATGCCAGGATAGGGGAGCCCACTGGAGGGATGGCAGAGCTTTCTAAGCAGCTGGGCAGCTCCACGCATCAGTTGTCCATGTGGGCAGGATGGAAGGGGAGCAGTCCTGTTGGGAAGCTGCTTTACATTTCATTCCAAGGAGAATGGCCAGAGGAGTTGGGCATCAGAGAGCAAGAGAAAGGGATGGTTGCCAAGTCACAGCCTCAGCAAAAAATAACACCAGCAGCAGAAGGGGTGTATTCATCCTCTGTTTACACGTCCAGTATGAGAGCCTAGGTATGGCCTCCCTCTTCATGGTTGAGTTAACTGCTCTCTGGAGTCTCCGGAAGATGCAGGACAGTGGGCATGGGCCCCTCTGTGGCCTCCCTGTCCCCGCCTGCCTGTCAAGGGCATTCACTCTAAGTGGGTGAGAATTCCTGCATCTGCAGCACCCCAGCCGTTGTGTGAGGGGAGACACGGCGAGGTGGGTCTTCAGAGAGCGGTGCAGGCTGCTAGCTGATGTGTATCGTACCACGGTCAGACCCATCGGAAAATGAAGGCAGTGCATCTGTTTAAGATGCTGTTAGCAGTCATTCTTTTTACTGACCTGAGCCAAGCTCCCAGGACACCTTTGGAAGAAGCTCCCACTTTCCTTGGAGGGCCCCACCTGCTAAGTGTTGGAGTTTGTGACTTGACAGCATTGCTCAAGACTCTCGCTTTTCTCTGTTTTAGGTTTAAATTAACCAGGGAATTAACTGTTAATATTTAAATCTTCATGCTGTCTTTGTGAGCCGGCGGTATTACCCAGCGTCGTGGCTGACTGACACCATACACTGCAGAAAATTAAGTGCCTAAGAATGATCTCAAACTAATGATGTATTTATGCATTGTAGGCTATTTTGAATTTCTAGACTGTAAGAGTTGTTTAATAGGTTAACAGTTTTAATCTATTAATCTAATCTTTTCTACTTGACTATTTATTAAAATATATCAGTGATACATAATGGAAGTGGAGGTACAGATAATCCTGAGGGTTATTAAGGCACGGGGGATGGCGTGAAGATTGGAGTCCCAGGTGGAATAGTAAATACAGACACAGGCCTTGTTACTGGGGTTCGTAGAATCGGGTTTTGCTGGAGGTTCTCTCTTTGGCCCTTCCAGGCTAGTGGTGAAGCTGTGACCTTCCTCTCCTTTGTGATTCCTGTCCTTGTGGATAGAAAGAGGAGACTTGAACATCCAAAGGGCAGGTGTGTTCACAGCAGCCATTCTCGGGCGCTCAAGGAGAGTTGGAGGTCAATGCAGAACACAGAGCCTAAGGACTTCTTTCTGTGGCAGAGAGGGGACCCTCCATTCCTTTGTTTTGCATTTCCATGTTAGTGTTTTAAGCATCTCGCCAGTTTGGTCAGGACGCTCAGGATACAGGAGGAGACAAGGGAATACATGTGTTCCCCATCTTAGAGCTTCTGGTCATTCAGTCATTTATTTGCTCACTCATTCAACAAGTGTTTTTTGTTATTTTCTCTTCTCTTGACAAAAAACCCAGAAAACATCCAAATGATTAAAAGCCCAGGGGTTGGAGTCGGGCAGACCTATTTTGAATGCAGCTTCTGTCACTAGAAAGCTATGTGGCGGTGAAAAGGTCACTCTGTTTCTCCGATCCTTGATTTTTTTATCTGTAAAGCAAAACTACCTGCCACGTGGTTCACAGGCATTGTGAAGAGCGGGGAGACGGTCCCTGCCCACAGCCGAAAGCGCCGTGCCCGGCCCGTCCTAGCCGCTCGCTCAGTACGCCGTCGCTGCCCTGTCCTCATTCACCCAGTTGTTGGCATCATTCACATCAGTGCCTTCATTGCCACCAGCATCTTCACCCTGCATGCCGGCATTTTCTGTTTGTACCATTCAGCAGATGTTAGGTGACACCTGCCAAGGGCCAGGCACAGGGAGACAGAAAGCAGTAGGGTAGATCCTTTGCCTCTGGAGGTCTCCCAGAACCAGGTGGAATTGGAAGACAGATTTGGAGCTGGAACCCATTAGAAGCAGAAGAGACATTCTCAGAACCACTTGTGTGAGGCTGCAGGCAAATGGCACTCTGAGACTTCAGCACCCTGCCCCTGCCTGAGGGCCCGAGGCTTCGAATGGATAATGTAACAGTGTCCCTGAATCTTCAAGAGTTGGTGTCATTTTGCAATATCAGATCATCACTTTGTCTACCTTAAACCTACATGTTATATGTCAATAATATCTCAAGTAAAGCTGGAGGAAAAAAGAGTTGGTATCAGAGCGTTACCAGGCTGCTCAGTTTTGGCATTTCAGAAAGTGGGAAGAGTGTGTTAGATTTGAGGAAATTTCCATTGCACAGGATAAAGATAAGGCTGTGATGCTTCACTTATTCAGCAAGTTGGCTCCTGTGAAACATCTCCGGCCCATGTTAGACCAAGGGCTGGATGGATGGGGTGTTGCTGCCTTCAGTTCTGGACATGAACTGGAGAGGTTCGACCTTCAGTGATTCTTGCGGGGGGGTGGGGGGAGATGCCTCGAAGGCCACAGTAGCGTTGAACTCTGCAGGGCTCGTTCATGGCTCCTTCAGTGAACAGGTGCTCACTAACTGCCTCCCCTGGCCAGGCGCTGCTGTAGGTGCTGGCATGTGACAGTGAACCAAGGGGGCAAAGTCCCCGCCCTCTTGTAGCTCTTGTTCTAGCTGGGGAGACACACAGTGAAGAGGACGCGCGGTAATAAGCATGTGAGGTGAATGTAGGGTAAATACTGAGCAGAAGGCATAGAGCAGGAAAGGGGGCACGTGGAGTATTAAAGGCTGGGGTTGGGGTGAGACAGGTGACATTTTGGACCAAATAGTTAAGGACATCTCCGCCAGCACTGGGGTGTTTGAGTAAAAACCTGAAGAAGTGGGGACCTAGGCATGGGGACATCTGAGGAGGGGGAGAAATATTCCAGGCAGAGCAAAGAGCTAGTGCGGAGGCCCGAGGCAGGAGCTTGCTCGTGCGCTCGGGGGACAGCAGGGAGGCTGGTGTGGCCAGCAGGGAGGGAACAAAAGGCAGTGTTGGTGGACGAGATTGCTTTGGCTGCTGTATTGAGCATCAATTTTGGGGCATTGGGCCAGGGTGGAAGCCGGGAAACGGGCTCAGTGTTATTATACAAGGCTGGAAAGGGGAAGGCAGCTTGGATGAGAGTGGTGGCTGTGGGGTGGTAAGGCGTGGTCAGATTCTGGACATATTGATATCAACTGGGGTTGATAGGATTTGATGGTGGATTCATTAGTAGGGAAGAGACAAGGGTGATTCCAGAGTCTGAGTCTGAGGGGCAGGATGGGTGGAATCGTACTAACCGGAACAGAGGAGAATGGAGAAGACGGCCATTATCTGATGATTGCTTCTTAGGCTGCAGGGTTTAGCAGGAAGGACACTGGGACTGGAATCAGAAGAATCGTTTTTCTGACTTGGGACGACAGGCGCCTCCGCAGCTTGGTTGGACCTGTAAGTCTGGGTGCCTGCTAGGCTTCCAGGCGGAGGTGTCCAGCGGGCAGTTGTTCATGCATGTCTGGAGTTCGGTGGGAGGTCCAGGCTGGAGATACGATTTGGGATTCATCATCACATAGTTAATATTTAAAAGCATGAATCTAGGTGAGATCACCAAGGAAGTCAATATGAAAAAAAACAGAAGAGATTCTAGACTTGATCCTTGGGGCAGGTCGGCATGTAAGGGTTGGGTTGGTGGAGAGGAATCAGCAGAAGGCAGAGGAGTGGCTGGAAGGTGGGAGTCCCATCGGGCAGGCTGAGAACAATGAAGAAAGAGTTGGAGGAGGAGAGAAGAGGGGAGCTTGTCCAAGGCTGCTGGTGGAGGATGAATTCAATGAGGACCAAGAAGGGATGGCTGGATCGAGGGGCACAGAGGTCTCAGAAGGCCTTGGAAAGATCAGCTCAGTGGAATAGGGGAGCAGAAGCCCCATGGACTTAGGAAGCTTTGCCAAGGAGGGGCCTGCCGACATCTACAAATAGATAATCATTTGCGCTCAGATCATCAGTACCTGGGCAGATGGGTAGAGTTGGAGGACTGGGTCAGTGGTCAGCCTCTGCAGTGCCATAAACATGGCTGAATGTGTCTTAATTCATTTAACACCCCATACTCTGTGCGTTCATGGAGGGTGTATTTAAGCTCAGCTTGAGGAGGAGGGTATAGCCCAGTGGTAGAGAACATGCCTAGCATGCATGAGGTCCTGGGTTCAATCCCCAGTACTGCCATTAAAAAATAATAATAATAAATAAGTAAAACCTAATCCCCCCCCCAATTTTTTTAATTAAAAAAAAAAAAGCTCAGCTTGAGACCAGTTAACCCTCATCTGTAATGAGTGGAGACTTTTAATGGAGTTTTATTCTAGAGGGAGTTAACCAAGTCATTACTTACACAGTGTGATTTAGAGACTTCGCCCCCCACCCTCCGACCCTTAGCATTGTTTCAGGTGGTTAAAGTAACAGAGTAGATAAGAGGTAGCCTTTAGAGGAGGTGGTGGCCCTCAGGCTGAGACTTGGGACACAGATGGATGCACGGCTCCTGATCCTGTGCGCGGAGACACACACACCTGCTGGGTGGCAGTCTGGCCAGGGCCTTAGACATCTCAGATTCCAGCTCACTCGTCTTGCAGATGGGAGAACCGAGTCACACAGGGGCAGGACTGACGTCCAGCATGCTGAGAACTTCTCATAAACACTGTGAGTTGGTAGAACTTCAGTCATTAGTGTTTTAGGTGGAATGATGTAGAAATTGTACCCAGAAAGTTGACTGACTCCCTGTGGTACTCTTCCTCCAACAGAGCCAGAAATGGCATTTGTCTTTGGGCCTCCAGTCCACGGAGAAGTTGTTTGGTTGTGTTGTCCTGGCTGCAGGGTTTAATGGGAACGGCACCAGGGTGGGAGTCAGAAGAATTGTTTTCGGACAAGCTTATCACCAGAAGTTGTGTGACCTTGGATATGCCATTCGTGTTCCTGGTGGGCAGCAGGCCCCAGGCTTGGGCTGGATGTGGACGTGAACAGAACAGACACGGGCCCCATCCTGTGCTTCGGTTCCCCATCTGGCCATGGGGTGCTTATGGGGGCCGGACGTGATGGGGGTGGGTGTAAGCACTGAACCCTCTGGTGAGGCCCAGAGGAAGAGATTTGTTTCTGAAACCTCCCTGGACAGCCTCTGTGGGTACATTGGACTGGCCAGACGCAGTCACTGGGATGAGTAAGAACGAAGCAAAAGAATACTTTGGGGGCGGCAGAGGGCAGTGGTTTGCAGAGTTAACCACTTTAGAGCTATTTCTTCCAGTTGAGTCATGCGTAGTGAGTGTATTAGTTTCCTGTGGCTGCTGTAACAAACTACCACAAGCTGGCTAGCTTGAAACAAAAGAAATTGGATCGCTCACAGTTCCACTCACAGTTCCCGGAGGCCAGAAGTCTGAGGTCAAGGTCTCGGGCGGGGTCACACGCCATCTGGAGGCACTGAGCAGATCTGCTCTTTGCCTCTGCAGCTGCAAGTGGCCGCAGCATTTCTTGGCTACTGGTCACATCACTCCAGTCTGTGGTCGTGCTGACTCCTCTTCTCTGTATTGTCCCCTCTTCTGTGTTAAATCTCCTGTGTGTCCCTTACAAGGACATTTGTCATTGCATTCAGAGCCCAGCCAGATAATACAAAATGACCTCATCACAAGATCCTTAAATTAATTACCTCTGCAAAGAGCCTTTTTTGAAATGAGTTCACATTCACAGGTTCTGAGGATTAGGGCATGGGCCTACCTTTTATTGGGCAAGGGCACTATTTACCCCACTAGAGAAAGCCCAAATATATATATAATGTAAATATATACACATCAGGCTAAAAACAAAGCTGTGGGTATCAAAGATGGAGAGAGTAGGGTTCTTGAAGGCCTAGTCACCACCACCACCCTCATTCAGGCCTCATTGTTTCTGGGGCATTGCTATGGAACCCCTAGGCCTTCACGGAACATACTTTGAGAACCATTGCCTTAGTAAGAGGCCAGGGCTCATAGGAAATTACTTGGGCAGGGGACCCACTTGGTCTGGCATCTCTCCTAGCATTCTGGCATGAGCAGTAAACAGTGACCACAGCCAGCATGTACTTACCAAGAAATATCCTTTTAGTGCCTGACTTTAGATTTTATGTGGAAGTGTGACTCAAGTTAAATATAAAATTCATAGCATATCTTGAGCAACTATTTTGTAGTTATCTATATATAAATCTATTTTACAGCGACACAAATAGAATAGATTATGGAGTGTCAGCATGTAGATAGATTCCGAGTGCTTTTTCACTAATATACCTAATGATTCGTGCTGAGAATATCCAAGGGCTCCACTGTACATTTAAATGGATATAATTAAAATAATGAGCTCTATTTTAAAAAGTGATATATGAAAAAAAATTTTTTTTAGAGAAGTTAGAAGTAGCTGCGCCACTAATTCAAAGTGATATAAGTACTTCTGCAATTCCATTGTTATTAGGGCACCTAATTAAATGCAGAGCATCCAAGAAAAGCAACATTTGGGCTTGTAAATCTAAAATGTGAAGCTGGGGGAAGAGAAGTTGCCCGTATACTCAATGCAGCGAGGGCTCGGAGGTGTCACGCTTAAGGGAGTGGATGGTCATGTGTCAGGCCCGTGGGCGAGAGGACGGCTCGCTTAGCTCCTGGTGCAAGAGTCACCTGTGCGACGCAGGGCATTCAGAGATGGGGTCTAGTCCATCCCAAGCAAGCAGGGAAGGCTTCCCAGAGACAGGCATGTCATCGTGGACCAATGTCATCATAATGGCAGTTGCCGTCCACGGAGATCCACTCTGTGCTGCTCCCTGGCTCATCTCCTGCCGCTGTGCTGGCAGGGATCATGGTACCCCTTCAGCAGACAAGGAAATGGAGGCTCAGAGAGCGGAGTCTCTTGCTTGAGGTTGCAGGGTGTGCAGGTGCCCAGCCTGTCCTCCCTCCCGCCAGGATGTCAGATGCTACTGAGGTCCTTGAAGGCAGGAAAGGACACCGAGTCTGTTCAGAGGGGATGGTCAGGTGCTCACAGGCCATGGGGTGAGGGTGTTCTGAGTAGGGGGCTGTTCTATGCAGGGAACACTGGCAGGTGGGACCCCTCCGCCCTGGTGGGCCTCTTCGCTGGTTCTGGGAAGCACATCTGCCCTGAGCTTGGGACGTAACCCCTTGTGCAGCCAGAGTTGGGACCAGCCAGGGAGAATCCTCAACTGCCTGCCTCTCCAGCAGCTCCCTGGGACTCATGGGCTGTGTTCTTTCCCAGCTGGCATGGCGGTTCGGACAGTGGCCCTGAGCTCCATTCCCATGGAGCCTCAGGGTGGGCGGGACTGGCCAATCGTAGCACCCACGTGGTCTCAGCTAGGGAACAGGAGTTTCAGCAACTTCTGTCACTTCTACTCTACGAGTCACTCCAGACAGCGTCCTGGATGTCCATTTTTGCAGTTAACCCTCTTGAGGCCTTTTGAGCAGGTGTGGGGCTCCCTGCCTCACTGGTGTGGAACCAGACTCAGGGAGCATCAGGGCTCACTCAGGGTCCCCAGCTGGGAAGTAGCAGCGCTGATATTTGAACCCTGTTGATTTACCTCCACAGCCTTTGAACTTAAAAATCTCTGCCATGTAAGACCTTCCCCTGCATCCTCTGCACACTTCCCTCTCCTGCTCCCCCGTATAGACAGTAGGTACCCCTAGAACATCTCCACCAAGGCCATTATTCTGGGTCCCTTGAAGACATTGCCTTGTGTCTGCTCACAGTGCTGTGGGGTAGATGCTGCGTTTATCCCCATTATATGGGTATGAAACCTGAGGCTCAGAGGGGTGAGATCACTTACACAGGAACCCACAATTCAAGAGTGGCAGTTCTTGAGATTTGCAGATACTAACTAATATATATAAAATAGATACACAGCAAGTTCATACTGTATAACACAGGGAACTGTATTCAATATCTTGTAGTAACTTATGGTGAGAAAGAACATGGAAACAAATATATGTATGTTCATGTATGACTGAAACATTATGCTGTGTACCAAAAATTGACCCAACATTGTCAACTGACTGTACTTCAATAAAAATAGATATAAACAAAACAAAACAAAAAAAGAGTGGCAGTTCTGAGGTTTGGGTCTGGGATGGTGTGACTTCAAACCCCGGTGCTCTGTCTGTCTCGGTTCATTACATCCCATTCTCCCTTCTCCACCTCAAACACAGAGTCATGGTGACGATCTCCCTGCAAGAAGGGTAGGGGGCCCTTATGATAATGCAGCGTCTTATTGAAAGAGGGAGGAGGTTCATGATGGACGACAGGGACCTGGTTTTGTGCCTTGGGCTGCCACTGGTCTTGGCGTGTGGCCCTGGGCAAGTCACAGCTCTGCTCTGGACCTCAGTGCCCCCCTCATAAAGGAGGTTCAGTAACGTGAGTCCTGGCCACCTCAAAACTGAGTGTGTTAACTAGATGTTTTCTGATGTTTGAAGAGCCACCTAGAGCCAAGTGTTGGCTCGGTGACATCCCCACCAAGTGAGCCTTTTGGCTTGTGTTTTCTTATCTATAAAGCAGAAGCAGG
The DNA here is from genome assembly GCF_009834535.1 of Camelus ferus. NCBI lineage: Eukaryota > Metazoa > Chordata > Mammalia > Artiodactyla > Camelidae > Camelus > Camelus ferus. Next base: position 57,289,010 of record NC_045699.1, read on the forward strand.
GCAGAGCTTGGATAAGCTCCCCGGCCCTTCTGCCAAGGAGCAGAGGGAGGGGAACCACATGATCTGCACACATTGAGTCTCCGAAACCCTTGCTGATTGAGGACTGGCAGCACTGGCCTCAACTGGGTGCTTGTTAGCAAGTGCAGGATCTCAGGCCAAACCCCAGACCTGCTGAACTAAATCTGCGTTTTACCAAGATTCTCAGCTGATTTATGTGCACATAGATGTTTGACAAGAGCTGATGTCAGTCAGCCAGAGTTGCCCTTGTAGGTTTCATGTAGCTCCACTTAAAAGAGTAACTGGGCATATTTAGACCCCAGTCTCCTCATCTGCAAAATGGGTGGAGCTGGAGCCATATTAGCCCAGTGATTTGCAGACTGTGTTCCATGGAGCCCCAGGGTTCCTTTGAGGACCCTCAGGGGCAGCCATGGGCGTGTGTGTCAAAGTAAGGGTCACACGAGAGGTGGGTCTGTAGCTGAACATTTTGTAGCCCCCTGGGCTGGCAGGCTCCCAGGTAGGTCTGGGACAGGTCTGGGGTCCACACTGAGCAGACTCTTCTTCCCCAGGGAGCGCTTGAAGCGCAGCCAGAAGACCACCAAGGTGGAGGGGCCAGAGGCTGTGCCGGCCGAGGCCTCGCTGAGCGCCGAGCAGGGAACGATGACGGAGGTGAAGGTGAAGACGGAGCTGCCCGACGACTACATCCAGGAGGTGATCTGGCAAGGTGAGGCCAAGGAGGAGAAGAAGGCGGTCGGCAAGGACGGCACTGGTGATGTGCCCGCCGAGATCTGCGTGGTGATCGGCGGCGTCCGCAACCAGCAGACCCTGGGTGAGCTCCTGTCCACTGGGGGCCAGGGCGGGAACGTGGGGCTGGAGCCCTGGGGAGAGAGGCCTGGGATCCCTGCCGGTCCTGGCTGAGAGCGCCTCTGGGGCATCCCCTCTGCCCTCCAGGAAGGGCCTCAGCTCCTTACACTTGATTCCGCCTGCTCAATTCTGCTCTGGAGCTCTTGCCTTTCTGCCTGATGTGGTGAAACCTTACCTGTCCTTTAAGACTTTGCTCAAGCCAAATGCCAGGAACTTTCTGCAGGCCCGACGATCCCTCCCGCTGCGGGGCTCCCACACCCCAGGTGGGTCCAGCACAGCCCGCATTGCTCGGTGTCCTAAATTTCCATCTGCGTTTCTTTCTCCTGAGCTCCCAGGACGGGTCCTGCCCAGACTGGATGTCCAGTCAGTATCAGATGAGTGGCAGACTGGCCCCTTCCCCTCTTCTTCTGGTCTGGGCCAGACTCAGAGGAGCTCAGTGGAAATGAGCTTAGAAACCATCTTTCCCCACTACTTTACAGCATGAGCCGGGGGATACCCCTCAGGGGCTACCTGCACTCCTGCCAGGTTTGCAAATGCAAATGCCCCCGGCCCAACAGATTCGTTTGTTTAGCATGGTGGAGATGAGCCAGACAGGCAGGTGGTGGGGATCGAGTCCAGCTGGAGAGCCCATGCCTCACATACGGTAACTGGGTGGGAAGACAGGCTCAGCGTGGCCAGATCTCTGGATACAACACATGCCAGAAACGAGAATCTTAATGTAAATTCCTTTGGCTTTAAATGATGGTGACTAATTTGACTTTTAAAATCTGCCAAACAAAACATATCTTTGAGTCAGAGTCATTCCATGGGCCACCAGTTTGCAACCCCTGGTCTATAAAATGAAGTCCACGTGCCTCCGCCTGGCCCAGAGGCCTTGCCTAGTCTGTTACAAGACATCCATTTCCACCTGTGCCCTCCTCCGCATTCCCGTGCTCAGTGTGTTCTTAGAAGTGTGGCCACCTCCCCTCCCCTCCGCCTGTCTTTCCTGGGGCAGCTGTGCCCCACCTCCTCCTGACTTCCAGGCTCCTGTCCCACATATGGCAGGCAGGGACCGGTGGGGAGGCTCCCCTGTGTCTGTTTCCCCAAGTTTAGACTCAAATCCTGTTGCTGTTTTTCCCAACCACCAGGAATCAACCTCACATTCTTTCCCTGCTGTTCCTTTGTTGGTTGTGACTGCCATCAGCCCCACCTGGGTTGCTGCAGCATCCCACTAACAGCCATACCTCTGTGTCTCTCTGCCTTCACCTGCCCTCTACTCTGGCTGCCAGGGGCCTTGACAAAAACAAAACATTGACCAGGTCACTCCCCGCTGTGTCTAGGGTCAAGGCCATAGCATCAGGGTCCTCCATGACCTGAGCCCCGTAGCTCCCTTTCTTATTTCTGTCTTCCCGGTCCTTTCATTCCAGCACAGTCTGTTCTTCTGCAGCATTTCCTATCTTTTGCTCATGCTGTTCCCTGTCCCTTGAATGGCTTTGCCCAAATCCAACCCGCCTTCAAGGCTAGCTCCAGTGCCCTCTCCTCCAATAAGCCTTCCTTGATCTCTTCTGGTCAGAAGTGATCTGTTTCTGCCCCACCCCTCAGTGAAGGCACTTCCCATTATCTACTTTGGATTAGAGAGGCCATGTCTGTGCCTGCTTCTGCCATGAGATTGGCAGCTCCTGGAGGTTAGAGCTCCAGGACCTATCTGATTTGTGCCTCTATACTCCCTACCCCTACCCTACAATACCTAGCAAGGTACTGGTTTCTAGGAAGCAGTGTTGTCTTTGGTGGTGTAGCTGTCAGGGTGGAGCTAGGTTATGCCACAGTAACAAAAGACCCTGAAAGTAATGAGATCTTGGTTTCTCAGAGCCATGAAGGTTGATTCATTTCTTAGTCCCACTGCATGTCCACTGTGGGTCAGTTGGGGGCGCAGCCATTATCTGGAATGCTGCCAGCCGGGTGACAGAGGGAAAGACAGCTCTGGAGGGACTCACATGCCAGCTGCAATCCAGAGGTGAGATGTACTAATTCCCATCAGTCATTGGCCAGATGAGTGAGGGAGGCTGGGAAATGCCATCATCCCATGTGACTGAAGGGAGATGAACCAGAAGTATTTGATGAAGAGCCTGAGTGACTTAGCCCAGTGTCGAATGAAAGAAGAATCTTTTCAGGGACATGTATCTGACCTCCCTCTACCTGTATTCACTCCCCGAGGCCAAGGACTGTGTTAGCCACTCGTGGATGTGTTCGCTAACCGAGGAGAGGGCATACCCTTGCTCACTTTGGGGATGTGTTCTAAGACTCATTGGGCCCAGGAGCCATTAATGCATTTCACTAGGAGATGCCCAATGAAGGATAGTTGAATCTGAATCTTGAGATGGGGCCAGCAGTCAGGATTCAGTGCGGAAAGCCTTGAGCAACCATGCTGGGAAAGTGTTGGGAGTCCTCACTGGGCCAGCTGCCTGCACAGTGAGAGAACCCAGGGCCTCATGCCAGCCACAGACACTGGTTTCCAGCTCAGCTGCTCCTCAGCACGGGGTCCTTGGCCTTGTTGTGGCCTCGTGTCCTCTCCTATTAAATGAGGCGTGCTCCCTGTCCTGGCCATCTCATGGGTGTGGGAACTGAGAGGGGCAGTGGAAGGGAAGAGTGTTGTGCCAAGAGAATGAGTGTGTCTCCTCGGCCTGCGAGTGAATCCAGGCTCCCTGACTGAACAGCTGTTGTACCTTGGGCAAGCTGCTTGACCTCTCTGTGCCTCGGTTCTCACAAATGCAAATTAATGGAGTTACGTGAAGAGTCAGTAAGATAATGTGTGTCAAGTAGCCAGCATTGTATTTAGTAAACGATTTGCTCTTATTAGCAGTAATACTAGTATTAATAGTATAAAGTACGCCTTCAAGAGGAAAGAGTAGTAATAGTGTCTGCTTATTTCCCAAATCTAAGACATAAGCCAGTGTGATGTAGAGAAAAAATGGAGTGGGGAAGAAAGTTGGCACTGGCTGAGGAGTCAGAAGACATGGGTTCTAGTTGGTCCTCAGTTTTCTCATCTCAGCTTCTTCTAGTACTGCCCTTCTAGAATCCAGGGACATTGAGTTATGTTGTGAAGTTCTGAGTAACCTGCTTTTGGCCGACCCTTGTGGAAAAGGTGTAAAAACCACAGTTAGAAGTGGAGCCGCCATTTTGGAGCCAGCACCAAAGCAGGGCCAGGCGCTCCCTGCTGGTGGTCATGGCTCGTCTCACATCCATCAAGACAGACCTTCCTCCTTGAGGGTATAGTTTCTGCCAAGGGTCATAAGGCTCATAGGAATCTGGCTTGGCCTTAGCACCAAGAAAGAGAGGCAATTAAAAAAAAGAATCAGTGTTAGAAGCCAGTCTAAGCAGTTGCTGCTGACTGTTAGGAGTTCTGTGTTGAAGATTCTAAAGGGTGGCATGATTAATTACTGATGTCTGTCCTGGTTGCGGAAGTGGGCAGTGGGGCTTCATGTGCCCTGGTGGCTGGGTGTCATAGAGTTAACATGTTCTGGAGGCACTTGGCAGGGGAGTGCAGGGTTCCGTCCAGGCTCCACTGCTGAATGGAGTAGTGTTCCTGTTCAGTCACCCAGTGGTGTGCCACATGGGAACCTCCCGTTTGCCTTTTCTCTCTTTCCCGCTCGCCTTGTCCCCACTGCCCGCCGCCAAGTCCTCACTGGCCCTTTAACAGCCATCAGACAAACAGTGTTCCCAGTGACACAAACATTATCCGAGGCACTTCCCATGGAGGAGCCTGGGCCATGGACACACGGATGGCATTTGGCAGCTTCTCCGGCTGGGAGTGTCGGGAGAGGCATCAGTGCCCAGGGGGCTGGCTGCCAAGCTTACAGTAGTTGCTGCTACTTCCCTGCTGCCCAGAAATTCTTTGCACTGAAAAGGGTATCTCTCACTCTTGAAAGGACGTCACTGCCATTGGAGCCAATGTGGAGTTTGAGGACAAGATACCAAGTTTCCTTTTTTAGCAAGAAGAGCAGAGATAATACTGACCATGACAGCTTTGTTGGCTAAAACCAGAAATGAAAGGCATCCCTAACTGATTGCTGTGCACTGTCCCAGTAGTGCACCTCAGAATCCTTCTCAACACAGTACACCAAGAAGTCACTGCTAGTCTGCTAGCATTGAAAAATCTGAAGTGGAAACCTGCTTGCTCTCCTTGTCCTTGGTGGTGAAGACAAGGCAAGCTGGGTTTACAACAAAAAAGCATCCGCTCCATGGTTCCGAGCAATAAGGATGCCTGAGTTCCATCATGGTGGTCAGAATGTCCTACCAAGTAGTGGGTGCTCTTCCCTGTGCTGTGAGACCATCGGTCCTTAATCCAGGGGAGGTTACACATGAGAGACCACAGGTGCCTAGAGACCTGGTGGTCCAGGGCTTCCCCAGCGGCAGTACAGTACCTGTGGAGGGAGCGAGTGACCCAGCTGGGCTCCGCTTCAGCTGGGGGTGTGGTTATTCCCAGAGTGTGGGGAGGAGCTCTGCAGAAGAGCTATGGGCTGCTTGCCCTGAGGGTGGGAACAAGGGGGAGATGGTGGAATCTGAGTATTCACGACTTAGAGCATCTTGGTGAGAGGGGGCAGAACACATTCCAGGTTAAGCTCAGACAGTATGGAGAAGTCACCAGGAGGCGATTTCAACTCAGTAAAAAGAAGGACTCTGCGATTAGGGAACTGTTTGGTAACTGAGTACAGGCCTGTGAGGGAGTGAGTTCCAGTCCTGGAGATGTGTGAGTGGAGGAGGGTCACTGGACCAGGTACAGAAGGGAGAGTCAGGTCAGCTGGGCGACTGGATCCTGCAAGGATGTTTCTAGGCGGTGAACTTTGAGCACCATGGAGGGAGTTGTTTTCACGTACGCAGGGCTGCCCTGGGAGGAGGGGCAGAGAAAGAGGTGGAGGGGCCACAGCTCTGGAAGGGCAGTAGAAGAGGAGACAGCCATTCAGAAACAGCCACGTGGGTTTTGGTTTGTTGTAAACCCAGGCAGCGAAGGTGCCAGGTCCTGCTTCGTGGTGCCAGCTGATCGTTAGTTTCCTGTTTCAGTCAGTGTTGGCAGGGCTCTGTGCCTGAGCCTGCCAGAACCATCACTCAGCTCTTTGCTGCAGCCACTCGGAAAGGAGGGGTTCTGGCCTCCCTCCCAGGCATCTTGTCTCTGCTGCTGACTCTTCATCTGGCGGGTCCAAGGTGGGATGGGGGTCCCAACTGGAGGGTCCCGGTGAGAAAAGACCCCTGGCCTGTCAGCCAAGAAGTCTGGGGTCTGCCCCTCTGTGGGGCCTTGGACAGGCCCCTTAACCTCTCTGAGCCCTACTATCTTCACTGACCAGTGGATATAACATCTGCCTGTCTTTCCAGTAGGATTGTTGAGGTCAGAGTGAAGCAATAGGTATGAAATTGTTTTTTTATGGGGGAAAGGGGGACAAAAAAAAAACGCAAAACAGATGCCAGTGGTATTAGCCAAAGGCTTGGATGTTGACACATCCGGGGTTACCTCAAGAGTGATAGGAACCTCAAAGGCCAGTGGCTTCCAACTTTTTTTCTTCAGTGCCTCCTAAAACAATTTTGAGAAACTATACCCTCTTTCACATTTTTGTGTTGACAGCTCATGTTTTTGCAAAGTTTAAATAACTGCAAAGGATATAATTTCTGGAGTATTTGTGTTTTAAAAATGTGGCATTTGAGAAATACAACTGTGAACCACTCTTTTAAAATTTATCCAAGGGAATCCAAACCCCACTGTTTTTTGCTCTCCACCATCATCCATTTAAAAACCATACGAACAAGCTCATCTCTAACAGTCAGAAATCTTACATCTTTCCTTTTTTCTTCTTGAACTCATATTTCCAGTCGGCTTCCTTCACAGGATTTTATCCTAATATATTTTTTATGCCTGAGAGTCTTTTATTGATCGCTGTTTCACACTCGTCTCCCACAACAAGATGTATGTAAATTGAAATAGAAATTTCTAAAAAATTTGTTGCCATCATAAAACTCTACATTTTAAAAGATTTTTTCCCCTGATCGAGTTATTATTAGCATACAATTTATCAAAAACAAATTTAAATAAATAGCAAACGTAAAAAATTATTGAAAATACATCCCTTAATGAATCGGATGGGGCTTTATGTCTTTTTCAATTGGCTCATGTTTCTGTGAATTAATATTTCTTATTATTGAGTGAGATAGGATTCAGCATTAATTTAATTCTTTTTTTCCCCCATTTTCTTAAGTGCTTATTAGGAAGCTTGATCACATAAATAAGGAGCCAGGAATGGATGGAGTCTTGTTTAGCAGTGTCACTCAATTCCTTGAATTCTGTCCAAGTTGTATGCCAAAAATTGCACGGGGTCCATCATCAAACATTACTTTTAATGGTCTCTTCGCTGACAACTCCATTAGATCTTTCTTCAATTTTGTTGAAAGCAGAGAATTAAAAATCACCTAATTTACAACAGGAATTTTTCCCAGTCATCAGATCCACCCAACTTCTGAGTCCAACAGGGCAACTCTTTGCTTGGCGCCCCGAGATAAGATGTTCATCCCCCGTGGAAGGCATGGTGATGGGATTAGGGGTGGGTGAAAAAAATGTGGTGTTTGTCCAGTGGCGGAGGATGCCAGTGAGAGGACCTCCCTGCCTGCCACCTTCTCTGGCACGTTGGTTTTAGGAAGAAATGCATTAGGAAGCTGATGATTGGCGAATTGATTCTCTTAAAACTCCCGGTGCTCACAAATCCCTAGGGGATTTGTACTCTACTTGGAAGCCCCTGGTCCCGAGGACATTCGTTTTGAGTCTAAGCCGCAGAGAGCCTCAGGAAACCCACTTGTCTGTGACGTACCTCTCCAGGCCCCCGTCCCCAGTGGGCCGAGTGCCCAGCTCCACTGTGTCTTGGAGCCAAGAGAGCTGGATGCTCCTGAGCATGTGATTTGTGAACCGCAGCTCCTGAGATGCTCTGCGCTCATTACAGGACTGCCCGCTGTAAGGAGCCGTCTCTTTGTCCCCTCACCTTGCGGTTTTCTTCTCTCCTTCACCTGCTCTGGATTTCTGCCTTACTGTGTTTTGTGTATCCTGCAAGGTGTCGGAGCTGATCTGGAGCCTAGCTGGGTGCAGATGGTAGAGCTGAGGGTTGCTGCCCATGTTCCTCCTCTACCTCAGTCTTCGCCACGTCTCCTTTCAATGGCTTTGGGAACTAGACCCACCTGCTGTCACCTGGACACACCTGGTCTGTCCAGTGCTCTTGGGGCAGGAGCTAAGTCAGGCTCTCTGCCAGGTGGTTAGAGAAAATACTAGACAGAGCTCTTACTCAGCACCTGTGGATTCCCATGGTGTCACTTGTGACGGTAGGACAGGGGAAGGAGAAGGCCAGCTCCCATGTGCTGGCGGGTCCTGCCAGCCGTCCCTTGCAGTCGGTCCCAAGAATCTTGATAGGGGACTTGGTGAGTCCTGCGGTGGTACCAGACACAGTGGGGGTTCTGCTGCCCTGCACTGTTAGGGGGAGCCACGTGACTGAAGGGGTCATGGCTCCCTTGGCGTCCAGAGGTCACCTGGCATGGTGGCAGTAGGATGGCTCTGGATCCCTGAAGGCCAGCTTTGAGCCCAGTTCCTCACCAGCACTAGCTGAATAGCCCCAGCCCTGGACCACCTGGCTCCTAGAACTTTCAGCCTCATGGTTGAAGTGCGCATTGAGTTGTTCAACCACGTGAGGACTTCTGGGAAGGTGGAGGCTAGAAACGACACCTGGCTGTACTCAATAAATGGCAAACGGTAACAGACACTGGCTCTTCTGGTGCCCTCCCAGGGCTGACCATGTGGTGGTCGCACATACATGGGGTCTAGAGCAGGACAGATCTGGGCAACCTCTGGCCTGTTGTGTTGCCCTTCCTCTGAAAAATGGGGAGAATAATCACCTTTCTCTGCTGGACTTGTGAGGATGCACTGAGCTGATGTGTGAGAAGCTCCCAAATCCAAGCCCTGCTCCCACTAGCTGGCTGTGTGAAGTGGGCAAGTTGCTGCCCGCCTGCCTGGGCGTCTGCTTCCACACCTGCACACTGGGGTCAGAGGTCAGCCCGCGCAGAGACGTTGGAGAGGCGCAAGTGAGATGAGTTGCAGCACGTGCGCTTTGTAGGCAGGGAGTGATGGCGACAAAGACAGGAGGACAGTTGGGGAATGCATCAGAGGGAGGAAGCGGGCCAGGCAGGGAGACAGGCAGTGAGGACGGGGACCATCTGAACTGAAGGTCCTCAAGAAGGCCCTCCTGTGCCCCACTGCAGCAACAGGGTACATGGTGGCCGTGGGCCAGGGGACACAAGGCCACAACACACATGGGACCGTCCTCCCTGTCATTTTGCTGGAAGGGTTACGGGGAGAAGTGTTAGGTTATAACCACGTAATGGATAATTTTATGTTGTATCCATATTATGAATCAGGACAGGAGAAACATAGAACCTCAGGGGAATCTGGGTTTGTGGCTGCTGCCTCCCGCCATCCCCCAGCCTCCCTTGGGAGCGCGTGGCTGCCCCTTGGCCAGCGCAAGCTCTTTAGTGAAAAAGTAGACAACGTGATCCTGTCCAATCCCTCTCGGTGTACAGATGGGGAAACCAGAGCCCTGAGGGCTCAGATGAATGGCCAACCCTAGATTCGGAGCCCTTCTCACCTGGCCCCTCTCCGGGCTGCCCCATCTTTAAGGGCTGTTTCTGATTTCTTACACAATTCAGATGGAAAAGCACCTGAAGGCAGCTCCTATGGCAGATATGTGCGAAGCTGGTGTTCAGGGACCTGGATTTCTGAACAAGCGTTGAGGTGTACATCTGGTATGTGATGGCTGAGGGGCAGGAGGACCTGATCGGGGCCAGCATGAGGGCGGGAGCACGGCTGGGTGTAGCCATCAACTGCAGGGCCTGCGAACATCTGCAGGGACACAGGGGCCCACCTCCTCCACCCTGCCACTGCCACGGGTCAGCAAACCTGAGCCTGACCAGGGCCCTGGAAGACGTGCCGCTGGAGGGGTGGTAGAGCGTGTGGAAGTCTGGAACTCAGGAATGTCGGGACCATTTTGGCAGCACTTACTCTGGACTGCAGCTCTGAAACGGCCGAGGGATAAAGCAGTTCCGTGGCCAGATTTGCTGGGAGGCCTGGGGTTAACAGTCAGCTGGGTTCCTTTACTACAGGACCTCTCTGAGCCTCGCACCGCTCCCCAGGCAGGTCATGCCTCCTACTCACTCGATCTGGGCCCCTCCCCCAGGATGCCTTCAGGAAGTTGGGTTCCAGAGAACTTTGGCAAATGCTGACAGTAACAGCACCTGTCCTTTATCGAGTGCCTGCTTTGTACTGGGCGCTGTGCTAAGAGGCCACAGTAGTATTGCTCATACCCCCATCCTGCAACTGAGGTGGGTACCGTTTACTGTGTCTGTTTTACAGAGAGGAAGCCTGAGGTATGGGTGTTTCCATGACTTGTGTGGCCCCTGGCTGGTACATGGTGAGCTGAGATTTGAACCCAGGTTTGCGGACACCACTGCACTGGGGGGCCACCACTCTGTTGCACTCTCCCCACGCCCCAGCCCTCACCTCTCTGCCCATCCAGCCCCTTTTGCAGACAGGACACTTGCAGCCTAGGGTCTGAGGGTGAGTAGGGGGCAGGCAGGGCCTTGAAATCAAGTGCCCCTCCTGCCAAGACACAGTGCTTGGTCCTGAGACTCAGTGTTCCAGGCAAGGGGCTCACTCTGCTATGGGGCCAGGAGAGGGCCCCAGGCTGGCAAACTGGGCCCCTGTGACTCTCTGAATGGGTTGAGGCCTGTGAGCAAGGCTGCATGTGCCCGCAGCTCTGTGGAGTGAGGGAGAAGCCAGTGGGACTGGCCTGCTTATAAACAGTGCCAACTGGCTGGGTGAGTCGGGGGGACGTTGCAGCCTGCAGGCTCCGTGCATCAGCCTACACTTACTGTACAGTTTGAGAAGAGACCTTATATCCTTGAGGGCAGTTAGAGAAACTGAGGCCCAGGTCTTGTGGCAGAAAGAGGCAGAGTTGGCGTTAGAGACCTCATCCAAAAGTGTGTCAAGTCTGAACAAGTCTTCCCGTGTCACAGGCTGTGGCTTGGGTCCTTTGGAGAGAGACTCCTCCTTCCCTGGGGTGCCTGCCCCCCTGCCTCGCCTTTCCCTTCTCCTGCTCCAGTCCCCTGACTCCAGCCTCTTGCTGTGGCCATGTCAGGGTCCCGCCCTGTACCCATCAGGTCCTGCACTTGCCTGCACTGTCACCCTGCACATCCCCTTGCCTGGTGGACTGTCTGCTTCCCATCAAGTGGAAGGCAGCGACTGCACCTTGCTCGGGGTCGGGGCCTCAGTGCCCGGCACGTGGAAGATGCTCAGTAAATTCTTGATCAGTTGAAGCAGAATTAGCAGAAACTGTTGAATGGGTGCAGACACAGGAAGGGAGTCAGGGGCATGATTACTCCGTGACAGATGAGTTGAACAGCAGGACACCATGAATTTACTGACACCCCACCCCCCCACCCCGTGTGCCAGTCACAGGGCTAAAGATGAAGAAATGTACACTCTGGTCTTTGCCCTCCATGTGTTTATATTTTTCCCAGTGAGAGAAGGGTAACTTACAAAACCACTGAAGAACAGGCTGCTAAATTGCATGCTGGTTTGGACCACAGCAGCAAAGTGGTGATGCCACGGGTGCGCCAGCCGACTCACGTGTTGTAGCGCATTCATCTGACCTCAGTCACGAGGTGTAGGAATCGGAGTCCTGTTAGACAGGTGAGGAACCGAGGCTTGGGCCGGAGAAGACCTGGGCCTGAGATCGAGCAGCGAGGGGATGGCCGAGCTGAGCTCACAGGCAGACGCCAAGCCCAGTGCTCTTCTCACTTAGTCTGACATCTGGAGTTCCCACTCAGTGAGTGGGCCTCTGCCCCCAGTGAGGCCGCAGGCGGTAGGGGTTGGTGATCCCCCATTTGCTGAGGGCCTGGGGTCCTGGTAGGAACACTATTCATGCTTCATTCAGTCTTCACGTCCGTGCCCTTACATTGTCCACACTTTTCCAATGAGGAAACAGGCCTGGCCAGTCAGTGGTTGAGCTGAGACTCCATCCCAGGTCTGTCTGACTAAACTAGTAGTTCCACCCTGGTTGCTGGGCTTCAGAATCCTCTGAGGATGCTTCAGCGAAAGGCAGATTCCTAGGCCCCTGGCCCCGGCCGTTCTGGTCCACTTACCCTGGAGTTGGGGCAGGGCCTCTGTGTGTGTGCAGGCTCCCGGCCCATTCTGTGAGGAAGGATGGGGCCTGAGCCCGGGTGGCGGCAGGCCTACGTGAGGGATGGGCAGGGCCTGGGGCCCCTGCCAGGCTGGGTCTGATGGGCTCTGCTCTAACCCTAACCCTGCCCTGTGCTGGGCATGGGTGGGCTCTGCCTCTCGCTTGTCTGAAGTGCCTGCTGGAACTCAGCCGTTTCAGCCCACCTACTTCTGGGAGAAGGAGCTGGCAGAGCGCTGGAGTCAGGCATTCACACCATGTTGGTCTCTGCACATCTGCGGAAACAAGATAGCTCCTCAGCAGATGAGAGGGGGCCTCCCGTTGTCACACACATCTGTAGTAGGGCTGGGCACTTCCTAGGGGGTGCGTGGGGTCACCCCTATGAGGTATTTTACAGATGAGCAGACTGAGGCTTAGTGTGTTTAAGGAAATTACCGAGGCCATGCTGCTGGTGAGTGGCAGAGCAGGGACAGGGACCCAGATGTGTCTGGGTCAGAGCCTGTCCTCTTAACCTCCGTCCCTCCTAGCAAGGAGGAGAACAAGCTATAAATTATTCTCTTGCATCTGAGTGGTGATTTTCTTACATGGATGGAATTTATTCCTTATTCTGAAATTCTTTTATATTCATCTCCTTTTTCCTCTCAAGGAGTAAGTGTGAGTTACCTAAGAAGTTACCATCTCCATCTTATATATTTGGAAACTGAGGCCCAGAGATGGGGAGTGACTTACCCAAGGTCATCAAGAAGGTTGAGACAAAAACCCGGAAAGACCCCAGCCTCCTGGCTTCCAGCTCAGAACTGCCTTCGCTGGTCCTTGTTGCTGCTTCTTTGCTTGCGGGTACAAGACAGCCCAGTGACGCAGAGTTGGCGCGACCTGGAGGCATTGCTGCAGGTCCCGGGGCTTCGTGCTTGCACGTGTTGGATGCTGGCTGACCAGCCCCTTCCTTTCCTGTTTTCCAGGGTCCTATGAGTGTGGAATCTGTGGCAAGAAGTACAAGTATTACAACTGTTTCCAGACCCACGTTCGGGCACACCGAGGTGAGTGGTGTGTCCCTGGGACAGAGCTGAGGGGCTGCACCTGCCTGTCCTCTGCCTGATTTTCCACCTGGGCTCCCCGAGGGTGACCCCAGAGGCCCTCTGAGCTCCAGTCTTCCCTAATCTCCTCCCTCTTTCTGCAGTAGGAGTAGGACCTGAAGAGGAGAGGAGAGGCCTCCTTAACTTGGGAGAGCACAAATGGGGGGTGGGGGTGGAGTCAGCAGGACATGCCACCAGTGCCCCCGCCTGGCCCGCACAGCCCGCTTCCTCCACGGATGCGCCAGTGCCGCGCGGTGTCAGGGCTCCTGCCAGGAAGGTGCTCCTGTGTCATCTCATGTGCTGCTCATGCCAGCCTCAGGGGTGGGGTGGGGCGCTGTCGCCATTATGAAGATGAGGACACAGAGGCTGAGGGAACAGGAGGGATAGCACCTGTGTGCCCCTGAGCCTGAGCCTGGCAAGCAGGAAGGGCACTGGGTCAGGGCCCGATGGCCAGCAGGGGGCCCAGGGATGGCTTTGTTCCTGCATCTTGAACGGGAGCAGAGCACCCCTGGGCACGTGGTAGCGGCTTCTCTCTGTTTTGGTGCCGGCCCTTCTGGTGGTCCAGTCTGCTCACCTCCTTTTCCTTCTCTCTCTCACAGACACAGAAGCCACCTCAGGGGAGGGAGCCTCCCAAGGCAGTGAGTATCTTCCCTCCTCGTGGGCTCGGGGGCTGAGAGCCAATGGGGGAGGAGGAGGGGGGAGGAGGAGGAGGGAGGGCTGGGGCTGGGTGTGATGCTCTCAACCCAACACCCAGGACGGCCCCAGGTGGCCTCTGGGAGGCACGTTGCTGTGGTCCAGGCTTTGGCTTTGGAGACAGGACCTCAGAGCAGCCTTTCCCAAAGTGTGCTCCAAGGCACAGCCATCCTGGGGAAGTTAACAGGTATTCTGTCAATAAAGGGTTGTCTGGCCAGATAACCTGGGGAAACCTTGAGTTCTGCTGAGATGAATCTGTCTTTGCTGTAGATTTCTCCGGGCCCTTCATTGGCAAAATACACACATGCACCCCCAAGAGGGCCCCAGTGTGTACCATTTCCTCTGTGCTTTTGACTCCCGCTCATGGGTCTAGGCGCCATAGCTGATGTTTGGAAAATGCTACTTCGGAGTTCTCCCAGGTGCACCCATGGGAACTAATCCTGGGATGCAGTAGCCCAGCACCTGGGGCACACAGGGCCTTGGCATCTGGGGTTGGTGGTCTGCTTTGCTGCTTGTGGACCCTGCTTGCCCTCCCTCCAGGTCTAAACCCACTGGGCTTGGTAGGCAGCCAGCCAGACGGGTTTAGGCTGGGGTGCAACCTCTCCCCTCACAACAAACCTGAGCTCCAGAATCCAGCAGTTCCACTCCTAGATGGGTCCCCGACCGAAGAATGTGTGCACGTCCACCCAGAGATGTGAATTAGGATGTCTTAGCAGCACTGCTGGTAACAGCTTCAAACCGGAAACCACCCGAGAGCCCAGTGCTCGTGGAATAGATGCATAAGTCATGGTGTTTTCCCACAAAGGATGACGTACAGCAGTGAGGGGAGACTTACAGCTGCACACAGCAATGTGGATTACCCCCAAGCAGGATGTTAGCAAAAGGAGCCTGGCACTGAAGTGTTTCTCCTCCAAGCTCTGTGAGCAGAAAGTGCCAGAACAGGGGAAACGAATTCACGCTGGCAGAATTCAGAGTCATTGTTACCCTTGTGAGGGGGCTTCCCCGCTGGCTTTGAGCTGGGCACTGGCTACACAGGTGTTTTTGGTTTCTGAAAACTTAACGAGCTGAACATTTAGGATTTGTATATTTTTTTTTTGTAGGAGGACGAAATAGTAAATATGTTAGACTTGGCAGGCCAGACATCTTCCTGACAATTGCTCAGCCCTGTCACAGAGCAGGAACACAGCCAGAAGCGGTGTGGACTTGAGTCCCTTCCCTAAACAGGCGGTGGGCGGGCCAGAGTGTGTCAGTCCCCGTTCTGCTTGTTTGTTATGCCACCAGAAAAAGTTTCTTAAAATAATACACATGTCCCTCCCCCAAAATCGAAAGCAAAGCATTTTCAGGAGGTGTATGGGGGCAAAGCAGGGCCTTAACTGCGCTGGGTCCTAATCGCATTTCTTCTGAGGCACTTTCTCATCCGCTCTCTCTTTGGAGTCTTACACCACGTGAGAGGCCGGCAGGGCTGAGGCCACCCCTCCGATTTCTGGAGAGTCTGAGGTTCAGATGGGCCAGACACCTGCTCAAGGGCCCGCAGCAGGAGGACGCAAGGTCCTGTGTCTCCTCCCCGAGCCCCACCCTGCCCCGCCTGGCCCCTGGCTCCTTCTGCCTCAATAGCTCCCTTCTCCTCTCACTCCCATCGCTTGCCTGTGGTCAGCCGCACAGTTAAAGAACTTCCCTATTTATCTTTCCTTCCTCGGCTATTCTGGGTCCCCGGCCTCTCCGGCAGCCCCTCAATGATCCGTTGTGCTCCGTCTGGCTTCCGTTGTTCCCCGAGGCTCACTGGTTGTTGAGGGCTTCGTGTCTGGCAGTATTTTTAGTCCTTCCATCACTTTTCCCTTCCTGCCTGTGGAACTTTCTCCCCATGGCCAGCGTGCTTTATTTGAGTCTCAGTCCTGCACCCCTGCCCTGACCCAGGCCAGCAGTGCCTGCTCAGAGAGCCTGGCATCCTCACACCCCAGCCTCATAACCAGAGCCTGGCCTTGGAGTCCTGTCGAATGTCAAGTCCAGCCTTGATGTTTTTGCAGATGAGGATGCTCAGTCTCAGAGAGAAGTCACGCAGCAGCTTGTTAGGGGTGGAGGTGGGCATGGAAAACAGGTCTCACACCTTCTAGTCCAGGGATCTTCCTTTTATTTGTTAGAAAAGGGGTACAGTCATACACAGAGCCGTACGCCCAGTTACCCGTCTCTCAGCCAAGAACATAAAAGATTAACTCCACATCCGGCTCTCTTGCCGCTGTCATATTGATTCCCTCTATAGAACAATAATATTAGGTAACTTTTACCAAGTGGTTATTGTATGTTAGGCATTGTGTTCATTTATTCTGTATTTAACAACTGGGAGATGAAGGAATTATCACTCCCATTTTACAGATAAGAAAACCGAGGTGCAGAGGTTAGGCAGCACCTCTAACATTAGTGGCTCCTGTAAGTGGTGGAGTTGGGTTTGAGCTTGGGCGGCCTGACTCCAGAGCCTGCCTCCCAAAATGGAATCGCAATGACATTCCTGGAGACGCTGAGCTTTCTTTGGGCTCTAAAGATGTGGTTTCACTGGCAAAAAATCATTTTGCCTTTCTTCCTTTGGGGTAACTCTCTTGTCCTAATTCACTCCTGCCCGGGGTGGGCCCAGGAATGTGGTCCTGTCCATAGTGAGGCGACGCAGTGGTTTGGGATTTGACAGAGCAAGGTGGGGGACATTTCTCAGTGGCAGAAAACTGGGGGTTCAGATTTTATTGGCGGTGGCAGATGTGGCCCAGCTGGTAGGAGAAGCTGTGTGGACAGAGATAAGACAAGTGGAACAGGCAGGTGGTGGTGGTGGGGTGACCAGTACTGACCATTATGGGAGCAGAATTGCAGGGGTAGGACCCCATCTGGAACCAACACACCCCAAATGTCCTTGACTTTCCCACCTGTGTTCCCCAGCTGTCCAGTACCAGGCAGGATTATGGTCCAGATGGGACATAATGGTCGGGGGCGAGGGTTGTCTCTGCTAGATTGCTGGCCCTGGGGAAGGATTGAAGCCTGAGCCAGGCTTGGAATCCTGTAACAGCTAGCCTAGGAGAGGCCCTGAGAATCAGCTCATCTTCCGCCACCCCCCAAATTAGGGGGGAATGGGGACGCTGAATCCCAAAGTGGGTTGGCACTTGCTGGCAGGCTGGGTGAAGCAAGGCAGGACCAGGCTTCTCCTCCCACGCCCCAGCACCTGTCCCCCACCACTGCGTGGCTGTTGCGGGCAGAGACGTGGAGATGGTAGGGCCTGGTAGGATGGTGTCATGCCTGGACCCTGCCTGGTCCCGCTACCCTCAGAGTGTTTGTGTGTGCCTCACACGGAGACCAGTTCGTCTCTGTGGCCCTGCATCTGTCCAGGCACATTCAGAGAATGCAGGTGATATGGAAGAGGTGGAGGCAGGTGCAGGAAGATGGCTAATGTCACCTGTGTCCCTAAGTTCAGCTAAGTGAGGGCCAGAAACCCTCCCACAGAATTGCCTGGCAATTCTGGATGGAGGCATCTCATCAGGTCCTGTGTTTGGGTGAGGAGCAGAAGAGGCGCCAAGAGGCTGGGACCCCAGCCCAGGAGTGGAGGGTAGTTTATTTGGACAGAGAAGGGCCATGTGCCCTTGCTCAGCCATGGCTTGGAGTTAAGTGAACATCTGAATCCCGGCTATTCCCTGCCCCACTGTGCAGCCTGGAGTGAGCCGCCAGCCTCCTTGTGCTGGGCATCCTCAGGAAGCTGAGGCGGATAGCATCCCTGAATCAGCCCAAGGAACGCACACACAAGGTCTTTGCATGACAGACGTTGGACAGGGTTGGTGCTGTGGCAGGGGCAGCGTCCTGTATGAGTCTAGCCTCTGGCTTTGGAGAGACCGAGGGGCTCACGCAGACTCAGGCCTGTCATTGTTTATTGCTGTGTAACGTTTCCCCCAAACTTAATGACTTTTAAAGCAACAGACATCAATTATCTCACTGTTTCTGTGGTCAGAATCTGGGTGGGGCTTCACCAGGTCCTCTGGCTCTCCCACAAGGCTGCAGTCAAGGTGTCGGCCAGGGCTGTGGGCTCATGGCAAAGCTCAGCCAGGGGAGGGGCTGCCTCTGCACTCCCTCCCGTGGTTGTTGGCAGGCTCCGTCCTTCCCAGGCTGTGGGGCTGAGGGCCTCAGCTCCCCCCTGGTCTTCACCAGAGGCTGCCCCGTGGATCTCTCTGTGAGGCAGCTGACAGCAGGGCCGCTGGCAAGAGCGAGATGGTGTGAACAAGACAGAAATCACAGACTTTTGTGACTTAGTCTCAGAAGTGACATCCCATCACCTGACTGCATTCTCTCCGTTAGAAGCAGGTCACCGGGTCTGGCCCAGGCACTGCACAGGACGTGGACACCAGTGGTCAGGGTCATTGGGAGTCATCCACAATGGGCCCCTTCTGATCCTCAGCAGCCTCGTGTGTTAAATGGGTTATTGCTTCCTGCCTCAGTTACAAGGACTAATGGGGGAAATGCGGGGAGGCTCCCGGCCTGGCACCTAGCAGTGCGGCGCCCAGGAAGTCGGAGCTGCAGTGATTGCTATTCTCATGTGATTTCATGAAGGAAGAGGGCCAGTTATGACCACCCCAGGCCCTTAGGAGCTCAGCTCACATGGGGTGGGTTTGAAAGTGACTTCAGGGCTCCTCGGCCTCTGTACAGAAGACTCCTAATGCTCCAGGAGCTGTTCTCCATGGGGTCCCCCGTCGGGCCCAGTCTCGCCCAAACCCCCTCCACCTCCCCCAGCCCCAAGTGACTGAAGCCCTGGTAACCACGTGCCTTCCCATCCCCCGCAGACAATTTCAGGTACACGTGTGACATCTGTGGGAAGAAGTACAAATACTACAGCTGTTTCCAGGAGCACCGAGACTTGCATGCAGTGGATGGTGAGTCAGGCTCCCGACTGCCGGGAAACGGAGTCACATAAAGAGACCCCTCCAGGGCTGCTTCTCGGGCCCCCACCCCAGCCACGGCTTCCCCTCCCTCCTCCTTCCCAGGGAAGATCAGGCAGCGGCCAGACCACGAGCAGGGTGACCAGCCTCCGAGGATTCTAGGCAGGAGAAGGTCCCCATCATACTCCGTATGTACTTCTGATTAGGGTAACCCAAGTGCAGTTGCTGTTTTTGTAGGTCAAAATCAGTCGCATATCAGCAATTTCATATTGACTTATTTTTACAGTTTCATGTTGAGTTTTCACATGTTCTGGTGAAATTAAACCAATTTTTTAAAATGAATGATGGTATTTTAGCATCTTAGATTATAGAGTTAGAAATTAGAGTGATAAATATAGGTAATTTATTTTTGGAAGCTCAAGAATCATAGAAATAGTCTTGGGCTTGGGAAAGATCTTGAGGGCTTCCTCTCCAGCCCCCCACACACAGCCCATGTCAAGTTGTGACAACCAGGTGCCACCACGTTTTTCACCATCCTTCCTCTCACCTCTTTTTCTCTTCCCCTCCCCACCCACCATCTCTTCCTCTGTTTCTCCTGCCCTGGCCCCTTGAGCGGGTGCCAGTGATCCAGAAACAGGTTGGCCAGAAAGCATCCTTCTGCCCCGGGGTGGGCCCCAGGCCATGGGGAGGATGGGGACTGTGGTACAGGCTGCATCGTGGTTGGCATGTGCCCTCCTGTGGCCCCTGGTTTTCTAGGGCATCCACGATGACTAAGGCAGCTCTCCTGGGCCCCAGAGGCAAGCTTGCTGGGACAGAGGCTGGGAGCATTGGGCAGAGGCGGCTGTGGGCAGGGACTAACAGGGTTCCTGTGTGCTTCCTTCCTTCTGCGGCTGCCACCTCCCACCCGGGCACAGTGTTTAGTGTGGAAGGGGCCCCTGAGAATCGGGCAGGTAAGTCCTTGGTGGCTGCCCACCTCCCTGTCCCCAGCTGGGCTCTGGGACCTGGTTACCAGGGTGCTAAGGGCTTTGTGTTCTCCCACAGACCCCTTCGACCAAGGTGTCGTGGCCACTGATGAGGTGAAGGAGGAACCCCCGGAACCATTCCAGAAAATCGGGCCAAGTATGCGGGCCTCTCTCTGGGGCTGGGGCCGGATGGGGAGACGGGTCTGGGTGGCTGAGGGCGGCAGGGCAAGTCCCTCTTCTGGAAGCAGGTAGCACTGCTAATCCTATAGCAGCAGCTCTGGCCAGTGAGCCACTGGCCTCCTTATACCTCACTTTGCCCACCTGTCAAATGGGTCATTCGCTCTTAGGACTTGAGCCTTTGAGAAGCAGCAGGACAGTGCGGGGTCCAGGTCAGGACAGTGAAGGTAGCACAGGTGTGGTGCCCAGTCTGTTAGTGGTCCTGAGCCTCGGCTCCTCACCTATGGAGTAAGGGTGACACTTCCCGGCAGGTTTGTTGGGGGATTAAATGAGATCATGGATGTAAATAACCTATTAATTAGCACAGTGCCTGGTACATAGTAGGTGCTCAGAAAATAACTGTCCTTGTCGTTGTCTGAAGGGGTTTATCAGCAGATGAAGCTGTCTGGGGGAGCCACATGCAGATGCTCTGTCCTTGTCCCCGTAAACCCCTGAGGGCAGGAGCCATGCACTTGACTTGCCCATTTGCAGCATACTTGTATTGCGTGTTGTGGGGACACAACAGTGAGCAAGACAGATGTGACCCTGCCCTTGGGTTATTTGCAAAGAGAGGGCGCAATAGGTTAATCCGCAGGTGGTTACAACCTAGTGAAGCACAGGGTGCGGGGTGGGGGGGGCTCGGAACACACCTGACCTGCCTTGGGAATCCAGGAGGCTTCTGCGTGGAGATGGGGATGGAGAAAGAGCCCCTGAATCCCACACAAGGGCGCAGGGAACATTGCTTGTTCCAGGAACTGAAAGGCAGACCTGAGTTCTGGTCTCAGAGAGCCTTGAATACCAGAGGAAGATGGCAGACAGACTCCATCCAGAGGGGAATGAACCAGAGAGCTTACCCAGTGGCCAAGGGACCTGATGGGGTTTGCATTTTAGGAAGACATTTTGGCTGCTAGGAGAAGAGATTGAGTGGAGGGTAGGGGGGTCTCCCAAGTGAGACTTGTCTGGTCCGGCCCTTCAAGAATTTGCATACTTTTTTTCCTCTCTGTTTTCCATGCCTCTCTTACTGCCCGGTAAGAAGAGACCCTTATTGGCTCTGCCTATTGCAATAAGGATTAAGGCAGCTTGTGAAAGTAGACAGAATGAATGGGTGAGGAAGTTTAGGGAGGGAGAGTCAAGGGAGCTGGAACCGTGAAGCCAGAGACAAGCCTCAGCGGGCAGAGATCGGTCCTTTCCCCTGGAAGGCGTGGGATGGGCCCCTGGCACTTTGTCCTCCTTCCTCGTAAGGATGATCCTCTGCTTTCCTTAAAGCACTCAGGAAACGGGAGACGTGATAATATCTGTAAAGTGGTTACAAGTGCTTGTCACAGGCATAGTAAACATTCGATAAACAGTAGCATTAGAATAATCTTGAAGTGAAGAGAATGAGGAAATCCTTAACACTGAAACTGCTAGAAGTTAGACTGTGGGAAAACTCAGATGTGAGTCAGACATGTTCCATGATGAACATTCGTAGACCAATACGGGGCAGGGACATTGGGATCTGTGACCTCCCCAGTTCAGTATCTGCCCCAGTGTAGTACCCCTTCCATCTGAAGCATCATAATGATGAAAACAGGCTTTGAAGTCAGACAGGACCAGGTTTGAATGCTGGTATCACCAGTTTACTAGCTGCTTACCCTCTGCGAGTATCCTTTGACTTATGCATAAATTGGGAACAGGAGCTCCTGTCTGTTCTGCAGTGTTGTTGTGGGATGCCTGCATCAGGAGCCTCACCCAGCTCCTGACCTGTATTCAGGGCTTAACAAATGAGCGAGGTTGCCGACAGAGTCAAGAGTGAGAGCTTTAGAGCCATCGCTAAGATGAACCCCGGCTCTTGTACTTAATGCCTGTGTGACATCCTGCAAGTCTTATAATCTCTCTAATCACAGTGATGACAATAAAACTCACCTCTCAGGATTGTCATGGAGATTAGATGAGATTATATCTGTAAAGGAATTAGTATAGTCCTTGACATTTACATGGAAAGCATTAAATAAGTGGTACCTATTAATTAACCAGAAAGGTACAGAGCAAGATGAAACTTGTTCTCTCTGATTGTAACTAAGTCTGACAGACAACCAGTGCTAGGACTTTGAAGGAATGATCACAGATTATATGGAGGAGGGAACTGCATTGAGAAAAACTGAACTGAGTTTGGCTCCTTGCGTGCTCCCAGCTGGATGCCATGGAACTGAGATTTCTAGCAGAGTGGGAGGCTGTCCCTTGTTACCACTCAGGGGCTGCCTTGTGAGACAAGAATGCTGCTTCTTGGGCTTCTGCCACTTCTGGTAAGCTGGCCAGTGCCTCAGAACCCTGAGAGTGACAAGGCATAGAATACGGGGGAGAGGGGCCAGCAGAGGCACAGAGCACTGTGGAGGAACTAGTCCCCATGAGTAGAGATCTGCAGGTCAGGGGAAGAGGAGAAACTGTGGCAGCAGTGCATGCTGGGAAGTACGCCCTCCACATCTACATCAGCTGGAGAGCTTGGTCCTCAGAGAGGAGGAAGCCAGAGCTGTGATGGAGCAGAGGAATCCTGCTAGAGGGAGGGAGTTGCCTGTCAGCTGGCTCTTCAGCTGCAGACCTGAGAACTACTCCCATGGTAAAGGTCTACAGTATATCTGGGATGATCAAGGACAGTTCATTCATGTCTATTGAAACACAGTAAGTCTGCATTTATTTATAGCTTACTTGATTTTTTTTATACCTGGATAAAGAAGAGTGACTTGGATAAATAAACAAACAAAACAAAACAAACCTGGGAACTATGAAAATTCGGCATGACAAGAAAAGGAATTTAGGAGACTCAGAGGAAGAGTGTGCCTCTGAAAATGATCTACCACAGAGTCTAGAAGAAAATTCTGTTTGACAGCCACAGTCAAGCAGAAGAAAATATGACCTGTCTTAGTCCACTCGGGCTGCCAGAACAAAATACCATAGACTGGGTGGCGTAAATAAACAGAAATTTATTTTCTCTTAGTTCTGGCGGCTGGAAGTCGGAGATGAGGGTGCCAGTATGGATGGGTTCTGATCCAAGGACCCCCTTCCTGGCTGTGTCCTCACATGGTAAGAAGAGAAAGGGAGCAAGCTCTCTGGTGTCTCTTGCTATAAGGGCACTAATCCGATCAAGAGGGTCCCCCACCCACGTGACCTCATCTAAACCTAATTACCCCATCTCCAAATACCTACACACCGGGAGACGGGACATCAACACTGGTTTTGGAGATAGGGCATCAGCATCTGAATTTGGAGGGGAACAGTTCAGTTTGTAGCATGACCTCCATGAAAAAAGGAAGCTGTACAGTGAGAAAGCAGCAAGATAAAATGAAAAGACAGAGAGAAAGGAGAGAGATGAGAAGAATTAAAAAGAAGCAGAAAATATACAAACAGAATTAAAACCTACATTGCAGATAGTAAAGAGCAGAACTGATCAGCAGAAATAGAATTAATGATGTGAGGGACAAAGTTGAACAGACAAGCATAATGAGAGGAAAAGATGATGAACTTGGAGAATGAGGAACCTGTTCCAGATAATTGGTGGTACTCCATTGGTGGGACAGAAGAAATTCTCCAAAGATAACATAGAAGAAAAAATTGCTCAGCTAAGGAAGACCTGTGTAGGCAGATTTAAGGGTTTGTCATATGTCAGGTAGAGTCACTATAAAAACACCCATAACTAAATAGATCTTAATGACTTTTTAAACTGTAAATATAGGGGGGAAACTATACAGGCACCTAGAAGAAAAAAAGCAAGTTACTTACAAATGACTCCAAGGTGGACTTGCCTTTGACTTCCCTGCAATACTAAATGCCAAAAGAGTGTGGAATAAATAAATTCTGAAGAGGAAAGGTTGTAATCTAAGAATTTTATACCTAGACAAATTGTAATTTATATGTGAAGGAAAAAACAAGAGCTCAAAGACATGCCACTTCTCCTGTGTACCCATCTTCAAAAAATTACTTGAAGATATACTCCAATGAACTGAGTGGTTGAGCACATGTAAGGGCTTAGTTATGAGACTTTAATTGTAGTATAAGAGGACTGGTGGTGAATCTTGAAGCCAGGCAAACCAGAATTAAGTTTAAAATGTTGCAAAGCTGATGGTAAAATTGAATGCAAAAGACAGAGATCATTCTGAAGTACTAAAAATGAATTTTAAAAACCAAGAAGGAAGGAAACGGTGAGGGATACAGTAGAGTAGATTAAACCAGTTCTACACAGTGTGGTCTCCAGACCAGCAGCGTCAGCATCTCCTAGAAGCTTGTTAGAAATGTCAGTTCTCGGGGGGAGGGTATAGCTTAATTGGTAGAGCACATGTTTAGCATGCACGAGGTCCTGGGTTCAATTCCCAGTACTTCCACTAAGTAAATAAATAAATAAACCTAATTACCTCCCCCCTCAAAAACAAAACAAAACAAAACAAAAAAAGAAATGTCAATTCTCAGGCCACACGCCAGCCGTGTGGAATCAGAATCTCCGAGGTGGGACTCAGAAGTCTGTGTTGTAACAGTCTTTCTGGATGATTCTTACTCAGGCTGAAGTTTGAGAAGCATGGAATTAAACTGCTTTTCTCAGTGGCAATAGATGTGCAAATATCACTTCCTACTTGCCTATAATAATTAGAGAAATATATCTTATGTACTATCTAAAGCAATGGAAAATATTGGAGAACGATGGAATATTGGGGAGTAATGGGAAGGCAAAGAAAAGAGTTCCTGTATCAGACAACTGAGAACTAAGGGAATAAACCAGAAAGGGAAGAATATGAAAGGGAAAGAATCATAAAACAAGTAAAGCCACTCAGTAATAGCAATAAACGCAAATGGTACAGTTTTCTTTATTAGAAGACGAAGATTCTCATGTTGATTTAAAATGGTCCAATTATTGATGGTTTATTAGAGACATAGCTAGTTAATTCCTTATCTTTTACTCTTCTATTCCTCAGGGAACTCTTTTCTACTCCATTAACTAAATTGAATTCCCTGCTAGGATTTTCACAGTACTGTGAATGTCTCCTTAAGAACACCACCCATTGTGGTTGCAGTTTTAATTTTTTGTGTGTGATTTTTTAAATTTTTCTATCTCCTTTTCTAGACTATAATCTCCTTGAAGGCAGGAGCCATGACTGTTTTTGCTCGATATTTTGTGCCAGCTTTTAAGCACCGTATCTGTTGGATGAATAAAAGTGCAAGAAAATTTAGGGAAATGGCTTTAGACACATGAAAACCAGCAAAAAGGATGATCTAACGAATTATCAAGAATTAATTATACTAATACCAGATGAACTAATAAAACAGTGTAATTAAATGTTAGAGCAGTGATTCTGAACTTTCCCACACTGCAGGATTTTCTACAGGACGTGTTAAAACAGTTTTGCTGGATCCCATCCCTGGAATTTTTCTTTTCAGTCTGGGATAGGTCCTGAGAATTTGCATTTCTAACTGGTCTGCAGTTGCTGCAGATAGGGACCACATTTTGAGAAGCACTGTGTTAGAAATTAGTGTAATCTTAATAAAGGTTTTGATCTCAAGAGCCTACATGCATCAAACAACATTATATCTAAATATACAAAATAAATTCAGAAAGACAATGAGATGGAGGGATTGATCACAACATTTAATCTTTGATGGAGCAAGGAGAGAAACAAGATCATATAGAGTTTGAGTAACACAATTAATACAGTTGATCAAACAGCTTCAAAGCCTACAAAGAGCAAATAATATATCTTTACCAGTGTTCATGAATCAGTTACAAAAATTATTTAACTACCAAAAATTTTAAAGCTTCTGTATTGTGTGAAAAGAAAAAAAAAAAGAAAAACCACCGTTAATTAATCCTGAAAAATAGTCAGTTTCCTTAGAACTCAAAGAAATGGGAAAGAAAGCCAGCAGTTACAGTGTAGTTCTCCCTGGCAGGTCCGTAAGACTGATAGTGCTTACTGCTGGCTATAGTACGTGGAAACAGTCATTTTCACATCTTTCTGATTGGGATGAAAATTGGCCCAGCCTTTCAGTGAGTAGTTGATGCTATGGTGATCAAAAGCCTTAAAGATGCATACCCTTAATTTATCCTGAGGAAATAATGTGCAAAGATTATGAGCAATAATCTTTATTTTGCAGTGATACTCAAAAATAATGAGCAGGTGTGCAAAAATTTCTACAAGGATGTGGATCCCAGCATTTTTTTTTTTAATAAGGGAAAAAATTTTGAAGCAATCTAAGTGTCCTCTGGTTTAGGAGACTGGCTCAGCAAATTCCAGAGTCCAGTGGGAACCAGGCAGCCAATAAATGCAGTAAAGATCGATGTTTATTGATTTGAGCAAGATGTCCACAAAAGATTGTCGATTGAGTGCGCCAGGTTACAAAGAGCGTATAGATCAGGGCTGGCTAATTCAAGGCCCGTAGGAGCCAGACAGCTGACGTCAGTGAGGGAAGCACACCCTGGATGAGATGGGAGTGAGGGGTGGGGTCTGGGGCAAGTGGCCCGGTGCACGCTCTACCCCAAGGGGTAGCTGCTACTCTGGGAATTATAGATGATTGAAGTTTCTCTTATATTTAAAATTTTGTATTTGTATTTATCAGTATTTTATAATTTTCCCCCAGTGAACAGTATTACATCAGAAATTTTTAAGAAGAAAGAAGTTAGGCAGTGCCAAAAGAGAGGTAAAGATGAAGTCCGGTGGGACCTGAGAGGAAGATGTGGCCCCTTCTATCTGAGGGTGGGGGGTGCTTGGGGGCCGGGAAGGTCCTGGAGATAAGGGGACCCTTATGTGGCCATTGCAGAGGGCAGGGCTTGTAGAGGGGCTGATGGAGAGGTTGACACTGGAGGTCAACTCAGGTCCCCTATGTTTCCTGAGCACTGGGGCCCAGGGGTGGAGTGATGGAGGAGGACAGCGTGTGCCAGGTACTGTTCTAAGCACGTGACATACAAATTTAATCCTCACAGCAATCCTATTAGAAGGTGGTCCTGCTGTTACCCCCACTTTATAGATAGGAAGACTGAGGCACAGAAAGGTTAAGAGATTTGCCTAAAGTCACACAACTTTAAATAGAGGATCTGGGATTTGAACCCAGGGAGTCTGACTCAGGTGGGCTCCTGATTCTAACTGGTGGTCCCAGAATGAGGAGGCATTTAGTGGGAGGGAGCATGCTGCTGCTTCTGGAGGGGCCCATTCCCACACTTCTTTCTCCTCGGACAGAAACCGGCAATTACACCTGTGAATTCTGCGGAAAGCAGTACAAGTACTACACGCCCTACCAGGAGCACGTGGCCTTACACGCCCCCATCAGTGAGTACCTTCTCTGGCTGGGGGAGGGGGTGTCCAGCCATAGACTGGGGGCCTGGAGTTTTGCCAGGGGAGGGTGAAAGCAAAGGTGGACTTGTTCTGGGTCAGTTTCTAGGTGCCCTGTTCCCACCTGGGGCCACCTGACTGCCATAGATGAGAAAGCCCCACCCTTGAGCCAGGAGAGCCTGAGTCTTCCCTTAGTGGTCTCAGAGGCCCGGGGCCCACATGGATTTTGGGTTAGGAATGGTGGGCATCACTTGTCCAAGTCCAGTCGCTCTGTCCCCATCTCTTCTAAGCACCTCCAAATCATATGGTTCCTGAGCCCCCTCCTCCACATCCAGCATCGGGTGATGCAGCGTCAGTGCGAACCAGTGTAGTGCTTAACCCAGGCTAGCGGGTGACTCGTCAGCTAGAAAAGACAGCTTTGCCCTTGGAGGTGGAAGCAGTAAGAAGTCAGAAGGAACACCAAGCCAGGCCTTGGAAGCCCCAGGTGTTAGTCCCAGTAGGGTCACAGGCTTGTGTGTGGCCTTGGGCAGGCCCCCTCCTATCTCTGGCCCCCAGTCGATTCTTCCCCCCTGGCCTGGAAGGGAAAGGGTCCTAAGGATCCTTCCCACAGGGACATCCTGGCCTTCCATTCTCCTGATGCAGCTGATTTCCCAGCTCCCCTCTGGATGTCAGAGGGGGCTCCATTCTTAGGTCCCCAGGGCTAAGAGGGCCCTCAGTCCTCAACCAGAGTTCTGACAGAGTGGGGCTTAACCAGAGTCGCAGGGCAGTAGGGTGGGATGTGTGGGAGGTGTCCGAGAGTATCCCTGCTTTTGTTTGTCACAGCAGAGCTCTGGGGAGCCCACTTCACAGTCTATGGATGGGAAGATTTAGGTCCAGGGAGGGGGAGGGAATTTGCAAGATGATCAGGGTTCAAGCTGCCTACATTGTGGGAGGCCTGACCCTCTTGGAGCCCTAACAGGAGCAGCACAGGCAGGTGGCCCCAGAGGGCTTTCAGGTGGACTAGGGGAGGAGTCCAGAGCCCAGAGGTGGCGGAGGCAGCTTCCCCAGGAATTCTTGCCTGCTGGGCAGAGGGGCAGGGCTGAGGGGACTCCCTGTGGGCATCCTGAAGTGAACACTGGGCTAAGATTCTTGTCTTTCTCGGCCCCTGACTGCTGGGTGACCTTGTGCCTGACACCTCTATTCTCTGGGCTCAGACCTGTGGGAGCTCCACCTGTAGGAGCTCTCGAGGTCCTTTCAGCCCAGGTGTCTGGATTCCAGGCATCTGCAGCAAAAGGAGACCCTCAGGTGGGCATCTAGCGGCCCAACTAGAGGAGCCTGTCCTGCCACCCAGGCTCAGGATGTATGGTTATTCAGCGCCCACCACATGGCCAGTCCTGTGTCAGGGAGAGCACCAACCCATCCATTTGAGCTACTAATGGTGCTGGTGCTGAGACATCAGGGCTGTTATGTGGCTGGGCTTGAGCTCCAAGGCCCAGACCCCTCTGGGGATCCTGCTTTCAACAAGCAGGGACAGGGGCCGCAGTGCATGGGCACTCCACCTGTGCTCTCCAGGGAAGCAGCAACTGCCCTGCTCCCTGGTGCCCAGAGGAGATGCTACCCAGAATGCACTTACAGTTAGGTGTTAGTCACGAAGCCAGCCTGCAACCTGGGTTTCAGCCTTTGGAGAAAACCTTCAGGCAGCTTCTGCTCTTCCTTCAAATGGCTCTTCTGAAACAAGTTGAGTAAGGTCATGGAGTTAATAAGAGGGGAGCTTGGTTTTGAACCCTGGCAGGAGAGCTGCAGGCCCATACTCTTAACCGTGAAGTTCCCCTGCATCACATGTCAGATGGTACAGCAGGAAGGGATGCTTTGATTGCACCCTGATTTCTTCCCTGATATCCAGGTGCTTCGCTCCTGAAAGGCTGTCTCCTCTTTCTCTGTTCTTCATTTTCTTATTCTCTCTGTTGTGGACTCTCTTTCTTTGTCATTCTGCATCTGTTTGAGTGCATCTCTCTTCTCTACTACTTCGCATTTCTTCCTACTCCTGAAGTCTGGGGACTCCAGGATCATCTGTGTTTAAAATGCAGAGTGAGAAATTTAGGCATGTGCAGCAGAGAATTGATTCCCTAAGGCTGAACAAGAAATAGCCCCGCCGCCCCCAGTGGCCTTTGAATCTAGAGATTTGTTATATCCATGGGTTCTGTGTGGAATTGGGGTCTAGATTTGATGGCTTCATCAAGTAGTACCCAGGGCCAGTCCTTGAGAACCCCACCCCCAGGTCTGGCAAGAGTATTCAGAAGGACCTGGGCTGACTGTGGAAGGAGATCTTACAACTGGCATTATATAATATGTACTCTTTTGGGTCTGACTGCTTTCGCTTAGCAAAATGTTTTTAAGATTCATACATCTTGTATATATCAGTTCGTTCTTTTTTACTGCTGAGCAATACTCTGTTGTGTGAAAATACCACAGTTTGTTTAGCCATTTGCTCATTTCATTTGAGTTGTTTCCAGTTTTAGGCTACTATGAATAAAGCTGTTATGAAAATGCTTGTATGAGGCTTTTTGTGGGCATATGTGTTCATTTCTCTTGGATGAATTCCAAAGAGTAGAATTGTTGGGTCGTAGGGGAGAGTATGTTTACCTTTTTAAGAACTGACAAACAATTTCCCAAGACAGCTACAGCACCTTCGACTCCCACCGGCCATGGATGGGAGTTCCACTTGCTCTGCATTCTTGCCAACATTTGGTGGTAGGAAGCTATTTATTTCTAGCTATTATGGTGAGTGTGTAGTGGCATTTCACTGTGGTGTTAATTTGTATTTTCCTGATGACTAATGATTTTGAGCAGTTTTTTCACTTGCTTACTGGCCATTTGTATATTTTACTTTGGGAATCGTTTAAGTCTTTTGCCTATTTTTTGGTTGGGTTGTTTGTCTTTTTATTGTTAAATTGTAGGAGTTCTTTATATATTCTGGATCCAGATTCTTTATCAGATGTATATATTGTGAACATTTTCTCCCAGTCTTTGGTGTGCCTGTTGATTTTCATACATTATCTTTTGATGAGCAGTTGTTTTTCACGTTGATAAAGTCTAATTAAACATTTTTTTCCCTATGGTTAGTGTCTTCTGGGTCCTTCATAGGATGTCCTTGCCTACTTCAAGGTGGGAGAAATTATTTTCTTTTATTGTCTCTTAGAAGCATTATACTTTCAGCATTTGCACTTAGGGATTTGATCCATTTCAAGCTGGTTTTTGTGAATGATGAGAGGTATGATTTGAGATTCACTTTATTCCATATGGATATCTGGTTGTTTCAACACTGTTTGTTGAAATCATTGTCCTTTTCCTATTGTATTGGACCTTTGTTGAAAATCAGTTGAATGCATGAGTAAGTGTGAGTTTATTTCTGTTCCACTGATTTATTTGTGTTTATGCCATGGTCTTATTTACTGGAGTTTTATAGTAAGTATTAAATCAGGTGCTCTCAGTTTTTTTAGCTTTGTGTGTTTTAAAAATATTTGTCTATTCTAGGAATTTTGCTTTTCAATATAAATGTTAGTCTTCTTGCCAGTTTCTACAAAGAATCCAACTGGGATTTTGTTTAGGATTACACTATCTATAGACCAATCTGGGGAGAATAGACATCATAATATTATTGAATCTTCCAATCCATGAACATGGTATGTCTCTCCATTGGTTTAGGTCTATTTAAATTTCTCTCAGCAATAGTTTGTATTTTCATTAAATTATATTTCATTAAATTATATCTATGTATTTTATGGGTTTTTTAATGCTGTGATTTTTTAATTTCCTGTTTTTATTGCTGTTACATATAAACAGAATTGATTTTGTACACTGAATTCATATCCTGCAACTTTACTAAATTCATTCATACTTCTAAAAGCTTTTTTTGTAAATTTCTTAGAATTTTCCTTGTACATACTGATGTCATCTGCTAATAAAGACAGCTTTACTTCTTTTTTTCTTTTATTATTCTTTTTCTTCTTCATTATGCTAATTAGGCACCTCCAGTTCAATGTTCAATAAATGAAATGAGTGAATATCTCTGCCTGGTTCACAATCATAGGGTTCAGTTTTTCATCATTAAATATCATCATTTTCATCATTAAGTATCGTGTTAGCTGAAATGGCTTTTCATAAATGCTCCTTTATCAGCTGAAAAAGTTACCTTCTCTTTTTAGTTTACCGAGCGTTTTTATCCTAAATTCCTGTTATGTGTTTTTTTCTACATCTATTGAGATGGTTCTATGATTCTTATCATTTATTCTGATAATGTGGTAAATTACATGGTTTGATTTTTTAAAAAAATAAGTTACTGTGCCTGTCCTTTGTTAAAATACATTAAGTCTATCCAAAAACTATGCAGTGAACCAAAGAACATTACAGTGTTGAGATGTTTCTTCTTTGGCAAAAGAATGACTTCTTTATTTGAAACTTCTCTTTCTTGGAAAGGCATCTAAATTATTTGAAGACCTAGGGTAGTTTGTAGAGTTAATTTGCTTTCAGGTACGTGTTTTCTGATAACTTCTATCCAAAATTCCCTAGGATTTTACCTGGCTTTCAATGCCACTCCTAAAACTGACCCCTCAAGGGCAGAGAACTACAGTCCTATAATTAGGGAAGTAGCCCGAATTCAGTCAGTGGTTTGTTAATCATAGTCATAATTTAAAATATGTGCCTATATTTAAAGTAAACAATTTGATGTTTTGACCTTTGTATGCACCCATGAAACCATCGCCACAATCAAGATAGTGAACGTATCCATCATCCCCCAAATTTTCCTTGTGCCTTTTTATAATCCCTCACTCACCACTTCCCCATGCCCCAGCAAGCACTGATCTGTTTCCTGTTACTATAGATTAGTTTGTATTTTCTAGAATATTGCGAATATGGAATCTTATAGTATCTACTCTTTCTGTGTGTGTGAGATGGGGTCTGGTTTTTTTCATTCAGCATAATTGTTTAAAGATTCATTCATGTTTACATGTATCAGTAGTTCACTCCTTTTAATTGATAAGTAGTGATGGTCTAAATATAGATACCACAGTTTCCTTCATCTGTTTCCTTATGGATGAACATTTGAGTTGTTTCCAGTTTGGATCTAATACAAACAAAGCTTCTGTGAATATCTGTGTACATGTCTTTCTGTGGACAAATGCTTTCATTTCTCTTGGGTAAATACTTAGGGTAGGAATGCCTGGATCATATGATAGGTGTATGTTTAACTTTTAATAAACAGCCAGGCTGTTCCGCCATTTTACATTTCAACCAGCAGTCTACTTTTCTTTTCTTAAAATGTCCTTGACTAATTTGGTATCAGAGTAATGCTGGCCTCATAGAGTGATTTGGGAAGAGTGTTCCCTGAGTATAGTGTCAATTAGGTTAAGTTGTTTAATAATGTTGTTCAAATCTCTATACTTTTTCAGGCTCTTAAAAAAAAAATCTCCTTGCTCTATTAAGTAGAGAGAGCAGCATTAAAATCTGCGACTATAATTGTGGGTATTCTGTTTCTCCCTTTAGTTCTGTCAGTTTTTGATTCACATATTTTGAAACTTTGTTTTTAGGAGCACTCGCTGAGGATCATTGTGTCTTGATGAATTAACCTTTTTTAAAATTGCACAGTGCCCTTTTTAAAATCTCTTATAATATCTGTTGTCCTGAAATCTACATTATTTGCTATTAATATAGTCACTACATGTTTCGTAGGATTGGTATTTTATGGTAAATCTCTTTTCATCCTTTTCTTTACATCTATCTATGTCCCTATATATGAAGTGTGTACATCTGGTTGGTTCTTGCTCCTTTATCCGGTTGGGCAATTCCTGCCTTTTCATTGAAGTGTTTAATCCATTTACATATAATTTATTGATGTGGTTGGTTTTAAATTTACCATCTTGTTATAATTTTTCCCATTTGTCCCATCTGTTCTTATTCTTCATTTTTTCTACCTTTTCTTGCCTTTTTTGATATTAATCAAGAACCTTTTTGTTTCCTCTGTTAGCTTTATGGCTTTTTTAGTGGTTATTCTGTGGTTTTTAATATTCATCTTTAATGTATTACAATCTACCATAACCTTGTAGTAACACATCATGCATAATCCAAGAATCTTACAACAGTGTGTTTCTGTTTACTCCCCTCCTGTCCTTTGTGCTATTCTATCATACATGAACATCTACATAAGTTATAAATCCAGCAATTATTCTTTTTGCTTTGAACAGTTATGTGTTTAAGAAATAGGAACATGCCTTTTATGTTTACCCACATATTAATATTTTCTATACTTTCCTTTCCTTTTTATAAATCGGAATTCTATCTATTATGATTTTCCTTTATTCCCTGAAGAGCTTCTTGTAACATTTCTTGTATGGTAGGTCTGTTGATGAAAGATTGTCTGAATTGAAGATGCTTTTTATTTCACTCTTTCTTTTAAAGGCTATTTTCTTTGTATATGAAATTCTAGGCTGAGAAATTTTTCTTTCAGGACCTTAAAATGTCATCCCTTTATCTCCTGGTTTATGTTATTTCTGATAAGAAGTCAGAGATCATTCTGATTGTTATTCTATATTTAATGTGTCTCTTTTCTCTGGATGCTTTAAAATATTTCTGTGTATTACTGATTTTCAGCAAATTTCATTATGATGTGTGGTTTTCTTTGTCTTTATCCTGGTTAGCATTCTCTGAGCTGCTTGGATCAGTGAGTTTACAATTTTCATCAAATTTCGAAAATTTTCAGCCAGTATTTCTGCAAAGATTTTTCTTCTCCAACTGTCTTTTCTTTTCTATTGAGACTTTAATTATATGTATATTTGATTATTTTATGATGCTTACAGATCAACTGAAGCTCTGTTTTTTAAGTTGGATAGTTTCTAGTGTCCTATCTTCAAGTTTCTGGTTTTTTCTTTTACAGTGTCTAATTTGTTATATTAGAAATGTCCATCAAGTGAATTTTTCATTTCAGCTGTCATGTTTTTCACCTCTGCAATTTCCACTTGGTTCCTTTTTACATCATTTCCTTCTTCATTATATTCATGTTATCCTTTAAATCCTTGAGCATATTTACAATAGCTGTGTTAATGTCCTTATCTGCTAATTACATGATCCCTGTCATTTCTCTATGTTCCTAATGATCTTTTTCCTCTTGATGATTACTTACATTTTCTTGCTTCACCTAACGAATAATTTTTATTGTGTGCTGCACATTGTGGATGCAATGTTTTTAAGTGTCTGGATTTTGTTGCCTTTTTTTAAGAAGTATTGAATTTTGTTTTGGCAGGCAGTTAATTTACTTACAGATCAACTTGATACTTCAAAGGCTTGTTTTAAAGCTGTGTTAGGGCAGTTCTAGAGCAGTCCTTATTCTAGGGTTAGAGTAATCCTTCTGAGGCATGGCTTTTCTGGGTCCCAACTGAATTCCCAAGGTATTCAGCAGGATCTCTCTGGCAGGTGGAACTCAAACTTACCTTCTCACCTTGTGCGATTTCTGAATCTTCACTTGGCTCCCAGCCCCCCAGTAACTTCTGGCTGCCAGTCTTTGCAGAAGCTTCCTCTGCACAAATACAGTTTGGTGCTCAGCTAAAAACTTCCAGGGAACGCTTTGTGCATTTCTAGAGTTCTTTTTTTTTTTTTTTTTTTTGCACAATTGCCTCCTCTTTGTTTTCCTGGCCTGCAAATTCCAGCCACCTCAGAAGCCCTAAACTCTGATCGCTGGCTCTCATTTCATTGAGGTTGCACTGCATCCTCCCAGCTCCATCTCTGTGCCATGATCCAGAAGTTCTCTCCAGGCAGACAGCTGGAGTGATCGTGGGACTCACAGTAGGTCCTTTCATACTCTTGCACAATCTGCCATTCAAGGTCTGAAAATTCTTGTCTCATGCTTTCTGTCCAGCTCTGCAGTTGCATCTGGAGGCGGGTTAGTCTTGCGCCAGGTGTTGCCTCATGGTCAGAAGTGTAAGGACTACTGTTCTCTTTCTAAGACAAATCTAAGATCAGCGCTTCCCAAATTAGACTCCTCTTCCGCGACGTCTCCCTTTCATTCCCGCCTCCAGCCTTTGAGCACCCTATTCCCTTTTGCTTCCAGTGCATTTCCACCCACCTTTACCGCGTAAAGATTCCAGAAGACCTCCAGTCTTTCCGCCCTCTCAGCTGCGTCATTTCTTTTCTCGACTCTTAATATTCTTAGAAAATTTTTTCTTTTGCCCCAGTTAAATTTTCAGTTTTACAAAAAGGAGAGACCATGGTGCTTTTTAATTTTTAAATATCTCTCGTGTGTATGTGTAAACATCTCATGTTTCTTATAAGAGCAATCAGCCAACCTCTCTGAAACTTTTTCTTCCTTTTTTGATCAAAGCCCAGGTAGGAATTCCTGCTTGATAATATTTCATGTGAGAAGATCAACAGATGGAGCAAACTATTGAGTGAAATGAGTTAGGAGCCTGGGAAATTCATCTTGGTTCAGCCCTGACCTGCTCTGTGACCCTGGAGTGGTGCCCATACCTCTCTGAGCCTCTTTGTCCCTATCTGCCTTATACCTTTGGGACCAATGGGAAGATAACATGTGAGATAGCTTCTTATGCCTTCTCTTGGGCATCCCATCTTTGATGTGCTCTATTTAAGTGGTTCTGAGCCATTCGTGCATTGATCCCTGACTCCACAGTATCTGTTGAGTATTTCCTGTGTGTCAGGGAATGTGCCAGGCACTGAGTGCATGGTTGAGCCAACCTGGTGGAGTCCCTACTCTCACGGAACATACAGGACACTGGGGAAAGAGCCATTGATCAAAAGATTGTGTCATTACTGGTGGCAGTCAGATCTTAGAAGGGAAGAGGAGAGGGAGGGTGAAAGATAAATGACCACGTGGGGATCAGGGAGGGCTACTCGAGGAAGTGATGGTACATAGGACCAGCAGTAGT
The DNA here is from genome assembly GCF_009834535.1 of Camelus ferus. NCBI lineage: Eukaryota > Metazoa > Chordata > Mammalia > Artiodactyla > Camelidae > Camelus > Camelus ferus. Next base: position 57,325,142 of record NC_045699.1, read on the forward strand.
GATCCACGCAGAGGGACTAGGTTGAGCAAAGGCCATGAAGCTTGAAAGAGAGAGGGTGTTGTGGACCGAGAGGACAGGAGGTGGGCAGGTCCCAGGCCAGAGCAAGCAGGTGATGCCCTAAGGTTTATTGTATTATGTGCTTCTGGGGTGTCCCTGAGCCCCCTGCCACAGGGAAGGAGAGGCTCTTGCACACGGAATGCCAGGGTTTTGACAGCATCGTAGCCTATAAAAAGATCTGATCTGGAGGGCCTCCTAGAAACCACTCTGCCTGGTCGAGACTGAGGCCTAACAGGGGAAGCAACATGCTCAGTTTATTGCTCAGAACTACTCTGTCCCTTGTGCCCAGGTCCCCCGGGGTGTGTGTTAGGACCTAGGGGGACCACGTGGCCTTGTGCAAAAGCCTCCTTGAGAAGGTGGTGGGCTTGAGCCCCTGCCCCATCTTGGCACTAACTGTGTGGCCTTTAACTTATTAACCGTTCTGGGCCTTGGTTTCCTTATCCCTAAAAAAAACAAAACAACAACAACAAAAAAAAAAACAAAAAAACAAAAAAAAGGAGTAATAACTGCTTACATTTGAAGAGTAGTTTGCCATTCAAGGTGCTTCTGTGACTCTCGTGGAGTCTCTCAGAATCCCTGTGAGGGTGGTTGGGCAGAGATGGGTGTCCCACTTTTATCAGTGGAGGTTGAGGAGTGGGAGGACTAAGACCAAGAGGGGAAATAAAAAGTCCAAGACGACAGAGGCTGGAGATGACAGACCTGGGATTGAGAGGTGGGTCAGCCTCACTCCCCAGACTGCGCTTGAGGGAGACTGGGGAAATCAGAGGCTGGGTGCTGGACACCTACCTCAGAGTTTGATGTGTAGGTTTATTCTGTGGCTAAAAAAATCATTGGAAATTGTGAGATGAGCCACACTCCTGGTTGGACTCGGGGCCTTCGAGATCCTTACCTCTGGAAGGGAGGGAGGAAGAGAAGGGGAACATACATAAGCACCCTTCCCTGCCCACAGCTCTCCAGATCCTGACTGAGAAAGTGAGAATCCGGCGTGGGGAGGGGGAGTAGTGAGGGACACCTGTGTTCTCCTCTCACTGAGCCTTGAGGGTTCCTCCTAGGACTCAGGTGGGGCAGGTGAGGGCTTGCTTAAGGGACCATGACCAGAGTACTGTCATCCCTAGGTCCTGGCATCTGGCCACTACTGTGGTAGAAAGGTGCTGAGCTCCCCAAAGGGACAAGGGAGCAGTCTGAGTCCTCTGAGCTCACCTCAGTGCTTTCGGTCCTATGTGACCTTGGACAAGACCCTGCCTCCTGCTTCTCTGGGCCTCGGTGTCCCCAGCTGCCAGGAATGGGTAGAGATGGAGGCTCAGGGAGCGCCTGCTGATATTTGGCTGTGAGAGTGGTGGGCGCAGCATCTGATGCCCAGGATGGACACTGCCCTGGGAGCAGGGGCATAAGGAGGCCTGTCTTCTGCCCACAGAGGCAGGCAGCAGAGCAGGGTCCTTGTCAGGCTCTGGCCAGGCTCTGTGGCAAGGTGGTGCCCTCGGGATGTGTTCCCAGTGCCTGTGGGTTCTGGGAGCCCCCGCTCAGCACCCAAGGGGTCCCTTCTCTTGCTGCCTAGTTCGCTCTCACCTTCAAGGGCAAGAGTTGCAGTTGAGTGAAACTACTGCCCCCTGCCCCTTTGGTTTGAACATGGGACCGTAGCCATGTTCAGGGACTTGCCACCACTGGTAGTTATGTCTCCAGGCAGCATGAAGGAGGCAGACTGCTGCCACCCTAGACCACCCGATGGTCGGCCCCCGCTTCTCAGGGACTCTAGCTTCTGCAGAGAGTTCAGGTGAGGGAGGCAATAGGTCTGGGAAATGGTGACACAAGCTGCCCCAGACATCACCAGGGAGCTACTACACTTTTTTCCATTAAATCGTCGGGTGTTGGGTTGAGCACTGTCCCCTGAGAGCATCAATTCCCAGGCAGTGCCCAGGGAGCACCACGAGCCACTTCCCCTCAAACCTTGTGATGGCATTTCTCGCTCCCTTGCCAAACAGCCCTACAGGTCTCTGCCTCTCTGCTGTCTGTCGTTCCTTCTGAGCCGGCCTGCCTTGGAAGGAAAAGAGGCTTGGAAGCCAACGTTCTCAGAAATGAACTTGGGCCTGGGCTGAGTAATGCAGGTGCTCCGAGCATGGGTCCAGGCCAAGTTCTTAGACACTCAGAGCCTAGGCTGGTCAAGAGTTAGGGATGAACCACCAGTGGGCTGGTCAGCGGCTCCAGGCGATGCTGAGTGTGAGCTGGTGACCAGGCTTCCCTCGAGGAGAAGCTGGGGAGGGTTCTAGACTCCCAGATTTTCTCAGGCTCTGGGCGGGAGCCAGAGCCCTTGCTCTCTGTGGACCAGGAAGTTCTGACCCTCGAGAATGGGGGGTCTGTGGCCACGAGAGGCCATGTCCTGGGCCAGCTCCAAGGGCCCTCGGGGACTGAGAGCGTGACCCTCTCAGGTACCGCCCCCGGGTGGGAGCCACCGGATGATCCAGACACGGGCTCTGAGTGTTCGCATCCAGAGGTCTCCCCGTCTCCACGCTTCGTGGCAGCGAAGACCCAGACGAACCAGTCGGGGAAAAAGGCTCCGGCCTCCGTGGTCCGATGTGCCACCCTCTTACACCGCACCCCTCCAGCCACCCAAACCCAGACGTTCCGCACTCCAAATTCGGGATCTCCAGCAAGCAAGGCAACCGCAGGTACCAATGGCCTATGTTACCCTCACACTTCTTCCGCTCCCCGCCCTTCTTTCCACCTGCCACAGCTGTGCCCGGGGTCATTGTTCCCTTGCAAGAGTGAGAGTGGAGGTCCCATAGTTCTCTGGGGCAAACCTGGGTCCCGGCTCTGCCTCTGGCTGGCTGTGTGACCATGGCAAGCCACCTAAGCTCTCTGAGTCTAGGTTTTCTTACATAACTCAGAGGGTTGTACAAGATGGTTTGCAGACTAATTTTTTTTAAGCAGAATATTTTTTTCCCAGGTCATGGCCTAAAGGGCTTTAAATTCTTTTAAATTAATTGCCAACGTTTGAACATTAGATTTTTATATAAAACGTTTGATTTCTAGCTGACATTGAAAAGTCAGATCTGGCAGTCCTGGGCCCACTTTCCTGCAGGGCAGCAGTTGCCTTGGGGCTGAGCCACAGCTGCCTCCTCCAGTAGAGCATGTGCTCTCCAGTTTTCCACAGTCCCCACCACTCCCTCCTGCCTCCCCAACACCGTGGCCACGTGGCAGGTGCCATTTCTCATTGTGACCACACTGTTGTCTGTCTCGCATCCAGCCCAGTCCATCCATTTATGTCACCTGCCTGGACCCTCTTGGCATGAGTTTGCCTTGCCCATCTTTCAGAAAACCCAATCTAAAAACTCATTCCTACAAAGAGCTGCTCTCTGTGAAGAAGAGTGGTTGTCTGGGAGCTCTGTTCTCTTGGCCTCTGTCTACCTAGTACTATTCGTGAAACCTCTCCATGAGCCATAGCCCAGCGGGAAACCAATGGATGGATGCTGGCTCCAGTGGTGCTGGAGTCTGTGCAGAAAGGGGCTCAGACTCCAGAAGGGTGAAAAGGCAGTGAAAGGTTCACAGAAGCCATTTTCTTATCAGTATCAAGGAAAACTGCTGAGACACACTGTGTGCTGAGTACCAGCTAATCAGGAATCCTGATTCATACCTGGATGGAAAGAGCTTTGAGCATCCCGCCAACATGTGTGGGACGTAGGGTAAAGTGATGATGTGGTCCTTCTGGGACTGCAAGCCTTTCAGATGCCTTCAAGAGGCCCAGAGCCACTCATTAAACGTACAAGCGATCAAACTGAGAACTCAAATGAACGAGGAGGCTGAACCAATGACAGGCCAAGGGATTAGTTGTGTTTGCCTGTACTCTGGTTCAGGAGGCTAATCAGGAGCAAGGATGTAATTCTTGAAATGTTTGAAGATACGTTTGTTGTTGCTCTCCCAAAAGGAGAGTAGGTAGGTGATTACCCTTGAAGGTCATGGCTTTCAGGTTCTGTGTAGAGAAGAGTCTGGCCCTTGATTTTTGACAACAGTAGTCGTAAATCAGAAACGGGCTGGTCGTCACGAGCTCATGGGTGGTAGATACTGGCTCGACTACATAATGGGATCACGGCTTTCAGATCTTGCTTTTACTCTTGACCTTGTGGCTGGGAGTTTGGGCGTCTGCAGTTTCCGCACAGAGCTGCCTACAGGGCTGTGTGCTCTGTGGCAGCTCTTGGAACCCAGTGTCACCGAATAAGCATCGAGCAGGCTTTGGGGCTTGCCTCTGGCTACCTTTATGTGACCCCGAAGACGTGCGGTGGGTGTCACACCTGGGTTACCAGCTGTGCGGGACAGAGGGCACCAGGTGGTGAGCCGGAGCCTGCACGTTAGAGCTGGCAGTCGTCCCTGCCCCCGCCACGCTTGCACAGGCAGCTCCTCCTGTGTGGATGGATGTGCCTGTGCGGGGATGTCACCTGCGGTACCGCTCACTGGCTTTCAGCCAGAGGTGCCAGTGGCAGGGACAGCTGATCAAAATCTGCATTATCCGCTGAGCCATAGGAGGCCAGTTGTGAGCTTGTAACCTCAGTTGTGCTAAATTCTACCAGTAGGTTGGGTCAGGCTGCCTGAAAATCGTCCATAGTTGGGTAACCATCCCCCTGCAGGCACGAGGATAAAAATGGAGAACAGAATCACTTCCCTGCCATGACATTTTTAAAAAGGAAGCGTCTGCCCCAGGGATGAAATCTTATTCTGCCATCTTGGGCATTTAGGAGAGCAGCCAGCCCCAGGAACTGGACAGCCTCTTTCCTCTGGCTTCTCATCTGTGAAATGGGAACAAAAACGTGGACCTCATAGGGCTGATAGATCATTAAGGGAGACCAGGGATGTAAAGTGTCTGGACCGGCGCCTGTTCCATAGTGGGTGCTCAGTAAGTAAGAGTGCCCCCCTTTCCCTAGACAAAGAATTGAGGGACTTTCTTGGCCAACTCACAGATGGCATCTTGAAGTGGACAGCAGTGTAGCTCTCAGCCCAGGCATTTTACAGACACATTTAAAGAAAGGGTCTTCCTTGTGATGTTATGGACTGCCTCTGCGAAAAGGAGGCTGCGTCAGGGGGTGTTGTCGGGGTCAGGGGACAGGGCAGTTGACCAGGACCTATAGGAGCCACCTCTGGCTTCCCTTCCCATCACCCAGTGATTGTTGGGGACCCGGCCCCCACAATCTGAGCACTTGTCCTCCTGGCCTAGGGTGAACTGGCTGACAGTGGCATTTCCCAAAGTGGGTTCCCACGATCACCATTTTTGAGGGCTATTAAGGACTCTGATTTTTTTCTTTTTTTTTTATGGACTCTGATATTTTTTAAATGGGCTTCAGCAGCCACATACATTTGGGAAGGTTGGGTTAAATAATTATAAGTGAATCTCTCTCTAGCCGAACTTTTCAGAGGCTTTCATATCCTCATGCAAGTTGTTTCTCAAGAAAGGCTGGGTCGGCTCCTCGCCCCAAATTGGCTTGGTCCCTGAAGGCTTTATCTCCTGGAGCATCCAGCATCCCTGTTGTGCCAAGAGCAGCTTGGAAAAGCCCAGTTACTCAGATTTTCTGTCTCAGTACCTTCCGCATGTTGGAACAGGGCCTGAATTAGTGTTTTCCACCTGGTTGGACCCTATCTCTGCACTCTGGCGTTTACAGAGAGTCCTGGGAGAGGGTGAGACACCCAGAAAGGTGCCACCTGCAAGCAGACACCCCAGTAGTCACTTCGGAGCCAGTGTCTTCCCCTGGATGAACCCTGACCAGACCTCACCAGGAGGCCTGTCGTAACTTCCCTCGCCCAGGGCCCCTCAGCTGGTGGAGCTGGAATCAGTCGTCTGGCCCTCCTGCTCTGTCAGAACCACCACCAGAAAACAGACTGTCATCCTCCCTGCTCCTCGGGGAGGCCTGTGGCCGCAGAGCGAGTAGTGAGTGGCAGATCCAGATTACTTGGTGTCACAAATATGGCTCCCCGGGGGCCAGAGGTGGGAGGCCCTGGCCGTTTGCAATCTGCTCCATCAGCTGGTTGTCATGCGTGCTCCCAGGTCACACGTGCATCCCCCCATGCCTGGGCCTCCACCCACTCTCGGCACGGTCGGGGGGGGGGTCTCTTGGGGTCCTGACAAGGTATCGGGCAATTCAGGTGAGCCTGAGGAGCTGGAGGTGCCTGTTTGGGGTTCTGGAGCCCCTCACTGGGCTGCTTCCCCAGCATAAGGCCCCGGGCACGCACTCACCCAGCCCAGGCACGGGTATCTCCCACGGACCCGGCCTCTGAGCCCCCTCTGGCATCTCGCTCCCTTTGGGCCTGGTGCTGACCAGTCACCTCGGTTTTTTCTTACTCTCTCCTGTCCCCACCCAGCAGAAAGCGCTTTCAGTCGGAGGGTGGAAGGCAAAGCACAAAACCACTTTGAAGAAACGAATAGTAGTTCCCAAAACTCCAGCGGTGAGTGCACCCCCAGCAGTTCCTGTGCTGCAGCCCCTGTCCGCCCTGGGGTCTGCGTGGTGCATGATGGGCAGGGGGTGGTGTTGGGAGGAGGCCCGGAGCAAAGAATCAGAAGGTGGCCAGGGCAAGGCAGAAGTGGGAGGGGCCTTTTCTTCCAGGGACATCCCTCTGACCTTCAGCAGCGTCTTGGGGACCATGGCTTCTCTTTATCTCTTCTCCATGGAGAAAGGAACTCCCCCTCTCCGTAGCCTGCGATATATTGAATCTCATGGCCCTCGTTCAGCCATTGCTACGTTCGCAGAGTGAACGTCACAGCCATTTTCTTTCCAGGAGAGGCAAAGGGGGTACAGTAGAGAGTGCTGTGGCCTAAGAGCCCGAGGCTCTGAGATCTGGCCCTGCTTTGGACCTGGGAGCATCCAAAGGTTCCCTTCCATCCCCTACCAGCCCAAGTAGGTTTGCCAAGGTTCCCGGTGGTGTTTTGGCGCCCCCTGGTGACTGTCTCCTGCAGGACCCTGGAAGAGCCATAGAGCACTTTAGGACAGAGCAGCCCAAGGCTGCTATCCCTGGCCAGACCTGGGGCCAGCCTGGTGGGGCTGTGGGTGGTCACAAGCAGCCTGTGTCCGAGCAGAGCAGCCTCTGTGCAAGCTGGTCTGCACAGTGCCAGCCAGGGCAGCATGGGGAAAGGGTGCTGATCCTTCAGTTACATTGAAGTAAGACACCACTAGCTTTCTTGCTTAGCTGAAGTTTAATTCACTAGATTAGGTGCTGGCCGGTGCTCAGCACCATGCCAGGCACTGCCATCTGGGTGTAGACAGATGATGGGCACGGCTTGACCACCACTCTTTTCAGGGGCTTTACAAAATATCCAGGAGCTCAGACTTGCACATGGAAGCTTCTGTGCAATAACCTGACTTTGGCCAAGGCGCAACCCCAACTCCACCATCTACAAGCTGGTGACTTAGTGTTGCCCCGCAATTTCTCCTCCGCTCCGGAGTAGGAATAGTACATGTGTTCCGGGGAAGGGCGGGGCATTCAGCCAGTGCCCCGCACAGATTGCACACTCACATGGTAGGGTGTTTTTGGGGTGGTTGTTTTTTTAAGTAAACCAAGTGATTGGATGAGTTAGGGACTGAGATGTGCTGTGGGAGCCCTAAAGATGTGGACCCCATCCTTTAGACCACAGACGGCATGTCGACTTTTCCAAGCTGCTTCATCCTTCTGAAAACTGTAACCCGCTCAGCCCTTCCAAAAGGTGGCCCTTAAAGATAAAAGAGATGGCGTGACCGGCCCAAGGCCACCCAGGAATAAGTAGCATGGCCGGGATTGGAACCACGGTCTCCTGGGAGCCTCTGCTCTCAGCCAGCCAGGCTGCACCCCCTGCCTCTCCTTCCACCAGAGCCAGTGCTCGGAATTGGGAATGACGATGTGAAGTGCTGCTCCCGCCGGCAGCCAGCATTTATTGAGCGCTTACTGTGTGCCTGGCACGTGTTCAGAGCTGTATGTGTCTTACCTGTTTTCATCCTTACCACAGCCCGGTGGGGGTTAGTGTTATTGTTATCCCCACCTTTTGGATGAGGAAACTGAGGCTCAGGAGAGGTCGATCGCTGTCCCAGGTTCCCAGCTTATAAGTGGTGGAGCCAGGATTCCCGGTGTAGTCCATCTGGCCCCGATCCGCTGCCACCTGCCTGTGAGGCTCAGCTGACAACTCAGGAAGCGTCGGGGAACTGCCAGCCAACAGAAACCCTCAAAGCTCAGCCCTCCCTTGGCTGCCCTGATGTTTGGTGCCAAATACTCCCACCATGGTGCCAGGACCTCAAAGCGGCTCCCAACTCCTGGTCCTGAAGCGGGCAGCCACGTGCGGGTGTTTTCTCATCAGTGGTCTGTGGACTCACTTATTAAAGTTGAGGGTGTCCTGGGGGGATGGCCCTGGCTGATCTTGCCTCGCCTGTGCCCCAGGCCTACCGTAGAACGTGAGCCTGGCACCCAGACGCTCGCCCTCCTCTGAGAGCCCATCTGGCTCACTGCTTACTAAGGACAGAAATAATGACCATCATCTCTGAGCACCAGAACCAGAAGAGACTTAGCTAAACTGTTTCTCTTTTGCAGAAACTGCAAGTCCCCTGATTTCCAATCCTTTCCCTCTCCTACAGAGTAAGTGATGGTCCCATCGGGGGGCTGGAGAGGGCGAGGCAGGGCAGGGAGTGAACTCAGCCTGCCACACGCTCGGGACCTCCCCGGAGCATCAGACCTGGGCCACCCTCCCAGGCAGCCTGGGCAGCTGGTGGAGGCAGGAGGAGGCCCAACCCCAGGCGGGTGGAGTTTGGACAGGGGACAGGCAGAGCCGTGACCATGGGCACCCTGCCTCTGCCACCCCCAGCCCTGCAGGAGCACAGCCTCCCCTTCCTGCTCACAGGGCAACCTCAGGGCACCTTTTCCGAGCCCCATCTCCACCTACTTCCTACTCTCTTTTCTTACCCATCTTTGCACCCTTCTCTCTCTTCTTCCTTCCTCGTCCCTGTGGCGGGCACTGCCGTGAGTGCTGGTCACACAGACATGAAAAGATCTAGGTCCTTTGCACACATGCTCCTGTTTCTACGTGTGCCCTCATTCTTCCTGCCGTCCCATCCTCTCCCCTTCCCTCTCCTTGTCTTACCCTCTCTTCCTCTGGCTTTGCTGTGTTTCTCCTCTTCTTTCCCTTTCTCTTGCCCCTTCTCCCCTTCTCTTTGCTGCCTTCCATGTCCCTTCTGTTGTTTTTGGTTCATTCATTCATTCATTCATTCATCTGTTCATTCGGCAAGCAGTGCTGTCTGTGTGCATCCCCTGGCAGAGAGATGGGCTGTGGAATAAAGATGTGGTCTCTGCCTTGAGAGAGGTCTTGGTCCATTAGTGTTGTCCTCCCCTCACCATCCCCAGTGCCCAGAACAGTGCCTGGCACACAGTAAGCACTCCATAAATGCTGCTTGATTGCACTCGATGGTCTTTATCTGCGCATCTTCCCTCTCCATCACCCCTTCCTCCCCGTTTCTCCCTCACTAGTTAGTGGGGGAAGCAGACAGACCCAGAGCCCCATGGGCACAGCCCCAGTATGTGTTTGGATTCCCAGTTCCAAAGCTGCCTGCAGCCCAGCAGAAAGGCGTCTGGGTTCGTTCTGCCCCTGACACAGCAGCTCTTGTTTCTCCGCACAGAACCCTACACGTGCGGCGCCTGTGGGATCCAGTTCCAGTTCTACAACAACCTGCTGGAGCACATGCAGTCCCACGCAGGTAAGGGCCCCCAGCTGGGGTGGGCCAGGGGCTGCAGCCCTCCCTTCCCCCTTCGTCAGAGCCAGCCTGAGCCCGCTCTCCCAGGAAATGGTCACAGGATACGGGAGCCCCATCAGTCAGTTGTAACGCAGGGTGGTCTGTGCCCTGAGGGGGAGAGGGGTGGCAGCAGGGTCCGTGGTCGCACATCCAGAGATGCGGATGGAGCTGAAGAAGGCTTCCAGAAGGTTGTAACTTTTGCGCTGAGCCTCCAGGCCAAGTAGGAGCTGACCAGGAGACTGTGGTTTGATTTAAAGGTGAGCAGAGGCAGGGATGGCACTGGAGAGGGGGCAGCCTGGGGCAGCCAGGGGTCAGTACTCACTGGAACACTCTGTCCCACAGAGCGGCTGTCCTCAAACGTCAGCCTGCTTCAGAGGAGGGCTGGTGAAAGCACAGAGTTCTGGGCATCCCCCTAAATTTCAGATTCATGAATCTAGGGTGGGGCCCGGGATTTACATTTCTGCAAGTTGGATTTCTGACAAATCTTCAGGCCCCCGCGGCTCGTCCGGGGGCCGTACTTTGAGAACCACTGCTGCGAGCAACAGCTAGCGGTGTGCCGTCTAGGCTGGTATTTTTTATCAGCTGCCTTGCCATCTGTCCAGCATACAGTATCAGATCCCCCTCTGGACCACCCAGCCTTGGATTTTAGGCTTTTATCATAGTAGCACCGACTTCTGGCCTAATTTCTGTTTTAGTCAGGGAGACAATTTGCTGTAACAGATAAGTCCCAAACTCTCAGGGGTTTGGCATAGCCCCTTGTTTTCTCAGTCACATCACAGCCAGGTGCGAGCGGCCTGGTTGGGTGGCCTTTTGCACGGCGATGCAGGGGTCCGGGCTCCTTCCTTCGTGTGTCTCCATCCTCTCCTGGCTCACAGCACCCTCCCTCTCTGACTGGCGGGCAGGGGGAGAGGCACACTTCCTTCTTTACCACTTTAGACCACAAGTGGCACCTTTATGCTCAAATTCCAGGGGTGGGAAGCCTGCCCGGAGCACTGCCCAGGGACAGCCCGACACTCTGCCAAGGGGAACAGAAAGTAGGGGAGGGAGCTAGCGGTCCCTGCCACCCCTCCTTCAGGGAATCCCCTGGAGGCACTGGAGATGATGTGGGGAAAGTGCCTGACACACCTGGTGGTTCTGACCAGGAAAGAGACTTCGAGGTGGAGACTGAGTGCTTAGCTGCTGTTGTTTCTGTTGTCACTATTATTATTATCGTTATTAGTTATTGTTTGTATTTTGCTTTATAAATCTTTCACACAATCTTCCAGGTCTGGCCGGACTGGCACAGCGTTTTAGAGCTGGGCTCTCAGGCTACGTGCTGTTCTGTTACTGTGACCCTCCTCATTCATTGGTTTATTCAGCTTGTATCTATTGGGTGTCTGCTCTGCACTAGACGCCAATTCACGTGATTTGGGGAGGGGGGTAGATTTTTTTTCTAATATACTCATTAAAAGCAGGACAGAGCTGGATTGGCCACCATGACACGTGAGTTCCAGTCCTGCCCTAACCAACATCCTCCTCATGGTGGGACTCAGGCAGGAAGCTTTGTCCCCCCTCTCTGAGGGGCTCTGTCTGTAAAGCAAGGGCACACAGACCTGCGATCTCCAGCTGCCCCCTTCCACCAGAGTTCCGTCTTCTTGTGTCTCATGCCTCCGGTTTGCTTAGCCATCAGCTGTCCTGCACCAGGGAGGGCCTTGAACACAGCTCACAGCGTTTAGACTTGACCCCGTGTGGAACCAGTGGCTGAAGTTGGAAGGCTGCTGGGACGCTGCGTGAGCACACCGCCTGGACCCTGCTCATTCCTCCTCTGAAACCCTCTGCCCTTCTGTGGGCTTCTGGAAGCTGAGCTCTAATGAGGGGAGAGTCTGGGTGCCAGTGTTTCTCCGTCCCTCCTGCAATTAGGCGGAGGCCATTAACATGCAAATCAAGGATGCGCCTTTGGGGGCCCCACCTCCCCCAAGCATCCCGACTTGTTTTCCGAGAAGAGCTTTGGGCTGCTTTGTTCTGGTCCAGTGCTGGCAGAGAATGCCTTGCCGGCAATCCAGTGCAAAGCCAGGCGGAATCCCAGCCAGGCTGAGTCGGGATTAAAAGGATTGACTCCATAGAGAGAAATTAAGCGTCATGATCTGCGCAGTTCACAGCGCTGCTGATAAGGGGGATCAGCCTCGAATAACACCAATCTCATTAAGAGGCTGCTGAACGGCACGGGGTAATTCCCGCTAATAAACTTCCTTTCTGTGCTGCAGGAAAACCTGCCTGGCCCCTGGTGACAGTGGAGGAGCAGGTTTTGGCAGCAGTAATACTAAGGATAGCTAACGTTTAGTGAGCGGTTACTGTGTGTCGGGGCTGGTTACTGCGTCAGGTCTCCTGACAAGCTCGCTGACGTTACACAGACGGGGAAACTCAGGCTCAGAGAACCGAATTGCTGGCCCAAAGTTGCATGGCTTGTAAAAAGTACCTAATATCGTTTGAGTTCTTATTGCATGCCAGGAGGTTTTCTGAGAGTTTCACACGTACTAGCTCATTTGATCCTCAGAACATTGCTTTGAGTTAAGTGCCCATTTTAGCCCCACTTTATAGATAAGGGAACTGAGGTTAAAGTGGCTGATGCATTCACAGCATCCGACCAGGATTCTGACTCTCCCGTGATCTCCCAAGGCTATGCTCTCAAACCTCACCCTCGTCAGCAAGGTAGATGGGGTGGAGGATCGGGGGAGGTGGTTCCCCCTCAAAGGTCAGTCCTTCTAGCCTCTTTTCAAGTGCAGTCAGAGGACCGCAGCCAAGAGAGCGGCTCGGGGACTTTCCCAGGTGGCAAACAAGTTGGCAACTCAGCACGGCAGGATTTTGGAATGGCCACACTGGAGTTTTAATCCCTTTGAGCCACTTCACCTCTCTGGATGTCAGTCTTCTCGGCTGTCAGATGGGCTTATCTCTGCTCCTCACAGGCTGGGTGAGGGTCCAGAGATGATGTATGTGAAGTATTGAGGGCTGTGGCATGTTCTAAAGTAGGTCCGGATAATGCAGGCACCCTTTTTTCCATCCCCTGCTAGAAACTTTTTCTTTCCCTTTTTTTCTCCACTGATCCCTTCCTGGGAGACAGCCTTTATTCCAGCTGTGCATCCAGCCTTTTACAGGGGTGTGTGTGTGGGTGTGTGTGTGTGTGTGTGTGTGTGTGTGTGTATCTGGGGTACCTAGGAATGGCTACACTAAGTTAACTTTATTTCCAGCTCAAGCTATAAATCAAGCCTTTCACAGAGCATTTACTGAGTACCTCACCTATTCAGCAGCACTGTGTGAGATAAGGAGGAAAAAAATTTTTAATCGACCGTATTAGACATGGTTATGTAATTTAAGGTTGAGTAATCTCGATTCCAAGTCCTGCAGAAAGGCAGAGAGTGAGGGACTCAGCCTGCAGCTTGCCCAGCCCCAGGATTTTGGGAGGAGGAGGGGGACACTGAGGCCGAGAGGTTGAAGTGACGGACTCAAGGTCACACATCCAGGGCTTCCAAATCTCTATACTCTATAGTGGAGAAGGTCAGCGAGAATGGCTGCTGGTTTCCATTTCTAAATCTGTGCTTTTGTTTTTAACTGGGAGATGTATTCAGTAAAGGAAATTGGGGGAAATGCAGAGAAGTTAGAAAATGAAGAATCAGCCATAATCTCACTACTCAGAGCTAACCACTGTTATTCTTTTAATGGTTTCTTTTCAGTCTAGTGTAAAATCAGATTTATTGAGATGTAACTTACGTAGATAAAATTCACCAATTTTAAGAGTACAGTTTGATAGATATTGATAAATGTACAGTCATTTAACCACTATCACAAGCACAATGTTACCCTCAACCCAGAAAGTTCCCTTTGCAGCAAGTCGCTTTCCCAAACCCCTACCCTGGCAATCATTGTCTGCTTTCTTTTGTTAGAGTTTTGCCTTTACTGGAATTCTGTATGAATGGAATTATATGGTATTGAGTCTTTTGTGTCTGTTTTGTTTCACTTAGCATACTTCTGAGACTCATCCATGTTGTTCTGTGCTGTCAGTAATTCTTTTTATTTCTGACTGGTATTCCATTGTTTGGATATACCACAATTTGTTTAGCCATTCACCATAGTTTTCTTGTAATTTTTTTCTCTAGTTTTGGATCAGGGTAATGCCAGCCTTATAAAATGAATTGGGAAATACTCTTTCCTCTTCATTTCCTAGAAGAATTTGTTTAGAATTTAACCTTCCTTAAATATTTGGTCAGATTTGCCAGTGGATCCACATGAGAATTTTCTTTGTGAGCCATTATGTAAACTGTGAACTGAATTTTCTTAATAGTTATAGAATGTAATAGATTTAATTAAGGTTACCCTTTTCATTTGGAGTGAACTTTGGTACTTTGTTTTTTTTAGGGTATTTTTTTTTCTTTCGCCTCGTTTAAGTGGTTGAATTTATTTGCATGAAGTTGTTCATAATCACTTTAATCCCTTTAACATGTGTAGCATCTGTAGTAATGTCCTCTTTTATTCCTGCTACTAAGTTCTGTCCTCTTTTCCTTTTTTAAATCTTTCTCATTATAGTTTTATTTTTAGTTTCATTGATTTCTCTCTGTGTGTTTACCTATTTTTCTGCTTCATTTATTTCTGCTTTTATCTGTAATTAGTTCCTTCCTTCTGCTTACATTAGACTCAACTTATTCTTTAAACTTGTTCATTAGATATCTTAGGGTAGAAGCTTTATACACTGATTTTAAACCTTTCTTCTTTTCTAATATTATTATTTAACGTTATAAATAGCATTTATTGAGATATATCCCACAAATTTTGAGATGTTATGTTTTAATGTTTGATTCACAGCATTTCTGATCTCTCATATTTCTCTGACCCATGGGTTTTTTACAACTGTGATGTTTAATATTCAAATAGTTGTAATTTTTCCAAATATCTTTTTGTTACTGATTTCTAATTTAATTTAGTTATGATCAGAGACTAGACTTTATGTGATTTCACTATTTTTCTGTCCCGCCTCCTTTTTCTGGGTATCCAATTATATATATATTGGACTGCTTGTTGTTGTCCACTCTCTGTTCATTTGTGTTCAGTCTTCTTTTTTTTTCTCTTTTCTCATGAGAGTAGCAATTACTGAGAAAAGAGATTTGAAATTTCCAGTTGTAGATTTGTCTATTTCTTATTTCAGTTATCTCAGTTTCTGCTTCATGTGTTCTGATGCTCTGTTATCACATGCACACACACTTAGGGTGCATACACACTTGGTGATTTGACTCCTTTATCATTATGCAGAGTCTCCTGTTACCCCTGGTCATAACTCTTGTTCTGAGATCTGTTTTTTTCTGTAATACTATCACATACATCTCCAGCTTTCTTTTCATTACTGTATGTATGGTGTACTTTTTTTAGTCTTTTACTTTTAACCTATCCATGCCTTCATATTTAAATAGGTTTCTTATAGATAACATATCATAGGGTTTTGTTTTTTTTAATTAAGTATGGCAATCTCTTTTATTTGAAATGTGGAGACCATTTACATTTAATGTAACTTTAATATTATTGGATGTAAATCTACCATTTTGCTATTTACTAATTGTTTCATTTGTTCTTTGTTCCTTTTTTTTTTTTTTTGCACCTTGTTTTGGACGGAGAATTTTTTATGATTCTGTTTTTATCTTCACAATGGGTTTATTAGCTATAATTCTGTTTTATTTTTTATAGTTTATTTGGGTTTTAAAGTATATTTCTAACTTATCAATTCATCCTTCAGAGGATGTCAAATGCCCACTTTGCATACTGTGTGAAAAACTTTCAATGAAATTCTATTTCCCTTTCCTAGTCTCTCAGCTATTGTTGTCATATAGTTTACATGTACATATAATTCCAATTCATTGATATTATTTTCCAATGAGCAGTCAGTTATCTTGTTAAAGAGATTAAAAATGAAGGAAAACATTTTTTATATCCATACATTTGCAGTTTCCAGAACTCTTCATTTCTTTCTGTAGATCCAAATTCTTAATGTGATGTCATTTTTTTTTAATACCCAAAGAACTTCCTTCAGTATTTCTTACAGTTACAGGTCTGGTTTTTTTTTTGTTTGTTTTTTGTTTTTTTTTTTTTTTTTTGTCCTTATTTTACCTCCGTTTGTGAAAGATAATATCGCTAGATTTAAAATTTTTAGGTTGATATTTTATTTTAATACTTTGTTCTGTTGCCTCCTGGGTCTGTGGTTCTTATTTTTGTTCACCTGTACTTAATTTCCCCCCATTTCTGGCTGCATTTAAGAGTTTCTCTTGTCATTGGTTTTCAACAATTTGATTATGGTGCTGTGCCTTGATGGTGTTTTCTTTATGTTTATTCTGCTTGGGGTCAATTGAGCCTTTAGAATCTGAGTTTATAATTTTCATCCAGTTTGGAAAAATTGGCCACGTCTGCAATAATTTTTCCCTCTCTCACCCCCTTTTTCTGGTTCTCTAATTATATGTGTGTTAACCTGCTTGTTATTGTCCGTGCTGTTTGTTTATTTTCAGTCTTTTACCCTCTGGTTTTCATGTTGAATAGCTCTTTTGCTCTGTCTCCAACTTCACTGATTTTTTTTTCTTTTCTTCTGTGGCATCTAATCAACTTTTATCCCATGCAGTGCATTTTTCCTGTACCATTTATTTTTATATTTAGAAGTTCCACTTGAGTGGTTAGTATTTAGTTTTTTTTTTTTCCTTCCATCTTTCATTTCTCTCCTTGTGATATCTCCGAGCATATTTATGATAATTTTACAATAGCTGTTGTAAGCTTCTTATTGGCTAATTCCATCATCTCTGTCCTTTCTGGGTCTGTTTCTATTGATTGGTTTTTCTCATGGTTATAAGTCATACTTTCCTACTATTTTGAATGTCTGGTACTTATTAAGACAATTGATGTGGTGAATTTTATATTGTTAGGTGCCAGGTTTTATATTTTTAAAAGAGTATTAAACTTTGGCTTACAGTTCGTTTCTTGGGATCGCCTTAATACTTAAAGGGTTGCTCTTAAAATGTCCTATGGCAGGTCCAATGTCCTAGGGCAGCCCTAGATCTGGGGCTAATTTAGCCCTGCAGTAGGGGGACTGTGTCCAGTTTCTCATACATTGAGGTCTCTCCATTCTGGTTGAGGGGACACAAATTATTTCCCCCATGTGGGAGCTCTGAGAATTATCAGCCTACTGTGTTTTTGTGATTCTTTCCCCAGTCCTGTGGAATTTGACCCTCTGCGTAGGAAGACGAGTTTCAGCAAAGACGCCGGGGTAGTTTCCAGAGCTCCCTCTTTTTGTCACTCCCTCCTCGTTGGTACTTTTCCCAGTAAATTCTACCTGTTTGGGGCCTCCCTGAACTTTGATCTCTGTCTCTTCAGCAGGACCGCTGGGCTCTGTTCAGTTCCCTGCCCCTATGTTGCAGCTTGAAAACTGCCTCCAGGCAGCAAGCGGGACAGTCAGAGCGTGTACTGAATTTGTTTCTTTTTCTGGGATCACACCCTGGGTTGCTTGTCTGAAAGCAGTCATATCATGATTTGTAGCTGTTTGCATCTGGAGGGCAGTTCCCACGGCCAGTCATGCTTCACGGGCAGAAGTGGAAGTCCCTCCCCATCTGTCTTTGATGCATAAATTTCTTCCTTATTTGACCTGTGAGTCTAAGATACATATATACATATGTATATATGAATACATATGAAATTATGATTAGAGCTTGCTTTTCATCATCTTGTGCATTTTCCTGTGTTACTCTAGTCTACGTGACCACATTTCTAGTGGCTGCAAAATATTCCTCTGAGTGCATGTCCCAGAGTCTCTTAACTAGTCTTGCAGGGCTGACTGAACACGTAGAAGTTGGGGAAGTCTTTTCTCTAGGCATGAAAAGTGTGGCCTTGACCTCCAAGGCCTGATGCCTTTGACTGAGAAGAATGGAAGGCATCTGGCAACCCTGAACCAGGGCCACTGATGACTTGTTCATATCCTCAGGTTGTGAATTCTACCTGTAGGATGATGTCTCAAGGAGATACACCTACATCAACAACAAAAGAGCACAGAGAAACAGTATTATTAGAATTTTAGGCTAGTAGGTCCATAGCAGAACAGTAAAAATTACGGAGATGGCACAGCCTAGAAACTCAGGGCTTGGAGTGGAGTAGAGCATTCTTGGAATATTGTATGATAAAAGCTTGTATGCTTGTTTGTGATGACAAGCGTGTAACTCAGACCATTTCTACTTAGAAATGTCAAGGGGTAACCATGAGTAGAGGAGAATAGGCATATGGCTGTTACTTATAACTGAATACAAGTGCAAGTGCACAAGTTAACAAAAATTAGGGAAATGCACGGAGAAGGCATCTAGGAACCAGAAGGCCTGAGATGTCTGGCCCAGCTCTGCTGTTGGTTTTCTGTGTGATCTTGGGCAAATCCTCTCCTATAATGGACTTCAGTTTCCACTTCCTACATGTAATGAGGGGGTTGGGAATTTCATACTCCGTGTCACATGGGGCTTTGGTTTTGTTGTGTTCATTTAATAACTGTTTAGTAAATATACTGAAAAGATGAAAAAGCACTCTCTAAAGAAGCGAGAGTGTGAGATGCTCTTGGTCTCTTGCAGTGTTAGGGGCACCCCTTCCCCTAGCTCAGAGCTAGAGCTTTGGCTGTAGGAGGGTGTGTTGGCGGGCAGTGAGGGATGGGGAGGCTCCCAGCCATGCTCGGAATCCAGCAGATCCCATTCACCGAGCGCTCACTCCGTGCCAGGCACCATGCCCTGCTCTTTCCCTGCTTTAGCTCTTACTAGTTCTTCCAGCAACTGTGACATCCGGGTGATTATCTTCATTTTACCAAGTGATGAAAATGAGGCTTTGCAGGCATCAGATAGTTGTCTAAGTAGCCAGGATTTGTCCCAGAGGCCAGTCTCACCTTCACCCACATGCTCTGGTTCTCACCTTGTTAGCCGGCAGGCCTCTTGCACCTCAGGGAAACACACTGTCCCCTTTGTGCCCCCAGCGGACAACGAAAACAACATTGCCTCTAACCAGTCCCGATCGCCACCTGCTGTCGTGGAAGAGAAGTGGAAGCCCCAGGCCCAGAGGAACAGTGCCAACAACAGTAGGTCTCTCCCAGGCTGGAGCCCGGGGCTGATGGAAGTCTGCCCCACCCACCTCCAGCCCCCTCTCTGCTCGGTCCCCTCTGCCCCCTATCCCCACCCCGTGCCTCCCGTGAGGATGCAAGACCACACATAACAGTTTCCAAAGCACTTTCACACCTAAGACCCTGTTGGTGGGAGTTCTGACCTCACGGGATGGACAGAGATGGCCCAGGGAAAAGTGATCTGTTTGTGGTCAGAGAACACAAATTAGTGACAGAATCAGAATTAGAATGCACTCTCCACAGTTTCTCTTGTCTGCTTTTTCTTGACACTGCAGTCTCATGTATTTTATTCAATAGAGGCTCCTTTATTAGAGAAGATTTTTATACTGAGGAAGAGATTAGACTAGTTGGCTCCAAAGGTCCAGGTAAATGATGCATGCAGCAAGTATGTTGCACACATACCACTATAGTCTGTTCCCATACCCATGGCAGGCATTACTAATCAATCAGAGACCGTTATTCCTGTAACACTGTCACATGTTAAAGATGGCCAGCACCACCAATTTGTGTGCAAGATGAAATCTATTCATAATTCCTAATACTAGATGCTTTGAGTATTAGGCTGCTGCCAGACCAAGGAGCCCTGAATGCCAGCATTAATCACACCTCTCTTTGTGTCCTCCTCCAGCCACAAGTAGTGGTTTAACACCCAACAGCATGATCCCGGAGAAGGAGCGGCAGAACATCGCGGAGCGGCTCCTGCGGGTCATGTGCGCCGACCTGGGTGCGCTGAGCGTGGTGAGCGGGAAGGAGTTCCTGAAGCTGGCCCAGACGCTGGTGGACAGCGGTGCCCGCTACGGGGCCTTCTCGGTCACCGAGATCCTGGGCAATTTCAACACGCTGGCGCTGAAGCACCTGCCGCGCATGTACAACCAGGTGAAGGTGAAGGTGACGTGCGCCTTGGGCAGCAACGCCTGCCTGGGCATCGGCGTCACCTGCCACTCACAGAGCGTTGGCCCGGACTCCTGCTACATCCTCACAGCCTACCAGGCGGAGGGCAACCACATCAAGAGCTACGTGCTGGGCGTGAAGGGCGCGGACATTCGCGACAGTGGCGACCTGGTGCACCACTGGGTGCAGAACGTGCTGTCGGAGTTCGTGATGTCAGAGATCAGGACAGTGTACGTGACGGACTGCCGGGTGAGCGCATCCGCCTTTTCCAAGGCCGGCATGTGCCTTCGCTGCTCAGCCTGTGCCTTGAACTCGGTGGTACAGAGCGTGCTGAGCAAGCGGACGCTGCAGGCCCGCAGCATGCACGAGGTCATCGAGCTGCTCAACGTGTGTGAGGACCTGGCGGGCTCCACCGGCCTCGCCAAGGAGACCTTCGGCTCGCTGGAGGAGACCTCGCCGCCGCCCTGCTGGAACTCAGTCACGGACTCGCTGCTGCTGGTGCACGAGCGCTACGAGCAGATCTGCGAGTTCTACAGCCGCGCCAAGAAGATGAACCTCATCCAGAGCCTCAATAAGCACCTGCTCAGCAACCTGGCCGCCATCCTGACACCGGTGAAGCAGGCGGTCATCGAGCTGAGCAACGAGAGCCAGCCCACTCTGCAGCTGGTGCTGCCCACCTACGTCAGGCTGGAGAAGCTGTTCACGGCTAAGGCCAATGACGCGGGCACCGTCAGCAAGCTGTGCCACCTCTTCCTGGAGGCGCTCAAGGAGAACTTCAAAGTGCACCCAGCGCACAAGGTGGCCATGATCCTGGACCCGCAGCAGAAGCTGCGGCCCGTCCCGCCCTACCAGCACGAGGAGATCATCGGCAAGGTGTGCGAGCTCATCAACGAGGTCAAGGAGTCCTGGACGGAGGAGGCCGACTTTGAGCCTGCCGCCAAGAAGCCCCGCTCTGCCCCCGGCGAGAACCCCGCAGCTCAGGAGGACGACCGGCTTGGGAAGAACGAAGTCTACGATTATCTGCAGGAGCCCCTCTTCCAGGCCACCCCTGATCTCTTCCAGTACTGGTCGTGCGTGACCCAAAAGCACACGAAACTCGCCAAGCTCGCCTTCTGGCTCCTGGCCGTTCCAGCCGTGGGGGCCAGGAGCGGGTGTGTAAATATGTGTGAACAAGCACTTCTAATCAAAAGGAGGCGACTGCTCAGTCCAGAAGATATGAACAAACTCATGTTTCTGAAATCCAACATGCTTTAAGACTTCCAGATGAAAAAAAAAGAGAAAGAGAAGAGAACGTTAGAAAAACAAAAAACCCCACAACACTGTCGCAAAGAAAAGGAATTTTAAGTTCTAAACACTGTGGACCTCATTATAAATGCCCCCCTTGGAAACTTAAGTGCTTTTTACAGTGTGTGTGTGCATGTGTGTGCACACCCATGCGTGCGCACCATGGGCGTGAGCGGCTCTGTGCTCACCTCCATGGCCGCGGAAGTGTCACACACGCATGCACACATACTGCCCTGGTGCATGTACACACGCCTGCTTGTGGGCGCGTGGGCATTAAACTGGGTGTGTCAGGAAAGCTGAGTGGGAAAGAGGGAAGGTGCTTCACCTCCTTTTCTCAGTAAGGGGGCTTTAAAAGACTCCATTTTCAGGTGTGCAGATTGGTAGAAAGCTGATGTTGTAAAACGTTCAGGCAGCTGAGATCTGAAGTGACTTGACGCTCTCTGTCCTTCACCCCATGGTCCCCCTTTGCCCTCCATCCCCTTCCCCAGGCCTTCCTGACCCTAATGCACCCGCCTCTCCCCAGCTGCCCTGCCATGGATTCTCCAAACTGCATCAGATGGACAGCTTCTGCACTGGACTTGGTTCTCGTTCACCTTCAGGGCATTGAGCTGCTGCCTTCATGACACTCTTGGGTGTCACAGGGCAGCCGCCTTAGAAACACACCTATCTATCTCCCCAAATCAGGAAAGGAGACTTTCAGAATATAAAGCTGACCTTTTGCTTTTTAATATAAGATAGAAAAAAAAAAAGACATTTTTCAAAGAAGTATAGATACTGTCTCCATTCCTTAATAATTTTTTTCCTAACATTTTAGCAGTTTTTACCTTTTATTTTGTTTCAAATTTGATTTAGACTCTGCTAGGAGGCACTGAATGTCTATAACTTATGTTTTGGAGGGTTGTTTTTTTTTTTCTGGTTTTTGATTGCCCTTTTTGTTCCTCAAGTCACACTGTAAACTAGCTCATCTCAGTGGTAGATTTAATATCCTAAGGTTTTTATTAGCCTTCCCTGGACAGTCCGGTTTTCATGTATTCAAACAGCCAAGACCATGAACTCGGCTGTGCTGTTTGAGACCAGGAGTGGGGTCAGAGTCACGGGTTTCACAGACGTGGGGTTCAGTGGAAGCCATAGGGGAACATGTGGCTTGGGAGTGCTCCTGAATGTAGGCAGAAGACCGCCCTCCTGGCTCGCTGTGTCTGGTACTGCGAATGTCTTGATTTCTATACCCAGAGTGCATTACACTACTCGCCATGTCACTGACCCTTCCAGCTCAGCAGGGACTCTTGAGTTGATCCACATTCACATTCATCACACCTCAGACCGACAGCCTCCTCTCCCTCCCCAGGACCCTGGGGATTCCCGTGGTTCCATTGTCCACAGCCCTGGGGGTCCCCACACAAGCCTCAGCCCTCCTTCTAGGACAGTAGTTGAGCCCGGTGCCTTGTGGGCCAAATGACGGATGTTTTGAGGGTGGAATGGCATTAGGTCACATTCAACTTAACGCTGTGAAAGATGTTTCTAGGCTTTTCTCTCCACGAGCAGTTTAAAGTTCTACACACTCAGCCCAAATGCCAACAGGGTGACCCTTTCCCCTCACCAGAGGCGGTTCCGTCAGGATCAGTGCTCAACTTCCCACCCCACCTCTCAGCGAAGAGAGTGCTGGTGGTCCCACATCCCCCCTGCCCCCCCGGTGCCTGTGACTGGGATAGAGATGGTTACACCAAGGGCTTCAGGCTGAGAATGACCATCATCATGGGAGGCTGTTTGCAAAGGCACATTCTACCATCCTGGGGGTTGACTTAAGTCCTCTCCATCCCTTCCTAGTAATAAAGCATTATTCAACTGCGAGATACCTCGACTACAAAAAGCACTGTACAACAGCCCTCTCTTCCCAGTCCGTGACAGTTAAGTTGGAGAAGTAAAGTTGACTTAAAAACTCAAGGCTTAGGATTGTGGACCAGAACACTGTCCCAGATGCCAAGCATGCTCGCTTTGCCTCATGAGAGCTAACCTGAGTCTTGGACACATTGAAATGCATCACAGTGGGCCATTTCCACATTCACTCCAGCAAGCCATGGTCTCAGGAAGCACCATGACATTTCCTCTCCCGGAGAAGTTCACAGGTGTTAATTCCACGGCACTTCCAACTGGGGTCACGCCGTCAGAAGATAAGGGGCCAGTGGATGGTCACCTAATGTCCTAGAGACTATGGGAGCGTCAGCAAACTTTGATGAGACCTTTGGGGGCATTCCAGAAGGTGGTTGCCAGGCTGCTGACGGTGACATGCCTACAGCAAAAGGCCTCCAGCTCTGCTTTGCTGCCGGGGAAGAGTCCTCATCCTGGCACTTTGATCCACACAAGGAGGATGAAAGCTGCCCATATTGTGTGGTCCGTGGGAGCCCGTCCTCCTCCTGAGAGCAGAGCTGTACTGGTGTTGCCCCATTATTGGGCTACTCGCTTAGAAAACAGGCATTTCGCTTTCTCGCAAGGCCATCGGGACCAAGCCCAAATATGTGTTCTTCTCTTTGGAACGTGGGATGTCTGCCCCCCCAGCATGAAATTTCGAGTACGTTGTACTGAATTCCAGGTGTCTAGTCATATGTGTCACCTCCTGCTCTGTTTGTTCTTTTTTCCCACCTCAGTTCAGTCCTTAGCACTTGGCTTGCTCTGCAGGTTTGATGTGAGTGCTGCTAGGTACTCTGAAAGCTGTCTCCCGCGGCTGCCTCATCCAGGTATGGGAATAAGGTGGCAGGAAGTCATTTCTCTCTTGCAGCCTCTGGTTCTTCAGAAACTGTCTTCGCCAACACGAAAGGCTGTACCAAGGTGCCCCCTCTGCTTTCTCATGTAGGCGGTTCCCATAGGGCAAACCCTGCTGTGATGAACAGCTTAATAAAACCCAAAGATCTCACAGGTCCAGCCACTGGCCCCTTATCTCTAGCAATATCCACCTTATCCAAATTCTAGCTCAGCCAAAGGATTGAGGTCGCCTCTTCCAGTTCATTTCCCAACACCCAACCTGGCATTGACCTTCAGAAGGACTTTGTCTTCTGCCTCCCAGCTCTGTGACCACTATAGGACCTCACAGCTCAAGGTGGTTGCCTGCGGACTTGGACCCAACTTGTCTAAACCACGTGATTCCCAGGACAGAACTGGACCTTGTGCTGACATACAGAGATGCCAGAGGGGAGGCAGAGAAAACACCTCCACTCTGCGGAGTCTTCCCCGTCATCTGAGGTCAGTTGGCTTCACCACCAAAGCCCAAGCCAAGGACCACAGCCTTGTGGGCGGTCCTTCAGGTTTGGGGTAACTGGGGGTCTCAGCTCCGCCAAGAGCAGCAGTGCCATCCCAGCAGAAAGCCACCTGCTGCATCCACCAGCAAGGATGCTTTGCCACCAGCCTGCCTGACAGCCTCACGCCTGGCATTCGGGGATTGGCTCTGGGCTGGGAAAAGGGTGCTGTGGTTTCTTGGTGAGGAGAGGACAGTCCGATGACGCAGTTGAGAAGTTCTGGGTCTCCAGGTTTGTAGGAAGGACTTTGACACCAGCTCAGCTGGTGGGCTGGTGAGTGTCCTGTCCTTCGGTTTGCTCCTTTGTCTCCTGCACTTCCAAGAAACACCAGAGAAAAACTCTGCAAGGCGTGTTTTCCACTGTGAAGCTGAACCTCTGCCTTTAGGGGTCCCCTGGGCTTGCCCCTGGACTTGGACTAGACCCCTATGGAAAGTGGGCACCTGAAGAGCTGTCGGCGATGCAGCGCACACTCACAGGGGCCCCAGGTTCACGAGAAAGGTTTGGAGTGAAGCTGGGGTGTGGGTAGAGGAGGGACGTCCTGTGAGAAATGGCCCAGGAGGGGACAGTAGCTGGATATCGTCATCACGACGAATGTGCTTGTAGAGACGGGAGGAGGAGGTGCCCGGGGCACGGCCGGCAGCCTCCTCCCGCCCCAGGGAGCTGGGGCGAGTTCATAGCTCTGCCCTTGTTTTGGGAACAGCGACAGCACCCCTGTCCCTGGGATATACCTGAGGGAGGGCTTCTGGAAAAGCTGATGGGTTAGATGGAAGCGAGAGGCGAAGTAAGGCTCAGGCTGTCCCCTGGAGACAGTAGGTGGGGGAGCTCCTGCCTCAGCCCTGCCAGCCCCGCCCCAGCCCCTGTATCCAGCTGGGCCAGTGGGAGAACTGGGAAGGGGCCTGCCCCCTCTTCACTGTGGCTAATGTTTGCTAGGCCAGTTATGGTGAACCAATGATACAGTGTTTTCCCTCTTATGTTTCCCTCCCGGTTTCCTCTTTTCAGGGTTCTCTGGAGGATTTTGTTGCTGTCGTTGTTGGGTTTTTTTCTTCCTCTCTCGTTTGGGTTTGAGGATCATGTGGAGCCCGGCCTTTCCCTGAAGGGAGGGGCCCTGTGGTTTCTGTGCGAAGAGGCACCTGCTCCCGCTTGGATGAGGGTGAAGGCGTCGGGTTGCTGTCTGTTGTATTCTCCTTCCCCCCCCCCACCACCACCACCATGGGCGCCGCTGTAAAGATTCACCTCCTGTACAGAGAAGGATTTGCTAGGTTTGCAGTCAGGTGTCAGCATAAGGTCCCCCGGGGGTCCTCCCCACCCACGCGTCCCACCAGGCACCTTGACTCTTCGAACCAAAGTTCCTTAAAGGGGCATAGCCCAGCCTTGTCCGCAACCTCAGGTGCCTGGGATCCCTGTGGCGCTTCCTGAAGTCCAGGTTGGCAGAGACCCGCCGGCTCTGAGACCAGCCAGAAGGGGGGGCTCCTCCCACAACCCAGGTGCCAGCCGGTCCCCGCCTGGGACCCTTCCCTCCCTCCCAGCCAGGGTGGCTGGGCTCCAAAGCGGTGAGCGAGCTCGTGGACTGGCACGGGGCTGGGACTCGCCGGCCAGGAGAGAGCGGGACCTGCGGGGCTGGAGGCGGCCAGACCCGCTGGGCAGCGCGTCCGGGACCATTCAGGTCCCGAGCATCATTTTGTACAACCACCTGAAGCAGAGATATTTTTTAAAAAGCATAAATTATTTTCAGTTGTTCTCTGACGATCCCACCTTTTTCTTCTCCCTGCAACTTCACGTCGGTGATTTTTTCACATCAGGTAAATCTTGAGAAAGCCTTGGTGCCCCCTCCCTCCCAGGCCCCACTCAGTAACCACGTGCGTGCACCCCCGCCCTTTCTCAGTAGTTAAGACGTTCTAGGCAATACCATGGGCACATCTGACTGTGTCTCTCTCTTCGAGTGCAAGAAACTCAAGTCATCTTTAAAAAATACAAAAAAAAAATTTACAAAAAAATATCTTTTTTAGGCCAGAGTTTTCTACAGGTATTAATGAATATTTTTCTTAATCCTTATAAGTTTTATGTGTTTAATATTTCTTAATACCGGTAGCATTAATTTATACTTTTGTAGCAACACAATATTTTTATAAACAGCCAGTGCTTGGCTCAAGTCTCCACAAGGGGTTTATGCAGGGTTATCTTGGGACCCTGTGTACCATGTACTGTATTTAAAAAAAAAAAAAGTTACCTAGTGTCACCCTTGCTGTGTTAATTAACAAAAGACGTTGTTTGCAGTCTCCTGTGTCGTTGGTGTGGATCCAACAGCTCTCCAAGGAGTCACATTGCATGGGGGTTGAGTTGACGGTTCTTGTGATACGTAAAACCCCCGAGACCAAACTTGAGGGTTTATTTAGGGTTTTCTGTTTGTCCTTTGGGTTTTTCGTTTTACTTTGTTTTGGTACCGTTTCTCCATTTACAGCCAAATCAGTTTTGTGATGTTTAAAACTTTTAATGATGTCAAATGGAGGAAAGGAACAGAAAAAAAAAAAGATTTTTACAGAGTAATAAAATTTAAAACTCAGCTGTTTAAATGTTGCTGTTTTTAACCTGTCTATTCTTGTCCAAAAGTGGGACATTCCCAGGGAGAAGAGGAAGGTTCCACTTGGTTCCTTAAATCACCAAAAACCCCAGCCCAGAATTCAGCACCCCTTCCCCCCTGAATTCTTGCAACATTATTTCCCGGTTGGTTGATGCCAAGGCAAAAAGACATCCTTTTAATGGTTAGAGACGATCAGTTGCTTAAATGATTTCATGTCAGTGTTGTATTTATGGTTTTACAATAAAACGACCTTTAGGAAAATGGTGGCGTGTGGTGTTCTTTCTTGGGTTCGAGGTTGGGCCGTGTCGTCCTGTTAGAAGCAGGACACTTGGGAGTGACAGCTGGAGCCCTTCCCCAGGGGACCTGTGTGAGGTCAGGGTTGTTCACTCCTCTCAGCTCTTGGCTTACCTCGAGCACCAAACCCATGCCAGCGATGTCTGATAAGTAAGAGAGGGACGTGGCCACAGGAAGACGTGGCCCCCGTGGGCCTTGCTTGTGGAACACCGCCCCACAGGAGAAGGAATGGATTGAATCTGAATCCTACAGGCCCGGTGCCGAAGGGACTCAGGTGAGTTCACCTTGCCCAGCGGTCATTCCTGTGACGTTGTGTGTTGTGTGTACTGTCTGTTTTCTGGGGAAGACTGCCTGTGGCTTCTGCCAAATTCCTGGTGGTGTCTGTGACTCAGGAAGTTAAGAAGCAGTGGGAGCTGTGGAAACACATTTCAACGCAGTGTCTGGACACACTGTCCCCAACACAGTCCGGAATGGAAAGCCTGCTTTGGGAGAGAAGGCACTCTCCACCCCAGGAGAGGTGCAGGCAGAGCCCAGAGCCCTCCGCGAGTGCTAACGGAGCCACAGGTAGACCCGCCAGGCAGGTCAGCCGGGCCATCCCTCTGCTGCCCTCCTTCCTCTGCCCCTTCAGAAGCTCTGAGCAGCGTCCCGAGCTTCTCGCTGCAGACACCTGCGCGTCGGCATTGGGTTGGATCATCGAACTGAAGGCAAGTCCGGGAGAGAAGTTGCCACCAGAAGACAACTGTGGCCTGAGCAGCAGGGAGGGTGACAGCTTTTCCTAAAGCAGGACTGCTGCTGCCAGAACGGCCCTTCAAGGCAAAACCGCATCCAGCTCCATCCCTGTCCTCAACCAGGTACAGAGGGGCGCTCTCCTCAACGAGGATGTGCTACTTGATCAGCCGAACAAATTCCATCGAACTGCATAGATAACAGCTCCAACCGGCTGTGAGGCTGGACCAGCCTCCCAGGGGCATCAGCCCTGCCCTCAGAACCCCGTCTGTGGGAGTTTCCTGCTGTTCAGTGTACTGTGCACATTCCTGAGCCAGCGGTTGAAATTTAATTGAGAAGTTTCTACTGGATCTAAAACAAAAGCTAGGAGTCCTACTGGGGCTGGAAGATTCCTCCCTCGCCCCTCAGAGTGTCAGGATCCAGTGAGGCCAGGGAGTTGCCAGAGTCTTCATACAGCTGAAGGGCCAGCCTTTCAATTTAAAATTAAAAAAAAAAAAAAGGGATATGTTTCTTTAGGAAGCAGCCACATCTATTTTGTAACAGAAATGTGACCAGTATCTTTAAGAGACAATTTGAGGTGAAGCTGTTTAAGAATCAAGTGAGTCATCAGGGCAGCCACTTGGCTGAGAATGATTCTGGTCCCTTCTGAGATGAGCAGCCTTCTTGCCAGGGCGTCACAGATACGCTTCAACCCCGTGGAAGGGAAAGGGACAGGATCCATGGCAATTTTTCTGTAGTGAAGTTTTAGTAAGTATCTGAGGCAAATGCTTCCAGGACCAGGCAGGGAGGCAGGCGGGGCGGATAACTGCATGGGAGGCCCCGTCTTCAGGGCATGTCTCAACTCAGCTCAGGCCCCTTGGCGTGCAGGACGCAGGCTCAGGGCTCCTGGAACTTACTTTTCAAGAGAATTAAGAAACCTCAGTTTGTATATGGAAGCTCCCTTTTTAAATGGTGAATTCAGAACTGTAAAAGGTACCTGAGTCAAGCATCCCATCCACCAGCTGAGCTGAGGCTGGCCGGCCCGCCTGCGGCTTGTACTTTCTGGTTTAGGCATCTGTCCTTCAGGTCACTTCAAAATATCCCTCTTCAGAGTGACACCTTCCAACAGCCATAGGCAGCCGGCCCCGGTGTGTGAGGCACAGCATGGATGCAGGATGTGGTAACATTTATTCCAGCCTGTGTCCCTGCCCCTGACCCCACCCACTTCTGAGAGAGAGTCCCAGCCATGCCCACAAACCCTGTCTCTCAGGACAGTCCTCTCTTTTGGAACATGGTAGCCCCATGCTCAGGACTTTGGGGGAGAAAAAGGGGGGAAGATTTATGTGGTCTGACCGAGGAGGCTGCAAAGCTCGCTATGCCCAAATCTTTGCCTCTCCCAAATCTTTGTTCATCCCTTCAACAGGAAATGGGCAGCCCTTGCCTTCCTTCCCTCCTGAGGGTCTCTTAAGCAAACGGGCTAATGGCAGGAAAGGGACCCTTGAATGAGTGTGCCGCCATCCCTCAGCACACTGGTCACCCAACCCCAGTGGAGAAGAGGAGCTGACCCTGCCTGGGTTCCTGCCGCCAGGTCAGCGTCCCACTTCAGAACACACAGCTGGGGTTTTCACTCAGCAGCAGAGTATCCATCAGGGCCAAGTTGGTCCCTCAGCTGCCCTGGACAGCCTACCTGCTCTCTTCCTCAAGAGAGAAGCCAGGCCAGATCAAGCGCTTCCAGCTTGGGGCCAAGGCCAGCTGGTTGTCCCGAACACAATGCAAAGGTCAGTAAACATTCTCCTTCTGGGGCAAAGGGCCAGAGGGAGGAGCCCAGGAGATGGGATCTTGGGCTGCATGGAGAAACAGCCCGAGATTTTTCAGCCCCTGGCAGCTACCGCTGGGGATGTGGCTGTGAACCAAGTAAAACACTGAAGGGGGGTTCCGTGCAGTCAAGGACAGGGGAATTACCTCGGGCACTTGTGGGCACACGTGAGGGCACAGCGATTTCTTCTGCTCCCTGGGTTGCTCATGACCCCCGTGCCCAGATATTTTTTCTCTTTTCTTTTCTAGCTTTATTAAAACAAAACAAAACAATCCCATTTTATACAGAACTGTGATTTATGTTCTGTAATTTGCATAGCCAATTTCATGTACGGCAGACAGTTCTATTACATTTCCAACACATACATTTTTCACTTCTGGGGAAAGCTGGGGCTATTCGCGCTCCCACCCCAGCTTGTCCCCCCACCCCTCCCCCATCTCATTGTACATTATGATGACAATGAACAGTCAGGACATGGAATTCAGGAGTCTACAATTTGGTTTTTATTGGAACCTGCCGTGGGGCACTGGGGCAGACACTGGCCCACGCCCTCCCTGCTGGCCTGTGGACCTCTGGCCGGTCAGTTGGAGATGCGCAGCAGCTCCTCATCCCCTGTGGACACAGAGAGGCCCAGGGAGTAGGTGTGGTGGTGCCCAAGGTTCTATGGGTGAGGACGGTCAGGGGACAGGGAGGAGGGAAGGCAGCTTGAGCTGAGTTTGGGCCTCAACTGGGGCCAGAAACTTCTGCTTGCTAAATGACTTGATATCTCCAAAGTGCATTCCATAAAATGATCTGATTTTTTTTTTTTTTTTTTTTTTTTTGCCTCCTGATTTACTTTAGGTGCCAGTTTCCCAGTGGGGAGATAAGGCACAGAAATCTTAGATGGCTGCTGTTTCCTGGAATGCTATTACCGGAATCATTATAGCATCACCACCATTATTAGTGACCGCTGCTGCTAGATGAGTGTGCACTGTGCTATGACCACTTAGTCTGGGAAGTCGGTACTCTCTCATTTTACAAAAGAGAAAACTGAGCCTCAAATTGGCACTCACACAGAGTGGCCAGCCCGAATGTGGCAGTGCCGGGAATGGAGCCCAGGTCTACTCGACTCAGCCTGTCCTGCATTCCCTCTGCCTGCACCTGGCCAGCGCCTCCCCAGGTGCCCCATCCCAGCCAGGGTAAGGCCTGGGGCTTGGCCCCATTTTACAGGTGGGAAACTGAGACCCAGAGAGTAGATGGGTTGGTTACCTGGTACAGAGTTCAGAACTCAGCTTTCCAGACCCCCACCCCCTACTAGGGCTCTCCTACCTGGACCCCAAGAGCCCCTGGGCCCAGCCTGGCATCCCGCAGGGCCTCCTACCTTCACCAGGGACTCCACAGTACTCCTTGCACTCCTTCTCCGAGTAGAACTGGTTGCCGTTGCCCTTGCAGCCCCCATAGAAGAAGGGGACGCACTTCCCCTGGACAGCATCAAATGCCCAGAGCCGGATGGTGCTTCGGCAGGGGCCGGGGACTATGGGGAGATTGCAGGCCTCTGCGGAGTAGGAGGGAGGCACAGAGCATTCGAAATCCTTATGACCACTGACCTGAGACACCCAGCAAAGGGCCTGAGCCAGGGACTCTGCGCATCTAGAACACCTAGTCCCCTTTCTGTAGACTGAGAAATGGACCCACAAGAAGAAATCCCTGCCTAGGGTCACCCATATACAAGCGTCCAATTTGTATGACTTCAAGAAACTTGCCCTGGAATTCCACCACTGGAGCATCCTCTCTCTGCTGCCTGTTCAACGGGGAGGTGGTTGGCTGGGAGGACAGGGTCATGGGGTGCAGTGTGCACGAAGGCAGGGCATGCACTCACCCACAGTTCGGCAGGTCTGCAGGCACTCCTTCTCCGAGATGAAGTTGTTGCCGTTACCCATGCAGCCGCCATAGTGGAAGGTCTCACAGGCCATGGATGAGCCGTTATAGAAATACCTCTTGATCATCCCCAGGCAAGGACCTTGTGAGAAGCCCAGCTGGCAGGAATCTGCGGAGGGGCAGAACAGCAGCGTACTGAGTGCTGACTGTGGACCTGTCACCCAGCTGGATACTTTAACATGTATGATTTCATTTCATTTTCATCTCTGCATTAAGAGGAAGTGTTATCAACTCATTTTAAAGATAAGGAAATTGATTCTCAGAGAAGTAAAAGTGACTTGCCCAAGGTCACATAGAGCTGAGATTGAAAACTGTGTTTGTTGGACTCCAGAAATCAATGCTTGTTCTATTCCATAACATGAATAGAATGGGTGGGAGTTACCAGCCACCCACAGACCCAACATCCCCTGTGTTGGTCTTGGCTGCCCAAAGGTTCTGTAAGGATAGTAGTTGATGATACATTCACCCACACCTGTGCCAGCCAGCCTGACCTCTGCCTGAGGTCCTGTCCCTGTGCCTTTGGCTCATCATTCCTGCCCCTAGAATGCCTTCCTCCATAAAACCCTACCGAGATACCTGAACATAGCATGAATTCCCTTTATCCAGGAAGTCCTCCTTGATCCCTTCACCCTTCCATCCTCTGAGCTCCTCCATTCCCTTTAGCTGACCCTTCCTTTGGGGTCCATCACTTTCTTCCTTGACTGTGACTGCCTCCTCTACTAGAAGAGAAGTTCCAAAAAGACATGGACAGTTTGTCTCTGTGACCCCAGTGCCGAGCACAGGGTCTGGGGCAGAGCAGGGTCAGGGTTCCGTGTTTGCCGAGAGAGTTGGAGAGTGATCGCTTCATCAGCCATACAAAGCATCCTCATGTCCTTCCCCAGGTGCCCCCACGAGACTCCTTAAGGTCTGCTCAGCAGGCTGTTATCCCATTATACAGATGAGAAAACCAAGTCTGGGTGGCTACACAGTGATATAAACAGGCCAAGAACTTGCTTCTCATCATGGAGCTGGGCGTTCCTAAGCTCACGAACGATGCCTTACACTCCTCACTTCCCCTACAACCCCTGGCACAGGGCAGAGTACTGGATTTGCCTTTTTAAGGCTCAGTCCTTGATTCTAGCTGAAAAATAAGAAAGAGACTTCAGGGTGATGAGGGCAGCCAGGGTGAGCCAACCATGGCCCTTCCTCTCTGGGAGTGTGGCCAAAGGAGGTAAAAGGATCGTTACCTTCCTTCTTGCTGAAATCAGTTACTGATAGTCCAGCCCCCGATCCTTCCTCTTCTTGGGGCAGCACAGCCCGCCGGGCTCTCTGCGGGAAGAAAAAGAAGAAGCTGTTACAGGGACCTAACCACTGTTGCTCACCTATACCTCTGGAAGAGATAAACAAACCATTTGCTTTGGAGATCAAGGTGAAGACAGAAACACAGCTACTAGACTGGTTAATGGCCTGTTTTCCCAAAAGCATCAACCTGGATTCCAGAATAGGCATCACAGGATAGATTTCTAGTCTGAAATGAAAAATCAGAACCTTGACATATAACAATACCTTCATATCCAACTTCCCATTGAAATGCCCAAAGGAATATAATAATGGAAAAGAAATCTATTCCAGAGCTGGGAACCATGGAAGGGCAGCATTCCATCCTAGACACTGGAAGGCATTTCCAAATGTATGGAGTATGGGTGTGACTGGTTTGCATATACTTGAGACTGACCCTAACACTCCCAGCTGTAGTGGAGGGGACTGCAGAGCAGGGCAGGCTGCCAAAGCTGTCAAAAGGATCTCTGGGAGTAGAGCCCACTGAGGCAGAGTCCCAGGACAATTAGAGAAGGCTGAGCAGGGAAACTGCTGGCCATCAGGCAGTCTTCCTGCCCACAGGTGAGACCTGGAATCTGCAAAGGTAAAACTGTAGTAACCTGCAATTTTCCCCTTCTCCTTTCAAGATACAACTAAAAGCTGTGATCAGGGATTGTCACTGTCTGTGCCAGAACCCATCTCAAGCTGGTTGCACATAGGTCTTCCTTGGTGAGGACAACAGAAAGGAGAAAAATCATGGAATGACTTAAATAGTGCAGCTGCTCAGAAGAATCAGATTAAGCTGGAGAAATACCTCCACTCAACACATGTTGGTAAGAAACAGGAGGAAAAAACCATCAATGAAATTCAAGATGACATAGCATCACTGTAACAGGAGCCCACGGTTATGTAACTGAATAATAGTAGAAAGTTACTGGAGATGGAAAAGATTTTGTAGAATTTAACCACACAGTAGAGATAATAAGCTGCAGTTTAGAGATTATAAGAAATAAGTTCACAGAATAGGAATTCTAGAAGGAGAGGCAGTCAATATAGAAATAATAGTGGAAAACTTTTCCGAGTTGAAGAAAGACTTGAGTTGTCCAATTATAAGGGCTCAAAGGGAATGAGGGAATATTAATGAAGAGCCCCACCTAGACCCTTCCTCGAGACAAAGTTTAAGAGCCTAATAGTGGCCCTCAGAGTAAATGACACTATTTAATGACAGGAGCTGCAGAGCAATATCTGAAGGTTGGGAATAGGTAACCCACGGATTCCTCACTCAGCCAAGCTGCTGATCATGTGATACAAATGCAGAAAGACATTCTCAGACATGCAAGCATCCAGTCGCTTTCCACCATGTATCTTTCCAGAAAAAAAGTACTTGTAGAACTATTCCCAACAATTGAGAGTGGAATCTAAACACAAGAAAATGGATCATGTAAGAGCAAAGAAATGATGGTTGACTAGAAAGCCAAAAAACAGTTGCAGTTAAATGATTGTTAAAATGATCATGCAACTGAATGTAAATTCTTAATGTAAAAGCAATTCTCAAAATAAAAGGTGGACAATATGAACATCAATCTCAGATTAGACCCACAAGAACAGGGATGTAGGAGGCCTGGAATGTAGAAATGGACGTGTGCCACATTTCTCTCTTTTGCAAGGGAAGGCATCAGTTATTGTTTCTGAAGGATGTGGATGTGGATGAAGAAGCAGGGACTCGGCTAAGATCTGGATAAAGATGACAGATTGAAATTTCCTTCAAAATTGCCCTAATACTAACCATTAGCAAAAAATGATTTGGAAATGCCAGCCCCCAGGCATGCATCACCGTCACTCAAACAAGGAGAGGGGCATACTTTAAAGCAAAAACTAAAACTCTAGATCTAATAATCGGGAGCTGAACAGGAAGGTCACCAGGGTTCAGCTCCTAACCCTGCCCTCCAACTCTCAGCCCCGGCAAGTCATCATATTTTTAATAACTCTCTCTAATGTTCCCAAATCCTAAGAGAAGAAGATTGAGTGGAACCCTGTCTTTTCCCTCTTCTGATGGAAGAATAGTGAAAGTGACTTCTGGGGGAGTGAAAAAGACAAGAAAATAGACCAGAGGCTGACTCTCTTTACGTGAAGGTTCTGGGGCTACAGTCTAACGCTCCAGGCGGTGTCACCACAGGGCAGAGGTACCTCACTGCCAGCCCCGACCAGGTGGAATGAACCCACATAGGATATTTACCGGTCCTGCCAAAGAGAAAGCAAAGGGGATATTCCAACCAACCCTGAACTTCAGAAAAGTGGATGGAACACAAAGTACCCAGAACTTACGCTAAATTTGGGTGGAAGCGATTAAGCTCAAATTTGTGGGAAGAGGGCCAAGGGATAAATGAAACCCCTATCCCACCACATCAGAATAATCAGAAAGCCTGGCTAAAGCTGACCAAGCGGGAGTCAGACAAAAAGAAATGGTACGGAAACTATCCATATATTCAGAAGTGAATGAGTAAGTAGTCAGAACTGGAGAACGAGTCCAGCGTGGTAGACCCTGTCACGAACTGCCTAGTCCCAAGGCCTGAAGGCCCAGTGACTGAAGTCCTGCTGTCAGACAGCCCCCAGCTGTCAGCCCCTGTTGGAGACAACCTCAGCTGAGGGAGCCCTCTCTTCAAGGCAGGCTCCCTTCCCAGACCAATCAACGTTGGGTATTAAAGCTCTGCCCCTTGGCCCCGTGGTGGAACAACTCTTCAGTGTCATCCTGGTTCCAGAGCTCCCTACAGGGTTGTCTGAGGCATTGTCGTGACCGCCCTGCAGTTCAGCTCCTCCCTCTGCGCAGGCCTCCCTTCGTCCCTTCTTTCCACGAGCGTTGATCTAGGGAAACCAACCTGTGGCCCCAGCTTAGAAGAAAACATAACTCAAGAAGCAGAAGGAAATTCCTCGTTGGCCTCAAGCTCTTGAAGGAAGGGTTGTGGTGGAAGAGAGACTCATGATAATCCCAGGGGATGCAGATGAAGTGATGCGGGAGGAACCAGTACACGTGGAGGACAAAGATGCCTCAGGACGAGAGAACAGGTGTTCCCCACATAGCAAGACCCAACAGAGAGAATGGAAGACAAATTCCATATCCTGCGAGAGAGTTTCCTGAAATACAGAAGACACGTCCTCTGTGGATGGAAAGAACACAGCGTATTCCAGGAAATTCTGATACAGACGCTTAACCCCAAGACATGTCCTTGTTAAGAAGTTGACTTCTTATCACGGATAAAACTTGTCCAGGCATCTGGGCAGAAGAAACAAATTGCTTACAAGGAGAAGAAATATCAGGCTGGCCTCTGGCTTCCCCACAGTGATCAGCAGTGCGGGAGAACCAGGGGGCTTCTTCAGAGGGAAAGAAAGCATGACCTAAGAATATGACACCCAAGCGAAATATCATTCAAGGATGAAGGGAACGGGTAGACATTCTCAAACAGGGAAGAATTCTGGAATTAGAACACCCATGGACCCTCCTCAAAAACAGCACTTGGTAAAGAAATGGCACTAAGAGATTAACAAACGTAAACAACAGGATTGGCGAAGCTGTGTTATAGTCACTGAGAGTGAATGGAGAATCCATTAAAATATAGAACTATTACTAATTTTCTGGGAATTGCGGCGACAGAGCAGAATGGGAAGAGTATCAGTCTGGACAATGTAAAAGAAAAAGGGAAGAGGAGATGGAACAAAGCTGGAGGGTATTACTGGCCGTCTTTCAAATCTTGGAGACAACAGATAGCTTCTAAGAGTGCACATAGTGATGCCAGCCTCTTAAATATTAGTTCATAACCTTGAGTGTCTTAGTTTTCTTTAAGAATAAACCTCTTGTGGAGAAGAAATATTTATCTGAAGGTTTTTTTAAACTTTTCAAACTTCAGGTGTTTTGTTTTAATTCAAGTAAAATTGCAATGAATACCTTTTAAAATTTATAAATAGCAACTGGAGTATAATCCCACTTAATAACAGCTTATCTAAATCTGAGCCTCTAAATATCCAACCTTCCTTCCATCTGTCCCTCACCAGGTGTATGCAGGTCAAGATTCCTGGAATAATGTGAATGCTGGTAGTTTTGGGGTGGTGGAATTTTTTAAAACTTTCATTTTTTTTTATATTGCATTACTTTAATCCTTTATAATGAGCACATATTAGTTTTATAAAATCACAATAATTTTTCTTAAAAACATGGAAGCAAACAGATAATATGTTAAAAATATTAATTCTATATAGGAATAAGGACATTACTGTCTCTTTTTTTTTTTGCTTTCTTGTATCTTTTCAAATATTCAAGAATATGTTTCTAAAATAAATATTATCTGCATATATATTTACATATATGCATACACATATATACACACACAACAGTAGACTAAATTAGGATATGTATCATTTCCAAGTAATTAAAGATAGAATGAAGATTTAATCAATGTGGCAAAAGGCAGGAAAATAAGAGAGATGAGGAAGGAAGCCTCCAAAATCAAAAGGCAGCAGAGGCGAGGCATTGGTCTGAGAAGCTGCTTGCTCTCAGGTTTGTGTTTTTTAGGGACATCAATTGACTTTATTTTCATTTATTCAGTATCATTATCTCATTATTGAGTATGGCACTGCTCTTAGGCACTATGCTAAGACCTTTCTACATGTCATTGGATTCTAGCACCTGGATGGTAAGGGTAATTGCCCCATTTCACAGATGAGGAAAGTGAGGTCCAGATGGGGCAGCAACTAGCCCAATGGCGGCACCAAGATTGAGCCCAGGTGGGTCTGACTCCAAAACCCACGCCCATCACTGCCTCCTCTCAACAACCCCACCCACCACCACAGCAGAGCCTAAGCAAGTGGGCAGGGTGGGGACGGGATGGGGGACAGAGGTACTCACCGAGAGTGGAGTGGGCTCTGGTTCCTGTTCCCCAGGGACACACTCACCTAGGTCAGAGGACAGGAGAGAGAGGGAATAGACACAGACATCCTAGACCCAGCCAGGCTTTGTTTCTTCCGTACAGTGAATGACCATGTGCCAGGCAGGCGCCGTGCTGGGACCTGTCTTGTACATCAGCCCACTTCATGGGCGGCTCCACCCACGTGGCTTGCTGAAGGTCACTCACTGGAAACGCAACAGACTCGTGGCCGCACCGTCAACACCATCTGCATTGTCTCCACCTCCCAACCTGATTTTACAGCTAACATCTATTGAGCACTTACTAGATGCATGGGCAGCGCTATTGTGTTTAACAGCTGTATCTCACTGACTCCTCACAGCAGCTTCAAAGAGAGGCATTATTATGCTGTTTTTGCAGATGAGAAAATGAGGCTCCTGAAGGATGACCAGCCAGAAGCCACACTGCTCAATCTGAAACTCAGTGCTCTAACTCCGGGGCCCAGGCTCCTAACTCCAACCCTCTATTGCCTCCTAAGAGGTAGCCATGGGTTCTGGATATAACCACACTTAGGTGGCAGCAAAGTGAACACTGAATTGGTTCTAGTCTCAGCCCTGCCAGGTACACACTGTGTGACATGGAGCAAATCCAGGGGCCCGAGATGCCTTTTCTACAAAGAGAGGAAGGGGACTATCGCCCAGCTTATCGCAGAGGGTTACAGTAAAGACCTAGGGCCTGGGAGGATGTTCTCTGGGGGCCATGAAGGATGAGGGGGGCAGAAATGTGAGGGGTGGGGGTGCCACTTACCCCTATTGGGCAATGTGAAGATGGAGTCCTCAGGGATGTCCACACCCAGGGCAACCTCTCTGAACTCCTCCAGCAGACTCTCCCGAAGCTCTGGCTCCCGCCCTGCAAGTGGGAAGCAGGGAAGACGCCTAGACTCACAGGTGCCTGGGCCAGCAGGGCCTGAGGTTATTCTGCCCAGGGATTTTCATTTTGGGAAAGTTTGAAAACTGTCAGCCCAATTCAATCTCTTCAGTACACTTTTGGAAAGATCGGCTCCAGCAGAGGAAGAGGTGTCTCTCCCAGGCTCCCCATCCAGGTCTCCCAACTCCCCACCCAGTGCTCTTCCCACTGGTTCTTTTGAGGGCCTGGAAGCTCTGGAATTTTCCAGATCCAAATAGGAAGATTCCATCTCAACTGGGAGACTGAGATCTACTTCTTCAGGGAGAGCAAATGTTTCTACCTTTTCCATAACTGGATTTTTTTAAGAAGGTAAAAGCAAAAAATCCCTGCTCTTTACCACTCCATTGCCCTAAATTTCAGGTCTCCTCCCACCCCCTACACCCAACACCAGTGAGCTTATCCATTTCCAGGCCTTTACCATAGAGCTTGGCAGTAATGGTGGGTCCATGGTGGCGGCTGAATTTCTTGGTCAGAAAAATGGCGTACTCATCATAGTTGGTGTGGACCACGTAGGACTCCATGGTCATGTTCCATTCTTCATGGAAGATGCGGGAAGACAAGGAGATCTTCTAGCCTGAGATCCTTCACCCGTTCACCCGCACATCATCTATTCATTCACCCTTCTGTCCACCCATTCCTTCCATATATTTGTTTTTCTATTCATCCAGCTTTACTCTATCTCTCTAGCCATCCATCTCCTCCATAAGTTCATCATTAATTCATCCACCATTATTCCATCCATCCATCCATCCTCTCCATGTATCAATCCATAAATTCATCCATTTTTCCTCTCTTCCTTCCTTCTTTCCTTCCTTCTTTTTCCTCCACCCATTAATCCATCAATTTATCTATTAAATGATTAATTCACTCACTCATCTGCCATCATACATGTATTCATTTACCATTTTTTAATTCTCTCCCTCATTTCTTTATCCAACCATCCATCTACCCAAATATTCAACCCCTGAAACAATTATTTGAAGCACAGAGCAAATTCAATAAACATTTGCCAGATTAATGAATAAATTCATGTCCAAGTCCCTGTCACTTAGCACCATATGCACTGTCCATGGTAGACGCTGAGCAAACTTGTACCAGCTGATTGCAGATGCCAAACACAAAGACTGATAAAATCTTGATGTTATCCATTTAGCACCATGGCTCGAATCTTGGATGAGCACATGAGTGGGAGTGGGGGAAGGGGAGAAAGAGAGAAGGCAGAGGAAGAGAGGGAATTTGGAGGAAGGCTGGATGGCATCTCAGAAAAAGGGAAGGAAAGGTTATAGGGGCAGAGAGAGCTGAGGCAGAAGGGAAGAGAGCTTGAGATACCAGGTATTTTTTAAGCAAAAAAGAAAACTGTGGCTGTCTCCTTTGACTCGACTTACTGGATTTGTGATAGAGGAACTTTCCATCAGTGCTGGTTTTCTCATAAGTCCCAGAGAACTTCTCACAGACACCTTTCCTGGAAATGCACGGAAGAAAGGTAACTTCTGGCAGAGACCGTGGTCCTGACACCACACTCTCCTGCAGGGCCCTTCCAAATATCTTTTTTTTTTTTTTTTTTGTAATTTTGAAAGTAACATTTCCAAAGATCTGGTTTAATTCTCACACCAGCCCTGGGAGACACGCATTTCACATATGAGGGAACAGAGTGGCAGGAGAAAGGGACTACTCCATACCATCCTCCTGGCAAAGCCAACACTAGCATCAGCTTCCTTAACCAAATCTCAAGTTGTACTGCTGCATCGGGAAGTCAGAATAAGTTAACCCATTAAATCATTTATCGCTTTGTATCTCTCTTGCCCCCATTTTCCTCATCTGAGAAATGGGTGTAGTGGCAGTTTCTACCTCACATGGTGGTTGTTAGGATCAAAGGAGATACTATATGTAGAGAGCTTACAGTAAGCACTATGCACTTATTAGCTATTATTGTTCTGATGATTATTATTTCTTATTCATATTTACTGAGCAGCATCTATATGTCAGGCACTGTGCCACATGTTGGGGATACAGAGGACAGACCCGGTCCCCTCATGGAGCTTACAGTCGAGTGGGGTGGGTGGGTAGGCCAGGGGCAGATGCCACCAATGTGATAAGTGCCACGTAGAGTGGAAGCATGAGGTGCTCTGAGAGCATAAAGGAAGGCATGTAACCTGAACCTGAGGTGGGGTCAGGGAGGACTTCCTGGAGGAAGTGACACAGAACCTGAGACTGGAAGGATCCATAGGAATTAGTGCAGGGAAGTAGGGAGAGATTTTCTTGGTAGAAAAAATATCCGATATAAAGGTGCAGAGGATGGAGGGTTCCAGGAACTGAAAGAAGGTCCATTTGGGTGGGTCACAGAGTATAAGGGAGAGCGTGGGGTGGGGAATGGTGAGTGTTTGGGAGTTGGGGACAGCACTGGAAAGCCATGTTGAAGGAGTTGAATTTTATTTCCAAGGGCAATAGAAAACTATGGAGAGGTTTAAACAGATTTGTGTTTTTGAAAGTTTTTTTCTGGTTGCTGAGTGAATAATGGGTTGGATGGAGGGTTGGAGATTAGAGGTGGGCAAAAATGAGACAGGTCAATGTCAACAACCAGGAAAGAAGGAAGGTGGCTTGGTCCAGGATGGCGGCAGTGAAGAGGGGAGACGTGAACAGGTGGGAGGGGTTTAGAAAGAGCACAGATAGGGCCTGATGATGGTGCGAATGGCTGCAGCAGTGGAAAGAGGAGACCAGGACATCCCCCTCCCACCCAGCTTTCCAGGTTGGGGGTGGAAGTGCCTTCACTGAGCTAAGGGACACCTGAAGAGCAAGAGCAGGTTGGAAAACAGGCAGTGTTGGGGGTGCAGCCCTTGAGGTGCAGATCGGTTCATTAGAAAGGGGTGCTCTGGTGGACAGTGGCAGAGGAGTCTGGAGCACAGAGGCGAGCCCTGGCTGGAAGTAGAGACCTGTAACTTTCCAGGACAGGGTGGTGACCGAAGCCAGGGTGGGGGTGGGGGTGGGCCCTGCTCTCCCTCCCCCTACCCCCTGCTCACCGCCAATGAATGTTGGTCGTGCTGATCTCCCTCTTGGTCGCTCCCTCCCCCAGCACCAGCGTGCTCACGGTCATCTTGTCCTTGAACCTCTTCAGCCACGGGCAGGTGGAGCCCACGGCCACGAGGAACCACTTCCCGTAGATCTAGGAGGCAGCCACATGCTCTGAGGATCTGGACCTCAGGGAAGACTTGGAGGACATCTGTCCCCCTCCCTCCTCTCAGTGACTTGTCCTCCTAAGTGATAAAATCTCATAGCTAATTGGATGCCACACAGCTTCCAGGGAACATGGAGCCCCAGTGGTGGAACTTCAGGCACTTGACCAGCTTAGGAAGGAGACTTGCAGGTGGGCTGGCTCCCCTGCCAGCCGAGGACTTGACTCTGCTAAGATGGGGGATCCATGCTGCGCTCCTGGATAGGGTCCAAATCCCAGTGCCCTAAGGTCGTCAGCATCAACCACTGCTTCCCAAGAGCTGAGTCCTGTCTTTTACTCCTCCGAGGACAGCGTGCTTACCAGCTTGCAGGCAGCCCACACCCCCATGTTAGAAGGTATCTCCTTTCCCTAAGCGGAGTCTGACCCGTGGCTAGCCTGCCGCCTCTTTTCCTGACCGTTCATCAGAGCTGAAAATAGCCCTCATGTCCCTGCAGACCCCTTACCACCCAGACCTCCACAGGCCCCGCTCCCCATGCCCCTCCCCCCACAGCCCTTCCTTAACTCTGAACATAAACAAAATCCATAGGACACCACAGCTACCCAGGCCTGGCTGAACCCTGGCGGTTGTGGGGGGAGGCCCTGTTCAAGGTCACCCAGGGAGAGGCATCCTGCCCAGGCCTGCCCAGGCCTCCTAATCCCACCAGCCTGACTTCTGTTCCGCTGCTCGTCTACCCACAACCCCACGTGCCCCCCACAACCCCTAGGCCTGTGAGGACAGAGGGCCCAGGACGGGCTAACAGAGGTGCTGCGAGGAAGCTAAGTCATTAACGGATGAAGGCTGCGGGGTGGGGGTGCAGAGGAGTCACAGAAGGCTAGGTCGGCGCTGTGTGGGGGCTGCAGGGGCGGGAGTCAGCACAGAGCCTTCTCTGGGGTGAGTTCTAATCAAAGCACGGATCCCCCTTGGAGCCTGAGAGGACAGGTTCAAACGTGAGGACCTTTGACGCTGTCAGATGCATAGAGTTGCAGCTTCAATGAATCCCTGACAGTCAGAGCAGCAGGAAGGTCCCCACCCCTGCAGTTCCAGATGGGGAGACGGAGACCCCAGGGCAGGTGGGCCTTGCTCCCCTCCCCATAGCGAGGCCCAGCCGCTCGGACACCCTACCGTCAGCACCGGAGAGGCCAGCCTTACCCGGGAAAGGTCGAAGTTCTCCTGCACTTGGATGTCGTTGGGCTGTGTCGGCACAGGGCTGGCCCTCACCGCCAGGCAGGCGGTCAGCAGCAGCAGCAGGGCCCCGAGACTCCGCATGGCTCTGGGCTCCCTGGGTGACACTCACGGGCTCGGTCTGGGGAAAGAAAAGCCACTACCTCCTTGCTCGAGGCAGCCGTGAACTGAGGCTGGGGAAGGGGCCTGCAGCTGTAGGTGACCTTGCATTTTGCCCTGCTCAGCTGGGACCAATCAGGGCCCCAAGGCCAGGGCTGATCGATCCCTTGTGGTGCCCTGGGTCAGGAGTCCCAAGGGGCCAGGGTAGCTGTTTCAGAGGAGCTGCC
Organism: Camelus ferus; assembly: GCF_009834535.1. Lineage (NCBI taxonomy): Eukaryota > Metazoa > Chordata > Mammalia > Artiodactyla > Camelidae > Camelus > Camelus ferus. The sequence goes on from NC_045699.1 coordinate 57,368,709, forward strand.
GGCCAAATGCAGCCTGGTCCAGGTGCAGCCGGGGGCTGAGTTCAGCCCCTCCAAAGGCTTCCCCAAAAACACCTCACCTGTCACCGCATGGGGAAGATGGGCAGCCCCCGGCCCTTCCCACTGGATCATTCCACCTGTGAGCAGGAGGACGCGCCTAATTGGCCCATATCTCATATGGGAAAACTGGGGCCCGGGAAGAGGAAGTGACTTACTGGAGACTATAGGGAGGTCTGCCTGAACCAAGACTAGAGTTCAGGTGACCTGTCCCCAGACTTCCTTTGACTGGCGGCTTCCCATGGTGGGAGCAAATAATAGTAGAATAATAATGACGGTGGTTATGTCATCAGATTCCGTTCACTAAGCACCTACTATGTGCTGGCTGTGTACCTGCCACGGAATGGAACTCGTCCCCACAACAACCGCCTCAAGTAGGTGCTATTACAGACAGGACATTTGAGTGACTTACCCAGAGTGTCTCCGCTGGGAAAGAGAGCCGCTGGGAGAGGCAGCACTTGGTGGTGGCTAAGAGCACAGACCCAGGAGCCAGTCTGCTTTCTGTGCCACTCACGGGCTGTGTGGCCTGCGGGGAGTGACTTGACCTTTCAGTGCCTCCGTGTCCTCATCAGTCAATGGGGATAACAATGGTTCTTGGCTCAGAGCATCGTCGCAAGGATTGAAGGAATTAGAGCTTGTAAAGCACTAGGACAGCAGTTGGCACATGGTAAGAGCTGAATGTGTCTGTAGCAGGTTGGATAGTGTCCCCCCCAAATTCATGTGCACCTGGGACCTCAGAATGTGACCTTATTTGCATATGTAATTAGTTCAGGTGAGGTTATATGAGATGAGTGTGGGCCCTAAATCCAATGACTGATGTCTTCAGAAGACAGGGAGAGGGAGGTTCAAACCCAGAGAGAAGACGGCTACATGAAGACTGAGGCAGAGATTGGGACGAGGCAGCTGCATGTCAAGGGCTGCCAGCTGACGCTGGGGAGAACAAGGAAGGATTTTTCCTAGAACCTTCAGGAAGATGACGGCCCTCCTGGCGACTTGCTGTTGAACTTGTAACCTCCAGAACTGTCAGAGAATAAATTTCTGTTGTTTTAAATCAACCAGTTCGTGGTGGTTCCTAATGGCAGCTATGCATAGGAAACTATGCAGTGTTCATTACGTTAAAATATTTAAATGGGAATTTTTTTAAAAAATCCAGGTCTGTTGGCTTCCAAAGATCAAAACCCTTGCCAGTGACACTGTAGGCCCTTTTATGAAGATCTCTTCTCCAGTGGTCACAACTGCTATCCTTACTTCCCCCCTGCCTTCGGCATGAAACATATACCATACTCACAGTAGCCTCCCAGCTACAGCTGGGAATGACCCCTTCAGACAGATGGCTTCAAAAGCAAGACCCCTGCTAATGCAAGAATCTGGCAATTTCCCCAACACAGTCAGTGGCCCCAACAACTGGTATGTCATATCCCTCTGCAAAAGCTATCCAATACAATCGCCTTTCTTCAGTATCAGGAACAAGTGTGTCTCTATTCATAAGTGAATATGTTTCCTTTGCTTACCCCTGACAGCTTGGCTACTGATGACATTTCCTTTTTGCTTTGGCTGTCAGGAAGCTCAAAGCCATGTTACAAGTTTAATCATAGCAACCATCTTGGCTTAGATTTCTGAGACAATGATCTTCCATCTTGCTCACAAAGTTTCTCAATATTTTATGACACGGTTAGCGGTGGTAGTAAGAAGGCAGTCTGAATTAACAGTATAGAAAGCTGAGAGCCAGAAGCCTTGACTTGTTCTGCATGACTTTGGGGATGGCTTTCCATTTGTGAAGCCCACTTTCCCCACCAGTAAATGGAAGGTAACAGTCCCTGATCTGTCTGCCAAGAGGTCCAGTGAGGCGATATGTGTGAAAGTGCTCTGTAAACAGACCACTGCCTCATCTGTGTGACGGTCTAGGGGTGTCTGTCGTTAGAGAAACCAGAGCTGGTATAAGAATGAAAAAATAACAGTGAATCATTAATAGGAACAGAGCCAACCTCTTAAGGTTGCCTACAGGGTACCATGATGGCTCATCTGATCTTCACAGAGGGTCCTTAATAATTAGGGGTGTCAACCCCATTGGCCCCACGGGAAGCCTGAGGCACACGGGGGTGTAGAAGAATTCGGGCCTCTTTTGGACAGGACTGCTCATTTGGCCACACAGCCTCTCCTGGGGGAGGTCAGAGGCCTGGAGGACGAGCCCAGGTTGTTGATCTCTTTTCCTGCCTCCGGGGATGTTTGCTTTCCCGAGATTATTAACCAGAGCAAACAAGGCAAACTCTGCCAAAGCCCACCTGGACTTTGAGTCTCTTTTTAAAAATTAACCCTGGGCCACAAAGATGCAAGATTGGCAGTGATGGGGAGTGCTGACCCCTCTCCCCCGCTGGCCATCCAGGTGGAAGGACACAGGATCTGGGGCTCCTGTCCTCCTAGGGGACTCAGGGGTCCAAAAGTCCACCAGAATTGGCCGGGTTCCAGAACCACTTCAAGGGGAGGCCTCAGAGCCTCAGAGGTGCCTGGTGCAGGGGGGAATAAAAGTCTGTTTCAGATGAACACTCTGGGGCTCAGAGAGGGAATGGGATTTGTTCAAGGTCACTCAGCTTGGAGCCGAGCTACAGAGCCAGATGGGCAGACTCCAGCCCCCAAGCTTTCTCTCACCATTCATTCATTCATCCACTCATTCATTCCGTGATTGGTGCTGGGGATAGGGTGGAGAGCATGACAGACTCCCCAGAGTAACCTCCCAGCTGGGGGCAGGGGCGGGGAGGGGTGGGACAGGGGGAGAGAAAAAGTGACAGTGCAGGATGGTCCCTGCCCTGATGGAGGAAGCAGAGGCCAGAGGAGGGAATCCGACCCGAAGAGCAGGAGTTAGCCAGACAAAAGCACACAGGTGGGGCAGGGGCAGCGGTGGGGAGGGGGCAGGCGGGGAGGGTGTTTCAGACAGAGGGAACGGCAACTGCAAAGGCTTAGAGGAGGAAGCTGGAGAGAGAAATGCATTTGGAATGCAAAAACAAACGAGCAAGCAAAACCCTAGGTCTGGAGCTTGGGAGATAGAGGCACGTGGGGAGAGCGAGGCTGGGGAGGTGGCCAAGGCCTGGCTGGGAGGACGGCACCGTGGGACCTACTTGTTATCCGGAGTATCTGGGGAGTGCTGGTGGGTTTTCAGAAGTGTCTTCAGATTTATAACCCGAAGAGACCAGTTTGGAGGCAGTGCAAGTGAGAAGCCCAGGAAAGCAGCTCCCTAGGAGGTTTTCGAGGAGGAAGAAAAGGGTCCCAGGCACTGGGGCCTGGTGACTGGACCAGCAGGGATGCCAAGGACATTGGGTGGACGTGGGCAAGGTTGGGGCCTTCCTCTGCTAGCGGTGGACACCTTCCCTCCCCACAACTCACCCCAGTTCTTGACCTCACCCATTTCCCTTGGACTCAGAGTCTGTCCCTTCGTGGCGAAGCTGGAGGTGGCAGCACCCAGGACTCCGTGCCAGTGCTGGGGTTGTTCTCACTGCCCTGCTATGTCTAGGCTTTGTGACTCGCTCCCCACCCCTGTCCCAAAGAGCCAGGCCACCCACAGACTCGAATCCCAGTCTTCGTGATTTGCCAGATTGGGGGGGGGGGCAGTCCTTTCCCTCCCTGGCCTCGTCCTCCTTGTCTGGACCTCCGAATAAGGGTATAATAACTCACGTGACGGGGCTAAAATAAGCACTGAATGAGGGGCATTTGTGAAAGGGCTCCCCAGTGTACACACTGGAGGGACCCACGTCCTCACAGGCACTTAGCACAGCATGTGGTACCAGGTAAGGGCTCCAGATACAGCAGGAATTACGTGCAAGAAGGTGTGAGCATCCCGTGTCCACTAGAGGGCAGCAGAGAACTTCTAGAAAGACCACTGAGGTTTGTTCAGAGTTCTCTGTATAGACCTGGAGCCAGAGGCCTAGAGCAAAAGCCCACAGAAGTCACAGAACCAGACTAGATCCCAGCCTTCCTTGCCCCAAGCCTGCTTACAGCCCCCTGGTGAGTGGAAGACATTCAGCTTCTACCTTGCCTATCCCCACCCCAGCCGCAGAGCTGGACACTTAGATGGGGCCCTTTTAAAAATAGTCCCCTGCCCAGGGAATTCGATTCTCCTGGTGAACCGGAATTGGGTATCGCTGCTATAGCCCACAAAGGTGGTGGTTACCTGAAAAACCACTTGATTAAGTCCCTGCTAAGTGCCAGGCCCCATGCTGAGCACTCCCCAAGCACGCCTTACTGAATCCTCCTGTTAAGGTTCCAGCATTTTACTATAAGGGTAGCCCTATTTTGCAGACAGGAAAACTGAGGCTGAGAGAGCAGATGACCTGGTGTCAAAGGTCACCCAGCCAGTGAGTAGTGATTCAAACCCAGATCTGTCTCCCTGACACCCAAGTCCCTCTGCTGACCTCCCACAGACACTGTCCCCTGATAAACACCAGGCCCTTGGCCATGTCCTTTGCTGGGGTCTCTTGTCACTGGACCCCTCACAGTATGAGTCAGTTTACGTGAACCCGGGTCTCCCTTCCCCAGCCAAGAGCACGCTCAGTCTCTGCCACACCAAGACCTGACCCTTCCTTTTCCTTGGGGCCCAGCACTGTGCTGGGCACTTAACAGGTGCTCAGCGACCACACGTTAATTGCCTGATTTAGAACTATGAGGAAAAAAGTAGGTCAGGCCCCCAAAAGGACCACTCAACTAGAAGACAGCTGAAGGAGACTGGGAGATTGAAATCACCGGGCCCAAGTCCTTAAATGACGATCAATGAATGAGTGAGCAAATGAACGAGTAACTGGGATGCTCAATGGCCCAATTTAAAAAGCAAAGAGCCCTGTTCCCTTGCATCACTGATTTTGAATTAGTCCGTGTATCATGGCTGGAAAGATCCCTAAGTCTTCAGCAGAGTGATGGCTAAGTAGCCAAATTTTGCACCCAGATTGTCCTGGGTTCCAGTCATGGCAGAGACCCTCTCCTGCCTGTTGGATCTTAACTGACTTCAACTTTCTCAAGGTGAGTCTTTTCCTCTGTTAAATGGGGTTAACAAGAGCCCACAGGGACGTAGAAGAATTAAATGATGAGAAACACGTCATGTTCTTGCTCCTTGGAAAGAGCTTAGCAAATAGTAAACGTAGCCCTGGGTGGAGGATGGCCTTAGATGTTGTCAATTTCACCTCCAGATTGTGGGAGCGGGTGGCTTTACCTGAAGACGCAGCTGAGAAAGTGAGGCACTTTGGAGCTGGGTGTCCTTGAGATCCAGCCGCCCCTGGGACAGAGCTCGTGGCCCAGGGCCTGACTCCCTTTGTATCTGGGAAGAAAGAACTCCCAAAGGAATAAACTCCCAAAGGCTGGTCTGCATTCAGGAAGAGGGCCCAGGCATTTTCCTGCTCTTTGCAGGCTGGTCTTATCTGTCCTGCATTAAAGCAGGACCTCCAGAGGCCTGCCCGACGGGTTGACGTCACCCAATACCCTTGGAGGGACTAAAATAGCTCTTTTCTGAAATCACGAGGCAAGCCAGACTCCCTGGAAAGTCCCACTGGCCTTTCTTCAATGAAGATAAATGAATCTCTCACCATCAGCTTCCCTGGGAGGGCAGTGGGAACTCATCCCTGGCTTCTCTGCTGAATGCTCTCTCCTTGGAAAAAATCCACATTAGAAGGCTCACCTTGTAGGAAGGAGCTGGCAGAGCTGGATGTCAAGTTCGTAAGTCTGTATAACAGAGTCCAGATATCGATGCAATTCCTCTCCTGGAGAACAGGACTGGTAGAATGTTTGTGCTGAAAGCATCCACCAGTAATAAAAATGGTAATAACAACTAGTATTTATTTAGCACTGACCACATGCCAGGCTCTGTCCTAAACAGTTTACATGGATGCACTCTTTAAATCTTCACATCATCCCCTATGAACACATGAACTTCTCATAGCATAAACCAATCTCATCCCCACTCTACAGCGGAGGACTGAGATTCAGAGAGGTTAACTACCTTGCCCAGGCTCCCACAGCTGTAAGCTGAGTGGACAAGCTGAGAGAGGAAGTAGGTTTGCCAAGGTTCTGCAGCCAGGAGACCACCCAGATCTTCCCCTCTGTGTCCTTTCCACCACACGAACGCTGGGCCATTTCTCATTCTCTGGGTTCTGGCTTGGCTGCAGAAAATCCTCCTTCATTGGGTAGTCTGTGAATAATTACCTTATCTTTGGAGGTGGTGAAGTTTCCTCCACGGGGAAAAAGGGCTTGGGGAGTCCTTTTCTCTACCTCATCAAAGACCTCTGTATGGTCTGGCTTTGCTGGGTTGTGCTGGGACTGGATGAGGACCACTTTCTCCAAGGAGGCTGCTCTGCTCTGCTCTGCTCGGTGGTTCCCAGTTAGATAGAAACAGCTCCTCTATTTGCCCTTCTTCTGTGGTCCCACTGGGTGCCACTTGGCATGGTTGTTAAGATTACCTATTCAAGAGCCAGACCACCCTAGTACAAATCCCACTTCTGCCACCTACTAGCTATGTGACCTTGGGCAAGTTCCTGAACCTCTTCTTGCCTTGGTTTCCTCACTGCAAGATGAGAATAATAGTACCTACTTCACAGAGTTGTTATGAGAGATGAATGCATTAATATACGGCATTCATTCATAAATTTGCTAATTGCTATTTATTCCATTGCATAGCAATTGCCACTCTGATAGTCCTTTTCCCCGACTTGGCTGGAAGCTCTTTGAGAACAGGGCGGTGGCTCAGTATCAGGCCAGGGTCCCTCATGCCTAGTAGACCAGGCCTGGCCTTCAAGTAAGGATTTAGTAAATGTGTGATGAGTGAGAGACAGCGTGTGATCAGAGCCATGAGCCAAAGGAAGGTTCTTTTGGAAGACACTTCTGGTCAACTTTTAAAGAGCTCTCTTTGCTTGCTAGCAAGTGTAGAAGTCAGTGATGGCCAGGGGGCTTGTAGATTGCCGGGCAGGCTTAGAACCCAGGTCTCCTGACTCCAGCCCTGGTCTCCAATCACCACACCAACCTGCTTACAAGTTCTAGGGGCTGCTTCTCCTTGTTTCATAGCAAGACCACCTCTACCTGCCCAACCCTGCTCCACCATGTCTGTTTCCTTAAAATAAAGGAAGACAAGTCTTTGGAAGCTCAACAAGGAGATATAAATGGAAAAAGTAATCTAAGAGGCCACAAAATATCCCTCAAAGGGGCTGAAATCAATCTGTTGTGTACCAAACTGAATAAATGTCAATTGGGGCAAATGTGTCATTAGACAAAGGGAAGAAAGACCCTGAGTAAGAGAAAGCAGGGCATGCCTGGGGTTTGAGAGAAGGCTGAAGCAGACAGAGAGACGGGGAGCATCTCATGATGCTCTTGGCAGTAGGGTTTCCACAAAATCTCATGTTGTCTCCACATCTTGGGGTCTGTCTTGGGGTTGGTCACTGAGGGGAGACTTTATGGCCTTTTAAACACAAGCATCCATAGGCATGCTCTTCCTGAAGCTTCTTTTCTCCTACCTAATCCTTCCAGCCATGAAACTGAAACAATGCAGCTAACCCCATTCTGCACTGGCTAAGAGCTGGAGACCCCAAGGATCTGGAGAACTCAACCAGGGTTCCAGACACCTTGGCTGATCTCTAGATTTGCCAGCACTCTAGAAACTCATGGACAGCCTTCTAAGCACTGATGAACATCCCCACCCCCAGCCAAAAATTCCAGAGAATCCCTCCCAACTTCTACACAAAGTTTTATAATTTCAGAGAGCTCTTTTAGGGGATCTGGAATTCTGGGAAATTCACACAGTGCTTCAGGATTTCCAAGAGCTGCCCCCAATCCTAATGTACCAGAGACCTTCTTCTAAGTTTGACAGTTCTGGAGAACTACCATCCTATTTCATGGGGCCACAGAACTTCCCCCCAGTTTCAGTATTCTGGGAAAAGCCAGAAAGAAGTCTTTTGTAGAATCCACAGTTCTCAGTTAAAAAAAAAAAAAAGACAAATACACTGGATTTGAAGAGTCTTGATACATTACTGGTATGCCATGGAACTACTCCAGGGTTTAGGGACTCTGGACAAGCGGCAGTTCGAGGGTAAGGATGCTGACCAGGAGATGGTCACATGGTTTGAGATGGCAGTAGTGGAGACTGATCGCCTTGAGTCCTGTGTCTATCTCTGGGAAAGTAAGTAGGGGTTTTGCTGAGCTGGAACTAGGAAACTGGAAAATCGTGGCTGGCTGCAGTGGGAAAAGGAATCGTCCAAGCACGAATGAACCAGCAATAGCCAGGGTCCCCCTGGGTGGTCCCTGTCCATTCTTCCCAAGACAGCCAAGGAAAAAGCCTTCATGCTCAGTGCCAGGGGCCTCCTCTGCCTGAGGCTACAGACCTCCCAGCAAGCAGAGCCATGACAGAGTAAGTGAGATAAGGGCGCTGTGGAGTGGAAGAGTCCAGGCTCAAACCTGCTGAGCCAGCCAAGCTGATGTGGTATCAAGTCTGAGCACTGTGCTGGAGGACGGCTGTGACCCCTGCCCAGGGGTGTCCCCATGCTCCCCTGTCTTCTCCTGCAGCTCCCTGGCTTGCTCTCCGGCCACTGGCTGAGGCTGGTCTACCTGGAGCCTTGCCTGAGCCCAGCGTCCAGATCTCAGGGATGCCCAGCCCGAGGCTAGCTTAGGTACCGCTGATGGAGGTGTCTCATCTGTCCTGCACTGGTCATTTCAATGGTCTCCTGCCTCCAGCTCATCCTTACCAGTCAGTCCACCTGCTAGGGTTGCCAGCATAACATAAGTGCAAATCTAAGTGGTGACTCCTCAAGACCCTTCCATGGTTCCCCTTGCCCTAGGGACAAACCCCAACTCCTGATGTGGCTGACAAGGCCATGCACTTCCTGTCCTTGACAACCTTTGGAACCCAGAGGTCAATGAGCCTTTGCCTCCGCAGCCCCTCCACCTGCCCTGGGCCAACTGCTGTTTACCCTCTGAGCCTTAATTATGGCTCTCGTTGGCGAACCATCCCTGACCCTCTCAACAATTTTTGATTGGGTGACCCTCCATGCCTTCAGTGCCCTGGGCTTACCCCATTAAAGCACATGTGTGAGATTGTAAATGTCTGTTTGTCCCCTACCAGACTGTGAGCTTCCTGGGCAAAGTCAGTTTGTCCCTTATCAGTCTTCTTTGCCACTTTGATTTGCAGTTGATGCCAATGGTGTTTGTTGAATGAATGAGCGAGTGAATGTATGAACAAACAAAAGAATGAGCCATGTGGGTCTCAGTCTCCCTAACTATAAAATGGGAGAGTTAGGTTAACCTCATGGCTCTTTCCATATTAAAGTCCGTCCACTTGCACCCCCAATTTCTCATATCACGTCTGGCCTTACCCCAAACTGTAGACCCACTGCATCCTACTGGGCACTGTGCTGGGAATCATGATAGTCCTAAACTCCTTGACCCTCATCAGAGTTCATCAGAACAGGCCATGTACTCCATCTAATTGACTGAAAACCAGAAAGTGGTCTAGGGAGGGTGCTGGGCTTGCCTAGGGTCACAGAGCCACAGCACCAGGACACATGCAGCTGGCACAGAGTACGAGCCCCTCGGTCCACCACTTGCCCTGGCATAAAGCCAAATCAGTTTTCCCCAGATCCCCTTCATGGAGATGCTCACCATTCAGTCTCCCCATGCCTGCCCAGTAGCATGTAGTAGTTGCTCAATTAAAACTTGTATAATACAGGAAAGGAAATGGGAACCTGGAATATTCCAGATCAGAAGGGGAAGGTGGAGTCCTTGCCTCCTCTTGCTCAGACTCCACCAAAAGCCCCTCCTCTCTGGGATACCCCCACGGGGAAGTAACTGACTAGTCAGAGGACAGAACCAACCAGACCTGGAGATGATGCTTCTCTTTATTTGTATATTTCATCACTGGCTGCCTGGTTTCCCCTGAATCCAGTCTCATTTCTCCTAGTCCGGGGTGGCACCCTCCCTTTGCTCCCTCAAATTGTCCCACCAGCCCCCACCTCTATCCCTCAGGAAATGTCCTCTGCCCAGCCCAGGTGCAGACTGGAGCAGCAGCTGCAACCCCATTTAACAGATGGGGACACTGAAGCCCAGGAGAGCAGAGCCCAGTCCACGGTCACATGGTGGTCTCCTGCGTCCCCCAACTTGCCCTCAGCAGGGAGGGAGGACTCGGCTAGGGCTCCGTGTGCCCTCACTGGGGGGTGGCTGGCTCCGGCCACGTCTCAGGGAGCTGCCGATTTGGTCTCTGAGGGCCTCCAGTCTCCGGGCCAGGTTTGGAACTGTGGCCCCACCTAAGGGGCATGGTGAGATTTGAGGCCAGTACTCCCCTGGGCCCTTCCCTACCCAGGGTCCCAACAGGGTCCCAACATCCTCTGAGGAAGTCTCAGGTGGTACCCACTCCCCTCCCCACTGCCATGTACACCATGGGCTCCAGCACACATCTGGGAATGCAGGTGGCCCTAGGAAGAGAATTCCAAGTTGGGGAACTAGAAAGACCTTAGAATTCTCACCTTTTAACCTGCCCTCTATTTCAGAGACGGGAAGACTAAGGTTTGGAGAAAGTGGGCTCTGGCCCACGCTCACAGAAAACGCTGGGGGCCCCTCCCTCCCTCCCTTCTTCACCTCTCAGCACTGGCGACGTGTTGGGGGGCCCCATGGGCATGGGGGGTGCAGAGGGTACCACCTCTTCCTTGGTCAGCACCTCTGCCAGGACTTGGGTCTGAGTCCAGTGGCTGTGACTCCTGGGCCAGAGTGAGTTGGGTGGCAGGAGGTGAGCCTTCAAGTTCCCAGGCCTCTTGCTCCCCGACCCCAGTACCCAAGGGCTGGGCCCACCTCTCTCTCAAGTAGTTGGCAGAGCCAGGGCTGCGTGGGGGCGCCCATGGTGGACGCCGGGCAGACAGGGGCACATCACCTGGGGCCTGAGGGCCAAACACCTGCAGGAAAGACCAGAGCCCACACTGGGTGCCCTCAGCCCTGCCTCTCTGCACCCCACATCCCTGGTGCCAACCACGATACCACCATCCCTGCCACACCTGCCCCATGGGGCACTAAGAATGTTAGGCGGGCCTAAAGGGACGGGGTTGTGGTCACTTTTCCTGTGGGAAGTGGGTGGCCCTGGCGATGTCCTCTCTGGAGACTAGGAACTCCATAAGGGCAGGAACCATGTCTGGTCTATGAATCCTCAGTGCCCAGAGCAGGGGCCAGCACAAAGCAAGGAGCTTAGGGGAAAGTTGTTGAATGAGTAAGTGAACACGTGATTAAGTAAATGCCTAAATGAGCGCCATGTAAGTGGGTGAATAAATAAGCAAATGGCAGAGTGAGTCCCTGAAAGAAGGCAGGATGGAGAGGAAGAGGGGAGGCGAGGTAAATAGCTATTTTGAAACTTGGGCAGAAGGAACTCAAAGCCAGCCACTCCCCACCTTGACCCAGCCTGGGACCCCGGAGTCCCCAGAGTCCTGGAGCCTCCCAGACTGCAGACCCCCTGGATCTAGGTCTCCGGATCTCCCAGCCTCCCCGCCCTCAACCTCAACTTTTCCTACCTGGGGCAGGTGGAGCTCCCTCCGTGGGCAGGCCCAGTGGGCCAGTGGTGCTCGGCACAGGGGACAGAGGTGGCAGCAGGGGCAGGAGCAGAGGGATGGCAGGGCCTGCAAGAGGTCACGTCAGGGACTTTGTGACATCCTTGCTCCTCCCCTCTGCAGGCTGGGCAGATACTCACATGGCAGAGGGGAAGTGGTGCCATCACACAGGGACACGGTGGGGCTGGGCCAGGGCCTGACTGGTGAAGGTAGCAGGCAGAGAAGAGGCGCCTAGAAAGAACAATGGGGTCTTCCTGCAGCCCTCAATGCTACCACCAGGTTAGCACCCAAGTCCCCGCTTGTCACAAACCCTCATGGAGCGCTTACCATATGCTGGGCACTGTTCCCAATGCTTTACATATGAACTCACTCAATCTCAACTTTAAAACAACCCAAGACGGTAGGCACTATATCATTCCCATTTTAAAGAAGAGGAAACTCAGGCAGTGAGAGGATAAATGACTCACCCAAGGTCACACGGCTGGTAGGTGGCAGAGCTGGAATCTGAACCCAATGGGTCTTGATCCAGAGGTCAGACCTAACTATTTCACTGAGCCCTTTCCCACCTGCCCTCCGTCCCAAGGCCAGTCTCCAGCCGGCAGCTGTGCTCACCGCTCCAGGTCCTGGACCTGCTGGGCCAGGATGCGCTGCTCATCACAGGCCAGGTCCCAGCTGCTCTGCAGCTGGCTCTTTTCTTTCCTGGGAAGAGCAGGCCCCAGGATGGTGACAGGAGGCAGGGCTGGGGTGTGTCGGTCAGCCCCTACACACAGCAGCATAGCACAAGCCCCAGGAGGCAGGTGGGGACAGCAGGGGAGCCAGGGACCAGGGAGGGGAGGCAGCTTGGCAGAGGCAGCCCCGCAGCGGGCGGCGGGGCCCTACCTGAGCCTCTCATTCTCCAGCATGAACTCCTGTAGCATCCCGTAGAGGTTCCGCTGGGCCCAGGCCACCCGGGCCCCACTGAGCCCAGAGGCTGCAGGGAAGAGGGAGGTGGCTGGAGCCCCAGGAGCCCTAGCCCCTATGCTCATCCTGCCCCCGCCCCCGGGGACATCATACCCTTGGGGTCCATTTGACGCAACTGAGACCGCAGGAGACGGTTCTCCTCCTGGAGCTGCAATAGCTCAGGCTCCAAATGCCGGGGTGGCTTTGCCACAGGGGACTGCAGAGAAAGAGACCCAAGGCTGCTGTTTATGGTCATACATGACTGGCACTGCATGAGGGCTCCAGGGGTGGGCGGTGAGCGGGGCCTACAATTCAGCCCATACTTCACTGGCCAGCTTTGAATCCAGGCCCAAGGCTGCATCCACCCGAGGGGGCACCTTGTCCTAACTGTATCAGAGTGCCATGTAGCCTCAGCTGCATGCCTGCAAGGCCCACTCTAAGCTGGACCCTGACGTCCAACCCCAAACTCAGTTCTGTTCAAACTTTGGCCCAGATTCTGACCCCAGACAACACCTCACAACAAACTCCAACTCATCTCAGACTTAATCATGATACCAACTGGGATGTCAGCTAGACTGTGAATTACAGCCCGAATCAGACTCCACCCAAGACCTGCGGTAACCCTGACCATGATCCGGCCCCACCGTACCCAACCACGTGCCATCATCAAGATTCCAACTGTAATTCCAGTTCTGACTCAGTCCCAGACTTCAACTATGACGCCAACTCAGGCTCCAACTATTGCCTGATTCCCCACCATCTTCCCTGCCCATCCCTCTGCCTGCATCTCTCTGCTCACCTTGGGGGCCTGGGGCCGAGTGGTGACTCGCTGAGCTCGGCTTGCATACCGCAGGGTGCTGAGAGTCTCAGGAAGGCACTGGGCTGAGGGGGACACGCAGGCCACCTGGGGAGGACTGCCCCTGAGTGTTCCTCTCCTGGAGCCCTCCCTCAGGACTCCACCCTCCCTGCCAGCCCCACTCTAGTACCATGAGGGTGACCCCGCGCCCCCCCAGTGAATCTGCCAGCAGCTTGGTGAGCTTGCTGTCCCGGAAGGGGATGTGGCTCTGCTTCCGCTGGGGGTCCAGCAGCAGGGAGATGCAGTGACCTGGGTGGGGAAAGCAAGGTCCAGCATGGTTACCCCCCCTTGCCCAAGGCCATCCAGCTGGGCCATCCAGGCCTGTGTCTCTCAAATGCCTCTTTCCACATCATCTTGTTACTCACTCAGGTGGGCCTCTGCCACCAGAATGGGTCTCCTGGAGGGCAGAGATGACCCTGTCCATCCCTGATCACCAGTGCCCACCAAAGGGCCTGGCACTTGGCAGGGGCTCAGGAAATGTCTGACTAATAAATGGAATGAAGAGGCATTCCTGAGCATCTCCCCAAGGGTGCACAGAGCAAGGCTGAGGCCCCAGCTGTTAAGGACTCAAGGCCCAATGACCTGGCAGGTGGGGAGGTGGGAAGACAAGTTAGTGTCCTTCCCCTCCCAGGACCTCAGCCTTCCCAAATGCCAAAAGGGACAGGCTGAATGTCTGAGGGCTCACACTCTGCACTTGAGGGCTTCTACCTTCCCAATTAGAATGTAACTGTCTTCTCAGGGTTGAGAGATCCATAAACAAAGTTCCAAGAGGGAAAGTATGAGACAACAGCAAGCTGAGGCCAGAGGAGGCCTGTGGCTTCTGGATCACGGCTCTTTAACTCTCCTCTGTGCACTGGACCTCCTCTGGCTTCCCCATGTGGACAGCTATGGGTAAGGCACAGATGAGGGACTCAGGGAGTCAGTCCAGCTGGCCCCAGACCTCACCCAGGGCCAGTAGGCTGCGGTTGATGCTGTTAGCCTCAAGCATCAGTTCCCCATGGGATCCTGTGGCCGTCACCTTCTCACTGCCAGCCAGGTCCACAAAACACAGCTTCCCACCTGTAGGGGGTCCCCCGGGCTCCACAGGAGGCATCTGCTGGGATTGGGGAACAGGGCTTGATGGAGACTTGGGAGAGGCTGTCCCCATTAAAGCCACAAGGCCAAGGGTTTCCACCGTTACCTCCTGTGCATGCCCAAGATGGTTTGCACCCCCAGAGGTTGACCCTTGCTGGGTGAACCGGGGCCACCTCCATCCCCAAGCTGGGGCACTCACAGTTTGGTGGCTGATGTAGAGCGTGAGCAGGGCATGGCTTCGGCTGGAGGCCTGGTTCAGGGTGTGAGCTGAGCTCCTTCGACGGCTAAGACCTAGAGGGGAAGAACATATGGAGCTGGACCTGCGAGGAAGAGCAGGTGGTCACCAATGAAGAAAAAGGAGCAAAGACATCCAGGTAGAGGGCCGGCTCATGCAGAGGCACAGAGACAGGAGAATGATGCATACTGGGTCTGGCTCTAGTAGGAATAGATGAAAGGGGGCTGGAGAGAATTGAGTGGAAGAATGTCAGTCTGACTCACATTTTATCATCATCTCTCCCACTGCTGTGTGGATGGACAGAAACTCAGGCAGAGAGATCAGCTGGGAGGCATGGCATAATGCTCAGCTAGAACCTAGAACCTCAGTGCCCCCAATGCCAGCCACAGGGTGGGTGCTCAGTAAGTATCTGATGAATGAATGAATGAGCCTGGAACAGAGGGGCCTTTAGGCTAGGCTAAGAAGTATGACCGTTACTCTCAGGGCACTGGAAAGGTCTGGAGGGGAAGAGGGATGTGGTTTGCTACATGAAGAAGCATGGACTGAAAAGGGAGGGCCTTGAGATGGAGAGACCCCTCCAGGAGGTAAAACTGAGGCCAGACTGAGGCAGAAGCCCAGGGCTGGAGATGAAGGGTGGGAAAAGAGTCTGGAAGGCAAAATCAGCATGCCTGGGGGTTGGGGTGGGGGACACCCTTGGGCTGTGTCTGAATTGTTGGTTTGCTGGCCCCTTTCTCCCACAAAGGTCATCTCTGAACCCACAGCTCCAGCCTGGGGCCCTGAGGGCACTCAGTGAACAGCTGAAAAGCAAGGCATCCCTCTAACCTCAAAGCTCCCCTAAGGTAGCACGCACCCATTTGCAGAAGTTCCATCAGAGTCCCCAGACTCCCAAACTCCACCACGCGTAGCTGCTCCACATAGAAGCCCCGCGTCTTGTTCCAGCGAACAGGGAGGGGCCGAAGAGACCCCAGGCTCAGCAAGTCTCGAACCTAAGAGATGAGGTGGAAGGTAAAGGAGGGGCCCTCTGAGTCCTTTTTCCATCCACCCCCAAACTTTGTGGTCAACAGTCTCCCCTCCTCCATTCTGCCCCTTGACCCAGGCTCCTTGAAAAGAAATGCCTCTTTTTCCTGTGGGCAGTCTCTATTCATCTCAGTCCCTCACCTGCTCATTGTAGATCTCCAGATAGGAGGCATGGAGAGTGACAGGGGCACCCAGGTGTTGCACGCGGTCTAACAGCCAGGCGAAGGTCCTTTGCATGATGCCAGCCAGGCTGGGGGGTACAGGCACCCCTTCCCCCTGGGGGCAAAAACAGCTGAGCCTGGGGCTGGGTTACCGCCATCACCACCACCAGTTACAATTACCCTTCGTAGAGCACTGCACCAAGTTCCCACACATCTCATTTAATTCTCAGTCAGAACTATCACTTTCATGTCACAGATGAAGAAACTGAGAGCTAGTAAGTAAAGGGAACACAGTTTGAACCCAAGTGCTCTATATTGGCGAAGCCCCTTCACTTCTCTGATCTTCAGTTTTCCTGTCTACAAACAAATGGGGCTGGGCTGTAACGTTCAAGCCCCATCCTTCTGGAAGTCTGCGCCGCCTGCGGCTCCCCAGAGCTTCCCGCCCACCGACCTCTGACTCGTGGGGGCTCCGCTAGTGCTGGGCCCACCTGGGGAGGAGGTCCGGTCAGGGTGTAGGTCTTTCCGGAGCCGGTCTGGCCAAAAGTGAAGACGGTGCAGGAGAAGCTGCAGGCAGCAGGGGTGCGGCTGGACTCAGGCCCGGAGGACGGCAGGGGGCGGGGCTGTGAGGGGGCGGGGCTGTGCGGGGCGGGGCGACACCCGGCCTCACTCACCCGCGCAGCGCCAGCTCGCCCAGGCGCCGCACGCCGCACGCCCGGAACACGTCCTCCTGCGTGCGGGCCCCGTCCAGTACGGCGCCGAAGCGGAACGCCACGTCTGGGCCCCCGCCGGGGGGGCTCACCTGGGGGAGGGCACGATGGAGAAGGGGGCGGGGCACTCTGGGAGGGCGGGGCCCACCTGGGGGAGGGCGGGGCCTGGGGGAATTTGCCGGGAGGAGGGACCCGTCGTCTTCCTGGTAGGTGTGTTTTGGGGTTGGGGGGGCCGGCTGGGGGTCTTTACCTGCAGAGTCCGAGTCCCTGAGCAGTGCAGCGCGCTCTGCTCCCCTCGACGCAGCTCAGCCGCACTCATGGGACGCACCCTGAGGTCCGACGGGACGGAGAAGGGGGCGGATGGTCCATCAAGTCTCCACTGAGCCCTTCCTCGCCCGGCCCCCTCCCAGCCAACCTACACCCACCTGAGCACCACCTGGATGGGCGTTTCCGGCTTCTCTGGCCCTTCTGGCCCCTGCTCCAGATTCCGCGCGGGGTCCCTGTGGCAGCAACCTGAGTTAACCATCCGTGCGCCAGCAGCTCCTTGAACCTCCCTAAATCTGTACTTACCCGTCGGGGGACCCGCGTTCCTCCATGTCCTGCTTTGCACACGGAGTTAGCTCCGCCCAAGTCTCGTTCTTTTCCCTCCCCAGTACCCTCCCTTCTCCACCACACTGGGACTGGCTATACACACCTTAACGTCTCCCACCCTCTTCCCCCTCTTCCCAGGCAGCCATCCATCCGGAAAGTCTGGGGCCTGCCCAGGGCTAGCTAGTTAAAGATTTACCAACCCCCACCTCTGTGGTGGAGAAAGTCTCTAGCTAGGGGGTTCTGGAGTCTGAGGATCACTTGCCCTTGGCCAGTCTCCTCTGTGCACAGATGGGGATACCGAGGCCGGAATGGGAAAGACTCAGCCAAGGCCAAAAAGCAAATCTGGGCAGAGCATGGACGGGGCTCTTCCTATTCTCTCCAGATACTCCTCCTCCAATTTTGTAATCTTCCTCCCTCCTTAACCCTCCCCAGCTGTTCCAGCTTCTTCCAGCTCAGAGCCCAGGGAAGGGAAGGGTCTAAAGGGGTGGGAGGGGCCCAGGTGTCGGCTCCAGGAAGATGTGGTTGGATTCAGTTCCTGAGCTGAGCTGACAACAGTCTCCCAAGCATCTGGTTAAACATTGGGCCACCTGCCTCTCCAATGCCAAAGCTGATCCAAGAGCTGGGCAATTGTTTAACCCTCCCCTGGTCTGGCTAGGGAGAGCAACAGAAATGTCTGTGAATGTGCTGGGGTGGAGCAGTCACCCATTCAGTGCCAGTCTCCCTCCAGGCTGCGCACTGGGGCAGGGGAATCGCATACAGATCCTGCCCCTTCTGAACTCATAGTCTTGCTAGGGAGACAGGTAAGTGCAATCTAGTGTGCAGGGGCTTGGTGGTAGTGGGGGCGGTGGGGGTTAAGGATTCAGAGATCTATAGGAGCAGGAAGGTATGAGAGATAGGTGGGGGTGTTCTAGGCAGAGTGGGCATCCTGCAGGAAGGCCAGAATGGGGTAAGGGAGATGTGGGCATTGAGAGGTGGTTTGAGGATGGACCCAGCTCACGAAGGGCACATCAAAGAATCTGGACTCACTCTTTAGAGGATCAGGAAACCACTGAAGGGTTATAAACAGGGAAGTGACACTATATGTAGGTATTGATCGTTATTATTATTGCCATTCTGGCTGTCTCTGCATGTTCTCGGAATATTTCTGTAAACTCTTCCTTCAAACAAACTTTGATATGAAAGCTCTAATAATCACCCCCTCTTGATGTAACATGCTCTATACCACCAATAATGACAGCCAACTATCAGAGCCACTCAACTAGCAAGTGATTTTTCTTGGGTTCCTCATGCACTGGAGGCATGCAAGCAAGAGCCAGTTGACCTTTTGGTTTTATAGGGCCTTCTAGCCTGATCTGTAGAGAGTTATGTAGAGCAAAGAGCCACTGCCTCCAGCGCTAGCACTAACGTACCACAGAGCCCTGGGCAAGTCATTTCCCCTTTCTTAGACTTTTCCTTCCTATGAAAAGAGATGAATGGTCTGGCCCTTATTTTGTATAGTTCTGTGATTTCAATGAAACAGTGTAATTGAAAGCAATTCATATATTGTGAAGAATTATTTAAAAGCAAAAATAAAAATCCCTAGCTGAACTCTAAGATTTTTTCAACTCAGAAGTTCCTTAATCTATTATATTTTTTTGAATCCTTGAGGTGGATAGGACAAGAATTACCATTCCTGTTATTCAGATAAAAAAAACAACAACAGGAAAACAGAGATAGGCAGGGGAGGCTGTCTAAGGAGAAACAGCTGTAAATGGCTGAGCCAAGAGAATTTAAACCCAGAACTAGGAACTCTAAGTCCTGGTGCTGTCTGCTCTGACTGGTTACTTTTTCAGTTGTAAACCCAGTATGTGAACAAGTTTCTCCTTGAAAGGGTTAAGGACTATCGGTCACTCACATCTTAGTGTGTGTTAGTTTGATGGGACTGCTGTTCCTCCTCAGTCTGGAGTGAGGGGAGCTACACCGAAGGGATGTTGAGAAAAGTGCAGAGACAAGAGATGCGTGCTTGCTGGGGTGTGATGAGCAGTTTGATGGGGACTTTTGCCCCAGCCTCCCAACCCGGATCAGAATGTGTCCATTGCTGGATGTCCACAAGCAAGAGCCAAGTTCTGGTTCTGTTCTCCAGTGGTGAGTGTGAACCTCTGCTACCCTTAAATTGAGCATTCATTTAGCTAAATTTTTAAGCCCCCTCTCTGTGCTGGGCTTCCAGGCACTTGAGATACATTAGTGCACAAAACGGACAATACTAAGTGTGAGTGGGGATGTGGAGAATCAGGAACTACAGGAAAATGTATAAATACAACCATTAAAATAAAAAAACCTGGCAACATCTGCTGAAGCTAAATATATGCCTGTCCTGTGACACAACAATTCTACTTCTACATCCGTGTCCAATAGAAATGAGTGCACACTCCCGCCTGGAGACGTATATAAGAACGTTCGTAGTAGCTCCATGGTCATACGACCTCCACCACCTCTAGCACTATTTCTACCCTCATCATTGCCACCATCATCGTAACCCCATCACCATCATCACCGAAATTCTACCATCTCCACCAATACCTACAAAGCAGGTGGTGCCCATAAACATTTAGTCACTGCAACCACCATCTCCCCAAACATCATCCCTGTTACCATTGTGTGTAGTCTGTGTTTACTCACTTGAGAGAATTCAAGATGGGCCCCCAGCCAGCTGTACCCTTCCTTGACCATCGTGCTGCCTGTTCCAACAGCTGGGACGGAGTCCCTTGGTGTCCCCCTCCCCTCTTCACCCCGTTTTGAGCCTGTCCTCTATTCCTAGAGTGCACCTTTCCCCGGGAGCATTGGGCGCCCATGCTTGAGGGAGGGACAGAGGGAAGGCATGGAGGGAAACAGCATCTGAGGAGCCCACTGGACCCTGCAGGTGTGCAGCTTCGGGCCTCACTAGAGGGCAGCAGAGTATCGCGCCAACTTGGCCCCAGGGCTCATCACAAAGGAGGCTTTGTGCAGCGCAGGCAGGCTCCTTCTATACATTTTCTCCTGAGCCTGTGCATTGTGGAGGGGCGGGCCAGCCTGGTGTTGTGGAGATCGAGCTGACCCTCAGGAAGTGCTCCTGGGGGCTTGAATAAAAGCAGTGTTGAGCAATCAGGGAACCCTCCCACACATACTCCTGCTCATGGCTCCGGGCCCTTCAGTCCACTCTCCTCCCTTCAGCCCCAGCTATCCTCCCTGAGAAAACCCTACCCTGACTCCCTGGGGCCTCAGAATAAAGTCTGAAGTCCCCCGGCTATGACTCAAGGCCACTTGGGATTAAGGTCAGTTGGTCTCTATCTCCTGCTGAGCCTTCTGATTGCCCGTCTCCACTCCCCACACCCACCACCCTCCACCCCTGCATCCTGTGCTCCCGCTCCAGGCTTTCCTAGGCTTTCCTTTGATGCCTGCTTCCCTCTGCTGGGAGCCTTGTTCACTTCTACCTGATGAATTTGTCCTGCAAGCCTTCCCATCCAAGGAAGGCTTTCCCCGGCACCCTCTACCCACCAGGTCAGGTTCCAGCCATGTCTTTGTCCCCACAGCCTCCTGGGCTTCCGTCTGTTACAGAGCTGATCACACCGGATTGCTCTTCCCATCTGTCGGGGAGCAGGGACTGTGCTGGCTTCATCCCCAGGGTCTCTGAGCCAGCACAGGGCCCTGCACATAGTAGGAACTCAACAGATGTTGGTGGGAAGAACGGAAAGAGCCAGGAAGGAGGAAGGGAAGCTGGCGAGAGTGCTGCTGGACGCATCCCTGCTTCCCTCCCTGACCTCCGTCTCTCCTCCCTCCCTTCCTCTCGAGGCTAACCGCAAGCACTCAGCTTCGTGGTGTAAGGATTAATTTAGGGACTCATTTATCACGGAGATCATCAGCTTCTGCCACAAAGCTGCTCTCAAATGAGCCCAGAAGCTGAGTGACACTCCTCTTGGATCCAACTGTCTGCTACAAATTTAGAATTCCTGGAGGGTGGAGGGCAGGCTCCAGTGGGCCCTGGTAAGCCCAGGTGTCCATGTCCCCTGCTCTTTCCAACACATGACACTGCAGGGCTCGTCCCCATTTGTGAGGTGCAGAGACTGAGGCCCTGCAGGAAGAGGTCGAGCCCAGTCCAGCGCTCACCCTTCCAGACAGCCTTGTACTGGATTGATGTGGAAGATGAGAAAGAAGATCAGCGAGGATGGACTTTCTCCATTTATCACATGACACTCATCTGTCACTGTTCCACTTGTACACCACCCCTCACCCTCCTCGGTCGGGGAAAAGCCAGATGGGTCCAAGGCCTGTTGTGAAATTTTCCAAGCAGAGCTTGCTGTAATCTTTAATTAAAACACCAATATGGACCACAGGACTCATTTCACAAAATTCTCCATAGCAGGGACCTTAAGAGATCACTGAATTAACTTCCCTCTGGCCCCCTAGCCCATTTTACAGATGGGAAAACTGAAAGGGGGCCAGCATAGGCTGGAGCAGCTGTTGCATTTGTGGTCAAGAGCAGTGATATTTAGGATGAGATGGAAAGAGTCCCAGTAACCCATTGGCACCACTGAACCACCCCTTAAATGCCTGGCTCCTCACCCAGCTTCTCTGCTGTATATGGTGGGTACAGGCAGCCACGCCAGGCTTCCTGCTAGACGAAGAGCTTCTTGAGAGTAGGGACCCCATCCCCATGCCCAGCAGAGAGCCTGGCACAGAGGCACACTCACTGTCTGTCTGATGAAGGCATGAGGGTCCTGCAAGAGGGAATAAAACTGCCTGAAGCCAAACTTCATCGCTTGGTGAAGATGACCCTATGTTGGTGGTTGTGAAATCAAAGGACCCAGCGTTGTTGAAAATCCTGTTGTTTCTAGCATCTTGACTCTTGTCTCCAGAAACAGAACCAGCTTTCCCCTGAGTCAGTCCACCCACTGCTCACCCGGGAATGACTTACCTATGAGTTGGTTATCTTCCTCTAAAAGCCATACTGTAAATACATAAGAATGTTAAGGGGCGTTAAGGGCCATCTCTTGCACAATGATGCCTCATATGTCTGGAACCTTCTGGGTCAGAGGGCTGGGAGTTAATATTTATTGAACTCTGGGTCCTTTTTCTACTTTATTTTAATTAGTTTTCAAAGCCACCCTCTGGAATGGAACTACAATTGTCCCCCTTTTACAGATGAAGAAACTGAGGCTCAGAGATGTTTGGTGACTTGCCCAAGGTCATGTACCAAGTGGTGTAGTGGGGATCTGCCTGTCACTAAAATTTGTGTTCTGTCCTCTACTCTCTGTAGCCTTTTCCTATGAGCTGTTCTGCAAAGCTGAACTTGGATAACTGAAGTTGACCTTTCACGCACACAGTTTTGCCTTAGTTCTACCATCTCTCTTGCAACATGCTCCATTATCGGCTTTCACGCTGCCCTGCCTTCTTCCCTGGGGAGTGTTGAGTGCTACTTTAAGGCAGTGGAGCTCCACCCCTGGCATCAGAATCACCTGGGGACTCCAAGCCCCACCCACAGAGATCCTGATTAGTTGGTTTGGGGGTGGGGACCAGGCACCAGTGTTTCCAAAGCACTCCAGATGGTTTTCATGCACCAGGATCGACAGCTTCGGCTTTCAATTTTTCTTGATGACCAAAGTCACCGCATGCAGTGTGTCTTGGGCTATGTTCTGGTAGAGTGATTTCTCAGACCCTGATGAGCATTTTGAGACGTTGTATCTGCTTTCTCTGGAACACCCACTTTTCTCTTGGGACCAGACTTCCGGAACAGTCATCCTAATTGTGGTCCCCAGTCTCCCTCTTTTCATTTCTAGCTTAGACTCCACTGAGACATCATAGACCAAACAGAGCAGGACTGCCCACAGGCCCTGCCTGCAGGGACCATGGGAATCCATTAAGAGTTTTCTAGATTCTTCTTCCTTTCTAGATTTCCTCCACAAGAGTTAATAGGAAGCTGTTCCGTGTGTGAGGTGAAGCTACACATTCAATTTGAATGTTAATTAAGTGTACCCAAAGCACACCCACTATGTGCCAGGTTACAAACTAGGTGCTAACAATCCACTGTGTCCTTTGCATTGTTTGGTTGAGTGTAGACAAGCTGAATCCTCTCCCAGGAAGGCCTCCTGGATTGGGATGGGAACCCTCCTCTGAGGATCCACACCCTCCCACACCTACCAGCCCCATGACCTGAACCCATTTGGTGGGGGTGGGGGTGGGCATCACTATCTGTCTGCCTTGGAGAACTCTCAGCTCTCTGAGGGCAGGGACTGGTTAGTGAATCAGGGTTTGTCTGTTAAGCTGAACTACTCGTAGCAGCTGGAACCAAATGCCATGGGAGCACAGGCGAGGAAACTGAATCCTGACCAGAGAACAAGGGCTAGAGAATCTAGGAGGGCTTCCTGGAGGAGGTGTCATTGTGACAGGCTTTAAAAATGGATAGGAATTGGGGCAGGCAGAAGGGAGGAGAGCATTTCAGGCAAAGGGAACAGCATGAGCAAAGGCCCAGAGGTGGGACGAACTGAAGAGCAAACTTGCTTAGTGGGATCAAAGACTGGGAAGTTTGGAGGGATCATACTCCAAAATGCCAGAAGACATATGTTTCCGTGGAAGTTCTGGGAATGGTTCAGCTAGGAACCTGCTTCACTCACTCTTCCAGATGAGCAGAGCCTGGGGATGTTCTAGTGCCCCTCCTTGTGATTATTCAGTCTCTTCCCAGTAAACCCCACCCACTTTATCAGCAGGAGGACACTGAATTCCCTCTTGGGTGGGTGCCAGGCCCCACTGCTGACTCGCCCCTCTGGCAGCTGAGGAGCTGGAACACAGAGCTGAGGCTTCCACATAAGCCCAGCCGCCAAGCCCTCAAAAGCTGGTCCCACTGGAGCAGCGGGAAGCACGTCTCTGGAGCCCACAAAATCATCACTCCTGCTCTGTGACCCAGGGGAGAAACACACACACACACACACACACACACACACACACACACACACACACACACACACACACACAGCCTCAGTGTGTGAGGAGGTCACACCAGAGGCACCCACAACACTGCCTCCTCCAGGGCTCTGGGATTCCTGGGAGCAAACTCTGTCTCTGCGTCCCTGGGGGAGCGGGAGGGGCTAGGGGAGACACAGCCCCCCACAGCCCCAAGACTCCATCCCTGAAACAGCCGTATTCTCTCACCAAGCCTCAGAGGATTTGACGAGCACCAATTTCTAGGGCTCTGCACCCCCTTCATTTCTTCTTGCCAACCTCACCTCTCTGGACCCTTCTCCTTCCCAGTTTCCATAAAGTGGACCCTGTCCTGTCTCCCCCGAATTAAGAGGGGTGGTGTTCTCTCAGCCTTACCTCTCTCCTTTGGCACTACTATTATTACTGTCATACTAGTTCATCCACTACAACTAGTACTTCTACTACCATTGCTACCACTATTTACTAGTACAACTGGTACTGCTAGTACTTCTGCTACTAGTATTAGTAATACTGGTATTTCTTACTACTACTTCTACCATCACCTCTACTGCTACTATTAGTATGTATACTACTACTATTTTTACTAGTGTTACTACTACAAGGAACTACTATTTACTGCTCCTTACAATGGCAGCAAACATTTCAAATGTGCCAAACACAATGGGCCAAGAACTGGGCTAAGCCCTATCAACTGATGTAATTGAATCATAGCAACAGCCTGCAATGGTATTAACATTCTTTTTAGTTTCTGGATGGGGAAACTGAGGCTTGCAGATACTAAGTAACGTGGCCAAAGTCACAGGGACAGTAAGAGACTGAAGCAAAATCTTGCCCAGCAACCTGACTGTGGGGGCCAAGTTTGAGACCTAGATGCCTTCTCCTCTCCTGTCCTTTGTCTGGTTTCCTGAGTACATCCTTGGATTGTCCTGAGTCCTCAGGAAAAGATTCCCTTAAGTTGAAGAAGGCAAGGGGACCTACCCTTTGCAAGATGTCTAGAGTGCTGTGAGAAAGGTACATAGCAGGTGCTCAATGCAGATGTTGTTTGAATTCATTGGATTCTGATAACAACCCTTTGAGGTCGGGACAAGGATCCAGATGTTACAGTTGGGGAAACTGAGATTCTCGGAAGTGCTGTGATCTGTCCAGAGGTAGGGTTGGGACTGTGTGCCAAAACTGTCTCTTCATGACCTCAAATATGACATGAACTGTTCACCCCCAAGCGTAAACACTTCCAAGTGCATTGCACTTTACAGTTTACAGAGCTCACACATCTATTGTAGTACTTAATTCTCACAGTGACCCTCAGAGGAAGTGATCAACTCCATTTTTTGGATAAGAAACTGAGGCTTAAATTGCTAAGGCAGATTTTGAAACACTCCTGGGGAGTCAGGGGCAAATCCAGGATCTGAACCAATCTCTCCCTCCATAGCCTGAGAGTAGGGACCTCTCAGCTGGAAGAAATCAAGAGGCCTCTCTTGGGATAGGCCTCCTACCTTGCTCCATCCAACCCCCTCAGCCCCTGTGGTGGGCTCGCCCACAGCCCCAAGGGGCGGAGAGAACTGGTTATTTACAGCCTGGTACTTAAGGGCTGGCCAGGGAGTAGGGTGTGGGCTGGCCAGAGGGCTCTGTGTTCCCAAGAGGGTCTGGCCTTTGGCTGCTGACACCTAGGTAGGGAGTCATGGAATACTGTCCAAGCCATCTAGGCTAGCCAAAGCTGGGCAGGCCATCCTCTCCCCCAAAAGGTAAGGTGTAGGTAGCCAAGATGCACACAGGCAGCTCATTCAACCCCCTCCAGCTCAACTGACCCTGTCCTGGGCTCTGGCCCAGGCTGGGCACTGCCCTTGCTGCTCCCGAGAGATGGAAAGAGCAGACAGCTGTCCTGATAGGGGCCTGAAGCAGCCACAAGTGACTGAAGATCAGTTAATAGCAAACACAATATGCTCTGAGCACTTACTCTGTGCCATCCTCCATCCCAGCGGGTCTGTAAGGTGGAAATTACCACCCATCATGGATCCCTCTCCCCCCTGTATGAGGATTGTTGTTGCCACACTGAACCCCTGCAAAGCTCCAAGCATTTCCTGCCTCAGGACCTTATCACGTGCTGTTCCCTCTGCTGAGAGCACCCTTCCTTCAGCTCCTCACATGGTTGGCTCCTCTGTCTTCAGGTTTGAATTTAAAAATCGCCCTTCAGTGATGTTTTCCCTGACTCCCCCGGCTAATATGTTCCCTCCAACCACCACCACCACATACGCACGCGCGCGCGCACACACACACACACACAGCTTGTCTCTCACCCTCCTCTGCTTCCTCCCCAGCATTTGTGTTCATTTTTTAATCTATTTGTTGATGGAGTCTCTCCCCCACGAGAGCAAGGGCAAAGTCTGTTTTATTGACTATCATGTCCCCACAGTCCAGCAGAGAGCCAGACACTTAGAATAAACGTTTATCACATGAAGAAATGGCAGGGAAGTGAAGGCCCACATCCTCAATGGGGGCATCATTAGCACTAGAACTCACTCTGCCTTCCTGCAAGGCGCCACTGTGCCCCCGTGAGCATGCTCAGTGATGACATGCATTCTCTGCAGTGTTTCTTCCTCAGCCCCAAAGGCACGTCCTTTACATGCGGGACTCCGTGCCTTCTCTGCCTTCCCTCACAGGCCCTCCAGCCTCTGCTTGCATATCTCCAAAGGACAGGGAGCTCACTCCATCTGTTGTAATATTAGAAGTTCCCTTTCAATGCTGTGTGACCTTCCAAATGATGGATCAGGCTGTTCTTCACAAATTCTCAAACGCTGAAGAGGAAGAATTTCTTTTTTGTTGTTGTTTTTAATTTTTTGGGGGGGTAGGTAATTAGGTTTATTTATTTATTCTTGGAGGAGGTCCTGGGGATTGAACCCAGGATCTCTTGCGCGCTAAGCACACACTCTACCACTTGAGCTATCTCCTCTCCCCAAGAAGAGGAAGAATTTCTGTCATTAGCATAAGGCTTTGAACTTTGACAATGCACTTTTCTATTTGTTCATTTGTTTCCTGAGCCCCAACCACGGGCCAGGCCTGTGGTCATCAAGTAGAGAATAAAACAGCTTGGTGGCTCCTTTCTCAATGATGGTTAAGATCTGTGAGCCGTAGAACAGCCCCGGTGGTGGTGAGGGGCACATGCTGTAGATCTAATGCCTCCGAATCCTCATCGTGCAGTCACATCACCCGAGCATCTTAAGATGCAGGTGCTGATACAGCAAATCTAGCCAGAGAATCTGCATCCCTCAAGCAATACCGATGCTGCTGGTGCATGGACCACACTTTGAATGACACGATGTAGATCCAACTGACAAAGAAGGAGAGTGAAGCCCGGAGTGAGGAAGGTGACTCTTGCCTAGGGTCACCAGGCCAGGCAGCAGGGGCTGAGAAGGGACAGTCCGGCTCCCCCGGCCAGAGCTCTGGAATTCACGGCACAGGCTGGGCTCAGTGTGTCTTTGTGAGACGCAGCATACCTGGACTCACCCAGGCTGCCCGCCCCTGCCCATGAATAATGGGCCTCTTTCCTTCCTGCAGCAGGCTGGCGGGCACACGCCCACAGACGCCCCCTCCCCTGCGCACACACTCACACGCACTCACACACCCTGGCCAGCCCGGCTGCCCTCCCTGTTTGGGGAAAGTCAACAAGAGCATTTGAAAAGTCTTTCTGTGTGGAGAATCTGTTTGTATAGGGGGAGGAAACGGAGAGCTGGCCAATAGGTAGAAATATTAATGAAGCTTGTTATAAAGGGCCCATTCACGGCTCTCCGAGTAAATAGGGCTCTTGTCGGGCTGCCACGTTATCTGCCAAGTTCAAGAATGTGGTTTGAAAAAATAGAATTTAAAGGGGTGAGGTGGAGCCTTAAATGGCCAGCCTGCTGGAGCTGGAGCCAGAGACAGGAGGAGCCTCTGCTGAGGGGCTGGGGGCACTGAGGCGCTGGGTCTTGGGGTGAAGGGTGAGGGGCTGCCCAGGAGAAGGGCCGGGAGGAGTCTCCGGAGTGCCAAGCTCAGAGAGGATGCTGCCAACTGTCCACCATCCACCGGCGCGGGAGGCCTGGTGCGGTCCCTTTCTCCCCTTGGTGTCTGGCCCAGGGCTTGCCATTCGTCTGCTCAGCCCCCCTCATGGTGACGCGGGTCAGGAGTGGAGTGGGGCTGCAGGGGTGTTCCACTCCCAGCTATCTGTGCTGCTGGGGAACGCAGCGCCTTGGAGTGCTGGCAGCGGGGTCTCTGAGTGGCAGGAGGACGGCTTCTTTGTAACTCTCATCTGTGCAGCCGTGGCTACTTCTCAAAGTGCAGCCATCTTCTCTCGCCCCCTAAATTCTGCTCTGCAAATCAGAACGCAATCAACACATAAGAAAGAGCGTAAGAGACAGGCTTTCAATCTGCTCATCTCACCTAGGGCACACTCTGGGCTCTGGGAAGGAGAATGACCAACTCAAGGTCTTTAGCAGAACTGGGACTTATTTCCCCCAGTTTCTTATTGGACCAGGTCCCCAGGACCGCGGAGGGTGCCTGGCCTAGAGGAGGTGCCTTGGCATTTCTTGTGCACAATGTTTTATTTTTAGTCTTGGACTTAAAGCAACTTATATGCAAGGGTCCTGTCTCATGCCCAGTTTGCCCCTGGCCAGCTGTGTGGCCTTGGGTAGATGACTTGGCCTCTCTGAGCCTCAGCTTCACTTTCCATTGTAAAATGGGGTTATTGAGACCAACCTCTCCTGTTGAGAAGACTCAAACAGAGAATGTTGGTGAGGTGCCCAGTGCTATTCCAGGCCCTTGGTGGGTGGCCCAGGACAGTGGCTGTGGGCATTTCTTTTTCTGTCCCAGCCTGTGGCACAAGAATAGAGTCTCCAGGAAGACTGTTCCCTGGCCTCCAGGTTTCAGGGTGTGGTTTCCTCTTGGGTCCTAGAAGGCTGCCCTGTGTGGAGGATCACAGGAAGCTGGTAAATTAGGAGTCAGGGGCTTCTGGCATGGGTGACATCAGGTGGCATCTGGGTGTGAACTCTCTCGAGGGGCTGAGACAAGGCCCTGCGGGAAGCGCAGCAAGCAGCTGACCTGCTGTCCCCTCCCCTGAGTGGCTGCACAAACTCCATCTCTGTCAGTCAGGAGTTAACCTGTGTGTGAGGAGAACATTTACGTTGGCTTTTCTTTACAAAAAAAAAAAAAAAGGGAGGAAATTCTTATAAAGCAAAAAGGAAATAATCAATGCAAAACTAAATGGAAACACAGAAACAGAGTTTGAAAAGACTCTGCCAGGAGCTTGCTGTGTGACCTTGAATAGTGGGGACTTTCGGATACTTGGAACACAGGCAGGCAGCAGCATCCCTTTAAGGGGAGGTGGTGTAGTGTATGGTCACAAGCACAAGTTTTCAGGCTCACAGACCTGGGTTCAGACCTGGACTCTGCTCCTCATTGGCTGTGTGACCTTGGGCAAATGATCACCCTCTCTGGGCCTCCATTTCTTTGATCTGTACAAGAAAAGAGAAGAAAGAGTTAAAGTGTGTGAAGCCCTGGCACATCATGGATGCTCATTAAATGTCAATTTCCTTTCCTTTCTGGGCCTGTTGGCAGGCCAAGGGGAAGTATCTGACAGGTCTCACCAGCCAGACCTGAGAGGGACTCAACACTGCAGGCCTGGGCGCCGGCACAGCCTCTCAACAGCCTGATGCTGACTATGTCTACACAGCCCTTTACAGTTTGCAAAGCACTTGCCTACTCACCATTAAAGCCTCAAAAGAATCTTGTGAGGTGAGCATGGCAGTGTTCACTACCCACGGCGCCAAGACTGGGAGTGGGTAAAAGACTTGAACCCAGAGCTCTTGGGCAGGGCCCAAATCTGTCTTCATTTCTTCATTCCTTCAACAAATATTGGTCCAGGGTTATGTGCCAGGCACTGTGCTGTGCATGAGGGATACAATAGTGAGTAAAAATAGATGCGGATGGATGGATGGATGATATGGATAGATGGATGGATGGATGGATGCTGGCTGCATGCTGGACGGATGAGTGAATGAAGGAAAAATGACAAGTTCCTTGAGGGCAGGTCCCTTGGCTATTCTGTCCACCACTGGGTCCCCAGTACTGAGGATGGTGCCTGGCACAGAGGAGGGGCTAAAACTTGCCATGTGGCATCTTCTTTGCTAGTAGGGACTCAAGGAACAGGCTATACAACTTTCTAGCTGTGTGATCAAGGGAAAGTTACTTAACCTCAGGGTGCCTCAGTTTCCTTACCTGTAAAACAGGGCTGACAATACTTTGTAGGTTGTTGTGAAGTTTAAATGACTTAATACCTGAAAAGCCCTTAGAGCAGAACTGTCTGGTGCACAGAAAATGCCGTTGATCGTTATTATTTTTCGGTTTTGCTCCTGAATTCCCTTTTGTCTCCTTAAGAAGATGGTAAACTCTCTGAAGGCAGGGCTCTGGGTGCCATGTCTGGGGTGCCTCCTAGTAGAAATGTCTGTTGATGCTGTGATCCAGAGAGGGGAAGATCTTGAGTCCAGACGAGGGTCAGAGAACTCCAGGCTGCACACTCCACGGGCGCCAAGGGCAGAGCGTGGCCCCTGGCTGAGGGAGGTAGGATGGCAAAATGGTCAGAGCTTTGGGCTGGGAGGTGAAAGGTCACATGCCCATTCTGGCCTTGCCACGGCCCTCCCCACGGGGCCCAGCCTTCTTTGAGCCTGGGTCTCTCCCCTGTTAGACATCCCAGGAGATAGTCTGCTGTGAACCAGTCAAGTTGCAGACTGAGGAAACATGAATCAAGCAATCTTCGGCTCCTCATCAATTTTCCTTCCTTTGAACGGATTTTTCCGGATCGGAAAAACTGAGGCTTTGCTAGCGTTGGAACACACACGCGTTCTCTCGCGCGGCCGAAATGCTGTGTCAGCTGGTGGTTGAGGATGGCACCAGATGGAGCGCTCATTAACGCCCTCGAGCAGGGCCCAGGGTCCCCCCGGGTCACCTCCCCGGAGCACACAGGCTGAGCTTTCTCTCTGAGGGCTGCCGACAGTCCCACCTTGTCCCAGCCCTGCGATTTATAGGAGCCAGTGGTTGACACGAGTTCCCGCTCGGCGTGGGCTCGTGGGCCCGTGGGCTCCACTGGACGCCAAGAGCCACAGAGACAGCTCCCGCCCGCCTGCCCCTCACTCTGTAAGTGAGTCACTGGGGTTTGGAGTGGGCCACCCTGGGGGTGGCTCCTTGCTGGAATAAGACAGTCACCCTCGAACAGAGCAGGCAAAGATGGCATGCCAAACCCTTAGCTTGGCAAAGCTTCTGCCCAGAGGGCACCAAGACACCTCCTTCCAGCTAAGGAATTGCAGGCACTCGGGCTGGCATGGCTTTCTGGGAGCCTTGAGCCCAGCTCCTCCAGATTGAGAGGCGGAGATAGAGGCTCAGCCCAAGAGGGGAGCTGATGAGGCCACGACACACAGCAAATCAATGGCAGGGCTAGAACCCTGGAGACTGGGTCCACAGGCATCTCATGCTCCCCTACGGTTCTTCTGCTAAAGGAAAGGGAGCAGCTGAGGGCCTTCCTGGCTGCTAACGCTGACCCCTTGCTGGTCTTCTAGGAGCACGGTGGGTGCCTGGACATCTGGTTTTATGGACAGACTCCTGGGTCTCCAAGCTTCTAGGGAAGTCAGTCTGATGCCCCTGTTGTATGACAGAAAGAGGAAAGGATGTGGCATGGAAAAAAGGCCTGGGCATTGCAGTTGGGCACAGATGAGTCCTAATCTTGGCTCTGTCAGGAACTCCTCTGAGCCTCATCTTTCTCACCTATATGATGTGGTAACAGTGTCTACACAGTGGGTCATGATGTCAAGTGTCTGGCACACAGTAGGCACTTCATAAATGGTAGCTACAGCAACAGCAATGAGTTCTGCTCCAACTGGCTTGGGCAGCCTGAGTGGAGGGAATAACTCCAGGACAGGACCTGGGCTTTTTAGGTGATGGGGCACCAGGTAGATGTGCAGGAGCCAGAGGATGGTCCTTTAAGCATAGGCAGGAGAGCCCTGGGGTGGAAATCCTGGTGGCCTGCCTGCATCACCAACCTGCTGGAGAATAAGTGGGCAAGTCTGGGCATTCTCTAGGGCTCAGGTGTCCCATCTGTGCAATGGGTGTTGGAAGAGCGAGCAAGGTTACTGCTGCAAGCTCCAGCCGGGCCCACCTGGCAGGGTGAGGACAGCACCCACACTGGGCCTGCTTTCTGCTTAAATGAATGCCATCTGAGGAAATAGAGGCTCAACATAGGGCATCCAGGACAGGAGATGGGTGAGCAGGCAGGTGGGACTGGTCTAGGCTGGGCCTGGCAGAGCAGGGCTACTGTCTCAGGTATGCAGGCTGATCAACCAAAAGGCTGTGAAGGGCCAGTCTTCTTGGGCCAGGCCCAGGCGCTCAGGACCAAGGGTCTTTGGCAGCAGCAAGGAGAGGGCCTCAGCCCCTTCCCCCGACACTTAGCATCTGGGCTGCAGGCTCCCTGGTTCAGGACATGGCGCCACTCCTCTGAGTTAGGTCCGAGCAGCCCTTCAGGGTCTACAGGAAGCAGGAGACAATCTGGGAGGCCCTGGGCCAGGTGGGCAGGTTGTCAGAGGCTTCCTCTGCTGCACAATTAAGGCCACATCACTGCAGAGTCACCCTCCTAAAGTGCAGGTCCAAATCTGCCAATACCTGAGCTCAAAAACACTCAATGGCTCCCCAGCACCTGGAACCAGCTTCATATCCTGGGATCTCTGTGGCTCCTGGAAGAACTTCAGGGGGTCCCAGAAGCCTTGACCTGGATGCCAAACATCAGGCATATACATTTGTCAGGGGAGAGTTCTAGAGTTTCATCAGATTCACAGAAAAAGCCACCGCTCTGAGGGCTAAAGTCCAGGCTCCTGGTCAGCATTCAAGGCTGTCCCCAAGCTGGCCCCAGCCTAGACTCCAGGTCTCAACATCTGCCCCTGTTTGTCCTCCCCCCTCTACTCCCCACCCCACCTTCCCCCCTAAACAAGCCTGCTGTTCAGCCAAAATGGTTGCTTTGCACATGTTCATGCTGAGGTCCCCCTTCCTCATTTCCCTCCTGGAAGTCTTCCCGGCTGCTGGCCCTTCTCCCAGGCCCAACAGCATCATCGAGGCCCCTTCCTTTGCTGTCTTTCTCCAAACCGTCCTCTCCTGTCCACCTGCAGCTTTCACAGCGCTGAGACCTTGACCTCCCCTGCCTGGACTGTTGCAGTAGCCACTTGTCCACGTGCCCTGCTCTTCCCTCCTCCAGCCGACCTCCCGGCCCCGCTGTCATTCCCGTTCTCTCTCCCAGGTGAGTTGGATGAGAGGGCAGAAGGGAGACTGAGAAGGAGGAAGAGGACCAGGTAGAGGAAGGGAAGGAGGGAGAGGAAGAGAGGTCTTGGACAGGAGAGAGAAATGCAGAGTGAGAGCAAAAGGGAGACAGAAACCGAGGGAGATACATGGGGAGAGACTGACAAGAAAAGTGAGTGGGGGAAGCAGGGAGTCGAGATATGGAGACAGACGGAGTTCTACAGTCAGAAACAGGAAGAGACAGAGAGAGGCAAAGCAAGGCAGGCAGAGACAGGGACAGAGAAATACGGAGACCACAGCCAGAGACGGCTGGAGTGAGCGGCAAGGCAGAGAAAGAAAAGGAGGCTGAGGCTGGGACAGCCCTTGGCCTGCGCTAGAGAAATGGCTTTCCAGCGCCTTCCATCCCTGGAGTCCCGACCCTCCCCCTCTCCTCCCAGCAACTGATCCTCACTGGGGACCAAAGGAACAGGGCCTGGTACCCGATCCTGCTGCCTGATGGCTCCCCACCCTCCCCACACTGCAGGCTCTGGCCTGACTCCCTGTCCAAGACCCAGGTGAAAGGCTCCAGGCACCCCCATCATTGCTCCCGTCTCTTAAGAGTGATGCTGGGCTGGGCTGGGGGCATCATAGAGTTTTAGAATTAGAGACCTCAAGGTTCAGAAAGTCCAACTGGCTGCCAGATAAGCTGTGTGATACTGGCCCAGGACCTTAACCTCTCTGGGCCTCTGAAGAAGTCAAGGGCAGATTCGGTGTTGTCTGGGAGGGACATTGAGAGGACTCATGTTACACCCCCTCGACCCACCTGCTGCCAACACCCTCCAAACCCCAGTCCCACTTGAGGCTGATCTTGTTTCACCGTATCTACGACCACTGCTCTGGAAGGCAGGAGAAGAAAGAGCCGGGGTGAACACTCTGGCCACTTCACTAGGGAGCACGCGGCCCAGGGCCGCTCTCACATTCCGGCCTCACTTCTGCATTGGCCTCTGTCTCAGCATCTGAGGTGGGAGTTAAGTTACCTGTGGCCAGAAAGAGGCTGGTTAACCATTCTTTGCCCGGGAGGCTGGTCTGGACCTTGCAAAGCCAGGGTCCTATTGGGAAACCTGGCAGGAGTATGGAAGGGCAACAGAAACAATAGTAGAAACAGTGGCTAGCATCCACGGAGCTCTCAGCTGCTTCTCTGCGTAGCATGGTACACCCTGGTGTCAGTCACAAGTCCATGTGAGATGGGTGTTCTGATTCACCTCCCTGGCAATTAGGGAGACTGAGGCTCAGGGCCAGGGAATGGTGGTGCCAGGATTCAACTCCAGGCAGCCTGACTTCAGAGCATTTTATCCCATTATAGGGCATGACAAGAGTGACAACCTTGTTGGTGCCACTCCCATCCAGGCAACACTCCTATGGGGCCAGCCCAGGACTGGGGACTGGCAGGCAGGAACCAGCAGCCCCAACCTTAAGTGCTCACCACCCAATGGGAGAGAAGATGGTTACCCAATGCACAGAGGACTTGCCCCTTAATGTGCTCCTACTATGTGTCCGGCTCTGCAGAGTGCAGCTCGAGGGCAGTCTTGGTACGACATTGACTGGGTTTGAATTTGTGATACAAGACTTTTCAACTGTGCGACCTTTGGCAAGTTACCTAACCTCTCTGTGCGTCAGTTTCCTCCTCTGTAAAATGTTTCCTTGAGTTTATGTGAGGATGAAAAATACTGATTCTTAGAGGGGTCTCAGATCTGTGCCTGGCATGTGTCGAAGGCTTAGACATGTTACCCACCATCATCTCCATCACCATCACCATCTTCAGCGGTACTCTTTAGAGACCATCCCATTTAATCATCCTGGTAATTCTATAGGGTTAGTATGATTATCCCCATTTTACAGATGAGGGAACTGAGGCTCTGAAAGGTAAAGTGACTTGCAGTAAATTAGTAAAAGACCAAACCAAGATTTGAACCCAAGACGATAGAAACGTGGCCTGTGCTTTTAATCATCTTTGTTGTGTGTCAGAAGGAAAACTCTCTTTCTTACTTTTCTTTCTTTCTCCCTCCCTTCCTCTTTCCCTCTCCATCCATGTATCCCTCCCTCCTTCCTTCTCTTTCCCTCTCCCTCTCTCTCTGTCTTTCCTTTATTTGAGGAATATTTATTGAGCATCTTCTATATGCCAAGTTCTGTGTTGGGGCTGGAATTCCTGTGCTGACCCTGGGGACCAGAGGAAGGCTTTCTGCTGCCTCCTGACTGGCTGGATCAGAGCCTCCTCCCTCCTTCCTGGCCGCAGCTGCAAAGGGAAGAAAGCTTTGATTGGACCCTGGAAGGTGGGCGGCTGGGCAGGCCAGGAAGGTATTTGGTCGGGAGGCAGGCTCCCCACGTGCAACACACTGCTTCCCTCTGTGTCCCACTGGCTCTATTTACCTTACTGAGAGAGTGCACTTGTCGAG
Organism: Camelus ferus; assembly: GCF_009834535.1. NCBI lineage: Eukaryota > Metazoa > Chordata > Mammalia > Artiodactyla > Camelidae > Camelus > Camelus ferus. The sequence continues at coordinate 57,404,569 of NC_045699.1, forward strand.
CCCTGGTTTAATTAGGTAAGGCTTCTTCTGGTGGAGCCTGTGAAAGGCTGTCTGCCAGGAAAGGGCGGGCCACAGCGGGGCACAGAAAGAGACCTGACTTGAGGCTCAGGAAGCAGACTCCTTTACCAAGGTCCGCTTGGGCCTGTGGGGGTCCCAGGGCCCAGTGGGGCCGGAGTGTGAAGGGCCTGGACCAGTCTTCAGTCCTCCACGGGGCGGGGAGAGGTGGGGAGTATACAGAGGAGTTGCTGAGTCCTCCAACGTGGGCCATCTTACCTGGAATCATCGGCCCTCTGTTCACACACTCCTTTCTTCTGGAACCTTCTCAGGCTGGCTTCCAGGCCTCAGCTGGGTTCCCACATTCCCCTTGAGCCCCTGTGGATCACAGGACTGAAACTGCCTGGTTATCTGCCTGCCCCGTTCTCACCTCTGGGCCTTAGCACTTCTGTCTTTTCTCCTAGGAACTCTCAGCCCTTGCTGTGGTCCCCCACCTCACCCAGGCTCTCTTCAAATGTCACCTCCTCAGAAGGGGCCTGGACCACCCTATATAAACTAGCCCTGTGGTGATTTGAAAAACATGGCTGCAAATTCTCCGACCCACCTCCCGGCAAGCGGTGGAGTGTCTGTCCCTTTCCTTCGAATCTGGGTGGGCTTGTGACTGCTTTGACCCACCGTATGTGGTGGAAGTGACCCTATGGGACTTCCGAGGCTGGGTTGTGGGAGGCCGTGAAGTTTCTGCCTTTTTGCTGGAACACTTATTCTTAGAGCCCTGAACCACCACGGAAAGGCCAACTCTGAGGCCGCCACGCTCCACCACTTGCGGCGGTGATGCGGGGGTGATCTGCTCAGCTGTCCTGGCTGAGCCCAGTTTTTAGTTACTTCAGCCGGGGACCAGACATGTTGTATGAGCTTCTTATTGCTGCTGTGTTTTCAAATGACCACAAACTCAGTGGCTTAAAATAATGCAAATTTTTTTCTCTTAACACTTCTGGAGGCGAAATTCCAGGTGGGTCTCTTTGGGCTAAAATCAAGGTGCTGGCTGGGCTGCCTTCCTTCTGGAGGCTATTTTGGGGGACAACCCACTTCTGTGCCTTTTCCAGCGTCTAGGGGCTGTCTGCATTCCCTGGCTCAGGGTACCATCCTCTACCTTCAAAGCTAACAGAGTAGCGTTTTCTAACCTCTTCAGACTAGGTCCCCTGTGTCTGTTGTCACATCTCTTTCTCTGACTTTCCTGCCTCCCCCTTTCCCTTACAAAGATTCTCATGATTCCTTTGGTCCCGTAACCAAGGATACGCTCCCTGCATCCAAATCCTTGATTTAATCACACCTGCAGGGCCTTTTTTACAGTGTAAGGTAACATATGCACAGGTTCCGGGCACTAGGACATGGACATCTTTGGTTAAGGGGTGAGGGGCACTGTTTTACCTACGACACATATGAATGGAGATGCTTCCAGATGATTCCAGCCCCCACAGCCGTTTGAGTCTTCCCAGCTAAGGCCCAGGCATTAAGGAGTTGAGACAAGCCCTCCCCGCTGGGCTCGGTCCAAATTCCGGACCCACAGAATCCGTGAGCATAAAAACACTTGTCGTGTGAGCCACTGAGTTTACCGTAATTTTGTACACAGCCACTGATAACTCTAACCAGCCTCATCATTCTCGTCATATTCAAATCACTTAGCCTGTTTTTTTTTTCACAGTACTGATAAAATTGGCTTATACATTTATGGGTTTCCTTATTTATTTTCTGTCTCCTGCAACTGGAATACAAGGTCAGGGGAGTCAGTGCTTGTTGCTATGACCCCAGCACTCAACCATGCCTGCCAGATATTTGTCCAACGGACTAATTCATGTCACCCCCATGAGACTGTACGCTCCCTGAGGTTAAAACCCAGTTGTTTTGACAATCACTGGTTTCCCAGAATCCCAGCTGGGTCCTGACACAGGGCAGGGGCTCAGTACATGTGAACAAGTGACTCTCTTGTCTTCGTTCGCCCTCTCCCTCCCGAGAATTATGAAGTCAGAGGAGGCTTGGAAGGTACCTCCGAGTTCATCTTTGCAGGGATCACAAACTCAATTACCGACGGGAGCCAGTTTTCCTAAGGCTGCAGCTCCTGCCTGGCTCTGCTCCCTGGTTCTCTTCCCTCATCCCTGCAGGCTGGGACGGCAAGGGCTTCTCACTGCCCCCGGGCGCTTCACCAGCTCCAGCTGATTGCCACACCCCTGCCCAGTCCTCTGTGGATGACTTGTTTTGAATATTTCCACTGAGAAGTTCAATTCTAATCTTATTTTTAATTTAATCACAGTCACCAGCAGTAGTATCACCATTTATCAGCTCCTTGGTCCTTTCGCCGGGAGCATTCAGCACTCTCTCACTTGACCCGGTTAGCGTGTGCCGCCTCTGCCCGGATCTTGAGTGGGACAACATCCGTAGACCTCATTTGGCCCTGGATTCTGATCCAATCCCCTCACCGGGCCAGAAGTTTCCCCTCCAGCCTCTGCCAAAGAGTCACCAATTTGTACTCGTACCGCCTCTGTCATCTCAGCCCGGCCAGGCCTGGTTGTTAACCACTCCCTCACTCCCCTCCCTTTCACCCACATGGACACTTGCTCGGACAAGACAGCCTTTCCCTTGGCTGCCGCCTCCCTCCCCGCCCCCCGGCTGAGATGACTCTGCCTCAGGCCAGACTTCCCTGGTACTTCGCTGGGCCTCAGAGGACCTCCCATCTCTCCCCGGCCCCAATGTCCCACCTATGCCACAACCCGACGTGCAACATCAAAAATCCGTTGATTTTGTTCCTGGGCATTGGAGGCTAAGAGGAGGATGCAACTGTTCCCCTTTGAGCTGGACTGGATTTTTGGATGACAGTATTTGAGTCACATTTCCACCAACAGATTTAATAAGCTTTGGAGACAACTTTCTCTTGCACTATGATCAATGGTGGTCAATAAGTTCCCTGTATCCCGATCTTCTTCCCATATTCCTCCAAGATCAAGGGCAGGGCTGCCAGAAAACCACCGCTGTCCGTGTCCTGCCGTGGCCTGCCGTGGCCTGGCCAGGGTTGGGGGGGTGGAATCTGGCACCCTTTCTGGGTACCGACGAATCTCTGTTCCTCTCTGGGCCTATTTTTCTTCTTTTGAAAAATAGGGCATTTAGATTGGGTGGTTTGAAAAAAAGTCAGAGTCTGACATCCTCTGTCTCTGGGCCTTCTTTTCCACAGCTCTGTATCCCAGCGGTAAGTTTCCCTGCGCGTGTGTGGTGATCTGACTAACGCCTGTCTCCCTGCTGAGCCATGGGCTCCACCGGGTAGAAACCTTTGTTTCCTCCGGGTGTGGTGCGTCACCTGACAAAAGAAGGTACTCAGTGCAGGTTGGTTAAATGAATGACTGTCTGGTTGAATTTTAAAATACCTTCTTCAGTTCAGCGTGAATAGAGTCCTGCTCAGCTCCACAGATCACCTGGGGACTCTGTGCCGGCCCCCAGCCCAAAATGAGACACTGAGGAGCTTCCTTGAAGAATTTAAAAAAAAAAGAAAAAAAAAAAAAGAGTATTCTTTTTTTCTCGTGGCCCTCCTGGCAGCCAGGCCCCCTTAAATGCCCCAGGAATATTCCTCCGAGGCTGCCCTGGTGGAACAGCCCAGAACTCTGTGAGGAGCTGCATTGGGTTGCCTTTTTTTCCCTACTGCCTCCTAATATTAACCTGGCGCTGGGCCCCCGGCCCCCACGCAGTGATGGGAGGCCTTGGATGGAGCCAGAAAACAGATCCATCTGGAAATAGAAAAATAATCCCAACACTGCGGTTTTGTCTGGCCTCCCCAGTGGGGTGTGGAGCAGACCCATGAAAGGGGCTTTGAGGGCCGGTGGGTGAGGGCCGTGGAAGGGAGCGCCTATGCGCTTGGCACCAGCTGCGTACCTGTGCCCAGGCCCCCAGGACAAGGGATAGATCCACAGGGATCGGGGGCTCTGTCATAGCTGCCTCTGGGACCAGCCAGGACTCCGCAGTGTTCCAGCCCGTCCATGAATCTGCGTGTCCTTGAGTGAGTTGCTGGCGTCTCTCAGCTACGTTGCCCCTGTGTTTAAAATGCACCTAAAAATTGATCCCATGACCAAAGCACCCAGCATGGTGCCCCTGGGGCAGAGAAAGGGCCGAACGAAGAGCAGCTCTGGCAGTTACTGTAATTCTGACTTCAGGTGATGTGGTTGACGAAGCGCTGCGCCAACCCACGGGGTGACCTTGGGCAAGCCCACTGCGCCTCTGTCTTCCCATCGAGGCAGTGGGCAGTGGCCCAGGCCCTCCAGCCCTGGAACCCGGTGAGGTGAGGTTCAGCAGCTGTCTGCCCCAGGGCAGAAGGAGGCGCCTCTGTCCTGCAGGGAGCCCACCTGTGTGCACAGTGCCTGGGCAGACGACTCAGAAGTGGCTGGAAGCTCCCCACGGCCCCTTGCCAGCTTCCTAGGAGAGCCCGTGAGCGTCCTTGGGCCTCTGCTGGTGCTGCTCACTATTTCCATAATTCAGAGGGCTGGGCATTGGCAGGAAGGTGCTTCCCCGAGTTTCAAAGGGCCCGGGAAGGGGGCAGACGTAGCTCCAGGCTGGCCCCCAGCAGCTCCTGCTCTACCTACGAGGCTGTGGCAGCAGGAACCCTGGGCCTGGCTTTGTTTTCACCCTGCTTGTTGTGTTCCTAGGCAAGTTCTATATTTTCTTGTTGATGTTTCCCATTTACTCTTTCATTACACTCAGCAATCATGTACTGAGTATCACCTCTATTCTAGGCTCTGTTCTTGTCATTAGAAATATCAGTAAATGACAAAGCATCTATCCTCCTTGAGGGCAGGAGGTGGGAGGGGAGCACTGGAGGGGAAGCACGCTGGGGTACACAGAGGTGACAGTTCCGTTTTGGATAGTTTGCAGCATCCATGGGACAGCTGGGGTGGACCTACAGGGAACTGAATAGATGGGCACGCAGCTTGTGGGAGACAGTTGTGCTGAAGTGAAGAAGGACCTGCCTGGCATCTGTCTCCCCACTTCCCCACAGCCCTCTGGGATGGTGATGCCGGTGATGATGGTGGTGACAATGGTGGTGACGATGGTAGTGATGATGGTCATGATAACAAACATTTATTGAAGGCTTACTCCAGACCAGGTAGGCTCCATAGCAAGTGATTTGCATATCACCTTCCTTTTAATTATCAGAACAACCCTGAGGAGTGAGTGTGGTTATCCCTATTTTCAGAAAGAATTGAAGCTGAGAGGCGTCTTTGGCCAGGTTCCCTAGACACAAAGCCTGAGATTGAGAGATCGGATGTGTAGTTTACTGATAAAACCTGGAAGGGAGTGAGGGCAGCCGAGGGGAGCAGGACGGAGACGGGAAGGAGTGAGGGTGTGGGCTCTGCAGCGCAGATGGTGCGACAGGCACCGGTGGGCTTTTGTGCCTGCATCTGGGACCTCGGCCCTCCAGGGCAGGATTCTAGGGGAGGCCACCGACTCGCGTTCCTTGAGATGGGCGCACAGCAGGCAAAGGAAGCAGCCCTGTGGTGACGTAATGTGGGCTTGCAGCATCCCAGGGCTTCTGAGAGGCCTCCGGGAGTCATCTGGGGTCTGGCTGAGTGAGAAGGGGCCTCCTGGCTTGAGATCCGCCCAAGTGTCTTCCAGCGCCTCGCCTCTCCTGGCCTGCCGTTGGTGTGTGGGACGGTGTGTGCGCTGTGTGCCTGTGTGTGTCTGGTTGTGTGTGTTTGTGGCTGTGCATGTGCGTGGTTGTGTGTGTGACCGCGTGCAGCTGTGTGCATGTGTGTGTATGACTGTGTGTGTGATTATGTGTGGTGTGTGCTCTCCTCTCTCTCCTTGATCCATGTCTTTCTGCACTTCCCCTTCAACCTCTCTGCTGGTATCTCAAAATCACTGACCCCTCACTTGCTCTCCTCCTGTGATGTCTTTCTCTCCTCTTTTTAAAACACATCTTTCTCCTGGTGTCTTCTCTCTTGCTCTGTCCTGTTTTTCTCCACCTTCCTCTCTCCTCTTATTTATGACTGTCTTCTCTCTCTCTCTGGTTCTCTTTCTGTTTCCAGTTTCCTTTTGGTCTGTCTCTCCAAATTCTGTCTATCTTTTTCTGCCTCCATCTCTCAGTCTCTCTGCCTCTTCCTCTCCTTTCTCTTCTGTTCTCCCGTTACTGCACACAGCTGGGCCTGATCTCGAGGGGCTGGACCACCGGGGTGCCAGCAGGGAATAGTGATAGGGCTACAAGGATAACGGGCAGGACTGCAGGGGTCTTGCTGCCTGTGAGGGGAGCAAGATGCCTTGAGGGTGGCCTTCGAGGCTTTGCAGCATTGTCTCCTTGGCTGACCTCCTTGCCAGGCAAGCGCTCACTCTCCTCCAGAGGGTCAGGCTGTGTCTGCGTGTGTGCGTGTGTGGATTTATGTGTCTGTGTGTGTTGGAAGGCGGCGGGGGTTGGGGGGTTCCAGCCCGGCCCTTGCAACAAGTAAAAAAGGAGCAAGCAGATGCAACCACTTCTTTCATTTTAATCTTTATTGAGATATAATTGACATATAATATTGTATAAGTTTAAGGTATAGGATATAATGATTTAATATGCATATATTATAAAATGATCACAATAAGTTTCGCTAATGCACCTATCACTTCACGTAATTACAATTTTTTTTGTGATGAGAATTTTTAGGATTTACTATATGTAGAATAGATAAACAAGTTTATACTGTATAGCACAGGGAAATATATACAAGATCTTGTAGTAGCTCACGGTGAAAAAGAATGCGACTATGAATATATGTATATTCATGTATGACTGAAAAATTGTGCTCTACACTGGAAATTGACACAACATTGTAAACTGACTAGAACTCACTAAACAAAACAAAACAAAACAAAACAAACAAAAAAAAGATTTATTCTCTTTGCAACTTTCAAATATATGATACCGTATTGTTACTGATAGTCGCCCTGCTGTACATTACATTCCCAGGATTTATTCATCTTATAACTGAAAGTTTGCGCCTTTTGACCAGCTTCACCCATTTCCCTCCCTCCCCACCTCTACCTCTGGCAGCTGCCAATCTGTTCTTTATTTCTATGAGTTTGGTTTTTAAGATTCCACATAAAAGTGAGATCATATAGTATTTGTCTTTCTCTGTCTGACTTATTTCACTTACCATAATGCCCTCAAGGTTTACTCATGTTGTTGTAAATGGCAGGATTTCCTTCTTTTTTTGGCTAAATAATATTCCATTGCATATATAGAGATGCAGACACTTCTGGTTAGCTTGTATTCTACCCCATCCCCAGCCATTCTTGAGCAGTGATTCCAGACAAGATTCCACCCAGACAGCATCCTTTGGCTGACTTTGTTCAAGATGGTGGGAGGGAGTCAATGGAGACCAAAGATCAAGGTGACGCTAGACCCCTAGTTGGAGATAGGCAGTCATCAGCACCGGGGAAATCGAGACCCAGCCTTATAAGAGGAGAAGCCTAATGCTTGCATTTGCAGATGGAGAACCACGGCCTGGAGGAGAGGGGTGGGGAGGTTGGCGGGTTGGTGGACAGACTTGTTCAAGGTCTCATAGTGAGTCATGGCAGATCCAGGGCCAGAAGTTATGGCTCCTGACTCCAAGCCTGGTGCTTTTTGCACGGTTGCCAGATGCCTCCTCATAAAGCGTGGCTGTTCTCTCTCCCCAGCAGCATTCAGGACCCTTCCCAGGGCTGCAGGCAGGGCCAAGGGGGCACTGAGCCAATCAAGCCTCCCCTGAATCCCCCACCCGCTTTCCAAACCCCTCCACCCCAACGCGGCCATGCCTAGCTTTAATTTCCCAGATCCCACCTCCTCGCTGACCCCGCAAACCATACCCATGCCGTGCCCCATTCCTCCGGGGTTCCGCTCTTGTCTTTGTTAGCAAGGAGCCAGCCAGCTGTTCCAATAAATCTTCCAAGGTCATGTGCAAATAAATGTGTGTGGGATGATGAGCTTGTGAGTTACTAACTGGCGCTAAGATCTGTGTGCTTATTCCTTCATCCCAAGTTCAACAGGTGGTCAGCCCTCAAGATGTTCTGGTGGCTGAAGTTTTGGAAAAGCTGAAAGCGGGAGCTGCTTGATGTCAAGTCTTGTGTGCGCTCAGAGAGGAAATGAGGGTCCCAGAGGGGAAGGGAAGAGGCAAGTACCTCTGAAGGCAAGGATGAGGGGAAAGTTGGCATTGGTGGGTCCTCAGGTTGGTGGGAAACAGATAAAGCCCCAGAGGGGAGGCTCCACAGTGTCCCTAGGGAGTCTGGACACAGCACATTGGTGTCTTAACTTCCTATGTCCAGAGCATGCTCCCAGGTCACTGGACGTAAAGGGACATCTGGCACAGTGGCCACAGATGGGAGCAGGAGGACAGAGAGATCTCCCAAAATGTATTGTTCTGCATAAGACCCCAGGACATTTGCATGAACCAGGATAGGGGGATATAAAGGAGCCTCAGTAATGACTAGCACTGAATTTCCTGCCAGCATGGTGATACATGGACTCAAAGTTGGATTTTAGTTTATTCAAAGAAAATAAAGGAAGGTCATATTTCTTGTGCCCTGTGCTATGCACTGAGATTTAGCCTTCGTGGATGCTGAATATATGAATAAGACAATGAAGAAGGATGAAGTCTCCCTCCGGATAGCTAATACCGTCTCTCCAGAGACCTTCATCTAAAGAATCATCTCCCACAGATTGGGTTCCAACAAGGGTAGGCCATGGAAAGACATACTTGAGGCAAACAGAATCTCTGACTCACCCAGATATGGATGAAACAGGTTATGACTGGGTCCAGGGACAAGCCCACCTTGTCTGGTTTCTCCAGTTCTGAGTTCCTGGGGACACGCTGCCTGAGGAAACAAGGTTGCTGCCTCTCTTTCTCTCTGCTCCACGTGGATGGAAGCTGATGGGGGAGACCAGCACTTTGGATGCCACAGCAGCATCCTTGCTCATACGTGGTGATGTGGGCTGGGTGGGGCTGGGTGGGATTAAGTGGGGGCCAAGTGAGGAGATGGGCTGGGGAAAGGTCAGAAGGTAAGTTGGGCTCTGGGAGCCTCCAAGCCAGGAATGCTGCCCTTCAAAGATGGAGGAGTGGTTGGTCAGGCAGCCACACGGGATGCCTTCGCATGTAATCCCTGCTGGGAATGAATGCCCCCCTGTGTGAGGTCCTTGTCTGCCCTAAAGTAGGTCTCAGAGTTGAAAGATCACAGAAATCTTCGCCTCAGAAGCATGGAATCATCGAAGCTGAAAGTCAGTGCCAGGTAGGATTCCAGGATTTTAGAGCCTCAGCGCCCTGGCATCGAACGGCATTAGAAGTCTAGCGCTTTGGGCTTGAAATTTTATGGCTCAAGTGATCTAGGAACCACAGAACCTTGCACTTGGATGACCCTTGGAGGTTCTCATGTCTGATATACTCTTCAGTGCAGTGTGCCCTTCTAGAAAGTTCCAGAAGGTAGCAGTCTTCTTCCGATAGGCAAGGAGATGACAGCAAGGCAGGACAGGACACAGGAGGTTTCTGTGTGGGATGATTTTAAGGGTTCTAGGTTGGGACTCTTGACCCTGAACGTCTTTGTCAGTGGCTTTCAGGGTCTGAAATTGCACCGTTAGCCATTCTTTCTTTGGATCTTGAAAGTCCTTTGACCTCTGAGGATCTGTTTTGCAGTCAACCACTTTTCAGGTCAGAACTGCCTCTCAGGACCTCTACATGGGCTCTGATGGCAACCTTGGGCCTCTCTCTGCCCCTACCCTGGGACCCTCCCCTGACCCAGCACCATCTCTGGGTCCTCCTTTCCCTTTGCATTGACCACCCAGCTCCCCCGGCAGGAAACCAGCTGGCTGGGAGAGGCGATTCCAACAGTCCTGAGGCTGGCCACGGTGTACAGTGTGGTCCCGCCTCTAATCCCACCACCTCCTGGGGGCAGGCGACATGGGCAGAAGCCTGTAATTTGGGGGTGGGAGATGGGACTCCCAGGTCAGCTTTGACCATGGAGTCCCCAGAGGAAGGGAGTGGTCCAGGGGTTTGGAGAATCAAAGCTTTCCTCTCAGCTCCCTTGGTGACCGTGAAGATAAAAATATTTATGGACAATTTTCCTCACTCTGGGGACGGCCAGGCACAGAGCAGGGCTGTTTTTTTCCTTGGCTGTGGCTGACCTCTCAGGACGGAGGGAACTGAGACAAACACAGGTTGTTTATGGGGTCTACAGCAGCCCCGGAGAGACGCGCAGCACACAGTTTCCCCTTTTCAACGGGGACGTGAGCTTCTGGAAAGCTGCCCAGAGGAACAAGGGTGGGTTTCTGTCTTCTGTTAGCTTAGTTCTTGGTGGGGCTGCAGGGATTTTTTTTTTCCCTGCGAGATGGGGCGAGTGTGTTATGGTGAATAACATGTTTCCCATAATTTGCCTTTTGAAAACACAAGGAAATTTGCGTATGTGGCTGAAACAGCCTGGGCAGAGAGCCTTCTGGAGAAGCCGGTCCTTCATTTCCCCACCGTGTCAGGCTGCTCGAACTCAATAAACACTTGTTGACTGAATGAATGGGTCATAGAAATGGCAAGCCAGAGCTGGAAGGAAGGCCCCATGGAGATTCTCTGGGCCAAACTACTCGGGTTTCAGGCAGGGAAACTGAGGCCCAAAGAGGGGGAAGGGATGGAGGCTGCATAAGGTGGTAGATTTCACAGCTTATGATGATGATGATAAAATTAATAATAATAATATCTTTGGGCATTGAGTGTTTCCCAACTTACCAAAAGCTTTGCCATTAGCCAGATTCCCAGCAAGACTATGGAGGAAGCAAGAAAAAGATTAGAATTCCCTGTATCATGGACCAGCAGAAAAAAGTCCAATGATATCAAACAACTTGCCCACTCATCCAAAAATGGGTTGAATAGGGGTTCAGCAACAATTCTGGGCTGTTTTCCCATCACTCAGCAGATACCCTTCATGGGAAATCCACCCTCAACTCAGCCTGACATTAAATCCCAGTTCTGCCACATATGAGCTGTTGAAATAGCTCACCGCACCCATCCAAGCCTCAGTTTCCCCATCTGTAATTTGGGCTTGCATGCTCCCCATTTACTGTGCTGACCTCACAAAGTAGTACAAGAACAGCACCAGAGAATGGATATGAACCCGCCTTGGAACTTGTCAAGCAAAAGGGAGGTACCGTTGCTAGAATAATGATGTGTCAGTGGATCCCTCCATCGGAGGGAGAGAGCATTCTGATTCCAGCTCTTGAGATAAAAATAGCTTTAAGGGGAGGAGGGTGGCTCCCCAGGATATCTGGGCAGGATAAAAATAACCCTCAAGAACAGCTGGCTCCTTTTCTTCACTTTGGTATTCACCCACAGTTTTCTGATCTCTTATTTGGTTTCCCAAGTCGACCTACCATCCCAGGCAAACAATCCTCCTTATTTTGGGGCCAGGCGGTAGCAAATATATTCCAGGCTCTGGGAGTAGAGGCTTTGGAAGCAAGAAATATCAGTCCCATTCCAGTTCTGTTTACAACTTTCTGTGTGGTTCCAAGCAAGTCATTCTCAGAGTCCCCATTCTTCCTCAATACAGTGCTGTCTAATAGACCTTACTCCAAGGATGGAAATGTTCTGTATCTGCACTGTCCAGTACAGTAGCCACTAGCCAATATGGCTATTGAACACTTATATTCCTGTCAGTTCCTCCCTTTATGTCTGTTAGTATTTGTTTTGTATATTTAGGTGCTCATATATTGGGTGCGTGTATGTTAGTGAGTGTTAACTTCTTCCTGTATTGATCCCAGGGTCATTTGGGACCCCTGACCCTGAATGTCTTCTGCAGTGACAATCAGGCTCTGCCAGTGATCATTATATAGTGTCCTCCTTTGTCTTTCTTTCTTTAAGGACTTTGTTTTAAAGTCTATTTTGCGTGATATGAGTATTGTTACCCCTGCTTTCTTTTCGTTTCCATTTGCATGAAGTATCTTTTTCCATCCTCTCACTTTCAATCTATGTGTGTCTTTTGCCCTAAAGCGAGTCTCTTGTAAGCAGCATATTGTAGTAGTTATGGAGCACCTATTGTGTGCCAAGTCCTAGGAGCACAGAAATAAATTCCTGCCTCCTTGGTTCATAGCCTGGGAGGGGAGACAGCTATATCAGTGGTGATTATGTAACAGTGTGATGTGGGCTTTTACTTCAGGGCTGGGACCAGGCTGAGGTGAGTGAATTGCTCATCTGTGGGACAGAATTTATTACAGTGCCAAAAAACTCAGTAGTCAAGACAAATAATATTTCAATGTAATATTTTAAAAAATCAAAATTAATGCAAAAAATGATGATGAACAAAAGATAAAACTTTTCAATGAATACAGGATCAAAATTGCTGATTTTTAGCTTTTGCCTCAGACCACAATATGGCTTGGCACTGTGTTATGGGGCATGTCTGGGGGGCTGCTGGGGGACAGAAAAGTTAGGCAGGTGATCTAGCCAGTGGTATGTTGGAATTAACTGATATTAGTGTGCATATTGCTTCCCAACTTTGCACTTAGAAACTAGCAGATGCTAAAAATCAGGGCTCCCCCCCATGTTCTGGAGAGCTGGTTGTTACATTTTTGCTAGCACCTCACCATATCCAGCACTGGGGTGGTGGAGGGCCTTCAAGAAAAGTTTCCCAGAGAAGGAGATACCTTTCAAATTTTGCATGATAAGAATCTAGAGAAGGAGATAAAGAAGGAACTCCTCTAAAGAAGGAACTCCACGTACAAATCACCAGAGGAGTGGGAAAAAGTGCATTGATTTTAGGAAACTGCAAGACGCCAAGGGCAGTTGGAATGGGTGGTGCTGCAGAAGAAGGAAATTTCAAGAAGGCAGAGAAAGTGATAGCACCGAATGATGCCCTGAGATTGAGGAAGATCTGGGATTGTGCTGGAGGAGAGGACCGCAGACCTAGGGGAAGAGGAAGATGCTCCCTGCTTCTGCAGTGTTCAAACTACCAGCCTAAGCACGACACCCCAGTGCTGAGCTAATAAGTGTTTCATAACAGGATCTCTGGGGAAAAAGAGCCCTGAATTATAGCATTCGTCCATTTCAGAGGTGTAAATACGCCCACCCTGGCCAATTTCAAGCTGTGTGTGCCACGTCACTGAAGACGAGTTAAGAGCTGCTCAGCTACCACATCATTATGCAGCATTTCCACCCTCTACTTACAACAGATATAAATAACCTCAAGAGCATAAATAGTAGTAAAATGTACTAAGATAACTAGAAAGAGGTGACTATTGACTACTTATTACTTTATTTTTAATAGAATTTATGGTTTTAATTTAAGTTTATTCAATTTGATTCTTAATAATAGCTTAACAGCGGCTCACAAAATTCTGAAAATGTAACCATCTTCTCCTGTGAGCCAGTCGGAGTGCCAGCTCCAGCACATCAGCGGGAGAAGAGATTCTGGTCTTCACTCGCCGCATGTCTATCGGGTGGGTATGCATCCTGACTCCCTGAGCTTCATTTTCCCCACTTGAGAGACTGGACCAGCTTTATCATGAAGTGCTCATTGCCCTGCCCCTCCGTGCACAAGGACATGGATCCATGCCTCTGGGTAGCTTCCCCGGACACCAGAGAGTCCAAAGCAATCAAGATTCTCAGAGAGGTTTTCACTCAAGAAAAAGAACAGCCCAAGGCCAGTTTTAGCCCCAGGATTTCACGTCTTCATCATTTCAAGAATTGCTGTTTTGGTGGTGGGTATAGCTCAGTGGTAGAGTGCATGCTTAGCATGCACAAGGTCTTGGGTTCAATCCCCAGTACCTCCAATAACCACCCCCCAAATAAAAACAGTATGATGAAAAAAAGAATATTAAAAAAAGAAATTTAAAAAAATTGCTATTTTATTCTGAAGCATTAGCACTGAAACTATCTAAAAATATTAAAAATAATAATAGTAATAAATACAACCTATATTTGTTATACTTTTACCATGTGCCAGACACCATTCTAAGTGCTTTATATATATAAACTCATTCAGTCCTTGTGATAGACACGAAGTTGGTAATATTATTACACCAATTTAAAAGATGAGGATGCTCAATTAAAAATAAATAAATAAGGAGTTTGGGATTAACAGAGATACACTACTATATATAATATAGATAAACAACAGGGTCCTACTATTCAGCACAGGGAATGTATTCAATGGCTTGTGATAACCTGTAATGAAAAAGAACCTGGAAAAGAATATTTATATGTATAACTGAATCACTTCGCTGTTTACCTGAAACTAATACAAATTGTAAAGCAACTCTACTTCAAAAAAAAAAAAAAAAAAAAAAAAAAAGGCGAGGACGCTATTGTTTTCACAATTTAAAAGGCGGAGAAATGTACAAAAGAGGTTACAAAGAGGTTAAATGGCACACCCAAGCCCACACAGCTGGGGATTTGAACTGGGATTTGCTCCTAGGCACTAGTGACATGTTCAATGAGGGCCGCGAGTGAGAAGGAGCATACTTTTGCAACTCAACATTACTAGCAGGGACCCCATTAGCTCTAGGGGAACATCTAGCCAGGATCAGCTGGATTTGACCAGATGGCTCACCTCATGGGTACTGATGAGGTTAGAAGAAAGGAAGAGTCACCATGGAGGTGCATGTTAATTACTCCAGGTTCACAGATGAGGAAACAGGCTCGGAAGGGAGAGGAGAGTTGCCAAGGTCCCACGGTGCTGGTATAGAGTGGATCTGTGACAGGAGCCCAGGGGGTCAACTTGGCCATACCCTGCAGCCAACCTTGGTGGCTGGGCAGGCATGGGGTTCATCTAAAATCACAATTATTCCTAGATATCTAGATAGGTGAGATTCCAAATAAGAATCTGATTGAAAAACTGCAGAAAATGTGGAGAAAATACCCATCAATGAATAAATCGCCTAGCCCTGGGAGAGAGGTGTGGTGGTCACCTATCTCTGATTATTGTCATGTCCTTTTTACCCTTGCAAATGCCTGTGCACGTGGGAGGGTCCTGCACTCATGACAGCAGTTAGACAGGGTTCGAGTGCTGACAAAGACTCACAGGGCTCAAAATGACAATGCTTGCACATCTACGGTTCCTTGCAGGAAAACAGGGCAATATAGCAACTGCAATAAGGTGAAATAGTCTTCACAGCCAAAGGCTGCCTCACAGCAAGGGCTCTCTGGAGAGGCCAGACATGAGCTCCAATTGCCCTCCCTTTGAAGGGCCAGACTAGGGAGCTCTTCCTCTCTCTGATCAGTGACCACTAAATTGTACATAGAACACCCCAAAACCAGAGGACCCCCAAATGGAGTCTCAACTGTGTTTCTTATCCCCAGCTTGTCACGTGGACATATTCTTGCTAGCAAACCAGCCCTAGTGGCAGAGCCTTTGGGTGGGGAGTGTCTCATCAACACCAGGTACAAATAATGAGTCTTACTGTCATCAAGTAAATGATGCTGATAAGTTGTTACCAAATGCCTTCGACCCATGGGTACAAAGCAACATTATTAATCAGTATGGTCATCAGTATGGCCAGTGGTCAGCGTTCTACAGTTACAGATCCTTAAGCAAAGATGAGAGAAGCCTATTTAACAAACAACAATTCAGATAAGCTGAAAGAATGGCCCATACTTAAAAAGGGCTCAGCTCAGGAGGACAAAACTTTACTGCCCCCCGAGGAGGCACAGGAGAAAATTTTAGAGGTTCTAGATGGTCATCAACTAAGTGTGACCATTGTGGTGTGGTTACCAAAAATCTAATATGCACTCAGGTTGTATTAACAGAAGCATAGAACATGTATCAGGGGAGGTGATGGTCCTGCTTAACTCTGTGCTAGTCAGATGCCACTTGAACCTTTGAGTTTCGCTGTGGTCACTTGGCATCAGTTGGAGAAGATGATGCTGGAAGATATGACACTGATGCCAAATGAGTAGTTGTTATTTGAACTGGAAATTTTGGGCCTGGAAAAAAGGATGTCTTAGGGCATGGAGTTTTTACTTTCAGAGTGATTTCAGTCATAGAGTCAGTCTTTAGCTGATTCTCAATAGCCACTGTAAAGGGGTTTTGGCATGAGGATATTTAGAGATATATCTGAAGAGTTCTCTGCAGAACTGGTTTCTTGGGTGGGAAGGCAGAGTGATGCATGTGGGGCTCTTCTGTCTTCACTTTGTGACGCGAAGAAGCATCCAAAGGCATTTGCATTGGCCAACTTTTCCTGGAACTACCCACAAGCAGGAATGTATCACATTGCATGGTCTGGGCATGGAGTGATGAGGTGGCCAAGACCTTGGAGTGCGGATTTCAGCTGGTGAAGGGGGGAGGACGATGACTCCCTAACACAGCTGTCTCTCCAGTGTGTCTGACAGTAGGTTTGCCACCTAGGAGCCTGCTGAGGACACTGTGAAGCTGTGGACTGGACGTATTTTCAACCCTTTGCAACTCACTTGGGGGTCCCCTCACCAGCTAACTTTGATCACTTCTTGGGCTATGAAGAGACCTCCCCTCAACCTCACCACACACGTGGGTCCTGGTACATTGCCTTGAGCACTTGGGACCACAGTCCAGCCCCAGTTCTGTCACTTTGCTGCTGGGTGAACTTGGGCAAGACTGTATTCTTTGGGGATTTGGTTCTTTGCCTTTATATTGGAAAAGCAACTATTTGTGCTGTTTCATAGGGTGGTTGTGTGGAAACTTGAGATGCTGACAAGGAAGTAGTTCGGTCGTATCCAGGGGAGAGATTATTATTGTTGTTGTTGTCATTGCAATCCCCTGATCTGTCCGGTAGAGATGAAAGTTCCTTTTCCTCTGCTGTATCTGCTAGGGTCCTTTCAGTGGCCAATGAGAGAAAATCTACTAAAAGTGGTGTCGACAATGAGGGGCACTATTGTTCTGAGAAAGGGTAGTCCAGGTGTGCATGCCTGATTCAGTGCCTTAGTGATGTCTTGAAGGACCTGGTTCCTTTCTGTTTTTCCCTCTGCTATGCTCAGTCTATTGGCCACAGACCCAGGGCTTATCACCTCATTGTGGCACGATGGCTGCAGCCCCTCCAAGTAACACATCCTCACCCAATAATGTTCAAGGAAAATAAAGGAGTATGTTACTTGACCATGTTTGTTTATAAAAGTGAGGAAAACTTTCTCAGAAGGTCCTAGGGTATATAACTCCTCTCACATCTCAGTGGCTGGTTGTAGCTTATGTCCACACCCAAGCCACTCACTGGCGAGGGGAAGGAGACCACCATGGTGGTCTTAGTCTAAGCAGGAGTCATTCCTTGAGGCTTGGGAGGGACACACTCTCCACTGAAAGATGAGGCTGTTTAGAAGAGGATGGGTGAAGATGGAATTCTGTTAACAAGGATGAAACAAGAGTGTCTGCCCCAGTCGTGGGAATGTCCTAGGATGACGGTCAACTGGCCTCCAGCTCTGCTTCTTCTCCCTCCCCACTTGCCTCCTTCCGTCACCACTCCCGCCCTTCCTCACTCATCCATCACTTACCGAGGGCCTACTGGGAGCTGCCGCTGAGTCAGCCCAGGGATTCTATGGAGAAAAGACACAGCCACGGCCCTGAGGAGGTCCAGCTGAGTCGATGCATGAGATGAATCTACATCCTGATGTGAAATGGCAGGATGTGGGCAGGGCAGGGTAAAGCTGTGGGAATCTGAGGAGGGATCCCTTGAAGAAGGACGTGCCAGCAGAGGTGGTGATGGGAAGGCCTGAAAACTCTCTGAGCTCAGCGACTGACTGCTTGGTCTTCACTTGGCTGCAGGGGTGGTCCAGAACTCATCACGAATTCCCCCTTCTGTACAGACAATGGTTCCAGACAGATCATCAGAGAGAGTACAAAGACCCTGACTTGCGACAGCTCTCAGATCTGGAAAGTGGGTCTAATTCTTCCCAGTTTGACTGAATGGATCAAAGGATGAAGAGATAGATCTGACTGTCTATATAGTCAGACATCAACATGGGAGGCCTGGCTCCTCACCCCAGCCCCACCATTGACTCTGTGTGACCTCAAGAAAATAAAACACTCTGTCTCTGAGCCTCAGTTTCCCCACCTGTAAAATGAGGAAATTGGGTTAGGTGTCTAAGGGGCTCTTCCTGGACTGAAATTCTTTTGGGGACCCTAAATTTGGGTCACTGTCAACCTTCACAAAGTGATCTTTGGATATCTCCCAGCCCTCTGCCAACTGGCCCCACCCTGAGGAAATAAAGCCAGTCTGGAGAAGGCCCCGGGGAGATGGTCTGGGATGCCTGGACAATGGGATCACGAGCCCAGAAGGTGTGCTCTCTCCTGGCTACTGGCCCAGGAGCCTCCCTGGCTTCAGCCCTCATTCCTCTTGGTGGAATGATTGTTTCTGGGGTCTTGGCAGCCTGCAGGCCAGAGGGACATGGACCCAGAGGCACAGCCCAAGGCCTGGGAGACGGGTGGGCGGTGGTAACCACCAGCTCTAGCTCCAGCCTCCTCTCTTGGGGAGGATGACTAGACTGGCATCACCTGGATGGGGCGGAGGGAGGGGACACTCTTGGAGGCTCCCTCTTTCTCCAGCCTGGAGTTCAGTTCAGTCTACTGAAAAGCTTTGTCCTGGGTGCTGGGAATATAGCAGGGAGTGGGACAGAGTGTTGGTGTAACTGCAGCCCCTGAAATCAGGCCTGCCACGTGACACTTGCCCCCAGAATACTTGTTGATGAGTCAGGGTCCTGATGTAGGAAAGGAAGCAGGTGGCAGAAGGAACCACACTGGTCTAATCTGGCAAATTTTATTCTTACTCATGTCTGCCTGCCTGCCTTCCTTCCTTCCGTCATTTGCTCAGCATTTAGGGAGTACTTCCTATGTGACAGGCACTGTGCTTCATGCTGATTGCAGAAAGTCAACATGGCAACTGCTCACAGCAGGGACCACAGCTTGCATTTGCCTGTGACCGCTGCCCGGCTCAGGGCCTGATGCATGGCAGTGTCTCCCAATTGGCTGATTGACCAGGGAATGAATGACTCTATTATTATAGGTGTACTGTGTGCACACATCCTATGTGACATGCTGAGTGAGCCCAGTATGAAACAATGACCCAGCCCAGCGTGCCCGGACTTTGGAAGATGGATCCAAGTTCTCCTCCCAGGTTTGTGGTACCAAGGAAACAAGCATGAGTTGAGGCAGGACTTCCTGACCTTTGTTATCTGTCTGTTTCCGTGCTGGTGTCCTCCAGCAAACACTGGAGAGCAGGAAGTGCAGCTTGGCGTACAGTGGGTTACAGACAGCTTTGGTGGGTGAATCGATGGGCATTGATACCAGGACAGTGTGCAACCCTCTGTACTGCAGGCTGATTTCATCTGGTGATTCAGTCATAAACACTTACTGAGACCCTACTAAGTGTCCACCACTGAGGCTTTTGAGGTCAACAGATTCTTTCAAGGCAGATGTGGCCCCAGAGAGCAATGGGTCCGTGGCTGCTCTGCTTCGGCAGAAAGTAAACTATGTGCCTCAAAAAGTCCTCGTCAAGCCAGGAATTCCTGTCCCTTTGCCTTGTCTCTGAAACATGTCCATGGGCCTGGCTGTTACTGTCCACCCAGTTCCCAGGCTCATCGCCTGCTGCCCCACAGAGACGTCCCCTTTTCGGCCAGCTGGTGAGTGCCCCATCCCTTTCATAGGGCGGGTAATGGCTCAATGTCTTCTGGATCCAACTTCCATCAGAACTGCTTGTGCCCAGTCACTGGCACTGTGCCAGGAACCTACTTGGCGGAAAGACTGGGTGTGAAGAGGCAGCGGAGGCAGGAAACAAGGTCCCGTCCCAAGAATTCTTATCAGTGTCCATATCTCCTCTTTGCTGCTGACCATGAGCTCCTGGAAGATCATGAGCCTCATTTCCCTTCCAATCATTATTTACTGATTTGGATTTATTGTTGAACAGCAGTCTCCTACTTCCCAGCTCAAAGGGCCCATGCTGCTGATTGGGTTCAGGGCACCTGTTTTACAGATGAAGAGACTGAGGCTCAGAGGGGACACTATCCATCTTTATGGGCTTTGAGGAGTTCCCACGGATCTTTTTGGCGGTAAAGCAGGGCTCCCTGGAGCTCACCATTGCACTCTCAGATTCTGGAGTGAGATTTGGAAAGAATTTGGAACTCAGCCACTGACCTGCTGCCTGACATTTGAGGATATATGTCCCCTTGCCTGAAAATGTCCTTCTGGCCAGTAAGTTGCAAATCATCACCCACACAGTGCAGTGGGGAGAAATGGGTAGCTTCTCTTCTGGGCTTCCCTCACTCCCGCTTCAACACCTGCCTGAAATCTGCTCCCACCCTCCGGGACTTTTTGTAACTATTCAGCTTGGGCAGTCTTCCCCTATAGCTGCATGTTTATCCAACACACACTTCAGGAACCAAAAGCCACCTCCTTCTGGGAGTCTCCCCTGATTTCTCTCCATCACTTAGTCTGCTTGACAATTCAGTTCATCTGTATCTCCCTGATAGCATCTATCACATTGTTCTTGTGTTATCTTTATGTGATTACAGGGTGTTCTCTGTGACACGGCAGTGTCTGATGTCTCCCATCTAGGCTCCCTTTTCTGTCCCAAGTTGCTGTCCACGTTACAAATGCGTGTGTGGGCCCAGAAAGCAGGACCATGTGGCAGTTTCTTTATCTTTGCTCCATAGTGGCAGATCCTATTCCCTCAGCTTTGTACAGGAGTTTGCATACTGTAGGAGTTTAAGAAATTCATTTAAATTATTAATGGTTTGAGCATCTATTGTATCCTAGGCTCCATGCTGGGTGTGGGGACAGAGCTAGATCTGACCATGTTGACACCATGTGACGTGTACTACAATATGAGTGCAGGGCAGAGTGTTGAGCTGCACCTAGAAGGACAGAGAGTCTGTGAACAGGCAGAAAGGGTGATTGGGGGAGACAAGAACCAGGGAGGAGACAGCGTGGACAAGACTTTGAAATAGGCCAGCTTGTCCAGAGCCTGGGTCCAGGCATCAGAGAGAGTGGAGCTCACCGGACAGGACACGAAGCTGGGAGGCTGGCAAGGATCTGCTCAGAACCACTTAGAGGTTAAGATTTAAATCATCACGCCCGGCTGCAGAAGACAGGAATCAGACTACCTGGGTTCGAATCTCACCTCCACCACCTAACAACTTAGTGATCTCAGCAAAGTTACTTAATCTTTCAGAATCTCAGCTTTCTCATTCGTAAATTCGTAAAAAGAGGCCTCCCATAAAAGGTGGCACTCAGCACAGTGCTACATCTGGCTCAAGGGAGGTATGTGGGCTGCAAAATATCAGAGAATGCCCAAAAACCCCCTCAGTAATGGAGTTTTATACCTAAAGGGGATGGTGCCAAAAAAAAAAAAAAAACTTAAGTAATCAAGATACATAATATTTTAATGCAATACCTTAAAAATGTCAAAATATATGCCCAAACTCATGATGAACAAAATATCAAAAATGTAGATAAAGGCAAGATTCCTCTAGCGCAAAGGATGCAGCTCCAAAATACACCAACGACTATTGGACTGGGAGTTTTCAACCTTCAAGAGCCGCGGACTTCTGAGGAGAACCAGTGGCCCCTTTCCCCCAGAAGAATGCACGAACAGGCACAATTTGTGCAGATTTTCGGGTGTTCCTGCGCTCCTGGGGCTCGGCCAGGTGGAGGCTGAAAACTCAGTTACAACGTGGGCGTGGGGGGTGGGGAGTCGTTCCTCGCTCCATCCAGCCGCCTGCGGGCTCCCCAGCACCACGCTGGGCCTCCCTCCTGGCAGCCATGGGTGCTCTGCCCCCTGCAGGAAGCCGCGCACAGCTATGCGGCTTCTTTTTCTAGCTTTTGCTTGGCTCGCCCGCCGCCCCCCGCCCCGCCCCCTTCGGCTTGGGACTTTTCCTAAAGTTTGCTGAAACCAGACACCTTGCTCGACCGAACCCGCGTGCAGCCACGGTTTAAAAGGCCGCCTTCAGCGCCCCCTCCCCGCCCCCAGCGGAGACTTCAAAAGGCCCGGCGGGCGCCGCGGCCCCTGCACCTATGAGCCGCCCCCCGCGCCCAGAGCCCGTGCCGGAGTCCGAGGACGCAGAGCGGCTGAAGTTCGAGCGCAGGCGGACCGGGCGGGTGGCGCAGCCCCGCGCGCCCATGCCCCTCCCGGTGCCGCTGCGCTCCGAGCGCTCGCGCCCAGTTTAGGGAAGGGGACCCCGCACCCCCGCCCCCGCGCCCGCGCCCGGGGCTGCGGGGACCCATGAATACAAATGCCGTTAGGCGCCCGAGGAAGGACCGACCGTCCAGCCTCGCACCTAGGGACCCAGTAAGTGCCCCGGGGCTCCTGGAGCGCTGGGGGTACCGCGGTGTGTGCGTAAAGGTGCGCGCGTGTGGGGAGGGGGTGCGTTTGTGCCCAACTGCGGTGGGCAGTAGCGGAAAGTTGTGTGCAAATGGAGGTTTGCGCGCGTGAGTGTATGCACTTGAGATGTGTGTGCACTTGAGGTGTGTGCACGTGAAGGTGTGTATGAGAGGTGTGCACTCGGGTGTGTACGTTGGGAGGATCTGGCTAGGCTAGTGTGCATTTGTGCAGGTATAAGCACTAATGTGCATGTGTCTCCGTGTGTGGAGTCCTTGTGTGCACCCGAGTCCAGACACCCCACGGTGTGTTTGTGTGAGTCCGGGAGGAGTGCTTGGCTGCGCCTGCATGTGAGTGTGAGTGTGTGTCTGAGTTTGGGGCAAGTGTAGATATGTATGAAAATATGTGTATGTACTAGTGAACAAGTGAAGGTGGAGGCGGGGGTGGGGGTGGGGGAGCTTCTAATGCCAGGGCTCGGACTGGGGTTGTGAGTGTGCGAATTTGCCAGATGTTTGCGGCAGCGTCAAGATGTGCAGTTCTGCGCTCCTGAGTGGGATCTGAGGGAGCCTTTGGTCTACTCCGGGGTGGGGAGGTAGGTAAGCTCCCATTTCTTACCGCATGAGGAGGGAAGAGAGGAAGGTGACGGACGTTTAACAAGCCCACCCACTACGTGCCCAGGAAGGCTATTCTATAGGGTGCTCTGAATCTGGGAGGAAAACAGGGGTGTGCGTGTGTGTACGTGTGTGTGCTAGGACACTGGTTGTCGTTTTCGTGGGAGTCTGGACACCGAGTCCTGGTCCCATATCTGTCCCTGGAACTCCGGGTTCCTTTCAGCAATAGCATCTGTCCCCTTTCCCCCTCAATCTCCGTCCGCTTTCCCCTTTTATCTCTGCCCCCAACTCGGGGACCACTGTCTCACAAGCCAGAGGTCCCCAATCGCCGAACTGTGATCATACCTCTGCGCAGCCTTGACTGTTTCTCTCTGTGAATCTCAGTTTCCCCATCTTTGCAGGGGTGCGCTGGGTGAGATGTCTCAGCGGGACAGTCGTGGGCCAGCCGAGGCTGTGTCCCTGGCTGTGGCCGGCAGGGGGCAGCAGGGGGCAGCAGAGGGCGGCCCGGCGCGGGGAGGAGAGAAGGTGGAGAGCCACCGCGGGCCGAGACTTTAAATCGCCTTCATTTCCCCCAAATCCTTCCTTTTCCTCTCCTCCCCCAGGCCGGCGGGGAGGCAGCTTCCACCGCCCTCCGCGCGCCCTCGCCCGGCCTTGCTCTGCCTCCAGGGACCGCCAGCAGCCCGCCTCCAAAAGTTTGATCATCTTTTTTTTTTTTTTCCTCCTGCTTCTTCTTCCTTTTCGGTGGAAGCAGAAAAGAACGAGGCAGGGGCGAGCGCGGCGCCGGGACTCCTGGGACCATGGGCCTGGCGCGGGCGTCCGCAGGGCCCCGGCTGCGCTGCCTGCCTGTTCGGGCGCCCCTGGGAGCGGGGCTGCGCTGGGGGCGCGGGGGCCGCGCACTCTGAGCCGGCCTGGCGCGGCGAGGCGGGGGGCTGGCGGCCCCATGGGGCGCGCCCACACTTGCCCCCCGGGCTCGGGAGCATGAAGTAGGGGCCCGCCATGGGAGCGGGATCGGCGCGGGGGGCCCGAGGCACAGCGGTGGCGGCGGCGCGCGGGGGGTGAGTACCATCTCAGGGACGCCCCCTCCCCAGCTTCCTGCCGCTCCAGCCTCGGGGCGGGCTGGGGTTCCCCGCCGCGTGGGACGCTTCCAGCGGAACATCAGCTTCCTGCCCCTTCCTGCGCCCCTGGGAGGCCGGCCGCCAAGGGTTAATGCGGGCAGCGCCCCCGGCCCAGCGAGAGTTGGCGAGCACTGCCCGCCCTGCCCCGCCTGGCGTGGCTGCGGGATAGCGTTGGGGCGGGGGCCGAGCTGGGGAGGGTCCGTGCGGAGCCAGCCGCAGGGTCTGGATTGGGATGGGGGGTAGGTAGCGCCTGGAGCGGCAGGCGGGATCGCGTCGGGGCGGAGGGGGCCTTTTGGATGCTTGTGGGAGGAGAGGGGTGTCCGTTTCTGGCTGTCTCAGTGTGTTCCAGTGTCGGTGTCTACATACAGGTTCTAAGCCTGTTAAGTCTCCGTTCTGTCTGTTCTTGTAAAACTGCAAATTTCTAGGGCTCCGGATCTCGGCTTCTGCTCTTGTTTCAGTGTCTGTGTGTCATTGCACGTCCCCTGTTTCTGGAAATCTCCACATGTGTGTCAGTCTGTTTGGGTCTGTGTGTCTCAGTGCTTCCTCGCTTGCAGGGTGAGGGCAGTGGGGAGACTGGTCCACAGTTCCTGTCGCTTTCCTGTGTGTGAGAGAGAAAGACTGAGAGCCAGCATGTAGGGCAGAAAAGGCCCTGGAAGTTCACCAGTTCCAACCGCTCATTGTACAGATGGGAGACTCAGGGCCAGAGATGGGCCGGGAATCTCCAAGGAGGGGCTGCCTGGAACTGGGACCCAGAGGCTCTGATTCCCAGCCTTTGGAGTAGGAGTTGCAAAAGAGTGAGCATGTGCAGGAGGGAGTCACTGAGTGTGGGTGTGTGTGGGAGTGATCGAATGGGAGCAGCTCCTCCGGCTGTGTGGACTGTGGACTGTGGCTCATGTTCATTGCCCAGAGAAGCACAGAACTTTCGTCCTGTCCATCCTGCCCCCAGGACCAGGGGACAATCCCAAGAGGCTGGTCAGGGCTGTAGCTCCACCCTACCCCAACGAGCCTGCCCCCTCTGAACTGGAATCAGGGGGGTGATGCCTCCCCCTTTCTTTCCCATGTCTTGGAAAAAACTGGCTGGCCGAGATTCCCCCGCCCCCCACCACAACACACACACACACACACACACACACACACACACACACACACACAGCACCAGTAAGCACACTGCTGACTCATTTTCTCCAGAAGACCCTGTGCCAGGGCAGATGCCAGTGGTTGGGTAGACAAGTGGTGCCAGGCAAGCACCACACAGTGGGGCCCAAGCTTTAGGCAAACGGGCAGTCACACTGCGTTGAGGCCCAGCTGCTGCCCCCTTGCCACGGCGGTGTCCCCAGTCTTGTGCTTTCTAGTTTTCCTCCTCTAAACCTCCCAGACCAGGTTCCACAATATTGTCTATGGAGTACATCCCTGGCCTCTTCTTTCCTCCCCCTTGCTCTCTGTATTCAGAACACTGCCCCTTCTTTGCACTTCCGTATGCCTACTGTCCCCTGCTGTCCCTCGAGGCGAGGCTCATGGGCCATCAGCTCCCCCTGGTGCTGTACTGGAGGGGGCCTGCCCTCCAAATATAACCCGCTCTCTGTCCCTCCCTGAGCACACCCTGCCTGTTACATTATTGGCATATTCTCTTCTTTCTCTGTGTTCAGGGATCCTCTTATTACCCCGTAATCTGCCTGGCATATGAAAATGCCTTATCAGTTGGTGGTGGAAACTGTAACAAAACATAGACTCATACCAGTGGGCAGAGAGGGCCCTGCAGTCAGACCATCTAAATCCTACCTCTGCCCCACGAGCTTGGGCAGGCACCTCATCTTTCTGCGTCTCCTTTTTGTCATCCACAAGACGGGCATCCTCATTCCCAGAGAGCAGTGTTTTGTGAGGATTAGTGGGACTGTTCTTGTTAAAGGCTTTTAGAACAGTGCCTGGCATGTAGTAAGTGCTCAATAAACGGCAGCTGTTATTTGTGTTATTATCCACTTCATCTCGAGTGGATGTGTGAGTCAACTGGAAAGTTCTGGGCTGCATCCTGTCCAGACAGATGACCTATCTGTGTTCCCATGGAAGAGGTATAAGGTGTGAAGAAAGGAGTCTGGGTGTGGCTGTCTGGGCACATGGGCCTGACCACTCCATGGAGGCAGGTGGGACAAGTTCATCCCCCTTTGCTTTTCTGTGGTCCTCTGGCCAGCATCCTTCCCAGCTTGTCCCGTGGGAGCATAACCAAGCCCTGAGTTCACTGCTTTCCTTGTGTTTCTGTGCCCTGGGTCTCAGCTCTGAGTGCTCGGTGGATGTTCAAGCTAGAATGGGTCTCTGAGCTCCTGTGTGTTCTCAGGTAACAAGGATGGAGGGAAAATTATGCAAATCAGCTGCAGGTTCTGGCAGCCTTGTGGTCCAGGAGTAACTGCATTTGGTGTACTGGCCGGAGGGCTTTTTGCAGGAGAAAGGAACACCTGCGCTCCCTTCTCAGAGAGCTGTGTGGCCAGGCTGTGTCTCCAAGATCAGGCTCCCTAACTCGTGGCTTCCGTTTCAGCTGCCTCCTGCCTCCTCTGGCCCCCATGCTCTGGTCTTCCCGACATTCTGGAGCCCTGGCTTCACCGAGCCAAGGCCCACGAGTCAGCGATGAAAACAGAAGTCTGGAAGAACAAAGCTCTGAGCCAACGCAGGCACTAAACGTTATTAGCAGTAGCCTAAACAGGATTGGAACGGGAGCAAAAGAATCGGCAGGGCCTCCCTCTGGGAGCCAACTTTCCAGGCCTGGAAGCTTACTGAAATGGCTGTTGGCTCCCCAGGCTGTATCTCTGTTCCTTGTTGGTGAAGGCTGGGACGCTGGTCTCTGGCAAGCAGGAAGTCCCTGTAAGTCTCTGATTTCTTCTCCAGGGGAGATAAGTAAGTGAAAAGGACTGTCTACTAGGTAATGGAGTCAGATGATGTGTGTTACTGACATGCTGTGTGTCTTTGGGCAAGTCAGCTCTACTCTCTCGTCCTCGTTGTCCATCTCTACAATGAGAGGATGGAACTAGATTCTGGCCTCTAAATGATCTCGGAGGACCTTCTCCCACTCTGTATTCCTGCTAGATAGGGCAGTTTTGGGTCGAGTACACACAGAATCCAGGTCTGAGATGGTCAGTTGCGTTTGTTGAGATGAATGAATGGGAAACAAATATGTTTGTCCCAGACCTTTCAGGACTGAAATTCTCGAGTTAGAAACTGAGGTGCTAGGAAGCTTAGTTGAAGAGATAATTCTGATCCCATCTCCCCTGTGAGTCTTCCTTTTCCCCTCCTTTAGGGGTTACAAATATTTCCCCCAGATTTATCCTCTTATTCTCTACAGCGTAATCACCTAGCATAACCTCGGAGGAAAATTGACCGAGGAGGATGTTTGTGGTTCTCACACCTTCTCTTTTGCACCTGACCCCTCTGTATCAGCTTGGGGAGCATTCTAAGAAGGGTGAATGTGACAACATGGTGAGAGACTCAAGGAGTGAGGCTGGTGCCCAGAAACGGCTGAGAAGAGACGGGACAGAAGGAAACAGGAATGAAACTAGTTGTGCTGCAGGAATGCTAGAGAGCCAGGGGCAGTGTGTTCTGAGAGGACATTCTCAGGAAAGATGAGTTCCCTGGTCCTCTAAGTTCAGGGACTGCTGACTGGTAGAAGGTGCAGTCACTTTCTTTATTGCAGAACTTCTCAGAGCCTTTGCTATGCGGTTGTGCTTTGGAGCTGCCAAGACTGGGGACGTAGGAGACAACTCCTCCCCAGTAGATCTAGCCACGGTTTCCTGGAGTATCCACTTTGTGGATGTGGGAAATTGTACTGAAGAATTATGACCCCAGAACCTGCCTAGGGTGACCTTGAGGAAGTGCTTGCCCTCCCTAAGCCTCAGTTTTTATAAAGTCAGACAAAGCTGCCTATTATTGTTCATCAGGGCTGATGGGACTGCCATTTGCTTCAAGCAGGCAGGTCATGCCACAAAGGTCAGCCTCTGCCTTTCTCCCCAGACAACACCAGAGCCGCTTAGGCACTGACCTTTAGCTGTTGCTAGTGGTGAGCTGGAAGTGAGGCCAGTGGAGGCAGGGAGGACTGGCCAAGTGAAAAAGGTACTGTTACAGCAGTAGCAGCAGATTGGAGAGGATGAGGAGGGAGCAAAGATTATCCAGGAGCATCCCTGGATAAAGTCAGAGATGGGATGGGCCTGCTGGAGTTAAGGGTTTGGGAAGATTCTTTTTAAAGTCCAGAGTCTTGTAATACCAGGTAATATTCATCCCTTCTGCAAAAATACACTGGATGCTTACTACAGACTTGCCAGGTGCTGGGAATACAAGAGTGAACAAGACAGATGTGGTCCCTGCACTTCAGGGACTGGGGCTAGAAAGGGAAACAGGAAAATAGACAATGACCACGCATGGGATGCCTGCTCTGGTGAGGTATGTGCAGCGGGCTATGGGAGGGAACACTCAAGTTAGAATCGAATGCATCTGTGGGAACTTATCAGGCAAAAAAGTGGTGTCTAGAGTACTCAGGAGCAGCATGTGCTAAGGCCCAGAGGCTGGAGAAGTCTTTTGAGGGACCACCATCTGTGTGTGAGTGCTGCTTCAGCTAGTTTGCCTTATGCTGTGAATAACTCCCAACTGAACACAACTTAAACAATAAGGGGAGTTATTACCTCCCATATCAAGAGGTCCAAAGGAAAAACATTAATAAGGCTGGCCAATAACAACCTCTGTTTTTCCATTCTGCTATCCTCACGTGCTCATGGGGCTTGTTACCTCATGTGCACAAAATGGCTGCAGCAGCAGTGAGGCCTTACTCAACAACATACAAAGGCTAGAAGAAAACCTTCTCTCTGTCCCTCTGAAACGTTTTCCTAGGGGCCCTGACCGGCATCCCTCTCTTTTCATTGGCCACATCTGGGTCCATTATGCATGCCTTAACCAGTCACTGGTATGGCAAATTCCCAGGATGGGCTTAGACTTATCCAGAGTCATCCAGTATCCTCTGAAATCCTTATCTCCCTGAACAAGCAGGAAGGGAGGTGGCTGTGGGTAGGTAGCCACCAGTATCTTCCACAGTGTCCAGGTCAGGATTACCATTGATCCTGATTGCAACTAATCTGAAGTACTTGCCATTAAATCAGAGGATGTGATCTTGTTGTCTAAGGCTCCCAGGATGCTGGGAAGAACCCAGGGCTCCAGACCTTCACTCTGGCAGATGGGTTTCCTGGATTACATGATTCCCCAGAAGCACACCATCCTAGCCTTCCTCCTGGAAATGGATCCTGGGCCCGCGTGTCCAACCTTGGCCCCCACCGCCCATCAGGGCTCTTTCTGCCTGCATCCTGGCTGGCCATCTCTGGCCACGTGCCGCCCTCCTCTTTTCCTGCTTGGGGATCAGATGCCCTGGGTGGCTTCGGGTGTCACCAGTGGCTGCTCCCACAGGAAGGTGAAATTGGATCACTGCCTCTGCCCATCTTGGCAGGAGCCCCTGAGCAGAGCATTAACCCTTCAGGCCCCAGAGTGCAGGGGCAGCAGGGTCCGTCTAAGGAGCACTTCTGTGGCTGGCAGCAGGCCGAGCCCTTGACATGCATGAGCTCATTTAATCCTCACGCCTGGCTTGCAAGATAGGGAGTGTCAGCCGAGTTGCAGAGTAGGAGACAGGCTCAGGGGGGCTGAGGGGCTCATCCAGGGTCACACAGCTTGTAAGCAGTGGGGCCAGGTTTACACCTGGGTCGGCCTGACTCCCCCGTCATCTCCTCTCCTCTCCGCTCTCCTCCGTTCTCCATCGACGTGAAGCCAGCGGGCAGCTTCCTTAGCACGCGCTGGTCCTGGCTAAGGGATCTTCTCCTATTCCCTGCTGTCAGTCTGGAGACTGAATTCTCATCTTTCCTGCCCTTTGAAGACACCTGTCATCTAAGCAGACCCGTCTGGGGTTCCTGCTGACCTTTCAGCCCTGGCTCTGCTGCCCTGTGGGCCTCAAAATGTTGAGGCCATAGCACAGATAGAGAGACAGAGGCTCAGAGACAGAGAGGGGCAGGGGCTGGTCCCTTGTCACCTAATGAGTTGGGAGCAGATATAGCTGGACCCTGTGTCTCCTGACGTCCAGGGCAGGCTTCCTGCCTATGAGTTCCTGCCTGGTGACCTTGGTTTATTGATCTGTAAAAAGTGAGGTTGTATTTGTACTGTGTAAGCGGGTCCTGCCCCGGGAAGCTGTGCCTGGGCACCCGGGAGCCTGGGCTGGTCTGATGGGGTCCTAGAGCCTCTGCCTCGCCTCCTGCCTCGCCTGGGCAAGACTAGGGTGGTACTGGGGCCAGGTGAGCGACTCCCAGCTCCCCACGCGGATCCGGCCATGAGGGGTGGAAGCTGATGCCGGATCTGCTTGTGTCTCCTGGTCTCTAGGGGCTTTCTCCTCACCTGGATCTTAGTCTCGCTTGCCTGTCACCTGGCCTCCACCCAAGGATCTCCTGAAGGTAATTCTCTCTTCTCTTTGTCCAGGGGGAGACAAAGGAGGATGGAAGGGATCTACAAATGCAGGGGTAGGAGACATTAATGCCCCTAGTTGGAACTCAGTGCCTCAGTTTTCTCATCAGTAGAATGGAGCCAATCATTGACAAATTCTCTCCAGGCTTGAAAGAGCCCCCTTTGATGTTTTGTAAGGGGTAGGAAGGGCTCAGTGCAGAAATGTGGAAAGGTGGTGCCTTTGTTCCTATCCAGGGTGGAATTTGAGTAAGTTACTTTGGGGACAGTAAGCCTTAGTTGTACCTTTTTGTCCAAGGGGTACTCCAAGAAGTTCTGAGAAGAGGCAGGAAGGCTTCAACCATCACTGCCCACACCTGTGATCTGCCCTCCCCTTCCCGTGAGATGCTGCCTTTTCCTGCTACCCCTGAGGAGCTGTCCAGGAGGCGAGGTGGTGGGGGGCTGGCTACACAGCTGCCCGTGGAAACTGAAACCTCTCCCACATCTGTTTGTCAAACAGCCGCATCGCCTCTTAAAATAGCGGCCTTTCCCCTTCCTCCACGCCTGGCCCGCGTGCCAGGGTAGGCAGCCGGGCACTCCCAGAGCCCCTGTGGCCTGACCTGGCCGCCAGGCGGGGATTGGACCCCTGGGAGGGGAGGGCCGTGCCCGGAAGAGACTCCTGCTGCCCAGCAACATTTTGTGCAAATGTCATATTTTCCAGGCTTGCTGTTTCCCCCACAAAGTAGGTGAACAGCTGTCCAGAGTCCTGAGTCAGGCACTGGGCGGGCGGGGGGGGGGGTGGTGGCGGGGAAAAGGATGGAACAGTGTGGAGCCAGGTTTATGTAATAAAGGGATCTTGCTGCGGCCAGCTGGCTGGGTCCCTCCATCTTGGCGTTGGGCTGAATTCATTCCCCTGTCCCCTAGCTCCTCTCCCCTGATGGGGTTCTGGATATGTCTCCGCCCTGCCTTCCAACTAGTCTAGGGGCTCCAGCACAGGATAGCAGAGCAGCTAAGGAAGGACAGAGGCCCCGGGGCCAGGCACCCTGGTTCCAAAGCCCAGCTGCGCCTTTGACTACAGGCTGCGTGGCCTTGGGCAAGTTACTGCAGCTCAGTTTTCTGACCCTCGTCTGTAAAGTGGGGATAATAAACAGTACCTGCTTCAGAGATGACTGAGAGAATAAGGAGAGACAATGCACGTAAAGCACTTGGTACATAGTAAGTGCTCAATAAATATTAGTTATTACTATTATTGTTCGTTATATTATTTGCCTGAAAAGTTTGGGCGAGAATGGCCTTCCTCATCCCCCGTGGAGCCCACAGTGGTCAGAGGCTCCCGGAGGCTTGGCAAGGACCACCTCTGCCAGCTCTAAGTAGCGGAGTTGGGGTTTGGCCCCTGAACTGCAGGGGGTGTGCAGGGGAGGCCTGGGGAGTGCCTGGTGTCAGCTTAAAACCCACCAGGACAGTGGTGATCAGGGAAACCTCACTGGTGCCCCCTGGCCTGGCTGGTTGTCGTCTTCCCAGGGCGAGTGCAAGTGGCTGTAAGTTGCAATGTGCAGGGAGAGACGTGTGCAGGCCTGGGAGCCTCCCAGGGGCTGCCGAGGTGGGACAGGAGGAGGGGAGAGGTGACGTCCTGCTATTACTTCTCCAACAAATGGCTCCTCCCTTTTAAGTTGTTTGTAGTGAGAAGTATTTTATGATAAGAAGAGGCTTTCAGGGATTAAACGTATAAAATACGCTGCTACTCAGAGAATCCTTAAACAGTGGTCTGTTTTACCTTAGGAACTGGGGACAGACAGAGGTGGGAGAAGGGAGGAATTTGAAGTGAGATGAAGGCCCTTGGGTTCCAGGGAGGACTAAGAGTCTTCAAGCCACCCTGGAACAGTGGTTGGTCTGCAGCCGCAGAGTTCTTAGAACATTCTTAGCACTTTGTGGCCACCTCCAGGTCTGGTTTCCCTTGTCTTACAGGCAGGGAAACTGAGGCCCAGGGGTCAGGAAGAGACGTGGCCAGAGGTACCTGATGCAGGGGTGGGTGAGGATGATAAGGGAGACCACCGTTCCATCTCCCACCGCCCCCCGGATGTAGGTACTCTTCGCAGCCCTGTTTTACGATGGAGGGAACCAGACCCACAGGTGGCCTTGTCCTACTCTGAAGTCTGGCCTTCAGACCCAAGATCCTGCTATGGAACCAGTGTGCTACCACGTTGCCAGCACCCGGGTTCTCATTGTCTCCCAGCCTGTTTATCCATCCATACACCAGTCCAACTATCTCCCGGTTGTCACCTGAGGGCTACTGGGTGCTGGCTGCGTTCAGCCCAGGGCACACCTCTCGCTCCAGGTGATGAGGGAGACTGCATTCCACACTCGGGTTGGGAGGCTGAGCTCGGGAGAGGGGCCTAAGGACGTTTCCCAGACCCCAGTTCTCGAGACAGCCTCTCCTTTCCTGCCGGGATGGAGCTCCAAGGCGGGCTTCTGCCGACGCTGGCAGCTCAGCCGCCTGAAGGAGGTCGAGTGCCCCGGCGAGAGGCAAGGTCAGGAAGCCTTTCCATAAACACCCTGGAAGCCCTCGTTGTGCTCTGGCAAGCCCCATGGATGTAATTACCGGGCGGATGTGACCTGGCCGGGCCATGGTCAGATGTCCAAACGCTTCGCCAGAGGACAGAGGTTGCAGGGATGCCTTGATTACTTCCTCTGCTCTCTCCAAGCCACACGGGGAGGAGGGGAGTCACTGGAAATGTCCCCTACCTTCTGTGCAGACAGCAGCTCCCCAAGCCTGCTCCAGCCTGAGAGAGACTTTGGGGGTGGGAAGGGGACTGGGTGGGTTCCTAAAGATGATGAAACCAGTCGGACGCCCTGGGCATCCTTACCATGCTCTGGTGACGTGAACATTCCTGTCACTCCATCACTTATGGGACTGCTTCCTGGAGGCGATGGCTTTCGAGGCAGAGAGAAGGGGAAACAAGCCATGTTGGGCAGCCTCTAATACTGGCTCTAGTATTTGGAGATTATCATTATTTTTAGTATTAAAGGCTATTCTTCATAAATGCTTATTTTGTGCCAGGCACTTTTTTTTTTTTCAACTGCGTTAGCTCATTTAATCCTCACAACACCCCTGAGCTTGGTACTGCTGTTATCCCATTTAAGAGATGGGAAGACTGAGGCACTGAAGTCACAGGACTAATAAGTGGTGGAGCTGGAAGTTTGGCTCTAGAGTCTGCTTTTAAACACTGCAGACGATCCCCAAACTACGATGGCTCGACTTACAATGTTTTGACTTTACAATGGTGCAAAAGTGAAACTGTACTTTGAGTTCTGAATTTTGATTTTCCCCGAGCTAGCGGTATGTGGTACGGTACTCTCTTGTGATGCTGGGTTGCAGCA
The DNA here is from genome assembly GCF_009834535.1 of Camelus ferus. Classification (NCBI taxonomy): domain Eukaryota; kingdom Metazoa; phylum Chordata; class Mammalia; order Artiodactyla; family Camelidae; genus Camelus; species Camelus ferus. The sequence goes on from NC_045699.1 coordinate 57,438,399, forward strand.
GTGGGAGCTCCCAGTCACCTACATGATCACAAGGGGAAACAACTGATACACTTACAGCTCTTCTGTACCCGTACATCCATTCTGTTTTTCACTTTTAGTACAGCATTCAATAAATTACATGAGATACTCAGCACTTTATTATAAAATAGGCTTTGTGTCGGATTATTTAGCCCCACCGTAGGGTACTGTTAGTGTTCTGAGCGTGTTTAAGGTAGGCTAGGCTAAGCCATGATGTTCGGTAGGTAAGGTGTATTAAGTGCATTTTTGACTTATGAGGTTTTCAGCTTACGTTGGCTTTATCTGGGTATATCCATTTTAAGTGGAGGAAGGTCTGTAGTCACAAGATCACACAGCTAGACGAGGGATTTGTTCCAACTCTGCAACCTCAGCCACAACCATGGGGCAGCAGGTAGCAGTGGGCGGACTGTCCCCAAGTCAGAAGCAGCAGGAAGCAGGCCCTGACCGTGTCCTCTCCCCCTCTGCCCTCCCTCTCCAGATGCGGACGTCCTGCAGCGGCTGGGCCTCAGCTGGACGAAGGCGGCGGGCGGCCGGAGCCCCCCGCCTCCGGGGGTCATTCCGTTCCAGTCGGGCTTCATCTTTACCCAGCGGGCCCGGCTCCAGGCCCCAACGGCCGCCGTCATCCCTGCCGCCCTGGGCACAGAGCTGGCGCTGGTGCTGAGCCTCTGCTCCCACCGGGTGAACCATGCCTTCCTCTTCGCCGTCCGCAGCCGGAAGCACAAGCTGCAGCTGGGCCTGCAGTTCCTTCCCGGCAAGACAGTCGTCCACCTGGGGCCCCGGCGCTCCGTGGCCTTCGACCTCGACATGCACGACGGGCGCTGGCACCACCTGGCCCTGGAACTCCGTGGCCGCACGGTCACCCTGGTGACGGCCTGCGGGCAGCACCGGGTGCCCGTCCCGCTGTCTTTCCACAGGGACCCAGCGCTCGACCCCCAGGGCTTGTTCCTTTTTGGGAAGATGAGCCCACACGCAGTCCAGTTTGAAGGTGCCCTGTGCCAGTTCAGTATCTACCCTGTGACGCAGGTCGCTCACAATTACTGTACCCACCTGCGAAAGCAGTGTGGACAGGCTGACACGTACCGGCCCCAGCTGGGACCCTTCCTCCCCCGAGACTCTGGCACGCCCCTCACCTTCCAGACCGACCTGGGCCTGCTAGGCCTAGGGAACCTGACCACTGCCACGCCAGCCCTGGGGGCACGGCCAGCAAGCAGGGGGTCCAGGGTGACTGTGGTGCCTGCCTCTCCCCTCAAGCCCCTAAAGACTAGCGTCACAGGCCCTCACCAGCCCGTCACAGTGGGAGGCCCAGCCCGGAACCCCCTGCCATCTGCCAAGCTGTCAGCCAGTGAAGGGCTTCCTTCCGTGCCTGCAGCCTCTCCCACCAGCTCCACCAGACTTGTCCAGCCATTGCAGAAGAGCCTAGCCACCAAAATCCCCCAAAGTCACCCAACCAAGCCTTCAGTCCTTTCTCCTTCAATTGCCCCTGTCAAAAGCCCACGCCCCACCCAGAAGACAGCTCCGCCTTTCTTCACAAAGCCAGCCCTACCCACCAAGAACCCGATGCAACCCACTTTCCACCTAGTTCCCGCCAAAGTCTCCCATCCCACAGTGAAGCCAATCCAGAGGAACCCCATAACGCCCAGGCCCCCTCCGCCCAGTGTCTGGCCGCTACCTCTTGCTGCTGGCTCCTCTAAAAAGCTCTCTCCCACAGTGGTCCAGGCCAAGATGAGCAGTCGTGCCAGTGAGCCATCCCCTGCCCACACCAGCACACAAAGACCTCCCCATCCCACTGTCTTGCCCCTATTACCTGTCCCCAGTCCTGGCTCTACCAGGACTGCTCAGCCACCAGCCACTGCTATGCCTCCCACCCTCGCTCCTGGTTCAGCCCTCACTGGAAGCAAAAAACTCACTGGATCAGAAGCCGCAAAGAAAGCCAGACCCAAGAGCAGCCCCCGGAAGCCCGTCCCTCTCAGACCTGGGAAGGCAGCAAGAGATGTCCCACTGAACGATCCGACAACTGGGTCCAGCCCCAGACAGCCCCGGCCCAGCCGGCAGACCACCCCGGCCCCAGCGTTGGTCCCGACGTTGGAGCGAGAGCGATTCCTGACCTCCAGCCCCCGGCCTGCGAGCACTGGCTATTCATTCTTCCACCTGGTGGGACCCACACCTTTCCCGCTGCTGATGGGACCTCCAGGACTCAAGGGAGACTGTGGTTTGCCGGTAAGACTGGGCAGAGTGTGCATGTTGCTTGGAGCTTACGTAGGTGACAAGGTAGTTAGGTGTTTGCTCCTGGTAAGGGCGGAAGGAGGAAGAGAAGCAACCTAGAGCAGGGAGCTAGGTACAGGCAGAGCCTCCACTTGAACCCAGGTCCCCCTCTCCTCACCTCTGCTGTGTTTGTGATTGCATATCCTGCCCCAAATTCGTGATTCCCCGGGGCAGACTTGGGTCTGGTGGCCACCCCCAGGTGAGAGCACTCCTGGGCTTTGGTTGGCCCAGGCCCCAGGTCACTCTTTGCTAACCTAACAGTAAAGGTTGAGTGGCTTAAGGAAAACCACAGACTAACTGGCCCCAGGTCATGCAGTCTCCAAAGGCCAGCTCTCCTGACTCCTGGAACAGAGTTCCTCCAGCCCACCAGCTTGTCTGTGAGTTTCGGACAAAGGTCGCACATGGATAGTCCTGAATGTGTTTTGTTTGGCACATGCAGAATTGTTTTAAAATATTTAATAAGTTACTAATATTTTTTAAATGTGAGAGATTTCTTATAAAAAACCGGTGACCTGCTTTTCTTGGAAGGGGGAGACATGCAGTGGCCTGTGGGCTTTGGCCGGGTCAGGGCTGCTTCTTTAGACAGGACAGGCCTGCTCCTGTCTGTGCCTGTCCACACGTCCGTCTCCCGATTGGTCTTCAGTCCAGTCCTTTCATCTTGTTTCTGTTACCTGCCTGGCTCCTGGAGACATTTGATTTGTGGCCCCTGGTAGAGGAGTTTGGGGTGAGGAAGGTGAGGGTGGATCTGAGCAGTCAAGGAAGAGAGAAAGAACATTCCACGTGCAGGAGTCGGTCTCGGGGTCGATGCCTCTGGCATGCCTGGGACTGTCTCCAGGGGCAACGACCTTTCTGCAGCTGGAGGCCAATTCCTCCGGGTGGGGAACGATGAGATGGAGTTTCCAGAAAGCTGAGCCTCTGCTCCATTCTTCTGCCTTGGAGATGACCACTGTGCGGGTTCCTCCTTCCTGGGGTGGGATCTCCCACCAGGCTCCCCACAATGTGGAGACAGTGGCAGATGCTGGGAATTCCCAGGCCTTACAAACACACTTAATGAGTTTTAATAATCATTAGGAATAATATTTATTCAGTCTGTCTCCAAGGGGATCGAGAGCCCGTTTTTATTATAACCATATTGTAGAACTTATGGAAATTGTATGCATTGCTTTGCAATTATGTCAACATTCTGCTCAAGCCCTGTGTTCTGAAATTGGCAGGGTAGGGAGTGGGGAGCCAAGGAGAGCAGGAGAGACTCTTCAGCCCTCCAGGCTGCCCGACCCTACTCAGGCATCAGGTACCTTTGGCCTGTGACACCTCAGCTTCCCAAGATGCGTGGATGCTGGACTCACTGGCCGTAAGGTCTAAAGGGGGTGAATTGTCCCCCTTGGACAGGGTGGTGGAATTTAGGGTCTCCACCCTGCCGAGTGAATGAGGCCAACCCTGTCCCCCAAGGCTGTGTGCTATGTGGAGAGAGAGGGAGGCTGTGCTAGGCCAGCAGAGCTGGAGCAGGAGCAGGTTTTCAGGGTGTAGAATCTACCTCTGGGCCTGTCCGATGCCTGAGCTTTGTACTTTCTTCCTGGGGTTTGGTGATGTGGGTCAGTAGGAGGTGAGGCCTCCTGCCAGATCTGGTCTTGGATTTACCCCCACTCTAAGAAGGTGCTGGAGTTGACCTGTTCAGTGGATGGATGCTTAGGGATCATTCAGTTCAACCCTCATCACTGGGCAGGTGAGGAGTCTGGAGACTGTGCCCAGAAAGGGGCAGGACTTGCTGAGAGGCCACATAGCACGTAGGAGGCAGAGCTGAAGTTTACACCCCAGTTCCCGACTCCAAGATCAGCACATTCCATCCCACCCCCGTGAGTGTCCACTCTGAGACCCTAGGACTCAGGCCTGAGAGACTGGGGGTTTCAGAGATGTGGGAGGCCCTGTCCTTGATCTCAAATGGAGAGCTCAGTGTCTAAAGAATCTTCTGTTTCTATACCTGTCACGTTTATGAGCTACTTCCACATGCATGTCACCTCCCTTTAGGACCTCATGCAAATTGGTCCAGGAGGGTAGGATATGTGTGCTAACCCCGGCTTTACAAATGAGAGGCCTGCGGTTGGACCGACAGACTTGGCCAAGGGCATCCAGCATGTTCTCCCAGGAGGAGCTGGGCTGTGACTGCAGGTCCCTGACTTCAGCAAGGACCACGGTTCTTCCTGCTCCTCCTGGCCTGAACAAATGAGGGCAAGAGGAAAGACACTTATCTGCCCAATTGCTGTCCTGCCTCTTGTCCCACGCTATCCCATAATCCCACCCTCTCCCCAGCTCAGAACCTAGTCTCACTCCAGTAAGAATCAAGAAGCTTCTCGAAGCTTTGTCCAGTCTGTGGCAGATGGCAAACTGGTCATTTAGATTTGACCAGATACTGGGAATTATTAATTGAAGTGGCATCTTTGAGCAGCAATGACAAGAGCTCAAGTCCCTTCTATTCTGTTATCCTCTTCCCGAACCCTCGTATGCATTCAGGAGCTAATCTGAACAGAGCAGGAATCTGTGCTGCCCGGGGCACGGGGCTTAGTTGTCCCCAGTCTGGGTTTGAATCCTGGCTCCACTCCTTACTAGCTCTGTGGCCCTGACCCACTCTAAGCCTCAGTTTTTGCAGAATATAAGATAATAATAGCTCCCACCTCCTGTGAGGAAGCCAGTTGAGTGATCTCCAAGGCCACCTTGGAGTTCTAGATTTGCTGGGTGATTTGGAGGACTTAAAATCTCTCCCTGGGGCGGTCTCCCCTCTGTGACCCTGCGTTGGAAGAGCTCCCTTGGTAGAAATGACTGTGGGACCTTTCAGCGCCTGAGAGGGTTTTCGCACAGCGCCTGTGCCTAACCGGTTCTGCATGGTTCTTGAGGGGCACGAGACAGCCTGGCGGAGGCAGAGCTCTGGGCCCAGGCCTGCCAGGAGTTGTAGCCACTGAGCGAGGGAACTCTGTGGGAGCCCTGGGAGCGGGGGGAGCATGGAAAAGCTGAGCTTGGCCCTGGGTGAGTAGGGGCGGGGAGGCTGCGGTTCACAGAGGCTGCACAGAAGCTGCACAGAAGCCCCACGCCCAGGAGGAGGCGAGTCAAGGCCTTATTTATTCATGATCAGGCACTGGCATTTGCACACCCTTGCACTTTTTCCAAGCGTCACCTCTGGGAGTCCCGGCTGAGCGCCTGGCCTGTAGCAGATGCTCCATGACTATCTGTGAGATGAATGGAGGAATTTGATCCTTACAAAAAACAGGTTGTCCTGACACCCAGGCCAGGCTTTCTGAGGTTACACAGATCTCTGCTGCTAGTGGGGTAAGGAGGCACATGGAGTGCAAAAGCACAGACTTTGAATTTGGAATCACCTGGGTTTGAACCATTCCCTTATCCAGCCATCCTTTCATTCTTTCAACAAATGTTGAATGAGTGCCTTCTAGGTGCTGGGTGCTGTGTGACCTTTGGCAAGTCATTTAACCTCTCTGAGCCTCAGTTTTCGTCTCTGTAAAGTGAGGGTATGGCACCACTTACTTTTCCAGGGTTGTGTGGGCTGTCTGAGATGAAGCATTAGAATCTGGGTCCCAGTGGATTGTTGTCACTGAGTATTGATATACTGATGGTTGAAGTGGGGGCATTGTTACCTTAACAGAACCAGAAGGGCCTTCATGCTGTTGGCAATTAGGAGTCAGGGAGATTTTGAGAAATTTATCCCTTACACTGGTATCATCAGGAACCCAGGAGAATGGAGGGGTGTCTGGCATATTGGTTTTGAGCTCCTATTGTGTGCCATGCTTTGTGCTATCCTGTGGCTCCAGGCAGGGAACAGGGTACTTGAGGGGAGTTTCAGGAAGGGACCATTTACAGAGGTGTGGGCATCATCAAATGAATCAACAGGGGCTGGTAAAGCACAGGGGGTACAACCTGAAGGTACAAGGGGAGGGGAAGGTGTTGCCAGAACCCAGTGAGTGTTAAAACATGAACAGAGGTCTCTGATGGGAACTGAGGCCAAACTATAGCACAGCAAGGAGGGAACAGGGAGAGAAATACTCCACGCACCCTCTCCTTCTACTCTGCAGTTTCTTGCTGGGGTCTCCCATTGACCAAACTCAGCTGCAAGCAGAGAGCAAGGAAGCTTGGCGGTGCAGCCTGTAGAGATCAGCTCCCCAGGGCAGAGAATGGATCTGGGGAGCAAATGGACAATAACCAGCACACATACACATTATCTTGGAAGATGGGCATTCCCATTTTACAGCTGGGCAAACTGAGGCCCAAAGGCACAGGGAGAGGAAATGATTTGTTCGAGGCCTCACTGAGAAGCCCTGTCCAAGTAGGCCCCTGTCTAGGACAGAGACTGGGGAAAGCTCAGCACTCTGTGGGCTAATCTTGGGAATAATGGTGAGCAGAGATGGGAGGGCCTTTTGAGGTCCCCTGCCTCCCCCCGCTCAGGGTCACCCGGCTGTTAGCAGCACACTCGGGACTGGACTCAGGTCTCCCAGATCCCAGGCCTGCAAAACCTCTCCTTGCTTGCTGCCAGGGATCATGCCAGCCAGGACTTATTTCCTTCTGCAAGGCTTGGCTGGCGGGCTGTTGCAGCTGGACACAAGGGTAGACTTGTTCTATGGGATGGGGTTCCCCTAGGCCTGGCTGTCGGAGGCCAGGACCCTTGGGGGAAGCCCAGGGTGGCTGCTTGGTTGTTTCCACGGCTCTACTTGCCTGAGCCCCGAGCCCAGGCCTCGTCCACCTCCCCCAGACAGGCCTGCGGCCCCTGCTTTCCTCCCCCTCAGCTCCCGGCCCTCTCAGAGGCCCCGTTGTTTGCAGCGTGGAGTGGAAAAATCCCACCCCAGCCTCGTGAATCATCCCGGAGTCACCCGCTCAGGCTGCAGGCCCTGGAAAGAAATGGCAGCATTTTTCCATTGCATGGAGAACAGGCAGGGTCTCGGATCAGGAGAGAGGGGCAGGGGGCGCCCGGCCCCACTGAGTGTGGGAAGGTCAGACCTGGGGCAGTGGCTGGGCGGCCGGGCAGGCCCGGCTGGCGAGGGTGGTAGAGGAGGGACGGCGTTGGGCCCGCAGCTGGGGGCTGGGCTGCCGTGTCAAGGAGTCCGGCTATGGACTGACATCACCGGGCCGGGCCGCAGGTCCTGACTGGCACTTAGAGTCTGCTCTGCAGATGTCTAGGATGAGGTCAGACTCCAGGCTGGATGCCCCCGTTTCTGGGGCAGGAGAATTGCCAAGAGGTGTGTCCAGGCCTCCGCAGCGGCGGCCCTCCCAGGGTCCAGGAGGGAGCTATACCCCACAGAGACTGTCCCTCCCTGGAGCCCTCCTGGGCCTTGGCCCTCTACTCTGGGAGATGGGTGTGATCTCACCTTTCCCTTCCCACCGGATAACGTGGAAGAGGAAATCACTACCATCCAGAAATGCAGGAAATGCCAGTGTCGGGAAGGCTCTGGGATGCTCATTTCACAGATGCCCACACAGGGGAGAGGGCTTTCTCAAGGTTACACACCTAGTCAGAACACACCTGGCCAACATGGCCTGTGTGGAAGCTGCCCAGGGTAGGAGAACAAATCAAATGGTCCTGGGTTGAAGCCAGGCTCTGCCTGTTAGCTGTGTGGCCTTGAGCAAATCACTTTGCCTCTCTGAGCGGCTCTGTGGTTTCTCATCTGAAAAGGGCTCCGTCATGATAACAATATACGGTAATGCTTGGCCTTAGCGCACCCCCCTCCCCCATTTCCCTTTGATTCTAGGTCACCTGGAAAAACAGGGGCAAGGAGGGACTTCTAGGAAAGGAAATCTTTTGCTTTCCCCCAAAACAGATGCTGAGGAATGTGGCTTAAAATTTTGAGTTGGGGAGATTCCAGCAGCTTGCTTAACAGAAATGGCACTAACTCTCTGGGCGTGAACTGTGCCAGGCACCAGGATTAGCACTTTTTATAGATTATCTGTCAGTTAGGTGCCATTACAGCCTCATTTCACATGAACCTTGGAGACTACAGGTAGCTTGCCCAAAGCCACACAGCCAGTAAGGAGGGGTGCCCAGTGTGAACCCAGGCCCCTGCCTTGTACTGTCCTCTACTGCTCCCCAGGAGGGAGTGGGGCGTAGACTGGCCCTGAATCTCAGGCCTGCAGAGGTACATACAAGACTAGAAACTGTCCACCCAGCTCCTGGGCTCTGGATGGAAGGAACGTTGTTTGCTGCCAGTTTGGCCAGAGGTACCCGGAGGCTCAGAGGTGGCCAGGACTTGCCTGAGGTCACGCAGTAGCTCCCCTCCCTCCACCCGGGGCTCTTTTCAGTGACCCCAGGGCCTTGGTACCCATATCTGCCTGTCTGGATCTCTCTTCAGATTTTTATTCATGGACGAGCAAGCACGTGGTGTTCACAGGCCAGAACTGTGAACCGAGGCTGCCCAGCGTGAGATCTGGATTAATTACCAGCCAAATCGTACTGGGTTTTCAACACCGATTTTAACTCTGGGCAGGAAACCTGGAATCTCGTTGATGGTTATTTGAAACAAATGAATTCCCCGGGCCTCACACATCCTCAGAAGCCTGGCTTCCTTTGAAGGCTCTGTGTTCAGTTCTTTACATCAGGCATTTAGTCAATCCTCATCTACTCCTTGGGGTAGATGGGACAGTAGATATGGTAGGGGGAGCTGCAAAGAATCCTTGCACCATGTCTGCAGTTATTAAGTGGTAGGACCAAGATTTAAACAAAGGTCAGCCTGTGGTTTAGTAAGTCTGCTCGGCTGCCTGTCTTCCTATGGGAGGGGAAGAGAGGGGAGGCCAAGCAGGTACTCCCTGAATGCCATGCTGCAGAGTTAGGACTTACCTGGGAAATGGGGAGCCATTGAATGTTGTTGAGCAGGAGAATGCCTTGGGAATATGAATCAGGCTGCGTGAAGGAAGACTGAAGAGGGGAGAGGGTGGAGGTAGGGAGACAAGTCAGAGGACTGTTTCAGGTTCTCAGGGAGTGGTGATGAAGACTGGACCTGGCTGTGACCGCTGAAATAGACGGAACATTTGAGTGACGATTGTATACCAGGCACTGTATTAAATGTTTACCATCCTCATTCCAGTCATCCTCGATAATCCTATGAGGAGGGTATTATTGCCCTACGTGATAGGCACAGGCTGGTTAAGGAACTTGCCCAAACCCAGCTAATAGGTGCAGCACTGGAGTTTGAACCCAGGCCCGTTTGATGCAAAAGCCTTTGCTTACACCCTTTATGCTATCCTGCCTCTTTGCGATGCAGAGAAGCTTGGTGTGACCTTGGAGAAGTCCCTTCTCTGCTCAAGCTCTGCAGAGAACTTGGCTGAACTCTGAGGTCTCTTGCTGTTTTATTTTATCAAACATTTGGCTGAGCCTTGGGGAGAGAGAGATGACTCATATCCCATTAGTTCCTTTGAGGAGATTGTAGTCTAGCGGGAGAGGCAGGCTTCTAGGCAGACAATTCCCCAAATAAAATACAGTAGCCTTGAAGCAGAGGAAAAGAGGGGCCTTGGCCCAACTTGGGAGAGGGATCAGGGAAGGCTTCCTGGGGAAAGTGACACCCTAAGTTAGCTGAATAATAAAAGATGAAAACTTCAAAGACCAAGAAATAGCAGCTGCAAAGGCCTAAAAGCCCCAAAGAGTGTGAGTTCCTCAAGCGGGGACCTCAGGGATCCTCTTCTCAACTGGGGATTTCCATGTCCAGAGATCTAGATAGGTTTGTTGAATGACTGCTTGACTCTATTCTCTCCTGTCACTTGGCACTGATGCTTTCTTCTTGCCTTTTTTTCAGGGTCCCCCTGGGTTGCCTGGGCTCCCTGGACCCCCTGGTGCACGGGGTCCTCGGGTAAGTAGTTACACACTGTCCTTTCAGTTCTGATTGGCTCTTTGGCCTGTAACCACCTGCCCCTGAAGTCCCAGCTTTGCTGTGTGTCTTTGTGCTGCCCGACACCCGTTTTCCAGTTGGCCCGTTAGAGTGGACATAGGGCTCTTAGGGGGCACTGCGTGGCTAGATGTGGCATGGGATAGCGAGGACCTCTTGCAGGGCCTCAGCTGTCCATTGTGGGTATCACCTTCGGGTAGCAGCCTGGAGTGGAGAAGGGGTTTCTCAGACCATAACCCCTCAGCTGATGGGCTTTGGTGTTTGTCCAGGGCAAAAAGCTGACTTGGGAGAGCATGACCCTTGTGTCCATCTTCCCATCTCTGCTGGGCCAACCTGGGGTAGAGATGCTAACACAGGCAACTGGACGAGCCATGCCAGGGACGGGCTGAGCTCCCCACGCTGGGAGGACCAACTAGAGGCTGGAGGATGGCTTGGCTGGGCTGCAGTGGCTGAAAGGAGCGAGCCTGAACCTCGGAGTGAAAAACAGTTCCTGTGTGTTACACCTGGCATGTCACCTAACGCAGCCTTATTTCATCCCCTCTCCAGTGTGATCCAGTGTGATCCAATGTGATCACTCTCACTGTAGGGATGAGAAAACCAAACAACTAGGAAATGGAAGAGCCAGGACTGGAACCAGGCTCTTAACCATTTGATACTGGGACTCTTGGGAGTCCTTTTGAAGGGAAATCTGTCCTTTTCCCAAGAGGGCTCAGACCCATGGCGCCTGGCATCTGTGCCCAGGCTGAATCAGCCTTTCCCACGCTGGGTGCCTGGCGAGGCCCTGGCAGAGATAGCTGCCTGGGGCATATTTTTAGCTCTGAGCCCAGCGGATGGTTCTGGTTATGCAATTACTCGAGCCCTAGTTCCCTCCAGACCTGGCCCTCTGCTCCCTGGGCCCAGGGCTCTGGAATCTGCTGTCTGAGTAGCATTTCCTTCTGGCTTCAGAGTCTCCATGGAGCACTTGCCCAGAAGCTGGGATCACGAAGGAAGGTATCATGGACCCTGCTGGCCAAGGGGCCTTGTAGCTTGGGGCCAGGATGAGGCCCTTGGACCTAGTATTCCAGACCCCTTCAGTCTGCCCATGCCTCCAAGCTCCTCCTGAGCCCCCAGCCCCTGCACCTTTGGGCTGTCCCCTCAACCAGGCTTGCATTCCTTTGCAAACTCCTCTTCCATCCGTGGTGCAAATCAAATGCTGCCTCCTTTTCTGATGATCACCCCCTTCTTAGAACTCTTTCTTAGAACTCCCACGGCAGTTAACTGCCCCTCTGGATAGGATGGATCCCTTCGTAAAAGCTCACATTGACAGCTGAACTCTGTCACCTGTGTGGCATATGTGTGATTTCATCCCATCTTCCCAGCCATCCTGAGAACTAGGTTCCAATATTATCCCCATTTTACAAGTGAGGAAACTGAGGCTCAGAAAAGTTCAGTTATTTTGGATAAAGTGAAATATAGAGTAAATGCCAGAGCCAGGGTTGAACCCAGTCTGACTCCGGAGCCCGTGATCTTAAACCATCTGTTGTACTAATTTTTCCATCTACTCAGCTGAGCCCCTCTGGGCCAGAAACAGGCCCTGTCAACTTTATTTTTCTTACCCAATGCCTAGCAGAGTACCCTGCATGCAAAAGGTGCTGGGCAAATTGTTGCTGACAGGTTCTAGTCTGGGAGTTGAGAACATTTCCGTGAGTAAGCTGTGTGACCTTAGGCAAGTCCCTTCCCTACTCTGGGCCTCAGTTTCTGTATCTATAAAACATGGGATCATGGTAAGGCATTTCCAAGTTCCTCCCAGCTCTGAAATTCCACAAGTGAGGGAATGACTCTACTGACATCCTTCTCAGGCTCTCTGTGTGCCCTCCCTCCCCACCACCCACCCATCACCTTGTTTCTGGATTGGAAATTCCATAGATCACAAAATTCCAAAGATATACAATGCTAGGATTAAACAATCCCAGTTCCTCTGTACAGATAGTGGCTCTGGGGTTCAGGGAGGGGCAGGGCCTTACCTGAGGTCACCCAAAGCTCTATGGCTTGTCCCTTTCTGCCACCCCATAGTCCCCTGGCCCATCGAGGGACGCTGGGGAATCCCTAGGCCCTCCCTCCATTTGGCTTTTTGGGCTGTAGCATTTGTAGACTTGGTCTGCTTGGCTCCCAGTCAACTATGTGATTCGTTTCTCTGCAAGGCAGTGGCTGGAGAGGGTGGGGAGATGGGGGCGGGAAAGCAGGAAGCCCCCACCTTTACACGCTGCAGATTCTCCAGCCCTCCATCTTTGGGGCAGCTAGGGGCACCAATGGGGAGAGGTGGTCACTCTTGACCTCGCCTGGCACGGTCCACGCCTGGTTCTGGGGCACTTGACGTGAGGGTCCCCTCCTCAAACACCCTCATACAATTCAGGCTGAGCTCTGAGGTTAGATCCCAGGAGCCCAGGCTGGGGTGAAGCTCTGAAGTCTTCCAGATTCCTTAGAGACCATGAGTCCCAGGTATTCATGGAACAGATGGGGAGACTGAGGCTGGAGACAGGGAAGGCTCAGAACTGGAACGAGGTTGCATCTAAGGGCGAGGAGACAGTGTTTGGTGACGTGTTGGGAAGGGGCTGGAGGGCTGATTATTTTGGAGGTCATCCGTGACACCATTATAAATCCCCCGGGCTGAGTGAGCTTCTGAACACTGGTCTTTCTGGATGTGGCTGGAGAAAGGGAGGGTCCTAGTTCAGGCATCGAGGAAGAGGGAGGTGCTTCGGGCGGAATGTGACAGGCTGCAGCTGGGAAGTTGGCCTCGAAGAGGGAGGAAGGAAGCAAATTCATACACAACCAGATGAGTCAAATGGGGCCAGGGACGAGGGCAGTGTGTCTAGAGGCTGGGGTACCCTCGAGATGCCTGTCTCCACCCCCAATGCCTCAGAGTATTCCTACTGGACAAAGACCCTTAGAAAGTACTTGACTCTTAGGATTTTGTTTATGTTACTGGGCTGCAGGACTCTAGCCCAGGGCCCTTGTGGAGAAAGTGGACATAAGGCCCCAGCTGTTGTAAGGGAGATTTGAATATGGTCTGGGAAAATCCAGCGCTGTGAATAAACCTTGGACTTGAAACCAACAAACTGGGTCCCGGCCCTGGCTTGGCCACTACGCTGCTGTGTGACTTTGGCCAAGGCTTTTGACTCTCTGGGTTCAGTCTTCCGAGCTGCTTCATGGTCTCTGGGGGACCCTGTAAGCTCAGAGCATGTAGGAATCTAAGGGAGAGCTCTGACTGTGTGCTGTGGCCACAGGAGAGATACACCTTTGTTCAGAGGAGGCCGAGAGCTCCCTTGACTGAGCTCGCAAATCCATAGGCTTACACAAAGTCCAGTTGGGGTCTAAATGGTGGAGAGCTTCCCTTAAGCAGGAGGAGTCCCAGAAGGCTCCCTGGAGGAAGTGGCATTAAAGCCAGACCTTGAAGGATGGGGTGGATTTCAGCTGGAGGGGATGGACAGGAAAGGCATGCAAAATGATGGAACAGCATGGCAAAGGTGATGCGGAGACGAAGTACCAGACTCAGTGCAGGGAAGCTAAGTGTGCTTTGAGCCCGAGGAAGCAAGTGTGGAAGGGGCTCATGGGGCAAGGGGGAGAGAGTGTGGAAAGGTGGTAAAATTCAGAGGTTAAGGGCTTGTGCTCTGAAGCCACACATCTGAGGTTGAGATCTAGCTTTGTCCCTTAGCAGCTGGGTGACCTGAGAATGGTATAAACCTCTCTGGCATCACTTCCTCATCTTCAAAATAGGAATCACGGTAGCTCCTACCTTGTGGGTCAATAGGATAAAAGGAGATAATGCACGGAGAGTGTTTAGTGTGGGGCTGGGCATCGAAGGAGCCTCTCTGAAAGCAGGCTGCCGTGGCCACACTGCTGAAACTCGGCTAGTGGAGAAGACACAGCCGGAGGAAGGAAGTGCCGGGCCCTGCTCTAGGGAGTGGAATTTTTCTCTCATTTCTTTTTTTCTCTTCCATTTCAGGGTCCTCCTGGGCCTTATGGAAATCCAGGCCTCCCTGGTCCACCTGGGGCCAAAGTGAGTATTTGCTGTGGGATCTGGACGAGGGTCCATGGAGTGGATGCTGGGGTTAGGGCTGTGTTTGAGGAACTTCCTTTCCTTGAAGCTCTTGGTGGGAGGGCCTCAGGGTCACTGTGGAGGATGCATATTTGGGCCACAAGCACTCCCTGAGTGCCTCCCAGTGAGGAGTTAGGAGTTTAGCTTCTGGTGGGGAGGGGTTGGGGGGAGAAGGGCAGCTGGAAACTAGGGCCCTCAAAGGGATCAGGAAGAGGGGTCATAAGACACACCCTGGGGAGGCATGTCAAGTTTTGAGGTGGAGAGGAACACGGAAAGATCACACTTGAGAAAGATCCTTGGATGCCGTGTGGAAGATGGACTCAGGGTGGGGACCAGAGCAGTCAGGAGGACCTGGGATGATACAAACCCGCATCGTGTTGTGGGAGGAGGGGAAGCGGGTGCCTTGACAATGTGGAGATGAGGCAGAGAGGAGTCAGGGATGGATGAGAGGAGAGAGATGGTGACTCCCTGGTGTTAGTCTAGGTGACCAAACCAAGGAACCCAGTAGAAGGAATAAGACAGTGCTGCCTCTGGGAGCCTGTAACACAGCCAGGCGGAACTGATTCATGGGCATTCTGAAACTCAGGAAGGCTCTGAGCTGGAGATAGAGCCTTGGGAGGTGGCCAGCACAGAGATGCCACCTCTGGACTTTAGATGAGACCAGAAACCCGAGTGACTGGTGCTCGGATGAGTGTGAGGACTCCAGCCCTGGAGCGCCGCCAGAGAACAGAGCTGTCCAGGGCGGTGCGTGGAGTGAGAAGCACTCTGAGGGGCCAGCCGTATGCAGGTTACTGGGAGAAGTCTCGATGAATGGCTGGAGAAATAGGAGGAGGGGAAGGAAGACGCAGGGTCAGGGAAGCCAAGAGCACAGCAACTGTGCCAGAGAGTGTGGGGAGGCCAGGAAGGGCACAGAGGCCACCCAGCCTGTCAACCGTGGGGTCACCAGGTGAAGAGCACCGCTGGGCTTTGGTTGGCCCAAGCCCAAGGTCCTTCTTTGCTAACCCAGTGACAAAGGTCTCGTAGCCCCAGCTCATGCAGTGATTGACAGCTGAGCATCCTCCAAAGGCCAGTCCTGACTGCTGGAGCAGAGCTCCTCCACCTGCCGGTTTGTCTGGAAGTTTGGGACAAAGGTGCACAGGCCACCCTGGATGTGTGACAATATGGCACCCGAGCGCTGGCGCAGAGCCCTTGTGCAGAGCTGCAGGAGAGCCTCGCCTCAGCCCCTGTAGGTGTGTGACTATGGCCAGGGCTCCAGGGCTGGGCGGGGTCCTTCCTTAGAGGGCAAGCACAGAGGCCTCAGGCTCGGGGGCCAGCAGCTGCCTGGAGGTACCCTGGGTTTTAACAAGACACACACACAGATGATAATATTGGACCCTTACTGTGTGCTTGGTGCTCTGGATGCACTTCATGCAGCCTGTCCAGTTTGATTCCTAGACAAAGACCTAATGAGATGGTGGAGATACTGCGCCCATTTACAGATGGGGAAACAAAGGCTCAGGCAGATTAAGACACTGCTCGGAACTGGCAGTGAGACCAGCCCCCATGGGTCAGGCAGAGAAAGGGGAGCTCTTTGGAGACTTCCACTTTGCAGAGGCCCCAGGTCTCCCAGGCCGTGGCTACATCAAGATGCTGAGGGTCAGCAGCTGCTTTGATTGCCTGGTTTGCTCAGGAACACGTCCTTCTTAGCCTGCTCTGGGCCTGCCTGGTCTTTCCCGCTCCCTCCCGCTCCCAGACTTGACCCCAGGCTTCTGTGGCAGCAGATGCGCCATCAGCTTCTCCCCAGGCCATGCTGGCCCCATGCGGCAGGGCCTCAGCCCTAGTCTGGCCTGTAGCCCACTCCCATCCTGCCAGCAGATGTGCAGAGGCAGGACGAGGACCTGCCAGCTGCTTTCCCCTCCATTTTAAGGAACAACTTTGGGTGTGGGGAGGGAGGCTCAGACCGAGCAGGTGAGTCCCCCCGCTGCCCCACAGGGCTGGGACCTGTGGACTCAGGGCCTCATGGACAGGCTTCCAGCTTGCTCCTGTGTAAACAAAGAAGGGTGTGAGCTCCAGAAAATACACCTGAATTAGAACTTGTATAAAATGCCAAGGGGAAAAGTCATGCCCTTTGCCTGGACACTTGGCTGGGAGGCTAGACGGGGAGCAGAGGTAGACCCAGGACAGGTCAGTTGGATGGGTGGCCCCGGTCAGCTGGGCTTGGGCCCCGGGATGCTCTTCATCTGTGGCATGGCCAGGACAGGGTTAAAGAGAGGCTCTTCCGGTTGGAATTCCTGACTTAGCTGAGACTGGAAGAGAATGTTGTGGATCTGCAGGAATGGGTGTAATTCTGGGGAGAGGGTTCTCACTGTTTACCAGATCCTTTGGGGGCCTGGGAGGTGACCTGGTGGGACTGTAGGGCTGGCCTCCTCCAAGCCCTGTGCTGGCTCCTCCTTTTCCGCATGGCGTTGGCTTCTAGAACCACATCTGGGGCCACCCATCCATTCGTCTTCCTTCAGTCAACAAACATTTATTGAGCACCTACTATGTGCTGTTGTTGGCAAAATTAGACAAACAGGCAGGGCCTGCTGTGGTGGCAGGGATCCTGCCCTTTGTCTGGGTGGGTCCCTGTGAGGTCATCCTGCACCATATTTATTGAGCCCATGGGAGCTTTTGGCCTTCTGAGTTGAGAATCCCCCTGCCAGACTAAGGATGGGAGAGACCGGTGGACTGAGAAACCAAAAAGAGGAGACAGAGCAAGGGTGAGAAACTTCATCCCGCTGTCCCAGGGGAGTGAAGACCCAAAGGGCCAATGACTTGCAGTGACCAGCAGTGGCGGGGCTGTGTTTCTTGTCCTGGGGTTTGCCGGCCAGAAGACACTCGTCAGGGCTCCAGAGCTGGTACAGGCCAGAGCCAGGCTTCACTCTCACCTGCCTCCTCCAGAGCCCAAGGCTTTCCCCATGCACCACATACCCATACCTCCCATGTTCAGATCCATCAAGAAGAGGGTTCCTCAGCTCCCGCAGGGAGTCAGGATCAAGGGCGTTGAGAATGAAGCAGAGGCCAGAATCCTGGGAGGATGGCATTAGCTGCCTGTGGAGGCCCAGCATTGAGTCATGTGTCCAACCGACCATGGTTGTAGCTGCAGGAGAGCGCAGTGGTTACGAGCACAGACTGCAGCCAAATGGTCGAAGTACACATCCCAGCTCTGTCACCTCCCAGTTCTGTGACTGTGAGCACATTATGTGAACTTCCCATGTCTCAGTCTCCTCATCTGGAAAATGGGATAATAAGAGTAGCTGCCCTCTCAGGTTGTCATGAGGTGTAACTGAGTTAGTTACTCAGAGCAGTGCTGGCCTGTGGCAAGTGGTCAGCTGTTGGCATGTGCAATGGGCACAGACAGGTATGGTCCCTGCCCTTGTGGAAAAAAAGCTGATCACACCATGGAAAAGGCTCCACGTGAGAGGTACCTGTGCTCGGAGACCCCACAAAATGGCAATTGGTCTGGTCTGGGAGGTGAGACCCGCCTTCCTGGAGGGTGGGAAGGTTGAACCAAGGTCTGAAGTGCAGATGACCAGGACAAGGGGCAGGAGGAGGCTGGGGAGGGCAGCAGGCCTGGTGGGTGTGACAAGACTTTTGGACTTTATCCAAAGAGCAGCAGGAAGACAAGAGGTTTTCAGCAGACATGACATGATCAGGTGGAGTTTGCGAAGGCCACTCGAGCGTTTTAAGAAGCTTAGTTGATGTTCAGCAGGGTGAGGGGTGGCCAGTGAGGAGACCTCGAGCTGCCCCAGTCGGGTTGCTGATGCTGGACCAGGTGAAGTCAGACGGGATTCAGGGCTGAGGTGGGGGTAAGCAGCTCTGGGCCAGAGGTGGGTGGGGCTCCACCCGTGCCTACCCTGGGCCACAGGGCACCTGGCAGCTGGCCACCGCATCCCTTCTCTGGCCTGCATAGTTTGCAATGAATTACCCAGGATGACCATGGGCCCTCGGGTACCTGGGAAGGATGGGCAGGCAGGAGGGGCCGTGCTTAGTGACCCAGGTGACTGCTGGCAGAGCTGGTAGAAGCTGAGGTGGAGTCAGCCCTTAGACAGTACTCTTGGGCCTCAGGCCCCAGCCTACCTTCCCCCTTTCTCTGATGACTGAGATAGGACATGCTCCTTAAAGAAAATGTGGAAAAGTCTGTAAAGTATCAAGAAGAAAGAAGGCTTCCTGTAGTGGCCCTGCCCAGTGACAGGCATTGATGGTATTTTGAGCAGCCTCTGGGCCAGGGACTGGCCAAGAGCTTTACGTACTTTGCAGGGCAGATGTTAACACTCCCATTTTACAGATGAGAAAACTAAGGTCCAAAGTGGCTAAGTAACTTGCCTATTTCTGATAAGTGGCAGAGATAACATTCGAACCCTCTACTGCCTGACTCCAGTTTTAGCCGCAGGGGAATTCAGTTCCATAGCTCTTTAGCCTTTCTCTGTGGATTAAGCAATATATATTAATCAAGATACATACATGCATACACACACACACACATATATATATATATACATGTATACATACATGTGTATGAATAATTTAAATATGCCTTGCGTAAGTGTTCAGCTGTTATTTTATTAACAATTGCCTTTTGGAAAGATTGAATTGATCCATGCCACTGCTAGCATTAGAGGAGGATGTTTGAAAAAGATCATTCATTATTGCTCTCAATTCACTTCGTTGCATCGATCATCTATGAGAAGAATGTTTTTCTTACATTTGTTTTCTATTCACATTTCACCATATATGAATTTGTTCATTTTGGGGGGCTGTCTTTTGTTATTGATTTTTTTTAATTGAAGTATAATCAGTTTAGAATGTTGTGTTAATTTCTGGTGTGTTCTTGATTTGTAAAAATTATTTGTGTTTATATATTTAGGCTTACTAAGGCTTCATCTACCTTACAAATATCTTTAAGTTTACTGTTTGCCTATTAAGAGTATTCATGATAATTTTCACAAATGGAAGTGTTACCTTTTTTTTTTTAACTAACAATAATAGCTAACACTTATTAGGAACTTAATAACATGTCAGATTGGAGAGAACTCTACCATATGTAAGATGTATGGGTTTTTTTTTTTATACTTAGACATTTCTTTCCCATACTAAGACAAGATCGATATTTATTTATATCCCTAGTCATGTCATAATATCATTTGTACTCTTAAAATTTTAAACCATCTGGAATTAATCTTCATGGGATGGGTATGAGGTATAACTTTATTTTCCCCCCAATAGTTGACCATTTATTAAATAACTTTTCCTTCACTGACTATTATATGATAGACCAGGGTCTATTTCAGGCCATTCAAATATGTTTCATTGCTCTGTTTGTATATTTTTATGCTAGTAAAATGCTTTTTTATGACATTTTTTATCTTTATACTGTGTGTCTCCCTCCTCCACTTTTAAAAAATAGTTCTGGCTATTTAATCTGTCAGATGAACTTTATGCCTATCTTAATAATTTCCTTTAAAAACTCTCTTGGAGTTTTTCTTGGAATTGTATTAAATATGTTTATTAATTTATGAAGAATTATCATCTTTAAAATACTGTTTTCCTGTCTAAAACCATGGCATATCTTCCCATTTGGTTGAGTTTTTAAAACATCTAATAATAAACTACTAGAGTTTTTATTGCATAAACTCTGCACATTTGTTACTAAGTTTGTTCTTAGAAATTTTATATTTTTGTTCCTGTTATGAATGGAATATTTTCCCCATTATATTTTATAGCTGGCTTTCAGCTATTGAAAAGAACTATTCACTTTGTATATTTGTACTTTTTGTGTTTATTTTATAACCAAGCCCTTTACTGAATTATTTTATTAGTTCTAACAGTATTTCAGTTACTTCTCCTGGATTTTCTAGAGAGGCACGCATAATGTTTGCAAAAAAAGGACATATTTTTGTCTCACTTTCCTCAAAGGTTAGATCTTATTTGTTTTTCCTGCCTTATTGCCGTGGCCAGAACTTCTAAACACATGAAATAGTAATGGTGATGGTGAGAAGCATAGTGAATCTTCAGAGAACCTTCCAGGGCTGGGGCCAGATCTGACCTAATCCCAGCCCAAGAGCTGTCTCTTGAGACTCCATTTAATCATTTGCTCATTTGAGAAGTATTTTTATGATGCCTCTTCTGGGCCAAGCCCTGTGCTAGGTCCTCAGAATCTTATTATCTTGCAAGAGATAACTTACACAGGGGACTTCTGGCCCAGAATTTTTCAGTCCTTTGTGGTTTGTTCCTTCTTTGTCTGAGCCCTTCTCAAGTCCTCATCGCCCAAAGCCTTCTATTCTCTCCACCTCCCAACCCACCTGCAGGAAAGAAGCTCATAATCTCTATTCCCGTTGTATTTGTAGTATTTATTAAGATATAGCTTCTCAACCATCTTCTAGTTCTGCAAGGCTCTGTTAACTAGTCCAAAGTCTACTGTTCCATACACAGAGAGGGAAAGGGGCGTTGCTCAAGGTCACACAGAGTTATTGACTAAAGAGCTGAGTCTGGCAGCCAGGTTCTCATGACCTCACCAAGGTGTAAACAACTAATTAGACCTTATATATTCCTCATATCTCTTACTGGAAAATTTGCAGGAGTCTGGTTGGGAAGACAGAGAGTCTTCTTCATCCCAGAAGGCACACCTTTAGCTGACTAAGGATGTCTTGAGCATCCTTGGAGCCCAAACTTCATCTGGCTCCCACCTTGTCTTTCTCCAGCCTTAACTTGGCTGTAACTCCCTTCAGGGATTCACTCTCAGTCTAGGTCAAGTTCTCCCTGACTTCCTCTCATACTCTACGTATCACTGGGTCATTGTTTTTCATCTGCAGTGTATTGAAATGTAAAGACCTGGGGCTCCAGAAGTGGACTTCCTGAGTCTAAATCCCACTTGTATAACTTTGGACAAATAACTCACCGTCTCTATGCCTTAGTTTCCTCATCTGTGAAATGGGGATAGTGATCATTGCTACCTCATAGCTTTATGTGTCAAGGGCTTAGAAGAAAACTCAGTAAATGCTAGTGCAGATTATCATTACCAGTCTCTGGCGACTCCCTTTAGAGGGCCCTACAGGCACGAGCTGTGTCTTGATCCCACTGTGGTATCCTCTGTGCGCATTGCGAGACATGGCTCTCAGTAGATGTTCAGTGAGTACGTGTGTTTGTTGATATTGTACCCGGGCAGGGATTACATCCCAAACACTGTGCTGGCTGCTGAGAATGCAGAGAGAAGTCCATAGGAACTAAAATGCCCCAGATACAGACTCTGGGTCTCAGTTTCCCCTTTTGTAAAATGACAGAACAGGATGCATGAAGGCCCACCATGAAAGCATTTTAAGCCCAGCTCCTCTGTTGGCTGCAGACTGAGGTGGGCAAGGGTGGGGCGGGGAGAAGCTGCTGTCCTTTTTTGGCCATTGGAATCCTGGGTAGCCCTGGGCCTGGCCTTGCACATGGACATAAAAGGCATTGGAACGGGGCTTGTGAGCAGCCGAGGGTGGGAGAGTGTCGGTGAGGGGCAGCTGCGGTGGGAGGTAGTAGATCCTAGAGGCAGGTCCTGCAGAGGTGACCTGGAGGGGCCCAGGTGGACAGAGAACTGGGGTCCTAGCAAGGAGGGAATGGCTTATAGCCTGGGGCAGCCGGAGGTCGTGTGGGAGAAGCATCCAGGCTTCCCATTCATAAACAAGTGCTCTGGAGTCAGATAGACCAGGGGCTTGGACTTAGTAAGACCTGACACCTTTTACCTACGTGCCACCCCAGGCTGTGACTTGGCCTCCCTGAGCCTGGCCTTGGTCCTGCGGCGCAACAGGTGGGTGTAAGAGGACTAACGAGGCGCTGTGTTGAGTGGGCCTGGCCAGCTCTGGGCGCTCGGTAGGTGGGCAGTGAAAGGCGCCCCTCCCTCTTTAAGGCTCTGTCCTGCTTGGAATGCAGTGATTTCTTGTGGAGAGTGTCTGAGTCAAGATTTGGAGGGTCTGAGTCCTGAGGAAGAAAAGAACCAAATGGGAACTTATTAAAGTTGGCCAAACCACCCCTCCCACGTGTCGCATTAACTCACTGGCTCTTTGCCATGAATCTGGGATGCCAGTGGGTATGTGTGCATGTGTGTGTGTGTGTGCGCGTGCGCATGCGCTCGCGCATGCGCGCACAGGTACACATGCTGTGCAGTCCCCGTGATAAAGGTGAGAAACCGAGGCTCAGAGAGAGAAGTGACTTACCTGTGGTCCTACTGTGAGTCTGTCTCTTCTCCCCAGGACTTCTGACTCAGTACTCAGCTTGGAGAGGGAGCTTGGGGGTGAGGGTGAGGGACAAGGGTCAGAGGTTCTTGGAAGGTGACATCAGGGGGACTGACTTTCCAAAGGACTGTCTCCTGAGTAATTTGATCAAGTTGGGCCAAAAAGCCTGGCACAGCCGGGAGCCCTCTTGAGCCCTGGAAGAGACGTGGCTGGCGGGTCCTTTCCTGAGCACGTGCTCTCAGGGGTCCAGATCCTTGTGATGGGGATGCTCCCATATGCTCGGCACAATGAGTGCTTGTCTCTGACCGGGGACCCACTGCTTGCCGGTTTCTCCTCTGTTCACTGCCTATTTGAACTTGTCGGGTCCCAGGATGTCCCAGGACACAGAGCTATGAGTCACAAATTCAGAGTCCTTATCTCAGCTCTGCCAGTGCCTCAACTTGGGGCCCTGGACAGTCCCTTTCCTCCTCTTGGCCTCAGTTTCCCTGAATGTGTTATGGGGTAATAACACTTCCCTTGCCCACTTCATCAGGTTATTCTGGGAACCTAGTGAGGTGAGGGATTTGTGAAGGGCTGTACACAGAGGAGTGGCTGTTAGGGTACTGGCCCTAGGCAATTAGAGATGGTGAGGTGAGAGCATTAGGAGACAGGAAAAACAAAAAGAATCAGGCCTGCCTCTGTGTGAGCCCCAGGGGAACATGTCACCTGTATGGGGGGCCCAGGCATCTACAGTTTGGTTGGGGAGGACATAGTCAAGCTGTATCTTGAGAAAGTTTATGGTTTGGCTAATGATGACTGGGGAGTGGTCTTCTTGTTGGGGGTGACTGCCTGAGGCAGGGCCTGGCCGAGGAAGGACTATGGTCAGGGGATGGGCAGAGGGACCCCATCTGTAGGTGGGGCTGGTGGAAGGAGAGCCAAGTCTGGACAGGATGGCTGGGACCAGGTGATGGAAGACTTGGGACACCAAAGGAGGAGTAGGACTTTGTCATCAGACGAGGTGGGGATGTACGGAAGGTGTTGGTGCAGGGGAGTAATGGGATTGGAGAAGACCCTGTGGAGGAGTGTGAGCGGGGTGGGTGGGAGGGCATCTGATTAGGGAACAGGGATTTGAGCAGAGTTGGTGGGGAGACAGCCTCTTTAGACGACTCAGTGGCCAAAGTGGAATTGTTTTTGTTTCAGGGACAGAAAGGGGACCCGGGGCTCTCACCAGGCAAGGCCTACGATGGGGCAAAGGTAGGTTTCCAGGGACCCCAGCGCTCAGGGACGTTGCGGGGTGGACAGTAGGGAAACCGCTGTGCTCTGGAGTGAACCCTCCCGACAGAGGCCAATGCGTGACAAAGGCAGGAGATGGGAAGTAGAAAAGGACGGGGTCTGTTTTCTCCTTAAAGCCTTTCAGCTTTCCCTACACCAAACCCAAAGCCATTCACTTCTGCCTTCGGCGTGCAACCAGGAAGCCCGACAAAAGATGTTGCCTGTGGACACACCTTTGGTGAATGTCCTTTTGCCTAATGCTCTGAGTGGCTTTCTGCAGGGCCTGCTAGGTGACCCTCGGCATCCAGAAGCTTCTTGGTAGCAACATGCCCAGGAAGCTTCCAACAGACATTCAAAGTCCCCTCTGAGGTTGTTAGTTTGAGCAGACAGGTCTGTGGATTTTCAGGACGTGGGAAGGGAATGGGCCTGAGACTCAGGGCCGAAACCAGAAGGTTCTCCCATGGAAGAGAGAATACTTAGGCCAAAGGATTTGACCCATCCCTGAAGTCCCCACCCCATAGGGGCCTGGAGGGAGCGCAGGACAGGCCAGGGCAGGAGAACCCAGAACTCCAGTTAAGGTTGTTCTCTGTCCCAGACATCCATATCATGGGAGGAATCCTCGAGACCGTCTTGTTTCCTTCTGGACACAACCCAAGAGCCCTCCTGACAGGCAGGAACACTGCTTCTCAGCCCAGCCTCCTGTGCAGGGGGACTTGGAGGGGACAGTGCCTGTCGACTTCTCCAAGACACAAGTGGCTCGTCCCCTCATGTTTTCATGGGAAGTTTTCTCACTCAGCAAACTCTTACTGGGTGGAAACATCCCACCTGCTACTCACTGGAAGCTCATAAGCCAGGCGGATGGGCCCAGCTTGCCGATGAGAAAACAGAGGCCCCAGAGGCGGGTGGCTTGCCGGAGGCAAGATCAAATGGAGCGGCTGAGTTAAGTGATGAGGGGGCTGGATACCCCACCCACTTGGCTGCCCTCACCCCTGCTCAGAGTCTCCTCTTAGGCCTCTAGGCCTCCAGGAATCCTGTCTGCAAACAACCGGCTGGCCTTGGGAGGTCACTCTTTAAATTTAAGGAGTGTCAGCTTCCGTTCCCCCACCTCATCCCCTTGTCCGTGTTTTTCAGGGCGACATGGGCTTGCCTGGGCTTTCGGGGAATCCAGGACCTCTTGGACGAAAGGTACACCTTGTTGTCAATGCTTTGCCTTGCCTGGTGGGCTTCCTAGCAAGCAGGTTCTTCAGGCAGGAACGCTACGTGCTGCCCGCTTGCCTGCCCTCCTCTCCCCTGCCCCGGCCCAGCTCCCTGGGGCACAGGGACGATGGCAGGAGGGGAGACACGTTTCCAAGTGTCTGTGCTTGCCTGGGGGCGGGAAGCACCTTGGCCTGGAGGAGGTCCCCTTACCATGGCTAAGGAGATGTGACAAGAAGTGGCTCTGGTTTGCTGTCCTTCCTCTCTGGGGCCAGTTGCTCCAGGGAGGCCATCCTAGGGGGCACTCCTGGTGGTGGAAGGCGTATTGTCAGAGCCAGGGGAGCCCCCATGAGCCCAGCTCCACCTCCCACCGGCCACGTGACCTGGGCCTATGCGTCCCCTCTCTGAGTCTCAGCCCCCTCCAACCTGGGATGGAGACCGTCACCCTCCTCCCTGAGCCCCCTGGGGCTGTAAACCCAGAGGGAGACCTGGAGCATAGAGTTTGAGAGAGGTAAATCTGGTTCTACTCCCAGCTCCACCATTTCCTTGCTGTGTGACCTGAGGCAAATCAGTAACCTCTCTGGGTCTAATATTCATCCCTCCCTGTTACACTGCAGAGAAATGCTCTATAAAAGCAATGCCTTCTCTATACATTGTAAGCTGTTGTCATTCCATCCCCACTCCCATCCCTGCTTCAGTCATGCTGGGGGAGTTACCCCTCTAGTTGCTTTTGGGGGAAGGTCTGCCACTTTTCTAGATGGTGGGTCTCTGGCTTCCAGTGCCCCTGGATTCCTCTCCAGCTTCCCAGCCAGGGCACCCCATCCTTCAGATTCAACTCTAGTAGCGCCTATTTCAGGAAGCCCTCCTGGAACCCCTGCCTTCAGGCCAAGTGCCTCCATTCTGCTCAAGGACCTCTTAGGCCATCTTAGCTGAGTTATTTTTAGCCCCAAGTCCAGCCTCACCAACCAGTACGTGTAGATCTGGTTTGTCACTCTCCCTGCTAAGCCTAGCCCAGGGCCTGTGCATAGTAGGTGTTTGGGAAACGGAGAGGACCGTGCAGGCCAACGGTCATTTGCTTTTTGCAGGAAAACCTTCCATTGCTGTTGAGTTTTCCAGTAGATACTTCAGCCTAGGGCCACGTCTTAAGCTTCCACCCTGGCTCCCAGCTTTGGCCACAGCTACCCTCTCTCTAAGCCATCTGGTTCTCATCTGGACAGCTTGGTATCTCCTGGCTCCATCCTGTCCATGCTCTAAGGGTCCTGTAGCACACAGGGACTTGGAGCATCATGTTCCTCCCCAACCCCTCCCCTTCTCCTCCACCCTCTGTGGCCAGAGCCAAACAGGCAGTCTGTGAGCTGGGGAAATTGGTCTTTTCTGGCTCAAGGGACGCAGAGGGACTCCCTCTCCCCACTCACTTCCCCTCTGGGCTCCAGCACTTTCTGATGGATGAGGTGTGAGTGGAAAGTCTCCTTCCAGTCCCGGCTCATAAAGCAGCCAGTGGTGGTCTCGTTCTGCATGGGGGTAGGAGTCTAGCAGAGGAAGCAGGAGATGGAAAAACAGACTAAACTGGCTCCTGCCTGGGGTTCCAGGCCTTCTTGCTCTCAGCAGATGTCTAGGGAGGCCCAGAGCCCCCAGCCCAAAGGAACCAGCTCACCTGAGCAGGGAGAGACATCTTTTCTAAATTAAGAGTATCATTTGGCAAAGCCACTTGTACTGAGTCCCTCTGGCCCCAGCCTAGGCAAACACAGAGGGGTTTGATTATGGCAGGCCAGTGTCACCTGCTCACAGAGGATGGTGGACAGAGCATGGGGGAGCTCAGGTCCTAAGGCAGGGACCGCTGACCAACGGTAGGGGTCAGGGAGAAGGACCAATGCGGTGAGCGGCCATGCCTGGAATTGTCACTGTTTATCAGCAGTCTCTCCTCCCACAAGCGTCTTTGGTGACAACAGTAGCCACTTTGCCCTGATCCTGTGGGGTGGTTTTTCTGCATCATCTCACGTTGGGAGCCTTGAGGGAGAAGGAACATCAGTGGGTGAGGGGGAGGGCAGCATCCCCTCTGCTCCTTGAATTTTGCACCTCAGAGGGACACCAGTAACCCTAGTCATTCATGTATTCAACAGAAGGGATTGAATGCCTGTTGTGTGTCAGACACTGAGCTGAATAAATGGACAAAAAGCCCTTTTCCCTCAGGGCCCGCAGTCTTGTGGGGAGAGAAGTCAACAGAAACAGTAAAAATACAAGGTGTTAGAAGCTGAAAAGGGCCATGGAGGAAAATAGGCAGAAGAAAGGGAGATTTGGTTTAGAGGTTACCACATTGACTAGCGTGACAGAAAGGCTAACTGTCCCTCATCATATTCTTTCCTCACAGTAGCCTCCAGGAGTTAGGCAGTATTGTGCCCATTTTACAGCTGAGAAAATTGAGGCCTAAATAGGCCTCATTCATTCATTCTTTGTCATTCTGTAAATAGGTACCTATGTACCAGGCCCTGTACTGACCCTAGTGTTAAATGCCAAGGACCTTACTGGGGGCTTGGGGAGAGGGACATCCACAGCCCCAGTTCTCAGCCCCACTGTGCATGACAACCAATGGGGAAGCTTGCCCCCCCCCCACCAAAGGGGTTCTCATTCAGTTGGTCTGAGTGGGACCCAGGCACTAGATTCTCATGTGCCGCCAAGACTGAGAGTCACTGCGTTCTTAGACATAGCTTCCAGGGTCACTAAATGGCAGAGCTGGGGTTTGAACTCAAGTCTTCTGACCCTCAGGCCCTTTCCCTCTCCACAATGCTGACTGAAACAGCTTCTTCAATAAGATCAGGGCCATGAAGTAAAAAAGAGCCTCCCCACCCAAGGCTCCCTTCTCTGCCTCTGCCTGAGATGCTTGCTGAGGGACTTTGCTGAGCTGATTCCTGAGGGCAGGGCAGGTGCATAGACCAGGTCAGACAGGCCTGCGTGGAATCCCAGCTCTGTCCCTCTCTTGCTGTGTGAGCTGGGGCACTTGGCCTCAGTTGCTCCATGGAGTGGTTGGGAGTGTTAAGGAAGATGCTGTATTCCCAGCACCCAGCACGGTGCTGTCACGTGGTAGGCGCTGCGGAGGTAGTTGTTGAGTGAATGAATGAATGATCATGATGATAACGAAGAAGCAGCACTGAAGAAGATTGGTCCCACCAATCATCTTGCTTAGTTACTGGTTAACCACCCTCTGCTTGCCCAGAAGGCTACCGCATTTGCACCTTGGGAGGGCGGAGTCCTGTGCTGTCCCTAGTCTAACCCTCCTGCCTTCTCGCCCATGGAGCAGTGCTTCTCAGCTGCCCCCCGGGGAACAGTTAACAATGTCTGGAGGTATTTTTGGTTGTCACAGCTGGAGGGGTGGTGCACGACCAGCTTCTAAAGGATAGAAGCCAGAGATAGTGTTAAAGATGCTACAATGCACAGGGCAGACACTCCACCCACAGCCAAGACTCATCTGGCCCAAGGTGTCAGTGATGCCGAGACCAAGACACTCTGCTGTATAGAAACCCTCACTCCATCCAGTCCTGTGTGCCCTGGGCCTTCCTGCCTCCTTGCGTTTTCTTAAACTGAGCCCACCCCTGGCATGGTCTCTCCTCCTCACTCATCTTCACGTATCTGTCCCTTGATTCTGTTCTCAAGTGCCATGTTCTCCAAGAGCATCTCCCCAGCACCTCCAGGCAGAAATCATCTCTTCTCACACCAGCCCATTTCCCCAGCATCTTTGGGACTCTGCACTTTCTGGCTAGTAGGCAACTCACTGGTATCCTTGGCACATTTGTCAGACTGGAGCAAGTACCCGGAGCACCTCTTCATCTTTGTTACCTCATGTGGGGCTTAGCACCTGCTCTGTGGTCCCACACCTCCCTCACTCCCTTGCCTATGGCTGACATCATTAATTGTTCTTTCTTGCCAAGCCTAATACAGCCTCAGAATCTTTCTTAACACATCACCCCAGATAGACATGACTAATGGAATGAAGTTGGTGCTCAAGTTGAAACTTCTTCCTGGCTCCTTCCTGCAGCCCTCACCTTGTCCATGAGCCCTCCCTATGCCACCTGAGTTGGCCACTGTCTGTGAGAATCTGTACTAATATGGGAGGGCAGAGGGGGTCATTTGGGGATGTTTTGTGGGGGAGTGTGACTGGGGCTGCTTGAGATGATCTCCTGCCGTTCTGCAGAACTACCTGGATGGAGCACCCTCAGTTCCATACACCACCCCTATGAGAACCTTCTCTGGGCTCCCCAAAGGCTGAGCTGCTCTGGGCTTCTGGGGCCCAGACCCCCTCCATTTCTGAGTTCCACTCCTTCAAGTTTCAGCTTACACAGCGCCGCCTCCTCCAGGTGGCTGTCCACACTCCTTACACAGCGCTGCCTCCTCCAGGTGGCTGTCCACACTCCTTACACAGCGCCGCCTCCTCCAGGTGGCTGTCCACACCCTCCTAGCATTCAGTACTTCTTTGTTCCGCTTTGCATGTGTTTAATGCCGACATCCCCTTCTAAAAGGTAGGAAGTGAGTTTGCTTTGTTCACCAGTATATTCTTAGTGCTAATACAGGGTCTGACTCATTGCTGGGGCTCAGCAAACCTTTGAATGAATGAATAACCGGATGAATGAATGAGCCACACAGAAACCGTACCTTCCTGCCCTGACCTGTCTCAAGTACCCACCGAGCAGAGTTTGGCATCAGATGCCTGGCTGCATTGTGATGGACTGTGCTTTTGGACAAGCCACACATCTCATTTCAGAATCCCATGATTTTTGAGCCAACAGGATGCTTTGAGAGGCCAGCTGGGGAAACTGAGGCCCAGAGAAGAGCAGAGATTTGGCAAGTACCGTGTAAATGACTCATTCTGCCTCCCGGCGTGTGTTTCTTCCTCGCTGACCCTTTCTGTTAAGTGGGGCTCTCTGTCCCGCTGACTGCCTGGTGTGGCCGGTGGGCTGCCAGTAGAGAAGTCCAGTAGGAAGGCTCGTGGAGCGCTAAGAAGCATGGCAAGTCCCATTTTACTGGGAGAGAAGCCGGGGCCTCGTCCAGCCTGAGGTGGAGCCTGTGGGATCAGCTGAAGTCTAGGCGCATATTGGTCCCCAGGACCCCCAGGCAAGGACGGGACCCCCCTCCCCTCCCTGCCCAAAGCCCAAATAGCATCCCAGCCGATGGGGAGACTGTCTGCAGCAACAGTGAGGTGATGTCTGGTTTCTCCTTGAGCATTGTAAGCAATGATTAATCTGGCTCCCAAACCAAAATATAGCCCGAGTTCTATTATAAACACGGTCCTGTGGAGACCCGCCTGCTGGGCAGCCAGACGCCCCTTGCAGACTCCGTGGTCCCTGGAACTCCCCCCGAAGCATCTGTTCTCCACTAGTAACAGTCAGGCACTGATCACCCATGGGGCAATCACTGCCCATGGGTCCACCTTGAGGTCAGTGCCCGCCCCATAATTGCTGGGGCCCTGGAGAAGGTAATGGTTTAGATTCTTCCAAGGCCTGGGGCCCTGTCATTTGAAGCTGTTTGGCTGACCCCAGCTTGGTAAACACCGTCAAGGTGCTTCCAGGGAGCATGTGAACCTCCCCCCAGCCCTCACCTCATGCCTTGGTTGTGCTCAGCCTTGATTGTTCCCGGCCAGCTAAGAGAAACAGGGTTCATGGCGATGTTCAAGGCTCTTCAGGGGTCCATGGACTGGGGAGACCTAGGAATTGTGGCCTTCTGGACAAAGCACAGCCCAGTGGGTCTGGAGATGTGGGCAACAGTCTGGACTTGGCTATACCTTGCTAAGTAGCCTTGGGCAAGTCCCTTCCCCTCTCTGAGCCTCAGAATCTCATTCTGTCTAATGAGAAAGGAGGTTGTCAAATTGATGGCTTAGGTCCCTTCCAGCTCAGATGCTCCAGGGTTCACGGTGCTGCAGTCACCTGTAAGCTCAGACCTGGGGAGGTGGGTCAATAAGAGGGTCTTTCTAAGGTGGTCCTGTGGCTCTTCTAGGTGGTTCTTGGGTTTCAACAGTAGGTCTCATCCATGATCTGGTGGTTAAGGACATAGGGATTCACAGCTTGCTTCCCTTGGGAAGCTGTGTGACCTCAAGAAAGACTCTTTACCTCTCTGAGCCTCAGTTTCCTCATCTCGAAAATGTGCATGGTAATTCCTACCTCCTGGGGTGACTGCAAGTTGTTGATGAGTGGATATATTTAAGGCTTTAATGCTGGGCCAGGCATAGGGCAAGTCACTGTCCATGTCCCTGGTGGCCATTTGTTTCCTTTTAGCTATACCTTGAGTAAAGAATTTACTTGAAATCTCCTGGAATTTTACTGGCAGTTCTGCTAAAGCATTGGTTTCTGTCAGGCATCTTTGTGGCTGAAAAGAAAGCCAAAGGAGTGGGTGATGCTCAGAGGCTCCCCGGACCCCTTTAATGTGTCCTTGCTTCATTATTGCATTGGCTCTGTTATTGCATTGAGGCAGGCAGAGGATGGCAGAGTGAGCTCAGAGAGGGTGATTGCCTGTGCCGAGTCACACAGCCTAGAGCTCAAGGCTCCATTCAGCTCTAGGTGGGGAAAGGCTTTGATTGTTCTTCCTCATCTGCAGGCTTCAAGTGGAGAAAGGATAGCGATGGCCATTATATGCATCCTTTCCATGGCATGTCCTGCTCAAAACCCTCCTGTGGTTTCCTACCATCTTACCGCCTGGCATGCTCTGGCCTCCTGCTTCCTCTCTGACCACCTCACCCCTCTGTTTCTCACCCCTCACTCCTTCTGCTCCAGTCACATGGGCCTTGTTCTTCCTTGAGAACATTCTTGTCTCAGGGCTTCTGCACCTGCTATTCCATCTGCCCGGAATGCCTTTCCCCAGGGAGCCAGCCCTGTGTCCAGCTCCCTCACAGCATTCATCTCTGAGCAGCCTCCCTTGTCTGCCCACCTGCGGTTACCACCCTCCCCAGCACTGCATCCTCTGTCTCCAGCTCTGCTCACTTTTCTTCGTAGCACTAGTCCCTGCCACACATTATCTCCTTCTTTAATTTTACTTTTAATTGTAGTAAAAAACACATAAACTTTACCACCTGAACCCTACACGTGCAGTAACGCTAAGTATATTCACATTGTATGCCATCCATCTGCAGAATTTTTTCATCTTGCAAAACTGAAACTCTACACCCATGTAAACAAACCCTTGAGGCATTACCTTTTATATTTATTTGTTTATATTTATAGCTTCTTAATTCGACTGTAAATGCCGTTAAGGCAAAGGATATTGTCTTCTTGTTCATCCAATGCCTAGAATGGTGCTGGAGTATAAAATTTCAGTAAATGTTTGTCGAATGAACGAATGAACTATAAAGACTATGGTAGGAACACCAGCTAGTCTTTACCTCGCCCTTGAATTCAATGCCAGATACTGTGCTAAGTGCTTCACACACATTATACCACGCAATCCATATGCCAACCCTTAAGATCCCCATTTGTAAAAGAGGAAAACCAAGGCTCAGAGAGGTGTCATCATTGGCCCCACGTCATCCAGCCAGACAGTAGTGAAGCAGGATAGGAATCCAGATTTATCTGAAACAAGAGATCTTAACCACTGCTGGCTGTGGCCTGTGCCTCAGTTTGCCCACTGGGGAAAAGCGCGCATGCCCTAGGTAGAAGAGTCTCACCCAGCTCTGTTGCATCAACCTCATGGGCCCCAGATTTGAGATGTAATCATAAAACTGAGCAGTCGCGAGGCGTGAGTAGGTGCAAAAGGAATGCTTGTAAATTCTCCAAGCCTCTTGGATCAGACCAATTCTACTGTTTATGATTAAAGTCCTGCTTTCTGGGGGTGTGTTGGGGTGCTGTGTGTGCCTGTGTGTGCCTGTGTGTGTTTGTGTGCATGCATGAACTATCCGTGCCCGGGGTGGCTGCAAGGCTCTCCGTGTGGCCTCAGGTGTCAGAAGGGCCCAGTGGTAAGTATGAGCCTGCTGCTCTCTCGCAATGGGACTCCAGACAAGTGGCTTCGGTTCTCTGAGACTCAGTTTTCTCCTCTGTAAAATGGAGACCATGATCCTTAACCCCCATCCCCCACATCTCATAAAGGCTGGAGGATGTCATATGGGTGTAATTCTGTGTAAACAGCGCTGTGTAGAGGGAGCCCACAGACATCGTGTGTGTGTGTGTGTGTGTGTGTGTGTGTAGTCTAAAGTCTCATTTATTCCCCTCTGGTGGAGCCCTAGAACTCTTGAGTTTTAGAACATCAGAGCTAAATGGGACTCAGAGTTCTAACTCCCTCATTTGAGGTCCAGAGAAGGGCAGTAACCCATCCAGAGTTGCACAGTAAGTCACAGACGGTCACAGAACCGAGTGCAGGGCTCCCCACGTGGGGGGCTCTAACAGAGATCAGTGTGGCTGCCCATCTGATATGAAAGCCCCCTGTTCTGTCTTATTTCATAACAGCCCTAAGCTCATGGAAGCTTGAAGTCTGGGCTTTCCCTTCAGAGGGCTCCTCACTTTTATGAAATGACCCAGCTGGTCATCCCCAGCACCACCTGAAGGCACACACTCGTTTTGATTCTCCTGACCTGGAGACCTGGCCTTGGACCATGGTAGCTGGGCCATGGGACAGAGGGTCAAGGTTGGTACTGGGATGGCACCAGAGTCCCGCTCAGTCAGGCCTTTGGGTGGCCTCGTTCCCCCTGGAATCGTTGCTGGGACTAGTGGGAAGAAGGAAGGCAGCTATTTTGGTTCATATATTCAGTCAGTAAGTGTGAGATCTTTTACGATAGGGGGCTACTGAGAAGGTCCCGACAGGAGATCCCAGCGTCCTGTGGTGGTTGAGCACAGCCAGACCTGAAGGCCCTCGTCAGCCCACGTCTCCACTGAGAAATCCCTCCATCGCTCCTTCTGACGGTCTCACCCTCTCTCTGGAATACTGGTGATACAACATCACCCTCTCAAAGTTACTGTGCCTCACTTGGCTCACAAACCCTGCCCAAGGAGTGAGCATCCCCTGATGTCTCTCGGTTTAAGAACTGTTGATGGCAGAGAGGAAGCCGTAGGAACCCTGATGCACACGTATCCATTCGGGGAGTATTTATTGAACACGTGCTACATCCCCGCCGCAGTGTGTGCAGTGCTGAAAAGGCAAGCCCAGATGTGTCGTCCCAGCCTGATGCGGTTTCTTCCCCCCACAGGGACACAAGGGCTATCCTGGACCGGCAGGGCACCCCGGAGAACAGGTGAGGGCGCGGCTCCAGCCCCTGCCTGTCCCTGGCCTCCTCCCCAGACCTGCTCCATGAGTGAGCCCCAGAGCCAGGCGGTTCTGCCTCCCATCCTGCTCGGCCCCCACCCTACCCCATCTCTCCCTCAGCCACATCTGCCCGAAGGGACTGGAGTCCAGGCCGACCCGGTGTTGGCATGAGCCGCTCAACTCCGGTTAGAGCCATGAATAGCTGGCCTGTTCCCGGCGATGTTAGGGGATATTATACACGCCGCCACGGGGTTTGCAGGAATTTTGGCTGCCTCGGCCCAAGTCAAATAGCAGCCGCTGCCAGCGTGGGAGAGCCAGCCAGGCCTCCTCAGCGCTTTATTCCTGGGTTGTGAGCATGGGGGGTTTGTCCCTCCAAGCTGGTCTGACCGGTTTCCCTGAGGGGTGGGCTTGGGGGCCCAGCAGACCCATGGCTTCCCCTTCCTCCCTCTTCATCTCACATTCCTGCCGTCCTCTCTGTCCATTGTGAGCCCCAGTCTCCCACTGCCACCCACACCTGCAGCTGGGCAGGGTCTCTCCTTTCCTTATGTTTCTCTTGTTCCTTTGCAGGGGCCACCGGGACCCGAGGGCAGCCCAGGGGCCAAAGGTTACCCTGGCAGGCAGGTGCAGTATATGGCTTCTGGAAGCTCTGTGGCCGTGGTGGTGTGGAGATGGCCATGGGTGCCCCAGGTGGAGGGAGGCAGTGGGCTGGGGGCCGAGCTGCTCCACCTGCCGGGTGGGCCCTGAAGACATGGCTGTTCAGGGTGCTGCATCCAGGAACCCTCCCTAAAGGCAGCAGGGCCAGGATGCTCAGGAAGAAACAGAAGAAAGAGGAGGTCTGGGGCTGTGGGGGGCTCCAGAGGCTCCCCTCCGAGCCATCTCCCTGGGGCCTTGGGATAGCTGGGGGCTCCGTCTGAAGACCAAGCGTATAACCCCACTCCCGTTCTACAGAGGGGGCACCTGAGGCCCAAAGGATTCAGGACTTGCCCTGGGTTGTTGGCAGCAGGAGAACGTCTCCATATGTCCTTGCCCCTCTGTCTTTGTGTTTCAGGGGTTACCTGGACCGGTAGGAGACCCTGGCCCCAAAGGCAGCCGAGTAAGTAGGACTTGGCAAGTGCCACACAGCTGGGGCCCTGGGTGGGTATTGCTGTCCCTCTGGTGGGCCTGGTGGGAGATCAGGGCTGTAAAGCCTCCACCCAGTGTTTGCTGAGGGGCAGGCGGGCCAGGCCCTCTGACCTGAGCGCTCCCTGAAGAACAGAGGAGCAGCAGGATGGCCGTGTGGTGGGGGACCTTTGAGTCAGGTGAGCCAGCGTGGTCCCCATGGCTGGCCAACTGGGCAGCAAAGGTCTGCTGGGGTCTCAGCCACCATCTAGCTGCTATCATCAGGCATTTGCTTGCCATGTCCCCTAGCACATCCCAAGTGCCAGGGAATCAAAGTTGGGCCCACTTTGTCTGTCCCTGGAATCCTCAGAGGCTTTTCTCCTGCTCCCTGCTGAATACTGAGGGCACCACCCCTTTGGGAGGGCAGTGCTGCCTGATGGGTGAACACTGCACAGGCCTGGAGACTGAGGGAGCCTCTGCTTTCCCTCTCCTTCGAGGCTTGGCTACAGACCCTGAGTAGCCAACAGCCTTGTCTTTCCAGTGGGAGTGCTGTTCATTCCTACCTCTAGCATGGTTATGGGGATACTAGGAATCTGGAAGCAAATTCTGCTGAGGACAGGTCACCAGGTCTGGGGCTCCCAGCTGGGCTCTGGGGCAGCAGAGAAGGTTCTGGGTGAATTGAATGGAGATAGAGTTTGGAAGACTAAGATGTGATCTGGTGGATGCCTCTCTTCTGCATGCAAGGAAATGGGGTTCATGGTGGGGACTCGAGGGCCCCAGTTCACACAGGATGCCTAAGGTGGAGCTAGGATGAGGACCCAGGTATTTGGAGGGCTGGGCTCTCTGCCTCTCAAAGAATGCTCAGCAAGTGGGTCACACAGTCCTGGGTCAAGCCAGGTCAGGTGTGACGTGTCCTCTGCTCCCGAGCCAAAGCTATTTATGGCTGCAGTCTCAGCCCTAGTCCCTGGAACTGACCGGTGGCTGTTAGGAAAGTGACTGGGAGGTGGGGAGAGATGGGTGGGCAAGTTCCCCAGGACGTGGTGATGAGGGTGATGGTGATCGTGGTGGTGGTGACAGGCAGGGGCTGAGGAGGCCCCCGTCCTGGATGCTGGACTTCCCTCCCTCCCTTTCTCCAACTCTTCCCACAAGGTGTGGCCCCAGAGGGGCCGTCTGAGCCCAGGGAGAAGGTCTTCCCAGTTCAGCCCCGGGGTCTCTGATCTGCCAGGAGGATGGGAGGAGTGAGACAGGCTGATGGCATCTGGGGGCTACTTGCTGTTTGCCATGCTGTGGCATCTTGATGCCACATGTGGGGAGAGAAATGGTCTTGTCCCAGTACAGCCCTCTCCAGGGTCACAGTGCCCTGGGCAGCCTGGGTGAGCCGGGCCGCTCCAGCTGCCCTCCCAACCCTGCCACCACCCGGCTCATGTTGGTGAAGCAGGCTGAGCTCAGGCTTGCGGGGCAGGGCGACTGACGTTGAGACCTGCTCTGCCGTGAACCTGCTGTGGGATCTTGGGCGTGTTCCTGGACCTCTCTGAGCCCATTTTCTCACCTGAAATCTGGGATATAAGCCCTGCTTGGAAGGATCAATAAATGTCACTTGTTAAGAGCGTGCTGAGAAGGAGGCTCCATGATCTCTTGACCTTCTGGGGAAGGAGAAAGGATTGTGAGCCTACGCTGGTTGCTTGTTTGTGGAAAGCAGTGTAGCAAAGTGGTTAGGAGCCTAGGCCCGGGATTCAGATGACTTGAATTCAGATACCATGTTCTACCACATTCCTGCTGTGTGACCTGGGCAAGTCACTTCACCTTTCTGGACCTCAATGTTCTCACCTCTACAGGAGGCTGACTAATGATTCCTACCTCCTAAGGGTGTGGTGAGGGCGCGTAAAGGCACTGATGCCTGCGGAGCACTGAGAAGTGGGCCTGGCACATGGCCTGCGCTCAGTAATGTTAGCTTTTGTTATAGTTAGTATTAAGTCATTTCACAAACATTTAGAGGGTACAGATTTGTGATAAGCACCCTGGGCTAGGTCCCTGCTCTTGAAAAGTTCCCAGGCTAATGTGGACATGAAACGTGGACCCAGATAATGAAGATACAGAAGAGAAAGTGGTAAATCTATTAAGTGAGGTGCAAATATGGTGCTGGGGTGGAGGGAGGGGGGTGCTTCTGGTTTGGGGCATCAGGGGTGCTTGCCAGAGGAGCGAGCCTTAGAGCTAGGCTTGGAAGCATTTGATCTGCAGTTGTGGGAAGGGGATGGGTAGAGCAAAGCAGGGATAAAGGCCGGGAGGCAGAAAATCAGGTGCATCTTAGGCTGGTGGACTCCTCCCCTGCCACCCCTGCTTTCTCTCCAGAGTTTCAGTTTCCTTTGTTCAGTGAGGAGGAGGATGGCCAACCTGCAGGATCCTTGGGAGGGTTGACTGCAGTGGCACACATGTGCTTCGCAGGACGCCAGCACGCTGGGGTGGCAGCTGCTGTTTCTGCTGTCACTCGGGAGGCCAAGGGTTGATGTGAGCCCCACATCCAGGGCCTTCGAGGCCTAGGAGGAGGCACTGCAGAAGCCACAAGCACCCGGCAGCATCCCTGGGGATGGATAGGACCTGGTGCCACCCTAGCATCTAACCCAGCAGAGAGTTTCCTTCCTGCAGGTCCCGGAGCCCCCGGCGCGGGGCGGGCCTCCCCTGCAAGCGCCCGCGCCCTTCCCTGGCGTGAGGGTATGTGCCTTTGGACTACATCGTGGAAGCCAGCACCATGCAGTCCATGGGCATATACACTTGCCTCAAGGCCTATGTCATCGAGGAGCTGCTGGAGCCACCACTGCCGCCAGCGAGGAAGAAGAGCCGGGGCACGGGAGGGCAGCAAGGCGGGGCCGGGACAGGTCGGGCCAGCCACAGCTCACCACTCGGCCCCTCTGACCTCCCACCTGCTCTTTCCTAGGGCTACATTGGACTCCCAGGACTCTTCGGCCTGCCAGGGTCCGATGGAGAGCGAGTGAGTATGCTTTTCTTTGTCTACCTCCCACCCATCCACCCACCACTCTGCCAGTGCCGGCCTGGAGCAGTCAGTCACAGAATCCCTCCTGGGGGAGGTGCCCTGGAGTAGAATAGGAGTCTGCTAAGGGGACAAGTCAAGGCAGATGCCTTCCAGACACAGGGAACTGCGTGTGCGAAGTCAGGGACATATGCCAACGTGGCAAGTTTAACAGCACGGTCAAAGCACTGAGCGTGAGGCGGAAACAGAGGGAGACAGGCTGGAGGGAGCACCTGGACGAAGTTATACGGCACTCAGGGGCCGAGGTCAAGAAAGGGACTCTATCCTAAGAGCATGAGGAACTTGTAAAGGGATTTCAGCAAATGAGAAGAAATGGGCTCATTTCATATTTCCGATCAAGTGTCTGCAGATTACAGCCTGAGTGCCAGATCCTGGCAGGCACCTGTTTCTGGAAAGCTTTGCTGCACACACCACACTCATTTGCTTCTGTGTTGTCTGTGGCTGCAAAAGCTCTCGGTACAGGGACTGCATGGCCCACAGGCTTCCGTACCTTCCTCTCCGTCCCCTCCCCGCCTGAGCCTCTGCTTCGGAACTCAGTTGTCATCTCATCAACAAGCTGGGTAAAGAGAATCTTAGGGAAACAGAAGGAGCATTTATTGAATATCTGCTGAATACCCGGACACTAGGCGTTTTCCTTAGGGATCTCCCCAGCTCAGGTCATCTGCAGGCCCCAACCCTGTAGTGTCCAAGGGCCATCCGTCTGATGTGCACCTAGCTGGCATCTATTGTGTTTGTGGATTGGATGCCAAGACCTCTGTGATTCCCTCTTGTGGGTGGCTCTGGGGCTGGTTTGGGGCACACTGGTTGTTTCCTGCTGGAATCCTGTCCTGACCTCTTCCCTGTTTCCCCTACAGGGTCTGCCTGGCGTTCCTGGCAAGAGGGGCAAGATGGGTAGGCCGGTAAAGATTTTCCGTGTCTATTACGCAGATTCTATGGGTGAACCTGACCTCCCACTGGCCACGCGGCCCCGTCCACCCGTGGCCTGGGGGTTCTTTGCTTTTTTCTGCTCAGCCCTTGCTCAGCTTTGAGTGTGTGGGCAGGCATGTGGGGCTGTCTGGGCCTCGGGTCCTGTTGCCAGAACACTGAGTGGCTGCTGCCTGGCTGGGGCTGGGGGCTCTCGTGGACTCTGGGCCCCTCTGGGGTAGAGCCTCTCTCTGCGTGTCCAGCAATCACTCTGCAATGCAGTTCTGTGTCTGGGGGGCTTCTGTTGTCTGGTTCATGAGTGTCCATGCTGAGGGGCCTGCTTGGACTGGGGGATCTTGTCTAGACTGGGTGTCTGTGCTCCTGTGTCAGAGAACACTAGGTCTCCGTGTTGTCTTGGTTTTACCCTTTTCACTTGTGTACACACAAGGGCAGTGGGGTGTTGGGCCGGCCCACAGCAGGCATGACCACAAGAGGGGCCAGCAGGGACCCCAATCCACCAGCTTTGACCATGATTCTCCATCGTAGTAGGTGATTGTTTTCCCCTTGTTTGGGCGTCTGTGGGGTAGGAAGAGAAAACCAAGGCACAGAGAGATTAAGCAACTTGCCCATAGTTTCATGAGGAAACAACGGAGCCAGGATTCTAACTCGGTTCCTCTCCAGGTCCTCTGATCTGTGTTGGCTCAGTTTCACCAGCTGACTATAATGCTGTGCAAGTGGATTCCCTAGAGTCTTCGTCTGGGGGGAAAGTCATTCATTCCAATGATTTCACTTCTCACAAGGGGAAACTGAGGCTCTGAGAGGCAGGGTGGTATGTCCAGGGTCCCGCTGCCAAGCTGAGGGAGACCACGGGCTGTAACTGAGGCATCTTTCTTTCATACCTGGCCCCCGTTGGTGGCTTGTTCTCTGCCACTGTCCTGCAGGTTCACCCCTAGGCTTGGAACCATCGTCAGCTCTGGGTCTGGGTCTCCCCTTGCTTGTGGTTGATGGAGAAGAGATGGTGGGGGAACTGGAAACATGAGAGACAGCTGGAAGGGAGCCAGGAGCACTCAAAGGTGGCCAGAAAGGGGGTTGTCTGTGATTCTGGGGTTGACATGCATGTTCATGGGTGCTTTATCTGTTGTAGCATATAGACCTGAGCCTCCTGGGAGCCAAGTGGGGGATACAGAGAAAAGCAAGACTCAGGTCCTGGCCTGAATTTGCTGACAGAGCGGGTACCTCACCCTCAGACCTAGAATACTCCATGGCTGGCAGCCCTTCTGTGCCCTGAGGGAATGCCTGACCTCTAGATCTGAGCAAGGAACAGTACCTAATGCTTCTGGCTTCAGGTCAAAGACCTGGAGTCTGTGAGCGCTGGGCTGGCATCTGGATCTGTTCCTCAAACTAGGTCACCTTGGGCAAAGAGACTCATTCGTTCATTCATTCATTCGTTCAGTGAATATTGAGTATGTACCATGGGTCAGACCCTGTGCTTGTGGCTGAGCAGTGAACAAGACAAAATTGCCATTCTCAGGGCCAGACAGACAATGACTGAATAGGGGAATGAAGGATGAGTGGTTGGATGTCAGGTGGTGCTGAGGGTTAAGCTGGAGCGGGGAAGGGGGACAGTGAGTACTTGGACCTGCACGATATTTGAACCACATGTGGTTCTCCCACTGATGGTTTGAAGTGAGATTGTTTATACCTATTTTCCGCATGAGGAAACTGAGGCTTCAAAGCCATTTGCCCAGAAACCCTCTGAGACCTTGCCAGACTTAAACCCCCATAACTGACAAATAAGTTTCTGCTTATTTGCTCCGTGCCTTTAACTTCCTAAGATTCCCCCCTGCCCTCCATGATAGGGTGTTCCCGGGCACTGGGGTGTCAGGTGTGGGTGCGAGGAACCCCCCCCCATTCAGCCAAACAGCCCTGTGGCCACGCAATACCCTTGAAGGCCGTGAAATCCTCCTTGACTCTGGTCCAGCCATCATGGCCAGCTAATGGGCAAGGTCTGCACTGGGGGTGATTTAATATGTGTGGAATAGGCCTTCATATCACTTGAGTCCCCAAGGCTTTGTCTGTGCCTCTGCCTGGCCTCCAAGTCTGCTGTGCCCTTGGCCCACATGCTCCTTGAGCAGTCTTCAGGGCCACCTCCCTGTTACTTGCTCCCCTGGTAGGACTGGGGGCTTCTCCTGTGCATGGGTTTTCCTCTTGTCGAAGCTTTGGGCAGGCAATTTCTAGGCACTTATTAACAAGAGGAAATGTCAAGCGAATGAGCTAGATGCAGCTCATGCCAGATCGCAGCTGGCCTCATTTCTGGCGGGGCAGGTGATGATTTTGCTAGAGCCCGTTCCTCTCCAGCAAGCAAAACCTCAGGCCCATGTACATGGCCTCCTCAGAGTCAGACGTGGAAGGAGGGTGTGTGAGGAGTCTTTCGCTGATGGGAGCTGAGAAAGACAGTAGAGGTCAGAGCACATCAGAGCTGCAGGAACGTTAATGATGACCTGGCCCAACCTGTTTGTCAGATAGGTAAGCAAACATAGCTCAGAGAGGCCAGTAACTTGCCCAAAGTCACACAGCAAATTGGTAGCAGAGTCAGAACTTGAACCTGGGACCCTTGCTTGCTAGTGCAGGGTGCTCTCCATGTCTCCCCTCCTCTCTGTGCTCACATCTTCAGCTTCCAAAGGATAGCTAAGTCTACAGCTCTCATCTCACATCACCTGCTAGAAAGAGAAATGTGTTGTAGTTTCCTGAGGAGGGGTCTAGATATAAGATGTTACAGACTTGGCTGGAGTTGAAGGGGTTTCTTCTAGCCTATCCTGGCCTGTTCGGGGCACAGTGCAGTGACACTCACAGCTGGAGACCGAGCCACGTCTTCCAGCCAAGGATCTCTTATGGAGCCTAGGAAGATGCTGCAGTGAATCCTCTTGTCTGGCACCCTGTGGATTCACTATCAAGCCCACTGGAATGCCTGGCAAGACCAGCCCCTGATCACAGGTTCTCTTATGGCCTCTGGCCAGGCCTGCCAAGCCTGGTCTTGTGTGGCAAGTCAGGCGGGCAGACCCTGAAGCTTAGAGCTGGGGAAGTCCAGCCAAGGCTCCAACTCCCTCGGTGTGTGGCTCAGGGACAGCTGGGACTTGTCCAATACCACATGCTCGTCTGGGGCGGGACAGGGCTTCTCCTATGGTGCATTTTGACTTTAAGCTCTTTCCACTTCTCAGCCTGTGGGGAGCAGGGAGCAAAGTGGTTTCCAAATGGAGAAAATGAGGCCAAAACAGGTGAAGGTTCTTAGTGGTGGTGATGCTGTGAGCTGGGGGTGTGGTCCCCAGTCTCCTGGACTTGAGCTGGAGCTGTCCCAGGGCTGTTGGTGACCTTGGAATCCTGCTGAGAACTCTGCCTGCCTCTCTCCAACTTGCTCCCCGAGGTGACTCTTTATGGGTGGATTCCCGGTTGGATATCAGCAGGCAGGGTGAAAACATGCTCAGCATCATGAGAAAAG
Organism: Camelus ferus; assembly: GCF_009834535.1. Taxonomy (NCBI): domain Eukaryota; kingdom Metazoa; phylum Chordata; class Mammalia; order Artiodactyla; family Camelidae; genus Camelus; species Camelus ferus. The sequence continues at coordinate 57,481,048 of NC_045699.1, forward strand.
GGGACTTGGACCTCGGGGGTCCTTCCCTGTCGGCACACTCGGAGAGCACGCACCTTCTAGAAGAGAATACAGGCCGTGCCAAGTGTCGTAGGGAGGATGCAAGTCAGACTTGCGCAGGAACTTCTCAACTTTGGAGAATGTAAACCCTGTAAAGAGGGCTCCAAGGTCCTTCTGCAGGCTCTTCTTAGAGGTTATTATGAATTCCCATTATCGGTACCTGACTGGCATGGGATGTCATATTAGAGTTTACCAGAGATGGAATTACAAACATCTCACCTCTTCCTCAGCCCCCACGCAGTTGGGCAGGTGAGTTGTTAGGTGGGTTGGGCAGGACTGACCATTTTGTGGGCCAGGATGCTGAAGGCCTTCAAGACACAGCAGAACTTCTGATCCTGGAGGCTGCATGCTTCCCTGCCCCTACATGCCACCTTCTGGAGCAGACTGTCAGGGCAGGCACTGCCTGGAGGCAGGGGAGTGGATGGGATGGCCTTCAGCCCTGGGCATCCTGCCGCAGATATGGTTAGAAGGACCAGCCTTGTTTTTGAGTCTATTCTTCTGAATTGTCGTAGCCAGGAAAGACTGTGGAGTCTTGCCCCAGATCTTGGTTCTGTCTCCTCCTGGGCCATGTTCTGCTCAAAGTATGAGGCATTCAGTTCTCCAGGGGGGGCCGACCTGGGGAAGTGGAGAAACTGCGTGGCAGGGCGCCAAGCTCATTCCTTGGGCCTCGGGCCAGCCTGCTGCAGCCAGGAGCTTGGGCCTGCGGAGGAAGGTCCCGCTGCTGGCCGGGCTGGGAGTGCACGGCGTGCACAAGTGGGTGCGGCCAGATGGGGGAAGCAGGCGGGGTGGAAGTGGCGGTGCGTGTTCAGCTCGGCAGCTGCCTCTCTGAGATCCAGAGGAACAAACATCAGGGGCCTGGGGCATGTGTCGGAACTGGGATGCCCCAGTGGCTCAACAGTGGAGGATGAGGTGAGCTAGTGGAGGGATGGGGCCTTGGGCAGGTTCCGGGCCTCCGTCTCCCCACTGGTGACTGAGGTGCCGAGTGTCAAGAACAGCTTCAGTCTTTCCATCTCAGGACATCTATGATTAATCCAGTCACAGATTTGTTCCGGCTCTCTTAAAGCCATATCTTTTTTCCAACTATGGTGATCTGAATTACTCTAGATTTCTAGAGGTTATCTGCTTGGATCCTCTGAAGAAAGGGAGACAAATTGGAGATGGGGCTGGGTATGGAGGCCACCAGGCACACATAAGCAGAACTGGTCCTGGGCCTCAGGAATGCCATTCCCACCTGAGCCTTAGTCCAGGGCTCTCGCGAGCCCTTGAGAGACCACGGGCTTGCTCTAGTCTATTCTGTGTGGTCAGTGTCCGTTCATAGCTAAGAGAGCTGACTCTGGAGTCAGCCTGCCTGGGTTCAGATCCCAGTTCTGCTATTCCACAGCTGTGTGACTTTAGACAAGTTCTCTAAGATCTCTGGCCCTCAGTTTCGTCATTTCTGAAATGGGGCCAATAATAGGACCTCTCTTACGGGGCTGTTAGAGTTTGCTGTTGCTGTCATTGCTGTCACCCCACCATCATCAACCACTGGCTATACTCAGGCTGCATTTTGTCCTCATATGTGCCCTCTTGGGGTTTTTAACCATTCTGACGGTCTCTCCTTTGCTTATGCCTCAGAGAGGTACCTTCCCATTGCTGCAGCCTCCATGTGCCAGCAAGGGCTCGCCCTCTGTCCAGCATCTCAGCTCATCCTTTCAGGACCCCTGATTGTAGAGCAGAGAAAGCTGAGGCTTGGAGGGGCCCAGGACTGGCACTGGGTTGCTCTGGTTCTAAAGCCTTGCAGGGGAAGCTGGCCCAGCAACTGGGTCTGAGAGGAGCCCTTGAGCCAGCCTGAAGTGGCCCTGATTGCAGACCTGTGGGTTTGAGACCTGCCTGGTGGCTGCTGAGTGTGGATATATTGGACATTACACTCAGGATTGGTGCTAGCAAATGCTGTCAAGGTCTCTGTCTCCCCCTGGGCTACGGCGTTCCTGTACCTTGTGGAGCAGGCTGCATCCTCCCAGACCTTGACTATAGGTTGGGCCGAGCTGAGGGTTCTTAGAGATCACACCCCTCCCCACTAGCCCAGGCAGAACAGAGGGTCAAGTGAGGGTGTGCCCAAGGTCACACAGCTAACCTGGAGGGGAGCCCAGGCTAGTGTACGGGCTGTCTCTAGACGCTGGATTTGGAGAACAGAGCTTGGACTCCCCAGAGCCTTCCCCTTGTGGGCCATGTGGAGTCAGCCAGCATCTCCCTTGTCCCCTGAAGGATTGCCCTTCTCTCTTGCCAAGCCCCAACCCCAACCTCCAAAGGCAGAGGCAGTAACTCAATGCCTTCAGAAGCCTTCCCTGCCCATAGCCCACCCAGCTGATATCTCCTGCCTCAGGAGGTCAGAGGGCTCTCTATAGCATGAGCAAGAGAGGCTGGATTGGAATTTTCCAGGGGGGACCCCAAGGATGCAGGGAGAGGCATCTTAGACGGAGTCAGATGTACCCTCACAAAGACTTGACCTGGGGATGCATGCAAGTGCACACCCATACGCACCCCCCACCCACGTCTGCCACTCTCTAAAACCAGGCAGGCACACATTAGAGCAGCTTCTGCCTGCCAGGATTGCCCTTGCTCAGCTCATACAAACATGGCATAGTTCAGAGAGGTGGGACGTGGGCTCAGCTCTGCCACAGATTTGCTTTTTGGCCTTGACCAAGTGACATTTCCCTCTCTGAGCCTCAATTTCTCCATCTGTCAAATGGGACCAATAACCTTCCCCTCAAGGGTTAAGGCCAAAGTCAAGTAAAGTTTTGCATGCAAAGTCACTGGCTTGGCTCAAATCTCTTTAGTCTGTTCTCATTTCCTCCTTTGGGTGTCTGAATGAAGCCACACCTCCTAAAGGGTCTGTATCAACGCCTACCCTTCTGGTCCAAGAGGGCTTCCTGGCAGAGGGCGGATTTGAGGGGAGTAGTATTCTAAGCAGGGCAAAACAAAGGCCCAGATGCACACACAATTCAAAGTCTCTTTGTTCAGCCATTGTAGACTTTGTAATTTGGTTTGGGTTTTGTTTTTAGCTTCGGTCTTTCTAGTTTAATCTACTTACTGGATTCCCCTGGTAGTGTTAGAAACCAGAAACAAATTACCCTCTGTGAAGCATCTTCACTGTTGGAACAGCTCAGGCACCCACTTGGTCAGAAAAACATGTGCTTTGTTTTTTTATTAAATTTCCCTGGAAAAACAGTGATTTGAATTCAAGGAGGGGAGGAGAGCAGGTTTCCCTGAATTCCAAGCTCGAGGACTTTCTTCTCCTTTTGAAGTAAAATGGAGTTGTGCCCCCTCCTCGGCCCCCAGAAGCTTCCCCCACAGCTGATGTTTTTCCAGCTGTCTGCCTCTCCAGAGAGCATGGAGTGGGGTCAGGGAGGGGGCGAGAGGGCCAGACCTCCGGGGCCGGGCAGCCTGGCCTCTCTCAGCTGCCGAAACTCACCTGTGGCTGCGGTGCTGAAACTCCCGATCCGTGTGACTTTGGATGATGATCTCGGCATCCTTTCAGAGCCTCACTTTCTTTATCTGTAAAATGGGAATTGTGATTCCACAGGGTGGCTTTTGAGGAGCACTTCACAAAAATCACAGAAGGTCTGAGCTGGGAAATGCTGCAGTGGCCTTCCGTGTTTTAACCAGTGGGGAAACTGAGGCCCACAAAGTAAAGGGATATTCTTGAACCTCTCAGCGAGTCAGCAACTGGTCCAGGCCTAGGCCCAGCTTCCTGACTGCCCCCGGCCCTGCCCTTGTCAGACCCAGGTCTCAGCATGGGGGTTGGCATTTCCATGCTGGGGAGCTGGGTCTCTTTTCTTTTCTAAGAATCTGGGTAGATAAGAAGAAGGTTCACTGGCCACGGGCTCCAGAGAAGCTAGTCCTTGGGAAGTCTTCATAGGGGGTGATTGTTGAGGGCCCAGAATGACTCGGGACCCCACAGCCTGCCAGACCCTGGAACCAGGGAGTGAGACTGCACAGATGTGTCCTGTGTCCCCTCCGGGTCTGGATGGAAGCCACTCGTAGGTATAAACACTAATCTGCCGATGTTTGCTCTTTCTCGTGCCCCCAGGGGTTTCCTGGAGACTTTGGGGAAAGAGGCCCTCCGGGACTGGATGGAAACCCCGTAAGTATTTCAAGTCTTTGGGAACAGGAAAGAGATTCAGAGCAAACACACAGCAGGCTTTAGGAACCTAAGCTTTAGGGTCAGGCAGACTTGGTCAGATCCTAGCCGGGCCACCTATGAGCTGGGTGCTCCTGGACAAACTGCATGATTTCTCTGAACCCCAGGCTCCTGTCTCCCATGGATTCCTTGTCCCCCCACCCCACCCCAGGAGAGCCCTCTAGCCCCCTGAGCCCCTGGTCCCAAAGCCCCAGGCTGTGCCCCATCCTCAAGGACTTAGAAGGTTCACGGGTGGCTCCCCACTGGCGAAGCCAGGACAGCTGCCCTCTTACAAAGCATCAGAAATGTTTATGGGAGGCAGCGGCCTTGGGGAGCAGATGGCTTGCAGGCCTTGTATGAAGGGAAGAGCCACATTCTAAAGAAATCTCCAACATAGATGTGTTTATAATTTGTAAATAATCAAGGCCATGAAGGAGCTAGGTCAGCCTGCCCCAGGGAGCTGAGCCCTGCCTCTCCCTTCCCATCCCAGGCTTAGGCTCAGGCGGGAGGGGAAGCTTGTTCTCCACCTCGGGGTACAGACCAGGTCCAGAGCTCTTTGGAACACCTGCCATGTCCCCCTATCTCTCTCGGGCTTCCCGCCTGTGCAGCTGTGCCCAGCTGTGCCCTGCGCAGAGGTGGCTACTGGATACATAATTAGCACCTGATGACATGCTCTTTTCAGTTCCATGAATGTTCCCTGAGCCTCACCCAGCTGGGGCTGACCTCGGGGCTCCCTGGGGGCACTGAAGCCCTGGCCTCAGAGCCAGATGAACCTGGGTTTGAATCCTGCTGCACCCCTTGTCAGGTGCGGAAGCTTGGACAAACCAGTTCACCCACCTGCATCTCAGTTTCCTTACCTGTAAATCATGGGGATCAGAATGCTGGCCTCACAGGGCTGTGGTGAAGTGAAGTGAGAGAAGACAGGGAGGTGGTACGTCCACAACAAGGGTTCACTGGATGGAGGGGTTATAAATAGTAGGTAATAATGGGGCCCATTTCCTGCCCTGAAATGGGTGGGATCGAAAAGGCCCAGGTGCTGTCGAGGAGAGAGAGAGAAGCAGGGAAGACTCCTGGGGAAGGATGTCATTGGAACTGGGATGAGGAAAGAGGTGGGGGACACTGCAGGTGGAGGGCAGAGCAGTGGCAAAGACACCGAGAGGAGAAACCAGTCTTTCCTTCTGTGTAGCAGCTACTGGGTTAACTGCCATAAAGTGTGACATCATCCTGGAAGTGCCCTTGGGGAGGGGCAGGGACGTCCTTGTACTCATGGCCCAAAGGAGCGGGAAGAGGACCTGATGAGTGATCCTGGCTCTGCCACACACTTGAGTGACCTTGGACAAGTCACTTCCCTTCCCTGAGCCTCGGGTCCCTCACTTTAAAGCCAGGGAAGCTCCTCACCTCCTCCTCTTCATCTCGGTGGCTGTGGTCATGACCTCCCTCCAGTCTGGGATCGCGCAGATGAAGGAAGGCACACCCCTGGAGGATGCTGGTGATTGATAATCACCATTTCTAGAGCCCCGATTTGTATTCACACCTTTGCATTTTGAACTTGATGCAAACCCCTCTTCTACCTGTCTTTTCTGGTGCAAGCAATTGAAGGTCCATTTTTTTAAAGGCGAGGAAACAGAAACTTGCCCACTGCCACACACGGCCACATCTCCTGACTCCTGGGCAAGAGTTCTCCAGCCTCTCAGAGGCCCTGGGAAGCCCAAACCTGAGACCCTCCTTCTGGTGCAGACGTTGGGGGTGGGGTTCTGTGCAGGCCCCAGCACCTCCTGGCTGAGAGGGAGGGAGGTCGGCCGGTGGCTCTCATCTTGGAGCCCTCATTACTGTGTTGTTTCCTCGCACTTGACCTTGGGAAAATTGCTTAAGCTTTGGAGTCTCAATGCTGCCGTCTGTTCAGCGAGAGTGAAGTGAAATGCACGGGGTAGGCACCCTGCACGTCTGTGTAACCATGATCAGGATTCTGCCTGTTCTCTCACATTTACGATCGGAAGATACTGGATTTGGAAATCTAACCTCCCCATTTTACAGCTGTGGAAAGTGATGGCAGAGGGGGAAGGGTCTCATTCAAATTCCAGTCCAGGCTTAGGAGAATCAGGAACAGGGAAAGGTCAGCTCTGAAGGATTCCGCCAGGCGCCCACGTGGAGGATGGCGTGGAGGGAGTGGCCTGGAGGGAGACAGAGCAAGTAACCACTTTGGTCTCTCTCTATTTGCAGGGAGAACTGGGCCTACCAGGGCCCCCAGGAGTCCCCGGCCTCATTGTAAGTACACAGATGCCTGGAGAGGGGGAGGACTGGGGGCAGGGTGTGGGGAGCCAGCCAAGAGTCCTCCTGAAAAGGCCTCTGTCTCATCAAACCCCAGGAGGAGCTGGGGGAGCAGGACAGACCGGTCTGGGCAGGGTGCTGAGGGAGGAAAACCCTGCTGTGTGGCCTTAGGTGGATTACCCACCTTCTCTGAGCCTCATTCTTTATTAGTTAAATGGGAATGGGTGCTTGTAGCATGAGACTGCCATGTACTTTCACACCTGCTGCCTGTCCATCGCTCTGCAAAAAGGTCTAGGCAGGTGGTAGCGTGCCCATTGGACAGGTAAGATGCTTCAGGCCCAGAGGAAGGAAGTGACTGGCAGAGGAGCTAAGGCTCTGGACCTTCATCCTTTCCAGAGAACTGACTTTGGAGCCAGACCACCTGAGTTCAAGTCACAGTTCTGCCACATCCTAGCTGTGTGACCTAGACCAAGTCACTTGCCTTCTCTGAGTCTTAGTTCCTCATCTATAAAATGAGGATGATGGTAGAGTCCTCTTGGGGTGGTTGTGAGGATTAAATGAGGCATATCTTTGGTGTAAGGTCTGGTACTCAGTAAATGTGCAATTAGCAGAAAATAGTTATTTTAAAATATTATTTATTGTTACTATCTCCTGATGTGTCCAGGACTGAGAGAGGTCTGGACACAGGGAGGTGGGAAGCAATCTGACCTCTGACTCTATCCATTGGGGTAGGCCTTGTGGAGTGGTGCTATTAGCCAAAACCAGGGTCTCCCCTGGGCATTCAGAGGGTGAGCTTGACCTTGGGCCCAGCCCCCAGGGCCAGTGACAGGCCTGAGCCTGGAAAGTGACTCTGGGAGCTTCCTCAAGGGTCTGATGCCCCTCTGCTATGTCCTTTGGGTCATTCCTCATGGGGTTTGAGCCTGGAGGGTTCACACAAGTAGACTGGTCCCTAATTTGACAAATGGGCTGCCAGCTTTGGCTACTCCAGCAACTGTGCCAATAAATTCTATTGAGAAGGAGGCTGGAGAAGGCCCTGGGAGAATTGAAAGCCCCCTTATTCCGGGGAGACCTGTCCTGGGAAGAGGGCCCAGAGGCTCCCATTGGCAGTGTCTCCTGCTCAGTTGGGTGGGAGCAGAACCAGGTCAGGGAAGGGTGGAGGTCGGAGCAACCTGCATCTGAACCCTGGCCTCACCTCCTCCTGGCTCTGTGGTCTTCAGTTGTGGCCTCACTCCCTGAGCCTCGGGTATCCACTCTGTGAGATGGGTTCTTTGTGCCAGCTCCTATTCAGACCACAGGTATACCCAGTCCAATCCAGTCCCATGGTGAAGAGGGCAGTCCCTGAAACCAGATCACCTGGGTTCAGATCCTAGCTCTACCACTCATTGAATTATAATTCTGAGCAAATTTCTTAACCCACCCTGTGCCTCAATTTCTTCATCTGTAAAGTGGGGATATTAGTGCCTAACTTGGAGGAATTTTGTGAGATTTAAAGAAGCTAGTACAGACATAACATTGTAAACTGACTATACTTCAATTAAAAAAAAAGATAAGCTTTGACAATAGAGCTGAAAGACTCAGGAGAAAAAAAGAAGCTAGTACATGTGAAGTGCCTAGCACATAATAAATGCTCAAGAAGGGCTACTTGTAATAATAATATACTTAATAATAATAAATTTTTGCTATTATTTATTAATAAGTTAATAGATAAATTAATTGCTGTCAATAAATAATAACTATCATCATCATCATCATTTTACACACACACATAAGAAATTTTATGGCTGGTAGCAGTCATCTGGGTTGCTGCACTGAGTAGGAGTTGAAAGTCACAGTGGAATTTAATGCGACAGAGTGCTGTGATTGACTGGTGATGTCTGCCTTGGTTTGGGACAAGGAAGTGTCAACACGTGAGTCATACATTTGTCAGCCCTGATGTCCTTTGCTGAGCACCTTTTCTGACACAAGGCACTGACCTAAATGCTTTGGAAAAAGAGACATGCAATGCGTGTTAGAGAATCTGACTTTATGAGGCTCTCAGAAGTCTTTTAGTCCAACTTTCTCTAAGCTCAGTGGGAGTCCCTTCTGGAACGTCTTGGTCATATGGTCATTAAACTCCAGCTCGAACACCGTGGTGTTGGGAGCTCCCTCCTGTGAAAGTCCCATCCACTTTCACAAAGCTCTCATTGTGCGAGGCTTTCCTGTGCAGTGAGCCCCACTCCTCTCCTTACCCCTGGGGGAGGTGGTTCAAGATGTAAAGATGGTTGTTGTCTGTTCTTCCCAAGGCTCTTTCTTCAGGCTATATGATCCCCATCCCCTAAGCTTTTCTGCAGGAATGTTTACATATCTTGGCTGTCATCCTTGGCCCACGCTCCTATTTGTCATTGTTGGCGTCCACTGGGTTGGATCCTGAGAGGGGCAAGAATATTGCTTGGCCGAATGCATGCAGATTCTGGACACTCAGACTATGCCATCACAGCCTTCAGGCCTCCTGACTCTTTACAAAGCTCCTTCCCACCGATGCTCCCCTTTGCTCTGCACAGTTAGGGCTGCCAGATGAAATAAAAGATGCCTAGTAAAATCTGAATTTCAGATACAATATTTAAAACACATTTATACTAAAATATTTTCTGTTTGATTGTTTATTTGACATTCAGACTTTAACTGGGCATCCTGTGTTTTTATTCACTCAATCTGGCAACCGTATGTGCAGTATCTCTTTGGAGAATCCCACTGGGCAGATGGGCATATCGAGGTGCTCGGTCAAGGTCACGCGCAAAGCAGGAGAGGATGGAGGCATGATCGGGGGCCATGTCTCCCAACTCCTAGTCCAGGGCAGTCCTCTTCCTGCCCCTCTTCTGAGCAGCCTGAGCTGGGGGTGAGTCCCAGGCATTCCTGCATTTCTCAGGCCCTGCGCCCCCTCCTCATGCCCCTTTCCAAAGAGCTGATGCCCACCTCTTGCCCCGTGTCTTTCTCTGACCACTTTCAGCCTGAATTCCCCCTGTTTTTAAATTCCCTTTGGTGCCAAAGTGACATTCCCTTTTACCTTGTGCCTGGGGGGTGGGAGTTACAGGGCTGGACCTGAGCTCTCACCAAATCAGCACTGCTCTTCAAGCCAGTGCCCTCTCCCACCCAAGGCACCCAGTCCACTCCCGCCCTGGGTTTTTGGGAACAGCAGCTTCTGTGCCTGGGGAAAAAATTGTCTCCCCTAAGAGTTGGAGAGGAAAGGAATTTTCTAACCGGGAGCTAAGGGGAAGAGGGATTGTGAGTCACCTACGGTTTTCCAGAGGATGTGGGTTTTTTTTAGCTGAGCAAATGGGAATTCCACGTGCTGATAATCATTTTAGTGGAGATTCAGATTTATTCAATGCTTTCTGTCTAGTCAGCTGAAGCAATTTGCATGCAGACTGAAGCTGAAACTTCCCCTGTCCCCTGAGTCCTTGCAGGCGGGAGGAAGGGCTGGAGAGGACAGTTAACATTTACGGAACTTCTGTCTGCTCTGCATGTGCTTGACACGCATTAGGCTGGGAGCCTTAAGATGCTTGAGGCAGATGACAGCAGCCTGGTCACCCAGATGGGGAGGCTGGGCCCAAGGTCACTAGCTAGGGACTTGCAGCCCAGGCCTGATCCCATAAGCTTCAGAGACTGCCTTGAAGCAGCCCCCTTTGAGTAACTGAAACCCTTTGGCTGGCCCTCAAGAAAAGTGTGCCTGATTTCCGTATCTGCGCAACAAAGACAATTTCTGTCTTTTTTATTGACACAGAGGGAATTTTGGCTCCTTCATTTAATGAGACCCAAAGAATATGTGATCTGGCCAAGTCCCAGCATGTGGGATATAGGGGACAAATCCACCATGTTTTGTCACTAAATGATTATCTGGCTTTGCTTCTTTGTCTATGAAGCGAGGTCAGGAACCCCAGTAGCTGACATTTACCCAACCCTCACGTGCTGGGTCCTGTGCTAAGTATTTAATTATCACAGCAAGCCTCTGAGGGTAGAAAGTAGTTTTACAATTGTATGCTTAAGGAAACCGACGCTCAGAGAGGCTGAAGCACCTGCTCAGAGTCACACAGCTGTTAAGTTGTACCTGGGCCTGTGTTCACAGCTCATGTACTTTACGGCTGCACCACACACCCAGCTCCACGCAACTTCTGTGCTGAATGGAGACAGCAGATGTGTGAAAGTGTGGACTGGGTAGGGCCAGAGGCAGTTCTGTGGGAGAGATGGTGCTTATTAAGACCACACAGGAGCCAGGACTGACTCCAGCCCCCAGGTCCCCATCCCTAAGAGTCTTTGTTGCCTTAAAAGGCAGTTCTGGGGAATGAGGCCAGATTTTTCCCGGGAGGGTTTGTAAATGCGAGTATGCAGGCTTCTTTCTCACCCACTGGTTAAGCCACTTTTAGTGAGCACCTCCTCTGGGGCCTGGGGCAGGTGGTGGCCACATGGGCACCCATGTCGATAGTCGGTGTGGAACAGACCACGAGCGAAAGCCACGTCAGGCTCAGACCAGACGGCAGGGGCCTGGCCTGGCCTGTGGGACAGGGACTTGCTGCTGGCACTGCGGGAGGAGGACCAATGGGCGTTGACAATGTGAGCTCAGGGCGGAGCACCCTGGGTGTAGGAAACAGGGGCCTAGGGTGGCATAGCTACAGGGGACAGCAGGGCAGGAAGGTAAGACTTGTGCAAGGGAGGGAGGGAGGTGCTGCCATCACGGCCATCATGAGGATGGGCACTGGGAGCCCCCCCCCAGGTTTGCTTTCAGGGGTCCCCAGATGCCTGCTGGCACGTGGGAGCTGGGAGGGGCTGGGGGATAGGGCCTCTTGCCTGTTTTTGAATCTCAAGCCTGTCTTCGTGTCCTGTCACTTATGAGTGACAGCAACCAGGGAAGGCCTCCTTGGGTCCTTTATTGGAGTAAAGAGAGTCAACCCTGGGCTTGTGAGCATGGACTGTGGGGCCAGACAGACAGACAGACCTGTTCTGGTCCTGCCTGTGTCCCCTAGGTATTGCTTAGCCTTGAGTAGGTTGTGTCACCTGACTCTGAGCCTCGGTCTTCTCATCTGTGAAGTGGAAGGGCACTCGTGATGGTGCTGACCACTTGGGGTTGCTGTGAGTGGTTGATGAGCTTCCGAACAGCAGCACTGCTCCTGGCACAGCTAAGCGCCTGCTGGCGAGGACTGACGAGACTTGGGAGTGTGGGGCGTGGCGTCTGGCACAGTAGGAGCTCTTGCAGCGGTCGCGGATGTGGTTGGTTGGTTGTGTTCTTGGTGGGAGTTGGCGATATGAAGGGCACAGAGTGTAGAGCAGCGTCTGGGAGCTCAGGCAGACGTGGAGACAGGTTCCAGATTATGGGTATTACTCACTGTTCCTTCTCGTGGGAACTGCTATTGTGTGTCACTTGGCCAAGCTGCCCATGACAGTGTCGAGCATGGAAAAGACTGGTACTGGGCAGAAAGTGGCCTGGAGTTTTCTCTGTTCTCCCTCAACTGCTTTTATAGTGGGGGACCTGCCAACGTGGGGAAGACCTGCCCTAAGTGAGCTGCCACCTTCTCCCCATGTGCCCTGCAGCCAGACCTCCTTTGCCACGGGTTCCTTGGGTGGGCTGCCCACACCAGCCCCTGTCCCCCACCACACACAGACCCCTTTGGAGAGGCCCTCAGAGGCGGTGCCCCTGCCCAGCAGCGTGGTAATGCCATGGCCTCCAGTGGTCCCACATGGGCATCAGTCAGACCTGTACTGAATTCAGCCTTTGCACAAAAAGCTGCCTTCAGGCCTGCAGCAGGGAAGAGGGAGCCTGTGTTCCCAGAGCTGCTGGCTGGTCCTCTGCCCAAAGCCCGGGCCCTTGTTGGAGCCAACTGCGCCAGCAGGGCCTACTCTATTTATTTGTCCATCACGGGGGATTTGGGCCGGCCACCCCTTTCTCCCTTCCTCCAAGAAAAGAGAGGGAGAGAGAAGATGCAGCCAAAGCATCCTGCTGAAATGCTCTTCTCTGAGGTGCTGAGTTTCTTTCACTCCAGCTCTCCCTGGCCAGTGACCCTGGCTTCTTTCCAAAGAAAGAATTCTTCAGAATTGTTTAGAAGTTCTGGGAACAGACCGCCTGGTGTGAATCCCAGCGCTGCCCAGCTCTGTGATTTGCTCAAGCTTAGCCTTTCAGAGCCTCAGTTTACTCATCTGTAAAATGGGGATAGTAGCAGGCTCTTTAAGGGTTGTCATGAAGAGTCACGGAGTTGAGGCTTGTAAAGTGCTTAGCAGAGAGCCTAGCAGCCAGTGTTACCGTATCACTACTAGCACGTGTTAAACTGAACCCTCCCTTTCTTAAGATTACTTGATGGGAACTGAAAACAGAATTTCTTGGCAAGGCTCAACTAGGTTTGGTTTGACCCAGTTAGGTGGGGATCTTGAGGTTCAGAGGGTTGAGGGTGAGAAGAGGCATTGCCTGAGCCAGGCCACACTGCGATCTGTGAACTCTCTCTCTCCGTCTCTCTCCTGGGGGCATTCCACCACCTGGGCCCCTTGGCCCTTCCAAGGGATGTTTCATTCTTTGCTGGCCTTCCTCCAAGACGTCTTCAGGCAGCTCCCACAGGAACCCATTCTTGAGCCTGGCCACCTGGGGCAGCCTTTGTTTCTCTGATGCTTCGGAGCACTTGCCAGAGGCTTCTGTGGAGCCTGACTCAGAGATTTGGGAAACAGAGGCCCAGAGAGGTCAAGCACATTGTTTGAGCTCACACAGAAGCCAGACACTCAGATCAGTCACAGAGGATGGAAAAGGGAGAAAAGAGAGTGCTTCAGGGGCCCCCTTTCTCTGGCGTGGGCTCGATGTGAGGCCCCACGGCTGAGGGCAGTGGAGACAGGGGAGTGCAGGAAGTAAGGAGACTTCAGGGAAAGAGGGTGAGCTTGTTCAGAGAAAATCCAGTCAGTCCTGCACTCTAAACCAGAGTTTCTACCCTCAACACTATTGACATTTGAGCCAGATAACTCTTCATCATGGAGCCTCCACCGACCAGATGCCAGCAGCATCTTCAGCTGTAAAAACCAAAAATGCTTCCAGATAGTGCCAAGTCCTTTATATGTGTTGGTCAGTTACTTCTTCGAACAACTCTAGGAGGTACAAAGTGTTAGTCCCTGTTTTAGATGAGGAAACTGAGGCATGAAGAGGTTAGCGCCTGAAATCATGCAGTGAGTGAGTAGCAGAGGAGAGATGGGACAGGGTGGTCTGGCCTTGACGCACAGAGGCACGCCTCCCGGCCTTTCCCCAGCCCTCAGTGAAGGGCTCCCTGTGAAGGGGATGTGGGTCTCCAGAGTCTAGGAACTCTGCTGCTCTCAACTTGAACAGTCTGATCTGATCTGATGCTGGGTCTCCAACCTGTGGTCCAGGATCTACCCACTGATCTTAGTGTCATAGAGCGTCTGTCTGCAACTTGGGTGTCTGTAATTGATAGCCCCACTCCTTCTGGGTTGCTGTCCCGAGGAGATGGTCCAGTTTCTGGAAGCAAAAAGTGCCTCCCCCCTACTAAGCTAGTCCTCAAAGCCTCTGTGTGTGCTCATTTAACCCTTACAGCAGCTCTCGGGGCGAGGGAACATTGTCTGCATTTTATAGGTAGGGAGATGGAGGTCCACAGAAGTCCAGTGAAATGCCCCGAGTCCCTTAGCTATTATGGGATGTAAAGAATCTAGTATGAGATGGAAAGAAGTGGTGGGAGGGGCAGCAATCAAGGAATGAACTTGGGAGAGGACCTATGTGAAACTGACTCCAGTACTTCAGTGGAGCTGAACATTCCTAATTACAAGACCAACCCAGTGGGGTCATGTCCTTGGAATCCTCCCCAGACCAGCCTCCTATGAGCCACCTCTCATGGTGTCCTCTTCTCTTTCTCTTCCCAGGGCGACATGGGAGTATTGGGTCCGATCGGCTACCCAGGACCCAAGGGCATGAAGGTAAACAACAGCCGTCCCTTAATCTGGTCTCATCCTAGCCGGGCACCCCCTGGCTCATTTCAGCCCAGAAGGAAGGATGCCCCAATGCTCTGTTGGGGGAGGAGGCAGGAGACACTCAGAGGGGTTCTGGGAACACGGTAGATCAAGGGCTCAGTTCTTCTCAGTCCTGAGAACCAGTCTCCATCTGCATGTCATTTATGCCAGACATCTTTATTGGACAGCAGTCCTCCAGCCGAGCATGAGTCAGACGTGGTTCCAGACCTCAGGGCACTGAAAGTCCAGTGGGGGACATCACCAGGGCCATAGACATTATAATGGCAAACCACTGAGCTCAGGACATCCCTGAGTGAGATGGGCGTGCAGGAGAAAGGTGGACTAAAACTGCCAGGACCACGTTCCAGGGCTGCTCCCATTTGGCCAACAAGCCTGTGACATGGCTCATTAAGCCCATCTCTCCCCATCAGCACCCTTCTCCCCTGGGTGTGCCCAGAGCACTGTGCTTCACCAGTCAACTGCCCTGTCTCGTATTCCTTCAGTCCACACCATTGCCTTTTGGAGTGGGGCTCATTGTCCGTTTTTACTCATGAGAAAACTGAGTCCTGGGCTGGGGCATGCAGCATGGGTTCTTGCAGCAAGCCAGTGAGTTTACCCCAGGGCTCCTGACTTCTGGGGCTTTGAGCCTCCCGCACAGCTGAACCGTGGCCTCTGTCTTGCAGGGACTGATGGGAAACATGGGGGAACCCGGACTGAAAGGTGATAAGGTGATCTGAATACTCCCTTATTGCACTGTGTTTTATCTGCATGCGAACCCTCTCCGCCTCGACGCTGCTGCTGATTTCTCTCCAGGTCCACTCCCCTGCACTCTACGTGCCTCCGCTCTGGCCCCCTGAATCTGTGCTCTTCATCTTCTTCCTTGTAACTCTGGGTGGGGCCCAGGCAGATGGTTCTGGAGGTATGCAGACCTTGGCCAACAGAGCGTAGGGGGCTGTTGAGGCACAGGGTGGATGGTAGGGCAAGGCAGATCTCCAAATTTGGAGAGCAAAGCTGAGGCCAGTGTCTGGGATTTGAGGCCAAAGCCAAAGAACACAGAGGGTGGGGATGCGGAATGGAGGGACATGGTGCTGAGATGACAGGTCCCAGGGCAGTTGTGATTTGGGGTCCAGAGACTCCCTCCCAGGCACAGGAGGAAAGGAATCCACACAAACTGCCAGGATTGGAATTGGGAACCCATTCCTGGAGTCTGAAAACGCAACCGAAAAACCAGGACGGGCCTCTGAGACCCTGACCTGCTTTCCTCCCAGCTGCCACCGGGAGGCCACCCTTACAGCCCTGCTGCTGAACTGACCCCGTGCCAAACCAGAGCTGGGGTGGGTAGGTGAAACCTCGGGGCCCAGCGAGGGGCAGCACCTGGCCTGGGCCCTGCAGCATCTGAGTGACAGAGACACAGGGGCTGCAGGGAGCAGTGCTCCTGTGCTCTGCCCTCTGGCCATCTTCCTGCCCTCCCCGCTCAGCCTCTTGGAAAACCAGGCACCTCAAGGGGATGTGGGAGAGCTTTCGCGCAGCATCCAGGTTTCCACAAGCCTGAGCAGATAGGAGCCACTCAGCTGCTCCCGGGCCAGGCTCCCTCTGCACCTGTCTCCAGATGAATGTCCTTCTAAATGTGAGGCACAGGAGCAGGTACCAGTGCTAGGCACCCTTGGAGGGCTCTGCGGGGATTAACCCATCCATCTTCCACCCCGCTATGAGATAGAAAGCTTGTCGGGTGCACACCACTGGTAAGTAGTGTCAGGATTCGAACCCAGCACTTGTCAACAGAGCCCTCAACCACAAAACAGGACTGAGGTCAGAAGGGCAGAGCTGATGAGGCCCTTCAAGGTCACCTCCTTCAATGCCTATATTTCACAGCTGGGGAAACAGACCCAAAGAGGAAAGAGATGCATCAAAGGAAACTTGGTGATCTATTGGAGCCAGCCCAGACCTGGGATCCTTAGAAGACTAGAGCCTCTGGGCTGAAATGGGCACCCTAGATTGTCTTACCCACCCCCCACTCCTAGGTACCTGGCCGCGCAGTTCTAACCCCAGTCTTCTCCATCTGTTTCCACCTCTCCCATCTCTTCCCGTAACGCCCAAGCCTCCAGCTGCAGCTCCCCTGCCTCCGCCACTCTGCCCTCTGGCCCTGCCCTGCTGGCTGCTAAGCCCCCTCTTCCATGGCCCTCCCGCTAGAGATGCAGGGGCTTTCTGTTGGAGGCGGGGGCTTCCCCACCGCTACCTGTTTACCCTGTGGTTTGAGTCATCGGCACTCTGGAAATGTTGAAGTCATGGATGAGGGGAAAGGAAGTGGGGGAAATAGGAGTGTAGGCTGGGAGCTTTTTATAGGACCTTTGCAGAGCTGGCCTCCAGCTCACTGTTTCTTCAGGAACATGGAAATAAATGTGTTACATAGAACTCAGCTGGCTTGCTGACTGGTGATGCCTGGGGCATTTAGAGATGTGAAAGCTCTGGAAAAAAAAAAAGAGGAGGAAATTATTTCTCTGCTCAGAGTTCTCAGGAAAATCAAATAAGTCTTTGGGGTTGAAAAAATGCAAAGAAAAGAGGAAAAGAAAAAAATTCTCTTTTTTGCCCCTTTGGCTGGGGAGGGGTATTAAGGCTGTGGGGAGCTGGGTTCCGATCAGCCCCTCTTCATCCTCACCCCACCCCACCAGCCCTCCCCTGGGATGATGGAGCCACCCCTTGATGTTCTGTGGTCATGCTGTGTAGAATCCCAGACTGTCCATGACCCAGCCTGGCCTCAGTCCCACTTACAACCCACCTGGCTCCCTCTCCCCACGTGAAGTGCATTCTGGAACCAAGGGTCCTGCTCCAGGCCCAGCTTTCTCCAGATCCATTGCCCTGATTTCTTACATGCCTTTGAACATTTTTTTTTTTAAACCATCTTACTCCTCCTTTGGCTATTTAAAAAAAAATGTTCCGTGGTTCCTAAAAACCCTGAGATATTATACAAGATTTTCCAAATTGGAAAAACCAAAGTAAGTTAAAAAAAATTTTTTTTAATTAAAAAAAAAAATCTGGCTTTTGTTCTACCAAGGAAGTTCTGCTGGATCATGGCCTTAGCTGCATGACCTGGATTCTCTAAGATTCCCCATTCTTCCTGGGTTTTTCTTTCTATTCTTCCAACTGCTCCCAGGGCTGTGAATGTTTTCTGAGTCCTGGGGCCAATGTACCAACATGGAAACCTGGAACTGATGAGGACTGTGTGTGATGGTTCCAGCTCCAAGGAGAATGTCTTCCAATCTGGTTCTACGACAGCTCATTTACCAGGATGTGGCTGAATATAGGGAGGGAGTAGAGGAACCCTCTGACAGCCAGAATCAGTGGCACCAAGCCCATGCAGTGCGTCATCCTGGAGAAGAAACGCCCAGACCTAACTCGAGGCCCGTTTACTCGCTGTTTACACGTAGTCTGAACAAACCAGGCGCTCTGGTTTCTCATGCTATAGCTGATTAAAAGCAGCGAATTAGAAGTAGACTGAAGCAGACTGTAGGCTTAGAAACTCCTACAGAAGGAAGAAATGACAGCTCACAGATCTGGCAGTGAAAAATACCAAGCAACAGATGCAATGCCTCAGAACCCACTGTGGTGTGGGGCCCCGGTCCAGGCTGCACGCTCCTCTGTGTGACATCAATTGATGATGAAGAGGTTGAAGGATCAAGACACAGTTCCTTTGACCCGCAGGGGTCAGTTCTCCAGGCAAGGCTGGGTGACATCGGGCAGTTTAGCTTCTGTTAGTGGAGTTCTCAGCCACCTGAGCAGCCCCAGGCAGACCTGCGGACAGGCCACAGGCCGACTCTGTCCCCCCAGGGCCCGCCTCCCCTCCCCCCAGGGCCCACCTCCCCTCCCCCCAGGCTCCTCCTGGCTGGAGCAGGGTTGGGGACTGCCCTTTTCTCTACCAAGGCTGCTGCTGGTCAGATCCACTTTGGGAACAACCTCGGCAAGGCTGCACCTTGCCAGTGGGTCTGATGTGGGGGAGGCTTCCGGAACCCACTGTGGTCTCCATCGTAACCTTCTTTGCTGGTGTGTATTTAGGGTGAACAAGGGGTTCCAGGTGTGTCAGGAGATACCGGATTCCAAGGAGACAAGGTAATTGCAGCAGGTTCACCCCCTGCCCCCTGCTCTGCTCTTTTCTGGCTCTTTTTTTCCCCAGGGCCCATCAGGGGCCAGGGGCCACCTGCAAGATGGCTTCCTCTCACGCAGTACTGTCTTCTCCATCACTCATCTGCCCTCTCATTGTCTCTTCCCTGGACTTTATAACAGCCTCCTGAGTTATTCCCCGGCCCCAGCCTCTTCCCTCCCAATCTGTCTTCCTCACCGCCACAGAATTGTTCTTCTGAGGGGCCTAGCTCTGCTCTGAACTCCCAGCCCAGACATGGCTCCCTGCTGCCCCCAGACTGGAGTGCTGGCTCCTCACCCCAGCCCCCAGGCCCCCAGGCCCCCAGGCCCCCAGTGCACAGACCCCTCTGACTCTTTCCTGCCCCTTGCCCTCCCAGGCCTGTGCTCTGGCCCCACTGACCTGCCCCCTGCACCTCAGGTTTGCACACACTGCTGCCTCGCCCAGCACACCCTCTGCCCCGCCTGTGCACGGCCCAGCCCTGCCCCACCTTCCAGAACCCCACATGGCTGCCATTTTCTCTGTCTGCTTCGGGAGTGGCCGTTTCCCCTCTGAGTGCCCCTCACCTGTGGCAGCATACTTCTCCCCTGGTTGAAGGGGATTTGTGCTCAGCCCCCTGACAGATGGCGGGTTTCCTAGGATAGGGCCTCCGACTGGCCCAGATGAGCTCGGCTTAGGGTCCTGCACAGAATGGTGATCATTCAGGACACGTCCAAGGAGCTGGCCTGACTGACTGACTGACTGTTGAAACCAGGCAGCCTGCCGAGGCCGGCTCCTCTTTGCCGATGTCCGGCACCATGTGGCCACATCTGGACCTCACTCAGCCAGTCAACGAGGCCCAGATGTTGGCCAGCGCTCCCTCTTCCTCTCCCCTCCCTCCTGGCTGCCCTGTCCTGACCCAGCCTCGACGTCTCTGGGCTGCCCCTCCAGCCAGGCCCCAGTCTCCAGGCTTGCCAGGCATCAGGGGCACTGCAGTGCCTGCTGGGGGCCCCAGGGTCCCAGGTTCCAGCATGACCCGGTGAGGACAGGGGCTGCTGCTTCATCTTTGCATCCCCAGGGCCCAGCCCACAGAGTTGCCAAGCTGGAGCTTACAAACAGAAAGAAGGGAGTGGGGAGCTCGTCCTCCCCCTAAAAGTGGATGTCCTCCAGGCCTCAGGCTGGCAATGATGACCATGCAGCTGTTCCTCTGGCCATTTCTGGTCCTCCCTAACCCCAGCTTGCTCTGCGTCTTTTCCAGGGGAGCCAGGGATTGCCAGGGTTCCCGGGTGCACGGGGGAAGCCAGGGCCTCTGGTAAGTACCTTCTGCTTCATAACCCCCAAACCTCACACTCTCCAAATGGTCATGGAATGTGACCAGAGGCTCCTTCACATCCAGGATCTCATTTCCTCCTGCAGCAGCCCAGGAGGCAAGTAGAGCAAAGCAGAGATGGAGATTCACCCATTTTACAGATGAGGACACTGAGGCCCACCAGGGCAGGAACACACCCAGCATCATAGATAGGCCTCAGTCACTGGCAGAGCTCTGGTGAGAATCCAGGGTTCCCAATGCCTTGTAAATAATTATTAATAATAGCAGTGGGTATTGTTTATTTATTGAATGTTACTACAAATCAGATCCTTCCTGTGTTATATGACTGCCAACAACCCAGAAGTTAGAAGATTATTATTGCTCCCATTTTACAGATGGGGAAAGTAAGGTTCCAAGGTGAAGGACTTGCCCAGGATCCTGTGGCTAGTAGGTGTAAGAGAAATAGATAAACAACAAGGTCCTGCTGTATAGCACAGGGACCTGTATTCAATACTTTATAATGGCCTATAATGAAAAAGAATTTGAAAAGGAATAAAAAATAAATAAGTGTAGGAGACAGGGTTTGAGCAGCAGCTCCTTGTAGTTGTCTAAGCAGATTTCATTCATATTCTCCTGAGTTTTCCAACCACCCCCTGCCAGGGGGCTAATACAAGGGTTTGGGGGAAGGTGGGCCCTCACTTACCTTTGAGTCCCCAACAATCTCTTCCCTTCCACAGGGCAAAGTTGGAGACAAAGGATCCCCTGGGTTTCCTGGGCCGCCTGGACCTGAGGTATGTGACACCCTATTTCTGTGTGTCTGGCTGCAACTGGGACTGGCTGTTGTCATTGGGAAACTAGGGTCTCTCCCAGAGATAGGGAGAGACTTGCCTGAGGTCACATAGCAAATGAGAGATGAGGCTGAGAATATCAATCCCTAGGCCAGTGATCTTTTCCTTTCTGCCTCTGCACCTCCTGGCTTCCCTAGGGGCTCTCCCAGGCGGTAGGGCAGACGCTGGCCTCAGACACCCTCCCGAGCTTAGTGGCTACCTTTACAGTTCCAGAGAAAAACCTCAGGAAAGCCCTCTGAGCTCTAAATGCCTGGCCCCTTCATGGGAGCTCTCCACACTCTCTGCCGTGGAGTTTGAAGCATCCAACCCCTCTGAGCCCTGGAACCTTCCCAGCTGCCCACAGCCACCCTGGAGAAGGGCAGGGCTCAGGGCTCACAGACATGGGGAAGCAAGAGGCAAATGTATAAAATTCTGCTGTTTGAATGGAGAATGAGAAATAATGAAGGATGGATAAAGCAACTAACATACTAACTCTGGTTGAGACTCCTGAGAGTCTGATACATGTGGCCGTGAACACAGCTATGTTAAACATTCGTCCCTGGCATTCACGTATAAGGGAGGGGGACGGCTGGTGGAGCCCTTTTGGCTCTGCCCCTCCAAGTCCTTGTCCCCAGTACTGGGACCAGCTCTGGAGAATAGGGTGAAGAGTGCTAAGGCTATTGCCAGTCTTAGGGGGCCCAGGTCAGCCCAGCCCCCTTCCCCCGCCACCACACCTCCCGGCCCTGGGGCCTTGTTCCTCCATGAGGTCTTAGAGACAAAAGTCTGGCCCTGCCAGGTTCTCCAGACCCTTCCAAAGATCACTCCTGGTATCGCCTGGATGGATGAGGGAGTGTTTCCTGAAAGCTACAAGCTCTGCTTCCCGCTGTGTTGACTTTGGCCGTGACACAGTCCTATCTTTAGACAAATGGACTTGGCCTCTCTTCCATGGCCCTGATTCCTTCCCTTGGTCACTGTGGAAGAAGACTTTTCTGAGAGTCTGGGTTTCCCAGCAGTCTGGCCAGTGCGGGTGGAAGGCCTGCTCCCTCATCTTTATCAGGCACCACTTCATGCCAGGAGGCTGTGTGGTATCTTCAGGATGAGAACTGGTTGAATCGCCACCACAACCACGTGAGGGGGATGCCACTACCCCCATTTTACAGATGAAGAAACTGAGTCACTGAGCAGGGAAGTGACCTCCTCAGGGTCACTCTGCTACTTACAGCAAATGAAGGTCTTTATTTGCTCCTTGGCTTCCTCCAGGGCCCCTGGGCAGATGTAGGGGTCTGCCTCTCCCGTCTTTGTGTTCTGTTTGGATTGGCTGGCACCCTATTCAGAAGGTGGCCCTGCTCAGCTGAAGTCAGAAGCTGATGCGCCTGTCAGCGCCTTCCTTCCTTCCGGAGTCTTTGCCTCCCTCCTTTCAGAGACTGTGGGCGGAGCTCCAGCTCTCCAGCCCCAGCATGAATTAACTCTTTCGCTCATCAGTGGATCTGATCTGTGTGAGCACCACCATTTTATCAGCATCCTGAGCTTCAAGCTCTCCATGGAAATAGGCCCACCCCAGGCAGACTTGTTTTCCCAGGACACAGGACCCAAACCCTTTCAGAATGCAGATTTTTACTGAGTGCTTACCGGGTGCCAGATACTGAACTAAATACTGCACCCAACCTACTGTCTTTAAGCCTCAGAACAGCCCTGTTAGGTGATGGTATGGTCACCGTTTCACAGATAGGAAACCGAGGCGCAGAGAGGCTTAGAAACCTGCCTGAGGTCACACAGTGAGTCAGTGGCAGAATGGGACTTTGAGCCTCTCAATTAGAAGAAAAAGACATCAGGGCTTTGGCTTCCTGTGTTAGCTTCAAATTCGGGACGACTTTTGCCTTTGCTAGTGAGAAGGGTGAGAGGATGTTTGAGCTGAAATTTTAAAAAGTTACCAAAAGCTCAACAGGGGAAGGGAAAAGAGCCACTTATGAAGGCAAAGTGGGAGAGCATTTTTGGTCTCAGGGATTCAGATCTCAGGCTTTGGTTTCTGACTCAAAAAAAAACTGAGTCGTGGGTCTGCCTTGAAAACAAATGGGGTTCTAGGCTGAATTAACAGAGGTATTACACCTAAAAGAAGGAAGGGGATGTTCTCATTCTGGCCTGTGCTGGTCAGTTCACACCTGGAGAAGCATGGGTGTCCTACTGATCACCAATGATGGAAGCTGACCAGTTGGAGACAACCAGACTGAGGGGCCCTGGGCCCCTGAGTAGAAGGCGTTGAAGGGACAGGGAAGGGCAGGCTTCTGGGGATGAGGTGACTGGTCTCCTAATTGTGTAAAAGACCACTGTGGGAAGAAGGACCCCTTTTGCTTTGAGGGTCCCTGAGGGGCAGCATGAAGCTGTTGTAGAAGGGAGGAGGAGATTCTGCTCCATGTCAGGAG
Organism: Camelus ferus; assembly: GCF_009834535.1. Lineage (NCBI taxonomy): Eukaryota > Metazoa > Chordata > Mammalia > Artiodactyla > Camelidae > Camelus > Camelus ferus. The sequence continues at coordinate 57,504,161 of NC_045699.1, forward strand.
GAAGCTTCCATGAACAGTCATCCATCAGGAATAGGCCTGGTCAGGGAGCAATGAACCCTCACTGGTAGCACGGGGCAGAGTCCAACACACCTGGCCAGGATGTAGCGGGGACTGCAGCTTCGGACATGAGCTGAGACTTACTAGATCAGTGCTTTTCAAACGTTTCAAAGTCACAACAAACCTAGAACATAAGCATACCTCCAGGATACCTGCAGTCAAAGGATGGTCCTTCTCAGAGCAGAGGGTGCCTGGCTCGAGGCCCTGGCTGCCCAGGCTCAGGACTTGGGAAAGTCTACATTAGTCGACCGTGTATGTGCTTGTTCCTGTGTTAAGATCTTCCTTCCACTTAATTTTCTCAGCAACTCTCTGAAGTGTAGGGGCTGGTACCAGGATCCTTGTTTTAGGACCAAGAATGGTCCCTTGCAGAATGGGATGGAAACCCGGGTTGGTCCCCCTCTTAGCATTTCCTTTCATAGTACCTCAGGTGACCCCTGCTCTCTTCTTCCCTTCAGGGTTTCCCCGGAGACATTGGCCCCCCTGGGGACAACGGCCCAGAAGGCGTGAAGGTGAGTCCCTGCCCAGGGTGGTAGCTACTGCTGAAGAAGCTGACACCTGCGGAAACCACAGGCCTACAGGGCTGGCTTCCTGGCTTGGAAGCAAGGCAACCTTGCTGGCCTGTGTTGGAGATGGAGGTGCCGCCTCTGAGATCCCTTTTTTTCCCTTCTCCCCAGGGTAAGCCTGGAGCTCGAGGCCTGCCGGGACCCCGTGGGCACCTGGGGCCCGAGGTGAGACCGTCTGGCCCTGCCCCCTGCCCATCCCTCCAAGCCCCCAGCCTGCTCTGTCCTGGGTCCTGGAGGCCTTAGCTGGGGGCCAGGGCCCCTCAGTCAGGAGACACAGCCAGGGCCACCTCAGGCTTGCCTTCTAACTCATCCTTACAGCCTTGCCCCGTGACCCTTCCAGGGTCCTTCTCTGCCCCACTCTGGCTGGCAGGTCACTCCCGCAATGGCACCCCCATTGCCCTGGGGTCTCTCTCAGAGCCACTGCCACTGCACCTGCTTATAGTAGCACACTTTATTGGGGTATTGATGTGGGAGGGTAGGAATTGTTGGCTCAGGTGAGGCCGTGAGTCTCAGGAAGGTGAAGGGACTGTGTCCCGTCCCATGGTTAGCAGCAGGCAGCATCAGATTCAAACCTGGATCTGCTGAGCACAAAGCCCATGATAGACCCTATGCTATAGCTTCTGGGCTCCTGGGAGCTACCTGGGGACCTTCCCAGGGAATGGCATGACTTGTGCTGCTAGTAAGTGGTCGAGTGAAGATTGCCTTATTTACTATTCATGACGAAGGGGATTGACAAGTTCTCTGGGCCTGTTGGAGCACCAGCTGGAGGGCTGTTCAGCACCCCATGGATTTTTCCTGTGCACAAGGCCCTCTACCATGCACCTTGGCTCAGGTCCTAGGGCCCCGTGACACACAGCCCTGGGTGATGGTGCAGGAGGCCCAGACTCACCATGACCACAGGAAGGCGTCTGGCTGACATGGATCCCTTCTCGGGCTGGTTCTGGGTCTGGCGCAGGTCCCAGCATGGGCTCTGGGAACTGCCACGTGGGGTTGCTTTCCTGGAAGCTGGAGGGATGGTGGCTCTGGAAGGGGCCTCTTGGTTAGGTCTGGCATGCCGCTGGGGGCCGGTTTGGAGGCTGCCTGCACATGCAGGAGGGCCTGAGGAGTCTCCGCCTATGGGAAGTGGGAGGGGGCTGGAGGGAAAGATGGTACCAGCCCCGCGCTTTTATCTATACTCACAGTACCGCTCAAGCAGACCCTCAATACGCCTGCCATTTGCTCTTATCTTCACTGATGCGTTCATCCACTCATACGTTCATTCAGTCCTCCACTGGTTCCCTCTCCCATGCCCTCCTCCCTCACTTCATGCACCACACACCCACTAGGCCCTGGGCATACCCATCCTGAGTGATGTTTGAGGGGTGGCTTCAGAAAAGAATAAGAGATCATGGCTCTCCTCCAAGAACTCAGGCTAGTCATCATAGTTTAGGGTGACCCTCTCTGCCCTGCACCATTTTACAGATGGGGAAACTGAGGCACAGTGAGGCTGAGGTCTGCCACCGAGTAACCATCAGAGCTCAGAAGACAGCCTATATCTCTGAGCTGCAGTCTGGGGCTCCCCTCCCATGGCAGATGATAGGGTTTGACTTTCCTGCCCAGCAATACCACCAACCCCGGCTGGTCACATTCAGATGGTACTGAAGCCCCTGTGTGGCCTGGCCTCTAGGACTCTGCCCTGGGTGGGGTCAGGCAGGCAGCCCGGGTGCCCTCTTGGTCCAAGGGGGTTCTCCTGCAGCCACCCCTTTCCCTCCTAACAGGTGAAGTTCTCCAAGACTCCCACTGGATTAACTTCCTCCTTTTTTTCTTCTCTCCTGACTCTAGGGAGATGAGGGACCCATGGGGCCACCAGGGGTTCCTGGCTTGGAGGTGAGTGTTGCTGGCCTGGGGGAGGTGGGGTTTGTTGTGCTGAGAGAGCTCTGTGCAGGCGGGCAACATCTGGGTGGTGCTCTTGAGAGAAGTCGCCAGTGAGGGCCTTGGGCCAGCCAGGGAGGGGGCTAGGACAGACCCCAGAGGAGAGAGCCAAGACGCAGGAAGCTGACTGGCTGTTCTTGCCCACCTACTGTGTGCTGCTGCTTTGTGTCCATCTTCATTCATTTGATTTTTCCATGAAAGAGGCACCGTCTTTCTTCGTTTCATTCAAGGCCATCCAGGCTCAAAGAGCGAAGGATTTAGCCCAGTAGCTCACAGCCAGGAAGTGAGCATGCCCTGCCTGGAACCTAACCTTGGTTCTCTCCACTGCACCAGGTGGCCTTCCAGAGCGATTCCATCAATCAGCAGTTTGTGAATATTTTGGTCTCGGCACCTCTTTACGTTCTTAAAAATAATTGAGGACCCCAAATGCTTTTCTTTGTGTAGGTCACATCTATCGATCTGAGTATTAAGCCTGAGAAACTGTAAAAGTTTTTGTCAATTCCTTTAAAATTAGTAACACTCCAAGATTAACGACACACATGTTTCATGTTAACAAAAATAATAGTTTTTAGAAAAATAGGTGTATTTTCCAAAGAAAAATAATTTAATGAAAAGAGTGGCATCGTTTTACCATTTTTTTGCAAATCTCCTTCATGTGTGGCTTAAGAGAAGTCAGCTGGGTTTTTCAGTCTACATTCCATCTACGGATGATACCATGTGTCATGTAGCCTCTGGAAAACTCCACTTACATTCATGAAAATGAGTGACACAGGCAAATGACATCTTAATATTATTATGAAAATAGTTTTGACCTCATGAATCTCCTCTGAAAGGGTCTCAGGGACCCTGAGGGATCCTCAGACCACACTTTGAGGACAACGGCATAAACCATTCCCCTGTGTCCTTTATCTTCTGTCTGGTTCCATCCTTTTCCTCTCTGCTTGAAAGCAGGTTTCATCATCCCCATTAACAAACACGACCAGCCGGGGAGGCGAGACTTCCCGAGGTCACACAGCTGCAGACCTTCCCTGCATCCCCATGACAGCCGGCAGCCTGGTGACCTCAGGGCTCTGAGTCCCTCCTGACGGGGCACTGTGGCCCTCCCCTCCCTCCTGGCTTCACTCACTCACCTCTCCCTGTTACAGGGTCAACCCGGCAGAAAGGGGTTTCCTGGAAGGCCTGGCCCAGATGGCTTAAAGGTGAGGGGACCTGGAAGTGACTGGGCTGGGGAGAGGGAGGAGGGAATGCCTGGGGAAGAGAGGAGATACGGGCAGCCAGCCTCTGAAGCCCTAGGATGAGCCCCGAATCCCTGACCTGTTGTGAGAAGGACAGGAAATTGTCCCCATTTATCAAAAAGTATGGGTAACAGAGTGGAACAAAAGGACATAATCTCAGTGTCCTTGAGCACTGGGGTAGTGTTCAAGTAAGGGGTACAGTGCAGTCACCGAAGATGGTGTGCTGCAAGGTTTTACAAGACGGGAAAATGCGTGTGCCTTCCGGGGGTGATGATCGGGGTGAGGAAGCAGGTCATAAAGCGGAACCTGCAGGATGCGCCCGCGGTGGGGCTGGGTGCACCCTATTCCCGACTGCTCCATGCAGAGGCCGGAATGTGGACGGGGTTATCTCTGGGTGGTGGGATTATGGGAGATTTCCATTTTCTTCTCTAGGCTTCTATATTTTCCCCATTAGGTACCATAAATCTGCATTTCATTTATTAACAGTTCTAAGTTATCAGAAAAGAACTGGCGCTAGTAAAATTGTATGATCCTCAACGCATGGGCAGCTTAATGGCTTCCCAGGGACTCCCCTCGAGGGATGGATTTCCCCAGCTGTCCTGGGCAGGGATCCTTAGGCCAAGTTTACATCTGGGCAAATGCACAGAGGGTTAGGGCAGAGCCAGGGGGCCCAGGCTGTCCAAGTCCCCTCCCCCCAGGGGAAATGGTCCCGTGTCTGTGTCTGTCTGGCCCCTCTGGGTGTCTCAAACATGAGGCCTTGGGGAAGAGCTGGAGGGGAAGCTGAGGCTCAAGCCCGGATTGCTGTGAGCCACATCCATTTGTGAGCCAAACTCCTGGCCAGTCCAAGCCCGTGTCCTGGCCTCTGAGGTCTCGGCTTTTCTCCCTCAGATACCGGCTGGGTTTCTGTGGTGGAAGCAGTGACGTGGCCTGGCTGGATTTATCCCACGGGTCTGCTCACCAGGACGGCTGTGGCTGCCTAGGGCTCAGGAGCCACCCCAGCATGGGATAAAGCTGACAGACAAGGCTCCAAGAGGCCACCAAGCCTGAGAGTTGGAAATAGCCTCGGGGACCAATGAGTCTGATTTTCCTTATTTGTATCTGGGGAAGCTGAGCCCCGAGCTGGGACAAGACTCACCAAAGTCACTTGTGAGCTGGTGGCAGAGTGGTGGTGGGTTAGGTCCAGGACCCAGGTGCCCTGACTCCCCAGTTCCGTGCTCAGCCTGGGTGGGGCAGCGTGGTACAGTAGGAATGGCGATTTCAATCAGTCAGACCAAAGTTCTAATTCTAGCCGTAACCTTCAACTTGCTGTGTGATCTCGAGCAAGTTACTTCACCTCTCTGAGCTTCAGTTTCCACCTCTACAAAATGCAATTGGTTGATGAAGGGCCCAAATGAGATACAGACATCAAGTGCTAAGTAATCTACAGAGAGAATGGTGACTAGAGTCATCTTTGGGGCCAGAAGTTCTGTCCCAATATCTCTTGTCCCTGCCATTTGTTTGGAGTCTCCAAGACCAGACTTTGGAGTTAAGTTTCGGGATCAGCCTCCACTGGTGGGAACTAAGGCCAGTCGGCTGGGATGTCCCCCTGGAGGCCTGTACTCCTGTCGCCTTGCCCATCCCAAGTGACCTTCTTCTGTTTCTCCGCAGGGTGAGCCAGGCGATGGTGGACGGCCGGGGCCCGTGGGCGAGCAGGTGAGTCAACACTGTCCCGGAGCATAATGACTCCCTTTCCTGAGCACTTACTCAGTGGGAAGTGCTCCTGAGCACCACCTCATTTCATCCCTGTGGCAGCTGGAGAGATAGGTTCGTTCATCTCCCCCTTTCATTGATATGGACCGACGCTGGCTCTGAGGGAGGTGAGGTCATTGAGTGAGAAAACCATGAACCTTAGTCATGATGGCTGTTCCCCACGGCCTGACTCTGCAGATGTGTTGGGGGCATTCGCCCAAAGACGTCACATGACTTTGCTCCCAGAATGTGAAAGCTGGAAGAGCCCTTAACAGTTGCCGCCCGTGCTTGATTTATAGACAGGGAAGCTGAAGACCAGAGAAGCAGAACCACCCCTTGCCAGGGCCTCTTGGTCCAGGCATCCCTAAATTGGGAGAAAATGGGATTCAAACCAGTGGCACTTCTATTTGGGGAGCCAGGCCAAGGTCTGAGGAGGAGAGGAGGTTGCAAGTAGTTGTTGAAAAGGAGGTTGGAGCACCACGACCTTCAGTATCGAGGTCCAGGGCCCTTGGCGCTGGAGAGCAGCAGCTCGGAGTGCCAGGTGGATGACAGGCCTTGTCCCTCCTCCGCAGCCTGGCGCCTCCTGAAAGCTTAACCTCTGGGCTTGTAGGTCAGGTCACGAAGGTCGTAGTCTCCTCCACTCCTTTAAAGAAGGACACCACCCTCTGACCCCTGCAAGGGGCTGCCTCAGGCTGGAAGGAGGAATGATGCTGGGGTCCCAGAAGAATTTATCTCTGCAGAGAAACACCATCAGTGGCGTGAGAGTCACACACGATGAGCTTCCTCACCAGGCCTGCAACATCTGTTGGGGGAAAGAAAGGAATTAAAGCAGGAGGAGGACTGGATTTTTGAAACCTTTCCAGTGTCATTCGAGCGCATTCTGTGGGAAGCCCGGGAGTTTGGAAGGGCTGCCGCGGCCTGGATGTATTTCCTGATTGGAAAAAAAAGGCAATACATTCAGCAAATTTAATTTCATAGTTATGCTCATGGTAGGGCCCTCGGGAAATAGATACTCAGAATCCTAGGATGTCAGGGCACAAAGGGTCCCTAGAAATCACTCTCTCTTGTGCCTTGGATCCCTTTGGCAGGCCTGTGAAGCCCAGGGACCCCTTCTCAGAATAGAGGATTTTTAAATGCATTAAATAGGAAACAAAGGACTGCAGAGGAAATCAATCATATTGAAATACGAATATGACAGTATGTTAAAATGTGGTCTCATGGGTACGCTGCTTTATTCTTGCTTTAAATAACGAGATCGAGAGGCAGGTCCAATAACGACCTCAGTTTCGAAGTCTCTGCAGCCGTGGCTGTCATGTGACACGTAAATATCTGTGGCCGGTAAAGATGCTGCGGGTTTGTTGCCTACACTCATAGTTGAGGGAAATGCTAGATTTCAACTAGAGGTTGGTGAAAATAAAAGTTGTCATTTTTCCCATTCAAGTTCATGGACCCCTGCAGTCCATCCACGGAGCCTTACGGGGACCCCAGGTTAAGAACCCCTGGATCCTAGTCCATGTTGGCAATCTGGTATCCATGGAGAAGAATGGGCTTGACCAGGATGACCAAGAATGGTAGTGGCAAAGCTGGGGCCAGGAGGAGCGGGAACCCTGCCAGGGGCAGCCCCGGGCCCACTTATTCGGTAGAGCCCTCAGCTAGCTGCCCAGCCTGCTGAGCAGGAAAGAGAGACCTGTCTGAGCCATGAGACAGGGCTGGAGCCTGCTGGCTGCCACTAGGCACCCTGGGGTGCCACGCCAGCTGTTCCCTTGGCCCCCTCCCAATGTGGGAAGGAGCAGGCATTTCCTGTTTGTGACAGAATCAGAGGATTCCCCAGGAAAAATTAAAAGGACTTCCTTATAATCCTAGCGTCAGCTACATTTATCAGGCATGTGTTAGGTTCCAGGCTCTGTGCCAGACACTTTCCATACCATCACCTGCAGTTCCTCCAGCAACCCTACGGCAGTAGGTACTATGATCCCCATTTTGCGTATGAGGAAACCAAGGCTTTGAGAAGTTAAGTAATTTACCCAAGGTCTCCCAGGCAGTAACGTGGCTGTCAGAGCCCAGGTGGACACTCAGTTCTGCTGGATTCCCAAAACCTGCCCTGAAAGGGCTAAAAAACCCTTGACCTTCTGAGCTCTTACAGTTTTCTAACAGCTGGCTAGAGTACAGCCAGCCTGCCAGGCCCTGTCCTAGGTGCTGGGCACACAGAGATAATCGCCAGGCATGGGCCTTGCCTTTAAGAAGCTCTGTCCAGGGGGAAGCCAGGCATCCAAACACCTCACCCAGAGATGTCTAGTCCAGCAGAGGACCCATGACCCAGCACCTAGCAGAATGTCATGAGAGCAGGGTGGGCCTGAGAAAAACTCCCATAGTCGACAACAGGCCTTTATCTGTAGCTGGTGTGAGGACCGGGCCAGCCTTTCCCCCCAAACTGGGGACTCAGGTCCTGCCTGTGCAGTGCCCTCTGTAGGCGATAATGCTGCTTCCTCTCCCCACCCCTGCCCTCCATGCCCTCTTGCCAGCTGAGGAGCCACCTGTCCCACAGCTGTCAGAGCTGCTTCTCCCCCAGCCTCGCCAGGTGGAAGTCCTGGGCCTCTGGGGCGAGCGTCCCTGGACCAGCTCCACCCATGGCACAAGCCAGGCCTGTCTGGATGTTCTGGGACAGTGCCCCCAGGAGGGGTCCCGGTAGGGGGAGGGGGCACTCGCTGTATGGCCCTTTTTCATTAGGCTCTTGTTTGGCTTCTTGTTCCTGCCTGCCTTCCAGGACCCAACAACTCATAAATTTAAAGTAGCTATGAAATTTCTGTTTCTCTGGGCCAGTCGGGCAGGGGCCCCTTAACAGAGCAGTTTTTATTCCCTTTACTCGGCATCCTCTAAATGTCTGACTGCTCCCTTGTGGGCAGCTCAGGCCTCTGTCTTAAGCCCATGCCCTTTTAAAATAAATTAGAATGGGATAGGAGGAACTAACATTTATAAAGTGCCTATAAGGGCTGTGCAGTATCGCCGGTCCTCAGAACAAGCCTGGGGGGTAGGGGGAGCCCTTTATCTAAGTCCCCTCACTCCACACGTGAGGCTCACAGAGGCTCTGCAATTTGCCCAGGGTGCACAGACCTGAATATTGAATGATGATGTCATAGATTAAGTGTCAAGTATAGGGCTTGGCCCCTCCCCCGTGCCAGCTGTTGTTATTAATATTGCTATCACCTTGAAAATGATCTAATTAACTTTTAAAGTCGTTGTTGCAAAAGTCGAATACTTGGTTATTTTCTGTGACTTATTAGCTGTGATCTCACACCTTGTCCCTCACCGCTCTCACCTCATACTTCAACCCTGAAGGGGCTCTGAGCCCAAGGCACAGGGCACCCCATGTGTGGCGATGGTGCTGGGGTGCCAGGGAGATCTGTGCCCTGCTCGTGGCCACACGCATTGCAAGGACAGGTGCATGGGGTTTGGAGCCATGCTGATCAGAGCTGAATGCCAGGCTCAGCTGCAAGACACACGTAGCCCTGGTCTGAGCTGCCACTTTAAAACTGTCTCTGGGCCCCACAGAGCAGACCCTTGGAACAGGGTGCAAGCGGGGTCTGGACTGGGAATTGCCTGTCTTGCTCCTCCAACTAAGCTCCTCACCCTCGCTGAGCGTGTGCGTGTCTGCCTGCTCAGGGCAGCCGCGGGGCCAGCAGCCACCTAGAAGAACCCTGGAACGCAGAGACTAGTTATCACCCAGTGGAGTTAAAAAGAGCAACAGGAACCACAGTGTGTGAATGTGAGTGTGTGTGTGTGTGTGCCCTTTCAGAAAGGAGAGGAAGCCTTTCACAAGACAGTAAAAAGGCCTCCACTTCCCAGATTTCAATCAGGTCTTTTGGCGAAGGCTGTGAGGGTATTTCTATCCTGCCAGCAGGTTCGTTTTTTTTTTTCTTTGAAACAGCCCCAGAGCCCTGAAAGATGGGGACAGATTTCTCACAGGCAGCCCTCTTCCCAGCACAGCTTAAGGGCCGTCCCCCACCCCCAACCCACCCCTCAAAACCTCCCCCCCCCACACCCCCTCCCCAAACGTGGCTGCCTCCCAGCTTCTGGCGCGGGAAGAATGTTTGGCGCTTCTAGGGATGCTGGCAGCGGCCCCACGGCTTGGCTCGGAAATCAGAACCATCTGGTGGAGTGGAGGAAGTCAGGACAGTGCCCAAAGAGAGGCAGCTCTGTCCTCGATGGCAGCCCCGCGCTGGCTGGATTACCAGGCACGGGCAGGAGACCCGGGAGACAGGTCCAGAGGAAGAGAGAGGCAGGCAAGTTGCCTTTGAAACTTAGCACATCCCTGAATTCACCTTCCTTCCTTCTTTCTCTTGCTTTTCTACCCATTTCCTATAGGGACTTCTGGGATTCATTGGTCTGGTCGGGGAGCCAGGAATCATGGGAGAAAAGGTAAGTTGTGTTGGAGGGGAGATCTAAGCAAAGAGAGCTTGTGTTTAGAAGTTTTAAAAAGGCGAAGAGGCCAGTTGCCCTGGGTATTTCAGACCTCGCTTCCCTGGCCTTTCAGACCCTCAAAGAGCCACATCCCTTGTCGCAGCATCCCCTGGGACTGCATCCCTGCCCTCCTGTCAGCACCCCTGAGCGCAGTTAGGTGTCTGTGTGACAGCCATCGACGTGGCCTGGGCTCTCACGGCCTGCATGCTCGCACTGCACAGCGGGCAACAGAGGGAGGTAAAGATTCGTTTTTCAAAAAAGGAGCCCCTTACATTGCCTTGTTAATCACCAGCAACCTTATTTCACAGACCCAATTACCAAGGCTCCAACAGGGGAGGTGACTTGCTCAAGGTCACCCAGATGGGAAGTGGCAGAGCTGGGATTTGAACCACCTTCAGTGCCCATGGCCACACTCTGCCTCACACTGGCTCCCAGCCCAAAGCATGTGACTCCCTGTTTCCCACTGTGGGTGCTGGAGGGGAGGGTACCTGCTTTCCTGTGTAGGGCTTACCTGATCCTCAGGCAGGGCCCCTCGGGGGAGCCGATATTATTCCCATTGGATAGATGGAAAGACTGAGGCCCTAATCTGGCCCCACCTAGCTTTCCAGGCTCATCCCGTGCCTCCTTCCTTGTCACTCCCTCTGTCCCAGACCCTCTGACCACCACCACCACTTTCTTCTCCTCCTCCCTCCCTTCTTCCTCTTTTTTTCTAAATTTCACTTTTTAAAAAAGTAATTATACTCATAAGAATTTGCAAAAAAAAAAAAAAATAGCACAGAACTGTCCTGAGTACCCTCACCCTGTTACCTCTGTGGTAACACCTTCGATAACTTCAGTGCAATATCCAAGCCATCTCTGGCCTTCTTTTGTTGCTTGAGTGTTCTGTGTCCCTCCTCAGCGTAGCCCATGCTGTTCCCTTGGCCAGGTACACCGTTCCCACTCCATCCTCCAGCCTCCATCCTCTTTGCCTAGGTGGCTCTCCGTTATCCTTTAGCTCTCTCAGGTCACACAAGACTTCCTGAGGGAAGCCTTCCCCACCACACCTCTGCACCCAGGTGGACCAAACCCCCTATCAAAATGCCTTGGCTCCGAGACCCACTCCCTCACTGCACTGACCCCAGTTTGCATCTGTTTTGGTGATTTGTGTTCGTCTCCCCGTTAACACTCTGTCTCACTCCATGTAAGCAAGGTCTGTCTGTCTCTGACCCACCATTCAGGGTCTCAAATATCATACCGGGTACATAGTGGATGCTGAAGAAATGTTTGCTGGCTAGGTGGATACAAGAAACAGACCCTCAACAAACAGAGCCAGGATTCAAACCCCGAGCCCCATCTTCCAGCCGTAACTCTGGCTGGCACCCTTCCTCTCTGCCTAATCTGTCTGGATTGGTCAAGAGAGACTGAGTTACATCTCTGATTCTCCAGCATCTCATCTAGGTTTGGGCAGGGGGTGGGGAGACTGAAAGAAATGCCTTCTATTGCCAACTCTGCCTTACCAGGCCCAGCCCAGGGGATGCCAGGCCTAATGGGGACCAAGGATCAAAGGGGACAATGTATTTAGCAAATCCCTGATGAGGACCATCCTTGCTCAAGGGAAGCCCATTGTGTAACGTGCTGCAGTGGAAGCTGAGGCCTCCCAGGGCTTGCCAGGGGTCTTGGCTTCTGCAAAATGAAATCCCAGGACCCTTGGGTGATGTGGCTATAGAACTTGGACAAGTCCCATCCCTCATTAGCCTCTGGAGGGCCCTCTGCACCTGACTCCAACAGAGCCACCCCACTACCGTGACCTCCCTGAATTGCTGTCTCCATCACAGGGTGACCGGGGCATGATGGGACCCCCAGGCGCGCCCGGACCCAAGGGGTCGATGGTAAGGAGCAAGTCTGCATCCCCTTGCCCTCTCCTGTCACAGCCGTAGTTACGGCTCTGCTCTCCTCTGCCTGCCTCTGTGTACCCCAGGCATTCATGATGACCAGCTCCTTCTCCCTCCAGGAGGCCTGGCTGCTGCCCGTGTGGCCCTGGGCTGGGGCTGAGCCGGCCGAGGCAGGACTGCAGGAGGAAGAGGCACCTTCCAGAGCTGATTCCTTCTTTTTCATCTCTTTCTTGGTAGGGTCATCCTGGAACTCCAGGTGGTGTTGGGAACCCCGGAGAGCCTGGACCTCCGGTAAGCAAAGCCCTCATGTACGCTGAGCTCAAACCCACTGTTGAGTAACGTGAGGAGTCCAGGTCTCAAAGTCCTGGCACTGGACTCAAATCCCAGCTCCCTCACTCCCTGGCTATATTGCCAGAGTGGATCATTTAACTTCTCTGGGCCTAAATTGTGCTCATCGGAAAAATATAGAAGATAATCATGGTCATGATAGTGTGGGTGCGAGGGGGAAATGAAACCATGCAGCTAATGTTCCTTACATAGGGATGCTCATTGCAAAGGAGTGTCATGGCCATAAGCACCACTATTGCTTTGTTATTTCACTCGGGGGGGCGGGGGGGCCCAGACTCAGGTGCCCCTCCCACTCCCCCTGAGGGTGAGGTGGGGGTAGGGGAGGAGTGGCTCTCATCCAGAGCACCTGGAGCTTCTGGTCCCTCTACCTGTGCTGGTCGAGGACAGAGGGATATGAGGCAGGGCACTCACTTCAGCCAAGGCTGAGGCTCAGGGCTGGGTGCCCACTCTGGGGAGGGGGAGGGGTGGGCTTCAGGCAGGGAAAGGGTGTAGAGGGAGGGGTCGGGAGCAAGCAGGATCCCGGGGCAGGGCTGGGGGATGATGAGTTCAGGCTGCCCAGGTGCCTTCACCGGCCAGCCTGAAGGGTTCTCTGGGGTCTGACGAGGGAGGGAAAGGGAGCCTTTGATGGTTTGGACCCAAGGGAAGTGCACACACACCAGTTATCTGAGCCAATTAGGGAAACACGGCCCAAACTTTTCCATGCACCTACTGTTTGCTGCTCCCATGCTCAGTCCTGGAGATGCAAAAATGATTAAACAACAGATCCTGCTCTTAAGATTTTGACTGTCTGGTATAATTGTTCTCTCACTCATTAATAGCCCTTTACTGAGCACCTACCATGTACCAGGCAGTGCTAGGTGCTGAGGAGGGATACAGAAGGGCTAGCCCAGGGCAGGAAGCCTGGACACATAACCATCATCCAAAGATGGAAGTCCTAGTCAGTGGGTGGCCCTGTCAGCCCCCCACAATCGTTTTGGTGAGGTGGGGAACTCACTGTGCAAAGTTGGGTTCTGAAGCTAGCACTCTGGGCTCCTGATGGCATATTTTACCCCTGTTTGCAAGAAGGAGGAAAACCTACATCTGGCCTGGGGCTGGAGGGACTGGTTGGCAAACTGAGGCATAAGCTGAGGGTCCCAGCCCATCCAGCCCAAAGGCTGCTGGCCCACCTCCCTCCCCAGTTTTCACAGGACCTGAATACCAGGGCCCAGCAGACACTTCTGGAGGTGGAGTGATTGGAGCCCATCAGCATAAGAGGTGCCCAGGGTAGGGCGGAAGCCAGAGAACAAGGATGCTAGGGGTTCATCATCAAATTCTATCTGTGCCCCTGGACCTTGACCTCCTTGAACCTCAGTGTGCCCATCTGTCCAGAGGGAGGAGGAAAGCCTGGAAAGGAGGTGTTAAGACAAAAAAGAAGGCCAGTGGGAGGTGGAAAAACAGTGTGGACGTCCAGGCCAGTATAGAAGGAAAGTACAGGCCTTCTCTGAATCCCCTACCTCCGAGGCACCACTGACCTCCTTGTGCCATTTCCTCAGTGCTTCCATCTGTTCAATGGGTTGGCTCCAACTTAGTGAAATCAGGCAATGAGTTGCAGCTTTCAGATCCCAAGCTTGCCATTGACCCTCCAGTGTCACAGTGTGGACCTGGACCCTTGGATCTCTTGGGGCTCCTTTTGGACAGCCAGCCGCCCCAGTGTCACTGGGGAAGCAGAATAGCATGAAGGTCCAGAAAGCTTCAGAATCAGACACATGTGAGTCCTGGATCCTCCCTTACTAACTGTGTGATTGTAGACAACATTTATAGCTTCTCTGAGCCTCAGTTTCCCCATCTGTGAGTCGATGTAATACCACCTTGGTTATGAGATTGTTGTGAAGAATAGATGATATTGTGCATGATGTAATGCTTAGCAAACTACCTGCATAGACTAAGTGTTTCATGAATGGTAACCATAGTAATTACTATCGCTATTTGTTGGCTATGGTAATTACCACTATTATTAATAAGACTATTACTATTAAACTGACATTTCTGATGATACTGTTCACATCTAATTGGCATTTTCCACTTTTCCAATCACTTTAACATCCGTGTTCTCTTACAGTCCACTGAGGTCAGCCAAGGTTACTATCTCCATTATTTGTTGGGGGGATGGTCAGGTTGTGGGGCCCCCAGTTTCTGACCTCCTCCCCCTTTGAGAGAGCCAACAGTGACCCTTTACTGAGGACCCTCTAGGTCATTTCATTTTCCCAGCAACTCTAGGAGGCAGAGACTCTTCTTATACCCATTTTATAGATGATGACATGGAGGCCCAAAGAATTTTAAGTCACCTGCCAAAGGTCACAAAATTAGTAAGTGGTGGAGTTGGGATTTGAACCTAGTTCTCTGGGGGAGTAGTCTGCTCTTTAAGGCACTCTACTGCCTCTGAGCTGAGACTTGGCTCCTGAAATTTCCCAGTGACTCATTGCATACCTTCTGCAGTCTGAGATCCCTCTCTAAAATGGCCTGTTCTCACCCAATCTTCATGTTCTCCATCATCCGGGAGTCAGATCTGTCTTTTTATTGGGCCAAGCTGGGGTCCACACCCTGCTTGCTCTGCTGACAAGGGGTCGGGGTGGGACCCAGCCCCTCACATCAGTTTAGCAGTTGGAGGGTCTGTACCCCTTGAGGCTCGGGGAAGAGAGAAATAGGAGCGGAAAGAGTTTTTCCTGAAGCTCCAAACGGAGCTGGGCCTCTCCCTGACATTCGGAGAGGGGATGAGGCCGCCTCTTCTTGAAAAAGGAGCACGCCCAGTCTGAGAATCACCACTGAGCTGGGAGGCTCCTGAGCTGTCCGAGGAGTCCTTGGGCAGCGAAGGGGTGAAGGCGCAGCATGACGTGTGTAGCTGGGGCTGGAACCCGGGGAGGGAGACCTAGCCACAGGGTGGGCGCCTTCCTCTCGTCATCTTCTTTCCCTCCCTTCCCACCCTCTGTGCTCTTCAGTCCTTCCTCTAAATCCCTGTCATCAGCCTGCCTCGGGCCAGGTGCTAGGAATGCAAAGAACAGAGCCAGCCCTGTGTTTTCTTTCCCTCCCTCCCTGTTTCTCCCTTGTGCCTCTTCTTGTCATTCCTTCATCAAACCGAGATAACCACGGAGATAACGGGCCATCTTCCTGTCTTCCCAGGCCAGGCCCTGCTCCCTTCTCTTGGCCTCCCTCCACCCCCACTCCTCTGCCCAGGCTTTCCTCCTCCTCCCCTCCCCCTCCCTGACCCTCCCCCCTCCCCCCATGCTTCCTGCTCCCCCATCCCAGGGCCATGGACTGGTTCTGCCCCGTCTCACCACCCCCCACCCCCCGGGCTCTTTCTGCCCTGGTCAGAGCCTTCTGGACGCTTTCAGGTAATATTCAGGGTCAGAACTTGGGTCACCATATTCTCCTTGTGGATGGAGAGAGAAAAAGGGACATGGGTGTTGGAGGAGACTTTGTCAGGAATGTCTTCATAGCTTCTGGTTGTTGATTTTGAGATAAAGAAAGAAGCGGCTCATCCAGCCAGATGCCTTTCCCCCACTGCCAGATTCCCAAGGCGCTGACTCCTGCTCAAGGTGGCAGCTTGTCGGCTGCTTCTCCCCGGGGGGCGGGTCTTCCCACTGGGCGAGTCCTTCCATCTGGAGCTGCTGGGCCCAGGAGGGGCCTCTCCTGAGCAGCACTTGTCTGCGGCTGCAGGCCCAACCTTTACTTTACTGGTAGTCTTGCTCCCTGAAAAAGGGCGTCTCTAAACTCTTTCTCCTCCCCACAGGGTCCTCCAGGATCTCGAGGTCCACCGGGCATGAGGGGAGCAAAGGGACGCCGGGTAAGTGGGGCCCAGCCCCCAGGGACTGACACTGGCTGGGGCCACTTGCCAGAGAGATTAATTCCTGGTCCTTATCCCCTGCCCAGCCCTGACATCTATGACTTTCACAGCATCGGGCAGGGTTCCAGGCTCATCCCGGGTCTGACTCTGGGCATAGGACCCCCACCCATCTTTTCCATACCATTTCTGAGCACCAGGCCTTGCCATCCAGTGGGCGTGGAGGGCCTCTGTGGTACCAGTGCTTTGTCCATCCATGTGTTTATTCACCCTTTCATTCAGCCACCATTTATTTAGTACCTCTTCTGGACCAGCCACTGTTGGAGGCTTTGCAGATACCTATGCAGAGAATAGGATGGCAGGACCCTGGCTTGGCTTCATGGTTCAATCAAGTAGGTTAGACAGTTACAGGGTCATTAGTGTGTTGATGGTGGAAATCAACAGGCACCTCGCCTGGACAGGTTACCAGAGAAGGCTTCAAGGAGAGGGTGATGCTTGAGCTAATGCCAGCTTCCAGGCAGAGGGAAAGCCCTAAGATGAGAAGGAGTCATGTGTTTATGGTTTAACAGAGGGATGAAGAAGGGATGAGACCAAGAATTAGCAGGCGTCGAGCCAAGCAGGGCCTCAAACACCACAGCTAGGCTTATGGGCTCTGCTTCAGGGTAGTGGGGAGCCACAGAGGGTTTAAGCACGGCTGGCCTGAGCACAGTAGCCAGAGGTAATCACTAGTACTTACTATGTGCCAGGCACCGTCTATCACTTACGCTGACTCATTTAATCTTCAACACTACCCTGTAACATTGATGCTTTTCTTATTCCCATCTTACAGAAAAGGAAACTAAGGCACTGAGAGATTAAGCCACCTGCCTCAGGTTGCACAGCTAGAATGGCAGAAGTGTGATCTGACCCCAGGGAATCTGACTCTTGTGAATGCTGAAGGCAGGGAGGGCTGACGGAGTGGCTTCCTGCCTGCTTCCCGCCTGGCCCAGGTGCCAGGCCATGCAGCCTTATGAAGAGAAAGCAAGAAGGCGCAGGTGGAGCCGGCAGCCCAGGCCTGACATTCAGGCTCATACAGGGGATCTGTGATGCTTATTTGCTTCTTGGCTGGATTTCAAGTAGTTTAAAAATTTCCCCTGAACCAGATGGTCTGAGCAGTCAGCCTGGGAGAGGCAAGATTTAGTGGCATTCCTCTGGCCTGGCAGGGCCCCTCCCAGTGCCATATCCTGGTCTCTTTGAGTGGCTGAGGCCCGTTGGCAGCCGGGTTCCACCTTGACCCCCTGCACATTTCCTCCTGCCCCAGGAAGCCAGACTAGCTGGACGGGGAGCTGTGTTGGCCCAGGTCCTGCCCCCTACAACCTGCCACATGCAGAGGCTCAGGCCCCCATTGACTCACTGAGCTCCCCACAACCGTCTTCCCACCCCTTCTCTGGCTGTGGCTTGAAGAATGTATCTCCTGCTTGAGGAAACCCAGGCTCTCAACCACATGAAAGTCTCGGGCTGAAAGGGGAGCTTTGGGAACACAAGCCCCTCCCCGTGCTGGGTCTGGAAGGAATGAAAAACCTGTGGAATCGGCCTCCCCTGGGTTCCCTGCCTGACTGGCCACCACTCCACAGATGGGGTAACTGAGGGTGGTGGGGGACCAGAGGGGCACCTGCTGAGCCTATGAAAGAGTTCAGTTCTGGGCAGGCCCCCTGTGCAGCCCCTGGCTTGCCCTGTGACTGTAGCAAGGCCTTGCTGCTCTCTGGGCCTCAGTTTCCCCATCTGTGCTGTGGGAAATGAGCTTGGAGGTCTGCAAGGCCCTGCCTGCTTCTCTGCCCATATGCAGGATGGGCCCTGCTGCCCACCACTCTCTCACCCCACTGCCCTGGGTAGAATGAGCACTAAGGGGTTGAGACCAGGGCCAGGATGGGGCCCCGGACCCTTGGCTCTTGGAAGGGCTGTTGATCAGGGTCTAGGTCTACAGGCCTCAAAGAGTGGGGTTCTGGGGTCACACAGGTATAGGGGCAAGTCTCAGCCTTCCCAGGTACCCACTCTGGGACCTCAGCCCAGTTTCTTAACCTCTATAATATAAGTCTTGGGGGATGACATAAGGAGCCAGACTTTGAACCCAATTCAGCTGAATGCCCAGTGTTTTCCACCACTACCTGTCACTGTTTACCAGTGTGGGAGTGAGCTCCCCATCAAAGGGGGTGTGCAGGTCAGGGCCAGGGGCAGGGTGTTGGAGAAGACAGTGTCTAAAATCCCTCTTCCCTGGGAGACTCCGCTATCTCCCTCCAAAATCCTCTTTGAGGGAGCCGTGAGGATTCTGAGATCCAAGTGCCCGACACTGGCCTTTGCCTCCTTTGGGTGGGGCTTAGAGCTCTGCAGGTTTGGCCTTGAATCCCAGCTCCTCCTTTTTGATCTTGGGCAACTGACTTGCCCTCTCTGAGGTCACAGTTTCTCCTCTGTAAAATGGGTCAGCTCCTGAATAGACCTCTTTGGATGGCCGTGGGGATTAAATTCCTTCGCCAGAAGCTCGAATGTGGTGAGCACCTGGTGGAACAGCAACACATAGCATGTACTGGGCACAAGTACACGCCCTCTCCATCACAAGGGCTGTGATTGGCCAGAATTTTTGTCCCCTGGGGCTCCTCCCCGACAAGCCAGACCCCCAGCTGTGACTGCTACAAGAGAACAGACTTACGGCTCTAACAGAAGCCCAGGCCTGCCTCCCACGGGGCCAGTTGGCCCATGTTCATTTGGGGAAGGAGGGGGCAGGACTGGGGCACCCACAGGACACAAGACAATGAGCTGCAGAGTGGCCCAGAGCAAGGGTTAGAGTATGCACTGCCCTCAAGCCTCTCCCAGCATAGCGGATCCCCTTTGCCTCCTACACCCTCCGGACAGAAAAGGTTGGTCCTGTTTCCCCCCAGCCAGCCCCAGCTTCTCGCTGAGATCTCTGCTCCCAGGGGATAGCAGTCTCCCAGGTCAGAGGGATCTTAGACATTGTCTTCTCTAACACTGTGCCCTGGCCCTGACCTGCACACCGCCTGTGATGGGGAGCTCACTCCCACACTGATAAGCAGTGACAGTGGTGGAAAGACATGGGCATCTGGCTGGCTTGGATTCATATTCTGGCTCCACCACCTGTTAGCAGCGCGACCATCGGCTGTTTCCTTATCTGTAAGATAAGGATGACAGCTCTCACTGTTGCTGTCACTGCTACTGCTGTCATTGCTGTTGTTCGAGATCTCATGACCTTTCTCCCAGAAAGGGTTTCATTCCCAGGATAAACAGGGTGCTGTGTCATTTTAGACCAAGCCCTGGACACCTCTGGGCCTCCAATCCGCTCCCAGACTTATCTCTTTCCATGGAGATTTATGCCTTAGTTAGAGACAGAGGCCAAGGGCCAGAAGCCATCTCTCAGGTGGGCCAGATGCCCACCGTCAGCTCAGCCTCTGTCCCAGCTCTCATGACCTGGGCTGCCCCCACCCCAATCTGTCTCCATCACCACCAGGCCCCTATGCACAGAACAGGGGTGGTTAAGTCTGACAGTGTCCACCTGAGACTGAGGCCCAGAGAGGGGAAAAGGCTTTCCTGGGGTCACACAGCAAGCCGGCTGCAAAACCAGGACTTGCACCCATGCCCTCTAATTAGACCTCATCTTGAAAACTCTCAGCTGATGCAAGCTGCCTGTTCTGAGGAAAGGACTGATTCCAGACTGGCCATGCCATTGCTCTGCGCTCCTGCCTCTGGGGAGCCTGCAGCTCCTCTGGCAGGACCGGGTATTTTGAGCAATTACTATATGCCAGGCGTGTGCATTATGTCCTGTCTTGAGGCGGAGGTTTCTCATTCCCATGTCAGAGGTGGTATATCTGAGGCTCAGCGAGGAGCAGTCACTTGTCCCTGAGACACAGCCTTTCCTGAGCAGCACTGTGCCTAGTACTAGACCCCTGATGACCGGGCCAGGGCCTGAGACACTGGGAACAAAGGTTCCCAGCCCCGTGGTCTCCTGGCCCAGGTTTATTTCATCAGTGAGGCCCTATTTAAAGTTGTGCTGTGGAGTTGAAGCATTGGGAGCCCCAGGTAGCTAATAAAAGGAATCATCATTTTGGGGGTGCAATTATTAATTGAAAATTTCCTTGTTCAATATTTAAATGATTTCTCTGCGTTCCATTTTCTCATGCTTCATACCTTCCCCCACCCCAATACTTCTCTGGGCCCGTTTTGTGGCTGGTCATCTCACTGGGATGGGCCAGCCTCCTTCACAAGATCCTCCTTGTCGCCACAGCACGGCCTCTTTAGCCCCCGGCAGAACAAACACCACACTGTTCTCCATGGGGGCCTCTTCTGGGGGTCCCCATCCCATCTGTGTCTCTGTTGGAAGTCCCATGGAGGGGACACATGGGGCAATGGGTGGAACCCTGGAGGGAATACTAGCTGCTAACATGCTAAGGGACCCTGGACAAGACACTTCCCTTGCAGGGCCTCAGTGTTCCCATCTGAAAAGAGAATTCCACCTGCCCCAAGGGCCTCCCAGGTCTCAAAAGACCAAGAATCCTGTCTCAGGGGTTAGACCTGAGCCTGGAGCTCCAGGGAAGAGCTGCCTGTTCCCCCACAACCCTCATCCCACCCCCGTTTCTGCTCCTTCCTCATGTCAGCTGGGCCAGATTCACTTGCACATCTGGCTGGAGGAGGGGGCTACTCACATCTAGCCACAGGCAGACCCTCACCGGGTCACGTCCTCTGTCAGGTTCCCCCAAGGGCCATGGTCCACAAACTGCTTCTGCCCCACGTGTGCTCTCAGAAGAGCAGGTGACAGCAGGTGACAGCAGAGTCTGAAGACCTGGCTGTGTGGCCATGTGTCTCTCAGCTCTGCCCTTAGTTCCCACGTCTGTGAAATGGGTTGGCTGGCTGACCCCCACCATTTCTTCAAACAGGATTTAAATGCACCACCAGCCCCATTCTGGATCGGTAGTACCTCTAGCTGAGTCCAGCCTTGCCACGCCCTCCACAGAACCATCTCAGCGGGCACACTGCACTGGGAGACCCTCCTGAGGGTGGGAGGACGAAGGAAGTGGGAGGGGGAGGGAGCCCTCGCTTGTGCCCCGAAAGGCCCAGGGCTCTGGGCAGCCCCGCCCTCCTGGTTCCCAGCCCGAGGGAGACCCCTACTGTCCACTGTGCTAGTCCCTTTTTCCTATTCCAGGGACCCCGAGGACCAGACGGACCAGCTGGGGAGCAGGGGTCCAGGGGCCTGAAGGTACCAACCCCTCCCATGCTGGGTCTGGAATCCAGACACCAGGGTTCGCAGCCTCTTCAGTAACAGGCCCCGTGGGACAGCAGGGCGTCCCGGAGAGACTGCAGGGCACGTTCCTGAGTGCTCATCCGGCCACTCTTCTGGTGCTGGCAGGCCCCCAGCAGGGGGGCAGGGAGGGCAGAATGAGCAGAGAGAGAGGGAGAGAGCGTATGTGTGAGGGAGAAACACTGAGGGAGAGAGTGAGGAGGAATCACATATGGCCTCTGACCCCCAAGGCCCTCCTGGGCCCCTGAGAGCCAAGACTGCTTCTACCCCCATCAGGACCGAGGGGTCCTTGGTTCTCGACCCAGAGCACCTGGGGACTGTGGCGAGCCACTCCCCTGGCTGGGCCAGAGTTTTCCCATCTAGACACTGGGGAGAAAGATGGATGCCATGATCCCATGGGTTCCTTGTATCTCCCGTGGTAGTGGGAGTCCCTTCTCCATGAAGGGTGCTTCCAAGCGCCCTCTCCCACCTTTGCATGCTTTGCTTCCCGCAGGGCCCTCCGGGACCACAGGGCAGACCGGGGCAGCCGGGGCAGCAGGTACGTCAGGACAAGGCTGCCAGCCCCTCTCCCCACTCCTTGCTTTGTGAGCCGTGCTTCTAATGAACCCTAAATGTGCTTCCAGGGCGCGGCTGGCGAGCGAGGGTACTTGGGCACGCGAGGCTTTCCTGTAAGTAGCACCGGTTCGTGGAATTCTTTCTGTGGGGCACTGCAGGGAGAAAAGAGCCACTGTAGCCAAGTCCCCAGCCTGCTGTGGAAACCCCGGAAGTTCCGGTTGCCCACTCCCTGCCCTGAAGACCCTCCGGCACACCTCTTCGCTTCTGGGACTCAGTCTCCCCATCGTCACACAGCAGAGGGTGGGGATGGGACCCTGATTCACTATGATGGCTTGACTGAGACCCAAGAGACACGTAGGGTGGAGAAGGCTATGGTGGGACTAAGGTCACCTTTGTCTCTGCAGGGCATCCCAGGTCCCTCTGGCCCCCCAGGCACCAAGGGCCTCCCAGGAGAACCGGTAGGTGCCCTTTCTGTCCCTCTTTGCAGCTTCACCCCTGGCAGGCTGGTCTCAGATGGACCACCCCCCTGGGGGTGTGGGTCCTGTGCTCAGATGAGGAGAGAGGTTGGAGATGGGACAGGCCTGGGATTGGGGACAGAGCGCGGATTGGGGAAGTCAGGATCTCTGGGTGCGTCTAAGCTCTCTGAGACCTTCCAGCCTCAGTTTTCTTGCCAGTAAAATGGGAGTAATTGTTCCTATCGTGCCACCCTATTGTGAGGATGAAATAAGAAAACGTGGATAGGGTGCTTGGCACAGTGAAAAGTGTAGGGAAGGGAGTACTTCAAGTCTCCGAGATGGGGAGGGCAGGATGAGAATAAACAGAGAGCTGCCTGGGAACTACAGAGTCCGGCGTGGCTGGAGTGGAGGAGCCAGACGTCGGGAAGGCAGGAAGAGGTCACGGGCTGGTTGCTCAAAGCCATGGACAGAGTTTGCTCTTTCTCCAAAAGGCAACAAGGAGCTATTGAGGGGTTTGAAACGGAGGTGACCCTTCAGAGGATCTCCCTGGAAGAGGGAGGTTTAGGAGACAGCCCACATATTTGAGGGCCCCGTGAGGAGGCTATGAAGGATGTGGCTGGTGGTGGAGAGGAGAACACAGTCTCGGGGTTTGGGAGGAGGAATCTCAGATAGGGCAGGGGGAGTACTGGAGGCTTTTGCCCCCCTGGGCCATGTCTGAAGCCCCCCATGCTTGAGGCCCAGGCAGATGCCCTTTTGAACAATGGATTGACCAGGGGCAGATGGAAGGGCATTCCAGGCAGAGGGAACAGAGTGAGCAAGGGTCGGGGGCTGGAAGGTTTCTGAGCCAGGGAGGTCGCGCTGGGGCTCAGGTAGATGCGTAGGAGAGGGTGCAGATGGATTGGGTGGGATGCGCTGGACACGTGGTGAGGAGGGAGCTGCAGGCACCGGTACCCTCAGTGCAGCGGAGGTGAGGGGGCGAGGGCAGCAGAGCCCCAGGTCCTATGGGTGCTCCCCCTAACCCGCCCCTCCAGGCTGCATTATCAAGCCTTAGACCCCAGAGAGGGCCCAGACTGCCTTCTCTCAACTGTCTGTGTGTCTGTCTATCTTCCAGGGCCCTCAGGGACCCCAGGGGCCAGTTGGCCCTCCGGGAGAGATGGGGCCCCAGGTGAGTGCTGAGGACCTTTGTTCGTCCCATGGTGCTGCTGGGGAGATATCAGCCCCTCCTGGCCCTCCTCCTCGGGGGTCCCTGTCCTGTGTTCTGCAGAGACTGACGGGGAGACGCCCTGGCAGAGGGTAAAGCCACCACAATGCCACAGGGTGAGGGGCTGGGCTCCCAGTCCCAGGGGCAGCAGGTGGGATGCTGGGGTACCAGCACCCCCATGGGGGGTTGGCAGTGCCTCTTTTCCGGCACCATGGAGAGCAGCAATGCCCTCTGCCCCGACCCTGCTTGGACCTCACCCCAGTACAGAGGCTTGACTGCAGAACCAGTTCCTCTTAAGGTCATACAGCAAGATTCTTGAAAGGGGTCTCAGACACCCCCGCTTTATCCAGAGGAGAAAACCCGGGCCCCAGGCTTTATGCAGGGGCTGCGGCTGTGCTAGTGGTGGTACTGAGGATGCCTTCCACCTTTGTCACCCTGGCCCGGCTGCAGAGACGAGGGCTGGAATCCCTCAGCCCTGAATGCAGCATCCGTTGGCTTCCTTCCTTGTAGTTATGTGAATCATGAAATTTTCCTCCCTGTGCTTGCCAACAGACTCCTAATGTGGTAAACCACAGCATGGGGAGGGAGAGGACTCCAGCAGCCTCTGGGTAGCCCCAGGGCTCAGCAGCCCGGGCCCAAACACGCCCCTCCGCTTAGTCCCAGCTCCAAGCTCCCAGAAGGCTGCAGCCTGCCCCTACCTCTGTGTCTTCCATGCTGTGTGACCTCAAGCATATCCCTTGCCCTCTCTGAGTCTGCCTCAGTTATCTGCTCCCTTACACCCGGGGGCCAGCCCTTGCTCTGGGAGGGACCAATGACATTTTCTTGCAGGGGCCACCAGGTGCAGTGGGAGAACCGGGCCTTCCTGGGGAAGCTGGGATGAAGGTAAGGCGGGATGAAAGAAGAGAAAAATGGCTTGTTGAAGCCAGCTCCCGGCTGGCGGCCACATCCTCTCCATGGAAGAGAAACGGGCCTTTCTTGTGCCTGGGATAATGGGTTCTCTGTGCTCCTGGCTGGGGAGCAGAGCCTAGCTGGGGCCACAGCATATGGCCCAGCCGGCCCAGAGCCCCCGCCCCTGCCCCCTGTCTGGCAGTGTTTTCTCTGGCACCTGCCCCACCCTGGGGCTGCTGTACCTCCTGGCCTCTGCGATACCATCTGCATTTCAGCATCAGTACCCCTCATTACCTGCTGGGACACAGGCGCCCATTGATCCCTGGGCTTTGGGCAGAGCCCCCTCCCCGTTCTGCTGTTGGAAGGGGACGCTGCTCCCTGCGCAGGTCCAGGAGACCTGGGACTGTCCGTCTTGACTTAGTTTCGGAATCCTTTGCTGGAATAATGCAGGAAACCACCCCCTATATAAAACAGATAGAAATGGGATGGCTCTGGGTGGGGCAGGGCTGCTCAGAGGAGAGCGTGCAAATCCCCGCATGAGAAAGACCCTTTTGGGGTCTTGTGGAGGAGGTGGGTGACATTCACTCTGGTTCATTTAGGGCCTCTTCCTCATTTGGGTTTTTCTCCAAGACTCTCAGGGAGAGTAAAGTCTCAGAGTCTGATACTCCCTGGAACCAAGCTACCCGGGTTTGGATCCTGAATCTCTCACTTATTAGCCTCATGAGCTGGGGCTAGTTACTGAACCCACGGTACCTTGGTCTCTTCATTTGCAAAAAAACATACCTTTCCTGGCAGGATTGTTGTGACGCTGTGTGAAATTAAAAGGCACTTAGAACAGCGTATGTAAGTGTGAGCTGTGATGGTGGTGGTGGTTCTGACACGGCCAGGGCTTGCTGGGAACAGGGGCTCTGGTTGGTGTTTTGCAATTTCTTTCTGGTCCTGGGGAAGAAAGATCTCCCCCCACAAACCCCCTCAAATCAGAACTGGTGAGAACAAGAAGGTGGGGCGAGGGCTGGAGCTGGTCCTACCCGCCCTGGACTTGCGTTTGGTTTTTCCTAGGGTGATCTTGGGCCTCTGGGCACCCCTGGGGAGCAGGGCCTCATTGGGCAGCGGGTAAGTCAAAGCAACTCATTCTTCCCGGAAAGCACCCCCACAAGGGTGTTGGGTGGGGGGAAGGGCTTTATTCAGCCTCCCTGAGCCTCAGTGTCCTCAACTGCAGAAAGTGACCATGAATCTTTGCAGCCTTGTCCAGTCTGCCTTGGCAGGCCAGCATTTCCACCATTCAGAGGCTCAGAAAGAAGTATTGTGTAGTCAAAATGTTTCAGACTCTGCGTGTTCGGTGTTCCCTCTTACACATTAGCAGTAGCCTTTTCAAGGCTCTGAGAAGGCCTGCAACCAAGAAATTGGGGTTTTGGCGGGGGTTAATCCAGGGTCTGCAAACATGTTTGACCTCCAAATGTTTTTTATTGAAAAACACCTGTTATCACTGAAAACTGCTCCATGGAAGGTTATCTTTCCCTTTACCAAAAGAAACCCACAAGGTTTGGTTTCCTCTGAGAAGCTTTGGGATGCCTCTGTGTCCACCTCTCTATGCTCTGTGCTGGTTTATAAGGTCCCTGCCTAAATGTGGAGCCCGGGGGTGCCATGAGGGATGCAGAGCAGGCATCCTCTAGCATCTTACAGATGGGGAAGGTGGGGCCCAGGAGTGAGGGGGAGTTAGTGAGGAGCCTCGGTTCATGGGGGCACCAGGCTTCCAATCCAATTTCTCATCTTTCCCCTTTCCCAATGCTTCATGCTACCCTCTGCCCAAAGTCAACAGAGGCTCCACAAATTGAGTCAAGACAGAATGAGAGGAGAAGGCCACATGGCAAGAAAGGATGAGTGTGGAGCCTGAAACCTTTACATGGCAATCTTGTCAGTCAAAAGAGATAGAATCAGTGTAGTTTCTTGGAGTGCCACATTAAGAAGGATCCTGAGGCCCCATCTGGGCATAGTAGAAAAGAGAATGACGAGGATTCATTTGATGCCCACTGTGTGCCAGGCATTTCGCAGCAGTGAGTAACAGAAGGCCTTGTCCTCATGGAGCCACATTTAGATTGATTAGTGATGTCTGCCACTGGCCCAAGAAAGGTGGAATCCCCACCTGTCACACGTCTTTGCCATCCCTGCATCTGATGACTTCTGAGGCCCCTTCCAGCTCATGCTAGACAGCTGTGAAAAAGCAGAGAGAGATCCAAACTTAACTTGACAGCTATTTAGAGAACTCATGTGTCCAGGGGCATCTCTGGAGCTAGAAAGGCAAGCAGGGAACCTGGCTGAAGATCAAATGGGGATTCAGGTTCTTGTTATCTTTCCCAAACTTTCTGGCAGGAAAGTCTGAGGGATGGCCTCACTACTTTGTCTGAGAAATGGGATTCCACCAAGGTGCTCCCTGAGGACCCACTCCAGTTCCAGGAAGAATATGCCCAATGGCTCCCACTTGTGGGATGCTCATGCTCTGTCTCACAGGAACCCTTAAAGGAAGTGTTTCAGCCCCATTTTCAGATGAGAAAACAGACACTCATGGGGGCTAAGGGGTTTGCTTATGGCCAAACCACCAGTGAATAGGAAGCCCTGTAGGGGCATCGAGGTCTGTCTGAGGTCAAAGCCTTTCTCAGCTACGAGGCTGCACACCTCCCCATTGCAAACAACCCACCTGGACACAGGTGTCCAGCATGGCTCTGTGACCAGCACTTTCTAACTCATGTCACCCCTACCCAACCCCACCCTGCCGCAGAGCAGGCTGTGGCTTGGGGGTCTGCTCCATGGTATACTGGTTGTGCCAGGCATTCCAGTGCTCTACTACCCAGAGATCAGGGGTTGGGGTCTTTCCCCAGGGAGGGGGAGGAAATAAAGGCATGCCTGGCCCCCTCCCCAGTAATGTCTTCTCATCTCTCCGCACTACCCTTTCCAGGGAGAGCCAGGCCTTGAAGGTGACAATGGGCCTGCAGGGCCCGACGGGCTGAAGGTAAGTGTCTTTCTGGTGCAGAATCTAGGGAAGAGGGAATGTTCTGGAACTGCCTTCTATGTCTGCCTCCACTGTCCTCCCATCCACGACCTAAGTTTTCTGCCAGAAGCACTGTGTTCCCATAAAGCCCTGAGATCAGACCTCCCAGGGAGAGCAGGATGGGTGAGGGTGAGCCCTGTCCAGCGCCCGTCTCTGACTGCTCAGGTGGGACCGGGGACCATCCCCACCTTCCATTCCTCACTGCTGCCTTTCTCCTTGAAACTGCAGCTTCTCTTGGGTGGTACCTGAACACCTGCTCATGCCAGGCCCAGAGCCAGCAGCTTTGATATCTATTGTCTTCCAAACATCCTAAAAGATCAGGAGAACAATAATCACCACCCATGACCCACAAGCCACTATTTACAGAGGACTAGTCACATAGGTATTAGGTACTGTGCTAAGCCCTTGGTATGTGCCACCTCGATCAGTGCTATGGGGTAAATTCTGTCTTTGTATGAGGAAACTGAGACTCAGAGAGGTTAAGCAACTTGTCCAAGGACACACTGCTAGTAATTGGCACAACCAAGACCCAAGCCTCAGCTACCTCTCTGCACCGTGTGCCCATTCTAAAGGTGAAGAAACTGAGGCTTGGGCGGAGATATATTCATCCAGAATTTATGGCTGTGAGTGGAGAATCCAAAATTCAAACCCCGGGCTCACTCTCACAACAAAGCATGTAGGCCTAATTCAGCCCTAGATTCATCGGTTGCCACAGGTGCTGGGGCCTTAAAGAGGGGACAAGGTTCCCCTGCACCCCAGGGCAGGTGGGCATCCCTCTCTGACTTAGCAGCACCACCTCCCAGCCCTGGACCATTAGGTGGGTTTTCTCCAGGGCTGACCTGTCATACTGTGAGTCAGCTGCCCAGCTCAGGGTCCCAAGTGCCACAATTCCAGGATTCCCTTTGTCACCCATAGACTCTCCATGTGACCTCAGATAAGCACCCCTCTTCTCTGGGCCTCCATTGCCCCATCTCCAGACTTCCACTCCCATGCTTGCCCTGGGTCCAGGGCTTCCCCATCTCCCAGGAGCCTTGGTGACAGGCCCCTGGTTAGTGCCCCATCTGCCTGTGTTTGGCTTGCAAGGTCAGGAGCGCCCCCTGTCTGCCATCCGTCTACCTTCTCTCCCCTCCAACTCTCCTGCGTCCTAGGGTTCAGCTGGGTCTGGCTTGGGAGACCCAGAGCACTTGATGGCCTCTCCACACCCTTTGCCAAGTGCCTGCTGGAATTGTGATGACACTGAAGAACATTTTGGCTAAAATGTTTTGTGTATTCACAAGGCTTGCACCACTTGCCTTAAAAGATTTACAGGAATTAACCCATTTAATCCAGCAACCCTCTGAGCTGGATTCATTACCATCTCCTCTTGAAAGATGAGGAAACTGTGGCACAAGGCAGGGGCCCCCTCCATGTCTGGGCAGCCACCTTTCTTCTCCGCTTTCTTCTTCATCTTTCTTCTCCTTCTTCTCCAAGTGGGATGGGAGGGGGTCTTCCAGGCTTGGGCACCTTACACAGACTTTCCTGCCCCTCAGTCCTGCCTAGCTGCTTCCTCTTTCACCCCCTCCAAAGTCAGTCTTACCCCAGATCTTGGGCTGGAGTCGTGACGCAGGTGTGCGGTGACTTCCCGGCTCCTCGTGTGAATCCAGGAGAGAATCTGTTTCCTTTACAGTGTTTGTTCAAGAATCACCTTCATGGTGAAAACCTCTTGGACATGCACAGCATGTTATTCCTTATGCTGATTAACTCTTTTGAGTTCGCTGACAACCAGCATATGGTGGCAATTGTGACGGTGACTCCAGTAATAGCTAATGTTTATTCCGGGCTCAGGCATCAGACTAAGCTAAGCTGCCTTTGTGGATTATCTCTTTGAATCTCTACAGTAACCCTTTGGTGCTTGTTTTACAAATGAGGAAACTTGCCCAGGTCACACAGCTATTGAGTGGTGGCAGCAAGATTTGAATCCAGGGTGAGGGAGATACTGTCCCCTGAGCAGAGAAACTTGGAATTCGAAGGAGCCAGAATCCAGGGGCTTACCCATGCTCTGCCACTGACTTACATGCGGTGTTGGGAAGTCTCTGCCTTTGTCTGGGCCTCAGTTTCCCCATCTGTAAATTGAGAGGGTTGAACTAGGCAACTTGTAAGGCTCTTCTGAGCATTGGCAGATGTCCTGGATTCCGGGATTCCCTGGTGCCCGCCCCCACCCTGGGCCCCATTCTGCGTGGGATCCACAAGGACGCCCAGCCCAGCTGTGTGGGGGCCCAGGCTGTGGGGGTCTGGATAGTCCCTGCAGCCAGCGCCCCTGCAGGGCCCAGGCCGGGGCTCCTCAACTGAAAACCAGCCCAGCCACCTGGAACAGGCTGCCTGCCTCCGAGAGCTCAGAGAGCAGGTGGCCAGGATGACAGGCCAGAAGGAGAATCCTGCAGCCAAGAAAGTCCTCAAGAGGGTCATCAGGCCGACCGCCTGTCTGCATGCCAGGCTGTGCTTGGAATCTGAGAATCCCAGTGGGAAGGGACCTCAGAAACCAATTGTCCGACCCTTTCCTGGTGCCCAGATCTGCCCTGCACTGGCCCACGCCTCAGCTTGGCGCTTCCCTCCCTCACGTGTGTCATCTCTGGACCCCTCTCATTGGGAAATCCTCCTGCACTGGAGCTACAAATGTCCCAGCCATCCTGCACCCCAGCCTCCTCCACCCAGGGCCCAGGTCCCAGCAGGACCAGCCTGCGGGGTGTGCGCTCAGTGGTCCAGTTCCCAGGCTCTGGCTCCCTGCCCTGTGCACTCTGCTCTTTCTCCTGGGTGCACACCAGTTTATCAGTGTCCCTGGTAAAGCGTGGCACTAGAAAACAAAATGGGCAGAGACGAGCCCTGCTTCTCCAAGCCTGCTCCCCGGCCCACCCCTTCCTCCTACCTGTGACTTCATACCCTCTCCCAGGGGCCCCTCTGAGCAGTCGCAGCTCAGCCACCTGCAGACTGGCCACAGGCCCTGGCGGAGGTGGCCCTCTGATGGGTATCTCCCACTACCCCTGCTGCGCCCCTCACATCTGCTCTGCTCGTGGGGCCAAGGGCAACAGCCTGTGCCCCATCCTGGCACCGCCTAGCCTGCCAGACACAGCCTGGACATGGCAAGAGCTGTGTAAGTGTTCACTGCTGTCCACTCGACAGGGGGAGGTTCTGCAACCAGTGAGCGTGAGAACCACGCAGAGCAGACAGTCACGGGAGAGCGTACTCGTAATAAATAGAGTAAGACATAAAAAAAAAGAGAGAGAGAGAGAGGATGGAAACACACAGTCCAATTGAAGTATGCCTTTAAAGCTAAATTTACTAACTAACTTCATTGCTTTGGAACAGTTAGTTCACTGCTCTGAGCCTGGTGTGTAGCAATCGAAAGCATTACCTATTACTTGTTATTATTACGGTAAGCTGTTTTGTGTAAGCAAGGGTTGAAAATGTAACTCGAAAATGTGGAAAGAGTTTGTTCTGAGAGGCAGGCTGGGGGAATTTTTCTTTTTCCTTTATAAAACTTTCCTTTAGCTTCTTAAGACTCTGTCCTCCCAATGTGTCTACAGCGTTGGGGAGAAATTGCCCTAGTCTCCCAACCTGCTCCTTTCCTGTAAACTCCACGGGGCGGGCGTGGTCAGGGTCCTCTCTTCCCTCTGAGCAGCTCCCTCCGTGGCTAGAAACTGTCTTGTCCTCCATGCTCTCCATGCCAGCCTGGCCTTTTTGGCAGAGCCATCAGGGGAATTCAGGAGCTGGCTGGCTGTGGACATCCAAGTGGAGCCCTGAGGATTGGCGCCTCTGATGACCTCGGTGACTAATTTTTTCTCTCTCTCTCCTCTCCCCTCTCATGCCTTTGCAACCCAGGGGGACAGGGGTGACCCTGGGCCTGACGGTGAACGTGGCGAGAAGGGCCAGGAGGGACTGAAGGGTGAGGACGGGCCCCCCGGTCCCCCTGGCATCACTGGCGTCCGGGTGAGTGTGCACAGGGCTCCTGGGTGCAAATAACACTCGTGCCTGTTTAGGCAGCTCGGTGGGAGGTCTTTTGCCAGCAGCCTCCTAAGGGTCTTGTCCTGTGATCCCTCCTTCATCTGAGAGCTTCCCAGAGAACCAATTTGATCATGTCCCTCCCTTGCCTAGCCCTCCCCTGGCTCCCAAGTGCCCACAGAATAACATCACTCTCCTTAGCCTGGCTGCTGTGCCCCACACAAACCTGGCCTCTGCTGACCTCGTCCTACCCAACTGCCATATTCAGCCACACTGAATTCAGCAGAAGAGGCACTGGCCCGAGTCTCCATATTGCTGTGTGACCTTTCACTTGCCCTTGCCCTCTCTGGGTCACACATTTGGTATGATGAAGGATTTGGAAGAATGTGTGCTGAGCTCACTTTGAGTTCCAACATTCTGGGGGCTCTTTCTTAGTGAACTTTTGAGTATTACAACCATGGAATAGGCAGCAACATGTGGCAGAAATAGCCCTGACCCAAGTCCAAAGGCTGAGTCCTGGCTCGAGCACCCACTGGCAATGTGGCTTTGGACACATCACTGCCTCTCTCTGAGCCTTAGTTTTTTCATCTAAAGAGTTGATGAAGCTTTGGATAGGAAAACAGTTTATAAAATGCACCAGAAATATGAAAGATTGTCTTTATGAATTTGGAGGAGGAAATGACTGGAAGCTAGTGGCGGTGGCAATGCTGATGGTGGTGATGGTGATAGTAGTGATGATGGTAATTATAGTGGTGATGGTGATGATAGTGATGGTGTTGGTGATGGTGGTGGTGAACATGCCGGTGGTAGTGGTATTGGTGGCAGTAATGGTGGTGATGGTGATAGTGATGATGATGGTGGCAGTGAAGGTGATGTTGGTGGAGACAATGATGGTGGTGATGGTGGTGAAGGTGATGATAGTGATGATGATGGTGGTGGTGATCATGGTGGGGATGATGATGATGGCAGTGAAGGTGATGATGGTGGAGACAATGACGGTGATGAGCATGGTGGTGGTGTTGGTGATGGCAGTGGCAGTGATGTGACACTGGCTGTGGTGATGGAGATGGTGTTGGTGGTAGAAGTGTTAAGGTCTGTATTTTGCTATCACTCCCAATTCTCATATACTGGAACTGGAAAGATGTTCACCGGGGCCAGATTGAGTGTGTTTTGGGTGACGGAGGTTAAGAGAGGCCTATATTTGAGTCTCTGCCATCAAGGCTGCAGGACCAGAATCTCCCATTCCATGGCCTGAAAACAGTGGAGTATTTAAAAATAGAATTTTATGAGCCATCAGGGCCTTTGCAGAAATCCTTCTATATGGATGGGGGCCCAGCAAATGTTTTCATTCTGACCCCACAGCCTCACCCCACTGGATGCTCTAGCCCTTACTCAGGATTTCCCACACCATGAAGGATGCTCCCGGCTGGAGAGGGCCTGTCAGAGCAAGTGACCAGACGGCTTCCCTGTCCTGAGGGAGACTCCCATCTCCCTGGCCCTGGACTGAATTCTTTGTCACTGACTCATTTCTCCTGCTGACAAGGGATCAGCCACTGCAATCACCTCAGTCCACTGGCAAATTCCACCAGCCCCTGTAATCATGCTTCACAATTGCCCGAACTGGATCAGCCTAGGAAAAGGGGTGTCACAGAAAGTAAGAATCCACATTTCATTCTAACTAGCTGGGTGACCTGTCGACAGGGTCATGTCCCCCAGCCTGTTTCTTTAGCTCTAACATGGGATAGATAATCTCTACCTCCCAGCCCTGTGGCCAGAATTGGATGATATAGTACAAAGTGTGGACACAGTGCCTGGCCCATGGTTGAGGCCATGACGACTGTTAGTGTTTAATTACTGGAGGAGCAAAGACCTTGAGACTGTCAAGTGCAATGCTATCTGGTAGAAACAGAATATGAGCTACGTGTGTTAATTTAAAATTTGCTGGTAGTCACATTTTTAAAAGGTAAAAAGAAACAGGTGAAATTAATTTCAATAATACATTTAGCACAATATATCCAAAATACTAACATATCAACATGTAATCAATATAGGAAATCATTAATAAGCTATTTTGTGTTCTTCTTTTTTGTACTGAGTCTGATATGCAGTGTGTGATTTACCCTTAGAGCACGTCTCAATTCAGATGTTAAATTTTCATTGGAAATGCTTGATCTGTGTTTAGACTTCATAAAATATACAGTTGAAAATGTAGATTCATACCCCAAGTTGTTCCAAAAATGCCAAAAGTGTTCCAATCATTGAATTACCAGTTTTTAAATTTAAGTTAGTTAAAATTTAATTGATTAAAAAATCCGGTTTCTCAGTCGCAATAGCCATATTTCAAGTGCTCAGTAGCCGTATGTGGCTAGAGGGTACCATATTGAACAGCGCAAAGCCAGTTCAAGACCTTCACGTTAGAGGTGGGGAAACTGAGGCACAGAGAGAGGGGGGGACTTGTCCAGGGTCACGTGAGGACTTAGGTACCTAGTACCAGGATGCAGGGCAGTCTGTGCTTACCCTTCTAGGCCCACTGCTCTTCCTGCCCTTCCTCCATCACAATTAGTCAGTGCTTCCTCTTAGAGTCCAATGCCTACTCCAAGATGAGACCATCACCTCCCTCATCCTATAGCATGTGCCTCTGTTAATGCAGCCAAAGGGATTCAATCAAACCAGCTCATTAGCGCTTATTTTCCCCAGCTTCCTTTGAGGTTTGGGCCTTGAGAGGACTGCCCTCTGCAGACAGTCTGGATGTTCTTTCCAGTCCAGAAACACTGCCTGCCCTACCCCCTACATCCCAACCCAGTGTGGCCCCAGGTGCAGACTTTCTTCTCTCACTCCTCATCTCTCTTACACTCATGCATGCACACTTACACACACTCACTCATTCCCAGTGAACTGAGTTTCCCGGACAACTGTGGAGACAAAGCCAGATGGGTCCCCTGGGGCAGGGTAGTGGAGAGCAGCATTTTGGGATGCCTGTAGGGGAGGGGGCAGAATGGCCTCTCAGAGGGAGTGGCCTGGATGGGCAGGGAGGGGGCCCTGTCAGTGGGACACGGCCTCAGGGATTGTCAGAAGTGACATGCAGCATCTCAGAGATGAGGGAGGACCTAGGACATCTCTCCTGCCTGCCTGTCATCAGTGGGCACCCTGGACTCGGAATCAGACAGATCTGTAGTTGAATCAGGGCTCTGCCAGGGACCAGCCGGACCCTGGACAAGTCACTTCACCTTTGGGCACCTAGGCTGTCACCATCTACATACAGGAGGGGGTCTGAATCAGTCCTAAGGCTCAGGGTGGCTAGGAGGGTGGATCAGTGCATGGCACGTGGAGAGGGCTCAGTGCAGAGAGCTGCTCCCATTGGGACAGCCTGGGCATCAGCAGTAACCATGACAACAGCAGTTTATCGTGCGCTTACCATGGGCCGGGCACCTCGTAAACACGCTACTGTATCACCAGGTTGAATCCTCAGCTCTGTGAGGCAACTATGACCACTGCCTTGACTTTGTAAAGACAGAGATCACAGGAAGTTAGGTCATGCTCAAGGTCACACGGGCATTGAGCGCAGAATCAGCTTTAACCCAGGCAGTCTGCCTCCAGAGCTAGTGCTGCAAGCTTCATGGATCTGCCTCAATTTTCTCTCATTCCTCATGTTTCTCTCTTTTTCCCTCCTTTTTCTTTCAGGGTCCTGAAGGAAAACCAGGGAAGCAAGGCGAGAAGGGCCGGACAGGAGCCAAGGTAGGATCCCCCCTTTTCCTCCTGCCCTGATCTGTGCCATGTCCCTCCCTGACAGCTTCCATCCTCCCCTCCCCTCCCCTCTGCCGGGGCCTGGTGACAGCCTGTCTCTCCTCCACTGCAGGGTGCCAAGGGCTACCAAGGACAGCTGGGTGAGATGGGCGTCCCTGGAGACCCCGGATCCCCTGGCACCCCAGGCCCTAAAGGGTCCCGGGGCAGCCTGGGACCAACGGTGAGAACTCTCTGAGTGGGAAGGGTCGGGGTCAGGCATGGGGCAGAAGGGGCCAAGGGCAGAGAGGAAAGTCTCACCTCACCTCAACTCTCAGCTGAACACCGTGCTCATTATCCCAGCCACTTCTTTTGAATCATGGATCCCTTTGGGAACCCATAGAAGCTACAGCCTTCTCCCTGGAAAAGTACACACAGCGCTGTATTTCTTACAATTTGAAGGGGTCAGGGGGGTCTTCTGAAGCCGTTTAGAAACCCCAGTTAGCAAGCCCTGCTATCAGGGTGTAGAGACGGAGACCCTTGGGAGTATTTTTATTGAACAAGGAGTTTTCCCACTGGAAGTAGATTCATGAGGGTCAGGGTGAAGCTGCTCTCAGTCCCTGCATGACTCTGAGGATGTCTCAGTCCATTGCTGGTCTGCCCTGAAGGAAGGGCCCCTGAGGGGTTTGACCGCTGCAGGGGGAGGAAGACCCCAAAGAGGAAGCAAGGATGGGGCCAGATGAGGGTGATGCAGCGTCTCTGAGCCGCCAGTGTGTGTGGATAAACAGCTGTGCTGGTTTGTGGGACCTGCAAGATTCCCTGCTGTGAATGCTCCCATGGTGGCTGATTTCAAGCTACCAACACGATGTCACTGAGTGCGGACTTGGGAGCAGATGTGCAGGAGACCTCCATTATCTTGTACCTTCGATCCCGGTATCCACGGGGTATCCCGGAACCAATCCCCTGTGGACACCAGATACTGAGGGGTGACTGTATTTCCACCACCCAGATTCAATAAACGGAAATAACCTCATAAGCGTAGGTAACAGTAAAATGTAGTAAAATTATTAGGAAGGGATGAGTTTGGAATATTTATCATCTTTGTTTTTAATATAATAGAGTTAACTGTAAGTTCATATAATTTAATTTATCATGGTGATTCTGTTTAACAATTGGCTCACAAAAGTTTAGCAGTTGGCTGGGGGGAGGAGGGGCCAGGCTGCTGGGCTGAACCGGGCTGGAGCCTGGGGCAGAGACGGTTCCTGCGGTGAGAGCCGCACTGTGTATCAGCGTGGGTTTTCTCCTCTCGTAGGGTGCTCCAGGACGGATGGGGGCCCAAGGAGAACCGGGACTAGCTGGTTACAATGTAAGGAAATCTCACCTCCCCTTCTCTGGAACTCTGCCCTGCAGGCCTGCACTCAAGCCTGCCTAGGCCGCTGCCCCCACCACCTCCCAGCTGAGGGCCAGCCCTCAGGCCGCTGAAGATTCATGGTCTCCCCTGCCCCAGGGAACGTCTGGGCCCAGAGACCAGAGTGGGGTTCAAGAACCACCAGTGGGCTGGGCAGGGGTGGGGTGGACAGAGACAGATTCCACCCCCACCCCTCCAGCCCTCAATGAGTCCCTCCTTCTCATAGCTCACGTCTGAGCTTCACAACTGCTCTCTGTGGAAGGGAAGACCGTAGCCTATTTTTGCATCCAACTGGGTGCCCCCCACTTAGAGGCAGCTGAGCCAAAGCCACGTTTCACATGTGGGAGACCAGGCTTCAGAGGGGCACAGGCGTGCTCAGAAAGGGACACTGAGGCTTAGAGTAGGGGGGCTATAGAATGTGTGTACAGGGCCTGACAGCTTAAGTTTGAAGGTGGTATCCCATGTCTGAAAGAGGTCCAGCAGAGAGGAGGGGCGGAGGAGGAGCACGGCGGAGAGAGGGCAAAGGGGATGGGGACCGGAGAGAGCGTGCTGGGAGCCCAAGGGCAGAACCTGCACCTGCAGGTCTCACCGCAGCTTGGGGAAGCCAGCTTTTTGCCCCCCGGGAGGACACAGCTTGTTCTCCTGAAACCTGGACCTGGGTCTGCTCCAAGATGGTGTGAGCAGAGCCTTCAACCATCCAAGCAGATATCCCTTGGAGGTGTAGCTGGGTCCAACATGGCATGACTGGGAGGCCAGGGCCCAGAGAGGCACAGGGCTTGCTCAGCGTCACACAGCAAGTTGAGGCAGAGCCAGGACCCAGTCACACAGCCCAGAGTGTCTCCATCTTTGAGTTCTTGTCCTTCATCACTTGTCCCTCCCAACTCCTCACTCCCCCGTGCTCTCACCTCCTGCCGTCTTGTTTCCTGCAGGGACACAAAGGCATCATGGGACCCCTCGGACCTCCTGGACCAAAGGGCGAAAAGGTGAGTGTCTAGTCCCGGGCAGCAGCTGCTTTCTTGTATCTGGGGCTGGTGGGAGTGAACCCCTGGGCCACTGTGGCTGGGCTAGCATGGGAAGTTCATGGCAGGCTCACCCCTAATCCCACCTCCGCCAGCCAAGAGGCCGGTGTCACCCCGGCTGTGCCCGGCAGGTAGGAGCCATTAGACCTACGTTCAGCATGGATGTATTCAGTGTCATCTCTGTGCATGGCACCAGAACAAAAACAGACACAGCTCCTGCTCTCCTGGGGCTTCCAGTCGAGCAGGGGAGATGGGCATCAGTCGTGTAATGAAGCCGTTCTATCATCTGTGTGAAAGTAGGAAGGGAAGTCTGGCTCATGAATGAGATGACCACCGAGAGCCAGGACAGGCTTAGGATGGAGAGTGAGAAGCACCAGCATTTCAGGCCAGGAAGGAACCGCCCAGGCAGAGGGAAGGCGTGTCCATTTCCCACGCCAGGGCTCCAGATTCAGCAGGGCACAGGGACTGCTGGAAGAAACCTTGCTGACCATCACGTCCCGCCCCGCTAGGCAGGAGGGAATGTGGGGGCCAGAGCTCTGAGGGTCACATTCCGAGGCAGCGCCGAGCTGGCCCCAGGACCCAAGTCCTACGTTAGAGGCTCGGTGTCCCTCCTCCCTTTCCTCCCTCTTCCTCCGAGGGCTCAGCTGGACCTCCTCCTCGCCAGCGGCCAGCTGCTCTCTCCGTGCCCCCCTGCTCCCCATCCCTCCTTTCTTTTGCCGAGTCAGCTCCCCTCTAACTACAACCCGCTGTTGGGTGAATCACCCCAGCCTGGCTGGCTGTCCATCTGGTCCTTTCCTCCTGCTTGAAGAACAGATCTGCAATCAGAGTGGGCCGCGGGCTCCGACACGCCCCACAGGAAGCTGCAGAAAGTGTCACTCAGTGCCCTGAATCCCTCCTCAGCCCTCACAGTCGGCTGGGGCTGGCACAGGAGGGGTTAATGTGGACTCTGAAACAAGGGGCTGCCTCCACTCTGGGCCATCTGCAGCTGCAGAAGCAGACGTTGTGGCTGCTGAGAATTGGACCCTACCCCCAAATCTGCCCTAAGTCTGTTAAGGCTCAGGATTCCCTGAGCCTTGATGGCCTCTTCTGTTAAGGGGGCAGGTACCTTGGGGACATGAGGCTCAGCAGGACATCACGTGTATGCTAGCCAGATGCACTTTCTGACTTGTAAGGCAGTATTATTATTCATTCAGTCATTTATCTGCTAACAAGGATTTGTGAATTTATGATTATTTAGTGTGTTCTCGGCCCTGAGCTAGGGGCTGTAGAATGATGCCCTTAAGAGCTCAAAAATAAAAATAGTCCCTTGAATGAATAGCCAACCAACCACAGCTGGATGGAGCTGGAAGGGGAGAGAGCAGGTTCCTGCGGGAGAGCCCCGAAGCAAAGCTCCTTCCTCAGGATTTCTCTTTCTTCATAACCCTCACCATGATCCTGGCACAGAGGTGTCAGTATACCGCTTGACAGATGGGGAAACTGAGTCTCCATGACGCTCCAGGACTAGCTCAGGATGGGGGTGGGGGTGGGGGTGACAGGATCAGAACTCAGAGTCTGTCTGATGCCAGGCCTCGCTTTTCCAGCCAGAAACAGACACTTAAATGGGCCAATACACTGTTCAACTTGAGGCTTCCCTGTGGGGCATGTGTCTGTTTACAAAGGTGGTGACCAGAGGGG
Organism: Camelus ferus; assembly: GCF_009834535.1. Classification (NCBI taxonomy): domain Eukaryota; kingdom Metazoa; phylum Chordata; class Mammalia; order Artiodactyla; family Camelidae; genus Camelus; species Camelus ferus. Next base: position 57,543,371 of record NC_045699.1, read on the forward strand.
TTGGGGAGATTGGATAAGACTCAGAGAACAAGGAGAAAGGTGGGGAATGGGGGGCTCCACCAGCTTTCTGGTGCTAAAAAAGGCATCCCCCAACTACAGCCACAGTGTGGGGGAGCGGGGGAGATCTGTAGAGCTGGCTTATGGCCCAGACATCCCCTTAGTTCTTGTATGGCCTTGGCTAAGACCCTTCCTTCCCTGGGCCTCAGTTTCTCCATCTGTAAAATGGGACCAGTGGTCACAGCAGTATAGGGGTGATGTATTGGTTCCATTAAACATACCTCATGAGGTTCCTGGCACATCAAACACTAGGTAAATACAGCCGCCTCCCCAAAGCGCCCCAGTCCAACTGTCTCCCCTCACAACAGGACAGAGCCCTGGGATAAAGAGCCATAGAGAGCGATCAGGGAGGAGAGGGAATCCCTACTCCCTGAGCCAACCACCCCTGGGTACAACTGGTTCTAGGCCTCTGGCCGAGTCCCTCCTGCCTTCAGTCTCTGCCCACAGGAGCCACAGAGGCCCAGGGCCAAGGCCAGCCCTCAGGACTGACTCGGGCCTGGGACTGGCTCCAGACCCCAGGATGGCTCCCCTCTCTCCTGCCTCTCAGCCTCCCCTTCAATCCCTGCCAGAAGCAAGGGGGCTCAGAGGTGCCCTGGCTTGAGTCCCCTGCCCCGAATGCACCCCCACAGGCGGTGACACTAGTTGCCTGGGGCTAGAACATTCTGAGCTCTGAGGTCCTGCCCCCTGCTGTTCTGCCTACACTTTCCTTGTAGCTAGCATGTGGCGTCCAGACACCTGTCCTGCAGGTGGGCCACGGCCCAGGGTGGCCCGCCACAGCCCAAGGACCTCAGCTCTAAACTCTGTCCTCCCCTAATCTGTCTACCTCTGTGCCACAGGTCCTCCCTGCTGTTGTTATTATGAACAACAGCAATTTTCCAGGCCACCCCCTGAGCCCCTGCTCTGTGCGCAGTAGCGTGCTGAGGGCTTACCAGCCTTTCATTACTGCGTCCTTGGAGCAGTGCTGCGAGGCATGACAGTCCCGTTTGCAGATAGAAGACTGTCTTATGAATAAGACCCTCAAGCTGGCTGGCTGCTAAGTGCCACCTGGGGCAGCCCAGGGCCTTCTCTGGGGCTCCCACCATGGGTAGGACGTTTATCCTGAAGCTGGTTCTCAGCCCACTTTCTCCCAGCAAAGGTCAGAGAAAGGGACATTTTCACTGAGGGCTGAATAACTGAGCAGCTCACACCACCTCTCTGTGCCTCAGTGCCTCATTTCCTCATCTGTAAAATGGGGAGAGTAAAATCACCTGCTTTGTACGGTTGTTGGGAGGCTTCAGTGAGTGCCTGTGTATGGGCCGTGGGCCCGTGGCAGTGCCCACACCTGCCAGCTGTTGGAATTATTATCACTCCCTGCTGGGCACCATGCAGGGATGTATGCATCATTTCATGGAATCTCTGCCACTCCCCATGGTATCACCAATGTCCCCTTCCCCCCACCTCACCCCTATTCCGCAGCTGAGAAAAAGCTCTGAGACAGGTAGGGACTGTTGAAGGTCTGGGCAGCTGGGTCCCTGCAAAGCTGGGTGTGACCAAGGTCTCTGCTGCTAGCTACCCAGTCTGACAGCCTGAGGGCGTTGGCCTGGGGGTGTCCAGCATGGGGTGCAGGTGGTAAAGAGCATCATTCTGTGTTCCATCTTCCTGGTTCCACACCTGGGTCTGCCTTTGACCCCATGTCTTCCTGACCCCACATCTGCCCCTTCCCTCTCTGGCCTCAGTCTTTCTGTCTGTAACCCTAAGTAGGCTGAACTTCCTCTGATGAAGGCCCTTTTGGCCTCGGTATGGAGGGTCGGGAATTCCCCAAATTCACCAGAAGCACGTTTGTCTTAAAACTGGTTCTGTGTCCACAGGGAGAGCAGGGCGAGGATGGCAAGGCCGAGGGACCCCCCGGGCCACCTGGAGATCTGGTAAGGCCCCCTCACCATCCATCCCCTGGACCACTGCCAAGATGGAGCTCCAGCCTCCGGCTGTGTAGGGAAGGGGAGGCTGAGCAGGGGTGAGGCTGCTGCAAGCTCCACGGAGGGTGTGGCCTAGGAGGTCCAGGTCTGGCATCCCCTGCACCTGGGGGCCCATGTTTTGTGCTGTCCTTGTCGTTTAGGGCCCTGTGGGTGATCGAGGAGACCGCGGGGAACCAGGGGATCCTGGATACCCTGTAAGTAGCAGAGCTCCTACCTGCTGGCAGCATCAGGAGTGTTGCAGGAGGGCATTCCTTGGCCTCAGCTCCATGCAGCCTGGAATTAGAACAGCCTCCACTAGGAAACAAGCCTGTGCTTCCACCGCTGGTGCAAGTGCCCAGGCTTTAAGCACAACCCCTCCTGCAAAGTGCTCAGGGCCTAATTCATGCCGAAAGGGGGAGGATCCGAGACCTGTCCTGAGGGAGGGAGAGGATGGGCAGGGGAAGGAGACCTCTCCCATTTAAGGGCCTCAGGGTCCACATCTGTGGCCAACAACAGCTCTCCCAGCAAGAGCAGTGGGACAAGCCACTGAATGAGCAGCCCGCACCTCCCACACCCCCTACCCAGGCTCTTTACTGCCCCACCTGCATCCTCGCTGGCAGGGTCATTATCTCACCCATTTTGCAGATGAGGAAGCTGAGACTTGGGGGACAGTGACACATGGCTAGGAAGAACAAGGGCTTCCTGGGGGTCCTCCAGGTTTGGAAGTTGCCCTGGCCCCTGTCCCCTCCAATCTGAGCCCCCTTACTTGTCTCTCCTTGACTTCCAGGGACAGGAGGGTGTACAAGGCCTCCGTGGAAATCCAGGCCAGCAGGGTCAACCCGTGAGTGGTGCTTCCTGTCCCATCCCCCTCCTGCCCTGAGAGGGGTGGTGGAGCAGCAGTGGGGGAATTAAAGAACTGAGCCCTTTAAAGCTTAAAGGGACCCTCCTTGCAGGAGGGCCTGGGGCAGCCCATTCTGGTTTTTCCTACCCTGACCCTGGGGGCCTCCCCAGAGCCTGCACCCCCAAACCCCTCCCCACCCCTCCCCCTCCAGGCGGAGACTGGCCACCCTCCCCAGGAGAGAATCCTGGGGCTGCCTTGCGTCATCTCACCTTGGTTTGCAGGGGCATCCGGGACCCCGGGGGCGGCCGGGCCCCAAAGGATCGAAAGGGGAAGAGGTAAGAGGGCTGAATGTCCACAGGGAAGATGGGCCCTGGGAAGGGAAAGACTGGCCCAAGCACACAGCAAGTGGGACTCGGGGCTGGGGGTGTGATGAGAAAGAGAGGGAACCACAGGGAGGGGCCCCTCAGGGTGCTGTCTGGTCGAGATTCCTTTCCTTCAAACAGCCTGAGGGAGGGGGATGACCAGCCCTGTGTTTAGGACCTGTAGGAGGGAGACCACCTGTCTGAGATCAGCCTGGGATTAGAGGCCAGGGCAGTTAAGATCCAAAGCTGGCCTCTCTTCCCACCGTACCACACCGTGGAGAGAGAGAAAAGTGGGAGAAGTGAAGTAGGGGGGTATAGAGAAGGAAACAGGGATGGGGGTGCTTATGGAGGGAATTCAGAGGAGTGGAGGAGAAATTTCCTGCCTTGCACTCAGGGCTCCTGCATCGGCCCCCACTGAGGTTGGGCCAGTGCTCTCTTAACGCCCTTAATCTCCTCTAAGGCAAGCACCCCTCCACCCACACACTCATCCCCCACCACTCAGGGATACCACACTCCTGAGGATTGAATGGACCAGCCAATCATGGGCTCAGCTCCTACCAGGAAGTTGCCAATGCCCAGAGCCTCTGCAGCAGAGTTGCCAGTGAGGGACCAGGGCCCAGAGCAGGGTCAGTGACAACACTGGCAGGTCCCAAGGCCAGCCTTGTCCCTGGGCTTCCAGTGAGGGTGCTTGGGCCCATTTGCAGATTCAGATGCCAAGGCCCAAGAGGTGGAGGGGCAGGGCCCAGCCACGGAGGGGCCCATGATCTTCTCAGTCACCCCCTTCCAGAGCTCCTAGGGTCCTACACCTCCTCCAGGAAGCCTCCATCATGTGCCCCTTGATTTTTCAGGGACCAAAGGGAAAGCAAGGCAAGGCTGGGGCACCAGGACGGAGGGGGATCCAGGTGAGTGATGCACAGTTTCTCTCTCGCCCCACCCCTCCCCTCCCCAGAAGCCCTCACCAGCTTCATATTCACTCCCAGGGCCTGCAGGGGCTGCCGGGGCCTCGGGGCGTGGTGGGGAGACAGGGCCTAGAGGGTGTCGCTGGACCAGATGGACTTCCTGGCAGGGACGGTCAAGCAGGACAGCAGGTGAGCAGGACTTGGGGTTAACAGAGGGCATCTCCATTTGAGATGAGGTGTATGCGTGGTGGGGTGTGAGGTACCGCAAGCCATGGGCCAAGAGGAGCAGGTTTGGAATCTTGGATGGGGCAGAATCAATATATCCAGAAGTTTCCTGCTTGGGCAATGGCCTCATCCCTTGGGACCTGGGACTGTGGCCCGTCTCACTGTCTCTCCTCCATGCCAGCACCCAGAGAGCCATCCCCTGCCAGGTGAATAGAGCTTCTGGTTTTTAAGATTCTTCCCTTCTGCATTCGCACATCCTCAAGTTCTCCTGTCCCACTAGCCCAGCCATCCTCACACACAGGCAGTATGACCTCCATCCCTGAGTTTGACCTTCCTACCTCCAGCTCTGCCCAGAGTTCACCCAGGCTTTGAATCATCCTACCTTCTTGGCTGCCTACTTCCTGAAACATGAAAAATCCTCCTTTGCCCTCTTTCTTTACAGGGGGAGCAGGGAGACGATGGGGACCCTGGCCCCATGGGCCCTGCTGGGAAGAGAGGAAATCCCGGTGTGGCTGGCTTGCCTGGAGCACAGGGGCCCCCAGGATTCAAGGTCGGAAACTTGTTAATCCCCCTGCCCACCCTCCACCCTTTCTGCCTTGATATTAACTATAATGATACTGACAGTAACGGTGACATAGGCACCCATGTCCCAGGGCCTGTGTAAAAATAGAATCCACTTTCTCAGAGGTCCCTCCCTAAGCTTAAACTTGACTTTAAAGGATCATTTATCCAGGGAGCTGTAATACTGCCCCCTACCAGGCCCTCCAGACTCAACCACTTGTTGAGTTGTCCATGGGTGCCCTCTTGTGGGCCTTTGTGGAACAATGAATGATGCTGGCTGCTGGGACCCTTCAAGGCATCTTCTTAAAAGCTTCCTTGAGCAGTGAGGGAGGCAGCCATGAGTTAGTCTGATCCCAAGACTAGACATTGAAGGGAAGATTGAGATAAATGAATCAGACATGATGCGCACCCTTTCTGAGCTTGAGGTTTATTTGGGGAGAGGTTGGAACCCTCCATGAAGACAGCAGACAGAGGGAGAAGTGGCCCTGGCCCAAGGAGGATTTGAATGAGGCCAAAGTGGAGGCGACATTCTAGGCAAGAGGAGCAGCATGAGTGGAGGTGTAGAGGGTGATCTGCGTGGTCTGTTGGGAAGACTAATAAAGAGGAGAGGCATGTGGGAGAGTAGAGGGGAAGGGGGGCCTTGAGTGCCAGAGTAAGAGAAGAGATTTTGCTCTTAAGGAGGCTGAAGTCTGGAGCACCCCTCCCCCAACCCCAAGCATCCAGAGATGTCAACTACAGCGGAATCTATTCTGTCTCTCCAACGGCCCTCCCCATCTCCTAGGACCATTTCTTCCTTTGACTGGTCCTCTTGCTGTGTTTCTTTAAGGGTGAAAGTGGGTTACCTGGGCAGCTGGGTCCCCCTGGCAAGCGAGGAACAGAAGGAGGAACAGGCCTTCCCGGGAACCAGGGGGAGCCTGGATCCAAAGGCCAGCCGGTGAGTGAGCCCCAGGGAACACACATGTTCACACGCACATGCATACGCAATACTCACATTCCCACATGCACATACACAGACTCAAAGCCACCTCCATCTGTGACAAGGATGGAGCAATACCCTCTGTGGGCACCAGATACCAATTCTGCTCCCATGAGTAAGGGGTGGGGGAATGGAAGGAGGCTGAGAAATGAGATCTGAGTGGTCCCTTCAGAATGAGGAGAGGCAATCTCAACCAGAACTCTAAATAGCCTTAGCTTTGTATCTATTAGAGAAATTGCATCTATAGTTTGAAAAACTTGCCACAAAGGCTCAGATGACTTCACTAGTAAACTGTAGTAAATGTTTATGGAAGAAATAATACCAATTCTGCATAAACTCTTCCAGAAAATTGAAGAGGAAGGAATCGTTTCCAACACATTCTGTGTGGCTAGCATTACCCTGCTGTCAATGCCAGGCAAAGACATTACAAGAAAAGAAAACCACAGACCAACATACCTCATAAGTATAGATACAAAAATTCTCAATACGGTTTTAGAAAAGTGAGTCTAATAACGTATTAAAAGGATATTACGTCAGGATCAAGTGACGTTTATCCCAGGAATGCAAGGATGGTATGACATTTGAATATAAATCAATATATTTCAGCATATTAACAAACTAAAGAAATCCAACCATCACATTAACAAACTAAAGAAGAAAATCCAATTAATCATGTCAGTCATTGCAGGAAAAGCAATTGATAGAATCCGACTCCATTTCTGATAAAAACTCTGAACAAACTTGGTATAGAAAAGAACTTCCTCAACTGGATAAACATCATACTTACTAGTGAAAGAGTGAATTCTTTCTCCCATGAGCAGAAACAAATCAAAGATACCTGTTCTCACCACTTCTATTCAGCATTGTATTCACAGTTCTAGCCAACACAATTAAGGTGAGAAACAGGAATAAAAGGTGTTCGCATCAAAAAGGAAGAGCCAAAACTTTTCATTTGTAGGTGAAATGATTGCATAGGTAGGAAATCCAGTAGAATCTACAGTAAACTATTAGAATAAGGGCGTTCTAGCAAAATGGTAGGACATTAGCTCAATATACTCAAATGAGTTGCATGCACTAACAATGAGCAGTCAGAATTTGAAATCTAAAAAGCAGTACTATTTACAATAGTATGAAAATATGAAATACTTAGAGATGCATATGACAATAGGTGTGTAAGACATGTACACTGGAAAACTATATAACATTGCTAAGATAAATTGGGGGAGACCTAAATAAATGGAGATATTTACTGTGTCCATCAGTCAAAAGACAATATTGTTAAGATGTCAACTTTCCTCAAGTCGATCTGTGGATTCAACACAATGTCAGACAGAATCCCATCAGAATTCTCTTGTAGAAAATAGCAAGCTGATTCTAAAATTCATTTGGAAATGCAAAAGACCTAGAATAATCAAAACAACTTGGAAAGAGAAAAGCAAAGTTGAAGGACTAACAGTAATTGATTTCAAGCCTTATGAAACTACAGTAATCAAGAAACTATGGTATTACCATAAATACACCAATAGATCAAAGGAACTGAAAAAAAGAGTCCAGGAATATATTCATTCAGATACAGACAACTGGTCTTCGACATAGATGCAAAAGCAATTCAGTGGATACAGAATAGTCTTTTCCAGCCATGGCTCCATGACAATTAGATGCCTCATATCATGTACAAACATTAACCCAGCATGGATCATACACCTACATGTAAAACCGAAAATGCTGAAACTTCTAAAAGAAAGCATAGAAGAAAATCTTTGAGACCTTGGGTTAAAAATAGATTTCTTCGATATGACACCAACAGCATGATCCATTAAAGAAAATGTGATAAATTGGACTTCATCAAAATTTAAAACTTTTACTTCTCAAAAGGACACTGTTAAGAGAATGAAAAGAAAAGCCACGTACTAGGAGAAAGCGCAATCGTGTATCTGGTAAAGGATTTATATCTAGAATATATAAAGAACTCTCAAAACTCAATAATAAGAAAGTAAGCAGCTCAATTTTTAAAAAAATAGGCAAAAGGTTTGAGTAGACACTTCAAAAAAGATATACAGATGGCAAATGAGCACATGAAAAAATCCGTATCATTAGTCTTTAGGCAAATGCTCATTAAAACCACAATGAGAAGCTACTGCACACCTACCGAATGGAGACTTTTAAAAGACTGACTGTACCGAGTGCTGGCAAAGATGTAGAGCGACTGGAGCGCTCATACTCTGCTAAGAGGAATGTATTTGGAAAACAGTTGAGCAGTTTCTTTAAAAGTTAAGCAACAACCTACCATATAACCCAGGCATCTGGAATCGTATGCCTCAATTGAATCTAGCACACTCCACGTCTGTGTTGAGCAGGCTCCTGCCCTCTGAGCCTTAGCTTTCCGGTCTGTGAACGGGGCATATTGTGTCTCCCCAGGCCGGTGTGGGAACTCACATGTGTGGTAGTGCATGCAAAGTGCCTGACATGTCGCTGGCCCTCAGCTTTTAGCGGTTACTTTGAGGGGCCCATTCCTTAATCCAGCCTCTGGGATGGGTTGGGAAGTCTGCAGGTCCTTTCATTCTCCTCCTTGAAGACCTGGGACAGGAGATCCTGAGTGTTCTAGAACATCCCTTGTGGAATGCCTGAGCTAGCCTTGGCTTTCTTAACTGACGGAGGGCACAGGCTCCTGCCGTCTTGGCTGATGTGTCATCACACTCATCTGATCGCCTCGAGGTGGAGTGGCTGATATCCTGGCGAGAAGGCAGGCCCAGGGGTCCTGCGTGACTGGCCAGACGCCCTTGTCCTGGCCCCACTCGCCCCATCTCCTCCTGTTCTCTCCACAGGGTGACTCTGGTGAGATGGGTTTCCCAGGAATGGCTGGCCTCTTCGGACCCAAGGTACAGATTGCCATTCCACACTCTTCCTCTTCAAGTCCCATCCATCTGCTTACTTGTTCATTTATTCATTTACTCATTCAACAAGCGTTTCCTGAGCACTTATAATGTGGGCTGGAACACAGCCAGAATCTAGCACGAGTGTCTTTTTCCCCCAGTGCTCATATTCTGGCAGACCTGGGTTCTAAGCCCAGCTCCACAATTTACCTACTCTGTGCCTTAAGCAAGTTACTTGATGTCTCCAAGCCTCAGTTTTCTCATCTATAAAATGGGCACAATAACAGTAAAGGGTTGTTACAATTAAGTAAGACCAGAAGCCTATACTATTTAGCACCAAGCCAGCACACTGGCACCTGCTTAATAATTGTGGACATTCATTATTCTGCCTGGAGCCTCTCAGGTAAGGCCTCTCTTAACAGGGAGGGCAAAGGTTGGCCAACCCCAGGGCAGGTGGAGCTGCTGCAGCCCTCACCCAGTGGCCACCCAGACGTAGCAGCCCTTCTGCTTCCCACAGGGACCCCCAGGAGACATCGGCTTCAAAGGCATCCAAGGCCCTCGGGGGCCTCCTGGCCTGATGGTGAGTGCTCTCCCTGTCTGTCCCAGCAGGGACAGTGTCCGAGGCCCCAGGCTGGCCAGCCATCAGCTGGGTGGACACTGCACCTCCTGCACCTTTAGTCTTGAGCCCCCTCTGCCCACCGGCTTCATTCCAGTTTCTGCATCTTTGCTTATGCCGTTCCCGCCAGCCAGGCTGCCATCCTTCCCCCGTCACCTGCTCCCCTTCCCAACTTGTAGCCCATCCCAAGGCATATAGGATGGGCTCAGGAGATGCACGGGCTGGCCCCTGGCTCCCTTCCATCCCCTGGGGGCACTCAAGCTGTCCTCTACCCTCTTGTCCCTGTAACTCTATTCCCCAGGCCATGGGACAAGAACACACAGCTTTTCTTTCCCCTTTAGGGAAAGGAAGGCATCATTGGGCCCCTAGGAATCCTGGGACCTTCAGGACACCAGGTATGTGTAGAGGGCTCGCCAGGAAGACCACTGAGACAAGACTGTCCCTGTGACCCAGGGCTGGTCTGAGCCTCAGTTTCCCCATCTGGGAAATTGAGCTTCCCTTCTGAGCCCTCTCTCACTGGGCCGTGGTTTATTGCAGGGTCCAAAGGGTGACAAAGGCAGCCGAGGGGACTTGGTGAGTGGATGGGCTAGGGGCGCAGTTATGGCAGGGGGTGGGTTGAGTTGGGGCAGGGGTGGGCACAACTCAGTCTGGTCCCCTAACTCTGTCCCCGCTTCTGTCCCCTCTAGGGATTGCAAGGTCCGAGGGTGAGTGGGCTGGGGTGTGAGGGCTGGGGGGACGGGGAGTGGGAGGGGCGGGCATGCTGGGTTCCCTTGCCCATGACCAGCGATGTCCTTGGGCACTTTTTCCCTCTGGTCCTCAGTCGGTACCCAGGGCACCATCGTGCCTGTATCTCAGGTCTGCTGGAGGAGGCCTGGGCTGGCTGGGGGGTAAGAGGCCTTTGACCAGGGCCTCACTGTTTTCTTCTTCCAGGGTCCTCCTGGTCCCAGAGGGCAGCCCGGCCCACCGGTAGGTAACTGTGTGCTCAGTGCCCCTTGAACTGCAGGGCAGGAGGTGGGGTTCCTTTGTATGAGACCCAAGGCTGTGCTGGCAGCCTTCACAAGACTGGCCCTGACTTCACGGGACAGGCGTGCAGGACAATGTGGAATAACCCTGGTGGGGCAAGGCAGAGACCAGTGTGGTGGGTTCTCTCATGCCCTGTAGCCCTTCCAGTCACCTGACAGCCCCCAGGACGGCAGCACCCAGTCTCCATTAGATACAGACCCAGCCTCTTCTTTTGCAGGGTCCTCCAGGGAGCCCTATCCACTTTGTAAGTTGGAGAACATTCTCTTTTGCCTACTTGGGGTAAGGCCTGGGGGGTGGCGGTGGGTAGGGGGTGGCAACTGACCACTCTCTGGCCATGGTGGGTCTAAACTGGACCCTGGGCTGCCCACGTCTTTTTGTCACTATATGATAGACCCGGGACCCTGAAGCAGTAGAAAGAGCCCTGGGCTGAGAAACTCAGGTTTTAGCCAGAGTGTTCCCCTGACTCTGAACCCAGGAGGACACTCCAACCGCTGGCTCAGAGTGTCAGTACACTCTGTACAGCTCAGCTGACAGCTGTTCAAGGTTCTGGTACCCATTCCAACCTGTGTGTATTGGGAAGGGGGTTCCCCACACCGACAAGCTATTCTTGGGACACCAGCTGACTGTCCTATGATTCAACTCAATCCTGGCCCTAGGAACTCGGAGTTAGCCTCAGGTTCTGCAGATGAAGGGCTCAGTCCTACAAGACTGCTGCTGGCTCGGTCCCTGGCCTGTCTGGAGGCAGAGCCCCTCCCAGGCCCTCTGACGAGTCCATCCCGATTTTACCACGGTGCTGGCTCCCTGTTAGGAGCAGCCCTGGCAGCGTCCAGGAAACGGCCAACAGGACGGACTGAATGGAGCAGGAGCCCTTGGGCCATGAGCCGCTCGCAATCTGCTTTTCTCACCTCTCTGCTTCTCACTGTCCGTCCCCCTGCCTCATCCACAAAAATGGAGTGACCGTCCTGGGCTCTCCTGCACCCTCTCTAGCCCTTCTTATCACCAAGGAAGCCAGCTAGGGGGAAGCGAAGAGATCCGGGAAAAACCTTTTCCCTCTAAAAAATGGAGAATGAGAAGATTTTGTGGTTTTTGAGTAATAACTAATATATTCAGTGCTTGTTATATGCCAGACATGATCAGAAGTGCTTTTCACATAATAACTCACTTATTCCTCTCAACAGTTCCGAGAGAGTTTTATTATCATGCCCATTATCAGGATGAGAGAACTGAGGCAAAGAGAGGTTAAGCAGCTTGCCCAGATTGTGTAGTTAGTAAGGAGCAAGGCGGGGATTTGAACTTGAGAGGTTCATCCTGAGTCCCGGCTCCTGACCCCGATGCTGGGCTCTGTTCACTATGAGAGTCTCCCTTTCACTGTTCCTGTGGTGAGACCACGGCTGTGCTTCTGGTAAGCCCCGCGCTGGGGTTGGAGGTACAAGGTGTATGTTAGACAATTACAGTGCAAGCCAAAGAAGACACAAGAGGACTGTGGGAATATAGAGAAAGTGGTCCACACCCAGCCTGAGGGCAGAAGCCTCAGGAAAGAGTTCCCATGGCAGCTGACATCTATAGGATGAGTGTAGGGCAAGGTTTCTCAACTGCAGCGCTTACTGACCTTTGGAACCAGATGATTCTTGTCTTGTGCATTGTAGGGTGTTCAGCAGCATCCTGGCCTCTACCCACTAGATGCCAGTAGCACCCCCTCCTCCACCCCTAATGTCTCCAGATATTGCCAGATGTACCCTAGGGGGCAGCATCACCCTTGGCTGAGAACCACTGGAATAGTAGCCAGATGGAGAGAATAGTGTCAGAGGCAATGGGAGCAACATATGCAAAGGCCCTGTGGCTAGAGAGAGCCTGGTACTTAGGAACTTAGAAGTACAGTATGTGTCTGGTTCACAGAGCACATGTGGGAAAGAGAAGAGAGGCAGGGCCAGAGACCACAGCACTCAGGCCAGGTCTTGTAACCATGTTAAGAAGTTTGGACTTAATCCTGAGGGCGATGGAGAGCTATGGAAGTGCCTAGAGGAAGGGAGTAGAAGTCAGCTCTGTTTGCAAAGAGAGGATGGACAGAGTTCCACAGAAGGCACGTGATTGGCCAGGATCCTGCTGGGGAAGATGGGGTGGAAGAACTCTTGCTCAGACCCTGGGGCTCCTGCTTGGTGGGTGAGGGGGCCAGGACACACACCCCATCTTCTCCCTGCACAGCAACAAGATGACCTTGGGGCAGCTTTCCAGACGTGGATGGACACTAGTGGAGCACTGAGAGCAGAGGTACTGCCAGGAGTCCTGACCGCATGGGGTCCCTTCCTGGTGGGGACAGAAATGACCCACGTGCAGGCCCTCCATGTGGCCTGCACCTAGTGATTCATGGCCCTTGGTGGCATCTCATAACCACGCCTGGGCGGGGGGCCATTTCTGAGGCTCAGAATGGACAGCGATAAGTCCCAGGTCGCGTGGCTGGTGCGAGCCAGAGCAGGGGCCAGAAACAAGCCCAGGGTCCTTTGCTTTTCTCCAGACCCATCTCCTCCTGAGGCAGGAAGAGATGTTCATCTTGCCTGAGAGCCCACAGCAGCTTCTATGGTTCAGTCCCACAATCTGCCAGGAGCAGGAAGCTCGGGGCCAGTCCACAGACTCTGCTAAGGCCCTGGCCAGCAGTTAACTTGACCCCGATACCAGGCTGAGAAGGGCCTCAGGCATCCTCTAGTCCAGCCCTGTCAGGTGTGCCCTTTGCTGCCTTGCCTCCTTCCCGTGATGGGGAACTCACTACCTCCCAGCTCGGACCTCCTTCAGACGTTTCCATTTGTCCCCTGAGCAGGACATGGGGAGAGTGAATGCTGAGGTAGCTCTCTCAGGGCTCACAATCCAGGGGGAAGGGCAGATGGAAAAGCTCGTTATCTTTCTATTCAGGATTGGGGGAGGTCAGTGGAAAGACCTCCACTGACCCCTTACCGAGGGATGTGGGACCACTCCCCAGCGTCCTGCACACCCTGACTCCCGCTGTCCTGCACCAGAAACCAGGCTGACCCTACACTCCCATCAAGCCTCTAGGCCCTCGTGGCAGAAACCCACCATGTCCCTGATCCCTCGTTTATTTGTTAAGTGGAGGGAGACCCAACCCCTCCCCCAACCATGCTCCCTGCTGGCAACTCATACCGCCCCAGCAGCAAGAACTTGGGGCGGTGGAGGCTCGGACCTCCAGCCGGGCCAGGACCTCAAGGGGCTGACGGGCACCCTCTCTCCTCACCACAGGGTTACAGCCATCCGGACCGGCTGGTGCTGGACCAGGGAGGGGAGATCTTTAAAACCTTACACTACCTCAGCAACCTCATCCAGAGCATTAAGACGCCCCTGGGCACCAAAGAGAACCCCGCCCGGGTCTGCCGGGACCTCATGGACTGTGAGCAGAAGATGGTGGATGGTACGAGGGCCCACAGGGTCTAAAGAGAGGGCTTCCTGCCCCAGGGTGTGGCTCCAGGAGGAGCCAGGGGAGATGGTGCTTTAGAGTCCTGGCTCAACTGGGCCATGCATGTTTCTGTCCTTGGAGAGGCAGTCATTTATTCACTCAACAAACAGTCGCACAGCCCCACAGTATGCCAGGCCTTGTGCTTCCTGAGGTGTGAGGATATAGTGGGAATCCCATGTGAGTAGTCCCATTCTTCCAGAGCCCACAGATCCGCAAGCTGGAGGCCATTTCAATTCAACGGGACAAGAGCTTTGCCAGAAATAGCCCCCAGGGCCAGGAGGGGACCCCATCATAGCTTCCCTGGAGGGCCAGGATTCCCCCCTTTCTGTCTGCACCTCATCCAACTCTCCTCTCTCTGCAAACTGATGTGGTCTCATGGAAGGACCACAGTTTTGGAGGCAGAAAGACCTGAGTTCAAATGTCAGCCCTGCCTCTGACAGCTCTGTGAGCTGGGCAAGCCACTCTTCCCTCCACTGCACAGGAAGGTGGATGAGGGGCTGGCTGCCCTACTCTGTCTGCTGTGGGGCCTCTGGCTCCCTTGGAAACCCAGTGGGGAACCCAGGTGCCAGAAGAGGTGCCTGGATGATGGGGTAGAAGCATGGTCTCCCACCAAGCTCAAGGAGGACCCCTAGCCTTGGCGGTGAAACCATTCAACTAAATGGTCCCGAAATCCATTTGGCAAGTGGCTCAGCCTCTTTCAACCTCAGTTTTCCGCTCTGTAAAATGGACCCTTCTCAACAGCGACACAGGCAAGGATTCTGCCATGTGGCCCTCCAGGGACTCTGCCAGCTATGAGCTCTGCCCAGAGGGTTTCTTTCCAACCCCGAGGCACATGGAATCCCTTTTCTTCTCCCCCTTCCCAACTACATGTCCAAGTGGGACTCAGCCCGTCAGAGGATGCAGAACCAAGCCCTGGGCTCCTTCCCACATGCATACACCACCCCCATCCCGTGCTGCCTGCAGGTACCTACTGGGTGGATCCAAACCTTGGCTGCTCATCCGACACCATCGAAGTCTCCTGCAACTTCACACATGGTGGACAGACGTGTCTTAAGCCCATCACAGCCTCCAAGGTACTCATCTGCTCCCCAGCCCCTGCTGGCTGGCATTCTCTGTGCCCCTCTCCCCACCCTGGACCACAGCCCACCCAGGTGTAGGACTAAGCCTTGACTATCTTTCTGCTTGTCCTTGGGAAGAGAGTTATCTCCTCTCTCTGAACCCCAGTTTCCTCATTTGTACATTGGGGATGAATTGTCCTAAATCCATGGTTTCCAGACTTGAATTTCCAACCCTTTTGAGTTGTGTGATGCTAATGATTCTTCCTTCAAACAGAACTTTCTGCCTAATATCTAGAACAGTGTTGTTGGCCAAGCTGGCCTTGCTTGGAGAACCATGAACCATCAGCACAAAATAAGTCAGTTTGATGCTCACCTGGGACATGCTTTTGGGGTTGTGTGTGCAAATAAGTAACTCATGTTGAGTGCCTGCTTACCATATGCTGGTTTCTGGGCTGAGAATTTTAGGTGGTTCTGGGCAACTCAACAGCAAACCACAGCGTGCAGATGCAGTGGGACATAATACTCCCCTGCCTAAGGGATAACCATACCCCCCACTCAAGAAACCCCTCACTGGATTGTGGGTCTACAGTTACAGTAAGTCCTCCAAAATGTATGGTTCATGCTTCAGTGAAAAGAGCTTCTTTGGCTGCAGGAGAGGCAGGAACTCAGAGCCCCCTTGCATCCCATCCTGTCGGCCCCCAGGGGAAGCTCCAGGAGGTACCTTGTGCTGACTGTGGCATACCCAGAGTTTGAGCATCCTTAGGTGAGCCAGCTGGTCAGCAAGTCTTTTTTGGTTCCCCACCATGTGCCGGCCACTGAGCCAGGTGCTAGGTTCAACAGGAAACGTCAACCTCACCACTGCCCCCACAGCCAGAGCTCACTGGCTCAGAGCCAGTCCAGCAGGCCCTTTTCCCTCTGACTCTCAGGTTCAGGGGCTGTATGGCAAACCTGCCTGGCAGAGGGGTGAGGCCAGAGTTGGCACCTGGGTTGGCAGCATGACTGACCATTCAGTTGCTGTCAGGAACAATCAACCACTGTTATGTGCTGGTCTCAGCCTATCAATGACCAATGTTGTGGTTGGACTAGCCCTTGTGGTTCTTATTATGATTGCAAGATGCCCTCCAGCACTAACCATCAGGAAACTTAGAAAAAAATGTAGATGTATTACTTACAGGACCCGGAAATTACACAGCACATCTGGGGCCGCACAGTGAGTTCTTGGGTAGACAGAGAGAGAGACAGTTCGGGGGCCTGGGGTTCTGCTTTTATGGAGGGGAGGGGCAGTGCTGAGGATTTCACAGGCTGACTCTTTATTGGTGAATTTAAAACATAAGGGTGGGAATTTAAAGCACAGGGAAGAGAGAAGGGTGGGTAATAGTTCCTTGTAGAATGTGTGCTTAACATGCATGAGGTCCTGGGTTTAATCTCCAGTGCCACCATTAAAAAAAAAAAATGGGAAGAGAAAAAAAGCAACTGATTAAAATGGTCAGTTATTGAAATCAGCCAGAGCTCAGAAACAAAGGAGCTCAGCGTTGGGAGGTGGCCTGGCTCTTCCAGGTCTAGTCACGGAGCTGGCAAGGTGCTTATTGGAGACAGCCCACTTTGAAGTGGATGCCTCAGCGGTGAAAGCTTAAGTGGGGCACTCGCATCACAAAGCAGAGGAACCTCAACTTCCAGGGACTGCACTGCAGTCCAGCCTGGGATGCTTTGTGATGGGAGCTTCATAGTCAGTGGTGAGGACATTAACCACCTGGACAGCTGATATGCTAAAAGGCAGGGGTGGGGCCCCCTTGTAACCCAGAAAGAATACATCTAAAGAGGATTCTAGTAGGAAATTCTATAATAATTATAGAGGCAACAGTCTGAAATTCATTCTGTAGCCATTGTCTCAAACTTGAAGGGTCCCACAATGAAACTAAGTCAATGATCTCAGGTGTCCTAGGAATTTGTTCAGAGATATGAGTAATACTGTGAACTATTTTAACTTCTTGGGCATCTTGTGTAAGTGGGTAAATTTGAACCTGTCCTGAGTTGGTAGATTGTTCCACGTCTCATCGAACCAGTATCTTAGTCCTGAGAATAGGTCAATTCAGCTAAAGGGTCATGACTTATTACAGGAGACAGTGATGCAGAACAATTCCCCAAGTTAGACCTTTATGGTGCAAGTAATCAGGTATTTAATAATAGACATTTCTATGGAAACGAAAGGAAAAAAAAGGGTTAATGATTGGAGCAGATTATAACCCCAGATTCTGAATTCTGAAGGCAGCCAGTTGAGAAGATTTCTAGATGTCGGGCTCAAATCATTTTCAGATGGAATGAGGGCAGACAGTGGCTATATGATCGGTTTCCTGGGTTGCAGTTTGAATGTCTCGGTGATCTTTCTGAGTAGCCCACGTGGCAACAGGCACAAAGATTGTCCATACGTGAGCTGTTACGATGATTTCTCCGAAGTTCATTATCAAGCTGTCCCACTTTAGCTTGCGTGGCTTTGGGAAAAGGGCAGTTTTAATTCTGATTCCAAGTCAGAATGATTCCAAGTCAGAAAGATGGGAGAAAAACTGAGAACATTCGTTTAGAGAGTTGTAGTCAGACATTGGTGAAACCAAGAAAATTCAGCATCCAGTTCAGTTTTGCAGAAACTGAAACATTACAGGCAGAAAACAAAACCACAGACAATTAACAGAACTAGAATCTAATATCCATGACTGTGTGTTATAGTTTCCACTGAAACATAATTTTTTTCTCTGGACAGTCACCCTCATTTGTATTAAAGATACTAAGACTAATTTATTTGCAAATTAAGTCTAGTTTCAATAAATTTGATTATTTACATAAGTGCAGAAAGACTAGTAATTGACCACAAAGGCCCTTTTAAGTCAGCTTTGCTGGAACCTTTCGTAAAGAGCCTCAGATTGAACTTTTAAAAGACTCTCCAGGCTAAGAAGCCAAGCCAAGAACTCACCATCAGACTTTGCCTGCAATACTTATAGATTTGGGTGAATTTCCCTCTTCTCAAAGTCCCCCAGATATCCTGAGATCCTTGTATCTACCGGTAAGTGACCTTCCTTACTCATCTGGTAAGGCTGCTGGTACCAGGCCAATTTTTCCAAGGGTCTTTATTGGCTCCATAAAGTCAGCCTTAGTTCCTTAAGTGGTCTGGTCATATCTGAATCTATTTATGTCTCTCTCAAATATAACATTCCAGTCAAAGCCTGGGTGATAACCAATATTTCTAATTCCGTCCTGTTACAAGGAGAACAAATTCTTATTGAACTTATGCAAATAATTATACTGCCATAAGAATAAGAATACTCACTGAGAGCTTCCAAATTCTAGAAGGATCAGGTAGGGAGAAACAGCAATTGTGTCATCTTTGTTCACAAAGATGTACTTTACCAAATTGCTGTAAGTCATTGCCAGCTTAAGAGAAAAAGTTTCCTTAAATGTGAAAACAAAAGATTAGAGAACCAGCAACGTTTCAAACAAAAGTCAAAAAATTATAAACAGTCTCCTCAATTCATTCAGTCCTATGTGATTAATCCTTGGTGTTGGCCTTTTGTTAGCAGTTTCCTGAGTCTAGTTTTTCCTAGAGTTCTATAAATCCTTACCCATTAAGTGGTATGATTTAACCTGTACTTGCCAGAGTCCTTTCTACAAATCTCCCTGAAGATGAAGCACTTTTGCAAAAACATCAGAGTAAAACAATATAAATGACAAAAGACTTTAAAATGCCCAAGGTTAAAAATCTGTTGGAAGTTCATTATAATGCAGTTGACAGGAACTGATTATTTCTGTGACACACACCATTTTAAGATGATAACTGGAATTTTGACTGATAACATTACGTATCAGACTTGTAGGCATTTTATATAATTTCTAGAAGACTCTATTAATAACATATGTTCATTCAAAGATACTCATAAGGAAAGTGTAACCTTATTTCTTATTTGACAATGTTTCCCATGTGATTTAACATATCAAATAAGCCTAATTACTTTAAAGTCTCTTTTTTTATAAGGAAAGAGAACAGATTTTTTGAGATGTTCCAAGGACCCTCTGGAAAACCCCAAAGTTACATCCAGGTTAAAAAGCCTTCATTTAGAACTTGATTTTGGGACATCTATCAAAAATATCAAATGTTTTTGACACTTGACTAAATGGAATCACAGATCATTATGAAAAAATGCTTAATTACCTACTTAACCAAAGTGGCAAAAGATTTTAAAAGCAAATACACAAGGTTACATAACTGTGAGCAAATTTTAGCTCTTTTGATTTTTTTCATATTTTTGATATTGAGAAGATGCAATTTTCTAAGTAAAGACCTGACTAAGACAATGAAGCACAGGCGATTATTTTGATAAGACACAAAATCTTTGCTTTCTAGCCAGATTACTTAAAAGGTAAAAAAAAAAAAAAAAACCTTTCATAATCTCCTTTCATAATTGGAGCAGACCACTACTCCAAGAAACCTTTGTCCTTTTGGCAGATGAAAGAAAATTACGTAAGTACATTATTGATATTAAAGCTTATTTTTAGAAAACTCTTATAATGGCAATCCAATTTTAGCCAAATTCTTTCTCTCTCTTGACACTGTGCTTAGACTACCCACAAAATCTGCATTAGACAGTAAACAAAAATCAGTCACCATCTCAAGCTAATTTTCTTGCCGACCAATTTTGTAATAAACATGAATTCATTTGACAAAACAGTTGTTTATCTGCAGTGTATTTAATGCTGGTGACCATGAAGACATACCTATTTTAATTAAAACAAACTTAGACTAGCTTTTATTTACCAAAGATTATCCCAGATCATGTGAACTTAAAAAACATTTGGTACACCAGAAATTGACACATTGTAACTGACTATATACTTCAATAAAAAAAAAAATGAAGATCTGAAAAAAAATTAAAATAAAAATTTCACAAGAAAAAAATAAATTAAATACCAACTTCATTAAAAAAATTTGGATTAGTTTCTGTATTTTCAAGCTTTAGGAATACTTAATTCATAAGTGCGTATTTTTAAGCCAATTAAAGAGAGCTCTTTTACAAATTAATTTTGGCAATAATAGAGATGGAGAGAAAGAAAAGAAATCATATATACATCCATAGATATACATAAACACTGAGACACAGAGACTCTGTAGCTTCCATTCCAGAATTTTAGCCGTGAATCAGGTACAACACTATAAAATTCACTAGTGTATAAATAACATTTGACTCCAAATTGTGTCTGACAGGCAGAACAAGTTAAAGTTGCCTGCTTCAGTTGCTAACGCTTTTCCCTAATATTTGTGGAGATGACTTGTCAGATTTGTATTTGTATTTGTCCTTGACAAGTAAATCTTAAGAAGGCTGTGGACTAGATTTTGAGCAAGAGAGCTTTTGTAGCAGTTTGTATTTTTAAAAGTCTTCTTTCTCACCTTTTTTTTTTTTTTCCCTTCAGCCTCAGGCAATTGTGGGCAGAGTTTTAGTTACCTCCTGGGGTGTTTCCTTTTCAAAGATTTAATCTTCAAGGGCCCGAGAAAGAATGTAAATTTTCTTCCCGGGGTTTCAGTGCCTTTTGTATGGTTTTGGCAGTTCCAATAACATATTGTAGCACCACCCTGTAACGAGGGGAGTGTGTGGTAAAAATAATTCTCCGGGTCAAATGGGGCCTCTTCAGAGTTGAAAATGAAGAGAGGGTCATCTGGATCACCGTGGCCATGGAAATGGTAAACCCATTGGACCGGGCCAATTTTGCGCAGCAGGAGATGGGCCTCAGCTTACTGTTTTCCATTCACTGTGAGCCTCCACAGTGATCTGTGTGATGGAGGGATGCAGCCACGCCAGGAGCAAACATCCAAGTTGAGGGGGAGGCTGGCCAAATACTGATGTTTCGAGGGGCCTTTGCCTTCCCTTCTCCCTCTTCTTCATTCTAGAGGACGACCTGTCAGCTTTTCCCTTGGCGACAGGGATGCCTTATGAGATGTGTTCAGGGGAAAGCCAAGGGGGCTGAGGCTCTTGGAGGAAGTGAGCAGATAGCCTGGACGGATCTTTAAGAAAATGATGGATTTTAGGGTTTTTAGAGATATCGGCCAGTTGATGCATTTTTGAGCACCTGTAACAAACAAACAAGCCCCACCCCGCCCGCCGAAGTAGCCAATTAGCTCCCCTCTCTCCTTCCTGCTGTGTAAAATCTTTAAGAGAGATTTGAATTTCAGTTAAGGTGTAGTTTTTGTTTTGTTTTGTTTTGTTTGTTTTTTTAAATCTCAGTGTCTACTTCCCGATTTTCTCCCATTACCTTAATCTTCTGTGTTGTTATGGGAAATTTTTGGATGACATCACTGTGAAGCTTCTTCATAGCTGGCCATTTTCCTCCCCAGGGTTTCCCAGGAGACCTGTCTGGGATTGAGGTCTGCTTCCACTAGTGTGGTATGCACAGGGTCTCTGGGAAAAAAGCCCCCAGGCATGTAGAGCCTTGGCATGTTGGTATGCTGGCACTGAGCAACGCCCAGGCTGCGTCCATGGGGTTTTGCATTTACCAAGGAGCTGGTGCACCTCCTCAGGGTTCTTAGGAGGTGCCGGCGCCAGATGTTTAGGACATTTGTATCTGTCCGTTCATTTTTTTAGTAACATCACACCAGGAATGGGACCCATCACGTCCCATCAGGTCAGGAGATGAAGAGCAACAGTAATGAGTGGAGTTTTGACACAGGGACCATAGATTTCTGTCGTATTTTCCTTCTGGCAGCCCATTGGTTTCCAGCTGTCCAGTTGCAAGGTTATTTTGATACAGGAAAATTGAGGAGCAAGAGGACAACCATGTCCCAGGTCCTAGGCAAGTCCCTGGGACACGCCCCATCAAGTAAAGGTCCTTGGCTTCACACAGGAAAGAATGCAAAAGTGAGCCAAGGGGGCGGTGTAGCTCAAATGGTAGCACACGTGCTCAGCATGCATGTGGTCTTGGGTTCAAGCCCTGGTACTTCCATTACAAATAAATAAACCTAATTACCTTCCCCCAACCCCTCCCAAAATACAATAATCAATGAAAATAAATAAATAAAATGTTTTTTAAAAAAGAGTGAGCCACAGTGGAGTGAAGGTAGATTTATTCAGAAAGATACATATTCCATAGACAGTGCAGGCTATGTCAGAGGCCAGAGAGTCCACCAGGTGCGGGGGTGGTTAAAGCAAAGGAAGATTTGCACACTCCATAGGTGGAGTGCAGACCTTCTCAAAAGGCAAGGAAAAAGGACATGAGATGCAGGGTTAGTTTTTATGGGCTCGGTAATCTCATGTGCTAACAAGTGGGAGGATCATTCCAACTACTTAGGGGGAGGGGCTGGGATTCCCAGGCACTGGGCCATCACCCACCCTTTGACCTTTTATGGTCAGCCTTGAAACCGGCCTGGCACCTGTGGGAGGCCCTTTTAGCAGCTGTTGTACTTCAGTGAGCGTGTGTTGGAGCTCAGAGTCTACTGGGAGTTGCATCTTCCTCTATCTTGGTGCTAATTGCTGTGTCGTTCTTTTAATGGCTGTGCCCTGCCCCCTTCCTTCCTGTCTCATTTTCACTCTTCTGGGTTAGGACATGTAGTCCAGGCACAGCCACCAACTCAGTGGTGGCAGGCGGACTCCTCACCTACAGGAGTCTTTTCTGCCTGCCTTTAGTCCAGAGCCTTTCCTTGGGCAGTGACAGAGCCTTGTGATTCAGTTCACCTCCCTTAGCTCTGCCCTTGCGGCATAGAGGACCCTTACACACATTAATCATCGATTAAGTCCTCTATAATTAGTGGTCTGATTGGCTGGTTAGACCCTATGGCCTTGATCACACTGCTCTGGGAAGACGGTTGGATTATTATGGCAGCCATGACCTTTTGGGTCGGATACCACAGGCACACAGAACAGGGGCAATATGCAAAAGCACACGGCAGTGAGACGCACCCCCAGCAAGCGTGCCCCTGCCCCAGATGGTGCTACCCACCTGAGCCAGGCGTTAGTAAGCAAGTTGTAAGCATTGCCTAGATTGACTGCAAGGGCAACTGTGCAGTCCTGCCAGCTACACCAGTTGGTGTGTGCTGGTCTCAGCCTATCAGTAACCAGTGTTACGGTTGGACCAGCCAGTGTGGTTCTTACTATGACTGTAAGATGCCCTCTGGCAATAACCATCAGGAAACTTCGAAAAAATAAGGATTTATTATTTATGGGACCTGGAAATTATACAGCATACCTGGGGCCACACAGCAAGGTCATGGGGAGAGAGAGGTCACGGGCCTAAGGTTCTGCTTTTACGAGCAGGGTGGGGGTGGCCTAGGATTTCTCAAGCTCACTCTTTGTTGGTGAATTTAAAATATAAGGGTCAGAATTTAAAGCATGGGAAGAGAGAAGACAAGTAGCCCAGAAGGTCAGTTATTGAAATCAATCCAGATCTCGAAAACAAAGGCGCCTCAGTGCATGGAGGTGGCTTGGCTCTTTATCTAGTCCTGTGGCTGGCAGTGTGTTTATTTGAGATAGTCTGTCTTTGAAGTGGATGCCTCTTTGAAGTGGATTCTTCAGCAATCAAAGCTTAAGTCGGACATGTGCATTCCAAAAAAAGACAACCCCCAACTGTCAGGACTTACCCTGCAACCACTCAAGCCCCAAATCCCGTCCTACGGCTTGCTGTCAGGTCTGCCTTTTCCAGCAGCACCCACCCCACCCCAGGATCTTGAGACTTAGAAACATGGGGGAGGCACTTACTGCCTCTGCCCTCCCAGAGCCTCTCAATCTTGGGCAAGATCCTCTTCCTCTCTGGGCCTCTGAATCCCAGCTCAGCTCCAAAGACCCCGCCCGATGCAGTGCATTAGGACCCTTGCAGCTCTGGCTGGAGTCAGGCAGACCTTGGTTCTTTCCCTTATTTGTTACTCCTTGGCCGTGGGACTGTCTTGCACAGACCTCAGTTTTCCTGTCTTCTGAGTGAGCCCACCTCTGGGAGCATGGCTGGGAATTGCTGACCAGGAAAGGGCTTATCCCTGGGCCTTCCAGAGAAAGGTGAGGAATTCTGAGAGCTGTGGGCAGCCAAGCCCGACCCTGCCTCACTGCTGTGTCTCCTCCGCAGGTGGAATTTGCCATCAGCCGGGTCCAGATGAATTTTCTGCACCTGCTAAGCTCTGAGGTGACACAGCAGATCACCATCCACTGCCTTAACATGACCGTGTGGCAGGAGGGCACCAGGCAGACCCCAGCCAAACAGGCTGTGCGCTTCCGGGCCTGGAACGGGCAGATCTTTGAAGCCGGGGGTCAGTTCAGGCCAGAAGTGTCAATGGATGGCTGCAAGGTAACTCTCGGGGCCCCTTACTGGCCCCTCATGCACAGACAAGTGGAAAAATGTGTTCTTATATAATAACAATTTTATACTACAATATACCAGTATGATATAGATATATAATTTTTATCTTTGTGTAATAATTTTATTATAGCAGTTTTATAAAACTGCTTTTATTCACTTCCTCTCTGGGAAACTTCTGAGGGAAGATCTGGGCTGGTAAAAATTCTACCAGCTGGTCAACGCCATGTTCATTTGCAAGGCTGCTTGTGGAAGGACATGGGTCTCCTCTTCTCTCTGCCCCTACCCTGCCAGGCTGATTTCGCCTCTTAACCTTCTGGTTATTTTCAGAGGCCTGAAATAGGGTAGACTGTAGGGGAATAGGGAGACAAGAAGGTGTCTCAAATACCTGTTACACAAGATTAAACAAAACTGGTAATACACAGTGTCACTGAGGATGTGGGGAAACCAACACTCTCACACAAAGCTATTTGGAAAACGTAAAAATAAATTGGTAGAGGTTTTCAGGACAACAGCTGCACATATATCTCCAGTGTATATCCAAAGCCTTAAAATTGAACCTATCCTTTGACCCAGCAAATCTACTTCTAGAATTTGTTCTGGGGAAATAATTAAGGATGTGCACAAAAATTTAGCTATGACGATTGTCATGACAGCTTTACTTATAAGAATCAAACTAGTAGAAGCCATCTAAGTGGAGAAGCACAGGTCTTTGCAACAGTAAAGTGCCATGTGGACATTAAAAGTTGTGACATAAAATAATGGGGAAGTGCATGTGATATACAATGAGGACCATGATGGGTATGTGTGTACCCCTTTCCTTCTACCTTCAGGTCCAGGATGGCCGCTGGCATCAGACGCTTTTCACCTTCCGGACCCAGGACCCCCAGCAGCTGCCCATTGTCAGCGTGGACAACCTCCCTCCTGCCTCATCAGGGAAGCAGTACCGCCTCGAAGTTGGACCTGCGTGCTTCCTCTGACCTCTGACCTCCTGGCTCCTCTAGGCCTCGAGGGGGAGGGAAGAGGAGGAGGAGGCAACCGGAGGGTACCTAGGCGCAGGGGGGCCTAGGAGAGGCAGCTCATCTGCCCAAGGATCCTTGAGTGGGCCCTGGCTGTTGTCTGCCCAGTAGAAGAGGCTGAAGGGTAGCAGGGCACGCAGTGTCCTCGGGAACAACTGATCCCAGCTCAGCCTCAAAGACCAACCAAAGAGCCAGCCAGAGCAAGCTGGGCCTGCAACCCGCCTGAGCCCCGCAGCCCATCTCCCAGCTCTGCGGCCACCCCCTCCCTCCCCAGCTTCCTGCCCAAAGAGCCCCACGTTCCAGCCAGCTTGAGGGAAGGGGGCATCGCGTCAGCTGGTCCCTGCCAGGGAGCTTTGATGTGCAATATTAGAGAGGAGACATGAAAAAAGGAGAAAAGGAAAGAAAGAAGTATATATATTTTATTTAAACAAACACGAAGAAGGTGCGTTACTATTTTTTTTTTCACCTGGGAAAGAGGTGAGAAGGTGAGAGAGAGCAGCCGGGGGTGGGAAGCAATGGATGCTGAGGGAGAGGTGAGGTCCTCGGGGCTGGGGGTGCCCACGTCCGCTACCTCCCACTGTGAAATCGCTGGTGCTCACAATTGTCTTGTAGTGTATGTGATTTTTTTTTAAGGAAAAAAAAAACAACCCTATTTAAGATTCTGAAGGTGCTACCATTTTTGCCACAGACTTTGAAGAAACATTGGGATGTGGGGTATCATCCACGTTTTTCTCTCTCCTCCAAATGACAAAGTTTGGGGAATTTTAGTAATTTTCCTAGCATCACCCTTGTGCTCATCAGGTAATCTGCTAAGGAGAGGGGAGGAAATGTAGAAGGGAAAAAAAAAAAAAAAGCAAAGCAAAAAAAAAAACAAAAAACAAACAAAAACAAAAAAGAACCAGAAACAGAAGTAGAAAGATTTACTTTTTAACTTATGAACTTTAAGATCTTAAGCCAGGGGGAGGCCTAAGCATGAAGGATTTTAACTTGACCTTTCATGGTCCTGGAGGAAAGTTAGGCTAGTCTTGGAGGGTGTGATCTAGGCTGGACAGGCCTACCTTGCAGCTTTGACCTTGAAGAAACCAGTTAGGGGAAGGGCACTGGGTCAGGGCTGGCCTTGGAGGTGGAACGTAAATATGGAACCATCTCAAGAAGCCACAGACCATCCCCTAATGTCCTCCCTTCCTGGAGCTTGTCTCTTGCTTTTCATTGTCATTCAATTCTGTAAAAACCCAGCAGTCATTAGCTCCAAGTGTAAATGTGAGCTGAGGAGAAAGACTCCTTATGGGAATCTTGGAATTCAGCATGGTAGGGCTGTTCAGGGTAATCTGAATTGTCCTGTATCTGCAAACCAGTCAGCACCCAGGTTGGATTTTGAGGTCTTTTTAACTATGGAATTATTTTTATAGAAGGGGGAATTTTATGTGAAAGTCTATTTGTGTCTTTTTTTTTTTCCTAAAGTTGTGTCTCTTTGGGAATTGGATTTGATTTTCATTATTTAATACCTCACTCTGGCCCCCACAACTTCTTATCTCCATCCGCCCCCCCGCCCCCCGCCTGCCCGGATGCTCCCCGGAAGTGCATTTTCGTAGCAGCTCGGGTCTCATCTCAGCGCTCCGTCTCCCCAGCCGCCAGTCTCCACCTGGCCTCTGTCTTGTTCTGGGGTTTCTCTGCTGTCCTCATTTATGTCTCTGTCCACATGTCAATGTGTTAAAACCCCAGTGGGTTCCGTTTCTCCTTTTCCCTTCTGGATTTTAAATAAATATTTAAAACTGAGGCAATGGAATGACACATCTATGGCCGTGTGCTTCTTTGAAAAGCCTGGAGGAGGGTTTCTGGCTGGGCTGGGGGAGTGGGGGACAGATGCTCAAAGGATGCCCTGTTTATTCTGCTCTCCCCAAACAAAGGAAGGGGTACAGGGAGAGATATGGCACCTTGAGGGGGCCCTAAAAGTGAGGGAGTCAGGTCCCATAAGGTCCCTTTGATTTCTTAGGGCTGCTGTAACAGTACCACAAACAGTACCACTAGTGGCTGAAAACAGCAGAAGGGGCTTCTCTCCCAGTTTTGGAGGCTAGAAATCAAAGTGTTGGCAGGGCCGCTACCCCTCTGATGCCTCTAGGGGAGGTTCCTTACTTCTTCCAGCATCTGTGGCCCGACCAGGTCCTTGGTTAGGAGTGACACTGTTGCCGGTGGATGTAATCGGTGTCTAGGTTCTTGTCCTGTCCCAGAAAGAATTCAGAGACAAGACGCAGAGGTTAAGAAAGTAAAAAGTGGGATTTATTAAGGGATGGATAGTACACTCTAAAGGGAGAGCGGGCAGGCTCAGGTGAGCGGCTGCGCTGAGTTTCTTTGGCAAGTTGGTTACATAGAGTGTAAAAATGAATGGGTAGAATATTCATTGGTGAGGGAAGGATTTGGGGTCATATTCCCTTATTTTCACCCAAGGTGGACTTCCAGAAGGGAGGGAGGGATTTTGTCCTTATTTAGTCTGGATGGAAAGTGTCATGGCCTCAGTGTGTGGTGGATACTTCTAATCTGCAAGGCTAATTTTATTATAATGAGGGCCTCATGAGCAAAAGGTTAAATTTGGACACTGGAGATTCCTGTCTTTTCACACCTTTCTTTATCGGCCTGGGTCGCTCATCACCCCAAAAGGTGTGACCACTTATCAGCCCAGAGGTTCCTGCTTTTCTTTTTCTGCCCAGGGACTCCCCGGTGCTCACATGACACATGGTTTCCTGCATTTGACCTGTGTCTTTCCTTTCTGCCCAGTTCCTGCCATTTGGCCTGCGTCCCCCTTTCTCTGCTCGTATCTAGCTATCTGCCTGCTCTAATAGCACCATCTCAGTCTTGGCTCCGTAGTTACATGACAGTCTCCCTGGGTGTCCCTGTAATCGTGACTTTTTATAAGGACACCAGTCATATTGGGTGAGGGCCCTCCCTAAAGATCTCAACTTATATCTGCAAAGACCCTATTCCCAAAGAAGGCCGCCTTCGCAGGTAATGGGGTTAGGACTTCAACAGATCTTTTGTGGGGGCACAATTCAACTCATAACACACAAGGAGGCGGTATATTGAGGGTCAACATGAGCAGCACCCCCCCCCTTTTTTAGTGTGGCAAAATACAAATAACATAAAACTTACCATTAACGACATTTAGTACATTCACAGTGCTGGGCAACCATCATCACTGTCTAGTTCCAGAACATTTTCATCCCCCAAGAATGAACTCATACCCATGAAGCAGTCACTCCCCATTTCCCCCTGCTCATGCTCCCAGAAAACCCCAAAACTTTGCTACTACGGATATTTCATGTAAGTGGAATTGTACAGCGTAGGACCTTTTTGTGAATGACTGCTTTCACTTAGCATAACGTCTTCAAGGTTCATCCTTGTTGGAGCGTGGATCAGTACTGCATTCTTTTTTATGACTGAGTAGTATTTCATTGTATGGCTAGACCAGATTTTGTTTATCCATTCATCCATTGGTGGGCATGTGGATTGTTTCCATCTTTTGACAATTACGAACGATGCTTCAATATGAGCAGTTCTTACCTGTGAGATTCTTGAGAGACAAGACCTACTTGGAAGAAGTGAGTGAGACTCTGGGAGATAGTGTTAGCCAGAGTTAGTGAATAAATACAAGACACCCAGATAAATTCGAATTTCAGGTAAACAGTAAGGTTGTTTTTTTAGTATAAGTAAGTCCTATCCAATGTTTGGGACAGCATATTGGTGGCTACAGGATCCTTGTTGACTGATATGGCAGGCAATATTTTTCACACTGGGCCAGCTCGTTCCCAGAAGGTTGTTGGGGCCAGAAGGCAGCTCTTCCCGAGCCAGCGACACCTGCAGTTCCCAATCCCCTGTTGCACAACTCAGTGTCCGGAAACAACCAAGGTGGACTTCCCCGGGGAAAAGCCCAGGCCCGTGTTTGCTCTGTCCACAGTGAATGAAGCTTCAGCTGTGGACAGCCACACAGTCATGTCTTACAATGACCAGCAGCCTGGTGCTGGGGCTGCGACAAGGCTGCGCAAGAAGGGGAGAGGCTGGCAGGTGGATTCAAGTCTCAGCATCCTGAGACATGGTCTTGGGGGTGGGCGGGGGGGGGGTTGTTCTCTCTCTCTGGACTTCAATTTTTCTCCCAGAAAAATTGGGGGTGATATGCCTTTCCCTGCTTGCCAACCACAAAGCAGGAGGCTATTGTTCTGTTGACTGAAAAAAGATGCACAGCTTAAAAGTTAAGACTAATGTTTTATGTGGCAGACTTTGTGAGGACTACAAGCGTGGGAGGCAGCCTCTCAGATTGCTCTGAGCGACTGCTCCAGAAAGGTAGGAGGAACCAGGATATACAGGAGCTTTGCAGCAAACACCAGGTAGTCGGAATATCAAAAGATTACTGTTAATTAAAGAAAACCAGACATCGCAAGTTAATAAACTTAGGGCTTTTCTCTGTATGGGAAGATGTCAAAGTCTGGGCTCATTGAAATCATTCCTTTGATATGCACCTTAGCTATCCAGGGCCAGTACTCTGTTCTTTCCCATCCTGAGTCCCCTCAGGGCTAACTGATCGGGGCAGCTATAGTGGCTGAAAGATTATGGTCACAACATCCTTGTTTTCTGCCTTTTGTCTACTGACAAAGCAAGCGGTATTCTTATTCCATGGCTCCATAATAATAGGATTAAAGTTAAAAGTGAATGATATTCAACTGCTTTTTGACCTATAATAATCCATAGTCTCACCTGGTTCAACCCCGAATAGCACCTTTCAAAACAATGACAGCTACAACTTCCCCCACACTTTCTGAGCCAGGAGCCGTGTGGCGTGTGATCCGTGTTTGTCTCATGCACAGCACTCGGAGCCATGTGATGTTGCCCTGGCTCTTCAAATGGAAGGACTAAAGTCCGAAGAGGTCACATCAGTTGCCCAAGATCACAAAACAGGATTTGAACTTGAGTAAAACTTTCTGGGTATTTCCTCAGCCCAGACGTGAATTTCCTAAGGACTGTTTGCTCGGCCAGTGTATTCTTGTGGTTGCTCACATAGAGGGTCACGAATTAGTCGTCAGATACAGAGCTCAGCCCTGGCCTTGACGAAGAAATTTGTATAAAGTGGCTTTCTCAGAAAATGAAGCATTTCAAATGGGTGCATTTCCCTGATTATCAAAACCTCACCTTTTCACCGTGTCACCTTACCCCTCTGAGCTGCTGGGTTCCTCATCTGTCTAATAGGGAAAGTATCCTATTTTCCTGAATCTAATGTAGACATCTTTTTGCATTCTGATGTCTTTAGAAGTGAGATGTAACCTGCGATCACTGAAGTATTTATGTAATGCAGGGGTCTGTCTTTCCTTCCTCACCACCACCATTGATCAGATGGTAATGGTTATTACAATAGGGAGACCGTTAGAAGCAAGTTTGTTTCATTTAATATATAATTCACATAATGTGAACTGATTGAATCTGCATAACAACCCAATGAAGTAGGATTTGTTGTTATTATCCCCATTTTACAGGTAGGAAAGTTGAGGCACAGAGAAGTTAAGTAACCTGGTCAAGGTCACACAGTTAGCAAGTGGTAGAACCAGGACAACACTTTACCGCCATCCTACACTGCCCTGATTGCTTTTCGGCCCTTTCTTTCCTGCCAGACTTCTCTTGACATTGTGCCAGGGACAGATGGAGGGGCAGGCTGAGGAGAGTGCCCAAGACCTCAATTTATGGAGGTACTAAAGCATCCTTGAAACGTAAGAAGATGGAGAAGATTGTACTTTGCCAGAGTGATTTCTGGGTGTGCTTGGAGAAACGCCTCTTGGGAGGAGAGTGAGACCCCCAAGCGGCAGCCTGAGAGTGAGGATGCTAAGTACCACTCCCCCCTGCCGAGGGGATGCACTACCCTTATTCACTGTATTCATTTCCTCTCCTCTGCTCACAACACTCCTGGCCACCAAACGTGTGGCCTTTCTCCCACATTGAGAGATTCTCCAACTCTCCAGATACCAACTGGGGGTCCTACAAATCAGTTCAGTTCTGACACTGTTACTGAACCGAATTTGGGTTCACTCCTCCCACGTACAGCAAAGACAGTCTACTGACATCAGCTTGTGGTGAAGGAAAGTCCAGTGTTCACTGCAGGCACCAAGCAGAGAGAATGGACAGTGCATTCAACCACACATGGCAAAAAAAAAAAAAAAGAAAGAAAAAAGATTCTCAATATTACTAGGAAGCACGAGCTGCTGTTGCAAGAACTTATTGCCTTAATGCTGAGAAGGAAATGCGAAAGTTAATTAACTTGTCATTCCTCTTTCTGTTGTCGAACCCAAGTTCGTATGTGCCATGCACCATGAGGCCAAACTGAAACATTGGAGTCTGGAGCAGAGAAAGGTTTATAAATCGAAGAGGCACCAACACAGAAAATGGAAGGCCTAGACTTATCTCAAATCCATATTGCAGGCTTTCTGGGGCTCAAGGCTTTTTTATTTTAATTGAAGTACAATTGATTTACAATATGTTGGTTTCTGGTGTACAGCATAGTGATTCAGTTACACATATGTATTCTTTCTCATACTCTTTTTCATTATAGGTTATTATAGGATAATGAACGTAGTTCCCTAGGATCAAGGTTTTTAAAGGCAAAATGGGTAAAGGGGAGAGGGTTGTAGGATGCGTGATCAGCGTGTGGACCTTCTGATGGGTTGGTGGTGAGGTAACAAGGTGATGTTTTGGGAATCTCAATCATTAACCTTCTGGTTCCAAACAGTCTAGGGTCTACGTGCTTGTGGTCAGCACGTAGTCACCATCCGCCACCTGGGTGGGGGTTTGAGTTTCTGTAGGAGAACTCAGAGGTCTGCATCACATAGTTATCTATATCCTTTCAGGATGAACTAGGAGTCCTGTGACTCTATTGTCCTAATCATTAACTGATGGGCCTGGGTTTTGGAACTCAAAGAAGGCCTAGGAAACTAAAGCCTCTCCTCACTCCCCCCTTTTTTTTCTTTCTATAAACAAGAAACGGAAGGGCTTTTTATTTGTTGTTTTTTCTTTTTTCTTTTTTTGACCTGGGAAGGCCCCGCAGCGTCCTGCTCAGTTTCATTACCTCTAAGTCCATTCAAATCCTCCCTGAACTCTGCCGAAGTAGTGTCTGTCTCCTATATCAACAGGAGCATCTCCCACAAACCCTCAGGACATTTGGATACAGTACCCAATGTTTCAAGGACAGAGTACAAGATGGGAAGGATTGTCCCCCTGGGACCTGAGCAATGTGGGTCACTCTGTGCCAGTACCAGCCACCAGACCCCAAATGACAGAGGTGTTTATGTGCTGTTGCATAAACTTTGTGTGTGTGTGTGCGTGTGTGTGGGATACAGGGCCCTCTAAAGCCCTGGGCTCTGGGTAGGGGACCCAGTAGCCCAGGTCTAATGGTGGTGCTGTCCCCACACAACGTTCAGCAGCTCCTTGAAATAAACAGTGTCTTGAGTCTGTGAGCAGTTCCATCATCTCACTCCTGGACCCAGCAACCTCCCACCTACTCTGCCAAGTCCATTCTCCTGTTCTTGCCCGACCTGTCCCATGTTCTTCTCACTGCAGACAAACAGAGTCACCTTTCTAAAGGGCAAATCTGATTATTTACCACCCCACGCCCTCACCCTCTGCACCTCACTTAAAATCTTTCCATTTCTCTCCAATACCCACTGAGTCCACTGCAAACTCCTCAGCCTGGCTTCCATGCTCTGCAGCTCGGGTTCCCGCCAACCTCCCCAGCATCAGCCCCCGTCACTCTGACTCTGATCCCATCACACACTCCAGCCACACAGACCATCCTGGTCCCTCGCATATCACTCCTCCGGCCTGAGGAGCTCCAATCACTGCTGCAAGACTCAAATTAGAGCAACGTAAATTCAAAACACTAACTGAGCTGGCAAGAAAAGAAAAGAAAAAGGAGGGAACTTCTAGTTCTGACAAGCACATGGAGAAAGAGATCCATTTCGGCATTGCCAAATTGGGGCAGCGTTAAAAATCGTTAGTATTTTTTGATTTGTCA
The DNA here is from genome assembly GCF_009834535.1 of Camelus ferus. Classification (NCBI taxonomy): domain Eukaryota; kingdom Metazoa; phylum Chordata; class Mammalia; order Artiodactyla; family Camelidae; genus Camelus; species Camelus ferus. Next base: position 57,576,628 of record NC_045699.1, read on the forward strand.
TGTTTTTGTTTTCTCTGCTTTTGGGGAGAGGTTTTTTTTTTTTTTAAATCAACTTGAGGTACAATTGGCATACAATAAAATGCACGTATTTTCAGTTTCCAGTTCAAAGAGTTTTACAAATGTGCATACGTGTGTAACCGCTACCACAATGAAAGTGTAGAACTTGGTCATCTACTTCAGAAAGACCTCTTGTGCCCCTTGGCAGTCAAATCGTCCTCCTTGCCTTATGCAAGCACTGACCTGATCTCTATCATTGTCATTAGTTTTGGCTGTTCTAGAACTTCGTGTAAATGGAATCATACAGTACTCGCTCTATTGAGTCTGGCTTCTTTGGTTGCAGATGTTTTTGAGATTCATCCATGTTGTTATATGTATCTGTGGTTCATTCTGTTGCTGTTGCTAAGTAATATTCCACTGTATGAAGATACCGGTTTGCTTTTCCATTTTCCTTTTGAAGGATATCTGAATTGTTTCCAGTCCAGGGCTATTTTAAATCTCATTAAAGTCTTGTGCTTTAAAGATACATGATTTTCTTTTGAAAGAAATTTGGACATTCTCTGACACATATCGTCAGAGGAAAAAAAAATCACAATTCGAAATGCTACAGACAATTATACCTCAATCCAGCTGGAAAAAAATAAAGTTAACGCTATTGATACAACGGCAGGACATGATTAAGGAACTTAGAATCCAGGAAGTGGATGAAAGGTTGTGTATCCATTCAAATTACACCTGCCGACTACACTGATATATGCAAAATTATTCAAAATATACGAAATGAACAAGCGTACAAAATTGTGAGCTCATCATAAGACTTTTTTGAAAATATTTATTGGTACCAGTAAAGATTTGACCTCATCATGTAGAAATGCAAATAGGCAGTAGAATTATTTTAATTTTGTTTTTTTCGGAGGAGAGGTAATTAGGTTTTTATTTATTTATTTTAATGGAGGTACTGGGAATTGAACCCAGGGCCTCATGCACACTAAGTGCGCTCTCTACCACTGGGCCACATCCTCCCCTTGGCAGTGGAATTTTTTATTCTGTGGTATTACTGAGTGTCCACTGTATGCTGGGCACTGTTCTAGGGTTGGGAATATATTGGTGAAAAGAGAGGCAAGCTCCCTGCTCATATAGCAGGGGGTGGAGACAGCACAGAGATAATTTCCTATTTTAGATGCTGGGAGTTGGTTTAAGTAAAGCATTTACTGGAAATAAACATTCAACTTAGGAGCCTCTTTCTTTTGGAAATGCCCCTGTCTCCAGGACTGGGTTGGGGCCCCTCTGGGCTTTTGCTTTTTCCCAGTTGTCACCACCCTCAGTTGGAATTGAACCCACGTTTGCCCTCACCCTCATCCCTAAACCCCTCTCCGACTCCATTCCCCCCACACCCCATGCGAGCCCGGGAACTCTCTAAGTTACCTTCAGCATTTGATTTATGCTGGGTCCCTCTCAGGTCTTGGTGCTTAGTAGGGCAGGAATTAGATGAAAACAGGAGCATTTGCTTACAGGCCCCTCTATCAAAATCTACCCACATTAACTAGTATCAGTCCAGCCCACATTCACCTTGGCTTTGAATAGGCAGAACTTCGGACCTTTGTAACCCCTCCAGGTCAAGGACCCAAATCAGACATGGGCTTGGAGGCTTTACTTACAGCTGGCTTTGCGGGAAGGAGGGAAGGTTTTTGTAAAAAGGCGTTTCCCAAGAGCTCGCCAGATTGTGTCACAGCCAGGGCCTCAGGACCCCGCCCACAGCTAGTTTAAAGGACACTGGCACCTTCCAGCCCCCAGTTTGCCTGGCTACAGGTGCCTCCCGGTCTCAGCATGGCACTGCCCTGGGCCCTTGCTGTTCTGAGCCTTCTTCCTGTGCTGGATGCCCAGAGCCCAGCGTGTCCCAATGTGACGGCGCCACCCATCACCAATGCCACCCTGGACCGGGTGAGTGCCTGAGTCCCTGAGCACCATGGGCAGCTGCCTCCCTCTCTGGGCTTCCCTTTGCCCTCCCAATGCTGTCCTTTTCTCTCCTGGGTCCTGGGGTGAAATTCTGACCAGGCTCTGGAGGCACTTCTGTCTCCAAACTCAGACGCTTCATTGCAAGTTTCCTCAGCTGGGGACAATTCTGTACTGGGCAAGGAGGGGCTGCCCAGGGGTGCTAGGGGTGAGGGGAGATGCCTGGTCCTCCGAGTGAGCTCCTGCCATCCACTCCTCACCCGGGGCCCCAGTCTCTTGGTTTGCAAATTGCCAAGTCTCACCCCAGCTGACTGTCAAGGATTCGGCTGCCAGCCTCCGTCACCAGCTCCTGGCTTCTCCCCAGATCTCTGGCAGGTGGTATTATATCGGCTCAGCCTTCCGAAACCCTGAGTACAACGTGTCGGCTAGATCGATCCAGGCGGCTTTCTTTTACTTTTCTCCTAATTACGTGGAGGACAAGATCATCCTCAGAGAATACATGACTATGTGAGACCCCTACACGCTAGCTCACCCCCAGCCCCAGGTTCTGGCTTCCATTCCCAGCTGCAGAAGGACCTGGAGGAAGTCTGCCCCTCCTCCTGGCCTCAGCTTTCCCACTGATGGACTGGGGAGGGCAGACTCTAATTGCCACCCAACTCTTGGCTCTCAATGACTGTGATGCGTGGTTGCCAACTTCCCCTTGGTCATCTTACTCTTTTCTCCCCACTTCTGTATGGTTTTATAGTGGGAACCAGTGCATCTATAACACCAGCATCCTGACGGTCTATCGGGAGAATGGGACCATATCTAAGCATGGTGAGGACCAGGCCTCATGTGCAGGGCGGCTGTATGGAGTGGGGAGACGGTGGGTGGACCAGCCTAAAGGAGGGAGTCCGGGGTAAAGGCCCTGGGGGCTTTGGGCACGGACAACATGGGACAGGCTGACTTACTTCTTGTATCTGTGGTCCCAGTGCCTGTACATGGCAGAAATTGGTAATAACTGCCAACGCTTTTGAGCTCTTACTATGTGCCTGGCACTGTTTGAAGTACTTTACGTGAGTTAATCCCCTTAATACTCACAAACAACTCTAGAAGAACATTACGGTGATCAGATGAGAAAACAGAGAAACAGAGATGTCAAGTAATATCTCCAAGGTCACACAGCTGGTAATGAGAAGAAGGATTCAAACCCCAGGTTGGCTCCAGTCCTGCCTTTCTGTCAACTACTTACCCTCCTGGAGCTAAGGTGGCAGCCTCTTTTGGGGAGGCAGTGTCTCACCATCACCTGTCTGAGCCTGATTTCCTCGTCTGTAAACTGGGGAGAAAGGCCCTGACAGCCATGGTCCATGTGAGGCACCTCTGACTCCACACAAGGAGAGTGCTCAGTGCAGAGCCTGGTGCACAGGAGGAGCGAGGGACCCATGGCCCAAGGGAACCCTTGGTCTTCACTGATTGGCTGTGTGGCCCTGGGCACACCTAGGTTCCTGGCCTGGGAGATGGAAACCGTTGTATCAGCCCCACAGTCTCACCAGAAGCTTTCTCCTCCAGAGTGGGGCAGAGAACACTTTGCTGACCTGCTGTTCACCAAGGACCCCAAGACCTTCATGCTTGCCAATGCCAGGACAGACGAGCAGAACAAGGGGCTGTCCTTCTACGGTAGACCCCCTCAAACTCCTACTCCTCCCAGGCCTCACCCCAGGACCACTGCTGCTCGGGCTAGACCCCAAAACCCCAGCCTTCCCCAGTCTCCCACGTGGGCCCCCCAGCATCCTCACCTGGCCTCCCTGCTCCCTCCTGCAGCGGACAAGCCGGAGCTGACCCAGGAGCAGATGAAAGAGTTCCATGAGGGCATCTCGTGTCTGGGCATTGACAAGTCCGAAATCATGTACACCGATGAGCAAAAGGTGAGCGCGAGGAGGACTGGGCCCTGCCCTGAGGGTGAGCCGCCTGGGGCAGCCCCAAAGACCCAGAGAGGGGAGCTGCCAGTCAAGGCTGCACAGCGAGGCAGGATATCCTGTTTAAGCACCTGCCTCACTGCAGGGCCCACAGCGGGTGATGAGAGGCCAGGAGGGAAAAGGCTCAGGGCAATCAGGGAGGATGCCCGGAGCAGGTGGGAAGGGCTGGGAAGGCTAACGGGAGAGGAAGAGCGTGGCCAAGGTGCGGCAGTGGGAACTTGGGAAAGAGACACACTAGGGGAACGATTCTGCACTGCTGCCTGCCACACCCCAGGCTTCAAAGGCCCACGGGATGGGGAACTGGTCTTGTGGTTTTCGGTGTCACCTAACCTGCAGGTCCAGGACCACCGTCCTGATTTTTGCTATCACTGAGAATTCCCCGTGTTGTCTTGATACATTCCTTTAAACCTGTGTTAAATGAAATGCTTTACTTGGTCTTGCCCTACACGATAATATCTGAAATCACAGAGCAGGTGATGAGCAGGTTACACCCTTTTGGCTGTACATGAAATCCGTTCCTGATGATTAAAATAAAAACATCTCCATCTGTCTGCCACGGGAGGTCATTTCCTGTGACCCCCTCCCCGTGGCACAAACCATCCCCCCACTTTCGGGGACCCCAGGAAAGGGCTTATGACCACAGGCACAGGAGCTGGCCCCATCTACTGCTGGAGGACCTCAGGCAGGCCGCAGGCTGCCCTGAGCCTCACTCTCATCACCCACAAAGTAGTGTGAGGAATCCAGGGGATCCACAGAAGGGAGTGGCAGGTCATAAGTGCTCAATATCTGCCAGTTATTAAGGGTTAGAGGTGAAAAGGCTGGGACTCAGAGAGAAAATGACTTGCCCAGGGTCACCCAGCTAAATCCCTGCTCGGGCTGGTCCACAGTCCATGGCCCGTTCCACTCTCCCCACAGAAAACCCCTTGCCCTCCCCATCTTCGCACTTTCTCCCCGTCTTCTAGAATCTGTGCGGGCCACTGGAGAAGCAGCACGAGGAGGAAAGGAAGAAGGAAAACGAGGGCTCCTAAGAGGACACAGTGCTGGGTTAGGACCTTGGGGGACTTTGGGGGCCCATCCTCAGCCCCTCACCCACACTTTGTACCTCAGTTCTTTCCCTCAGTTGCATCAATAAAACTTCTGTATTTTGTACAGGCAGATTGTCTTTTGCTCATTTGTTCATTCATTCATTCATTCATTCATTCATTCATTCATTCATGTTGTGCCCGCCCAGTGGTGAGCCCTGGTTAAAAGGGCCCCTGTTATAACACCCAGCACATGTGCCAGGATAGATGACTACATGCACTGAGAGCTATGGGAGCCCAGCATAGGCAAGGTTCCTTCTCTAGTATGGAAGTCTGGGAAGGCTTCCTGGAAGGGGCTTCTGAACCAGTCTAGAAAGCTTGATAACACCTGCTGTTTCTGCTGCAAGCCAAGGATTTGCTTGAGGAACAATGAGGCAGAGGACCCCGAATAGGCATTCAGTAGACAGAAGGCCGTGAGGGCTCAGGAGTGTGGTCCAAGCACAGGGACATCACCCCAGCCATCTGGGGAGGTGAGTTGGGAGGGACCAGACTGGAGGCAGGAAGACCCATGCAGAGGCTGCTGTGAGCATCCTGGTAGAGGAAGGTGCCTGGGCCATGGCAGAGGCAGGATGAGGGAGACTCGGAGGACTCGAGGCCAGGCCAGAGGGGCTGTGTGTGTCCATGAGGTGTCCGCAGAGTGCACACCTACCACCCAGGAGGAGGACAGGTCACCTAGGGGTAAGATTGGTCTCTCAAAACTAATCATTCTTGCAAACGTGTTTGGAACCCTCGCGATGGGACCATGTCTGAGGCAGGTCCACTTGGTGGCATAAGAACTGAGCATCTGAAGCCAGGAGTCAAGCAAGGAAAGCCGGCCTCCTTCTAGACCCAAAGGCTTTATAATATATGGTCACGTGAGGGAAGCAGCAACACTCAGGCGGCAGAGAAGTTGGGGGTGAATTACTCGAGTAATCCCATGTGCGAGTGTCCTGAGCCTTCCAGAGCGACAGAACCATAACCCTGGCTCCTGACACCTCACACGCCAGCGCCCTCCAAAGAGCCACAGACCCAAGACTCCAGCACCCTTTGTTCAAAGCTGCATCCGTGCTGTATGCCCGGGGCACTGGGGCTGTGACACTGCCCTGGGCCTCCACCTCGGGCTCCCCCTTCCCATCCTGATATCCTGAAGGGTGTGGACCTGGAGGCTCAGAACCTGTAAGAAACCTTCCCATCTCAGTGTTAACTCTCAGCAAGATGCCATTTTCAACTCTACTGACAAGAATCAGCTGAAAAATAAAACAGAAATGGGGGGCAGGGTATAGCTCAGTGGTAGAGTGCGATGCTTAGCATGCATTAGGTCCTGGGTTCAATCCCCAGGACTCCATTAAAAATATCAATCACTCAATCAATCAATCAAATTAACCCCTCCCCCAAAAGGGTCCTGGAGGCCAGGGAGGAGCAAGTGAGATGAGAGAGGAGGAACACTGAAGACAAGCTCAAGCAGGAGTTGGGGAGAAAAAAAAGTCATGGAGGTTTAGAGAGAAAAGAGCAGTAAGGAAAAATATGGACTTTGGAGTCAGACCATTGTGAGTATGGGCAAACAGCCCACTGGGACCTCAGTCTCCTCATCAATAAAACGGAGGCACAGAGGGGTCAGTACTTAGCTGTTGTTGCCGTTTGCTGCTAAAAGGAGCACTGGAAAGAGTCCAGGCTTGTGCTTTGCGGACCCCAACCTGCTATGTCTCTTACCACCTCTGGCCTCAGTAAAAGCGGCTTGGCCAGACAGTCTCTCCTGGCAGGCCCCTCCAGGGGGAAAGGTTTACTGTTCTGAGGTGGGAAGTGGGAGACACAGAAGGCACCAGAGGGAGGCAGGAAGAGTTGGAAGTGTGCACCCAACTGGTCCCCTGGGAGAGGGCTCGGCTTAGCACCAAATCTTCCGCCCCACAAACCTGACATTAGAAACCACAAGTCGATGACACACCACAGATGTGGGCAGCTTTGGGAATGTTTTGGGGGTTTTTAGGGGCCTTCATTTCTTAAGATCAATATTCATTCTTCTTTATTTGTCCTCATAATGAAAATAGAGTTTTAAACACCTCAAATATACAAATATCACTGATGCACACACATTCCAGAAAAGCTGAGGTATGAGCTGCTACAGGGTCGGGAAGCAGGAGGTGGCCTGGCCTCAGGGCCACAGGCCAGGACCTGGCAGGTAGCTGGCCACTAGCCCAGTTCCACAGGGATCCCCGGGAGAGAGCCTGGGGTGAGGTACCGAGGGGGACTGGCGGACGGCTTCCCGGGCCCTCTGCGGGGTGTCTCCATCCCAGCAGGCCTGTGGGAAAGCCTCTTAACCATGGAGAAGCTGGATGCCTATCATCCTAAGGTATCCCAGTGGCCTCAGTCACTGAGCACCAGTCACCAGAAGAGAGGTCCCCAGCCGCGTCCTTCCCAGAGACGCCTGCTCTGGAGTATCTGGTTGCAGCTGGTGGGTAAGTTTTCACCAGAAACCCTGGCCCTGTCCCTTCTTCTCTGGCCTCCTAAGAAGGACCCAAGGCCAGGAAAATGTCTCAGTTTAAAAAAATATCTGTCCATCTGTAGACAAAATACATATTATTAGCTGGCAATGGACAAGTGCAGGACTGGGAGACTCCCAGAGGCGGTGTCTGGACAGAGGCGACCTCGATCCCAGCACCAACCACAGGGCTGGGCCCCAGGAAGTGACTTCTCTTGATGACAGCTGACACGCCTTCCGTTCTGGAAACACCCAGGCTGTGCAGGCAGGGCTGATGCGGAGGGACCCCGCCCCCACGAGGGTCTGCGGGGCCTCCAGCAGTGGCTCCAGCCGGACCCTGGCCCAGGGGACGACAGCGGGCTGCCTCCCTCTCGCCATCCATGCGTCTCTGAGCCTTGAGTGGAGTCAGAAGAGGCAGGAGCCCCGCAGGCCGCGGGCCTGGCGCAGTTCGGCCGACAGGGAGCGGCTCATGTGCTTGGTGGTGGAGCGGACACTCTCAGCGGCCTGCACGGCTCGGCTCAGGGCCTTGTTGAGCTCCTCCAGGTCCTCCAGGTCCAGCTGGATGGAGCGCTGGGGTCCCCCCGCCGGCCGGGAGGAGGCTGCGGGGGGCCACTCGGCGGCCGGTCGGGCTGAGGGGGCTGAGGTAGGTCCTGGAGGCACATAGAACCTGGGGAGAGAGGTAAGGGCATTCACCAACCATGGAGAGGGTGGCTGGTTCTCAGCCCCAGCTCGGCCCCTGGCCCTCATTCTCTGAGTCTCAGTTCCTCACCTCTAAAGTGGGAAAAATAAACACTTCCTTTTGAGGGATGTGTTGGAGGGATGAAGGAAGATAAATGAGAGTGCCTGACCCAGAACAGGTGCTCAGAAATGGCTGGTTCAATTTACCTGACCACTGAACCAGTACTTATTGACCACATACTATGTGCCAGCCAGTGTGCTAGGCCCTGGGGTTACCATGGTGAATGAACAACATGGACCCTGCCCACCACCTTCTTGGAGCTTCCAGTCTGAGAGCCAGGTATCGGAGAGACCAGGATCACCCCAGGCTCTGGAGCAAGCCCCCTTTATATATGGAGTCTCATTTGTCAAGTGCAGAGCCCTGGAGAAACACAATAATAATGGTTAGGATTCTGCAGGAGTGGGGGGTCTGGCTCCATTCATCCAGGCAGCAGGCAGAAAGCTGTCTTTTACCAGCCTGGTCCTGCAGGAATGTAGGGTGGTGTTTAAAATTTCTGGGGAAAATGAGCTGACGAGCTATGAAATGAAGTACAGATTTCTTCAAGAAGTGACTACTGCATTCATCAAAGGCCACCAAGTGTAGGGTTCAAGGAAACCTGCACTGGGCAAGAAGAGGGTGTGGCACCAGTGTTGTGGAGTAAAGTGTGTAGGAAAGAGGGGGACAAAGCATTTCACCTAAATAGAGCAGAAATGGGTTTGAGAGGTCTTGGCTGCAGACATTGATTGGTGTCTTGCTTGCCACACTGTAAACTCTGGTCTTATTCCTGACCTTCCACTTCTTAACTTGCTTTAATTGTACAGTGTGAAAAAAAGGGCTTTGTTGGATCTGCATAGACGTCCCTTGGCTGAGACAGTTTCTCAGATTTGCCTTATTTTCGACCAACAAGCACATGAAAAGATGCTCAACATCATTAGCCACCAGGGAACTGCAAATCCAAACTACATGAGATACCACTTCAGACCCTTCCCACCCACTGGGATGGCTAAAATCAAAAAGATGGGAAGCAGTGAGTGTTGGTGAGGACGTGGAGAGATCAGAACCCTCAGACACTGCTGATGGGAATGTAAAATGGTGCAGCCATTTTGGAAAGCAGTCTGGCAGTTCCTCAAACAGTTAAACACACCGCCTAGCCCTGGGCTGGCGTCCTCATCCTCGGTACCCATGTGCCAGGCTCTGAGACCAGTGCTTTACCAGCACTATCTTGTGTATTCAGTAGGTACTATTATTCAGTAGGTACTTATTCGTCTGAGCAAAGTGAAGCTCAGAGAAGCTGAGAGATGCAGGAGGTTGCCCCAAACCCTGGTCATTCCGCCTGGCCACCTGAACGAAGGACCCTGAATAAGCTGCTTTACCTTCAAGGGTTCCATTTCCCCACAGAAAACAGCCATATTTGGCTACCTCCCAGGGCAGATCCAATAGGAAAATTCAGGTTAAGAGCTCTGTATGCTCAGTGCTCTGTAAATGTCAGCTACGGAGGACTCTCGCAGAGTCAGAGAGCTGGAAGGGGAAGTCCTGGATTCACACCCAGGACTAATTAGCTCCCAGCAGCTACTGATACATACCCGAACAAATGAATGGGCTTTTTGAAGCCAGTTCCCTCCTTCAGGGATGGACCATCTGGTGTGACTACTGGGTTCCCACATACCCTTGCCTTCTGATAATTTGATGACCAGCTTGGTTTGAAAGTTACCCCACAACCCACCTAGGGCAGAAGCTACAGAACAAACAACAATCAAGAACCCCTCCAAAACCAAAAAAATGCCTCCAGGCTAGAAAGCCTCTGGCGCAGAGTCTATAAGGCAGCTGCCCAGCAGGTGGCAGCACAGGCCCGTTCGGTTTCTAAGGGCTTACTGGCCTCAGCCCTGAGCAGGCTGTCTTGCTGATGGGTAGCTGGAGCAATTTTAGGGCATCGTCAGCCCCAATTCCAGTGGCATTAGAAGCACTATGGTTACTGGCCACCTTCTATGTACTATGGGCTTTCCACGCATCGGTTCATTTAATCCTCATCACAACCCGTTTCACAGAGGGAAAAACTGAGGCACAGAGGAGCAAAGTGACCCTCCCAAGATGATACGTATGGCTACTGCTGGCCTTGTCTGTCAGGGCTAGAGCCCAGGGCGTTTCCTCTTCCCGACGGCCTGTCCAGGCCTGGGGATGGCCTCCTGGTTAGTTCTGCTCACATATCTGAGCCTGGAAGGATCTGGAATGGCCTCAGAGCCTGGAAGGGCCTGGAATGGACACTCAGAGCTTTATCCTAGTTCCCCAGATTCCAAGCAAATCCTCTCCTGCCTGACAAGTTGGAGCATAGGTGGATGTTGCCACTGCCCCTGCCAGAGGCCTGAGCACACAGCACGGCTTCTCGGAACTGCGCGAGCGGAGGGATCCTTAACTACTCTCCCGGACTCGGCTGAGGGGGTAGCAAGAAACCGCCTGGTAGGCCTGAGTCCTCATGGGGGACCAGAGCTGGATGGGCGCCTCAGCCTCTGCTCCCGCCAGGCGCCAGCCCTCGGGGGACTCTGGCCCCTCGCTGCCCACAGACACAGGCTTCTGACGACACACCACCAAAGAGGCCTCCTGACCCACTCATTTTACAGAGGGAAACTGAGGCATAGAACCAGCTGGTAACAGTCAGGGTCCAGGCGTCTTTCCCCTGCACAGCCCTGTCATGTTGAAGCCATACTCCCTCACTTTTCCTCTTACTAATGACAACATTGAATGGTGGCAGCCTTTGCTGGGATGACAAAGCTGCCATTTATTCCACAAAGAGCATGTGCTGGCACTGCACCACCAACCCCACAAACACCTCCTGGGGTTCTTGCCTTACTTATCCTCACACAAATGGACATGACTGAGACTCTCACCCCATTTAACAGATGGCGAGAGAGAGGCCCAGAGAGGAAGCAGCTTTACCAAGGCCACAGCGCTAATAGGCGGCGGGCAGGATTCCAGTGCAGCTCGGACTCTAAAACCCGAACCACTTTTACCTCGACTGTTGTGTCTTTTCTGTCTTGACTGATGTTACATCCAGATCCCTGTAAAAAGTGAGTGCTCATCCTGCTGTGGGCCTGACCAGTACATCTGTAAACTGTCAAGGCCATCGAAAATAAGGCAAATCTGAGAAGCTGTCTCAGCCAAGGGGAGCCTGCGAGATGTGACGACTAAATGTACGTGGCATCTTGGATGGGATCCCGGAACAGAAAAAGGAGTTCAAGTGAAAACGAAAGAAACCTGAATAAGCTATGGACTTTAGCTAATAACAGTGTATTAATACTGGTTCACTAATTGCACATGTATCTATTAAGGTGAGATGTTAATAAGAGGAGAAACTGTGTGTGTTTGGGGGGCTATGTGGGAACTCTGTATTATCTGCTCCATTTCTCTATAAATCTAAAACTGTTCTTAAAACTAAAGTCTATTTTTTTAAAAAGTGAGCGAGCATTTGCACAAGGAAATGGAAGATGATTAGGGTTCTGGATTCCCACGAGGCTGTAAAGAGGGCACTTCTGGTTCCCCAGGGCCCAGCACTCTCCCTGGTACACAGGGAGCATCCAGAGTTTGCTGAGTGACTATATGAGTGTTGTGAGGAAACACAGGAGTACTTAGTGCCCGGGTTCAAAGCTGCCCAACTCAGGTCTGAATGCTAATTATTAAGATATGCAGACAGAGAGACTGGAGGGTTGGAATGGAAGATTCTTACACAGTGGCTGATGGATAAGGCATGACGGGGACCGAGGACACGTAGGCAAAGGCAGGAGGGGTTGGTGCTGAGGGTGCGGCAGCCAGATACCACAGTCCAGGGGGTGGCCGGGGCGGCGACTCTGCCCGCTTGCTCCTCTGCTTGGGGCTGGGGGTTGAAGGTGCATTTCTTCTGGTGGCGGCCTTTTCTGGTCCTGACAGGGAGAGACGTCAGAGAGACACAGGCTGGCCCCTTGGGGAGATCTAGCAGAGAACAGAGGGTCTGCCCAGCTCCACCCCCCCTGTTAGAGCTGGAGACTGGGCCGGCCACACTGGGAGTGCCTGGCTTTGGGAAACAAACGCTTGTCCAGTTTGCTCCATCCCAGACTGGGCGAACAGCCAACCCAACTAAACCTGCCAGGGCCCCGAACCCACACCCAGAAAGCTGGGGGAAGAGACGGAGCCACCTGTCCCTACCAGAGGTGGCTGAGTCTGGGCCATCCCCCTCGGAAGGGGACCCAACTTGACCACACAGGGGACATCGCAGGGTCTCAGTGGGGGACGGTCCCGGTGGGCCCTTGGTGACAGTCCCACCTGGAAGAGGAGGAAGAGAAGTCAGGAGAGGATTACGTCCAAGTCGTTGGGCCTGGAGCTCCCCCAAAGGCCTCCCGCAGCACTGGGCTTCCCTCAGGGACCACTGCGGGAGAGACAAGCTGCCTCCACTGGGTGACAACAGTGTTGATGGCAACTATGACAGTGGGAGGCATTCAGTGATCCAGGCCCTCTGTTCAGGGCCTTCATGCACTATTTGATCAAATCCAACAAGCCATGGGGCTAGCTACTATCATCACTCTCCCATTTTACAGACGGGGAAACCAACGCTCCAAGAGGTGGAATAATTTGCCCAGACTCAGAGCAGGGAAGCCGTGGTCCTCTGTCTGATCCTAAGCCCCGCATTCCTGACTGCAGTCCCTGCACCTTGGTCACTCTACACAGTGACACAGGCCCATTCTCCAGGTGGGACTGGCCCAGCAAGGCACCAGACCAGGGGCTCAGCAGGGGCCTACCGGAGTAGGAGGAGAGTGGGTTCCCTCACTCTGTTCCCATGCAAATCTTCAAAACCATATCTGGTGAATTCTAGGGCCCATCTGCTTCTCCTTCAGGCCGGAGTTCAGCCTTCACTCCCCCTGGGAAGTCCTCCCCCCCGACCCCAGGCTGAGTTATGTGCTCCCCAGCCCCACCCTGTGCCCCTCCATCCCAGTTCTGACCACTCTGTTTTGTCTGCTTCACCGAGATTTGGTTGGGGACAAGGCCTAGGGCCCAGTATGGGAAGGTGCTGAATGAATGAATGAATGAATGAATGGTGGAGGCTTGTTGGGAATCTAGCAAAGGCAGAGCAAGACAGTGAAGAAGAGTCAGGGCTCTGGAGTCACAAAGACCTGGGTTCAAATCTGGTTCTATTACTTATAAGCTGTGTGCCCCTTGGGCAAGTTACTTTACCTCTCTGAGCCTGTTTCTTCACTCATAACAGGCAAAATAATAAAACGGGCAAAGCCTACTTCATAGGTTTGTGAGGATTAATGTTTATAAAACCCTTAGCATGATGTCTGTATACAGTAAGGGTTTAATAAATGACAGCTCTGTCATTATCATCATCATTGCTTGAAAGGGCTTCAGAGACCATCTCCAGTCCTTTCATAACAGATGTGGCACTTGAGGCTCAGAGAAGTTAAGGAACTTGCCTAACGTCACACAGTATGTCAGCGGCAGAACTGAGACTAGAACATGGTGTCCATATTCGCAGGCCACTGCTCTCCCCGGGAAATGATGGGGAGTGGAGGGAGGATGGAGGGGAGACAAGACATAATGATCACTGCCAGCCCTTTGGCTGCTTGCACTCCTCATCAGAAACTTTTAAAATCATGTTTATGGTTTTTCTGTCAAGATGAAGGAGGGTGGCTTCAGGCAATAGCACCTGGAGCAATAGGTGTGAGAGCAGGATGCCCTGGGAGGGCTGAGCAGCCCAGAAAAATCCCATTCCCTTGTCTGTACCTTAACCCGCCACTGAGGCCAGGGCAGCCCATGTCTCTCCCAGTTGCACCCCACCAAGAGCAAGAAGCTACAACCTCAGAGCCCTGGCCTCTTCTCCAGGTACCATCCCCTACCTGGGTCCTGGGTTCTAACAGGTCGGCACTGGGGACAGGAGACTGGACCACTACCTCTTGGGACTGTCTTTGGGGTTGAAACATGGTACTCCTGGCCTGGGGAAGAAACCAGAACAGTCGTGTTAGCTTTCTGCATGGATGCAGAATTGGGGAGGATTCAAAATAAGGATCTCTCTCCTTTTCCTCCACATGGCTTTAATAGCCTCCCTCTCTCTCTTTCTGTCGTGCACATGCACACACGTGCACACACACTATATAAATATGCACATGTAGAAGTTTGCATGTACATATACATAGAAATACACTTATTTGTCTTTTTATTGAAAGCTCTCTCCAGATTCCTGTTTCAGCTCAGATCCTATTTAGGGACCAGCTGCCTAGTTCTTGACATACCAAAGCAATCAACAAACCCAAGCTCAGTCAGGATTGGAAAGGGGGCCAGGGAGACGTGATAAGCAGTGACAAAGCGTGATACCACTCCCCCAGACCCCGGCTTGCTGGTTAGGGTTAGAATGGCCTGGGCATGGGGTCAGTGGTATTTTCTCTGTGTCTCAAGCAGCTGGAAAACTGGGAGAGTCATCCTGTGGGTTTCACAGGCTTGCTGGGAGGACCGAATGGGGCCATATCCATGAGGCATTCTGCCCAGTGCCGATGGGCAGTGCTCGAGGTAATCAGAAAGTTGGGTCTGCACCTGGCCCTGCCATCCCCTGCCTCATCCATCCTTCAGTCTTAAATAAGACCTTCAGAATGTTGCCTGATTGCTCATCTTTCTTCTTTCACCTGCCATACAGGGTTCCTACTTTATACCCTGAGTGTGTTGCACGGAGGCCCCTGAACGCACTGACACTCTCACTTCAAACCCTCGTCTTCTATCTTCTCCGTTCGGAGACATGTATCTCATTTCCTTCCTTGTCTCCAGCGCTCAGCTGTCTGGATCTAACGGCCCTCCCTCCTAGTGAGGTATGGGTGAGAGTCACGTCTATAATTTACTGACTGTAATTTACACACTTACTATAATTGCTGATTTGTTATTGTCGTCTCTGCTATGCAGTCAGATTCATGAAAATAGAAGCCATATCCATATTTGTTTTAACGTTAAACACTTTGAAATCCTACACTGTGTCACCCTCAAGCCTTACTATGCACCAGGTACCTAGTTCATGAGACACAGGGGTCCCCTGGGAATTAGAACCTCAAGGTAGGCCAGGAGTAGGTGATTCGGTGTTCACCATGTTGCCCAGGTCCTGTGAACAGCAAGTGCTGCCTTCATGATTGACAGCTGAATGGGCTTCCCCAGAACCAAGCATGGGCCCCGACAAAGGGGAGTCCTCACGCACTGTTTGCTGGACGAATGAATGAACAAACCATCCAGATACACAGAGACAACCCTCCCCGATGTTTCTGTATCACAGAACTCATAGAAAAGGATAGTATTTCAATGGCCCACTGGCTAAACAGAAAAGGCTTCTCATGACGGAGACCACCCAAGTGCCCCTCCCGGCCCACCTGTGTATTGGCCCCGGAAGGTGACCCTGTCTGGACGTCCGGTGCCGCCCACTCTTCTCGTTCCATCCCAAGCTGCCTGAGGGCTGTCCTCGGTGGTCCTGCCCTTCTCAGAGAACAGCCTGGGGGAGGTTGGCTCAGATTCGGAACCTGGGGTGGGAAGAAGGGCATCAGAGGGGGCAGGGGGTGGGGCCACGTAGCTCGGGGAACGGGAGTGGGCGTATCACATGTCCAGGCTGGGCAGAGCTTGGTTTTTAAACCCAGATCTGCCCCTTAGTAATCGCAGATGGGGTATCTGGACCCCCCATCTTGTGCTAAGTGCTTTGCATGCTCCGTGTCATGTACTCTCACAGCAATCCCAGGAGGCGGACGCTATAATCACTGCACTGTTAGCTGTCATTTAACTGCACAGGGCAGGTAAACAACCAGGCCAAGGTCACACAGCTAGGAAGGAGTGAGCTGGGGCTGAATCTTGGCCGCTGATTCCAGAGCTGTGTTCCTTTAGGCAAGTCCCCTGTGCTTTTGAGCTTCTATGTCCTTATCTGCAGAATGTGGGTAATACAACTCATCTTGCAGTGAAGGTTAAAGAAGATGACACACATATGCACAAAGCCCTTACAGAAACCATAGCACATAGTAGGTGCAAAGCATACTGTGCCTATCACTGGAAATGCATGGTGCTTCAGAGCAGTACAACTACCTAAAAAAGACACACAAAAACCTCCTCCGAGTTTCCTCTAGGACTCTTGCTGTGGTCCCTGACCACTGAGCCAACATGCCCAGATGGCGGCGTACAGAAATCAGTCCTGGCAGATGGTCACTTACTCAGGGACAGTTGGGGCACCTCCCGAGGCACTGAGGAGGACCTGGTTCGCCGCCTTCCCGCAGGGACAGCTTGCTCTGCACTCCCAGGCTCACCAGACAATCTCTCTGTGGATTTACTAGTAAGAGGGAGAGAGAGATGATGTCACTGGATGAGGCTTCATGCAGCCTTTAAAGATGATCAGTGAAAAGGCTAACCCAGAGAAATGCACACACAAAGAGGAGAGCACAAAAATCAAAACCAAAGACTCTGGAGTCAGACTCACAGAAAATGGCTCTGAGCCTCTCTGACCCTCAGTTTCCTCATCTGTCAAATGGGGATAATAGGAGCAATTACTTCAGAAGGTTGTTGGAAGGATTGTGAAATGATGTCCATGAAAAAACCTTAACCTAGTACCCTCCAATAGAAACACTCAGAAGTTAATTAAAGATGATTTTATAGTCTTAATAAGTGAATAGCTACTGAATGAGTGGGTAAGAGGGTGAGCATCCTGGAAATGTTCTAGCTCCTTACTTGGCTAGTGAGTCAGAGATGTTCACTGTATCATGCTTTATTATTAACACATATGTGTCGTATATTCTCTTATGCATCAAATATCACATGGTAAAAAAAGAATGTAACAGTGAATGAATGAGTGAGTGAGTAAGTGAGAGTGGGGTGTGGCTATGCCTGAATCCACAAGTCTGGGGAGAGCCAGAGGCCGGCCACCTCTACCTTCTGCAGCTCCCACCAGGGCCCAGGGATGGGAGTTTGGGGTCACCTACCTGCCGTAATGGGAGCCCCACGTGGCCGAGGAACCCACTAGCCGGTCCCGGGCCCGGGCCCGGGCAGGGCAGTCGAAGCTGGATGCTGGGCGTGTTGGGCTGCCCTGCGGGGGCTGGTGCAGGCTGTCCTCCAGCCGCAGACGGAGCCGGGATACCTCCTGTTGCAGCTCGCGGATGGCCTGGCTGGGGTGGGGGGTGGAGACAGGAACAAAGAACAGACACACAATGAACAGAGCTGCAGCCACTGCCAGGGTGCTGCCCAGATGCCCCGGTCTTGGTCCCTTTCCAGCAAACACAGTCCAACCCTGCTGTCAATTGATTCTCGAACTTCCTCGTGTGTCCACCTCTCTGAGTTCATGCTCCTGCACATTTGGGGAGCAGAGCAGAACTTCCTTTGAGGTTTACCCAACCTAGCATGCGGAGCCTCTGAGTAACTGTTCTGAAACACCAGTGACAAATTCTCAAGACAGAGGTGAGGACACAGAATGGAAAGGGCATTGGCTAAAGCTGCACTTTAAATTTTGAATTCTGACCTGCCTCAGCCCCTGGGCTGCCCTCCTCTTCTTCTGCCTCCGTCCGTAACTCGAACTATCCATCCAGGCTTGGTTCCTTCCTGCCCTTCTCAGCGCCTCCTTCCTGGGTTCCCCCAAACATTTCCTACATTGTTTAAGACCATCTCTCTGCTCCTGGCAGAAGATGCTTGTCTGTCTGTCTCCCTAACCAGACAGCGAGCCACTGGCAGGCAAGGAGCGGTCCTCCCCATCTCACAACCCCTGAGAGCCTTATACCTCATAGATGCTCAGGGAATGTCACTGAATTGGCCTCCAGGCTCCAAGAGGGAGCAAAGTAAAGATGTGTGCACAGAGAGGGGACAAGTAGACACACCCATCACCACATGCATGTGAACAGACTGGAAGCAGCAGGGGCGCTATCTGCAAGGCTGCTGTCATCCCAGGGAAGCCCCCAGACAGCCCAGCCTGTGACTGGCAAGGTATCTCATGAGCCGCTAGCACCTCTGGAGTAAATCCTGTTTGCATTTCTCTCCACCCAGCCCCTGAATCTCTAGAGTCTCGTTCTGAGGGCACCGCAGGCATTGCGGCAGCCAATCCCACCCAGATACCCTTCCCCCAAGCCCTGACACAGGGGACATCAGAGGCTGGGCTGGGCTGGGCGTCCTCCAAGCCGATGCAGGCTCTACGTCTACTTCTTGGATCGGCTTCTGGGGAGGTGGGGGAGGTTCCCCTTGGGTTAATTCTTGCCTGGTGGCCCCGGGATTCGTGGGTGAATGTCTCCTGGTGCCACCTCCAGCAGACATCAGCTCTCAGATGGGTGTGCCAGAAGGAGCCGGAGATCTCTCTCTGGCTGTGCCCCGGTGCAATGTGCGTCCAAGGCCAGTTGGTTCCCTTGGCAGTTCCCAGGGAGACTTTTGTTGGGGTTTCCAAGGCAAATCATGAGGGTGGCAGCCACAGAACTGTGAGAACTCCAGTCACCAGTTAACCCTTGAAAGGCAGGGCTGAGGCTCCGTGCTGCACACAGGACTGGGAGGCTCTGGCTCCGAGTACAGGCCACAGGCTGCTGAACGAGGGCCTCGGACAAGTGATCCCTTGGGTGTCACTTGCCCTCTCTGGCTTGTTTCTATCAGGATCTCTGTCTTCCTGACTTAATCCTTTAGTGCCTGAGTGCCAGCTGGCACTTAAAATTCATCTTTCCTTGCAATTTTACTCCCCCTCCTAGGTTCCGCCTCCCCGCCTCAGCATCCAGCTGGTTGGCCAGCCAGCAATCCGAGTTATTCTAAACCCTTCTCCTTCCCTGAACCCCCCAAAAGTTAACCAACTCCCAATGTTGGCCCAATGCCTAATTATCTCTTCTCAAATGCACCCCCCTTCCCTCCCCACCGGCCCCATAATCTCTCTCCTGGGTGAGGCAGCCTTCTCAGCAGCCCTTGGCCTCCATTCTCACCTCATAGTGGCCAGAGAATTCTTTCTAAAATATAAACCCAACCATGCCACTCCCTTGCTTAAAGTTGCCCTCATGGTCCTTAGATGAGACTATTTTTTTTTTTTGAGACTTTCTATATTCACAAGTATTCAGTGAACACATTCTCTGAGCAGAGCCATCATCCACACCTCTAGCCATGGGTTTGAGTCCCTCCAAGATCCCCAGGTCTCCCCTTCTACCTCTTTGCTTCTATTAACACCCCACCTCACACTTGAGGGTCAGCTAACATAAATGTTTGGTGCTTAAAGGTGGCAGATGCTCTCTCACCTCTGGGGCTTTGCACATGCTGGTCCCTCGCACATGCTGGTCCCTCAGCTGGGGATACTCTTCCTTCTCTCTTCCTTCTGGCCCCAGCTGAGATACCATTTCCTCCGGGAAGCCCTCCCTGAAGCCTCTGACTGGACTAGATGCCCCTTCTCTGTGCTCCCACATTCCTTTGGGCCTGTACCATCACTGTACTTATCATGCTGGGGGTGCAAACACCAGTTTCTTGGCCCATCCTACAAGATGGTGAGCCTTGTGAGGTCAAGGACTGTCTTGTCCACTATTGTATTCCCAGGGGCTGATGTATTGTAGGCAAATAAGCCTCTAATTCCTATGCTGATGTCAGAGGAGACTGCAGGAGGACTTATTAAATTCAGGCCTGGAAGCCAACTCCCCAGCCCAACAAAGGCATGTGATTGCTTATTGGCCAAGAGCAACTCAGAGGAGGAGTAAGAGGACTGGCCAGCTCTTTTCCTATTTCTGTTACTGAAGCAAGGAGAAAACTTTCTCAGTAGAAAAACTGCACTTGGATTAAAAAGAAAAAATTGAAAAAGCAGTTTCTTCTCAGTTCATACAATGAATGCATAAACTGCAGGAAACACACCCCTGGGGGGTGCAGACCTGTCTTGGAAGGGAAATGTTGCAGGGAAGAAGAGGGGTCCTAGCACCAGCAAGGTGAACTTCTAGGTCATTTCCCACTGGCTGGAGTAGTGTCTTCAAAGTCTATGAGGTCTATCACCGAGGTCCCCCGGGAAAAGTGCTGCACTGGGAGGCAGGGTGCCTGGGCCTGTCTGGCCTCAGCACAGCCACCACTGGATGGAGACCCTAGGAAGCCCCTGTCTCCTGCGAGCATCCCCCTCCCGTCTCTATGATGACCTTGAATCTGTAGCGCCCACGTATCTGACTTACTCTCGCCCTGTCCTGGTGAGGAGGAAGGTGGAGGTGGTCTCTGTCGGTCCACGGGGTGGGACAGCCTCCACAGGGGCCGGAGTCGGGGATGGGCTGATTGTCATGCTGTGGGGAAGCTGTTCAGACATCTGCCTTCGCCCCTTGAACTCTGAGCCAGGAACCGCTAGGGAGGCAGAAAGAGACCAAAGTCAGTTTATGCAGAGAGGACTCTTGAAGTGTGAACTTGTGTGGGTGGAAGGATGGAGGTGAAGAGATGGGGCCCAGCTGAGTTTGCAAATGAAGTTTGCAATGACTCACTGACCTCAAAACCAGAAGAAGAAGTGGTTTTTGCTGGGAGCTTGGGGTGCAAAGCTGGGCCTGCAGATCTGCTTGTAACTAGATTCCCCCCGCCCAACCCAGTCCACCATTTCAGCATCAGATCCAAGTCTCCAGGGCCTTCCTCCTTCAAAGAGCTCCTTGCTCCTTCTCATGGGCCCCCAGACTCTGGGCATCATCATGTTGTTCTGGGACCAGCTTTGGAGCCTCTAGCTCCCTTTAAAATTAGTTCCACCTCTACCTGTGTGAATGTCTTTTGGGGGAGCGTTCAAAACTTTAACTAGACTCTCAAAGGGATGGGTGACCAGAGGTTGCAATACGCTCATCTGACCCGTGTATCTGAAACAATGAGCTCTTGCAATATTACTCAACAAATATAGAAAGGAACAAACTATCGACTTATGGAACAATCTAGATGAATCTTCAGAAAATTATGCTGAGTGAAAAAGAAGCCAATCCCAAAAGGTTATATCCTATACGATTCCATTTATACAACATTCTCGAAATGACAAAATTATAGAAATGGAGAACAGATTAGTGGTTTCCAGGAGTTAGGGAGGAGGTGGAGGCAGGAGGGAAGTGAACGTGTCTATAAAAGGGCAACATGAGGGATCCAAAGGTGGTGGAAATGTTCTGTATCTTGACTGAACCCATGTCAATATTTGGTTGTGACATTGCACTATGGTTTTGCAAGATGTTATTACTGGGGAAAACTGTGGGGGAGGGCACGGAGGATCTCTGCTTATCATTTCTTACAACTGCATGTGAATCTTTAATTAAACTTTTAATTAAAGTCTAATCAGAAAGTTTTAAACGGTGAACCTTAAAAAGAGGCAAAGGAATATACGTATGTATATGTATGACTGAAACAGTATGCTGTACAGCAGAAATTGACACAACATTGCAAACTGACTATACTCCAATTAAAAAAATAATAAAAGAAATTTTTTAAAAAAGAGGCAAAGCTAATCTGAGGGGTCAGAAGTTGGAACAGTAGTTACCTTTGGGAGGGATGGGAGAGACTGGGAGGGGCTTGAAGGGGGTCTGCGGTTCGGATTATGTTGAGTTTCTTGGTCTGTGGTCTCTTTGCGAAAATTCATCAATTGATGTTCTTTCCTGTATGTTTGTCTTACTTTTTTAAAAAGTTCATATGCATTTTTTATGGTTAAAAAACTAAATCATGGATTTTATAGACATGGGAAGTGTGCATGACAATGTTTAGTGAAAAAGAGGTTATCAAACAGTCATGTATAATATCCCATTTCCGTTTGAAGTTTATATAAACAAACACACACACACTGGCATAGAAAACAGCTCACAGCTTCTACACCAGAACATCAGCAGTGACGGTTTTTAGCTTATTGTTTTTCCTTTTGTTCCCTTTTGTCCACCTTATCTGTAATTTCAAATTTTTCTACAATGACCCTGTATGATATTTTGTATCCTAAAGGATAATGCAAGTTTTCTTGTTGGTTTGATTTTTTTTTTTAACCCATGCAACCCCCCAGGTTCTGGCCAACCCAGACACGTCCACTCACCCATCTCGGCCGTCAGTGCCCGCTCCAGACAGAAGCTGGATGCCCTCTGCCGGAGAGGACTGTCCTGGCCAGACGGGGGCCTCTGGGCTCGGCTCCTGGGTGTGCTGGGCTCAGCGGCTCTTCTGGGGACCGGAAGAGCCCTAGTCTGGCGGTGGGAGGCTGCATCTCGGGGTTCAGATGGAGTGAAGGGCTGGCCTAGTGTCCCTGGAGTGCTGGGGGACCATGGAGGGAGAGACACGTTGAGGTCACACAGAAAGAGGCCACAGCCTCTGAGCCCCTCCACATGCTAAACCACGAGTTCCCACCCTTTGGGACCTGGCACCCCTGGGAGTACAGTATTTTTGCAGATGCAGCGCCAGGATACCTGCGCTTCTTTATAAACTGCAGTGCTGTGCACCTGGCCTACTCATACATTCAAAATTATAAAGCTCCATTTAGTTTTTAGACCATATACAAAGAAATGGAATTTGTAATCCCTTCTTCGCATGCAGCCCTGGGTGACCCGAGGGGCCTGCATCCAGCTTTGGAGGCTGTCACTCTACATGGTGGCTCTGTCACCCCACCCTTCACCAGAGCCTCCTCCACCCTCTCTCTCCCCTTTGGGTTCCAGCCCAGTCTCTTCCCAGGTAGCCGCCCTGATTATCCTTTATCCTTGTCTTCTGCTCTCCTCACGCCACCCTCGCTATAGCTCTTATTTACTCACCATTTCATCATCCATTTGCTCAACAAATATTTATTTTCCTGTCTGCCGATAACTGGCAGAGTGATGCTGGGCAAATCAGTCAGTTTCCCTCTCTGAACCTCAGCTCTCCTCTATCAGTAAGATGTGGGCAAGGACCCATCGCTGAGGGGATGAAGGGCAGGCTCCGAGCATGCTCAGACCATCTGCCCCTGTTCTGGGTTCACAGGCACTACACGAGGCATGTGACACTGACAGTCCCGTGGTGGGGGTCCCCAGGATACCTGATGTGGGAGAGCCGGTGCTCTGGAGTCTGAGTGAGGGGCGACACTCTGCTGGTTTCTGAGCCCACAAAGCCACTGTCTGTCTCGGGGGATGCCATCCAGGGCTCCTGAAAGAGGCAGTGTCCCTTTAATATGAGGAATGTGCCCGAGGCACACAGGGAAACCCTTCCCAAGCCCTGGCCTGAGGCTCACATTCCTGGCCCAGCTCCCGACAGCCAGGCCCTGGGTGTGAGGGTCCTTGGGTGCTCAGGACCCAGCACGAGCACCAGGCCAACAGCAGGGACTCCACGCCCCCAGAGGACCCTGAGCAAGTCCCGCTTCCCTGAGAAGTGGGAGCCAGGGCCCTTGGGAGAGATGCTGTGGCCAATTTCCTGAGCTGAGGAATAGAAAGAGGAGGAGGAGAAAGCAGTCCCACGGAGGGAATGGGCGTCTCATGTCCACGCATCTTCCGGCGTGGGCCTGGAACGCCGAGGTCCGAACTGACTGCAGAAATGCCCAGGCCCAATGAATTGGGAAAATAAAATTCATCAACACGCACATTTTCAACGCACCGCGTTTTATGCAAGGCGCAAAGATCACAGACAGTAACACAGGTGCCTGCCCTCGGAGTTCATGGTCTAGTGCAGTCTCCTCACCATGGGCTCATTAGGACCATCAAGTGTGTGTATGTGTGTGTGTGTGTGTGTGTGTGTGTGTGTGGTGTGTATACACATACCTACGTCTGTGTCATTCTAAGGGAGGATCCATCACATAAGTCACATTTCCAGAGTGATCTGTGACTCCTGCAACAGTTTAAAAATTGCTATTCTCATGGTACAAACGGCATGGAGCCAAAGACTCCCCTCCTCTCCCCCAGCTGTGCTGAGCAGACTCAGAAACATACAGGCGTGGTGCTACAAGCTCTCTCAGAGGAGGACAGGAGCTCCTGGCAGAGGGACAGGGGCACAGGCAGACATGGCAGAGGGGCACTGGGCCTAAGCCCTGAAAGCTGGGCAGGACTGTGACTGGCAGGGGCGGGAGCAGCAGGCATTCTGAGCAAAGGCCTGGAGGCAGGATGCTCTGGGAGACGCAGGGCATGGCACTGAGGCTCTGAGCTCAGACCCCTTGGGGACACTTACCTCCTGGTGGGGCCCGCCAGCTTGGCACAGAGACTTCTGTGGAAGGCGCTCAGAGATGCCACTTCCCTCTAGGCTGGTCAGACTGCCCTGGTGGGACGCCACAGAGGACTTGGTGCCCCGAGGGTGAGGGTGCCTGCTAGGGCCTGGAGGAGCTGCCCCGGCTTTGTCCAGGCCTTGCAGGTGGCTGTCTCTGGCCATGGATGCATGGAAGTCTGCTGGCTTCACAGGTGCCATCTGCTCCACAGTCTCCCTGGCAGGGAAGGAGAGGCATGCCAGCCCTGAGCTCAGGCAGGGGCCGGGCGGCCCTGTCCCAGGAGTAGCCATGCAGTCCAGGGAACATGCTCTGGAGTCAGGCACCCCTGCATGGCCACCCTGGTTCTGCCATCTTCTCGCTGTGTGACTTTGGGCAAGGCACCTCCCCTCTCTGAACCTCAGTTTTCTCAACTATAAAATGGAAATGCCAACAAAACCCACTCAATACACCGCAGCGGAAATAGTGTGGAAACAGATGAGCTAAAGCATTGTTTCCCAGACTTCTGGAATTTGCCTTCCATCTTCCCTATTCCAGCCATTTCCATCAACTTCAATCTACTTAAAAAGACTTCATGTCACTATTATAAATAGAAGACCAGTATTCTGTGTTACAGATAGAAGCTAACTTTGGAAACAAATACAAGAACATGAAAACAATATAGTTACTGTCTGGAGCCTGCTAAAGGTTATGGGCCTGAGGTCTGCTTGCTTGTTTCCTCTCTTTAAAGGAGGATCAAGAGAGGCACAGAAGACGTAATAACCCTAACTGAGACTTTCTCCTTCATGTATGTGGAACGTCTGAGATTAGAAAGTGGGTAATGTTATTCTTTATTTTTTAATGGAGGTACTGGGGATTGAACCCCGGATCTAAGCAAGCGCCCTACCACTGAGCTATTCCCCTCCCCCGAGAGTAACGTTATTTAACGCTGCATCTGTCCTACCAGACTTCCCGTTCCCCCCCACCCCCAAATAATTTCAAGTGCTATCAATGGTATACGGTCCATGTTTTGGAGAGACACTGAGCTGAGTCAGGAAAGCCATTTCTAACGGTGAAGAGCTGTCTAGCTCATTCTGACATTTACCACCCCTGTTATTTCTGAGTTGGTATGGGACAAGTAGGGGAGGCTCGCTGACATACTCGAGGGAGCCCCTGTGACTTCTCTCAGCCTGTGCTGGGAGCTGCCTGGTGGGGAGCCTGGTGGCTGCTGCTTTTCCCGGAGCTGGAGCCGGCCCGTCAACTTCCAGGGTGCGGCCCTGCCCTCCCGCCTCCTCCTCCTCCATCCTCATGGCTTCTGCGGGGGACTTCACACTGAGGTACCTGCAGAAGAACACAGAGGAGCGTCACTGCTGCCCAGCAAGGCCAGCAAGATCCAGCTACTGGGCCACACACCCTGGCCCTGCTCCCGGTGGGCACTCACCGCTCTAAGAGACCATGGAGATCCTGCTCCATCTGCAGCTCCTTGTGCCTGAGTGGGCCCGGGAGGCCAAGCGGCCTGTCTTCTGCCTCATTGCTGGTAGCACTCAGATCCAAGTTCACGTGCAATGGGTGGGGGCCAATGCTGGTGGCATCGGGCTGGGGCCAGAAAGGAGGAGGGGCAGACAGTCAGCAGATACCTAAACACCACTTTTTAAGGATCTACCTTATGGCAGCTCACGCTGGGCGCTGAAGAGTAAGAAATAGGTTAGAGTCACTAACCCACCACCCTTTTATGTGTGCACAAAAGGGAGGGGCTGGACCATGCGGTCTTCAATACTGGCTGCCATTAGTTGAGCCCCTGCCATGTGCCCGGCACTGTACAGACATCTCTTCACCACAACCCCACCAGTATGTACAGCTGTTACAAGCCATCTTACAGACAGGTAACTGAGGCTCAAATGACTTGCCTGAAGTCACACAGAAGGGAGGAGCAGAGCCAAGATTTGAACCCAGATTTCCTGCCAGAAGCACCTCTCCTGACCCACTCCATTCCAATATGGACACCCAGCCCCCCAAATTCCTTCACTGTGGGAGCAGGGGAGCCCCTCAAGAGGATGCATTCAGGTCCCACCCATCCATGTAGGAGATAGTGCCTGGAAGAGTTCCTCCCCTCTGGGGCAGAGCACGGTGTGTGAGAATGTCCCCTAAAGCTCTGGGCCACCAAGACTTCAGCTGTCATGGATATTGTCCCAGTGCCCAGCCCTCCAGCAGCTCCCCGCCCCACCTGCCATGCTGGTCCTTTCTCCTGCTCCAGTTGCTAACACAACGAGCCATAGCAATGCCACTGCCACCTGTGTGAGTGCTCTACACTCAGTCTGCTCAACTGCAAAGCATGGATAGTGATCATCTCCCATGTGACATGGGCTGGAGAGAATTCTAGAAACTCCCTCCCATGTACGGCCTCTGTCTAGCGTCTCCCATCTCTATGAATAGTCCCCAGATCCAAGTCCAATCAAATGTACCTTCTAAACCTCTCTCAGGTCTGTGCACGACTCTCCACCTGCGCTGCCACCTCCCCAACTCTGACTGACCTACCTGCAAATCCTTTTTTGCCATCTTCTGCTGAAAAATCCAGCAGAGTTTAAGACCATCCCCTTGATGTGGCCCACAAGCCCTTGTATCATGGGACTCCTGCTTGTCTCTCCAGCCACATCTCTCAGACAACTGCCCCCCTCACTGTCCATATCTAGCCACAGGGCCTTTGCATAGGCTGTTTTCCCTGCAAGATGGCTTATTCTCTTCTGCACCAAGTAATTCTTACTCACCCTCAGATATCATTTAAATGTTGCTTTCTTGAGGGAAATTTCTCTGATCTTCTAAGCACAGATATGTTACCCTGTTACCTACTCTCACAGAACCCCACAATTCTCCTTCAGAGCACTGAACAAAATTATAATTAAGCAACTAACTAGTTCAACTGGATAGAAAACTCCATGACGGTAGAGACCACCTATTTTTTGTTTGTGTGCTTTCCACTGAACTTCCACCATGTGTCATGAGTCCTGGCACATTGTACAAACTTCACAGATGTGTAGTGAAGAAGTCAATTAATGGAGAAAAGAATGAATGAAGGGACAGTCCAGTATGGTTGGGCAAAGAGGTACCTTGGGGCAGAGGGTCTGGATGGCTGGTGTAGGGGCTTGTTCCAAAGGAGAGGGCAGGCCTGCTGGCTGCTCAGGGGAGGGCCCGGCTGGGGGGCTGTCCAGAGCCAAGTCTGACCCGGCTCGCTCAGGCTTCTGCTGGTTCTGGTCCACATGGTCCTTCAGCTCTTCCAAGCGAATTCCCAGCTGGAATATCTCTGCTTCCAGCTCCCTGGAAGGAGGACACATCAGCACTGGGAACCTGGTCAGCAGCCTCATCAGGCAGGTCTGGGAGGCTGTGCTTCAGAGCAGAGGCCCCAGAGATGCCCACAGAGTGTCCACCTGACGTCATCATTTAGATGGCATGGGGAGCAAAATAAACTAAATAAAAGTGGACTCCACTGGGAATAAGGAGGCCTCAGCCTGAGTTCCCTGTGCCACCAACTGGCTGTGGGATCCTGAGTAAGTCCCTTCCCTCTGTGGCCTCAGTTTCCCCATTCTCCAGTGCAGGATTTCAACCCTTATCTCCAAGGTCATCTCCCACTGCAGGAGTCCAAAAGGACACAAATCTTAGCCTTGAAGTATCCCCCATCTGGATATGTTGTTAATTGGGATAGGATTTCTCCCCGTTCCCCTAGTGTGTGAATTAAGATGAAGTGCGCCCCTCCTGGTGCGACCCCAGGGCCTGCCCCATTTGTCCTCCAGGCCTCCCTCCCCAGCATGTACCTTCCAGGATCAAATTTCCCAGGCGCCCCCTTGGATCCAGCAAGCTGCTGGGCCAGGTGCTGCTCCCTGCAGGCCTTCAGGTACTCCTCCTCCAGGGCAGTGTGGGCAGCTTTTAGCTGCTGGAAGCCCTGAAACCAGACAGGCCAGGAAGACGTGAGTGTCCAGACCCTGTGGGCTCCATCCCTGCAGACACAGTGGACGAGACAGCTCATGGGGGGACCGTGTGATTCATTCAGGGAGAGGCAGGCCCCTGAGTATCTGGAAGTCTGAGGTTGGTAACCTCTGGGGTCTGCTTGCCCTGGTCAAGCTCTCTGCCATCAGACTGGCACAGCAGAGGCACAGCTCAGAGCCTTGGACCAGTTCCAGAGGGTAGCAGTCTTTCCTGGGTAGACCTATAAGTACCCCGATGTCCCATGACGGTCATAGTGTCAAATATGCTATCATTATGTCCCCATAAGGACCTAGAACTTGAGAGATCATAGATCCTCATCCTTGATTTTCAAAGCTGTGGATTTTGGAACATTAGTCACTCTTTTCCCAAATCCGTATAGATGATCACACACATGATGCTGTCATCACCATCATATTGTTGATGATGATAACTAACATTTACTGAGCACTGAGGCTCTGTCTACAGCCCTGTGCATTATTCATTTAATCTTCAACATAACCCCAATGAGAGATGTAATGTACCATCTTCATTTAAACAGGAGGAAACTGAAGAACGGAGAGGTTACTTAACTTGGTGAAGGTCACACAGCAAGTGAGCAAGTTGCAGAGCCAGGATATGGCGCCAGGCCTTCTAGCTCCAGGGCTCATGGTGCTAACAGTTAAGCTTGGCCCCCACAGCATTTATGGCTAAAGCTACAGGAGGTAGGATCATTATCTCTGGCTTATTATCAGCCTTATCTCACTCATCCTATGCTGATGACAGACTGAGGCCAAGGACAACTTACAGTCCAGACCCCAGTCAGGATTGATCTTCCAGCACCTCTCAACCTCCTTGGATACGGGGGCATTAGGAGAACAGGGAAGAGAAAGGATGGTTTTGATTTTCAAGGTCTTTGATCATCCACTCAATGAAATAATATAATACATATCACACACTTTGTAATAGGAGACTGTATGTCACATTCTACATAATAACAGTAATTAGTAACAGAGTAATAACATAGCAAAAATATCCAGGAAGTGCTGCGTTGCATTTCCCCTCCCAGCCCTCCCTCAGCTCTCCTCCCCACCCTGCTCTGTGCCTCGAGCATCAGCTGGGTTCCCTACCTGCTGGCTTCCCCTGGGGTCTGTCCAGCAGGAAGCATCTATTTAGAGGTCACAGTGTGGTAGGACAGAGACCTGGGAGGGAACAGCTCTGGGCAGGTGCTAGTCCTTGGGTTTCCGTGTTCCTTCTTGGACCCCTGAGGCTCCCCATTCCCTCATTAACAGCCCCTTCACTGAGCCCTACACTTGCAGCTTTGAGAGCTCCATCTGCTCCTTCCTGGGACCCTGGCTAAGGCAGCAGAAATCTAAATTTTATATATGACTGTAGTTTGGTATTTGGTATTTTCTAGAAATACCAAAGTCCAGAAGGAAATAAGCCAATAATGGTTAGATTAGGGGTCTCTTCGCCCTTTTCACCCTGGTTTTCAAATGTTAGTAATTTCTTTTATAATAAAGAAAATTTAAAAAGAAAATTATTCTCCTGGTTGCTGAGAGGCAGGACAATGGGTGGGAAGCTCCTCGGGGCAGTGATCACAACCCTGGACCTGGGAATCAGACGGACCTGGGTCTGGGCTGTGCCACTTACTGGCTGTGTGCCCTTCAAGTTGCCTTTCCGGGCTTCAGTTCATCCCAGTTAAATGCGGGTGATGACTGTAACTGCCTCCCCGGGTTTTTATGATGATAAAATGAAATACTGTACATCGAGGGCTTCCCACAGTGCCTGGCGCACCACCACGGTTGCTTCATCAGTGGTGACTCTTGTGATACAATGATCACTGTCATGGAAAGCTCCACAGCAGCTGTCCTGAAAGGAGACCCTGTGTCTGGGATCCTCTGGTCTGTCTTGCAGCAAATGAGGCTTGAGAGCCCGAGCTGTGGGAGACAGAGCAGTTGTCTAACAGCTCCACGGGCGTCTCCTAAAACGGGAAGGCAGTACCTTGAGCTGGTCCCGGGGCGCCAGCTGTCCTGCTTGTATCAGTTCTACAAAGGACTCCACCTGGGCGTTGGGAGGGGAAGGAAACACTCTCCGTTAGTCCAGAATCTGGAAGATGAGTTCTGCAGACTCCCACACTTAGCCCCATCATGCTTTGGCTGAAAGAGCTGGACCTCACCTTGGGGTGTGGGTTTCCTGACAAGCACGGAGAGGCGGGTGCCAGAAATCGATGCTACCATGCCATGGTAGCCTTGGGAAAAACCAAAGTGGAACCTCTAGGAATTTATTGACAGCCAGGTGCACTCACTCATGTGCATGAAACCTATAAAGCAGGGTATTTACTGCAGCATGGTGGTGGTGGGGCAACAGGAAGCAATCTAATGCCTATCCACAGAATAGTATGCAGCCCTCAAGAAGAGGATGGCACATGTGTTTGTTTTCATATATAAATGCCTTCAAGACCTACTTTTCAGAATCAAGTCAAGTTTTAGGACAGTGTTTATGGTATGTTACCATCTGTATAAAATACAGGGAGAATAAAAAAATACAAAACAGTTGCTTATATACTACAAACTAACTCTAGAAGGATGCAAGTACTAAAATATTAAGTGCTTCTGGGGAGGAGAACTGTGGTGGGGGGTCAGGGACAGGAGGAGGGTTATCTATTATATGTATCCTCTGAACTTTGAACAAAGCAAATTCATTGTCTACCCAGAAGTAAATATTCAAATCTGGGACCTTAAAAAAATCAAAGTATGGCGGGAGAGGGTACTACTTCCCCCAAAAAATTTTTTTAAAAAATCAAGGTACAGTACCCCGTACACACTTATGTGACCATTTCTATAAATGCATGTGTGTGCATTAAATGTTTTTCCATGAAGCATAAAGGCAAGAATGAGAGAAAAGACTTCACTGAATATATTCTTTGTTCTGTGTGAGGGTCTTTACCATGGGTATCTATTACCTTTACAAAAAAATTTTTAATTAGGAAAAAAAGGCAAATATGATTTGGGGATTTCTAGGAAAACTCTAGCTCAGTGCCAAAATATAATACAGAAATTTATCTAATATAATTACATTACATTATATAATTATATGACATACAAAATAGAAGTGTAATGCAAGCTACATATGTAATTTAAATTTTTCTAGTAGCCATACTAAAAACAGGGAAAAAAGGCAGATTAATTTTAATAAACTATTTTATAAACCTAAAATATTATTTTGACACGTAATCAGTGTAAAAAAGTATTGAAATGCTTTATATTCTTTTTGTCACATAAAGTCGCTGAAATCCAGCATGTGTTTTACACTTATAGAACATCTCAATCTGGACTGGCCACAGGTCAAGTACTCACTAGCCATGTGACCAGTGGCTCCTCTGTTGGACAGTGCAACGCTGGATCATTAGGGTCAGCTGGTACCCCAGCTCCTGCTCAGTGTGGTGACCTTGGCTTTGTTTCACAGTACACAGGACAAGGAGAAACATTCTCTCCAGTTACAGGACCCAGAGGGTGGTGACAAAAAGAAATAAAGTACTTGTTCATGCTGCCACAAGGCGGATAAGCCTTGAAAACGTTATGCTAATTGAAAGAAGCCAGACACAAAAGGACAAATATAACATGAATCCATTTATATGTAATATCCAAAATATGTAAACCCATATAGAAAATAAACGGGCAGCTGCCCGGGGCTGGGGGTAGGGGGCATGGGGAGTGATCACTTAGTGGATAAGGAGTTTCTTGGTGCGTGACGAAAATGTTCTAAAATTGATTGTGATGATGCCTGCACAACTGTGAATATAGTGAAGAAAAAAAAAAAACAAACCCTGGAAGCATTAACCTTAAATGACTGAACTGTGTTTTATGTAAATTATATCTCAATAAAGCTGTTACCAAAAAAAAAAAAAAAAGAAAGAAAGAAAGAAAGAAAAGAAAGGAAGGAAGGAAGAAAGAAAGAAAAAGGGAAAAGAATGGTAGTGTTTCTCTGCAGGAATTTGTTTTATGGACATGATGATGTAACAATTGCATTTCCCTTTCTGCATTGACAGCTAGAAAGCTCAAAGCCAAACACGAAACTGATAAAAAGTTCAGGGTCCAACGGAACATTTTGTTTATTCACTTCTCCCTAAGTTCACTTTATTTTTCTCCTACCCTTACTTCCTCTTTGCCCCAGTTTCCTCACTTCCGTTCTCAGAATGTGGTTATAATGCATGTCTTTTTTAAGCTGCTTTAAAATAAAGCCCTTTTGGAATAAGGCCAAGTGTATGGTTAAAGACAGACCTGCAAACAATCACAGCTATTTGGATTGTTTGATGAAAATGTAAAAGTCCCCCTGAGAAGTACTGAGAATTGATTTCTGTAGTGAAATGAACTAAGGAAGTGAGGTGATATACCCTGAAGAGGAAAAGGTAGAGTGGATATTCCATTACCCTTCCAGAATCCTGAAAACACTGAGTGTCTACCCCAGGAACGAACTAGGAGGCACTTCAAAGTACAGTTATAGAGACTCTGATGAGACACAATTTCAGAAAGGGAGTTAAACCTAGCACTGGGGGGCAAGGAGGTAGCTGGAGCAGTGTGGCCTCTAAATCCAAGCGGGAGGCTCCGTTTCCGACTTAGCTCCAGCAGGGGAGTGGCCACTGAGCCTCACAGAGAGTCACTCAGCCAAGCAGGCAGAGGCTCCAGGTGAGTTCCACCTGTGGTGGGCAAAGCTGGGCTTCCACTCACCTTGGCCAGGAAGCGGCTGGCCTGAGAAGCCAGTTCCTGGGCCGGCTCTGCTGCAGGCTGGTTCTGGATGATACCTGGGTTCTCTGGAAGCCACCCTGGGGTGGGTGCGCTAGGGGACGAGGAGGGGCTCGGGTCTCCTAGAGCTGACGGCCACCCTGGAATACACAACCACTAAACATTAGGGCCAAGAACAGTCCTTCCTGGGGCTGAGTGATTGATGCCAAGTGTCAAAGCCACCACCTCCACCTTCAAGTGAGCGCTCAGCCATCTCACAATCACACCATCTTAACACAGGCCAGGGCAAGTGGCCTGGGCAGTACTGCCCCCACTTATTGGAAAGAACAAGGTCTGGATCTGCCCTGGATCACACAGCTAGAGCCAAGCCATGCTTCTGGGTTCTCAGTCAATAGTGTAGCCTCCAACTCAGAAGGATGTAGATTCAAATGCAGACCCTTCCCCTGTAGCAGTGTCACCTTCCACGTGTCCTCACCTCTCCAAGCCTTAACTGTAAGTGGGATAGCACCAGTTGGTACCTCACCAGGTTAACATGGTGGTCAACTGGGATCATACGTGACAAGGCTTGGCTCAGGGCCTGGCCCTCATGTGGGCTCTCCAGTTATGATGCTCTTTGTTACACAGCTCATCTAAGATCACCTAGCTGCTAAATGGCAGAGGTAGGGCTTCACCCGGGCTGCTCTGGCTCAAAGAAGACACTTCACATCCCCACTTGATCTCTTCACGTCAAAGGGCCCAGAGAGGGGCCTCACCACCCTCCCTCCCCTGGCCTGAAGCCAGCACCACCCTAGGGTGCAGAGTCACAGGCAGAGAAGCCCTCCAGCCACATCTCTCCCAGACTCACCTGAAGCCTCAGAGGCCTGTGGGCCCTCAGCGGGGCCTGGCCACCGCTCCACAGAGTGGGGCTGTGGGATGCTAAAGGACAAGACCTTGGTCCCCTGGGGCACTGTCCCCATGTGGATGCTGTGGCTGGGCTGAGGCAGGTCGGAGTACAGGTTCACCTGTCCAGGAGGGAGGCACAGCAGACTCAAGTCAGGGTTGGGGCAAATCCACCCAAAAGGCCTCACCTTCATCCTCAACATCACTCAGGCACTCAACAAACATGACTTGTGATAATAAATACTACGTTTTAGTGGAACCCTTGAGTGGGGGTCAAACACTGGGCCAAAGGCTTACCTATCCTTTCATTCTCTCTTTATGCAGTCCCAGGAGGGAGGAGGACAGGGACCATATGCCCATTTTATAGAAAAGGGAACTGAGACTCAGAGAGGTTGTCACTTACTCAAAATGTCCAGCTAGAAGATTCTTGGCCTGGAATTATAACCCTGCTTTGACCCCAAAGCCTGTGGTTTTCCATATTATAAAACTTGTTATAATAATTTATAATATAATCATAATAATACTGTAATCAATATAGTATTTAATGTGGAGCAAGTATAATTATAATAATATAATAATTAATATTTGTTATTAATAAAAACACTTCCAGTAACTATTATTCCATTGATAATAATGGCAATGAATGGCTGTTTGAATGAATGAGTAAACCGAGTGAAGGAACTAATCTCTCAGTTGTAGCAGATCTCCATCACTTGAGGATTGATTTCATATGATAAATAGCCCAATGTCTGGGAGAGAAGTGAGTCAGGCAGATGGCCAAGGAAGACCACTTGAAGTTAAAGACCCATGTACCCTACAGTGGTGGGCAAACTATGGGCTGTTTTTATGAACAAGGTCTTAGTGAACACAGCCCCGCTTGCTTGTTTATGTATTGTCTGTGGTTGCTTTCATGCTACCATGGCAGAGATGATACAGCCCACAAAGCTGGAAATATTCGCTATGTGGCCTCTACAGAGAAAGTCTGCTGATCCTGGGTTAGCACGTGAGCTCTGCAGAGCCAGGGTTCACATCCTGGCTCTACTACTGCCCTCCTTTGAGTCCTAGAGCAGCTGACTTAACTAACCTCTCTGTGCACAAAGTGAGTGCTCAATAAACAGCAGCCACCACCCTCACACTCATCCTCTTCAATATTATCACTATTACCATCACCATCATCATTACCATCATCATCACCATCATCACCATCATCATCATCACCATCACCATCATCACCATCACCACCATCATCACCATTATCACCATCACCACCATCACCACCATCATCATCATCACTATGTCATTTATGTGGCCATCATGGAGGCAGGTCCCTAAAAAAGCTACTCCCCTGTGGTGCCTCAGTGTCCCCTCATCCTCATCTTATTGCTCCCTGCTGCCCTAAGGTCAGGAGAGGGCAATTCGGGGTGGGCCTGGTAGAGGGAGCTTCCTAGCCCCTAGGCAGGCAGCCTCTCCCTGCTTAAGCTGCTTTTCACGTCCTGACTGTGGCAGGAAAATCTACTCCAAAGTGAGGGACAATGGCCCAGCCGTGGCTTCACCCCCGCTGCCCCCCTCTCCTTCAGGCCCAGCCTCTGATGAGAACAAAGCTGGATTTTAATAATCCCCTTGGCCATCTGCTCAGGCCTGCCTGTGGGGACTTGCCTACCAGCACCCCTCTCCTCCCAAGGTGACCCAAATCTGGGAGAGGCCAAGCCCTCCTGCATGCTCCCCTGCCTCATCCCGCTTGTCCCCCAGCCTCAGGCTTGACCCACCAAAGGCCCAGCACAGAAACGAGTGGCTCTCAGCACCTCTATTTCAGCAGAGGACCAAAGGCCCGTGGACAGCCCAGGAAGCAGGGATCTTGGGGGACAGTGTGGGCAACTGTTGAGCTGCTCAGGCCCGTCCCTCCCAGATCTGTCTCTGGACACAGCCAGGACCCACACCAGGACCCTCGTTTAAACTGGGGTGTCCCCTGGCACTCTCTGAGGCTGGATTGGCTCCCTCAGCGGGATTAAGCAGTGAAGGGTGGACCAGTGAGTATGGGAAACATTGGGTTAAATGACTGACTATTCTCAGCACAGACGGGTTTCTCACAGCCTTTAAAATGCTAATGGGCTTTATGAATGGGGCGGGGAGTGGAAGGAGTGAAGAGAATAGGAAATGTTTCTCCAATTCCCCAGAACACACAAGCCTCCCTCACCCCCATCCCCACTCCATCCCAAACCTCAACCCCACTCCCACCTCCACCAAGGGCTTCTGGACCAACTGGTGGCCATCAGAACACACACTTTGGGAAAGGCAGTTTTATGTCATCCCTCCAGTTCTTTCTGGGGTAATTTCTGGCCTCCTCAGCCCCTCCAGATCCCCTTGCAGCTGAGATGGGGGACAGCAGCTGGAGGGGGGTGGCCACAGGGCAGTGAAGGCACGACATCCCTATAAACTCTGGCCCTAAGCTGGTCACCAGGAGTGACTCCTGACCAGCCCAGGGTCTGTGCCCACCCCCAGCCCGGATCCAGTGGTGTCCCTGGCCAGACCAAGAGACTCCCTGGTCAGCCTCCCCAGCAGCAGAGCCCACAATCGAGTCTGGTTCTGCTAGAGAGCATGGTATTGAAGCAGGCTTTTGGAGCTAGAATACTGGGCTCAAACCCCAGCTCTGGCACCTACCTGTGGAGTGATTTTGGGCAAATTACTTAACCCCTGTGCCTCAGTTTCCCCCTTGGTAAATTAAGACAGTGGTCAGTAAACATCACTTACTACTATTATTGTTATCACTATAACATCATCATTCTGCCCTGTCCTTAAGCCACTGCCACATGCCCACTGCCAGGGTCCCATCTGGGCTCACCCAGGCAGGGGGAAATGGTGCCCACTCTGAAACCAGGCAGACACAGGTTTAATTCCCAGCTTCTAGTCCCTGACCAGCCGTGGGGATGTCGAGCAAACTGCTCTACCTGGCTGAGCCTGTCTCCTCTTATGAAGAGGATCGAATGAGGGGTTTCTACCTTCCCTCCTCTGCCTCCGTCACACACTCGGGGGCCTGGGGAGTCCTCCCTGGGTCGAGGGAGCATCCAGGAGACAAGGCACATGGCTGTGCTCTCATTGTGTCCCCCTGCTCGTGTCTACACTGTGAACTCAATGAACACTTTCATATTAATACTATTCATCATGATAATATTCCCTAACTCCTCGGAAGTACCTGCCAGGTGCCAGGTATGTACTTTCCATACACTGACTCATTCCCTTATATGAGTAAAGGAGGGAGGGAGGCAAGGAGGAAGGAGATGCTCTGAGCCTCGACCTCGACCTTTGGCAACTTCTGCCCCTCCTGGGGTCCCAATTCCCCAATCTGTGAGATGGGAGAGCTGAGGACTTGGACTCGATGACCAGTTCCTTTCTCCTTGGGCCTTCTAGGTCTGCAGCCACGAGAATGTGGTTTCCCCAGAGAAAACGCCTCTCCAAGCCCTCTCGATGGCCCTCCCTACTCCCCCTGTCCCTCCTGCTCCTGAATCTGGCTCAGAAGCTGGGAGAAGCCTTAAGACATGGTGGGGGTGGGAGGAGCCCACTGGCTCCCAGGAGGTCTGATTAACCAACCCCCTTTTACCATTGTGCCCAAGGAGGCCAGGATGGAAAGGACCTGCTTGTGTCAGCAGGAGAAGTCCTGCTCCTGGAATGGGGCCCCTGCTTTTGCTCATCACGGCTGCCTCGGGGTCAGGGACACTTCATGGAAGAAGCACCACTAGGCGGCTAAGAGCAGCGCCCTGCAGGCAGAGAGGTCCTGGACCAGGACCGGGCAGCCAGGGTGAGAGCCCTGAAGGAGGAAGCAAGCAAGAGGGAGAGTCTGCCTCTCGGCACCCCAGCTCCCACCCCTCCCCCACTGCTGCCTGATGGGGCAAGAGGCGGCGAGGGAGAAGCAGGAAGCCGTGAGGGGCTGCGACAGGCCCCACTTCCTGCCTCACCCCAGAAAAGGGGAAGGTCTCACAGCCTCGTCCCAAGACGAGGTGAGGACAGGACAGGACGTGGGCAGCGGGTTTCCCCCTCCACACTCCCCGGTCACACTCTAGGCGTTCAGTGCGGGGAGCAGGGTACCTGAGGGGAGACGCTGTGGGTGAGACAGTGGGGAAGGAGAAAGGCAACGGTGTGATCTGGGAAGGATCTCCCCCAGGGGCTGCGCAGAAATTCTGGGCTACTCCCCTGGGGCTCAGAGAGCCCAGGTAACTTCCTTAAGGTCACACAGTTGGTCAGTAATGAAGCCAGGAGTTCCACCTACGTGGTCTTACCCCAGAGCTCATCTAGGAGAGAGCTTCTGGTGAAACCCCAGATGCTAGGATTCAAGGATATCACAGCTCATCAACAGTAAAGGAGGCTGAGCCTGGAGAGGGCAAGGTCACTGCTCCAAGTCACAGAGGGACCTTGAGGTAGAACAAGGAAGGACCAGGTTCTCCTAACCCCAGGGTTTCAGGAGGCAGGAGGCAGTGGCTGCTCTTGAAGATTATGGGAAAGTGTCATCCTGGGGACCCCGGGCCGCACCTCCACCCGACAGGGCCCAGTACCTTGGCCCCGAGGCGCAGCTGGTCAATGGTGTTCTCGGCCTCAGCATACTTGGTGAGGAGCTTGTGGTAGTCCTCCTGCGGGAGAGGGAGGCAATGCGGTCACACACCAGGCCCCTCCCTGTGTGAACCCTCGCAGAGAAACCACCCCTCAGGGGTGCCTCTGGGCTCCTCTGAGTGGAAGAGCTCAGTGGTGGTAGTTCCACAGACCCCTTCAGGCTCACCTGCAATACAGACCCCCCACAGCCAAGTTCTGGAGGGATGGAGGCAGCAGGACAAATCATCCATCATCCCTTCTGCATCCCTGACAATGGTCAGGGGCGAGGCCCCTGGGCTGGTTTACCTTGATGCGTAACCCCCATCACGGAGGATCCTAGCTACTTGCTTATTTGTCTGAATTCCCCGCCCACATCTCTCTTCTCCACTGCTTTATTCCCAGGAGTTAAGTAGTACGTGCTTAATAAGTATATTTCAATGGCTGATTGAATTGTATAAGGGTCCCTTGGTAGGAAAATCAAAGACTTCAAAAATCACAGCTGCATTTACTCAGAGTCACTACTTGCCATAAACAAAACTGAAGAGGTTCTTAAAACAACTCATCACAAGGGGAAAGGCAAAAACAAGTGTCACTGGTCGCTTTGAAGGAGGCTGGGGAACTGGCTCATTGTTCTGAAAACTGGTGATTAGTAAGACAGAATCAAGCCTTTCTCCTGTCTTTCCCACGTGAACGAGAGACCTTGGTAACCAAATAGGTGATGGGGGAAAGTTTTACTTTATA
Organism: Camelus ferus; assembly: GCF_009834535.1. NCBI lineage: Eukaryota > Metazoa > Chordata > Mammalia > Artiodactyla > Camelidae > Camelus > Camelus ferus. The sequence continues at coordinate 57,615,751 of NC_045699.1, forward strand.
GAAGATTTCCAGCAAATAAATGGGGAAGGAATGCTAGCGTTAGGATACCATACTTTGTCACTCCCAATGCAAGCCCGGATCGGGGCAATGACAATCAGTGGCCATTAACACCACAAATGGAAGGCCAGCAGGCAGCCCATGCCTTCTGAGGGCAATATCTCTGATGGGGTCTTGTTAAAAAATCCCTACCTGCGTGGAGCTCAAGATCTGGAGGGGAAATAAACAGCCAATTACAACCCCCAAACAGCTCTAGCTCTAACCAGGCAAAACACAGGACAAAGAGAGGACAACGGAACATATGAACAGATACCAGAGGGTGCGCCAGCAACCCCCAGAGTGCGGGAGACTCTACAGGACAGACTGGTTTCCTTAATAAATAAATTACAAGGAAGAAAAAAAAGACAAAAAAAAAAAAAAAAAAAGACCGGGTTGGGGAGTGGTGGAGAGAGACTTGAAAGGCACACAGACCACATACAATATCTGAGCCGTGTTTTGGATCCTGATTCGAACAAACTGAAATAAACAAGCCATTTATGAGACAAAAGGGGAGATGTGAACAGTGACTGGACGTTGGATAATTTTCAGGATTGGCGTTAAGTTTTAGGCATGCTGATGGTATGGTTACTTTTAAGAGAGATTCCTAATCTTTAGACATACACACTAACCTATTTGGGAATAAAATGATTTAATGCCTGAAGTTTGTTCCAAAATACCCAAGCAGAGTGAGTGGGGAAAGAAGTAAGGCCATAGATGAGAAAGGCCGCTGGGGCTGGGTGATGGGTCCGTGGGTGGAAGTTGGGTGTCAGGTACAGGGGGGTTCATTATACTATTTTCTCTCTCTATGTGTTTTTAATTTTTTGTAGCAGAAGTTAAAAACAAACAAACACGGCCAAGCCTTGTAGCATGAGTGCAATGGCTGCTCTTCTTGAGCAAAGAAAGGGCTTGGGACTCTCTTCATCCGTGGAGGCACAACCCTCCCTTCACCAGCAGGGGGCTCCTGGCCCAGCCCCGAGGCCCCCCACCCCAACCAGCCTCCAGTCCAGACCAACAGGAGCCTTGATGTAGAAATGAACCTGGCTTACCTGGAGCTGATGGACCAGCTTCGTGGCTTGTTCAGGTGTCTGAAATTCTTGGGGTACCCTGGTGATGGGGTGGGTAGGAGGTGGATCCTTCCCAGGGCAGACTTCTCCGCTGCTCAGCAGCACCTCCCGCACAATCTCGGCAGGTGACTTGAAAATCAGCGGCCTGGCAGGACTCTCGGGCAGCCTGCTGTGGCTCCTGGCCTTCGGGGGGCGGTAGCTCTCATCTTTGGGGAACTTCACCCGGGGTCCTACCTTGGAGAAATCAGGGAGTGGGTAGTTCAGCCGCCCCCGGCCATACTTAGGGGCACCAGAAGATGAGTGACCAGCCAGAGTGGCGCCTGGCCTGGGCGGTGGCCTGTCCTGCCGAGCTGGCCCAGGTGAGGGATTCAGGGGGCTGATGGAGCCGGTGAATCGGGAAGGGAGCGGCTTAGGTGATATCCGTGTCCGTTTCCAGGACTGGTCCCTGGGCTGAGGGCAGGAGAGGCTGGTAGCTTCTCTCCTCCATCTGTCTGCAGGACACTGGAGGCTCTGGGCTGGAGGTGCTGAGGACTCCTGGAATTCCGTGGGGGTTACCAGAGCAACGCTTCCTCCAGTTCTGTCGTTTGGGTTTAGGAGGTGGTGGCTGGGGCTCTGTGGTAAAGATTCTGCCAGGGCAGGGGGCTGGGGGACATCGGTCTCTCCTTCCCAGGTAGAATCGAGACTGTCACTGGGGTGGTTGAGGCTAACAGTTCCACTGCTCCAGGACCTCGCAGAGCTGAAGTCAACAGTTGGGTTGACCTCAGAATGTTCTGGAAGTTTGTCTCCACTGGCTTGATTGCCAGAAGCCACCCCGCCTGTGGGCTGACACCACCCCAGAGCCATGGGGCTGGTGTTCCCATTGCCCCCCGAGCTGAGATCGGTCTCATACCCCAGCCTCGGGGAGCTCTCTCCAGCTTCCTGGACCTCAGCACCTCCCAGGGTCTCATCTGGCTCCTCTTCAGTCATGCCAGGTTGAGGGTCCTGCTGGGGGAGCCAGCCGAGAGGCAAGTTGGAACTTTCAGGACTGTCCACATCCTCTGCTTCAGACTCTGGAAAGACAGGTCATTGCTTAGTCTATACCAGGGCTGGACTCAATTTGTCACACTACCTAGGTCATTTCACCCCTCTGGACCTTCATTTCCTCCCTCTGGACCTTCATTTCCTCATATGGTGATGGCAAGAAGCCCGGTGACCACCCCCCCAAATATGGCCAAACACTTATCTAACACCTCCGCTAGTTGTCTCAAAGGTCCTCCAAACTCAAACCTGCTTGTCCCCTTAGTGTTTTGGGAAATGGAAACATCATCCCATCCTGTTGCACAAGCCAGAAACCTGGGAGGCACTTTGCCCACCTCTCCCCCTAACCCCCACAGTCCAATCTGTCACCTGGTCCTGTCATGATTACCTCCTATGGTGCTCTCAAACTCACCTACTGCTCTAAAGTCCAGGACCACCAGTTTTGCCCAAGCTGACATCCTTTCTTGCCTGGACCACTAGAGCAGTCACTTAAAAATCTCAATCCTCATTCTTGTCGTCCACCTGAAAACTCATCAATATTTTCCTGTTGTTCCCAGGAGAGAGCTGAACCTTTAATACGGTCCTAAGGCCCCTGTCTTCACCCCTCATTAGCTTTTCTGATCCATCTTTTTCCATGGTCCCCCTCAGCCTCCCCCTGCTCTAGCCATCCACATCCTCTCCCACCACAGGGCCTCTGGACGTGCAGATCCCTCTGCTAGGCTCCCCTCTCCCTCCCTTTCCCTAGTTAACTCCTAAATGTCCTTCAGGCATTTGCTCAACATTGACCTCATCAAAGGAGTCTTCTCTGATCTCCCTAACTTGGGTCAAATTCTCCCTTCTATAAGCTTTCATATGACTGAATACCTCGACTTTAAACTACTTACTACAGCTGCAGCTTTCCATTTATTTATGTGATTGTTTCATTAATACTTTCTTCCCTTGCTACACTGTAAGCTCTGTGAGAGCAAAGATACTGTCAGTTTATGTTTACTGCTGTATTTACAGAGGAGGTGCTTAATATTTGTTGCCTGAATGGAAAGAAGGAAGGAAGGGAAGGAGGACAATAAGGTATGCAAAGCTCCCAGAAAATGGGTAGTTGTAATGATTACGTAGTAGAAGCTCAACAAACATCCATTCATCCAACCCACTCACCCATCCATCACCCACTCACCAATTGATCCAATTATCCATCTTTTCAATCATCCATCCATCCACCATTCACCCATCCATCCATTCACCTATCCACCACCCACTCACCTAATCACCCACATCATCTATGCATCCATCCATCTGCATATCTATCCACCCACTCATCCATCCATCCATCCATCCATCTATCCATCCATCCATCCATCCAGCATTCATCCATCCATCTATGCATCATCCATGCAGTAAATGTTTATTGAGCACCTACTCTGTCTTATTGAGCACCTACCCTGTATCAGACTCTGGCATAGATCCAGAGTTTCATGAGATACAGTCAGGGCACCACCAGGCACAGACTCTTCTCTGGCCAGATGCACCTTTGTCATAACCCTTACATCACTCTTTGCACCCCCATGCTCTTCCCCTTACCCTCGGCACCTCCACAACTTTCAACTCCTTAAAATCTCCTTCAGTATATCTCTCTTGTTTACAGAAGCATACTTGAAGCCCAGAGAGGTTAAGTAGCTTGCCAAAGATTATGCAGTGGTTCAGAGCAGTCCTGGATTTAGAACCAAGGTCCCAGCCATGCAGGCAAATTAGTCTCTGCTGATGGAGGCTATGCAGTGGGATGAAGAGAGCTGGCTTTGGAACCAGGCAGCCCTGGGTTCAATCCTAGATCTTCTGATCCCTCACTGGGTGTCTTGGGCGAGTACTGGCCTCTCAGGCAATCCTTACTCTACCTGGAGGCTAGTCTGTCCTAAGTGGCAGAAGGTGTTGAGGAAGGAAGGAAGGAGGACGTGGCTCTCGTCCTGCCCAGCCCTATGCCTGGCACACAGTAAGGGCCCAGGATGTGGCAGCAGCTGTTACATCACAGCAGGGGGTTACCATGTGACCTCAGGAAGAGATGCCTCTACCTTTTCATCCCAGTGCATCCCAGTCACCATTCCCTTAGGGAGAGCTCAGAAAACGGCTCCTGAGTGGGTAGCTGTGGGCAAACCCCACTTTAAGCCAACCTGGCCAAGGAACTTTAGGTCACTGCACAATCCACTACCAGCCTGATGGCTTCTCTGCCACCCATGGGGGACTGCCTGATTCACAGAATCGTAACACAGGGACGTTTCACTCATATGCCAACACAACAGGCACTATGTAATCAGATTCAGTGGTATTATCACGACCATTTCAAAGGTGGGGAAACCAATATTTGGAGAGAAGAAGGAACTTGGAATTTAGGAATTAGCTAGGAATTTAGCATCAGTTGGTCTTGATGCAAAGAGAACAGTTATTTTAGAAACCAAGGGATGCCATCATTCTCGTGGCTAACTGGGATTTTTAAAAAATCTAAAAAATGGGCATAACCCCCAGACCAAGCAATTTAAATTACTGAGGTTATTATCAAATCGAGTGTGCAAAGATGTACTAATGACATATCTCTGCATTATTTATAAAAGCAAAAATCTAGAAACTACCTAAATGCCTAGCAGTAAGAGGATATCCACACCATGGAATTCCTACACAAGCATTGGAAACGACCTGTGGAAGAATATTTGATAAGCTGGGATGGTGTTCATGTCTATTAAATTACAAAAAAAGCAAGTTACAATATAGTTTGCAGAATACTCTTCCATGTTCATGGTACATTTATATATATGCACATGAAAAAGAGCTGTATAATAAGTAATACGTATCTGGATGGTAAGTAATTTTTAGTTTTTTCTCTTTTGGCTTGTATTTCCTGATTTTTCTGCAATGAACAATATTGTTTATATAATTTAAATCTTTAAATTTTTTTTAAATTATAGGCTTCATAGATTTTAATTTTAAAAATTTCTGAAACTCCCTCTCACTTGCTGCCTCCTGCCGGAAGGTGGGATGTTTTGGGAACACCACTGTGGGGTTGTGGGGGAGTAGGTCTTACCCTCTTCTGCAGACCCTCCTGATTCGGGATCCCGGCACCCACCAGGCTGTGAGTCCGGGCCCCACTCCAGTGGCTGCAGGCACTGCTGGGCCCGGCGGAAGTCCTCCAGGAGCTCAGGGCTGCTGGCCTTGGGGAAGGGCCCCTTTTCCCCCAAGCTGCGTGTACTCCCATCGGCATCCTTTCCCTCTTCGGCCCAGGCCCAGCGCCGCCGCTGCAGTGGCCCCTTCCCCGGGCCCGGCTCGGCCCAGCAGACCTCCATCCTGGAGCTGGCCATGCGGCCCGGCCTGTGTTTCACCTGGGCCCCTTCATCTTCAGGAGGTGGAGCTGCCCCTACAGGCACCAGAGTCCCGACCGGCTCCGCTCAGCACCAGCCATTCTTCTTGTGGCCTGTCGGGGACACAATCAAGGGACAGCATTAATCCTTGAGCCCCCTCCTTTCTTCGAAGCAGAAAGTACCAGCAGGAACTCTGCAATCAGACAGCCCTAGTTCTGCTCCTGGCTCCACCCCTGTGAAGCTATGCGACCTTGGCCAAGTCACCCTGCCTTGGATTTCTTCATTAGAAAAACTAGGGGGAAACTCAACTCTCCCTCAAGAGTTTTGTGAAATCACCTGAGATAAAGAGTAAGGAGCCCAGAGGCTGGCACACGGCAGGTGTCCCATGTGTGCTGGGGCTCGTTACCGTGAGCCGGGCTCCGCGCACGGGTGCTGGGGCACAGGCCCTGCTCACACGAGAACTGAGGGCCCAGGAGGAAGCAGACAGACAACCAGCAACTACAGATCAAAGTGGGGGTGAGGGGAAGCACGGGGAGGGCACCCGGGGGTCCAGCGCAGGCCCAGGAGGTCAGGATACGTCCCATTCAGAGGCTGCTTCCTCTGGGAAGCTTCCCTTACACCCCTTCAGTAACAGTTCAGATTGTGCGGGACGGGGGATGGTGAAAAGAGATTCCAGTATCCAAAGTAATTGAAAAGCAGGTACTTGAATAAACACATGTACACACGTTCCTAGCAGCACTATTCACGGTCGCCAAGGGGGACATAACCCAGATGTCCATCAATGGCTGAATGGACAAACAAGTTGTGGTCCATGAATACAACGGAATATCATCCAGACACAAAAAGGAATGGAGCACTGACAACACATGCTGCAAGGACCAGCCTCAGAAACATGACGCTAAGTGAAAGAAGCCAGACTCAGAAGGCCACACACTGTATGATTCTACCTAGATGCAATACCCAAAATAGGTAAATCCATAGCGAGAGAAAGCAGACCAGTGCTTGAGCCGGGGGAGGGGGGAGTGGGGAGTGATTGCTGAATGGGCACAGGTGTCCTTCTGGGATGATGAAAATGTTTTGGAACTAGATAGAGGTGGTGCTTGCATAACTTTATAAACACACTAAATGCCACTGAATTGTTCACTTGGATGACTGAATAAAGAAGATGGGGTATATATGTACAATGGAATACTGCTCAGCCATAAAAAGGAATGAAATAATGTCACTGGCAGCAACATGGATGGACCTAGAGGTTATTATACTAAGCAAGTCAAACAGAGAAAGACAAACATCATATGTATCACCTATATATGGAATTTAAAGAATGACACAAATGAACTTATTTACAAAACAGAAAGAGACTCACACATATAAAAAACAAACTTACGGTTACTGGGTGGGGAGGGGGAAGGAAGGGATAAATTGAGTCTGGGCTTGGCAGATACACTGTGCTATGTACAGAACAGATAAACAACAAGGTCCTACTGTATAGCACACGGAACTATATTCAATGGCTTGCAGTAACCTGTAATGAAAAAGAATATGTATGTGTGTATATATATATATATACACATATATATATAACTGAATCACTATGCTGTACACCAGAAACTAACATGAAACAACATGGTAAATCAACTATACTCCAATTTTAAAAAATAAGGCAAAAAATGGTTGCTTTTAAGTTATGTGAATTTCACCTCAATTTAAAAAAAAGAACATTCCAGGCAAGGGGACTATCAAATACAAAGGCCTGGAGCCAAGAGGGGGGACATGGAAGTGGCTTCAGGATGGCTGTGGCGGTATTGGGGTGGGGGCTGAGGCTCTGACAGCAGAGTGTGGGCATGGAGAGGCGGTGGCCAGATCCAGGGTCGGGGGGCCTCTCAGGTCCTGTTGGGGGGTTTGAAGTACATCTCTGGCACGGGAGAGCAGGTCAAGGTATGGTTAGCAGTTTCTCTCTGGCTGCTTGGGGAGAGCGAATCAGAAGGGAGAGCTTGCTGCAGAGGGAACTAGTTGTGGCAGTGGGAGGATGGCTGGAGAAGGGCTCCTCCCTGCCTGCCTGTTAGCCTCTCCTCCTTTCCCTCTTCTCCTTCCCTTCCATCTCCTCTCCCCCTCCTCTTATTCACCCTCTTGCTATGACCAACACCCCCCAAACACTTCCTCTGAGCCCAGGAAGCACAAAGCTTACAGAGCAGCAGGATGGTCCCACCCAAGATGCTCACACAAGGACCCACACTCCAGGTGAGAACACTGAGGCCCAGAGAGCGGAGGGCCTTGCCTGAAGCCCCAGCTGGGTCAGCACCAGGCTGGGGTGAGAGGTCACCTTACAGCCCAGGTCCCGGCTCTTCTCTCCATGCTGTAGAGACAGTAACTCCAGGCCTCCCGGGACAGATGTGGCTGTGTTTGTCCCTGCAGCCTCGTGAGCAACTGGGTGGTCAGAGCCTCGGTTTGCACAGTTGAGAAAAGTCAGCAGGCTACTATTTCTGGATAGAAAGTTCCCCAGGGATTGGCTGCTGCCTTCTCAAGGGCTGGGGTAGGAACAGGGACTAACATTCCCCTCCTTCTGGCCACAATCCTTGCTCCTTAGGGTCTCCAAGGCCTCAGCCTCTTCCCTCCACTCAGCTTTCCTCCCTCCTCCCAGAACTTCCCCCCACCCCCGATCACCCTGTAAGCCTCCCCACGATCCCCCCACACATGCTGGGCCCTCTCTGTGCCGGCCCAGGCTACCTGCTCTCCATCTGTCCTCTCTGCGAACAGGTAAGTAGGTCATAGGAAAACTATTTTTTCAAATCCAAAAACTAAAGCTCAGCGTGAAATAGTGACTTGGCCAAGATCACCCAGCTGGTTAGTGACGGTAAGATTGGAAACTGTCGATTTTGGCCTAGGGAGTGGTCTCCAGTTTTTTTTTTTAATCACACAACTCATCACTAAAGACATATTTGCTCATATACCTAATATATGTATTTCTTATATACATGCATTCTCACACAAATACATTACATGTTTTTGAGAAATATATATATATATCCAAAATTGAATTTTTAGAAAGATACAATAGAAAATAAGTATTTTAAAAAAGAAGCTCTAATTCTTGCTTCCCACAACTTCTCAGGGGGGGCCTGTAGCCCTCTTGAAAATTCCTGCCAGTTTGAATGCTCCTAAGAATCCTTTAAGAATTCAACACAAAGAGAGCTGGACTCAATGGCCCTGGGGTAGGGCCCAGGAATCTGCATTTCAAACCAGTGCCCTAGGCAAGCAAGCCCCACCCTTTGACCTTGACTGGGCCTTCTGGATCTTGCTACCATGGCAGGTGTGCGAGGCGCGTGTGCGAGGCGCCATAAGCCGTTGCTTTTCTCTTTCTGAAACCTCCGCCAAGGAAGGGGCTGGGGGAGGCGTGTGGTTTTTTGACTTTTTAAAGGGCTTTTTTCTAGCCACGCCACAGAGCAGCCTGCCCAATCACAGAGACCTCAGGGTGCACAAAGAGGAACATCCTGTCTCCTGGGATGACTCAGTTGTTATAGAAATCTCACTGTGACAAGGGGAAGCCACTCATCAGAGGCAACTGTGGTCACTGGCTGGAGTTTTGCACATGCTCCCCAGGGCCTCCAACCTATGAGACTTTCCTGAGCAAAACCTCTGCCTTCCACGCAAGCCACAGAGCCCAGGACCAGCTGTCAGCCAGTCAACAAACACACACGAGTGCCAAGCGCGTGCTGACCTCATGCTGGGATGAGGACACCTGCTCATGGGGCTGCTGTGAAAGAGAAGCAGTCAGGGTGTCCAGAGACCAGCTTCTGGGCCTGGTGCTGCTGCTCCACTGTGAACCGCTGGGTTTAAGTTTTTCCCTCTGTAAGATGGAGAAAACGCCACCCGCCCTTGCTGCCACAGGGGAGAAGCGCCCTGCTAGGGTGGGCTGGGAGGTAAGAGATGAGACTATGTGAACTTTGAGGTTCCTGGTTGATTCTCTCGCTTCTAAGGGCCACAGCCTCAGATCTGTTAACCCCCTCCTCCTCCCTGAGGTCCCACTGCAGAGTAACAAAGCTATATACTGAGCACCTACTGGGTGCAAATTAACTTTAAAAAAAACCCTATACCTCCTACTATGTGCCAAGTGTGACACAGACATGAGGAACAACAGACAGGAGTAAAAGTGTTCCAAAATTTCAAATGAGGGTACAGAGGGTTACTGAAGACAGAAATATTAAGTTGGGCCTGAGAGACAAAGAGGATTTGGGGGAGGAGAATGAGGGAGGGCATTCCAGGCAGAGGGAACAGCATAGGAAAAGGCACAGAGGTCTGAAAGTATGAACAGACCTTGGAGAGAGCTCGGACAGGGGTCCTTGAATGGCGGCCAAAGGCAGGGTGGTTCTAGTCAGCCTTCTTGAGGGCACAGGGCTGCTCCCGAGGGTGAAGGTCCAGCTGTATGAGCTGGAGGCTGAGCCCAGGAGAGCCCCCTGAGCACTGAGTCCCCTCAAGGGCTGGGCTGTCCTTGTGGGGCTCATTTCTCTGGGGCTCAGGGGCCCTGCCAGCCGTGGAGAGATTTGCCCCACAAGGAAGCACCACCCACTCCCCCCTCCTTTTGTATGCCTCTTCCCTCCATCCACACCACCCCTGCCTCTGGCTCTCTCATGGGTCTACGAGACCCTTGTAGTCTGTCTCTCCACTTCCTAAGTGGGTCGGCCACCCTCACAGGGCTTCCCTGCCCCCCTCAGTCCAAAACCGAAGACCCTTCCCTTTAAGGCTCAATCCCTGGGTTCTCCTCTGCCACCTTCAGCCACACAGCCCACTTCTGCCTCCTCGTGCCCTCTGAAGCCTCTCACTATCCAGCCAGGGCTCTCCAAGGTGCCCCCACTGCTCCTCCCCGGACCCTGACATCTCCCAGGTATGGAAACTGAGTCGCAGAGAGGCGGCTTGCTCTCACAAGACCTCACAATCAGGAAGTGTGAAACCCGGGGCCTGTGACTGTGAAACCAAGTCCATCAGACTTGGTGGGGCGGTGAGAGGAAGGGGAAGAAAGACTCGCCCTACCGAGTGGCAGGGCCCCTCCAAAAAGGCTGGGCTTTGCAGCTCAGAGCCCCAGACTCAGCTGCCTTCCCTGATCAGCGAGCGGGCAGGGCACAGACCTGCAGTTCTCAAGGGCTTCCCACCAGCCAGCCGTGTAGAAACCAGTCCCTCGGGGAAGCATCAGCCACTTCCCCCTCCGGATGTTCCCCTTGCCCCCAGCTCTCTCCCGCAGCAGAGGCCAAGGAGAAGGAAAAGGTGGAAAGGTGCCCCTCACTGCTGTGGACTCTTATCCCACCAGCCTGAAGGGCTGGGCCAGGTCTTCTGCACCATCCCTGGCTCCTCTCCTGCTCCTTCTCTTCAGGAAAATGGGCCACTCTTTAGTGGGGATCCCCCTGCTGCCTCCTGGCTGCTCCTCACCTGCACATCATGTCTGGGGCCCCTTAGCAGCCCGTGGGACTAACTCTCCACGTGCAGATGAGGACACCTCAGGCACAGAGTGGGACCAGCGCTTGCCCAAGTTCACAGAGATCAGAATCAGAGCTCAGATTGGGATCCGGCATCCCAAGGCTTGAGGAAATCCCCCTAAAATTCACCCTGGCCCCGGGGCCGGGTTCCCCTAAGCCAGAGAGAAGTAATGCAGCTGCCACAGCTGCAACTTCCTGGCTGGGCTGGTCCAGCCGCCCAGACCGTCCCAGAGAGCCTGTGACTGGCCCGTCCAGCGGGAAGGCGGCTCCCCCCAGCCCGCCCTCCTCCGCTCCCTTACCTCTCTCTGGATCCACCACCATCCCGCTGACCCAGGCTCAGGGGACCTGCCTGTGAAGTCTTTGTTCCAAACCTGGGGAGCCCCTGCCTCCTCGGAGCCCTGGCCCGCCTCCAGGCCGCTCTGCCAGCGCCAGCGCTGCTCACAGACAAGCATCGCTCCGCTCCCCACCTCTCCCCGCCCCTGCTGCGGCTGGGCTGCGGCCGCCTCGCCTCGGCAGGAAGCGCCCAGCCTGATTTCCTACAAGTGTTTGTCAGAAGGAGGGGGTTTGTCTGCGTGCAGAGTGAGAGTGAGCAGAAGGAGCTTAACCCCTTGCTGGCCCTCTGTGGGTCTGCGCCGCTCAGGAAAGGACTTCTGGAAACCTCCAGTGTCAGAGCTTGGAGCCATCTCAGCAACTGTGGACAATAAAGCCCAAAGTAGGTGAGAGGCTTGGCCAAGTTCACACAGCATGCTGAGCCTGGAAGGAAGCCTCCAGCAGCCTCAGGCCTCTGAGAGCTTTCTCCTAGCGCCTTCCCTCCAGGGCATAACCTTGTTCTAGTCTCCCTCTCTCACTAGGGCACAGTGCCCAACTGTACAGTGGGAGCTCAGATTGGATGCTTGCTTGGCACACTGCCGGCTCTGACTCTCTGCCCTGTCTGCCAATATGCGACCCAACACCTCAGGGAGGCTGCATCGATTCCTGCCATCCCACACACTGTCCTCACCCCAAGCTGGGACTGTAATTACAGTGGGATTTTCCAGGCAGCACAGAGGTGGGGAATTGGCTGATCATGTGAATTTCCCCTGTTATTCCAAGGGCTCATCAGATGGCAAGCTGCCTTTTCCCAAGCCCCTCTCATTCCATTCATTCATCTGACAGAGACTTACTGAGCTCCTATAGTGTGCTGGGTGCTTTTCCAGATGCTGAGAATATGGCAGGACACAAGACAGGCCAAGCTCTGGCTCCAAGACACAGACAACAAATAAACATGGAGAGAGATGTGACCAAGGCGGAGATGAGGTAGGTGGTGATCCATATCCCAGGTTGCTCTCTGTTATCCTGATACCCAGGACTCACCCAGACCTACAGACTTGGTCTTTGGGCATCAGCGATTTAAGCAGGTTACTGGGAGAGAATCTGTAGGTCAGAAAGTGACGGGATGGAGATGAGGGCTTGAGGGTGGCCAGAAAGGTCTCTGTGAGAAGGTGACATTCAAACAAGGGACTAGAAGGAAGAGATGGGATGGGCAGGAGCAAACCACAAGAAGAGCTCGCTGTAGGGTATTCTGGAAGGGCAAGTACAAAGGGCAAGATAAGACCCAGTTGGGCTTTCTCTGAGGCCAGCGAGGCTGTGTGCCCAGAGCAGAGGGAGCCAAGAGAGAGAAGCAGGAGCCAGGACAGAGGGGTGGCCCCACCTAGGATCCAGGGAATCTAATTCAGGAAACCAAAGAAAAAGGAAAAGAATCTGTCCTCTGCATTGTCCAAAAAGCCCCCCAGGTAATTCTGATGAGCAGCCAGGTTTGGGAACCACCCGTGTAGGAGAAAAAAATGCATCTTACAGTCAGTGCAGACCTTGGTTCAAATCCCAGCCCAACCTCTTACTAGCTCTGTGACCTGTGAAGCTTCACGTCTCCAAGCCTCAGTTTCTTCATTTATAAAACAGGGTTAAGAAGAATAACCACCCCACAGGGCTGCTGCCAAGATCCCCTTGCAAAGTGCAGAGCCAGGGGCCTGGAGCATGAAAGAATGAATGAATGAATCCTCCCAAGGTCAGTTTGTGAGTATCTGGCAGAGCTAGAACCAAATGCCCTCATCCCAGTAATCACCCCACCCTCTTCCCGCCTTTTACCCACATCTGGCTGGCGGGGCTCTACCCACAGCCCCAGCCAAACGTGGAGCAGAGCCAAACCCTAATGAGGCCCCTCCCTGCCAGCTCTGGTGACCATGTGGTCCATTGTGTGAGGGGCGGGCTGCCCTGACACCCCGTCACTCACTCACCCTCCCTCCCTGGTCATTAACCCAGGCAGCACTGCCATCAACGCCAGGTGGCTGCTACAGCCAGGCACGCCCCATGACCCCTGGATAACCCAGACCCCGAGGGAAACAGCCTCCTATGCACCCTATTCCATTTCATTGACACCCCAGTCTTACTAACCCTCCTCCCTGCCTTTGCTTGTGTGGTGCCCGCTCCCGGCAGGACCAAATCCCACGTCTATCCAAAACCAAGCTCATTATATTGCCACTCTCAAAGCCACCTTCCTCAGCTTGGCCCACCTCTCACCCATGTGCACAAGCCAGAACCGACCATCATCCTCTCCCTGACACCCCATAACCAATCCATCATTAATGCCAATTGATTTTATTTCCTAAATCTCATTAGAATCTGTCTCTGCTTCCCCACATGGCCTCCCATAACAGCCTCTCCTGGAAAGCTCTTGGGTCCCTCCAATCCATTCCTCACACTGCTCCAAGGGTTCTTTCCAAAACAGAAGTATCCAAACACGGCCCTTCTGTGCTTAAAACACTCTGTTAGCTAGCTGCCCGATGCTCTGGGAAAGATGAAACTCCATAGCCTGGCTGCCGCTCCAGCCTTTCCCCTCTCAGCAAGCTCAGGCAACACAGGGCTCTTTGCTGTCCTGGGACAAATGTGCGGTGCTCCCCCTCGTCACCCAACCCCCACTCCTTCTCCCTGGTGACTTCCAGACAGCCTGCAAATCCCAGCTCCTCGTGCCTTCGTGGGGGCCTCACCATTTGGAATTGGATGTTAGATCTGTCTGCCTGACAATTGGGAGCTCAGTGAAGTGCTCATGTTATGTCCCAGTGGCCAACACAGGCCCTGACACAGAGAATAAGCACAGGCAACCCATGCTGGACCATCTGCTGAATCTAGCCAGTCACCCCAGCCTGGCTTGCGGCCCTTACAACAACCCAGCAAGACTGGCCTAACATCCCCATTTTACAGATGGGTAAACAGAGGTCCCAAGAGCCCCAGCAACTTGCCCACAGTCACAAAGCTGCTAAGCGCAGCTAGAGATTCAGACACATGAAGACCCAGCTCTTAGCCACCATGCCTGGTGCTCACGCCGTGTACCCTGCAGAGATCATTAATAACCCGGGCATGATAAAACCAAGAGTGGAGCTTACTACCAGCTAACTACAATCCACTAAGCCAAGGTTCTAACTCTATAATGAGGCTCTGGTTCCTCACAGGGCCTTCTGGTTTTCTAAGGTGCTTTCTCATCCTTCATAGCACCAGATGCTTAAGAATAGCCTTGGGAAGTGGGCGGGACAGGGGTAGGATTCCATTGCACAGGCCAGGACACTGAGGCCCAGAGATGGGGAAGAGATTAGTTCCTGGACACCCAACAGAAACAAAAGAGCAAACAAAAACCTTTGACCACTATGGCCAGGGCTTGCTTCCATCAGAAGCTTGCCCACATGGGGCTGCGTCTGCACAAGCCTGCCAGTCCTTACCACGGGAGCCTGGGTCATGACACGCTAACATTTCTCACCCACTCTCCCACTGCCCGCCCTCCCCTCTCCCTCCCTCCATAGTCATTTTGGAGCCCCACCTAAGTGCCTGGCACATTAACCAGACTGCAAGATGAGTCTGTCTTCAAGTCTTCCGGTGCCACCCAGTACATGGCCCTGGACCAGGATGGGCATCGCTCGCTGATGTGATGAGCCCTGGAGAGTTACTACTTTAGATGATGTCTTGAGGCCCAGGGGGCACCGTGGGGCCACCAAGCTTCTTGGACATCCTGGGGGAAACCAGGGGCTGGTGCCTTGAGGATTCATGGGGGCTGAAGGCTCTTATTTCATCCTCGGCCCCTCCCTGAGTGCCCCACATCTCCTTTCCCTGGGGAAGAAAAATCCACCCTGAGGTCACACACTCCTTTCCGCTCAGGGGCTGACTTTACCCCGTTGTTAAAATCCGCAGGGGTGTGGGGGTGAGGAGGCAGGAGGGGACCCAGAAGAACCGATGGAAGCCTGGCTTGGGAAGTGGAGACCCAAGTTCCAGCCTGAGTGACATCAATCAGGCAAGTGCTTTTCCCTCTCTTAGCTTCGGAGCCTCAGGGCTTAATGAGATTATCTCTGAGGTTATCAGAAATGACCTTCTAGTACTAAATCTCCTGGGTTCTTTGATTCCACTTGCCCACACAGGCAGCAACACCGTGCCGATGGGAGGCTGCAGGGAGCAGGCATTTAGGGCACAAGGGCTTTGTTAATAGAAAGACCTCAGGTTCTCTCTTGAAAGCTGTGTGGCCTTGGGCAAGTCTCTTAACTTCTCTGAACCCCAGATTTCTTATCGGTAAAATAGGGGTAATACTGACTTTACAGGATCCTTGGTTACTGAGACTATATACCTCAAGTCCTGGCCAGTGCCCAGCTGGCACAGAGTTCATGAGCACATGACTTTGGCCATATCCATGAAATGTTCATATGGCCTGCTCCTTGCAAAACTGAGTGTAATTTTCCTGGCTCTGGAACTTCCCTAATATCAGCCACAGCTCAAGCTTTGAGTCCTTTACACAAGTGGAGAGAAAGGCTGCTCTCTCCCTGTGACCCTTTTCCCTGAGGTCCCCAGATCAACGCTGGGGGTCACTGACCCAGCTAGAAACTGTGTCCCTACCCTGACTCATTAAGGAGGGGAGGAAACAGGCCTTCCTTAGCCAACTGAAACATGGGTTATGAGGAGGGTGTGGCCATAGTGAGGAACACACACACCCACACCCTCAAATTTATGTTCCTTGGAAAGAATCAAACAACAGCAACAAAATGTGCATATGCTGGGGATGCATGGCTAACAGCAAAACTTTATTGCACACATATTCTGTAAAGGCCTTTCCATGGATTAGGATCTCATTATTTAATCTTCATGCCAATCTAAGGAGGTGGGGATTATTATGCCCATTTCACAGGAGAGCATGCTGGGTTTGAATCAAGCCGTCTGAATCCAGACACTACAATCTTAGTCACTTTGCGACTGAACCTTAACAGTAGGTGAAAAGGTTGGAAACAACCTCAGTGTCCAACAACAGGGGATCATTAACATAAATTATGATACTTCCACTCAAAGGAATATAATGCAGCTATTAACAGTTGAATTGTAGAAGAATATGAAGTGATGGGAAAGAACTGTGATATGTTACATGAACAAGTCAGTTATAAACTAATATATATCTAGTTTGAGTCCATTACAGAAAAATACAGTAAAATACAGAGGAAGGGAAGGGAAGGAGGGAGGGAGGAAGGGAGGGAAAAAGAGAGGTACTCCAAAATGTTCACAATTATTCCTATTAGGTTAACAAACTAAGGCAAGTTTACTCTTTTTCCTTATGTGTACTTTCTAAAAATAACAGTTGCTTTAAAAATAAGAGTAAAATGGGGTGGGGGGTATAGCTCAAGTGGTAGAGCGCATGCTTAGTATGCACTGGGTCCAGGGTTCAATCCCCAGTGCCTCCTCTAAAAAAATAAATAAATAAACCTAATTACCTCCCACCCACTCCCCCAAAATAAGAGTAAAACAAACATTAAAAAACAAAGCCAAACAAACAAAAGCCACCACCGTACACTGTATAGGGCTCCA
The DNA here is from genome assembly GCF_009834535.1 of Camelus ferus. Lineage (NCBI taxonomy): Eukaryota > Metazoa > Chordata > Mammalia > Artiodactyla > Camelidae > Camelus > Camelus ferus. Next base: position 57,632,539 of record NC_045699.1, read on the forward strand.
TTCTGGTGAGAGCGCGGACACGGCCCTCCTCAGTTTCTCCAACTATGAAAGCTGGGAAGAGTGGTTGGGCCCTTTGAGGGTCTTTGCAGCTCTGACATTCTGTGACATTCAGGACCCCCATCCCACACTTTCTCTCTTCCTCTTTTTAGACTCTGACACCATGTGCTTTTTCACAAGGAACATACAGCCATTACACAACATGTAGGATTATGTGCAGATCACAAAAAGGAAAGCAAGCAATCCCAGCCTTAGCCACTCACAACGTCTTGGGACACAGCATGTGTTGTCTGATTGGAGCCTCATAATCAGGCATTTAACAGATAAGGGAAGGCCCAGAGAGGTTACACAACTTGCCCAAAGTCACCCAGCACATCAGGGGCAGAGTTGGATATGCACCCACAAGTAAAACATTACCCTCTAAATGAATCCTTGACTTTGGGGGAGCTGAATGCCCCGCTGGACCTCGAGGTCCCTCCCAGTCCTTGATCCTTGGCTGCAGTCTCAAGACTCCAAGAAGATTCATAGCTGGGCATCCAAATCTGGCTTTGATCACTGGTCCCTCCCCTATAGATTAGGCCCAGCTCGGGGTGCAGGGTAATGGGAATGCTAGCAAGGATCTTGGGGGCTGGCACAAGACTACCCCTCGGAGAGGGGATCTCTCTCTGCAGCTGAGCTGGAGTTCAGCTGACACTTGGGAAGGATGATCAGAGCCAAGATGGGATGGAAGGCTGGAATGGAGGAGGGACTGAGAAATTTAAAATGTGAAGGTTTGGGGGCAGAGATGCCTGGGTCTAAATCTGGTAGTTCTGAACTTAGATATGTTTCCAAACCTCCCTGATATCCTCATCTACAGACTGAGGGTAACCCAGTCCTCAGGGACATGGCTGTAAGGTAATAAGACAATTTGCTGGGCTTAGCTCACAGGAGGTGCTCAGAAAACCAGGGGTGCTGTTAGCTTCCTCCTGGTCCCCTGGTCAACTAGTGCCTCTTCCCAGAGCCCCCACCCCAACTCACTCTCCAATCTCTTCAGCACATGCTGCTGGATAAATCTTCTTAGAGCATCATTCTGGCCAAGCCTTTCCCTGCTTAAAGACCATCAATGGCTGCTGTCCCTTTCAGGTTAAAAGCCAGACATTTTGGCCTGGAATTCAGGCTCAGAATGACCTGTTCCCAAGTCAGAGGGCAGCTACATTGCATCACTCACATCACAGACTAGGAGCCTCATCTTATAAAAGCTTCCTTCCAAAATCCCACACTTTACGGGAGCTGTAGTGGGGCATAAGTCTTCTGGCCTGGCTTTCCTGGGGTTTCCTACATCACCAGGAACCCTCCAACTTCTGACTACCATGGAAAGCAAGGCTTGTCTTCTAGCATCGAACAGCCTTCACATGCAGCTCTCATGAAAGGAAGAAAGAAAGAAAGAAAGAAAGGAAGAAAGGAAGAAAGGAAGAAAGAAAGGAAGGAAGGAAGGAAGGAAGGAAGGAAGGAAGGAAGGAAGAAGAAAGAAAGAAAGAAAGAAAGAAAGAAAGAAAGAAAGAAAGAAAGAAAGAAAGAAAGAGAAAAAGCCCAGAATTGCGGCATTTATTAATTTCCATAGTATAAATACCCTTACTATGGTCAATTTCAGTCTACCAACATGGTATCACTGAACACAGCACTGGGAAGAGATCCACACAATCAGCTCTCAGATGACACACCCCTGCAACATCCCAAAGTAAGGACTGACTAACCCCAACGAAGAGCTGTGTGACCTCAGGTTAGCAACTTAACCTCTCTGAATCTCAGGCTTCTCATTTGTAAAATGAAAACAACAATAGCACCCATCTTATGGTGACAATGTGAACGCTAAGTGATTTAGGCAATCAACAACAATATACTGAGTCCTACTACATGTAGGGCTCTGTCCTGGGCACAGGGAGGGTGACTGGTGACAAGATGGACAAGAGCTCCTGCCCTCCCAGACCTCACTCACTGCAGGAAAACCCTTGGCACAGTGTCTGGAATATAGCATTCCATAACATTAGCTATTTTTATCAATAGTATTATTATTGTTATTCTTTCTTTTCTCTGGACCTCAGTTTCCTTCTCTCCAAACTTAGAATGTGGATTGAACAGAACTTTCTATGATGCCATCTCCCTTGAGCCTTAAAAATGGCATTACCATTCCCATTTTACAGAGGGGAAAAGTGAGTGCTCAGAACTGAAGCCAGACTGAGGATTCAATCCAAGTTCTTTTAATTCCCAGTCTCCAGATCTGCCCCACCTCCCAGGACTGAGGAAACATCAAAAGGACCTGGAATTCAGCTAGTGATAGAGCCAGATGCTTAAAAAAAAATACTCTTTCTTATCTACCTCGTAGGGGTAAATTGAAATGCCCTCAGTGTGCACTAGTTTCCAAAATACCCTCTCAGCATGACAGCCGCAATGCCGGGGCCATTCCCAGTCTCTCTGGAAACCCTGGCACCTCTAGTGGACTCTCCAGGCTGATGGGAGCTGATGAAACCCCCTTGCAAGAAACAGCCCAAACCACGTTTCAAATGCAAACTGCTGGACTTTGGGAGACAAAGGCCTCACATGGGCATCTTCTCCCTCTTTCCGGTGAACTGAGACCACCCCTGGGAATAAATCCAAATAGTCTCCCAAAGACCCCGGGGTCCAACCTCTATTGGTGAGTAACAGAGTTAGGCACCCTCAAACGGATAGGCAGAAATCCTGTTTCTTGACAAAACAAAGCCAATAGCCAAAAAATTAAACCCACCAACTCCAAAGGAGGTGCATGGAAATGTCTATTGGGAAGTCCCTGTATGGATCTAACTTCAGTCCTTCGTGCTTTAGTTTCACTCATTTCTTCTCTTTCTGTTCTAGAGGACAGGAACAATGTCTCTTTTCACTGCAGCTTGTCTCAGCCTCTCTTCTCAGCTCCAAATAGCTCGGGTTTGTTATCAGCACCTTTCCTTTCCAACTTTTTTACTTAGAAGCAGAAGCTTTTGAAACGTAGGTAATAATCCACTCCAACTTGTCATTTCTTTTAACAAAAGCCAGGGAAAAGGAGTAGGGAAAATCCTCGTCCAAGGTTGCGCAGCCAGAAGGCTCTGGCTCTACCTGTGCCAGAGCCACCACACTAGGGAGAGGCCAGCCCTGTGCCCGCCACATTGTGCCCTCTTGGGCAAATCTCAGCCCCTCTTTGGGCCTCAGTCTCCCCATCTGTGTACCAAGAGAGGTTGGCCTTATTCCTGCAGTCCGTTCCAGTTCCTACCACTGTCGGAGCTGCCCACCCTCATGCTGGCCCTTGCTCTACCTCCCTACCCCTGCCGAAAAGAGGAAAAGAAACCTGCGTTAGGCGTCCGGGGAGGGCGCGTGGCTCCGAGTTGTCAGGCTGCGCAGGTTGTTGCCGGGTGAGCGAGTATCACACAAATCCCTGGACAGAGAAGTCCCACCTCCCCAGTAACCACAGTTACCCGGGCCACACCTCCAACCCAAACACTGCCAGAGGCCCCGCCAAGGACCACCCCCGATTCCCTCGGGACCCCTCCCCTCCCTGTGACCAGCCCCAGCTGGAGACAGAGAGAAAGCCAACGCCCCCATTGCACGGAGATGGAGACTGAGGCCAGAGAGTGGGGACTGCGCAATCCCGAAACCGGCGGGGTTTGGACTCAGATCCTGATAGCCCCTCCAGGGCTCCCTCCCATTCCTGGAGCAGCTATCAGTCTCCTTCCCGTGCGCAGGGGTTTCCACGTGGGAGAGGCCGAAAGCAGCGCGGTAACTGTGGATCTGAGCCCATCCACTCTGTCCTCTCTCCCTCCCCATTCCCCCGACTGAGAAACTGAGACCCGGCGAGGGGCCAGGACCCGCCCTAGACCCACCGCGAGCCCCTCCCTGCCTCTCACCTGCTGGCCGCGGCGGGGCGCGGGTGGTTTCCTGGAGTTGAGCGGCAAACAAAGGCCTCCAATCCCGGCGCGGGGCGGGGCGGCGACATTTTGCATAATCTCGGAGGCCGGCCTGTGACGGCCGGGGCGCGGCCCCGGGAGGCGGGGCCTCTGGAAGCCCCACCAATCGCAGAGAGGCGGCAGTTTACGGCCCGCCCCTAGGGGTTCCGACGCTGCTCCAGGACAGAAAAATCTCAAATCTGGGAGACTGCGTGTCTTTCTGGAACCCGCCCAACTGCAGCCCGAGAGACTGAGGCCTGGAGTTAAGACATTTGTGCCGGGTCGCACAGAGCCACACTGAGGAAGAAATCACAAATCCTGATAGCTGAAACGACTGCTTCGTAACAGTAAACTTTTCTTGAGCACTTATTATGTGTCAGACACTGTTGTATACTTTTTACTCTACTCGATCCTCTCTGTCAGGTAAGTAGGTAATATCATTACCCTCTAAGTGTATTCTACTCCGAACCATCATTAGACAAGCGCGGAAAAGCAGGCCTGGAGAGAGATGAGAACTTCCTCAAGGTCCTGCAGTGAGAACAGGACAGAAAAAATCCATTGTTCACTGAAACACCGTGAGGGATGGCAATGTAAGGTGTCAAACTGGCCTAGGCTCTCGCCCCAGTTCCGCCACTGGCTGCCAATGAACCTCCGGTAAATGAGATTCTTAATTCTCGCCTCACAGGGTTGCTGACGGGGCTAAATAAATACATAAACATTGTACAAGGCCTATAAAGAATAAATTAATGACACTAACTTAAAGGACTCCTCCACCAATCCTGTTTCACAGACGGGTGTAATAGGCCCAGAGACAGGAAGTGACTTGCCCAAGGTCTGGCATCCAGCTGTGTAGTCGTGTTGCAGCCCAATTCTCTTTCCTCTTGGCAGAAAGCTCTTCCCAGTTCCCCAGGTTGCCAGTGACTCCTTACACTCATGACTAATTGTAATCACAGTAGCAGCTTCTAGTCACTAAAATCTTCCTCTGTGCCAGGGGCAAACATTTTTGCTACTCCTTACAATAACTCACAAGTTAGGTTAGTATTATACTCCCCATTTAAAGATGAGAAAATTGACCCTCAGAGAGGTTAAGTGACTTACCCAAGATTACACAGCCAGGAAGTGGTGAAGGTAGAATTTGATTCAAAGTGTCAAACTCTGTGGTGTGGGAATCTGAGCTATGCCTTGTTCTCTGTCCTTGTGATTCTCACAGTGGGCTACTCCACCACCCCTCACCCTGCTTTCTCCAAAGCAGAGAAGATGCCAGGTGATTTAAAGGTCAGCTTCGCACTTGCTTGGGCAGGCCCTGGCTCAAACCAAAAATTTGCCCTCTTCTTGTCTTCTCCTTCATCTAACAGCAGGCCCTGAAACTGTACCTTCCCCCTCCAGCTCTGGCATTATGAGTAAAGATGTTAGGGCCACAGGTATATGTGGCCAGGTGGACTTCTGGCCCCTCCCTCTCCCAATATCCAAGCTGCCTTAGCTCATGGTATTGGGTCCCTTCAAAAGACATCAGGACACTTGCTTATCTTGGAGCTTCATGTTGTGTACCTCACGCAGCCGAGGGCCCAAATTTGTCCTGTACCACTCACTAGCTATGCAATTTTGGGCAAGCAGCTTGGCCTTTCTAAGACTGTCTGCAAAGGAATGTTTTTAGGTTTAAAATTCCACTGGCGAGGGGGACCCTCACACCCAATGGTCTGCAACCCCAGAGTCAGGCCTAGGAATTTCAGAAGCAGCAGTTCCATAAACTCATTCTCATCCTTTTTTTATTTTCAGAGTACAAACTTGGAACTGTGGGTAGCGGCTGCTGGGAGCTCCCAGACCCCTGGGGTTGGACTGGGTGGGGAGATGGCTGGTTCAGGACATGGGAGGTCATGACCTGCCCTGGAGTTCATAGAGCAGGTCAATAACTGGCCTGAAATTCACACAGCGAGTCAGTAATAGACAAAACCCTCTCAATTCACAACAGATGCACAGGGACTTGGACCTGGAAGAGATGTGGTGTTTATAAGGCCAGAGGGCTCCTTCGTTCACCATCATCTTGACAACAATCATCTCCTTGGGGCTTACTCTGAGTCTGGTACTCTGAGCCCACACACAGCATCCCAGCCTCCATCAGAGGCAAGTAGCAGTATCCCCATTGTATTTATTTCCTGTGGCTGCTGTAACAAATTACCACCAGTTCATGGTTTAAAACAACACTAATTTGTTCTTAAAAAGAGAGGTCAGAAATCCAAAGTCAGTCTCACCTGGCTAACGTCAAGGTGTCAGTGAGGTCAGTTCCTTCTGCAAGCTCTCAGGGAGAATCCATTTCCTTGCCCTTTTCAGCTTCTACATGGCTGCCTATATTCCTGGATTTATGTTCTCTTCCTCCATCTTCGAAGTGCATAACTCCAACCTCTGTTTCCATCATCACAACACACCTTTTCCTCTCTTGTTTCAAATCTCCCTCTCACAAGGACCCTTGTGATTACATTGAGCCTAACCAGATAATCCAGGATAACCTTCCCATCTAAATGCCTTTATCACATCTCCCTTCACCACATAAGGTAACATTCACACATAACAGGATCGAGATACCTTTGGGGACTATTATTCAGTTTACCACATCCATTTTCTAGATAGAGAACTTGGGCTCAGAAAGGTGAAATCACTTGCCTGTGATCACACAGGATTTGGAGGGTAATGCCAGGAGATATGGGGCCTGACAAAGCCCTCTTGCAACAAGGTAAGGGTTATTCCCTCCAGGGGTACAAGGCCTGGGGAAGGGCATACAGAGTCCCCTGGGAGGGTCAGGGGACTTTGGAGATACTAGTTGCTTCAGAGGTCAAGTGGCATCCAGGGCTCTGGCCTCAGGTGGTCTCCTTAAGCTGGGGAAAGGACAGGAGTAGCTAAGAGCAAGATCTGGTGCAAATCTGTGGAATCAACTGCGCCCCACCCACTTCTGGAAGAACCCTGAGCACAGGGCTGGACAAAGCAGGACTTCTCAAACTCTTTTTGGCCCAGAGAAAGCCTGGGGATAAAGGAGCTGGGCACTAGGGCTGATAGTGGGGCCGTATAGCAGACCATTTTTTGCCCCCTTCCCCTTCCTGTCCCCTCCATGTGTTTTTACTTCTAATACCCACTGCCCTGGGCTCCTGGACCAGCTTGGCCTGCACAGGTGGAGGGTGGGAAGTGACTGGGAATTCACTGCCTCTGCCCTCCCCTCCAGACCTTGTCCAAAGACTGACAACATGAAAGCCTTGTCCTTTTGCCCTGAGTGGGGACAACTCTACCCCAAACTTACACTCCAGTGTCTCTCATGGGATCAGGCTGCAGCTGCCCCGCAGGACTTTGCCTGAAATCACATCCTGCTTGGCCTCCTTACCTCCCCTCCTGACTCCTCCACTGCTTCACTGGCCTCTCCCCCACACTTCCTTAATGAATCACCTGCACACACATCCTCATCTCAGAGTCAGCTTCTGGGACCAGCCCCAAGACAAGCCACCTTTCTGTGTTTTCATTTGTGCACATTGTTCTTTCTGCCCCATAACATATGTGTGCATTTTTTAATTATTCTGTAAGTTTTAGGCGTATAGCATTATAGTTTAACATTTAAAGTTACCTGTGCATTTTGATCTAAAAACATTATATGTAAATAGCCTTCAAGTAAGGTGCTCCAAGATGTGGGTGCGGCTCAAGTGCCCCTGCACAGCCGCTGTGTGACCCAGACTGAGCCGTAAGGGGCAGAGAAAGTGCAATGTTTGGGGGCCTCCATCTGTCCTACCCACCCATCTCTCCACGGCAAGCAAGCAAAACCCCAGCCGCGCAGGCCACATAGCATGCTGGATCCTAACCTTGTTCAGATCTCTTTATTGAAAAATTAAAGTCATAAGCTCTGTATATAAATACACTGAAGTCGCTGGTCACCTGCAAGGCAGCCTCTGGGATAGGCTAGGGGTACGGTAGAAAGCTGGCTGGGGTCTTGGGGTCCCCAGGTGTGGGGGGAGGGAAATAAATAATAAATACCTTGGGGGATGAGGAGTTAGGAGGAACAGGGGTGTGAACGAGGGGTGCCTGATGCTTATCTGTGGCACTGAAGGTCCTGCAAGAGCCTCCCTGGCTGGGGCCACGCCTATGGATTCTCATGTGACTTCACTCCAGACAAAGGCTCGGGCATCCGGGGATGGGCCAGCTCCTCGCTGGCTGGAGGGCAACAGTGCCTTCCATCCAACCCAGAGCCCTGGGAGGCCTCAGGTGGACGTGTCAAGACACAGGCATGCCCTTCCTTTCTTCCCTTCCCTAAACCCAGGCTTGTATTGAGTGCCTACTATGTCCTGGGTACAGCACCAGATCCCGACCTAACCTTCTGTTTGCCTGGCCTGGCTCTCTTCCCCTGGGTCTGGTCCAGTGGGCCATGAGGAGTAAGGGGATGTCTTCCTGCTATCCTGGCCATGCAGCACCCGCCCCTCAAGAAGCTCAACAGTGTCAGGAGGGAGGAGGGACCAGGGCCAGGGGCTGGGCAGCGGTGGGAGGCCCTCGGGCCTCGGACCCTAGAGCATCACATTGAACTCGGTGACCAGAAAGTCGATGTAGTCACGTTCCTTGGTCTTGAAGGCCTCTGCGATGATGCGTGCGGCCTCCCGATGCTCCTTGCCCCGAAGCGTCACCCCGTTCACTTCCAGGATCACGTGGCCCACCTTGAGCTGCCCACAGTTGTGGGCTGAGCCGCCTCGCTGCAGGGGCGAGACACAGGCCATGGGCACATGGGGTGCCTGAGGGCTGGGCCAGCCTGGCCCTGACCATTCATCAAGTCAGGCCCGCCACTGCCAACCAGATAGTTACACTCTGGGTGTCCACAGCCCTGATGAGGAAAACTGAGAGAACAGTGAGAACAAAGGTGGTATAAGCCTGGGTCTGCCTTTGAGTGCTGGGTCACCTCTGGGTGTGGCAACCCCCTGGGCTGAGAGAGGGTCCTTCAGGGGCAGGGAGAGATGGTCAAGTGGGCCCCTGGGGACATACCTGAATGGTGACGATCCTAGGCAGGGGCTGGCGGGTGTTGGCGCCACCCTCGATGGCGATGCCCAGGGTGGCTGCACTTTTTTTCACGCGGATGAGGGTGGATGTGGGCTCCAGGAGTCCGGGCTGCAGGTGTGAGGAAGGAAACCAGTGACAGGCCTGACCTGCGGGCTGGACTGGCTACGACAGGCCTCTGGGCCAACAGGGCACAGACTCCAGCCCTGCGACAGGAGCCTGCAGTGTGCTAGCACTAAGCACAGCACTTGGTGTTCTAGCTCTCTAACTGCTACAAAAATCCCTGAGGTTTGGGAGGTTAAAGGGCTGGCCCAAAGCTGCCTGGTGGTGGCAGCAGGACTGACTGCCCCGGCCACCATGTCAGAACTGAGCTTAAAGATCCCTGAGATCAACCTTCAGTGCTTGGCTTGTCACTGTCAGCGGCAAAGGAGGACTTAAACTGGAACTTCAGCCTCCAAATGTAGCATTCTTTCTGGACACCCACATCCCTCCAATGATGGGGGCTCACTTCCTGTGGTCACTTGTCAAGCCGAACTCTGGTCAAGACCTCCTTCCTCTTCTTCACCTGGGTTGGGTGCTTCCCCCATCATTTGTACCCCCTCCTCCTTGCTCACCGGTTTGGTGGCCCCCTCGGTGGTCCTCTCATTCCAAGGCATCTCCTTGCTACTCTTGCTCCTGGTGGATGCCGTCTGTCTGCTTCGGCCTGGGGCACTGGCCTCTGCCTCACCAGCATCCACGCCACTGTCCTCGCTCAGCGTCTGCCCGCTGTCCGAGAGCTGGGAGAGCGTGGAGGCTGCTGGAAGCGGGGAACAGGAGAGTGGTAGTTTATACAACTGGGGTCGGGCCTGGGCATCCTGGAGGAGCTGAGCTGCAGGCTGGAAGGCTGGGGGGATTTCCCTGGGCAGACTCCCTGCTACCTTTCCACCTACCGAGACGTGCCCTTCCAACCAGGCCTGGCCCCAAGGCTGCCACTTCCAGGATGTCGGCCTTGACTGCCTCTGGCTTAATGATTAAAACAGAGGTCAGAAGGCAAACTCAGCCCACAAATATGGGTTTGGCTTTGTTTTGTTTTTTAACTCTCACAGTGCTGTCAATTTTTAACAATGGACCAACAAGTTCAAATTAGGAGATTTCACATAAAAGTTAAATTTCTAGCTTCTCAAAAAGAAAAAAAGATCTGCTGTATCTGGTCTGTACCCCTACTGACCCATGTGGCCTGAGCTGAGTGGTGGACACACACCCTCTGGTCCGCCATTCAAACCAAGCCGCTTCACTGTGTATGTAACGGCTTGATCCCTGAGTTTGAGACACTCTGGGGTCTGGCAAGTGGAGTGTGAATCCCCTCTGACCAGCTACACAATCCTGGGTGAGTTACACAGCCTCTCTGAGCCTTCACATTCTTGTTCTAACACAGAGGCAACAATGCCTATCCCACAGGGTTACCATAAAGACTAACGGTTATGACGTATGGGGTGAAGCAATCAAGAGAACAGGCTAATGCCAGACCGCTTGGCTCCATAGTTACTCTCTGTGCCTCAGTCTCTTCATCTGTAAAATGGGGATAATAACAGTACCAGCCTCACAGGGCTGTTGGGAAGATTAGATGCATTACTAACACAGGCAATGTCCTTAGAAGAGTGTTTCCGGCACAAAGAGATGGCTGTACACCTGTTAGCATCTGTTATCATGTGTGTCCGGCTCAGTGCCAGGTCTGGAGTGAATCATCTATGATAGCTCCAGTTTCTCGCACCACATCCTGCCTGATCTCCGCCTAGCTGCCTTCCCTCAGTGAGCTACACAATGCAGGGACCCCACATTCTGCGTCCTGGTCTGCCCACTGCTTGTCATACAGCAGGTGTTCAGTTAACATCCCCTGACCTGGCCTGCCGGCCACCTTCTCTGGCCACAGTGGCCCCACGTGACATTTAGCCACAAGATGGCAGCAGAATCCAACCAAGTGGACCCAACTCACTAATAGGAAGGAGGGGTTCCAGAGCCTGCAGGGGGCTCAGGCTTTCCAGAGTGGAAAGTAGGCTCTACCCTTCCCTCCAGCTGGACGTCCTCTGGATACCCAGGGGCTGGAGCCTCGGGCTGTGCCCACCCCCCAACCCGGTGGTCTGAAAGGTTGAGCCTGCACTCTGACCCTGCAGACCTCCAGGGGTCCAGAGACTGCAATTTCAATACCCACCTTTCCCCAGCACCTGCTCTGTGCCTGGCCCTGAGGGACAGAGATCACAGAAGCCACCCCTGCCATGAATAGGCTCAACCTTTTGGGAAGACTTACAGGGGAGTGCAGCGTGACCAGGTCCGGGGACCCTGGAGAAGGAGACCAACCCTCACTGCGACCTGGCAGGACTGTCACTGTTACCTCTGATCCATGATGGGAAAGCATGGCAGCTGGTCATCACAGCCACACAGCCAGTGATGGCAGAGCTGGGACTCATATTCCCACCTCTGCCTCCAAAGCCCCTCAATGCAGGCTCAGGACCCTGTTCCCCGGCCCCCCTGACCCTGAGTGGGGAATGCCTGAGCTAGAAGGCCCCTTACTGGGTGAGCACTTGGTCCCATCTTGGCTGTGACGAGCAGGTCAACCCAGAGGGGACAGGGACCCCTCCTAAGATGACATAGCAGCACCCCAAGCCCAGCCCGCCCAGGGTCTGCTGGCACTCACTGCGTGTCTGGGGCAGCGCCCTCACTTCGTTCACGTCAGGCTCGCTGTCCGGGCGGTGCACCTCCACCAAGACAAAGTGCTGGTTTGTGCCCGTCTGGTCTGGGCGTCCAGAGGGGGAGAGTGGTGGAAGGCCGCCCCCGGCCAGCGTGGCCTCTGCAGGGGGGCTCTTCAGGTATGGGGGTGACTGGACCCGTGGGAAGGGGCCGATGGGGTGCTGGTTGACCAGGGCCAGATGGGCATCTAGTGGCCTCTTGGAGCCAGGGTTGGCTGGGGAGACAGAGGTGTAGATGGGGGAGGAGGGCGAGTCCTGTGCTGAACCAGAGGAGTCCTCTGGGGCGGGTGTGGTGCCTGCTGGTGGGCTGTGGTTCCGTGGAGCCGAGAAGATGATGCCAGAGTGGGAAGATGCAGAGGAAGGCGGCTGGAGGTCCTCTCTACCCAGCTTCCTTGGCTGGGCGAGCGGGTGGTTGTGGCCTTGGACCAGAGGTGGTGGGGGAGGCGGTGGCTTGTAGCTAGGCAGCCCCTTGGAAGTGGACTTGACATCATCCTGCCAAAAGACCCAACAGGAGTAGAAGGAGTCAGAGCCCATTGCAGCTGGTAGAGGGGAGAGCAGAGCACCCCGGCTGGAATTCCGTCCCCGCTCTATCAGCGCTTGGCCACGCTGCTCTGAATAATGCAACACCTGAGTGGAAAACTTCTCCCAGCATCTCAGCAACTGATAAGCGTTGGGATCTTGGCTGGCGTCTCTGGGGACAGCATCGTTACCTTTGGGAATTGAAGTTCTTGGCATCAGCCAGGGCTTGTCACAGGGAGTGGGAGTTAATTAGAGGCATGATGCAGAGATGGAAAAACAAAAAAGGCCTTTCTTTGGCTTTTCTTTTTAAGGCTTTATGATGATTACTGGAGACAGGAGGTATACGATAGGACTGGAGAGGGGAACGGAAAGAAGGTGGACAGACATGGGCTGGGGTGCTGTGTGGCTCTGGGTGAAGCACAGAACCTCTCTGAATGCATTCTGGGCAGTGGGGAAAACCGCATCTACCGCACAGAGTCGTAGGGAGGTGGGGAGCAGCGTGTATAATGTGTGAGCAAGGGACCTGCGAGGGGTGCTGGCTATGGATACTGTCGTCCCATACCCCTTCTCCCTGTGCCAACACCCAACACTTACACAGCTCTGATGGCAGTGCAGGCACTGTTCCAAATGCTTTACTTAGAATAACAAATTTACCCCAGCCACAAAGTTATGGGGTAGTACACTGTTATTACCCCATGTTACAGATGGGAAAACCAAGGCACAGAGAGGTTACAAAACTTGACCAAAGTCATACAGTCAGTGGCAGACACTGGGATTTGAACCCAGGCAGTCTGACTCCAGAACCCAGACCATTCAAAAGTTATTTGGGTCAGAATCACAAAGTGATGCTGCCCAGACTGCTGATGGGCAGGCATGAGGTTAGGTTTAATTCCCTTTTCCAGAGTAGTCACATGGCCTCCTTGAGGGGTTCTCTCCACCACGCTTCATGCTTCAGTACTTGCTATGATTAACGTTCAGATAACATAGCAAAAGTAGCACCAACTCGGCAAACAGTCAAATGGCCTGACAGCGCTGACTAAAATCCCCAGAACTAGCAGAGAGCTCGCAGCTGAGGACCTTGGTCCCCTCCCTGTGGTTCTCACTAGGGAGCCAGCCCCAGGGCCTCAGGCCGACCCAGGAAGGCAAAACACAGTGAAAGGGTCTCACCAGGGAAACATCTGAGAGGGTGTTCAGATTGCCCTGGACGGCCTCCCCAGTTTCCTCCAGGTCCAGAGTGTTCTATAACAGAGAAGAAAGCACTGTGAACAAATAAGAGAGCGAAAAACCAATTTGCTTTCTAGGACACCAGATTCTATGGCCCCTATGACACCTTCAAGTGGTTCAAGTTTCTCCTGATACGCCCTGCTCCATGGGAATTTGCACGTTAAAATTAACGTCGATTTTTCCTGCCATTCATTTTGAAATCAGTTGCAAGGATTTCAATCTCTTGGAGACTTTCCAGCCTCCCCTGAACTACGTGGAGCTGCTGTGGGGTAGGTAGCTCTGGCCTTGACTGGGAATTCCTGACTCTTGACCTGAGTGCTGTGCTCAGTGCACTCATTGCCTTCAAAACCCAAGGGTTTTCTCCACGCTGCTCCTAACAGAATCTCAGGAAGGTGTGGAAATGGCCAGGTACAAGTGAGAGGTGGATGGAGAAAGTCTCTGTCTCACTTTTAATTTTAATGGTTTTAATGTTACGTGGGGGGGGGGGTTACAGTTTAAATGGAGCTTATTTTGCAAAAATACTCATTTCTTCCTTCCTTTCCTAACTCACCAGAAGCCTACTGCTCCCTCAAGTGATACTGAGCCGCCGTGAGGCCATCCCTAGCCACCCTTGGGAGACTGAGCAGTGCTACTTTTTAAACTGGGCTCCTGAGGGCTCAGCGGAGCCATTTCTCTCCCCTTCACAGGGCCCAGAATGGCAATGAGCCTCTGCGACCAACACCAGGCTCAAGTCTCAAGTTCAGCGATCAATACTGAGCAGTCTCAGTGCTCCAGGCAGTAGCTTAGAGACAGTGGAGTTGACAAAACAAGCAAGGAGGAAACTGCACAGGGTGAGGAAACACAGGTATATAATGCAGCTGGGGAGGGGTTATCCAGGTTGGCTTCCTGGAGGAGGGAGCAGGGCTTAAAGCTGAGTCTTGTGGACAAAGGATGGGTGTTTCAGAGATAAGGGCGTGCATAAAGCTAGCAGGATAGAGGATGCTTGAGACTCCTTGGGTGGTTCCACATGAGTCAAGAGATGCTTAGACCTAAGCTTGAGGGCAGTGGGTTGCCACAGAGATGTGGTCAGGTTTGCCTTCTAAGAAGATCCCCTTTGCTCACTTCCTCTCCAGCCACACTAAAGCAATGCAGGCATGTCAGGGCTCTTACATTTAATACTGGCTGTTCTTTCTGTCTGGAACACTATTCCTCGTGGCTATCCACAAGGCATGTTCTGTTTGCTCACCTCCTTCCAGACCTTACTCAACTATCACCTCCTCAAAGAGAGTCTACTCTGACAACCCCACCTAAAATCACAACCCCCACCCCAATCCTGCTTTATTTTTCTCCTTTGACCTGATTACTATTCTTCAGCCAGCACCCAAGATGTAATCTTGAAACTTAGGTCAGATAATGTCTCTCTCCAGCTCATAACCCTCCAGGGCCTTTCCATCTTACTTGGAGGAAATTCCAAACCCTGCACTCAGTATGCCTAATGACTGGGTCCTTTCTTGCTACTCCTCCAACAGGATTGGGTGGTTCCTGCCTCAGGGCCTTTGCACTCACTGTTCTGCCTGCACTACTGACTCACTCTCACTTCACTTAGTTCTGACATCAGCAAGGCCTTCCTAGACCAGCCCTGTTTAAAACAGCACCCCTCCCCACGTCCCCACACCATTTCTAACACCTGACCCTGTTTTGTTTTTCTGTATAAGATTTATCACCAGGGTAGAGGGCAGGGTATAGCTCAAGTGGTAGAGCGCATGCTTAGCATGCACAAGGCCCTGGGTTCAACCCCCAGTTACTCCTTTAAAAAATAAAAAATTATCACCACCTGATGTGATAATGTTGATTTGCTTATTGTCTGGTGTCTCCCACTAGGATAAAAACTCCTCAAAGGCAGGACTTGTAACTACCTGGTCCCTACTCTATCCTCAGTGTTCAGGATAGTGGCTGCATGATAAATATTTAATAAGCAAACTAATGAATCCATGAATGAATCAATGGCTGAATGAATTAATCAATAATTCTGGCTGTCATGAGGAGGCCCAAGGGGGCAGAGAACTGAGCAAGGCAGCTACTGCAAGTCATCGTGGGGAGCAGTAACAGTGGTATGAGTGAAGGTCAAGGCAGTAGAGGGGATGGAAGGCACCCCCGAGTCCATATATAGGGCAGAGGCTGCCAGGTCACTTCACACTGACCCTCATCTGGAATGAGCTCCTGACCTTGAGCATTCTGGGCGGGCAAAGGGCACACGGTCAGAAAGGCCAACTATGTGAACTCACCAGCCAACACGATGCTCCGCCCTTCCAGCCCTGAGGCTTTCTCACCCAGGGCTCCCCATCTGGTCCCCTCATGCCTCTGGGGCAATGTCAAGCTAGGACAACTGCCTTGTTTTACCAACAAAGCTGAGGCTTAGGTGTAAACCTCAGCCTCCTGATCTCTCCTGCTCTCTCCAACCCTGTCTCCTGCACACCGCCTCCCAGGAGGAAGCTGCCGTCAGCCTTGGTGACGCAGCGATGGGGGGGACTCCTTGGGTCGGGGGAGGGGAGGGCTGCTCTCCCATCCACCGATCAGTGGCGCCGGTTCTGGCTTCTCTGAGTGGCAGAGCTGGGTGACAATGAGCAAACCACTGAACTGCTCTGTGCCTTAGTTTCCTCATCTGTAAAATGGGGAAACCGCAGTCCCTCCTCTGGCACAATATATGAGGGGAGGCGACTGTCACATCAGAAGCCTGGGATCCTGCAAATCAGCCCCAGCAACTGAAAGTCTGCCCAATATGCCCTAGCCCATGGGAGCACCCAGATGGAAGGAAAGAGTAGTCCTCCCATACACCCCCTCCTCCCAAACCATAACGAATCCAGTGCTCCCTGGAAATAAGTTCAGCTGCGCAACACAGAGCATCCAGGGCGAAGGTGAATGGAGAGGCAGGTTATACACAATGACTTCCCAAGACTGTAGTCACTACTCTGGCCTCGGCAGGAGGCCCCGAGGGAGTCAGAGACCTGGGACGTATCTCAGCCAAGACAACAGGGGCCTCTGCCATGTTCTAACATAGCCACTGCCAACCGCCCCTGAAACTCAGCCTGAGGCACCCTGGGGCTTAGAAGACAGTCTGCAGTGGGGCCAAGGCCATGGGGTTCTGTCCCGTTCTGGCACATCAGGAACTTTGAACATTCATCTAGTCATTCAACAAGCATTTATCACGCAGCCTTGACTTATGAGGAAAGCTCAAGGGGATACAACATGAGCAAGTCATCATGTCCCGAACACCCAGCAGAGGGCCATGAGCACCGGAGCTGCCCACATGCTCTTGCTCGGGTCACTGATGGGAAAGGCAGTTTTAATGGGGGTTGGGGGGGAGGGAAAGGAGCAGGAGGGATCCAGCGCCTGACACATAAACATGTCTTTGCAGAGCACTACAGGGAGGGAGTGACTTTCCCTTAGAAAGTAGGGCATCAGAGAACTCCAAACTGTGGAGGGCCTATAGCCAGACCCCTGATGAGTGTTTTACTCACATGATCTCATTTGATTCTCCCAGTGACCTGGGAGGCCGGCACTCTGCCCCTGTTCACATCTTTTACACTTAAGCTCGGAGAAGGTAGTGACTTGTCCAAGGCCACACGGCCATTCTACAGCAGATGATGCTTCTAACCTCTAACCCATGATGGGGGACCCCAAAGCCCATACAACCTTACCCCAACCCTAGAATTGGATATGGCCCTGATATTGTAGGAACCAAAGAGTCCCAGTACGCTCTCTGTAACAAGAGA
The DNA here is from genome assembly GCF_009834535.1 of Camelus ferus. NCBI lineage: Eukaryota > Metazoa > Chordata > Mammalia > Artiodactyla > Camelidae > Camelus > Camelus ferus. The sequence continues at coordinate 57,649,696 of NC_045699.1, forward strand.
GAACCTAGCCATCGCTGGCCCCTGGCCCCAGTCATTCTCTGCTATTAATGGCATTCTGGAGCCAAGACGGAAGGCAGGGATGGAAGGGTGGGAGGGTGAGGGTGGAGTGAGGACAAACATCCAGCCCCGAGAAGAAGGCCTGAAGTGGAGCAAATGGCAGACAGATTGGAACCCAGCCCTGCCAAACTCCATCTGCTGAATCCAGACACTCAGGAGCCCCGGGTCCCCGAGCCATGTTCTTAGTGCATCTGAAATAGCTGCAGACAGCAGGCTAAGAACCCTGGGGATGCGTCAGCAGAAATGTTTCCTGAACAGGCTTGGAGAGGAGGATCAAGGTCAGAGCTCATGCAGGAGCCGCCCCATGCATCCTAGCCTCCTCCCCAACCCCCTCAGACCCAGTTCTTTGGGGACCCCTCCTCCCACATCCACTGAGGCCAGAGCCCAGATAAGGGTTTAGACCTAGCAGCTCAATTAATGGGACACTTCATCACTTCTATAGCTGAGGTGACTGAGGCTCAGAGAGGGAAGGCCACCTGCCCAAGGTCACACAGCAAGGACAGAGCAGGAAGTTGAACTCGATTCAAGGTTATCCAGACCACTTCCCACAAGAGTCAGGACCTGCTGCCCTTGATCCTCCATCTCTTTCCTCCTCAAATCTGTGGTGATTCAGAAAATACCCTTCCCTTCAGAGAGAACTCCTTTCCATCTGAGTTGACCCAATCAGGGCCAGATATCCCAGCAGTCTGGTTTGAAGGAAGTGTGGGGCGAAAATGAAATGAAATCATGAAGGGCAATCACCCGTGCCGACCTCTGCCAGATGGACTCCTAATTCTGGAAACGGAAGCCCATAGGGTCTTGCATGGTCTGGGTGCCACCTCAGCAAAATGAGGCTCTCCCTTCCCCTCCCTTCTCTCCCCTTCTTCTCCTCATCTTCCCTCCCCTCCCCCATTTACAGCCCAATTCCTGGGCTCCTCTGCCTCCACTCCTCATTATGATGGAAGGGCTCTTACATAAAGGTGCTATTTTCAGCTCTTTGTTCTTCTTGCTTCTTTACTCTAATGTCAGGACAGCAGGCTCCCCGCCCCCCACCTCAGCCCCAAAATGTACAAGAGGCGTGAGGCTGGGGGCGCCCTCCCTGTTCTATATATGGGAAAACTGAGGAACCAAGTCACAAAGGCTTCTGGAAGGTCACAGTGGGGCTGCTGAGAGGAAGAGGACAGTCGGAGAGAGAGAAACCAGAGAAGGGAGGAGCGAGAATAAGAGGGAAAAAAGAGAAGGGAGGTGACTGAGGAGAAAAGATCAAGAAGGGGAAAGCAAAGGGAGAAAGAGGAAGGGAAAATTCGAGAAAAGCAGGAGTTGGTGGCCCAGCCAGAGCGGGGACCAGGGAAGAGAGGCTTGTCACCCCAGGAATGATGGGGTGCTAGGAGAGAAGGAGTGATGTGAGCCCAGAGAACCAGAAAGTCCTGGCATCCTGGGGACAGGGGGCTGCCCAGCCTGGAGGGGACAGGCCTTGGGGTCCAAAGGATCATGGGGCCAGACCCCGGGGTGATGGCCACGCTTGTGGAGGTGGACCGTGTTACTCCCAGCTTCTCCAAGCACAGAGTGGGGTAGATGTCTGGAAGCTGGGGGGAGGGGCAGAGGAGAGGACAGACACGATTCCCAACACAGGGACAGGAACCCCCACTCACTGGCTAGGCTGAGGCCTCGGGAACCGGCATTGGGCCTTCTAGCAACTTGTCCACTCCTGATCTAATGTTCGACCACCAAACCACAGAAGCAGAAAAGCCCCCAGGGCGCCTGTGCACGAAGACTTCCTAAGACGAGGGGTCACTGCCTTTTCCCAGCACAGACCGTGCTTCCTTCCACCCCCTTGCACCTCCCTCCCAATGGTCTTAGGAAAAGGGCATCGTTCAGTGGACAGAGTGGGTGACCTGGGATCTCCAGGTCAGGGCCAGAAGAGCCTTGGGGACAGGCGCTGGAAAGCAGGGCTTCAGGAAGGAGTCAGGGGCCAGTGAACCTGGCTGGGGGAAAATGCTGTATCTTTATTTTCATTAACCTCTAACCAAAATGTAGCATCTCCTTCCGTCAGGAATGGAGGCAACACAGCCCAGGAGAATCAGCAGCGCCTGTGCCTCTGTCGCAGGGCTTTCATATCACACTGCAGACGCTGCGAAGTTCCATTTATGCTCAGCATGGCCTCATCATTACAACCGTTACCGACTGATGTCACACCTTGTTACTGGATGTGCTAATAAAGAAGCACACGTTTTATGATTTGTTTCTGTATTTTGAATACGGTATTTCATGATCTGATTTTGTTTCCTTTGTAACCCTATGTGTTTTATTTTTAAACATTTAAAACTGTTATTCTGAGACCGGGTCCCAGGGCTCCACCAGCTTGCCAGAGACAGGGCAGTAAGGCCTTTAGAGGCAGGGGCCCCATCCCCAGCATCCTCTGACAGCTCAGGAGCCCCTTTCCAGGCAAATGAGAGGCCTGGAGTGCAAAATCCTTCAAATCCAGGAGGAGAAGGGCGGTGGTTAAGGCCAGGACAAGTCCTAGCTGCCACCCCAACCTCAATGGCATTTGCTCTGTGTGTACAATTTAGGTCTTGTTCTCTACAACCCCCCTTTTCTCTGCAGTCCTCTGCAGTGCCCTTTGCCAGCTTTAGAGCATCCACAGAATCAGCTCCCACGTACTCCACACCGGCAAGTCTGTCCCTGATCTCACCGAACCTTCATGACAATCCACAGGTGGCCGGTCTATCAGCCCAGAGTACCGATGTGGAAACTGAGGCTCTAAAAGCTTAAGTCACCTGCCCAAGATGCCACGGCTGCTAGTCGGGAGAGCCAGCCCCGGTGTGTGGGATTCCAGAGCCCGTGCACTTAAGCCCTGCTGTGACGGGCCGGCTCGCCACACTAGACGAGGAATTCAAGAAATGCCGGGCCGGCCATTCTCTTTTTGCACAGCTCTCCTGGCTGCCATCTTTCTGGGAGGGGAATGATACTGTTTGGAGGCAGCAGAGAAATTCCCAGGACTGAGCCCCTATTAGACAAATGGAAAATAAACACAATTTGTTGAAGGGGCAGGGCTACATCTGATTTCCTTTGATCAACTGTGTGTGGTTTGAGTGAAAACGGCTGCAGAGTGAGCCACGTTTAACCTGGGATGGATAAGCATGCAGCTCGATCCAGGGAATTTGGGCTAAGTGGAAACCGGCTCTAACTGGGGCATCCATCTGGGGCATCTGGGTCACGACAGCCAGCTGCCTGCCACCTTGCCTGTCTGAGTGCCAGAGTAAAGGACATTTTCCTACGATATGGGAGGTAACTGTTCAGAAGGCTGGAATGTTAGATAATCCTGAGTGGCCAGGGAATGAGGTTTCATTTTGCTTTCTGCTTCACGTTTCCTTGGAACTCCACTCTGTTCCAGGCCCTGGGATAGCACTGGGGACACAGACAGGAAAAAGATGAGGTCCTTGCCTGACCCCACCAGCTCTCCCTGTTTACAGGGAAAGACACTCATGGAGAGGTTAAAGGAATACAACAAGCATTTTAATGGAGATGTGAAAAGCATGAATGCTCCACGAGGAAAGGGATTTTGGTGGTTGTCCATCCAGATTGGGGGGGGGGGTTGTTTGTTACTCAGCATCTCTGCAGCGAAAGCTCACTAATACATGGTGTTGTTGCAGACCAGTGACTGGCACTCAGTGGTGCATAAGTAAATATTACTTCCAGCTCCCTCTTGGGAGGAATGATACAGTGCTTGTTCAAATACATAGACAAGTGGTGGCAACACAGGTTTTCCATTCCTTGTGATGCCTCTCCTGGAATATTTTTCAGAATCTCCCAATAAAGGGGACTTTAAGAGGTGGAGGAAACTTGGGGTCTGCCTGGGTGATACAGATGGGGAGACTGGGGCCAATAGAGGATGAAGGGCTTTCCTGAGGGTGCACTGCATTGTGGGGACAGAGCATATGAAGGGCATGGGCTCCTGACTCCCAGGATGGGCCTGGTGCCCTGCATTCCTGGATAGAGGGGCCTCCAGGAGGAGGTTTCTGTCCTGTGGCTCCATATGCAGGCAGCATGGGGTGCCTAGTCTGAGACCTATTTTGTGTGTGTGGAGAGAGGGGGCTCTCAGGAGATACCAAGGCCAGGGCTGGCCAGGCAGCAGGAAGAGCTGGTGCCTGCAGAGCCATCATCACATCTCTTAGCAGCTCAAGCCCTTTCTGGGAATGAACCTGTTCTTGGTAGAAAGCCACCTTTGTCTGTTCTCAGCAGTCAGCAGCATCCTAACAGAACTAAGGCAGACCGTGTCAGCCCCTGCTCTATCCTGCCAACAGCTCCCATCTCACTCAAAGTCTTCAGCGTATAATTCGCCACTGCCTTTCTCCTCACTTACTGCTCCAGGCTCAGGGCCTCCTGGACTTTGCTCAGACACTCTGGGCACACTCCCACCCAGGGCCTTTGCACTCGCTGTTCCCTCTGCTGGAAATGCTCTTCCCGCAGCTGTGGGCGGGGCCAGTTCCCAAACCTCTTTCAAGTCTTACTTAGGTGTCACTTTCTGACCATGCCAATCCCTCCCCAAATCCCCTTCCCCGCTTCATTTTCCTCCTTAGCACTTTTCACCACTTAACATACTGTGTGTTTCAGTTATTTATCTGGTTTAGTCTGTCATCCTTGCTTTACCCTAAATTCCATAATGGAAAGGATTTCTCTGTTGTTCACCACCGTATTCTCAGCTCCTAGAATGTATGTAGTGCACAGCGATCACTTAATTGACATTTGCTAACAGAAGGAGAGAGGAGATGATGGATGGATGGATGGATAGATAGATATACAGACAGACAGATGATGCTTAACGAGCATCTGGTGAGCTCCTTCAGGGGAGAATCACAACCAGATGGCAGGGGTTAACAGCATCAGCTCCTAGGTAAGCAGGCCTGGGTTTGAAACCATATTCCTCCATTGACTAGCTGAGTGACCTTAAGAAAGTCACTACTCTGTGAGCCTCAGTTTTCTTCGCTGTAAAATGGGGATCATAGTGGTACTTGCCACACTTAGTTATTGGGAGGGTCAAAGAAGATACAGTTGGAAAGCATGATCACAGCCATGGCATCTCCTGACAAATGCCAGCTACTCTTATTATTAAGAAAGGCCCAAATTATTAAAATAGGCTAGGCTCCGTGCTGAGCACTAGGGAGTCAAAGGTGACTCCAGACGTAGTTGTTGCCCTCAAGCTGCTCATGGTCAAGGAGGGTAACCGGCCAGGCTTGTACAAACTATTAGAATAAAATGACACAAGAGCCATAACAGCAGGAAGCCCAAGGGGCTGAAGGAGCCAGAGGCTGAGGGTCATCCCCCTTGAGAGGATGAGGGAAGTCTGCTTGGAAGAGGTGGCGTGTGAGCTAAGGGCTGATGCACACACAGGAGCTATCCAGGCCGTGTGAAGAGGGAGGGAGAACATTCCAGACAGTGAGATTATATGGCATATACAAAGGCCGAGAGGTCTCTCAATAGCTCCACAGCACAAGAATTATCATCCTCATTTTACAGATCCTGAAACTGAGCTCAGAGAGGTGAAAAAACCACTTCTCAAGGTCACACAGCAAGGAAGTGGCAGAGCTGGGATTTGAACGGAGGGCATTCTCACTGCAGAGCCCGAGAAAACCTGATGTACTGGCAAACAGGAGAGACAGTGGGTGCTGAGAAGAACCCCGGCTCCCCATCAGGGCTGGGTGCAGAAGTAAGGGGGTGTCGAGAAGGCCACAGCCCCCTGCCTCCGCCCCAGCTAAGGGACTCCCACAGCCCCACTCCACAGGAAGGACGGTACCTCCATCAGGTCTATAAGCCACAGCAGCCGCTCCTGGGGAGGAAAGGTGAGCAAAAGGCAAAAAGAAAAATACATCAAATAAATATTAGGGATGGGGTGGGCACAGCAAACCTCCTTCCCAAACACACACACACACACAATAAACAAAGGGATTCCCCAAATCCCTTTTCTTTTTACTTGAAATGCTTGGGGCAGGAATAAAAGAGGGATGAGGAAGACCCCACAGCTACAATCGGCATGGCTTCATTTCTAACTGCCTCCTTGAAGGAAACCGGGGGTTGGGGGGTGGTCCTCACTGCTCTGCAGAAATGACACTTGTCCTGGAGAAGGGCCTTCAGGAGACAGTCATGCACCTGGGCACAATCTTCAGACTCCCAAGCAGTTGAGACTAGGATCACTATTTCCACTTAGCAGATGGGAAAACTGAGGCTCAGAGAAGGGAAGTGACTTGTCCAAGGTCACATCTGCTACTGAAAAGCAGAGCCTGAAGGAGGACCCTGTTCAGAGGACTTGATCAAAGAAGAGCTGGATTTCTGAGAGGCCCGAGCCTCGAGGGGCAGAGAAGCTCAGGGTCTATAAAGTGGAGCCCGGGGCTATGCGTGTGGAGGGCGCCCGGGGTGGGATGAAGTTTGGAGGGGGACTGGCAGATCCTCAACCCAGTGCTTTCCAGAAGCCACCAAGTGTCTGCAAGGCCCTAGATACAGGGTGGTTTCCCCAGATCCGGAAGAACACAGGCTCCCTCTGCCCTCGGGGTGTGGGCAGCACTTCCGGGATGTCACGCATCCTTTACTCCTCCCAACAAGCTGGGGAAAGCAGCAGTGCTGCCCCAGTGCAAGGAGGGAAACCGAGGCACTGCGGAGTGAGGCGACCTTCTTTCCACACTGCCTCTCCTGCCTGCACAGCTTTCTCCTAGACCCACCTCCAAGAGCTCGCCCTGGTCTTGATTAGTCCTGATCTGACATGCACGTGCTACCTGGTGGGCCTCAGACTATCACAGTTACTCACATCTCAGAAGCTAGGAGACCCCTTCACCTGTCCCCCAAATTCCCTGCTCAAAATCATCTCGTGGCCCATCTGAAGTCTGCCTTCTCCAGGGGGCCCCAATCTGTAGAGAGGGTCTTTGGCAGGGCAGGGTCAACTGCCACAGCTGGGGCCCAGATGGCAGGGGCAGTGTTTCCCAGGTACTGGACAGACCCCCAGGCTGGGACAAGGTCAGTGCAGGCTGGCGTTGAGTTGAGGCAGGGACCCTGCCCAGAGCCCTTTCCAGGTGTAAAAGTCACCCTGACTTCTCCAATCCTGCAGCCTTGGACTGCTGCGGTCAGAGTCACCAAGGACCTCAGGCCATTTTACCCACAGGGAAGCCGAGGCCCAGAGAAGCTGGACTGAAACCTGACTCTCTTGCCTTCCGAGCTAGGCACACCTATCCCACCCACTGGACCTCTCATCCCTGATTCTGAACGACCACCCCAGGATTACAGTCTGCAACCCCCAGGTTTTAGAGCTGTGACCAATGGCTCCTAAAGCCCCAGATGGACATTATCAAGGCCAATCTCAGTGGAGCAAGACCCAGAGAGAAACAAACACTTGGGCCAGGGCCCACAGCCTGAAGCCAGCTCATCAGCTGTGTGCCATATCAAAGCCAAACTTGCAGCTCTGGGCCGGGGACAGCCTCCTCCCTGCACCAGAAGTGATCTGCTTGTCCTGAAGCATGACATGGACTCTACCACAGCCACATCCAGAGCCTAGAGGAATGCACAGCAGCTTCCCAGGTCACCCAGGATGGATGAGGACTCTTGGGGATGAAGGTGACTCAGCATGGTAGGCATAGGAGGTAGAAGAGGAGAATTCCCCCAGAAATTCAGATCCCCAGAGCTATTAAAACAAACAAACAAAAAAGCCACACCGGGAGCTGGAGTCTGCAAAGGAAAGGCATGTATGCCCCAGGGTGGTTGTTTCCTGGTGGCTGCAAGCTCACCTGTGCCCACTACCTCCTGTGTCTGCAGGCGGACATCACTGCACCCTCAGAATTGCTCCTCCAATAGGACAACGAACACTGTCTAGTAGATCCACCCGAAAGAGCTCCCAGTTCAGGGAGTAACAGTGCTTAAGAAACTTGACTTCCCACTCCCTTTCCAGGAGAGAAGTGCTGAATGATGGACAGGCAGGGAAGGAGAGGACGGAGCCAAGCCCACTCTCCTGACCTCCAGCGCGGACCTTAATAACCAGCTGTTTCCCATGATGGATAACAACGCATTTCCTCTGCTCCTTCCTTGCAAAGGCCTCCAGGGTTCATCTGCCTCTGAGCATCCTGGGGGCAGAACCACACCCTGAGATGGACCAGATGATTTTCTGGGGGCTGGCAAGTCTGAGAGAAAGTCAGGCTGGGTTTTGGGGGTGTGTCGCAGGGAAGGTCCCAATCACCACGAGTGCCCTCCCACAGATTGGCATTATTTTTTCTATTTGTCTCATTATTGCGTTTTTCATCTTCCTCCCCCAGCCTCCTCTCCTGGACTGTGAGCCTCTGAGGCAGGGCCACATCTGTCTTGTTCACCAGTTGTGTCCTAGAGCCTGTGCCTGGCATACAGCGAGCACCCAACAATTACGAGGTTTTTACAAGGGAAGAAACTGAGGCTCAGAAAGGTACAGAGCAGGCAAGGGGTCAAATCCCAGCACAGAATCCCAGTGCTGGGATTTGAATGTGGATGGGTCTCACTCCAAAGCCAGTATCTTAACTCCCCTCCTGCTGGCTGTCAAGCCAGGGACGGGGCAGGGACAGCTCACCCTGGCTGAGCTGACGGTGGTAGAGGTCCCGTGGCTGCCTGTGGATGAGCCCGTGTCACTGTAGGAGACCATGGAGTAGGTGTCCCCAGCCCCAGGGCCCGGGGGCTGCTGCGCCTTCATCGACTCGATCTCCCGCCTCAGTACCAGGTGGTCGAAGCGGTCCAGGTCTTGGGGGGAGATGGTGCCTCTCACCTCAGAGAGGAGCGAGAACTGGAGTCAGGGACAAGTGGGGCACTCAGCAGGGAGCTCCACCAGCAGGTGGGATGGCCCCCTGCTACCCCAAATGACCTGCATGCAAACTTGGCCACTGGCCTCCCTCCTTAACCCTCTATGGCTCCCCACTGTCCCAGGAGAAAGTGCAAACACCTTCACCTGGACACCAGGCCCAGTGTCATCTGACCTTGCTTGCCTCTCACCTCTTCCTCCCTGGCATCTCAGTGTGCACAAATGGCTGCAGCTTCCTGAACAGGAAGCTCTTGGCTGTCCCTTCCCCCTACTTCTCTCCAAATTGCATTTCCTCTATTAAGTCTTCCCAAATGTAACCACGCCCAGCAGATCCAATCACTTTCTCCTTGTTGTAACTTCTGAACCTCAAAGGACTTCCTCTAGAGCCTGGTTTCCAAAGGAGGCAGGACAGCACAGTCACTTAGGGGGTGATTTATAAAAATTACTGGTGGCTGGGAAATCAACTATACTTCAATTTTTAAAAATGGGGGGAAAAATGTATTAAAAAAATGACCGGTGGCTGGCTCCCATCCACAGATGTGTGGAGTTAGCCAGCCTGGGGTGGGGCTTGGACAGCGCTTTTTAAGAGCAATCCAGACAATTCTAAATGTACACTCAACATGGAAACCCACTGCGTCAGGGCCTCGGTCACAGGAACTGTAATTGGCGGTTTCCCCAGGAGTCTGCGGGCTTCCCCAGGCCAGGGGGGTTGTCTCAGTTACCAGTCTCTGCCTGGGGTTCAGTTTAGGCCTGACTCTTTCTGGGTTCTCCGTAAAGGAGTGGGGGACAGAGGGCAGCAGGGAAGGATGCAGAGCCCTGCAGAGCTGAAGCCGGGCCCCCAGCACCGCCTTGCCCAGGGAGGCACGGGTCACCTTGGCATGCGTGTTGAGCAGCTCGAACAGGGCCATGACGAGGGCCTCCACGGAGATGCTGCTGCGGCGGTACTCCTCCAGGTAGTAGGCCATGGTGGCGCGCTCCTGCTCGTTCAGCAGATGCCGGGCCTGCTCCTCCAGCAGCACCCGCGTCTGGTTTCCCAGGCTGCTCAGGGTCACCTGGGAGCCAGCTGGCCCCTTGTAAAACCCCAGCTGAAAGACAGCAAGACAGAGGCCTGGGTATTCGGAGCTGCTCTGGAACTAAATGGCCAGGCCAAGCTGGTGACCACACTGCACAGGGATGGGGTGGGTCCTTCTGAGGTCTCGGCCCATGCGGTACACCTGCAGATGTTAACAGGATGTGCTCAGAGCACACGGCCTCGTGCAGCAGCAAAGTGCTTTCATGGCTCACGTAGCACTTGTACGCGTTACCTCTTCAGAGCCTCATGACAATTCATTGTCAAGCAATATTACTATGGTTCCCATTTTATTCTCCAGGTTGCAATATCTCTCTTGGTAAACTGAGGATAATAGTAACTTTATTTCCAAAACATAGCTCAGGTCTGCAAACACACACTCCACCCGTCCCCGCCACTGCCTCTACCATCATCAGCCGTGAGGGTAAGACACCACCTGGTCTCCCCTCTTGTCCCCTCTGCCTCTTTCTGTCTCCTACACAGAGCTGCTGAGATGGCTTCATCAAAATACAGATCCCATCTTGCTTCCCTCTTTAAACCCTTCAACAGCATCCTGTCATTTTAGGTTAGAAGTCAAGCCTCTTACGCGACCCACTAAGCCCTGGGTGGTCTGGCCATCCCACCAAAAAGCCAAGCCTGGTGCCTGCCTCAGGGCCCTGGCACATGCTGTGCCTTCTGACTATATCACCCGCCTCCCACTCCTGCAAAGATGTTGATCTCACTAACTTCTACTTAACATTCCGTTTACAGCCAAGACACCATGTCACTATCTCAGAGAACTTCTGCCCTCTCTCCGCCCCCTGCCCTCTCCCCGCATCTAAACTAGGCGTCAAATCTGTCATTCTCTCTCATAAGACCCAGCACCTTGCTTCGATGACACTGAATGTCTTTTGTGATTAGATATGATTAGATAGATTAGGTTTATTCCGTTTTTATGTATGTCTCCTTCACTGGGTGTAACCTCCACGAGGGTGGGAACCTGATCAGTTCTGTTTGTGCCCTTAACCCTGGTGTCCAGTGCGGTGCCTGGAACGTGGCGGCACTCACTGGCATGTGTGGAATGGAAGATGGGCGGACAGTCAGCAGGCCGCCCACATGAAATGAGCTCATGTACGTGAGCCACTCAGCCCACCCTGCCAGGCCTAGAGCTATGAAGAAACCGAAGAGACCCACAGACAGAGATCACCCTACCTTGTTAGTCCCTTCTGTGAGATCCCCAGGAAACCTATGAAGAAAGACAAGCACATTCAGCTTCATGTCTGAGCAGTTCAAACAGGCACAGGTAAGGAAACGCCTGATCTGCAGCAGGATGAACAACGGTTTTGGAGAAGCATGGCCTGCACTCGCCAGGGCCACTCAAGGGAATATCAACCCCTGGAGAGATGGGCAGCTTCTGTTCTCCCGACCAACCACATGCATAGCACTTCTAAAACCATGCAAGGTTGACTCCTGAGTTGTTTCCAACCCTACAGGACCAGGCAGGTAACAAGGAGAGGTGAGAATAAATGGCAACTGATACGTGGCCTCGGGGTCAGGACAGTCCCAGCGAGGGGTGGGGACATGCATCTGGCAGGTGCCGCTCAGCTCTAGCCTGTTTTCACGAAAAAAACCATGGGCTCAAGGTGCCAGAATCCCTGATTTTCAAGAAGTAGCCAGAAATCCAGCTTTTTTTTCCCAACGGGAAACCTGTTGTCCTTTTCAATGTTGGCAACTAATTTTGTAAAATTATAATACTCTGCAAGTGAAAGGAAGGCGGGAAGGAAAAAAGGGAGCTAGTGAGAGAAAGAGATGCCCTAGGTATATTTGGCTCAGGGGCCGCCAACCAGTCTGAGAATTTTGATGGAAATCCAAAGGTGACCCTTTACAGTATTAGCCACTGTGCAGCCATCTGACAACTATATTTCACTTTATGACCTCCGAGACCCTTTCACCCAAGTAATTCATGGGATCCTCATCCACACCTTTAGGATGGGGACTTTGGGTTATGATTCCCACTTTTCAGATGAAGCAACTAAGGGTCAAAAAATACATTAGGTGAATAAATAAAGAATGAGAGAGCTGGATCATGAGGTTCAGCTTCCCAAGGGCAACTGAGGCCAGGAGAGGAGAAGGGATGTGTCCAAGGTCATGCCCTGCAAATGGAAGGGACCCTGGGGTTGGGACCACAGGCTCTGAAAACCAGGGCAATCTTCACAGATCAGACCACGGTGGAGGAGTGGGAGGGACTGTTACTGCCTTTCAGAAATGGCCCTGGGGTCCTGGGGCTCAGAGTGAGTGAGCAGTGCGGCCAGACCCTGCTGAGTTCGTGGCGATGTCCCCAATCCGGGAACTGGCAATCCACTTGGTCTCGTCCACGGTGGTGCGAGCGTGGGGCAGCCTCCCGACGTCCTTCACCGTCAGGATGAGGTGCTGGGATGACTTGAGCAGCTTGACTGCCTCATCGTGCAGAATGTTGAGAAAGCTCCGCCCATTCACCTCCAGAATCTGGTCCCCAACCTGCACAGTCAACACAACAGTCACCTAGGCTGTTTGTAGGACACCAATTCATGCCAGGGGCTTCAGAGCCCTGATTCCAATTCTCCTCCTCGCTAACCTGGCAAGGAGGTCACTGAAGCTCAGAGAGATTATATGGATGCCTGAGGATCACACAGCAACAGGCTCAGAGAGGTTATGTGAATGTCTGAGGGTCACACAGCAAATCAATGGCAAAACCAACCTTCCAACCCTGAACCTTCCAAGCCCACACTCCTGTCACTAGAAAGGGCACCTCCCCTCATCGTAGCTATGGCTTTGAGGGGTGAGTCTATGAGACCCCCAAGGGTCTCCTTATATAGAAAACAAAAGCCATCTCAGAGGCCTAAAGGCTGGTGGAATTGGGGGTAGAATGAGACAAGAGGTATGAAGGTCTATTTCAATTATTTTCTTTCTACGCTTCTACATTGTTAAAATTTTTACATCAAGCATGAAAGTCTTACATTACCTTAAAATGTAAACAACATTTTAATTTATTCGAGAAAAAAACAGTAAGTGAGAAAACCAGCTTCCCCTTAAAGCAATAATACATTGCTTGATTCTTACGAACAAAGGCATTTTTTATCTTCTAGTGTAAGAACATATTTTTTAATGAAAGGATCTAAAAACTTAGAAGGAAAAAAAAACTACCCTTCTCATAAACATAAATATGTGACAAAACCAGAAGAGTCTGGCTGGGAAGATGCTGCAGTGGGAGACGGGCAGGTGGAAGGACACACAGCACATTTAACTCAGAAGGTTCAGTGCTTTTCCTCCACTAACCTATGGGCGCCTGGAAGGGGCTGCCCAGGGTCACACCTCACCGTGGCCTTGAAGGGCAGCCCCATAACATCAATTATCCATGGCTGCTCTTCCTTCTCCCCAGTGTTTCCACCCACTGATGGCACATGGTCACGCCCCCTCCCCCAGGATGGTTTTCCAGTGTTTTTCAAAGTAGAATTTGGAAAAGGAGAGCCAAAAGGGAATTTGAAAGAAAAAGACGAGAAAAGAAGACGTGATGACGAGGCTGAGAACTGAAACCCTGGTCCCCAGTTTCCTGTCTTCTGTTTAACACCTTCCTGCAGTTGGGGAGTTTCCAGAACAGAAAGTGGTTACACATTCAGACTTTCCGTCTCCCTTCTACACCAGCATTGATGTGCTCAGAGGAGGCCCACTGCATCTTTGCCTCCACAACCCCATTCAGCAACATTTACTGCATACCTACTATGTGCCAGGCTCTGTGCTGGGACACATGCTGAGCAAGACAGAGACCTCTCTGCTCTCATGCTGCTCAGCAGGCTCTGTCTTGTGCTATAATTGGCTTTTCCCTTCAGCCTCTCCACAGTGTCCCCAGGGCCCAGCACACAGTGGGAATTCAATAAAAATTCATCAAATGAATGAAAAGTCAGACACCTACTCCCCTCATTCCTAGCTCCAAGACCATCTCTCTGGCAGCTTAGCAGGGACCAGCACAAGACACCAGCCTGGAGCCCCAGATTTCAAGGCACTTTTTACCAGATGCTGTCTGTACGTCAAGGACCTTGTCTGTCCCTTTACATACTTTCCCTTATTTAATATCCTCAGCATCCTGTCAAGTAGGTACCATTGCTCTGCATCTCACCAGAGAGAAGATGGAGGCTCAGAGGGGTTAAGTAAATGGTCGGTGGCCACAGAGCTAGTGAAGAGGACAGCTAGGGTGCGAACCCAGGTCAGGCTGGCCCCAAGGCCCTAATTCTTTCTACTACTAGGCTGCTGTCAGGCTTCAATTCCAGCAAGCCCACAGCCACCATCCTGCCGTTCCTTCTCACCTAGCTCTGAACACCCACCCCCATCACCAACTGTGATTTTACTGCCCTGAGTAGATCCTCCAGCAAGTCTCACCCCATCTTCACCTTCCTCCACCCACTAACTTGGATTCCCTCCTCCTCACACCTGGGTTCCTGAGTCGTCATCCTCCTCCACGCATCAGCATCTGAAGTGCTCCCAGACCTAGCACCAGATTCATGTTCCCTCAACCTTTTGCTTTCGCAACAACCTTCCTAGCTTAAAAACCTCAACAACCCCTATATGATCCAGGAGGCAGCGTAATGCTATGGTGAAAGGTTTCAAAGACCATCAGACGCGGATTAAAATCCTGGCTCTGCTACTTTTATGCCATGTGGGATCAAGCAAAGCCCTAGTAGCTTTTGTCCCTTAGTTTTCGCCTGTGTGAAAAGGGGATCCTAGCCCAGGATTATCCCCCAAGTTTCTACAGTCATCAACATCTGTTCCCAATGCCACCAGCAACATCTACAATTCTCTCTCTCTTTCCACATCTTTGAGCTCCCTATTTGAGAAATCTGAGTCCCTGAGAACTCAGGCAGCCCCAACTGGTCTCCTCGTAAAGAGCCAGAGGTGAGAACACCTGATTCGGACTTGGCACACAGCAAGTGCTCAATATATGCTTATGCGTGGAGGTGTGGATTTCGCCACTTCCCACTGTGCCTCTCTCCCGGCTGGCGTTCCCTGATGCTAAGAAGCAGAGCTGTGTCAAAGGAGACCTTCCACAGGCTCTCGGGCCTTACAGAGAACGGAGGGAAACTCACAGGGCAAGGGTGGGCTCACTGGTGCCCATGCCATTAACCAGTCTGTCTCCCTGAGTAGCGGCTCCACCTCTCGCCTCTGCCCAACTAGCTTTCTCCCTCTCCCCTGCCGTCCCCAGCTGTCCCCCCACCCCACAGCTCCCAACTGGAGCCAGGCTGTCCTTTTCATCTGCTGAAGTGCTCTGTTTTCTTAAGTATCCCACTCAATAGCTTTGGCTTTTGTTAAGCTAAGGGAATCCATTTTAACCTTTCCCACACATTTTATTTCATCCCAGAAGTTTAATTAAAGGGGGTAGCATCTGAGAGACCAGACATGAGAGGGCATCCTTTTGTAAGCAAGTCTCTCCCCTACAGGTCCAGGCCTGGGGGAAGCAACTCAATTCCACGAGCACTTACCTGGCCCTGCACAGTGAGGCTGGGGGAAGGGGCGAAATGTCCCAAATATTGTTTGCAATGTACGTACATTAAAAAAGTGGTGTTTAGCTGGAACTCAAATTTAAAATGGGCGGTCTGCATTTTTATTAGCTAAATCTGGCAACCCTGCGGTGAGGGTGACAGTCACCTCTGGGAGCAATGGTTCTTGGCGGGGTCGGGTGCTGACTTAGTGCAATGGTTTCCAGACTTCGGTTACTCTCCTTCGCCCTGAGCCAAGCACCCGTTATTTATGTAGCCCTAGAAATCACCGGGGTACCACTTAACTGCAGCCTCCTCGCAAGCATTAGCCATGAAATCACAGGTCTGCTGTGCTAATCACATTTCCCTGCTCGTGCCTGTTAAATAAATACATCCCTGCCGGATTTGTGAGAGGCAGCACGGGGTTCGTGTGCAATCCACCTGCGGAACATGTGTGAAGTAGGAGTCATACTCCAGAAACCCCAAATTAATGGGGCATGTGAGCCTGTCTTCCGCATCTCCTGACAATCCTCTCTTGTCCTTCTTCTGGGGTCTGTTTTAAAACCCAAGTTCCAGACGGGGCTGGTTTCAGGGTCTCCACGCATCCCTCCGCAGCATCTGAGTTGGTCCGAGTTACTCCTTTTTCTGTGTCCTGCTCTCTCTCATTCCCTTTACCTATTGGAAAGCTTCTTGAGGTCCGGCAGCCCTGTCAGAACAGGCATCTGCCTGCTCACTGTCATTCAGAGTTCACAAGCCACTTTCAAATAAATCCAGTGTCTCCCCTGCTGCTCACAGCAGCCTGAGGCCAGCCGGCTGTGGAGTCCCACCCCTACGGTGCAGCAGAAAGATGTCCATTGTTCATAAGTCAGGCAGCCAGGACAAGGTGGCTGTGTGGCCCTGCACAGCTCAAGTATACTCTGAGTGTGCTTCCTCATCTGTAAAACGTGCCTGGCCGCAATTCCCAGGTCACCGAGAAGCGAGTTGGATCACTTGGTACAGCGCCTGACACGTGAGAGGCTTTCAAGAGCTTTTCAGTGACTTCCCTTCCAAACGGTGGGGACATATCAAGCAACTTGCTCAGGGTCATGGTCACATGAGAACAAGGAGCCAGCATTTGAGCTCAGCTTCTCCTGTATTCTCCCCCACCCCACACCACCTTTATCCTGCACAGTGCCTGACACACGAGAGGCGTTCAGTAACTGCGAAGGAGTGGCAGACACCCTCCTCCCTACTCCCCCGGGCTCACTTCTACTCACTTCCCCTTCTCCTTTGGTTTGTGTGATGTGTAGTTGGAGGTGACATGTTCAAAACTCTTCATCTGGCTCCTCCCCTAATGCCACCCCCCTCCCCCAAAAGCCCCAACAAAGAGCTCTAGGTGTTTATTCATTGCAGTTTTACTCTCTCTTTCCCATGGAAGCCAGCTTTGAGTTAAATGACATGGGGGTGATCAAGGTAAAGAGGGAAGATGTGGAGATTGAGAGGCTGAGGCCCAGGCAGCACAAGGGTGTGTCTGGGGCCACAGAGCGAGGCCACGGCAAAGCCTAGACCCTGAGGCTGATTAACCAAGAAAACACCCACCCGCCCAGAGCTCGTCAGGACACGACCCCCTGGAGAAGGAAGAGACAGAAGCAGAGTGTGATCGAGTGTCTAATATTGCTCAGCCTGCAGACAGGCACCGACGGGGAGGACGTGGAAGGATAAACGAATAAAGAAGGCTTTATTTTATTTGTCACCATGGGCATCCTATTTATCACCAGTGCTGGGGGAGCGGAGGGTGGACAGTGGGAATGCCCTTCATTTTAAGGCAGAGGAAAGACTCCTCCATCATCCACAGCCCATCGAATGACAGGCTCGGGTTTGGGACGCTCCGAGAGAGCGGGAAGGGAGCTGAACAAGGACAGGACACTGATTTCCCCTGAACTTGGCCAACCAATCACCAGGAAGTAAAAATTCACTTCTCCTGGGCCTCAGACCCAGTGAATTCTCGCTTCCCCTGGAAAGAGGAGAGAGCTCAGCAGGCTTGGGAGTGACTTGACCTTGGTAATGGTCCTTCATTACTCCCTAAGAGACCTGGGGAAAATGATGTTACTGCTCTAAGCCTTCCTTCCCTCAAAACAAGAACAAGACCACCAATCGATGAAGTATTACACTGACTGAATGAGAGGCCATCTGGTGCGTGATTATGAGCACAGACCCAGGAGTCTGTCCTCAGGGTCTAATTCCAGAATCTTCCACTTCCTAGCTGTGTGACCTTGGGTAGTTTCCCTACCCTCTCTGGGCCTCAGTTACCTTCTCTGTAAAATGGGGATAGCATCAAGAGTTTAGGATTAAATGAGTTAATACACTCTCCACTGTACCCCCAGCACCTGGCACATGGTGGGTGCTCGATGAATATTTATTGAATGAACACATATAAAGCAAGTAGAACAGTATCCAGCATACAGTAGGTGCTCAGTAAATGTTAGCTGCATTTTTGAAAAACCACATTTATCCTTGAAGTGACCGCTCAGTCACTCACCAACCAGATCTTTTGAACCTGCTTCCTCTGAGTCACTCAAGGCCATACCCCTCCGCCTTTCCACCTGCTTCCTCCGGGAGCCCTGCCTTCAGCTTCAATAGACCCACACATGTTAACCACACCCATGAGGCACATACTCTTATCCCCATCTTACAGCTGAGGAGGCTAAGGCTGGAAAGTGAAGTGACAAGATCTGAGATTTGGCCTTCGTTCAACCAGCTTGCCAAGCCCCTGCTCCAACCAGCACCAGCTCCTCCTTGAAGAATAACCAACCTATCCTTCCACCTCTGACGTGACCTCTCAGCCCCGGGCAATCTGCCATGCACACAGTAGGTGCTCTATTTGTGGCTGGTGAAGGGAACAAAGGCGCCCAAAGAACCCACAGCAAGAAAGCAGCAGCGCCGAGCTCCCCCACCAGAGGCAGTCAGGGGAGACACCCGCCAAACCCTCAGTCTGTGTGCTGTGCTGGGAGACAGGATGCATCCCTGCCAAAGGCATGCATCAGCGCACCCGAAAGCAGCAGACTTCAGGCCCTTTTCACCTCCTTCTCGAGACTTCACTGAAATGGATTTTGTGGCCTCAAACGAGGACTCCACTGATTGTAACATCACTGCAATGAAAATTCAAATTCTATTCAAGAATTTTATTGCAATTATGAATCTTTAATAATCTTCCATGTCAGGTATGAAACTTTAATGGGCCTGGGTTTTTTTATTTTTATATTTTTGGTTCAAGTGAGCAAGGTAGTTTTAATGAGACATTAGCTTTTCCCAATAGTTCAGAAGTCAGCAAACTTTGTCTGCATTTAAAAAAAAAACTCAAGGTAAATGCTAAGAAGGTTCCTGGAGCAAGCAAGCTGGGGGTGAGGGCTGGGTCTGTGAGCTCATCACACAGCCCTCTCTGCTCTGACAAGGCAGAACCCAATCAGAAATGCCACAGATGGAACTGGCAAAGCTGGTGCGTACTGACTTCCTTCTGCTTCCTCCTTCTGACGCCAGCACAGCCACTGTCAGTCCTGCTTACTCTATTCAGAATGGGGCAGGCAGTCCTCAGGGAAGGCCTGCTTTAATCCGTAGGCAATCAAATGAAAAGCCTGAGGTCCAGAGAGGGGAAAGAACTTGCCCAAGGTCATACTCTGAGTCAAGGTCAGAGCAGGGGGAAAGAAGCCACTTCAGAGTTCTTCTGAGAGGAGAGTCTGGTTTCCAAGGAAACACAGCCAAAGGTCAAACCCAGGAGGAATAACAGCTATTGAACCCCGCTAAGTACCTCACTTAGACCCGACTTCATACCGTTTGGCTCTACACTTAATAAGCACCACCCAGGGCCCGGATGGGATAGCCCATTTTAGAGATGAGGGTGGTGAGGTTCAAAGAGGTGAAGTCACTTGCCCAAGGACACCCAGCAAATGGCAGAGCAGGATTTGAACCCAGCCCAACTGCTGTTCGGAGCCACAGACTTGTCTTTGCCCACTCAACATTTCAGATGACCCAAAAGGCACTCAGAACCAGCACAGTCCAAAAGAACTTTCTGCAATAACAGTCCCACGGCCCTCATCATGGTTTGAGACCATACTGGGCTGTAAGCACTGAGTCAGGGCCAGAGGGCTGCGTCCCCCTTGCATGTCACATGGGAGGCACCCGACCAGTGCCTGACAGAATCAGTGAACTTGTGAAGAAACAATTAAATGAGTGGGTGACCAAATACACAAACAAGCAAGTTAGTCCCCTTGCCCCTTCTGGTTTCTGCAGACAGGCAGGAGACATTTTTCATTTATGTAAAGGTTTAGTCTGACAAGGCCGGGGCATGTGGGGAGGCTGGGTACTTGCAGCTCCGCTCTGTGAACTGCCGCAGGGAAAGAGTATCCAGTTTTTTCAATCAAACAGAAGACAAAGAGGTAAAAACACAAACCACAGTTTTGTTTTGGCTGGAATTATGCTCTGGGAAATGGTGCACACTTATCCAGCCCCTCATTGTGGAAGAGAGAAAACTGGGGTGAGGGGTGGAGAAGAGATGTTATGGGTCTGAGGCTTCCCAGTGAGCCGGCCTTGGAACCCAGCCCTCTCACCTGCTTTGTGCTGCTCCACAGCCCTGCAAGAATCAGTGAGTCCTCAAGTTCAAGTCCACAGCCTTCACGTACACAGAGTGACCAGTCTGAAGGGGAAACCTCATTTAGAATGGCGATCAAAGAGAGAAAATATTTAGGGATAAACGTAACAAGAAATGTGCAACACATATGTGAAGAAAACGTAAAACACTCAAAATGGACTCAACACGTAAGAAAAAAAAAAGATGCTCTGTTGTTGGAAAAGAGTCAGCATCATTAAGATGTCAGTTCTTTCTCATTTGAAAACTTAACATTATTCTCATAAAAATACCAATAAGCTTTTGTTACATACACTGACATAAAAGTTCATGTGAAAAAATGAAACTGCATACGGAGGAACCCTAAATGCATATTAAGTGAAAGAAGCCAATCTGAATAGGCTACATACTGTATGATTTCAACTATACAACATTCTGGAAAAGGCAAAACTATGGAGACAGTAAAAAGATCAGTGGTTGCCAGGGGTTTGGGGAAGGAGGGGGGGATGAATAGGATTTTTAGGATAATGAACCTGTTCCATATGATAGTGTAATGGTGGATACATGACATTATACATTTGTCAAAACCCATAGAATGTAGAACACCCAAGAGTGAACCCTAATGTAAACTATAGACTTGAATTAATAATAATGTATCAATATTGGCTCATCATTGTAATAAATGTACCACATTCATGAAAGACGTTAATAACGGGGGAATTTGTGTGAAAAGATGGAGCGACAAGGGATGTACGGGAACTCTGTACTTCATGCTCAATTTTTAAAGTTAACATAAAATTACTCTAAAATGAATCTATTGCTTTTTAAATAATAATCTTTACTTAAAAAATCAAAATGCAAGAATAGCTATGAAAACGCTGATACAGAATTGCTGCAGAAAGGGGTACCAGATACTAAATCCTGCTCTAAAGCCTCTGTAATTGAATGGTGGGGGACTGACCCTTGAGCAGATGGACAGACAGGGGACCAGACTAGAAATAGGTCCAAGGACACATGGAAATGCAGTATATGTTAAAGGTGGTACCACATATCACTGTGGCAAAGACGGGCTTTTTAATACACAGCACTAGGATAACTATGTAGCCATTTGGAAAGAAAGAAAATTGGGTCCATAACTTACACCCTACACAAGAATAAATCAGATCGGCATTGAGTTCAGGGCCAGCGTGCTGATCAGAGATTTAAAAAGAAAAATGTATTTACAAGTATTTAAAAAATGGATAAAATCCTCTCTATCTAAAAAAGGTTTTCTAAAGAGAACTCAGATTCAACAGAAGAAAGGATTGGTAATTAAACTAAATGATAATAATTTTTAAAAATTTGTACATTGACAAAAACCTCTCTAAGCGAAGTGAAAAGAAAATGATGAGCAAGGAGAAAATGTTTGTAATATATATCACAGATAAAAGGCTAGTAAGGTCTAATCTATAAATGATTCTCAATTTTAGGGGGAAAAAAACCCAAAATCTTGATAACAAAAGGATAATAAAAGACAGGAATGAGTTTCAAAAAAGACATAAAAATGGTTCATAAACGTATGAAAAGAACTTCAACTTCACTCACAGTAAGAAAATTGCCAAATAAAGCCACATCAAGATACCATTTCTCACCTATTAGATTGGAAACAATTATAAACTTGACAGTACCTGTCAGGGAGCTATGGGGGAGCAGACATGCCCAGACTTGGCTGGAGGGAATTCAGGATGGAACAACACTTGTGGAGTTGAATTTTCCGATACTGAGAAAATTACAGCATGTATTTACTTTCTGACACAGAAATCCCATTTCTAAAAATTTACCCTAAAGATACACTTTGAAAAGTGAGAAAACACATATGCACACAGTTACTTATTGAAGTATTGTTCATAACTGTAAAATATTGAAAGCATTTAAATGCCCAGACAGCGGAGAGTGGTTGAATAAAAGTATGGCACAGCCCCGCAGCAGAACAGTATACAGCTGTAAAAAAGGACAACAAAGATTTTCCTGCATTGACATGCAGTGATTTCCAGGATACCAAATTTTTAAAAATTGGGTGAAAAAGAATATCTACCACATACCACCTTCTGTACAAGAAAGGAGAAACATATACATGCATCTGCTTATTTTTGCAAAAAGAAATAGGAATAAGCCAGAAACTAGTTTATTTAGTTACCCGCAAGGAATGGTTCCGAGTGGGTAGAAGGGATGTGGGGCAGAAGTAATATTCTGAGTATGTCTTTTTTGTACAGTTTTGATGTTTTTGTTAATCAAAAAGTAACATTAAATCAATAAATGTGCCGGGAAAACCCACTGAATCCAGCAGAAACAAATGAACCTATTTTAAATGAATAACAGAACTAAGGCGAAGGGGGAAAAAGAAAGAATCAAGCCAAGTAACACAGTACTTTGACTATAAACCCTCAGTTCACAGATACAATGAACTGAAAACAAATCAGAAACTTAACCTAGTTGGTTTGTTTTCCCAGTGGTATGAATGTGGCCATTGTAAAACTACTTTTGTGTCCTGTAAGACGGGGCAAATGAGTGAATATAATGAAGTATCTAAACAAGAACCAAGTACGTCCTAAGGGCCAGCACTATGGTAGGTGTTGGGGATACACTGTACTGTATTAGTCAGTCCCCCTTAGCTGCTGTGACTAATTACCACAGACTTAGTGGCTTAAAAGGACATACATTTATTATTTTACAGTTCCTGAGGTCAGAAATCCAGCACAGGTCTTGTGGGACTAAGATCAACATGTCAGCAGAGCTGAGTTCCTGTCTGGAGGCTCTAGGACACAACCCATTACCTTGCTCTTTCCAAGTTTCTGGAGGCCATCCGTATTCTTTGGATGGTGGCCTCATTCCTCCAACCTCAAAGCCAGGACCAAGTCCTTCTCATACAGCCATCTCTTTGGTTCTCTCTTGTGCTGCCCTCTTCCACCTTTACAATGGGCCCACTTGGATAATCCAGAATCATCTCTCCATCTCAAAGTCAGCTGATTAGCAACCTTAGCTCCGTTTGTAATCTCAACTTCCCGTTGTCATTTAATCTAACATAGTCACAGGTTCTGGTGATTAGGATGGAGACATTTTGGGGGTTCATTATCCTGCCTACCACACAGGTGGTGGTGCTCCAAATACAGTGGCACTCATGGTTAGCCAAAAAGATCTGAACACTAAAAAGCTTCCACTGTCTCATCTGGGTGAAGAAGTGTTATTAACAAGGGCATCTGGCACTTTGCCACTTTGATTCAAACTTATTAAGAAATATTTGACAAAATGATACAAAAACCTTTGCTACTTTACTTCCAGGAATTAACCCCGAGAAAATCATCATGGTTATGTAAGACAAAAAGGTTACAAAAAAAATTTGGGCCCCCCTCTTTAAACGTCTATGAATCGATCACTTAAATACCATGTAGTATATCCATACAGTGATACTATAAAGTCATAAAAATAACATTTTAGAATATTTAATGACATATAATGATTTCTTCCAATTAAATTTTAAAAAATTACAAAACCAATATAAGCACATAGTAGAAATAGAGGAACAGTAAAAAAAAAAAAAGTATATATACAAACTGTAAAAATCTTGCCTCCCTGAAGCTCCCTTCCCTTGAAAACACATCTCAGGCCCCCACACTGAGACTAAGAAGTAACCACCACTGGACCTGGAGATTCTCATACTAAGTGAAAGTAAGACAGAGAAAGATAAATATATGGTATCACTTATATGTGGAATCTAAAAAATGGTACAAATGAACTTCTTTATAAAACAGAAACAGACACACAGACATAGAAAACAGACTTATGGTTATCAAAGGTGAAAGGAGGGAGGAGGGATAAGGTAGGAGTTTGTGATTAGCAGATAAAAACCACTATATATAAAATAGATAAACAACAAGGTCCTGCTTTCTGCACAGGGAACTACATTCAATATCTTGTAATAACCTATAATAAAATATATATATATAACTGAATCACTGTGCTGTACACATCTTCTATAGTGGACATGCTTTGCTTTTTTAATTCAGGTTTTTTAAATGTTATCTTAACATTGCTCATCTGACGTGGTCTTCAAGTGTGTTAAAGAGACTAAGAAGGAATATGTCAAAATGTTCACAGGAGTGCCTCTGAGCGGTGAATTCCAGGCAATTTACATTTCAAGCTCTTTATTCATTTTCTGTGCTTTCCAGATTGCATCCGAAGATCACATTGTTGAAGGCTAAAAGAAAAAAGAAATCCTAAAAAGAAATGTAAAAATTTGCTGGGAGGCATGATGTAACACTCACATCTCCCTCGACATTCAGGGGTCTGGAGGAGGGTGGGCCTGGGCCCCTGGCAGATCTGCTCCCCGCCCTGGAGAAGAATCTTCTTTATACCACTCTGTGCCGTCCCCGTCTCTTAGTAATTTGGGGTGAGTCTTTCTTGTCCCCTGCTGGGCTCAGCAGCCTGCTGGCACAGATAGGCCGGGAGGTGATGTAAGCTCTTCTGGAAAGATCCTCTGAGGTTTCTTTCACTTGTTGCTCCTTTTAAAACCTTATTTCAACTGGGAACAACTAAACACCTGACTTCAAGGGAATGGTTAGGCAGATCATAATTCGGCCAGAAGATGGGAGTGCTATCACCCAGCTATTACAGATTGCACTTATGAGAAATTCTTAATTACACGTGAAAATGTGGGATGAAAAACAGTAAATACTGTACAATATCAATTGTGTAAAAATGTACAGAGAAAGGAATGAAAGAAGCTACATCAAGGTACTAACAGATGGAAGCAACTCAGATGTCTATCAACTCACAAATGGATAAACAAAATGTGGTATGCCACACAACAGAATATTATTTCACCATAAAAAGGAATTTACTGATATATGCTACTAGTATGTGCTTCACATTATGCTAAGTGAAAGGAGCCAAGGCCACATATTCTATGATTCACTGATATTGAAATGCCCCAAATAGACAAAACTATAGAGACAGAAATGGTGACTGACTGCTTGAAAGATACAGAAATTTTGGGTGGAGGGGATAAAAATGTTTTGAAATCAGATAGTGGTCATGGTTGTACAACCTTACTGAAGTGTATTTCACTGATTTGTACACTTGAAAAGGGTCAATTCTGTGGTATATGAATTATACCTCCCAAAATAGAAGGTGTTATTAAAGGTTGTCTTCGAAAGGTAGGACATCTGGGTCCTTCTACTTTGCATGTATTTGTGTGTGTATTATGTATTGAATCTACTACTTTAGTAGCTGGAAAAAATAAACTAAAAAGAAACAAAGTTCCACAAAGGGTCTGGGTTAATAGCTTTAGTACACCGCCCCCCAGGTCCCTGGACTCCCCAGCCTCTGAAAGCTTCTGCCTCCTTTCGTCTGCCTTATAGCAAACAGCTCCCTGACTCTGGAGTTAACGCCATCAGTCCAAATGCTACGTGCATCTCCAGGTTCGCCTAGCCATCTGTGAGGTCTGGGAAAAACCCAGGGGTTCCTTTCCCATCCCATGCCCCCATGCCTTCTTGCTCCACCTCTCCTCTCCGTCAGCCCCTTGGTCCCCCTCAGCACACCAGCGCCCCCAGCCCATGCCTCTGTGCCTTTGCTCCTGCTAGTCCTTCTTGAAGATCCATTTCTTTACTTCTCTGCCTGGTGTAATCGCCCGCAATCAACATGCCAACCAGATTACACAAGGGCAGAAAGCATCTGTCTTTGGCTCCTGCTTTTGTGTCAGGCTCACACACATTTAGCAAATCTCTGGTGATTGAGTGAATATCCTGCAAGGCATAGTTAGGGAGCTACTTAATCTCTGCAGACACACTGGCCCTCCTCTCCTGGCCTCATGGCTCCCTCCCGAGGTCCCAGCCCAGGCAGGGGAGTGCAGTGGTAACTGCAAGGATTCTGAACCAGCTCTGCCTGGGTTCAAGTCCCGGCTCCATCACTTCCAGGCTACGTGACCATGGGCAAGTCATTTAACCTCTCTGAACCCCACATCTGTGAACAGGGACAAAAACCCTTATTAAAAGGTGGCTGTGAAGGTTTAAAGGAGCTAATATATGTCAGCTGCCCAGAACAGTGCCTAGGTATAGTAGGTACTGTGTGTTATTCAAATACATAGTATTGGTATTAATATGGTACCTGGTTTGCTATTTACTCCTCGCTCTTCCTGAACAGACTGAGATTTGAAGCAACATCCTGTATCTTTGTATTCTACATGTTGTCCATGGGCCAGAAGTAGCAACAACCTAGGAGCTTATGGGAAATGCAGAATCTTAGGCCCCATCCCCAATCTACTGAGACAGACTGTATTTCCAAGTCTCATATGTTCTCCTAGAACCTTGCCACTCCCCATCAGGAGGTATAGTGGGGTGCGTTGCAATGCCCCAAAAAGTTATGTCTAAGTCCTAACCCCCAGTACCTGTGAATGCAATCGTATTTGGAGACAGGATCTTTGCAGATGTAATTAATTTAAGGATCTTGAGATTCAGGGTGGGCCCTAAATCCAGTGACTGGTGTCCATAGAAGAGAAAGCAGAGGGAGATCGGAGACACAGAGAGATGTCCAGAAACCCACCCTGGCGTTATGCTGCCACAAACCAGGGAATGCCGAGAATGCCACAAGCTGGAAATGGCAAGGAAGGCTCTTCCCCTAGAGCCTTCAGAGAGAGTGTGACCTTGCTGACACCTTAATTTGTGACAGAATAAATTCATGTTGTTTGAAGCCAGGAAGGTTGTGATGATCATTTGTTACAACAGCCCTAGGAAACTAACACAGGAAGTAAGAGTTACTCCCCTCCCCTTGAACCTGCCTTCTGAGGCTGGGTCATGAAAAGAATGCAGCTCTACCTGCCTCTCGCCCAGGACCTGTGCCTGGAAGCCCCCTTCTAAGCCACCATGCTTGGAGGAAGCCCAAACTCGCTCTGTGAGAAGACAGCATGGGGAGGCTGGTGCAGGGAAGGGCCTGGGCCCCCCGCCAGCAGCCAACGCCTGCCTCCAGACATGACACAAAATGAGCCTCCCGATGGCTCCAGCGCCCAGACTGAGTCTTCCAGCTGCAGCCTGAGGTGTCATGGAACAGAAACCGGCCGCCTGGCTGCGCCCTGTCCACTTCCTGACCCCCAGCAAGGCTGAGCAGAATCCGTGGCTGCTGCACGCCTCTTGGTTTGGGGCTGCTTTCGCAGTCATGATAACCGTAGCGCTTTCTGAATTATAATCTGCCCTTGACAAGGTCCCTGATGACTCCCGTGCACAGTCAAGTGCCTGAAGCACCGCCCAGCATGGTTACTGACCTCTCTCAAAGCCCGTCACGTGTGCCAGGGCTGAGGAAATGCTCGCTGATAATTATTTCCCTTAGGAAACGGGGAAACAGGCTGGCCTCAGGTCCAGCAAACCATGCAACATCTTTGATCTGCAGGCATGGAATCTGGTGCATGTGGAGCCAGAGGGCAACTGACAACTCTCCTGTGCTGGTCAGCCGCCTCCCAGCTCCCCGGGCCCTTCCCTCGGCCACTTGGAAACAAGGGATGAGAAGGAAAGTCAGCCCCTGCCGACCGTGGGCACCTGAATGAACGCTCTCAGCTTTTCCTGTGACCAGGGCAAGCCACAGCTGGACTTCTGCTCCAAAGAGCCTCCCTGCAGAAACTAAGTATTTTTTTTTTTTTTGGCAGTAGCCTGCCTGGGAGCAATCACTACCCTTGCAGGGGCCCCTTTAAAAGCCAGGAGGTAGGATGAAGCAACTTGAACGTCTGAAATTTTTAAACACCCATTCAGAGGCCAGTTCGTGCACCCAGCTAAGAGGGCATCCTATGGGAGGACGTGGCGCAGCCAGGGGAAAGAGGCTAAAACTGTCACCCAGCACGTAACGGGATTCTCAAGAAAGAAATCACCTTCTGGCTTCTCAGGAAAGGTCTTTGTCATCAGTGTGGACTCACCAGCAACCTGAGAGTTTCAGATGCCATTAAGGACCAGTCTTACCCACCCGCACACACACTCGCATGGATAATGAAGATCGCTCAGCACAACCAGAGCTACCGTTTTGGGGTGCTTAGCCTGTGCCAGGCACTGGGCTTTACCTGCATTAGCTCACTGTGTCCTGACACTATAGGACCTAGGACACAGGTGGTAGTGGTGCTGGTATTGTTATTCTTATTATTTCTAAAGAGCCTGGAATCTACATTTCCTCTTCCATAGTCCTTCGAAGGGAAGCAAGATGCCAACACGCAGGTTCACAGCTCGTGGACCACTGCCCAGGAGGAAGAGATGGCCTCTGCACCTCAGGAAGAGGCAGCACCCAGGAAAGGGCTGGGCAGAGAAGGCCCAGCTCCAGAGAGGGGCTCTGGAAGGGAGGCAAAGCCAGTCTCTAAGGCGGATAGCTCCACAATGATGTTAAAGTTGTTATCCCACCTCTTGCTGAAAGCGTCAGGGGATTTTTTAAGTTCCCAAGCAATCAGGCGCTGCTCTGCCACGATTTCTTGCAAGCAGGCTCTGTGTGGGGCCAGGGTTGGCGTGCCAGGGAGCAACTGAAGGAACAGCCTGGGCTTATTCCATCCTGGAGGGGCAACGCCAGACTGACCTTTCACCAGGGAATCAGGCTCCACAGCGGAAACCACATGGCTGGGCATGAGAGGAGAGAGCCAGGCCTGTGACCTTGTCCAGCCCCTTCGTGGAATGTGACCTTGGGCCAATCACTCCCACTTTCTGAGCCTCATTTTTCTCATCCACAAGCAGAACCAGTGCTATTTATCTTTCAGGGTTATACCAAAAACCAGAAATAATTTTTTAAAGCCAGTGTGTTGTGAATACTTATATCCATAAGTGCTTTATAGAGATTCTCTGGCTACATTCTCACAAAGTTGTTAAAGATACTATTTTTCAGCTTTACAGATGGGGAAACCGAGTCCAAGGAGAGAAAGTAATACAGCTGGTAATTTTGACTCCAAAGTGTCTCCATTTAACCACCATGTGACACTGCCTGGTAATGACTCGTAGTGCCTGGCACACAGTGGGCATGAGAAGTGGCCGCCACTGTTATTAGTTCTCCCCAAATAATACTTTCTTGCTGAAGTACAGCTTTAGTCACAAATTCTTATTTAAGTAATCTTAAAAGTCAAGCTAGGCCCACGTTCTCACACAGAGTTGGCAGACATCCAATCATCTGGGCCCCAGGTCCCCCTTCCTGCCCGGCAGTCCCTACTAGAGAGCCTGAGCTAAGCTAGATATTCTTTCTGGCAGAGCCCAGTTGCAAACACCCAAGTACAAACACTTCTGCAGCCACATTAATTAAACGGTGCTGGCACGCAAGATGTAGATTATTTGCTGTCCTCGGGAGTGGAAAGAGCACTGGATGTGGAGGCACAGACACATGGACAAAGCCTTTCCCCACGCAAAATTTAATGACCTGTGTTACCAATCGGAGACATTCTGACTTCCGTGCTCAGCCATCCAGTTGGCAGCAGAGGTGAGTACGTGGCCTCGGAGAGCCCTGCAACTGAACTGCCAGTTCTCTGCCAGCGAAGGGCACACTTTGTGGCAAGCTGTTTAACCTCACCGAGCCTCAGTCTCTTCATCCAGAAAATGGGATGATAACAATCAGTACCTCTGCGCGGGACTGGGATGAGGGCAGAACAAGATGACTCCCTGTGGACAGGACCGGGCTGGGAGTGGTCAGAGGATACTAGTGCTTCTGTGCTGTTGTTGTGTAGACAAACACACACACTGCATACACACAGACACAACCCCAAGTAAAGAATTATTCACTCCCCCCTCACCTCCAGGGGGCAGTAAGCTCAAGCTGCCCAGTTTGCCTGATAACCACTTTGCAAGGGGACAACCCTCTAAGTTCTGTAAGAACCATTGGGGGTTGACCAGAGGAGAGGCTGTGAGGGGAGGAAGCAGTGGGAACAGGACTTCTGTGACTAAGCTCCAGACCTGCCTGAGTTCCAATCCCAGCTCCTCTGCTGTGTGACCTTGGGCATATCACTTAACCTCTCTGGGTCTTGGTTGCCCACCTCTAAAATAAGGATGATTCTATTGCCTTCTCACAGGGTTGCTGGGAGAATTAAATGACTCAATGCAGGAACAGCACTCACTAAGCACCCTGGTTGGCACAGACAGAGCACTTCCCAAATGCTGGTGATTCCTATGATTATTACCATCAATTAGAAATACTAGAAGACTCGTCTGCCCTAACTTCCTTCCTTCCATTATAATTTATTATTATTATTATTATTATTATTATTATTATTATTATTATTATTATTATTACCTCTCACATTGCCATACCTTCTGCCATTTTCACCATACTTTTGCTTAAACGATAGTCTGAATGGTCAGGAGAATCCTCCAGGTTCCAAATCCGAGAGCAGAGTGTGCAGAAACAGTAGGCAGGTGTCACAGCTGTGCTGCCGGCAGAGAGCCCGCACAGAAGCAGGGAGGGCTGAGTGCCGAGCTGCCAAGGGCCATCAGTCTGTTTTTTCCATCACACAAGCTCAGGGCTATAGGGTCTTGTGGCTAACAGAGGAGGTTCTGGAGCCCATCTACACCCTAGTTCCACCACTTCCTTGCTGTGTGATCTTGAACATGTGACAACCTCTCTGAGCTGCAATTTGCTCATCTTTAATGAATGATACAGCATCTACGTCATGAATTGTTTAGGGATTCATTAAGGTGTAACATAAAAAGCACTTAGCAGGGTGCCTGGCCTGGAATAATCACTCAGTGGATAGTCGCTGTCACTGTCTCTCTCACCAATGCTCAGCCAGCATGTCACCTAGGGCACCAGGAGTCTTTGCTGCCTTCTGTCTCTACCCTCATCCTCCTTGTTCAACACAGTTTTCACCCAGAGCATGCAAGGGACACAAATCCAGGTGTTGCATTGCACACACCTTGCTCTGGTCCCCAGATAGCCAGCACCTGGGGCCCACCTGAATGCCTGCAGAGATCCAACACAAGAAAGACCCCGTGGGCCCCGGGGTGCCTGCCCTCCCTGCCACCCAGCCAGCAAGTCTCTCTCCAAACTCTGCTCAAGATGTGAAAATGGACATGCTCAGCACAGTTTGTCATTTCTCCTTCCTGTGTTTTCTCTCTGACAGCAGGACAACCTTATGGATAATAAATTGCAATAGTAAAAAATGATAATAAGATGGCTAAGGTACACTTTTGCTACATTTTTGTGCTCCTAACTGAGGAGGGCCTTCTCAACACTCTGAAATGGCAACAACTAAATAAAATCTTGTAACTCAAGAGTTGTCAGGTTTTGAACTGAGAAAGGAAGTACTTTTCTAAGAAGCTGGTGGTTGAGTCATAAAAGGAACAGAATGATCAAGGGTCCCCAAGTGACTGTGTGTACAACAGGCCAAATAGAAAAAGGTCTGGAAAGACATGCCAACTGCTGACATTCTCCATGTCCCCAGGCTGGGCAGGGGCAGGGGAGGAAGCAGGGTCAGTGCAAACATGAGTCAGGGCATGATTTGACTTTTCTACAACTAGTAAGTGTTATGTGTACATAACACATAAAAAAGTCTTAACTTTTTTTTCTTAATATGTATTACACTTGACTAAGTTGGTACCTGCCAGAATTCTCCACTGTAAACTTATTATTTCCCCCTTATTATCACAAAATATATTGGTAGAGATACTCTGAAACTATGCAAAAACATCCTGTTTCTGTTTAAACATCTGTCTGCTGTTCAGCAACCACTGGTACGTCTTGCCTACGGCAACTATTACTGTAATGTAAAGTTCTAATGGTGATTTTCTGTATCTTTATTCCTTCTATTTTTTTACGAGAATTTTTCCTTAAGGAAGAGTTGTTGCTTCTCTCCCATTGATTTATTTATTCTGTTCTTTATGTAATTGCATTAGGGTATTTACTGTACATCCACGGGCATACGGTACCCATGGGTATTTACCGTATTCTCCTGTGGCCATGGGGAGCTCTTTCAGGTTGGCTCTGTACACATCTGATAGGCTGATTGACTGGTTGATTGAACTGGTAGCACATCTTTACTTTCTGGTCCCAAAAGATCCCCAGGCTTCCCTGCCCTAGACTTGGAATCAACCACTCCTGCAAAGAGCCCTGGTTCCTTTCATTTGGAGAACAGCGTTTAGACACTAAGATCTGGGTGCTAGCTGTATCCATTTTTATTGGGCACAACCCCTCTCAATGGCTAGAGTGAGGAATTATACCTGTGTGTGCTAACTCATGCATTTATACACATTACATTGATTTTTCTATTATCTGTGTGTGGGCATATACATTTTGTTCTTTTTTGTAAATGAGACCATATTGATACCTCTGACTAGTCCAGCACCACATAGTTTATTCTTTCCTTCCTTGTAACTTTCGCTGAGGGTGAGAAACCTGGCTCTCACCATCTAAAATATACTTGTTTTTTCAACCCTGTACAAATGAAGTAGTTTCAGAATCCCTAATTCATATCCTTTGAGAAAAAGAAATTTGCTAACTGGACTACAGTATCTGAGTCCAGTTCTTCTTGTCTCTGCCTTTAGTATCAGTTGAAACGATGTCTTTCAAAATCACACAGGTCAGCTCCTTCCCTCTCCATTCCCTTTCAGTGTGTTTACAGGAATCATCTGTAATACAGTTAAATTTCTTTGTCTCTGTTGGTCTCAATCTGCCCTCCATCTCCCCTGCCACAACCAGGTTGATTTTTAAAAATTTATATACAGCAAAATTCACTCTGTATGTATAGTTCAATGGGTTTCTCCAAATGCACAGACTCATGTGTCCATCACCACATGCAAACAGTTTTCCATACAAAACTACTTTCCAGGTCTTTTGCCCATTTTGAGAATTCCTTATGCATTCTCAATACAAATCCTTTGTCAGAAATGTGATTAGAAAATATTGACTTCTCCAAGGCTGTGTGGTGTGTCTTTTCATTCTCTTAAAAGTGTCTTTTTCATTGCAAAAGTTTTTAATTTTCATAAAGTCCATTTTGTCAATTTTTTCTTTTATGGGCCAGGGTCTTGATATCATATCTAAAAATTCTTTGTCTTACGCCAAAGCCACATGGATTTTCTCCTATGTATTCCTGTAGAAGTAGTACAGTTTCATTTTTTACTTTTAGGGCTATGATCTATTTTGAGTTAATTTTCATAGAAGATGTGAGATTGAGGTAGAGGTTCATTTGTTTGCATATAGACGTCCAATTGTTCCAACACCATTTGTCGAAAGGACTATCCTTTCTCCATTGAATGACCTTTGCACTTTTGCCAACAATCAGTTAAGTATGTTTGTGTGGGTTTACTTCTGGACTCTACTCTGTTCCACTGATCTATGAGTCTGACCTTCACTAATACTGCACTGTCTTATTTACTGTGGTTTTAAAGTAAGTCTTGAAATCAAGTAGTGAGTCTTCTAACAGTGGTCTCCGGCTTCCAAATTGCTTTAGCTCCTCTAGTTTCTTTGCCTTTCCATTACAACACTTACAGTCAGCTTGTAAATATCTACAAAAAAAAAGTCCTGCTGCGATTGGAATCAGGGTTATGCTGAATCTAGATCAAATTAGGGAGACTTGGCACCTTAATGAGTCTTCCTATCCATGAACACAGTATATCTCTCCATTTACTTTTTTAGAGTATTCTGCATACAAACACAGCACATATTTTGTTATTCAGACCGAAAAAGTTTTGGTGCTACTCCAAACTGCATTGCTTTTATTAATGCTGAATTCCAGTTGTCATTGTTAGCATATAGAAATGCAATTGACTTTTGTAGGCTGATTTTGTCTCCTTCCACCTTGCTAAACTCATTTAATAGTTCTAGGAGCTTTTTTGAGGATTATTTGGAATTTTCTTTGTAGACAATCAGTCTCTATAGAGATTTATTTCTTCT
Organism: Camelus ferus; assembly: GCF_009834535.1. Lineage (NCBI taxonomy): Eukaryota > Metazoa > Chordata > Mammalia > Artiodactyla > Camelidae > Camelus > Camelus ferus. Next base: position 57,683,547 of record NC_045699.1, read on the forward strand.
TTTCAAATCTGAATGCCTTTTATTTTTTTCTATTGACATTACATTGACTATAACTTCTAGTATGATACTTCATAAGAGTGGTGAGAGAAGACATTTCTGCCCTATTTCAATCTTAGAAGAAAGCATTTAGTTGTTCACCATTAAATATGTTAGCTGTAGGTTTGTGTAAATGCCCTTCATCAAGTTAAGGAAGTTAGAGGTTTTATCATAGGTGGACACCGAATTTTGTTAAATGTTTTTTCTGATCACATATTTTTTCTCCTTCATTAAGTTAGTAACACTGATTTTCAAATGTTGAACCAGCCTTGCATTCCTTGGATAAAACCCATTTCGTCATGGTATAGTACCCTTTTTATAATTGCTGGATTTATTTTGCTAAAATTTTGTTGTGAATTTTCACATCTGTGCTCATAAAGAATGGTGGTCTGTAGTTTTCTTTTCTTGAAATGTGTTTGTTTGCTCTTGGTATTACACAAGGCTGGCCTCATAAAATGAGTTGTGAAATACTCCTTCATCTTGCATTTTCAGGAAGAGATTGCATAATATTTCTTCCTTAATTGTTTGTTAGAGTTTATTAGTGAAAGCTTCTGGGCCTGAGTTTTCTTTTTGGATAGTTTTTAACTAAAATTCAATTTCTTTGACACATACATAGGACTTTCAGGTCAGCTGTTTTTCATTCTTGAGTGTTAGTAGTCTGCATCTTTCAAGAAATTGGTCCATTCATCTAAGTTGTAGAATTTACAGAGGGCTGTTTGCAACATGCCCTTATTATCTAAGACTTTTAACTGTTAGGAATTGCATAGCTATTAAGAGGTAATTTTTGTCATCTTCATTAGGACTGCTGTGAAATCAGCCACAATCAAAGATAAAAATACTTTTAAAGTCTCCTTACTAAGTAAGTATTATGTAGTAGCCACACCCTTTCCCACCAAGAATACACAAGTAACAGCCTTGGAGCGTTTGCTGGGTGCGTTCTCTTCCAGCAGAACTATTTCGGAATAGAGACACAGTCAGAAGGCAAAGTCAAACTGCTGGATGATGGAGGGGCTCTGTCTAGGGCTCTGTGCTGGTCCTCATAATCCTCAGCCAGTCCTTCCCCTCCATGATCCTCAGCCAGTCCTTCCCCTCCTTCTGGGCTGTTTCCTCATGTGTAAAATGGGAAGGTTGGAGGCTGGGATCTGTGCATATAGATGGTTTCCTACTTCCACTGGCAGAAATGAAATGAGCCTCCCACCCTGGGGTGACCTCAGGGGTGAAGACCGTGGAGCAGAATAGGATCAGGGACAACCACCTTGGGCTTCAGAAGCTTGGTGACTTCTAAGAAGACTAAGTGGCTTTTGTTTCCTCTCTCTGCATTCTTTTCATATCTGGTCAAGTTAGGGTGCTAGGGAAGTGGCAGACCAAAGCACATGAAGGGCCCGAGGAGTTAGGGCCAGATCCCTGTGTGATCTCAAGCAAGTCACTGCACCTCTCTGAGCCTCAGCTGCTCATCTGTTAAATGGCACTATTAATGCCCACCTTAAGACTATTGGGAAGATTGTGGCTAAAGTGTTTAGCACAGTATTTGATTCATAATAAGGGGTTAATAAACAGCAGCCTCTGTTGTAAAATGCTAGTCAATTCTGGCTGCCCTTAAAGGAACAAACAAGGTTTTACGGTCAATTCTTTGGTGGGGTTTGCTGGGGGCAGGTGCAAAGGAACAAGAGAGGCTAAGGATAAATGCCAAAGAGGGAGTCGGCTCCTGCTGGGAGGGTGGGACAGTTCCAAGTTCCACAGGGCCACCCCCGGGGTAAATGCTGGGAAGTGCCCGACCTCCTCCAAGGAGCATCTCCTCCCAGCAGTGTTGGCTGGACTCACATGGACCCTCAGGAGCGAAGGGAGCGGCTGGAAGCCAGGCGGAAGGAGCACTGTCACCCCAGGAAAGCTCCACACAGTGGCAAGGAGCCCTATTTACAAATAAAGCCTGTTCTTGGCTCCACTACCCACACAGCCAAGCCCCTTTATTCCATTTCAATATGCCTGTTTCTATGGAAAGTGCATTGGCAATAAACAGAATTAATCTGTCCTTGAAGCCCAAGTGAGTGCAGGCAGGTGGTAGCATATGCAAGGGACCTTGCAGGGGAAAGTAAAATAGTGGCAGGGAATATAAAATGCTTTACTGCAGTGGGGACCAAAAGATAGAAAGGACTTTACTGAAGGCAGGCATTTTATGAGCAAATAAAACCTCTGATTGCCTGCAACTGAGAAGCAAACTAAAGTAACGGAAAAACTTCTATGGAATATTTTTCCTCTGCCTTGTTTCAAAATGGAAATCGCCTTGTTGTTGCTGTTTCTGTGATTATAAAGTAGTATTTGCTCTGTTCAGACACTGTATAAGGATGAAAGAATAGAATGAAAATCATCCATAATCTCACCACCTCCAGCTAATCACTGTTGGCATTTGGTGTATGTCGGTATAGACGTTTCTCTGGGCATATTTTTACATACATGTACAATACGAACAAGATCCTGACAGACATGTGATTTGACAGCCTATGTTTCTCACCTAATAACACACCATGGACATCCTTCCGTATTAATAACTGAAGATCTCGAGCATCATCTTCTCACGGCTGCAGTCTTGGGTGCCGTACACGTTCTGTGCAACCTGGCTGTTCGCCTCCACAGCATCATCTGGCATCTTCTCCAAGCCTGGCTTTCTGCATTCAGCCACACGGGTTTTCCCTTGCATCCACTTCAGGGACTTAGCATTTGCTGTTCTTTCTGCCTGAAATTCTCCTTTCCCCTCTCACATAATTCATTTTCTTCTCTTCTTTTAAATTTCAACTGAAATGTTTCTTCTTCCAGGAAGTCTTCCTCGATATCTACTACCAAAGCCATTCACCCCTGTTAGACACACACGATTCCATGTGCTTCACTGTCTTGGTATTTATCACAATTGTAATTAAACAGTTGTAGAACTTTCCCCCTTGTCTTTCCACTAGAAAATAAGCTCCAGGAGGTCAGAGGCTGTGTGTGTCTTGCTTAGCTCAGAAGCTGCAGGGCAAGCACAGTGCCAGGCACACAGGAATCCTTGGTAAATACCTGCTGATTAAATGGAAGGAAGGGAAGGAGGGGCAGCCAGGGAGACCCACCACCTGCAGGTACAGGCCTGGGTTCAAATCCCAGCTACATTAGAAAGAATTTGGCCTTTATCTCTATAAGCCTTGGTTTCTTCAGCTGTAAACTGGTGACAGTAACACCTACATTATCCCTGGAAGGGATGGAACACAGTGGTTAAGAATATGGACTTGGAACATGCAGGTGAGACTTCATATCTAGCCATTCTAGCTGGGCGACATTGGGCAAGCTGCTTACTGTTGCTCCTGAATCTGCCCCCTGTCAAAAAGGGATAAGAACATTCCTTTTTCATACACTGCTGCATTAGTAGATAATGTGAAGCATTTAGCACAGTGCCTGACATAGTAAGTGCTTAATAAGTGGATAACATGATAATAGAAGCTACCACCTGTCAGTAATGGGGGCGAGGCAGTGGTGGGAGGAAAGAGAGAGAGGACAGAGAGGTGCTCAAGCCTCTCTGCCCAGAATCTGTCACCTCTCTCCGACATTCCTTCTTTCTCTTAACATGGATTCAATAAGAATGTATTCACCTTCAACAAAGTATGGAACCTATTCATGCACTTCCTGTCACCGAAGACACTGCTTATGTCATCGCACAACATCCTCTCTAACGAGGACCAGTGGAAAACTGCTCTCAAGCCTCAGGAAGGGAATAACGAGGCTTCTCCAGCAGAGTTGGTCTGTTTTCATCTTACAAGTGTCACTGACCTGCTTCCCTCTTTGGGTTGGCTGCCAGGAAGCTCAGACACAAATCTGTGTGCTGCCTGTAGCTAGGTTTGCAATGCCACACAGCAAGCATTCTAAGAAAGACTCTCACCACAGCTTTATCTCTTTCCTCTGCCTCCAGTTTTCTTCCTCCAAATTTCCTCACTTATTCATTCAGAAAAAAAAAAAAAAAACTTTACTCAGTGTTTAGAAACTGACTTCAATCTTTTTTGAAATATTGGGGAAAAATAAATGGAATTAAAACTGCATATAGGCTAAGTGCAATGTACTATGCTAAACTGAACTGTATCCTAGAATGGAAAAGAGGCTTTAGTGGGAAAACTGGCAAACTCCAAATAAACTGTAGTTTAACAGTATTACACCAATGTTAGTTTCTTAGTCCTGACAAACGCACCATGGTTATATAAGATGTTAACATTAGAGGAAGCTGCATGAAGGATAAATGGGTAAACTCTTTGGAACTTTTTAGTAAGCCTAAAATTAATTTAAAAATAACAAATTTATTAAATACAATCTGCATATGGAATACAATATTATTTCCTTTTGGAGTTCCAACGAGGTACCATCTTTATGGGCTGAGAGCATAGCAAGCCAGAGACCCAGGGCATTTCAGAACCACCTAGACCCGTGGGGCATCTACCACCTGCCCAGCTGGCCTGGCTGTGAGCACAGTTCTCGAACCAGAATCTCAAATCCTGGATGGCAATCCCTGCTTTGCCTCTAACTAGCTGTGCAGCTCTCTGAGTCCCAGGTACTGGGCCAGTAAAGCGGGCTAACAGAAGAACTGTTTTCACAGGAGTGTTGTGAGGTTTAGGTAATTTTATGACATAAAGTACTTGGGAAAGAGCAAACTGTCTCAGTCAGCCTGGGCTGTATAACAAAGTACCACAGATCGGGTAGCTTATTAACAACAGACATTTATTTCTTGTGCTGCTGGAGACTGGATGCCTGAGATCAAGGTGCCGGTGTGGTCAGGTTCTGGTGAGGACTCTCTTCCGGGCTGCAAACAGCTGGATACATCACTGTATCCTTCCAAGGCAGAAAAAGGGCTAGGGAGCTCTCTGGGGTACCTTTTCTAAGGGCCCTAATCTCATTCATGAGGCTCTATCTTCATGATTTAATCGCATCCCAAAGGCCCCACCTCCCAATACCACCACGTTGGGGGTTAAGGTTTCAACAAATGAATTTGGGAGGAACACATTCAGCCTATAACACAGGCACTCAATAAATTTAACCTTTATTGTTAATTTTGTCAGTTTGTTCCTCATATTTTCCTTTTTTAGTCATCCTGAGAAAGAGATGCTATTTACTGTTATTACCTGGGAGAAGGAAGGGGAGCTCAGAGGGGCACAGGGACTCTCCGAGCCACACAGCTACCAAAGCAACAGCAGCCAAGCTGGGATCTGAGCCCGGTCTTCCCGACTCCAGCCCCCGGGCTCTCCCCAGTGCGCGTGTTTACTGAGAAACGCTGACAGATGCCCCGTCTCTCTGCCTCTCCGGCCTCACCCAACACGATGTAGCTCAAGGGGTCTCCTGACCACCTCGGGTCCTCCACGAGCCTTCTCGTGGGCACAGAGAATCAGCTTCCCCTCCGTTAGTGGGCATGCAAGGCCCTTTGTCTGGAAGACACACCCTCATCTCGTATTTGTTCACCAGGCCTCACATGTACCAGTCACCCACCTAGTCACACATGGTCAAACCACGTGGCTCCTTCAAGTAGACACTCCTGCAGCCCAGCCCCTTTACCCATCAGCCTCTCTCATCCCACAGGACCTGGCTCAAATGCCACCTGTTCCCAGGGTTACTGCTCCACCTCACTGCTGTCGTGGCATCCCTGCCACCAGGATTTAGCCCAGACTCATGATGTCATTTATCTAGGTGATCTGTGTCCTGGGTCCAGTGTCCTCGAGGGCAGTCTCACTCACTGTCACCTCTCCCAAAGCTCTGAGCGAATTCCTGGGCCTTCCCAGCAGCGGGTACACAGTAGCGGTTAAGACCATGGGCTTTGGATTTAAAACTGTTGGGCTCAGATCCTGCTCTGCAACCCACTGGCTGTGTGACCTTGGGCAAGTCCGTTTAACCTCTCCATGCCTCAGTTTCTCCAACCAGAGAATGCAAGTAATAACAACCTAACCCACGGGACAGCATAAGGATCGACGAGATGATATGAGTGAAGTCAATTACGAACGCTGGGCATGCAGTTCGCCTTCTTTAAAATAGGAACTAATGCTATTATTTCAATAACTGCCGTTGCCTTGAATCGAACGCCAGCCCTGGAGCTGCCCGGTGCAACCCCACCCCAGCCGGCAGCTTTCCCTCCTCTTCCCTCTCCAGGTACCACAATAAATCCTGAAGCCAGGGCCATCACAGGCCATCAGCAATGTTTGCAAAACAGCAGCCACCAAGAGCGCAAGCTGGCCTGCTGCCCAGCACCACGTGGGAGGCTGCCCCGCTCTGAGGATGGCTAGGAGAACTCAGGGAGCAGAAGTGGGAGGATGGCTCCTGCTGCTCGCTCTGAGCTGTGAACTGGCCAGGGGAGGGCTCCCAGCTGGGATTGATCCTTAGGGTGGTGCTGACTGCTCTGGGGACATCTTCTTGAAATTAGTTACACAGAGCTCCACACACAGGTCTTTCCCTCCCTCACCCCCACGCACGCAGCCCGGCACCCCCTTCCTCCCACAGAGTCAGGGCCTCTCACCTTGAGCCCACTGCTTTCTGCTTCAGAGCCCGGGTCCACACCAGTGACATAAATGCCCAGGCCATACTCAGCTCCCCCACGGATGGTGAGGCCCAGGGACCGGCCGTCCCCCAGCACCAGGTTCACCTGCAGAGGGAGAGGAGACAGCATTCGAGGGCCTGGAGGGCACCATGAACTGCAGGGAATGGCAGGCTGCAGAGCTCCCTCTCGGACTCTGAAGGGCACACCGACTCCTGCCTGCAGGGCCTCCTGGAACATTCCGGTTTCTGCCCCACCTCTGCCTGTGACTTGCTGAGTGACTTGGGGAAGTCTCTCTCTGTCCCTGGGTCACAGTTACAAGTGCAGTAAAAGGCAGGCACTGAGGAGATGACCTCTAGGGACCCCCTGGTGCTAACACCCTAGACACTCCAGGTTTTCACATGTTCTTCACACCATGGGGGCCACGGACTCTCTTGGCCTCCACTGGCCACCCTTGGCTACACACCCCTCAGTCAGGGAGTGCCTGTCAGACCCCAGGGTCTCCCCAGGTTCCCTGAACTTCTATCCACCCTCCTCAGGATCAAAGTTGAGTCTAGGTTCAGGGTGCCACCACCTGCCACCCCAGGAATCTCCTGTCTTTCCAGGGGTCTCCTGCCTCCCTGGGGCTCTCCCCCTAACCCAGGGGTCTCCCACCTCCCCAGGCGCCTCCTGCCTTCCTGGGGGTCTTCTTCTTGGGGACCCCAAGAGAGCACAGTGTGACCACTCACAGGAGAGGGAGGGATCGAGGGTCCCTGCAGGCATCAGGGGAGGGCAAATGTCATAGAGTTAGGGAAGCCATCCAACCAGCTTTCTAATTCCAAAAAATCATTTATCCAAGAGTTATGAAGGGCCCTGCGCCACCAGGAGAAGCCTTTTCCGATTATTATCTCATTTCATTCTTCAACCTCCCTAGAGGTCGGGTGGAGGTGCTAAAGAGGACAGACTCAAGTCCAAATTGACCAGCAGGAGACCCAGCTGTGTGACACTGGGCAAGTTACTTCACCTCTCTGTGCCTCAACCACCTCACCTATAAAATGAGGATGAAGAGTGTCTGCCTTATATGGATACTAGGGAGAGGCTCAAACTGAGAGACAAATGTAGGCTCGTCTCTGGCCCACAGCAAATGCTCAATAGTTAGCCATTGTGGTTCTATTTTGCACACGATAAAACCAGACAAGGCCACACATCCACAGCTGGCGCCTACTGGCTGGCAGGCCATTGTCAGGAGAGAGCCCAGAATGACTCTTAAGGATTTGGTTCTAAGACTGGAAACTCTGTGGCACGTCAGGGAGGCCCAGCCCCATGGGACAGTGCCAGGCGATGCTGCCCAATGGGGTGGCCCCAGCCCCTGGATCTGGACCCAGCCCCCTGTTTCTCCATCAGACAGGATGACTGCATTAGTAAGCAGAGCACCCGTGAGGCCCACAGAACTCACAGGAGGACCTGTGAGCAGTCACCCAGAAGTGTCAGAGTCTGGGGAACAGCAGGCACTGGGGACACGAGGTCAGACTTTGGAACAACTTCCCAGCCCCTCCTTGCCCCGGTGCAGCTCCAGGGCTGGGATAGGTTGGAGGTGACCTGGGTTCAAGGCCCACCCTGGTCCCCCATCACATGCAGGTCTGTGTGTTTGGGAGGTGACACTGGTGGTTATGTGTGCAGGCACTGGAGACAGACTGTCGAAGTTTAATCCTGGCATTGACCTCGCTAGGTGTGTAACACTGGGCAAGTTACTCTGCCTCTCTGTGCCTCGGTTTTCTCATCTATCAAATTGGAGAAACAATCACACCTACTTTGCTGGCTGGCTGTGAGTGATGAATGGGTTTATCTACTTGAAGCACTTAGAGTCATGACAGAGCAGAAGCACTTGTGAAATGTCAGCTGTTGTTATTATCTTCAGTGTTCCTCAAGCAAGCCATCAGGCTGAGCTTGGGCAGGTATGATCTGGGAAGAATGAGGAAGACATCCTCATGGGAGAGAGAGAACGTGGGCCCCTTCCTAGACTGGGACAGGCCATGCACATGTGAGCCATCACTGGTACTCCGTCCAAACGCTAACCGGGCCTCAACTCTGTGCCAGGCGTTGGGCTGGGCACAGATTCAGGGGAGAATCTGACTGGGTCCCTGTCCTCAGAGGGGCCCCTGGGCTGGAGTATTGGCTGTTGATGGCTGAGTCCCTCCCAGGAACTGGCTCACCTAAGGTCACAACCTCCTTGGAGCAGCTCCTATCCAATCACTAGTTGCCCTACACATCTCTTCCATCTGGATGTTCATCTGTATCCTTTATCATATCCTTTTATAATAAACTGGTAAACAGTAGGTAAACTGTTTTCCTGAGTTTCGTGAGTCACTTCAGCAAAGTAATGGAAGCTGAGGACCCACACATCAGGTGTCAGAAGCACTGTAAGTGTGATGTAAAGGAGAAACACAGAGGGAGAACTGCAGGGTTTTCTTATACACCAGACTTTGCACCCAGTCCCAGTGCCTCCTCTCCTCTATACCAAGCTGGGTCCCATCTTGTCTCTGTGTGGGAGCGAGAGACCACAGTGGAACAAGACTTGACACTTGCTCATGGGCCAGTGATCCAGGTGGGAGGTGGTAGGGGGCGTCTGGGTCCTCCATTTTAATTCAGTCATTCATGTAATAAATACTGAGCAACTACACTGTGCCAGGCACTGACCCAGGCACTATGGGTGTACCAACGCACAGAACCAAGAGCCTCACGTAGTAGTCGGGGTAGTAGGCCCTGCCACAGTCTCCAGTCTCCAGAAGAGGAGATCAAGGCTCAGAGAGGTTATGTAACTTGTCCAAGGCCACACAGATGACAAGTGATGGAGCCAGGATTTGAACCCAGGCAGCCTGGCTCCAGTGTCTCACTCTCCCTTCCACACTGACGCTAACCCCCCACCGCAGATCTGCTCCAGTTAATTACATACAGAGACTACATCTGTACTACAGAGGCTGGGGTCAGCACAGAACAAGAAGCTGGAAAGAGGAACAAGTCTGTCGGCCTTGGAAAACGTGTTGGTGACTTGAGAGCAGACAGGTCTGATTCCCAGAGGAGCTACCTGCCATCTTCCTTTCCATTCCTTCCTTCAGCCTCATGGGATGGTTTTCAGCCTTCAGAGTAGAGAAGAGCATTTCTAGCAAGAGCTGCAACACCAGAACCAATTTCGGTGGACAGCTTAGGGGGTTTCCAAGGGCAACTTTGCTATGTATGATTTCTGCGTCACTACTGCCCTGAGAACTCATTTCCCTAGGAGGTGTGGCCCCACTGGGGTTAAGGGTAGGATTCTGGAGGTTTGGCCTACGGGAAGTCCAGGAGTCTGGTCGTGGCTATTTGGACTATTAGAAGATGAGACCAGGCCGCTGGAGAGAAGAGTCAGGCCAGGAGCCAGAAGTGAGCCTCCGGAGACATTTTCTTCAACAGGGAAATGGGGGTTCCACACTGTATCAGCAAGAGGAGGCCCAGGGGAGTGTAGAAGCTTCAGCCTGGAGCTGTAAAATCTGTGAGGGCCTCTCTGGTGTGGCCCAGGGTATTTCCTGCCTCCTGAGGTACCCGGATCCTCCCCGGAGCGGAGTGTGATTCTCTCAGCCTCTGCCTTCTGCATTCCTACATAAGTCATTCCAAGACTCCTGGAGGCAAATTATGTCCTTCCAAGCCTCCCATCCACTCCATCCCAGTGACAGGCTTCTCTCTAAGCCTTGAAGGTGCCAAGCTCGTTCCCACCTCAGGGCCTCATGCACTGTCCTTGGTGCTCGGCACTTTCAGCACCCGGAGCGCTACATGGCAGCTCCATCTTCCTCCCTGGGTCTCAGCTCAGAAGTCGTCACCGTCACCGCAGAGGCCCTCCCTGCCCACCTCAACTGCAGCAGCGCCTCCCTGCCCATCACTCTCTATCCTTGCTCCTGATTTTATTTCCTTCCATCAATCTTCACCACCTTATCTGGCTCAATTATGCTCATTTCTGGATTATTGTCACATTCCTCCTATGATCTCCAAGCTCACTTGGAAGCTTCCCCAGAGCAGGGCCTCATGTCTCTTATCCATTTCTCTATTCCCACCTCCCGAAACAGCGTCAGGCACACCACGGGTGCTCACCCGGTACGGACTGGCTCACTCAATGAGTCCTAGGTGCTGCAGTGCCTTCTGAGTCTCTAATTTTGCATCTGTAAAATGTGGGTAAGGACACCTACCCCACAGGGCAGTCACGAGGATTCAGAAAGATGCTGTAAGCACAAAGCCAGCACATGGCCAGCTCTTCATTGGCTATAATTACTACTCTAAGATCATGCCCTACACAGGGAATGGCTTGAGAAAAAGATAAAGCCAGTTCTCTGCCCAACCCTGGAAGGCTGGCCTTGAAAATGACCCAGCGCCACATGCTGTGTTGCTTTCTCAAGACTGCCAGAGAGCAACATCGCCTGGTGGGGTGGGGGTGTTCGAGCCTACCTCTGCCACCAGTCTGCCCTGGCCACCTCGAAGACGCCCAGGCAGGCTCTGACAGTGCATACTAACCGGCTACCCCGCCGCCTCTCGCCTGGCACAGAATTCACTGCCGCTTCCTGAGTATTGACATTTGAGCAAAGAACACAAAACACATTAAATAAATGTTATGGTCTTATCGACAGGAAAGAAGAGCTGAGAAAGAGTCTCCAGAGGCTCAAAGCCCCAAGCTGTGTCAAGGTCTTAAAACACCAGAGAGCTGCTCGCAGGAATTACCTTCCTGGTCCCAGGAGCAACCGTAGGGCTCAATGCAAACAGCACGGAGTGAACCTTAAAACATCAGGGGAACCATCTCATTCTTTCCTAAATTTTTTTTAAAGAAACAGTCATGGTCTTGGGGAGGAAACCTCTGGAGGGCCATCTACTGATGCCCCTGGCCTCTTCTTCAGGTTATAACACACCATAGTGCTTTGGGCTACAACCCCTCCCAGACTGGCCACAATTGTGGTGTTTCTGTCAATCAAAGTGCGCCTCTCCACCAGCCAATCAGGTGCTCCCTTGGAACATGAATCTTGAGGGGAAGGATGAAGAGAATAAAAATGGTGGGATCCCTTTCCTCTTGGAGGCTGCACCCTGAGTTCCCCAGCCTCAATTCTGGAGCTGCCTACACCCTTGTAAATTCTGACTTTGTGGAAAATGACCAAGACCTGTTTCTCATTTCTGTTCCTTAGAACCTGAGACCCACATATCAAAAGGTTCCCTGTGGACCTGGGAGTCCTGGCAGCTGCGTTTGGCCATGTGCCTGGGTCTGGACCACTGAGAAATTAAATCATCTCTAGTGTAAATCATCTGAGATTTCTCTGTCCCCCTTTCCACTCAAAAGGCTGGATGGGGACTAGGCTTCAAGCATAAGGGGGCGGTATCCCAGAGGATGGCAGATGGAGAGCAGAGCAGCCCCGCCAGCCTAGACAGTCCCCTTTACTCCGCTATGTGAGGAGCAGGGGAAACGTAGCTTATTTAAATCACAATATAGGGAGGTGTGGCGTGGTGGGTATAGCTCAGTGCAGTCCTGGGTTCAATTCCCAGTACCTCCATTATATTAATTAATTATAGTATTTGGACTCCTCCGTTGGAGCAGCTTAGTCTGCACTGTGATATATGCTGCACAGGTCAAAAGGAAAAGCAAAGTAAACCCTTCAGTAGGGACCTGAGGGAGAGGGGAGGGCCAGAGCCCCAGTAGAACAAAGCTCCTTCTTCCAGCATCTAAGAAGCTTCTCTGTTCTGGGTTTGGCAAGGAGAATGGGGTGGGGGGGCAGCCTCCCACCTGTGCCAGCCCTCCACCTCCAGGAGGCCTGGTGAGGCCAAGGCCGGGCAACTCACCTTTTTCTCATCCCCGCCTTGCAGGAGGTGTAGGGTGCTTCTCCGATCACCCTCGTGCTGCCGCAGGGTGCTGCCATGGGGCTGGGGCAGGCCCGAGGGCGGGGAGATGCTGCGGCCCTGGGGGTCCACCCAGGTGTAGATGTGGTTGGTGACGTAGCCGCCAGGGATGCGCCCCGCTGAGTACACAGACAGCACCAGCTTCTTGGAGCCCTTGAGGGCCTAGACAGACAGAGAGACAGATGCACAAGTTAGCAGGGAAGGGCACAATGAGGGACACACTCCTATTATCCAGAACTTGCCTCCTCTCAGGACCCTGCACATGGAGGAGGAGACCAGGTCCTAGGTCTCTTCCCTCTACTGGCCCTCAGTTTTGTCCTATGGAAATGAGGGCATCTGTCCCAGCACCCCACCTCTCCAATCCTGAAGTGGTCCAAACACAAGAAATAGGACCTCTTAGCATACCCGTGCAGAAAAGAGCTAACAGAGCAGGCCCACAACTGCATTCTTATGAAGGCCTGCTGGGCTAGCCTCTGGGAGCTTGGATTCTGAGTATTGCCACCGTTCTTGAATTGATAAGGGTGGCTCACCACACCTGGACTATTTGTGCAAAACGGGGGGGGGGGCCTCTGCAATGTGGGTATAGGCAGAGATGCCTACCTGCCTAGCACCAGTTAAAGACCCCTGGCAGTGAGTCTCTAACCAGCATCCCTGGTAGACAAGACTTCACATGCATTGCCATAACTCAGAGCCGGAGGAATCAAGCTCACCCTGTGCGCTGCACAGGGGGAGGACTCCGAATCTTGTGCCTGGTTTCCTCCAGACTTGGCCCCGCGTGCTGTTCCCCGTGCTGTTCCCCGTGCTCACTGTGCTGTGTATCCTTTCCCTTAGCCACGAGTACAACCGTACGCTGAATACGTGAGCCCTTATGGAGCCTAGGGGTGGCCTTGGTGACACTGATAAAATACTAGACAAGAGAGTCAAGAAATAAAAATACTGGTAACCATGGTAGCTTAACAATTATAAATGGCTTTATGTATGAGACACTCTGTTCTGTACCTGACCTGCTTTATCTCCTTAAATCCTCATGGAATCCGATCTTGTGGGGGAGGGGTTCCATGACTCGGCTGAAGAAAAGGAGGGAAACGACCTGCCCACACAGCTAGTAAGGGGTTTCTTGGGCACAGCAACTAATTTTCAGTGTAGATACCACCTTTGCTCAACAGTTTCTAGCCTGGAAATGATACAGCCAGAGGGAGAGGTGACCCCAAACTCCGTGCCCTGAGGGCGGCCATATTGCTTTCCCATGATGCACCTGTAGTGAAATGAAGCCGCATCTTCCGGGAGACGGTCACTTAGCACTGGGATTACCAGCAAACGCACCGCAAAACCAAGGGCTTTAGGGTCAGTGATATAATACCTGCATATGTGAAAGTTCATGCTGCTGTTAGAATCACATTTTACAATCATTCCAAAGCATTAGTAATGCCATGAATGTGTGATATATTTGAATGTTAAGTGGGGTCAAAAGCAACTAAATCACATCTTACAGTATGATCTCAGTTAAGAGAAAAAAAATCACACTGGGAAAAAAAGAAAATGAAACTGAGGAGTAATGTACCAAGATGCCTGCAGCGCTTCTCCCTGGGTGGCAGGATTATGGGTGATTATTATTTTGTCCTTCCTGCTCAGTATTTTCCAAATGTTCTAGAATGAAGGTATATTATGTTCACTACCAGAAAACAGCAATATACCTAAAAGGGGAGGGTAGCACTTAGCTCTCCCGTCCCCTCAAGCTTGCCTGCATCTGCAGAGCACTGGATTCTACTGACTCCTCGGTTCCCTCTCTGTCTCTCTCGACAGACCAAAGGGGCCAAGGGCGGAGCTTTCAAGGACAGTGGGGAGCCCTGGCTGGGCGGGGCTGCCGGACGAGGACACTCAGCCACAGGACTGGACACTCTGACATCTGAACCTCTCCCAGAGCAGGAAGGGCGAGCTGGGAGGGCCCCTCACTTCCACAGCTAAATGCCAGTCCCTGGTGGAGGGATAAGAGGATGGCAGCTCTCCAAAATCCTGCTTTTAAAAAAGATTTCTGAGAAGATGAGCAGAGAAAGATTTACACTGTTCTTTTAGTATGCTCCGGGACTCCCCTGACAGAACAGCTGGGAAAATAAAACCTCTGTGAAGTCTGAGATGCAGGATGGAGGCAGCTGGAGACCAAGTGGGCTTCTGCCGGCACCTGGGGCACGAGCAGCATCAGCAGAAGCCACTGTGGCCTCTGGGTGGTCTTCCTGACCCCTGTTCCCTGCCCACCGCCCCCTCCTCCATAACAGCACTTCTTGATGCTTTGAAGTTGCTCCAACGGGCCTGCCTTTTCCCTGCTCCCTTCCTGGGGGCAGACTGTGAGTCTGAGGCCCATCATTCATTCAACAAGGGCTGACTGGGCCTACTGTGTGCTGGCCTAGAGAGAGCAACGTGCGTATATCTTCATGGCACCTGCAGCCTGGAGAGAGACAAGGCTTCACCAGGTGCACAGTAGGTCCTCAGAAAAACCTGGTTGACCTGATTGAGTGAGAAAGCACATATGTGGCCTCCAAAGAAACCATAACGTGCACAGGCATCATCCTGCGGCCACCTTCCTCATCTGATCTGGAAGGCCATGCTAGAATCAGGAACAGGGGAAGGCAGGTGGAAAGAACGAATGTTGTGGATTTGGGCAGACCTGGATGTAAGGCACCTCTGTCACTGGTTGGTCGGGAGTCCTGGGGCCAGCTGCTTCCTCTATCAAAGCAGCACACATGCAATGGGGACAATGCCCAGCTCTAGGGGTTGCGTAGATTAAATGAAACTGCACGTGGAGTCTGAGCCTTTGCACACAGTGGGGGCTCAACATGCAGGAGAGCCCACTCCCCTCTCCTTCCTGGAGTGTCTGCATTGAGAAGGGAAACCAAGTGTAGAAAAGCATTGCCCAAGGAGGAGTTAAAAAAAAAAAGGTGTCTGAGAGAATGAAAACCAATGCACAGTGCATGATTTGTATTCTGTATCGCTGGCAATAGTGGCATTCTCTTGGTCAGTTCTATAAATAGGCAAGCAGCAACCTTGAGAAGGGAGAGGAGGTTAATGCCTTCAATGAGAACACCATAGAGATCTGGCGCCGCAGAGGGCCTGGGAGGTCACTGAGTCTCCCATGCGCCACCTGCCCCCAGTACGGTACAGAAGGGGACCCTGGAAATCTGAGGTGGAAGGGACAGACAGGGTAGAGCCCAGACACAGGCGGCCAGCCCTGGGCAAGCCTCTTCCTCTCTGCACCTCAGTTTCCCCATCACATGCCTTAGGAGACCAGAAAATCTGACAGCCACTCAAGCTTAGGCCATTCCAGAACCTCTGATATTGGCTCTTTTGGGGGGTAAATAAGGGCTTTCATTGGGTCCTGGAGAGCAAGAATACCGTCATCCCCTGCTGCCTTCTTTATTTTTCTGGCAAAACTGAAGAAACACGAGATTCCTGAGTCAGCACTTTCCACATTTAAGCAGGCTCTCGGAGTAACAGTCTCAGTGCAGGGGCCATTAGAACCCAGTGGGAAGGGCTCCATCCATTGCTCTTTGACTAAACCATGTGTGTGATTCTGGAAAGGTGAGGAGGAGGAGGGGATGGTCTAGGAAGCTGGCTTCTACTTTCTTATTGCCTTCTTGTCACCTTTCTTTTTTTTTTTTAAACAAACAACTACTTGCTTATTTTAAAAAGGTGTCACTAAAAAAAAAAAAACGGGGGTGCCACTAAACGGAGGGGTTAATTCCTGAAGAGAGCTGGCCAACGCTTTTTCGCCCTGATGATCCTTCCACGAGCTTTCCACACTCACTCGCCATCGCCACCCTGATCCCTAAGGCTCAGACCATCTGGGAGAACAGTGTGGTCCTCGCAACCAGTTAGATGCACCCAGCCATTCAATTTACAGAGCTAGTGGCTTCCCTGACCGGTGAGCCTCTGTAGCAAGCAGCCTGATGCAGCAGGGAAAACTAGAAAGAGCTCTGGCTGTGAAACAGAGACCCAGGCTTGTCCTCATTGTGTCACTGTACTGCTGGGTGGCCTGGGACTATGTCCTCCTCTTGCTGGGCCTCAGTTTTGCCAACTGGCAATGAGAAGATTGGAATCACTGATTGATAAGGTCCTGCCCCAAGTTAAACTTCAATGTCTTCTGGCTCATTGCTGTATTTAGAAGAAAAGGAGTTGCTACCAGGTCCTTGACCAGATCTTGAACCTTGGGGCTCTGAGGTTCTGTATCAGTTGGGAGGGATCAAAAGGGTTTAAGAAAACACCAGAAGGGCAGATGGAGCATCGCAGGTGTGGCAGGAGGCACACCTCAACTTGGCACTATCATCAGCAGCAGAAGGACCTTCAAAGGGACCTGAGGGCTGGGGAGACACTCTCCAATGGGACTACGACTGTGTGTCACTGCTCTTTGTAGAGGCTGCGTGTGGGTGGTAAACCACACCCAACAGCTACCTTAAAGCAGCCTGCATTCTCTGCCTGTGCCTGTTGGTGACTGTCAACCACACTCCTCTCCTGCTGCAACAACCTGCAGAACCAGCCAGTCTCCTGAATCAATTATCAGCTGTACCACCTCATACAAGTTACCAAACCTCTCTGTTCATCTGTTTCTCTCCTGTAAAATGAAGATCTCTTTTCTACTCTCTCTTAGGTAGAGGGACCCTTTTAGTACAGTGCCTGATACTTACGAGTTCAATGAGCTACGGCTAAAATAACCCCATGAGATGCAGGGAAAAGTCCGTGGTGAGCAAGAGCTATTATGAGAGCACTACACTCCCCTGCTTATCACGTATTTACTGGCAAAAGCATTCTGCCAAGTCAGATCACAGAGAAATCTCAATCTGACCTGGCAGATGGCATGGCTAAGACACTACCCATCACCAGATGACTCCTCAGGCTGCGTGCTATGATTGTGGAAATGTAAATTATATGTGTGTGTCTTCAAAGCTAGTAACTTGCTACTTGGATTAATGCTCTCAGGGGCAGATTTGCCTCACTCAGCTCTTCAGAGCTGACTCTTAAAACCCCAAATTAACAGACCAGGGGACATAATTCTCTGCTCAGCAGAAGAGGAATAGACTAGAGATGGCCACAGTGGGAGGGGACCGAGGGAGGTGTGTTAACATGGTAGATGCACACATGCTCCCGTGTTCAGAAAGACACGCCGAAGTGCAAGCACAAGGTCACAAGACCATCAGACTATTGTCCAGAGGGGCGTGGACATAAGTGTTCTGGAAAAGTCTTAAGAAAGGACACATAATGGTGAATCATCCAGCTTATTTCAGGGCAAGGTTTTCTCTTCTCAGGAACTCAAACTCAGGAAAGGGAGGTGGTCTAAGACCTAGATTAGTGATGGGGAAGAGAGGAAAGGATGATGCTGGCCTGCTCTTCCTGACCCCCCCGCTTGCCTAGATGGGCTTTGTGTTCAGACTCACTGGGCACCGATCCTGACTCTGCTGTTGGCTTGCTGTGTGACACAGAACAAATTTCCTAACCTCTCTGTGCCTGTTTCTGCATTTAAAATGTAACTGTCATAAGGATCACCAAGAGAATGTAAACTACCTATACAGCACCTGACATGTAGTAGGTACTAAATGCATGTGAATCCTCTTCCTGAGTCTGCCAGCTCCTTTTCCTGAACAGAAGCTCTAGAAATCCTCTAAACCTCTCATCTACATGGACACAAATACATTAGCAACTCTAGCCTCTCCCTCCCAGCTTTCCTCCTCCTGAGAAAAGTCTTTCTTTCCTTTAATCCACACTTCCTCAGGTCAGCCCTGCCTTTGACACTCAGCCCCTTTCCCACCACCTCCAGGAAGCCTTCCTAGATAGTGACTAGCTCTCCTTCTCTGAGAGTACTGGCACACTTCTGTCTTGTTGCCATCTGCCCTGTAGGCTCACGTTCACAGTTCTGTCTCTAAGACTACGAGACAATTTCCTGGAGACACGTTGCATGTTCTGTTTTCTTTATACCCTCTCCTTGCTCCTCCTTCACTTACCTACCCATTCATTCATGTCATTCACTTGCTCACTCATTCAAGATATTTACTGGGCTTTCTACATGCCAGGCAGCCCCTAGGGATTTGTTCAACTGAGGCCACAGAAAGAGCAGTGCCCTGGACTGGGGCTCGGGCAGCCTGAGGTCACCATCCTATGCTTCTCCACACTTGTGTGAACATACACACCTCAGACACACCTGGAATTTGGAGAGAGAAGCAGAAGACAGAGTGGTTAAGAGCCAAGGCTCTGAAGCAGGGCTGCAAGGATTCCCATCCCACCTCTGCCAGCTGCCAAAGATAACCTTGGACAAGTTACTCAACTCGTCCATATCCCAATTTCCCAGGCATAAGACAGGGTAATAGTATTATTTCACAGGGCAGTTGTGAGGATTAATTAGTTACTGTACATAAAGTGTTTAGTGTCTGGAGCATAGATAAGAGGTACAGAAAGGTGAGGTATTATCATTATTGCAGAGAACCCAGAGTAGAAGTCTCAACCCACCATCCATGGTAACCACTGATACATCTTGGTGTCTGTCTTTCCTGACTTGTTCTGTGCATTTTACAAACACGTGATGTACATACACTAAATTGTTGTCTGAGGTTTACATAAGTTGACTCATACGTTTTATCACCATATTTTTTTTCCAGCTAAAAATGTATGTTGAGGACCTTTCCTCAAAAGAACATCTCTTTCTGCTCTACATCGCATTCCTGGCAGAGATGCACCACCACTGAGTTCTCACTCCCAGACTGCTGGACATTTGCATTGTTTCTCAGTGTTTGCCAGCACGAGCAATGCTGCGATAACATAGCTGCACACGCACCTTGGAGCACATGCGCACCTAATTCTCTACACCAGAGAAGTGAAATCCCAGGAGCAAGTAGGCCGTCTTTTTTTCATTTGCAACCCTGTACCTCCCTGTGTAGTTCCTACAACTACCTGCAGGGGGCAGCTCTATGACACCTAGGTCTATAGAGGGCCTGAATCCTACCCGCGGCCCTGTGGATAGAATCGGGTGAGGGCTTTCCAATGATCTTTTCCCAAAGCAGAGCTTACTCTGGAGCAGGGATCCATCCTCCTTCATACCTTCTTCCACAGGCTCCAGATATCTCCTACTATAGGCAAGTCTTGGCTCAATATTCCAAGTCCATCTGGGGACTGAATTATTGCAAAGCAACAAAATAAAAGGTGGCTTAGGGGGAGGACCCCCGCAAGAGTTTTTCAGTGAAAGGTACATTCACTTAAAAAACGACTCCCAAAGTTCCACGTCTTCCTAGCTATGAGACTGCAGGCAAGTTCCCTAAGCCCTGTGGACCCTAGCTTTCTCACCTGTTCAAGGGGGCTACTAATGCCTACCCTTACTGAGTCATCGTGTGGACAAAATGAGGACAGACAAGGTAAGGTGCACAAAGCATCTTGCACTGGGCATGGCGCATAGCAGGTGCCTAGCAAATGGTGGTTAATATTATCGGTAACAGCAAAATTAGAGTGATGACCACACACTCTATTCTATCCACTACACACGTGAAGAAAGAGCCTCTGGGTGGTGAAGTGTCTTATGCAAGGTCACAAAGAGGATAAAAGGCAGGATTTGGATATGAATCTTGGACTCTCCAAATTCATGTCTGTCTCACCAGGTCAAGAAGGTTCAGATAACACATGGTCAGTGCTACTTCTTGGCCTTACAAGACAGGCAAGGAGAGGGTCTTAAAAGGGGGTGTGGTCTTACAGGCTGTATATAAGTGAGAGGCCCTGGACTCTGAGCCCTGAGCCGATCCCAGATGCAACCACATGCCCTGGAAGGACCCTCCCTATTCAGCCCCACTTTGACGGAGGACAGAGATTGTGTGGACTCTCTGCCCCAGTGGCATATTTTAATGTCATGAGAAAGTAAAAGCCTGAATTAGCACTCTGTCTTCAGAGCTCCTTCCTCTACACCATGTTTTTATCTGTGTTAATTATTACCTTTTACAGAGGCCACTAACTGCAATAGCTTCCCAGCCTCCAAAATCAGTCTCTACAAGGCTGAACATCATTTTACTTTTTTTAAATTTATTTTTCTTCAATTGCTTTATTTTTAAATTAAAAAAAAATTTCCCCTTAATGGAGGCACTGGGGATTGAACCCAGGACCTCATGCATGTCAAGCATGAGCTCTACCACTGAGCTCCACCTCCTAATCCCCCAGATATCCTCTTAAAATGCAAGTGGACCCTGCCCCCGTCCTGCCCCAAACTCTACCAGTGCATCTCACACCTGTGCAGCTGGTCCTGCTGCCTGAACAGCCTCATCTCCTGCCCCTCCACCTGGCCTTTCTTATAGTAACTATCAAGCGCTCCAAGCTATTTGCACATGCTGCTCCCTGTCCCCGAAAGTACATATCTCAACATATTTACTTATACAAGTGATTATTTTATCTACATTTTCCTCAATAGACAGAGAAGGCAAGAAATTCTTCTGGTTTGGTTGCAGATTTATCAATAAATGTGAAAGACAGGAGATCGTGGGTGGCTCCACATAAAATGAGAGACAATGAAAAAATGCAATTGTAATTGCTTTCCTTCTGAAATTGACCTCCTTCCTCTTGAAATTGACTGCCAGTCAGGAATTTTACCTCTCCTGAAGTACCAATGAGTTCTCTAATAGAATCTAAAAAAAATATTAATTTCCCTTTTTGCTCTGGTTGCTAGAAAGCTCAGAATTCCACTTAAATATGAAATACTATTCCTATAAAGACAGCACCTCTCTCTCTCTGTCTCTCTCTCTCACACACACACGCACACACATACATATACTTCCCAATATGGTTTCTGATCTCTCTGCCTTTTTCATGATATACTTTTTAGGTTCAGTCACTCAGTTATTTTTGAAGTAGGAAGTAATATTAATTAAAAATATATTAACAAATAAGTAAATGGGATAAATGGGATGTGCAGAGGATAAGGATGGTGTTAAATCACACCAATCACATAGGAGGTGCTCAATAAAAAATTGCCAAGTGGATGAATGAATGCTAAAGCACATCTCAAGGATTAGATATCTTCTAAATGCAGTTGGAAGCAGAGATGTTTTTCACAGACGCTTGGACAATAACTCTGCTTTCTCATCCCATCTCTCTCCCTCCACTTCCCAGAAATACTTAGCTGCTGCTGACTTTGGTCTAAGAAGGCATGTCATTTGTAAACATTCCCTTGAAGTCCAAAATTATTTGTCTTTATTCTTGTGGAATGTTGACATAAGCAGGCAATAGTATGGTAAGAACCCACTATATTGCCAAGAAAGGGAGGAGGGGGCTGTACATTGCAGGGTCCCTGACATCTGTGTGCCCATCAGGGGGCCAGGATCTGAGGCAAAGCTGAGCCGCAACGTGGTCCATCTGCTCTGGCTCCTCGTGGCCACCTCACCTCCTTGAGCTGCTGGATCCCAGGGAAAATCAACTGGACTGCAGATCAGCTGTATGAGCCCATCCAAGACCCCCTCCTAGAAACACAGCTCCACGACAATGTACGTACAAAGCAAAAACGAGAGGAAGAAGGTAATTAAAGCACTGCGGAAACACGAATAGAGATAAAGGCCAGGGGAGATGGCAGAAAAGGGATGACTATTTAAGGAGGGTGGGAATATCCACATCTTCTTTCCCCCTTTGCAGTTTTCTTTAGTGATATTTAAATTTGCCTTTAATTTGGGTCTTAGTAAGTAGATTTTCAAAAATCAACTGTTAATTCCCTCTACTCTCTTTTCTTTATGAATTTGACCTTCTCCAAAGGCTCACTGTAAAGATACAGAAGGAAATCTTTGCTCCAGTGCTGGGAATGCCAGGATCCCAGAGGCTGGAACCGGGACCTGACATTTGAAAGCCCCTGCTCCCCAGTATCTTTGGTCCTAAGTGTCTTAGTGAGTTAAGACTGTGAGAAAAAGGAAAACAGGAAGAATCAGAGAGAGGGGGAAAAAAAAAGTTGTCCTTGAGGATAATGCCATGAGAAATTTACAAGATAGTGACAAAGTGACTATCCCTTTGCAAAACAACTCACAAGATGAGGACAGAGCAGATTCCAGAAAGATATTGATTCCTTTTAAATGCAATTCTTCAATTATCCACTAAGCCTGGCTTTTAGTCCCTTATAATTTAAGTAAATGGCTGTTCAAATGTTCTTTTAAATTTTGTCTCTGTATTCTTTTCTTTTTTCCTTTAAGGAAGAACTAACAAGATTCTTGAAGTCATAAATATAATCACAAGATGAGCTTTGATGGGTTTGCAATGGAGTGTTTTTTTGTCTAGAATGAAGGACCGTAGCACATCCATCCATTAGGAACATCAGTTTATATCAATACTATTTTCTCAGTGCATGAGTGAATACATGTGTGGGGAGTATTCTCATTGACTCTCCACATTCCTGTCCCTCCTCTTTTTCTGTGCATTCTCAGTTAACACCAGGATGGTCTTCCAATTTAATTCACCCTTAGACTGAAGAATCTGAATTCAAGGTGGATGAATCCCAGCAGATATGACAAAGAAAAACACTGACAGATTTGATGACACAGAAATGTAAAATTATTGTGATTACATGGGCACGTGGAGGGAGGGTATAGCTCAAGTGGTAGAAAGCATGGTTAGCATGCATGAGGTCCTGGGTTCAATTCCCAGTACCTCCTCCGAGAATAAATAAATAAATAAACCTAATTACCTCCCCCCACCAAAAAAAACCAAAGGCATAGGACATCAAAAAGTTGTACACCAAATATAAGTATATTACATGTGTATTATATACATATATGTGTATATAATATGTATGTAATATATAATATTGCATAGGATGTATATTCTGTACATTGTATATATGCATATACAGCTTTACAAACAATAAACATGCAGAGGGGTTCAACTTCACTATTTAAATTATGCAAATTCGAGTAGGATACATTTTGTCTATCAGATTGGCAAAAGTGGAGAAGAAATGCAATAACCAGCATTGGCAAGGCTGAGGAAAAATGAGGCGTCTCATATGCTGCTAATGTTGGGAAGAGGGACTGTAAAAAATCACACTCTTCCCCAAGAGCACTTTGGCAATAGTTACCCAGGCCTTAAAAATCTGCTTGTCCCCTGAACCAATGCCACCTCTAGAAAGACAGCCCAAAGACTTTTTATTAGAGATGTACTTAAAGATTAATGTGCAAAGATGCTAAAGCAGGAATATGGATAATGCTTTTTTAAAAAAAAAAAAAGCAGTCCAACAAGAAGAAATTAGTTAAATAAATCATGCACCTCTTTGCTATGATATATCATGCAATCCTTAAAAATCATGTTCTAGAAACATTTATCAAGGCAGGAAAATAGTCATGATGCATTTTCTGGTGAAAAAAGCAAGCTCTAAAACCATGTTCAGAACGGCAGTTTCGTAGAAGGCTCCCAGTCCACATTTACACACATAGGCAGACAGGGGACTGCGCAGACAGGAATCAAACTGTCCACAGTGATTGCTTCTGGGTGGAGGGGATTGTCAAGATTTGGGGTTTTTTTCCTTTGCGTTTTTCTGGGGTTTCTAAATTGAATCCATATCTCTTAGGTCATTCACACACACACACACACACACACACACACACACACACACACACACACACTTTAATTTGGGGGGGATAATTAAATTTATTTATTTATTTTTAGAGAAGGTGCTGGGGATTGAATCCAGGACCTTGTGCATTGAAACCATGTGCTCTACCACTTGAGCTATACCCACCCCCGCCCCACACGTTTTAATTTTAAAATCCCAAGCAGACTCTACTCCTCGTGTTTCCTATGACCCAAATACAATGGCCCTTTGATCCGTCCAGGCTGCGATGGGGCCGCCAGCCGCCTTTTACACAAGGCCCAGCAGACTGTCCTCGTCCTGCCCACATGGCAGACAGTGAGACAGATTCGAGACTTCACCATTCAATGAGATAATTTCATAAGTTACAGGTTTATCCTCATGGGGGTTGAGTTGAGGTCACAGTTATCTATTATGGGAATTTCCACAGACAACGTACAAAATAAAATCCTGACAAAGGTCAGAGCATGGCGAGAGAGATAAGGGAGACGGACAAGGAACAGAGGCGGAGCGTGCCCAGCACCACCTCTGCACCTGACGTCCAGTCAATGAAATGCAGAGAGCTCGTTCGGGAAAGGGCAGGGCGGCCGTGGCCTGCGTGGTCTGGTTCCTCGTGGCTTTTCTCGCCAAACGGGAAAAATTGGGGAAGAAACGTACACCTACTGAACCTCAGCTCTGGCCAGCACCATGGCTGTACAGCCCACTTCTTGTTAGAAGCTGTCAAGAGCAGTGCTTTGGAGGCAGAAAGACCAGGGTGCACATCCTGGTCCTGCCACCTCCCACCTACGTGCAGGTGGCCTGTCACTTCCTCTTCCCGATGCTCAGTTTGGTCTCTCCAGGGGGGTTTGGTGAAAAGTCAGTGTGAAGCAGAGCTTCCGGTGGCAAACAGAAGACCCTCCATGTAGCCAAATTTATTAGTGTCCTCAGTATTATAAGTTCTTAAGCATCTTGTATGGGTGCGTGTTTTTTTTCACCAGGAAGAACATCACCTGGTAGGAAAATAGACCCCAACACACCAGGGTGAACACAGTAGGTGATCGTTCATTGTTCAGATTAATAGATGTGCCCTGTGCTTCAATGCATTACCTGCATGGCCAGTGACACACCCATTCGAGAGATGAGGAAATTGAATGGAGACGTTAACTTGCCCACCATTTGACTATTATCCCCATCACACTTTTATTGAAGAGGAATCTGAGAATCAGAGAGGATAAGAAGCTCATTTAAGGCCTGATAGGTACAAAGCGGCAGAGCCGGGCTTCGAACCCAGGGCGTCTGTCTCCAGAGCCCAGGTTCAAGCAGAGTGGGACATTGCCTGTCTCTGGTGTTGGGGTGATGGGCACATTCCTTCAAATCAACAAAATCTGAGCTTAAATCCCGGCTCTGCCACTTTCCATCTTTGTGACAACAGACAAGTGGCAAATTCTTTGCAATTTTGCAAAATGAACTGATGAAAGGGGTACCTGCCTGACAGGGCTGCTGGGAGGTTTAAGTGAATTTACACATACAAAGGTTATTACTGCTCACAGAGCAACACTAGGAAACAGATAACCTGTGTCAGGACAGAGAGAAGGAGGCCACTACCTGGAGGAAGCTGAGGGGAAAAGAGAAGGCTCCCCACAGGTGGGTGGCAGGCCTGCTGGGAGGATGCACTGGGGCCATGGGTGTCAAAGGGTGGAGAGAAACAGAGTCTTGTTTCAGGGGTCGGGGGGCATGTTGCTTGTCTGACCAAGTGTGGGTGGCACTTGGGAACAGCGGGAGAAAAAGACTGCGGGTAAATGGGGATCAGATCATGAGCAGCCGAACGTCAAGATGAGGAGCTCGGCCTCTGCGCCATGGGCTCCCAGCTCCAGTGCGAGGCACTAGGCAGGGCATGGCTCAATCAGATCCAGGTTTAGGAAGTTCACCCTGCCTCTGGGATGCGGAATGGACTGGTGGGCATATGAGCAAGACGGGAGACAGACAGCGAGGAGGCCTCGGCAGTTGGGCAGTGGCGATGGCGGGGAGGACTGGTCTGAGACCTGCTCAGGGAAAGGTCAGGCCCAGAGACCCTAACCTCACCAGAGCCGGTGCAGTCCCCAGTGGAGACCGTGGAGAAGAGGAGCAGGGCAAGGTTACTAACTTGGGAAATGTCCACGACTTGTGGGTGTGTGGAGAGATGCCATCAGAGGGTCAGAGATGAGCCAGTGCTTCCAGGGCAAATAAAGGTTGTTCTTAATACTGGAGAAGAGCTGAAAATAGAAATAAAATAAATAAATACACTAAAGGGAGGCACAGATCCTGTTTAGAGACAACATAGCTAGAAGATGGGTGAGAAGACGGACATTTGGAGGAAGAGAGGGAGGAATTTGAGGGCGATCTGAACATCTTGACCTACCCAGGAGACTTCAAATCTCAGGATCTGGAAAGACTCTTAGAAGGGGGAGAGTTGGGGAAAATCTGGGAGAGGTTTCGGGCCCTCCAGGAAGAAAGATGGGGGAGGCAGGAGAGAGATGAAGCAAAGGATAAAGGTCTGCTGGGTCCAGACACACCGAAGGACACCACACCCTCCATCTGGGGCCAGGAGGATGAAAATGGCAGAAGGGGGACCCCTCCCCAGGGACTTCTGCACGAAGCTTCCTTGCCTACATGGGAGGTTAATTTCTCATAGCTGGACAACTTTTCTTTTCCCTTCTTAATCAGAAACCTCTTAATGAAGCCTAGCACACCATTCCAGAAGTGGTTGAAATAAATTACAGGAGTTTTTCCCAAGTGCAGATGCCCATGTTGTCAAATCACCTCTTTCACCTGCATTAATTGCTTAAATGGGTTCTGGAAACAGCCAGCTCCTCTGCTGCCTCATCAGGGCCCCTGGGGAGCCCATCAGGGAAGGATGCTGGGGAACACAGCTGAGGATGCAGCTGATATGATGGAGGGGACAAGGCTGTCACATCCTGGCCTCTGGGCCATGCATCTGTCTCACTTCCCACATTTTTAAGGGAGGTCAGAACACGCGATTCCATCCAACCCCTGGGCTTGATTAATGCTGCAAAAAGGAAATGCAGGTACCAACACCCAGATAGGAGTAACGACTTTTTTTTTGAGTATTTATTTCTTTTGTTTTTAATATAATTAAAGTGTATATAATTTAATTTTTAATGATGGCTTTGTTTAATAGCCAGCTCACAAAATTCCTGGAAATTTTTTTTTGAGTAATTACATTTTTAAAGAAACTGTCTATGTGGGAATATTGACTACATTCAGTAAATGACTCTACAATTCAAGTAGCTATGACCGATCACGAGGGCCCTGAGTCCTAGCATTTCCTTCCAATGGCACTTTTTTTTTTTAACTAAACAGGCATAACAGAAAACTTTCAAAACCAAGCAAATGCAATCAATAATATTTTTCATCTCAATGTTTGCAGTGGGATCTCCAGGGCTTTATTTCTCAAACTTCTGATGTGCAGCGGCATCAGTGACCTGCTTGTGAGGACAGTGAGCCAGGCTCACTGGTGGGGGAGTCTGAGTCACAGAGAGACAAAGGGAGCCCTCAAGGTCACAGCCAAGTACACTGGTAGATGAACCCAGGTCCACCTCCAAAAGGTAGCTCTCGGATACAGACCTCCCTTCCCTTGATTATCCAATATATTAGCTGACCTTGTACATCTGGAATCGTGCTCCCAAACAGCTAAGGATGGGGACAGAGTATATCTGCCACTCTGACCAAGTCTTTATGTGGATAAATGGCAGGTAGGGCAGAGATGGGGGCAGGGATCCAAACCTCAGAGCTGTGAAGACTCGCCTGAGGGGGCTTGTTAATTCTCAGGCAAAAGCTACACTTGTGAATCAGCACTTCTAAGGCTCTGGGTATTTGGAAACGCCCTTTTGATGTCACTTTACTATGTTCCTCCCTGCAACCTGCAGCTTCGCAGTCCCGTAAAGAGGACATTTTGGGACTTGTTTATGGGAAGCTGATATATTTGCTTTGCATTCAAAGTTGAGAGGATGCTGATATTATGAAAACTCAGGTAGAGAGGAAAAATAACTATGAAACTGGCTGCCAGCTGAAGCAAAACCACAGCCAATTTAGCAGAAGGAACACAAATTCTCAAAGGGGGTAGGAGGCAAAGGGGATGAGACTGGAAAAGGAGAAAAAATAAACCCGTTTATGCATTCTCAGATAAAGCAATCTTTGAAGCATATGTGTGATTAGCAGGAACTTGGCCTTCACTCGAAATGTTGAGGTTTCCTGAAAACTGAACAGGGCTTTTGTTTTTGTTTTTGTTTGAAGGAAAAGCCAGAAGACATATCTCACCCAAAATTGTTCACTGATTGCTTCAAAATGCATAAATGATTCTATTTGGGCTTCTCAGACATAGTCAGGCTGCAGAAGTAGCCCACTTCTGGGACTGTGTGACAAACGAAATAACCGAACGGCCATGGGGGGTGGGGGGAGTCTCTCAGAGTGGCCTGAGGCTGCAGTGGACAGAAAACAGCTGTTGCCCGCCAAGTCACAGACCACACTTTTATTTCGAGGCCTTTCACTAAAATAGTATTTGAGGGTTTCCGACTTACCAAATGTTTTCGAACCTGTTAAGTCATTTGACCCCTACAGCCATTCTGGGAAGGGGGCAGGCAGGCAGTAGCTATCCCCATTTCACAGGTCCAAAGCTGAGGTTCAGAGATGCCACACGATCCACCCACACACAGCCAGCTTCCTGGTAAAGCACATACTAGAGCCTCTGGCTCCGCTTGATTTCTTCTATCCAGCCCCCACTACACTGCAATCTGCAGGTTTTTGTCAGCTCTCACCCTCAGGAACCAAGGACTCCTGAGCTCACTAGCACTGGGTTGGGAGTAAGATCAGTCCATTCGGCAATTATTATTTATTTATTAAAACACCTACTGTGTACCAGGCACTGTGGCGGTGCTGGGGTATGTGAGTGAGCAACGCAGATCAAATCTCGGTTCTCATGGGGCTTACTCAGAGCGGGGAAGTCAGATGATCATGAGTAAAATGTCCTTCCGGTAGTGACAAATGTGCTGAAGGAAATTAAAGCAGGGTAAGGGAATGGAAGGGTAAGGTGAGGTGGGGGTGGGCAGTGCCGCTGTGAAGAGGGTGGCAGGGATACAGAGGGCTGCAGATGTCACAGCACGTACAACACTAGCTGACCTGTGGCCATGGGTGGATTCATGTCCTCTTCATGGCTCCCTGAGGGCAAGGGCTGTGTACTGTTCATCTCTGATTTCCAAGTACTAGGCACGGGCTTGGGCGTGGTATAAGTGCTGCTCGGAGCACGTGTGGACAAATGACTCTGTCTGACGACACGCTAGGGGAACGTGCCACTTTCTCTTGACATGTAAGCATCAGACTCCCCACTTAGTAAAATGAAGGCTTTGGATGTTTTTTTAAAGGTTCCCCAGAGTGTCAGGCACAAACTTGTGCTGTCTGCCTGCCTTCCAGCAGGAGGCTGGCTTTGCCTTCCAGGAGGATGGCTGTGTGACCCTAGGGCTGGCTACCAGACAGGGAGGTAAGGCAAAAGGGTCACTTAACTCCTACTCCCAAAGGTGACCCTGGGCTAGTCAATTTCACCTCCTTGAGCATGACCCTCCTGGCTCCCCTGGGAGGGAGAAAGCACCTGACACACAGTAGGCACACACTAAGTCAGCCTCCTCTCTTCCCAATAGTGTTTCAGAAAAGCAAGATTGAAACACAAATGCACCGGCCCCATGGTGCTGCCTCCTGCAGCTGACACCAGGAGTGCATGGGAAGCAAATGGAGAGTCTGATTCCTGCTCTTTGCACCCTTTCCACCTGGAATGGAAGTGTCTGCAGCACAGGAGTCTTTAAAAGGCAGCCCCACCCCAGGACGCAATTAGAATTCTGTGTGAGCTCAGTGTTAACATCAGATTCTTGCTTGGGGGGTTTTGAAAAAGAATGAAAAAGAATCAGTTTTGAAAGATTTGTATTTCAGCCTCCAGCCACCTCCAGTCATTAAATGCCATTTCCTCTAATCAAACTCTCTGATCCTTGCCGGGCAGTAGTCTGGGGTCCCTAAGCAGTGGAGACCAAACGCCGCCCTTAGAAGGTCATCAAAGAATCTTGCTGGAAAGCCAGTTGGAGCCTAATCCCCCATGGACGCCTGCTTCAGTGCAAAGCCCTTTGAAGGGCGGAGGGGGGATTATGACTCGGAGGAGATGCACACGTGCGGCGAGCATGAGCAGACAGGCATGCGAGGGGCTGCGTTCACTTGACAGGTACGTACAGGCTGCGTGCCGTGTGGCTGGAGGCAGGCGGAGCTGGGAAGCAACAACACGCACACAATCCAATTGGTCGGGGGTTAAAGGATCATACTTATCCTTGCAGCTCCATCCAAATGATGAATCTATGGCAGGTAGTAAACAACTCCAGTTTGTCTAGAGGGGGTGGGGATGACAGAAAAACAAGAAGCTAGCGCTGGGGTGATTCTATATCTCTTTCCCGTCCAGCTTAAAGTCAGGAGGCAGGAATCTTCTACTAAAAATATCAATTCTGGAAAAAATAAAGGCATTCTCTTCCACCCTACAAAAATGCTTCTTTGATTTGAACAGTAAATAACCAGTAGAAAGAGGATTGTGTCCCACAAAGATAAGAACCATCATTTTCCAAAAACCTTGAGGATCTCCTTGAGCCAAATAAACATACAAGACTAAATTAAAGAAATGGACCTTCTCAAAGAACTGCATCACACTCTGGATCCAGCAATCAAACCCACATTCAATAAAGGTTTTATTAATAGTGAGCTGTCAACATGTCACTGCTGGCAGGACTCACAAGACCTAAGAGTGGGTGCAGGGCCAGAGGAAAGTCTGTGTCCCTACAAATACATTACCCACAGTTTCCAAATTGGAATACAGGAATGAGGCGGGCAGGAGAAGCTGCATTTCAGACACAAAGTTGGAAGCGTTAATAATTTGTAATGGCTTCAGCTAGCCATGTACAACAGGAAAATGACAAATGTGTCGTTTCAAATGTGATGGACCAAATACAATAACTTATATTAATACAGACAGATTCTTTCTGGCTTATTATGTAAAGGAAGGGAGGGTGTGATAACGCTAATTAAATAAAAGAGCCAGCCACTATTTTAAACTTCTGGAACGTTTCAAAGTCTAATATGCTCCTCAGAGGTACCCGAGGGGATACAGAGACTGTAGTGAAGCTGTTAATTTTTATCAAGATGAAACACACACATCCATATACACATCCCAGCAGCACACGGATACCCCACGTCCTGCTACCCACAGAATCAGGGACTCAGAAAGCAAGCAGGTAAATCAATTTGATTTTGAATGCTCCCAGGGTGGTGCTGTGCATGCCACAATCCTGTTGTCTTTTTCTCATTTACTCTGGAATGGCACAAGGGTTAGTGTTCTTGGGTTGAGGGACAGCAATCAAGTTCTTGTCAGCGCAGTGTGCAACCCATCAATTTCTTGATTTAGTAAGAGGCTACACAAGAGTGCCAAAATTGTTGTCTCCCAATCCTTAGCCAACTTTCTTTGTCTTAAATGAAAGCAATTCCAAAAGAACAAGAAAACACCAGATTAGATGTTTTACATGGCTTCTGTGTAGTACATACTGAGCAAATCACAGGATGGGCTGGAGGGGATCTTGGGCAGCCCCTGGCTCATCCACCCTAGGACCCAGAGAGGGTCAGTGACCGGCTCAAGGTCACACAGCAAACATGCAGCAGAGCCCAATGCAGCATCCCTAGTCTGTGGACTCCTTGGCCAATTTATCAAGCATTTTTGGCTGAAAATCTTTGGAACATCTACTTTATTATTATTGTTATTAGCTTGGCTCCTGTTCATTCAAGATAGACTTTTCAAAAATCAAAAGTTTCAACATAATTGCGAATAGTAAATGGCTTGCCTTATCTGGACCCATCACTGCTGATTTAGCAAATAGGCTTCAAGAGAGGGATGGGAGCCCCACCAGACAGAGGATAAAATCCTCACTGAACTCGCCGCAACAATGGATGCTTGATTTGTCAGAAAGAGAGAAGAGGGAGAACCTTTGTGCGTATAGCCTCCTCTGTTCACGGAGAGGAGGTGATCTCTCTGATTAATAAACCTTTAAGTAATTTGATTCTTAAAATTTAATTTTCTTTATACACACACACACATACACACACAATGAATCTCTCCTTTGAGAGTCTCAGAGGATCTTTTTCCCCTTTTTACCTGCAGAAGAAAAATAAAGATTTTAAGATTGAAAATATACCTCCACAACAGCCAAAACATGACAACAACCTAAGTATCTATGGACGGAAATGGAGAAAGTAAAGGTGCTATAAATTTATATACAATGAAATATTATTCAGCCATTTTAAAAAAAGGAATTTTGCCATTTGTGGTAACAGAGATTAACCTGGAGGACATTATGCTGAGAATAAGCCAGGCACAGAAGGACAAATACTGTATGATCTCACTCATAAGTGGAATCTTAAAAAGTCGAACTCATGAAAGCAGAGAATGGAATGATAGTTGCCAGAGTCTAGGGCATGGAGGAAAGGGGAGATACTGGGACAATCTTCCAGTTATAAGATGAGTAGATTCTGGGGATCTAATGCACAGCATGGTGACTGTAGTTAATAGTTCTGTACTGCACACTTGAAATTTGCTAAGAGAGTACATCTTAAGTGTTTTTACCACACACACACACAAAACTATGTGAAGTGATGGATATATGAATGAGTTTAATTACATGTAATCATGTTGCGATATAAAGGTGTTTCGAATCATCACATTGTATACCTTAAATAATACAATTTTTAACTTGCCAGTTATACTTCAACAAAGCTGGGGGAGGAAGCAAAAAACAACTAAATAAAATAAAATTGAAGAAGGAAAAAGAAAACATAGCTACTACTAAATGCCATGTGGTATCCTCGAACACAAAAAGGACAGAAGCAGAAAAATTGGTGCCATTTGAATAAAATCAGATTTTAAAAATCCCTGAACTGTAGCTTATAAAGAGGGGTCAGAAGTGGAGAAATCCTGGTTAAGGGCAGTTTGTACCTAGTAGAGAAGCCGGGGCCTCTGTGGGCGTTCAGTTAAGGACCTGACACCCTTAATTGTGTGGAAATGTGTCAGGAGCAGCTGCAGGTGTTCTAAGCTGTCCCTGAAACCGCCCACCCCTCCTGCCAGCCCAGGCGCTGGGGAGAACGTAGAGAGGAGGTTCCGCCTCCTCCGTTTTAAATTCCAGCCACGCAAAGTCCATCTCCCTTTTCCCCTGGAGTTAAGGTGACACAAAGCAGCACTCGTTTGCCTGTTGCTTCTGAAGGGTCCAAAGGGGCGTGTTCCAGGCAGGTTACGTGGCCGCATAAGCCGGAAGGAAGAGTGGCAGGAGCTCCCTTGGCCTCAGCAGGAAAAGTGACAGGGACAAGGGGCTGCTCCGCTGGCACTGGCTCGCACCCGTCCAAGGGCAGTTCTCCTGCGATCAACCCCTCCCTCCAGCAAGGATAGTCCTGAAGCTTCAAAATCAATGCCGAGAGAGTTTAGGTTTGACTCTGGAAGCAACAAGAGTAAATAGACAAGCTAAGGCCTGATGCTGCTCTGAGTGGGGTCGCAGCACCTCGGCGTATTCGGGAGGTTCAGACAGAGATGCAGAGTGCCATTGACGAAATGAGGGAGGGCCTCATGGAAACTCACGGAAAGAAAGCCAAGCAGCTCCAGCCTTAGAGGCATGGCTGAGTCTGGGATGGGAACTGAAGGGAGACTCCATGTTTTTAATGTCCAGGTTACCTGAGGCCTTTCCCAAGTCTATCACCTTGTGATGATTAAGTTACCCGAGTCCTTTTAAATTGCCACTAAAATGGAATCCATGTTTATAAATGACCATTTGGATCAAGCATCTTTTCAAACATAAACTTATCATGTGGAAACTCCAGACCTTTTAGGGTCAAAGGCTAATGGACGATTTCTTTATAAATACATGGAGTGTCAGACAAAGGGAAGAGATTGACGGGGGGAGGAGACAGAGAGGAGGATGGATGCCTGGAAGCCCAGGAGAAGCTGTGTCTACTACATCCCTGAACAATATAAAACCATCAGCCTTTTTCCAGAAGCAGCAAAGAAGTTTCCAAAACCCCTCAAGGGCCTCCCGTAAGGGCAGACGGGTCAGGAAGCAAATGAAGGAAGCCAAGGTCAGAGGATGGTCATGTCCCAGGTTAACAGTCAGGAAGTGGGCTCAAGATGCACCTGGCCACAGGTATTAACAGACACAGGAAGCAATCCGGGGATCTCTGCTGCCTAAGCCTTTCCCAGCACCTACAGGCCCTTGGCTGGAGTTCAAAACACCTGCACAGAGGAGGAGCCAGGCAGGGGCAAGGGGCGGGGTGGTGAGAAGGTGGGTCACAGGCTGGCCCAAATACCCTGGGAAGCATTTTCCCTGCAGAAGCAGACTGTGTCACTGTTCCTTTTCCCCCAAACTCTTCACTTCTTGCACACAAAGATGGGGTGTGTGTGTGTGTGTGTGTGTGTGTATACACCTGCAAGTGAGCCCTGAATCCACACATAAACCAAACACTATCCATCCCATACTCCAATTGATTTTCAATAACCCTGGGCATAAGACTAACAAACACATACATTACTTTTAAACAGCATGATTAAGTCCCTAAGCGCTAGTTGTCAAGAGCTTATTTTTCTCAATTAGCAGACACAAAAAGTACAACTACTCTCAAGGGAGTGGGGGATTTATTTTTGACATTCAGGCAGGGTCCTCGTTTCCAACAAGATTAGAGACACTCAGGATCCAAGTGGAGAACTAGAGGTTCTGAGGTGGCATGTGACAAGTCCTAGGATACACAGCCTGGTCCACAAACAGCACGGTCAGGCCAGAGCTCTGTGGGTCACCAGAACAGCCTCCTTGGACCACTTTGGAGCTAACAAAACTTTCTTTCAGGGGCAGAAGCCTAGAGAATAATGAGAATAACAACAACAGAAGTGGAGGTCACCCACTGATTACTAACCATATGCCAAACAGAGACCTTATTTCTTTTAATGCTCCTAAGAATCCACAGCCCTTTTCACACTTTGTAATCATACATTTGTCAGAGATAATGCCTGTCTCCCACACAAAGCCTTTATGCCCCATGAAGGCAGGGTCCAAGTCTGTTTTGCCCATCACTGTATCCCAAGTGCCTGACATCTATCTGCTCAAAAAATTAGATGTTCCTGTTATAAATATTTTTAAGACAAACGGGGCCCAGAAAGGTCAAGCGATTTCCCTAAGGACACACAGCATGGAGCTACTGCCACCATGAGGAGCTGTGCCACTCTGCCCCATACTCATCCCCAAACCAGAGCCCTACCTTGACGGCCTCAGCATGGGTCACCCGGGCCAGGGATTTGTCGTTGACACGCAGAATCTGATCCCCAACTCGCAGCCCTTCTTTCTCGGCCAGAGAGCCTGGCTCCACCAGTGACACATAGATGCCCACGCCATGCTCCGAGCCCCCGCGGATGCTGAAGCCCAAGCCCTCGTGGGCCTTGGCGCGCCGCAGGCTCACTAGGCGCACCTCCCCGGGCCCCGCGCCGTCGGGGCAGCCCCAGGCGGGTTGCCTGTAGGGGGTGGTGGCGGGCAGGTAGAGGCCCTCGGCTGTATACTGGTCGAAGAGGAGCTGGTCAGAGCGCGGGATCACCAGCCGAAGCATGGGCAGCAGGCGCCGCTTGACCGGGCTGTCCAGCAGCACGCGCAGGGTGCTAACCAGGTCGAAGACGTTGCGGCGCGCGTGGTAGGCGTTCAGGCAGTGCGTGAACTGCTCCCGCTCCGCCTCGCTCAGCAGCGCCGTCAGCGCCTGGTGCAGCTGGCGCACGTTGGCAGACAGCAGTCGCAGCCCGGTGCCCCCGCCGCCGCCCGCCCCGGCCGCCGAGCCCAGCGAGCCGGTGGAGGACGAGCTCACCGACAGGCCGTCCAGCTGCGCGTTCATCTCTCCGCCAAGGCCCGGGCGGCCTCGGGGCGCGCTGTGGGGCAGCTGCTGCACTCGCCGGCACTGCCGCGACAGCTGGATCCTGGGGAGCGCGGAGATCGTGGCTGGAGTCTGGGTTCGGGGGCTGGGAGCGGGTGGGGGGACGCCGAGACAGGGGTTGGGTGCCCGGAGATACAGAGGCGGCGGCTAGAGTCTGGGCGTGGGGGGCACGGAAACGATGCCTGAATCCTGGGGGGATCGCGGAAATCAATGCTAGAGTCCCGGGCGCGCGAAGACTGAGGGGGTCGTGAAACTGGAGTCCGCGGGGCGCAGAGACGGCGGCTGGAGCCCAGAGAACACGGAGACAGCGGATAGAGTCCGGGCAAAGCGGAGACGGCGGCTGGATCCCCGGGGACAAGGAGTTGGCGGCTGGAGCCCGGAGGTCGCGGAGACTGAGGCTGGAGTCCAGTGGAACGCGGAGAGAGCGGCTACATTCTGGAGGACACAGAGACGACGGGTGGCTGGAGGTGGGGTGGCGCGCAGCAAAACTGACCGCCCCGTCACATCATGCCCGGGGCTCCCCCAGCCGGGCCGCCCGTTCCTCTCAGGCTGGGGGACCCCAAAGTCATAAGTTGGGGTGGGGGGCGCTCTAGTCCCGGAGACCCCCGAATCGCAGCAGGTGGTGCAGAGCGGACGTCCGGCAGGGGGTGCGGGGCATGTCCGGGGACGCCCCGGGATGCAGCAGCCCGGGGACCCCCGCGCCTCTGCACTGCCGACGGAGCCGCGCAGCCGCGAGCCGGGACTTTGCGAACTGTTGAGCCGCCCGGGGCCGATCTTCCAGCGAGTTCCGACGCCGTCGCTGTCGCCAGCGCAGCCTTGGCCCCGCCCCCCTTTGCCTCTCCCCCCTCCCCCTCCCCTCCTCGGGCTCTTCAGGAAATGACGTCCCGCCTCGCGCCTGGCGGTTGCCTAGAGACGAGGTGAAACAGTCCAGCCCCAGGGAAGAAAGGGGTGCAAGTGGGGGTAGGGGTGGGAGGAGCTCCAGGGGCAGTGAGAGTTCCCGCACCGCTCCAGCCTTGGGTCCGGGTTGGACCGCAAAAACTGTGCTCTTTTGCGATCGAAGCGTGTTCATCATGATGAGTCTGGAGCAATGAGCCAGCTAGCTAATTCACAATTGTGGGGAAAAATAACCAACTTTTTGCCCCTAAAATACTAAATGCTTCAGGCTCAGTTTTCTACCTTAAAACTTGAGCTCTTGTACGCACCAACATTCAAGTTCACATGTATATATGAGCGACTTTTGGGCACCTACTGTGTGCAAGATATCTATTTAAGCATATACCGATGCCTGCGGGAGCCCACACCAGTGCAGAGGTAGAGCAGACTGGACACCTGCCCGCTCTCCAGTAGGTGGGGAAAACGTTTTCACAAATGTAAAGTGGACACAATACCCACCGACCCCCCAATACACACATGCATATAAAACATAAAACTGGAGATATCAGAATAAGGTGGGTGGATTATATCAATGTCAGTATCCGGGCTGTGGCCTTGTCAACATTGGGGGAAACTGGGTGAAGGGTACATCGGATGTCTATATATTATTTCTTACAACTGCATGTGAATCTGCAATTATCTCAAAATCAACATTTTTAAACAATGTATAGGAAGCGGGTTGGGAAGAAAGTATTCCATGCCTGTCCATTCCAAAACAAATGGGGAGATACTCCAAGGCATGGCCTAGAGTATCTTCCCACCTTACTCCCCCAAATACAGTCTAAGTGAAGCTTGTGCTTATATTCAGAGGCGGCTTTCTAAGGAGCCCTCAACACACACACACACACACAAACACACACACCCTCACACACATCCTCTCCAACCTGAATTGTCTCTCCTAAGCTATCTCCTATAGAAAGCTGTATTTTCCTTGAAAATATTCTGGATTGCTAATCTAGAACCACCTGACTTCTATTTGAGAGGCAGAGACAGGGTGTCACTGGAGTAGGTTTCAGCTGGACCCAAAAGGATGGAGCATTCATTCACTCATTCATTCATTTGCTTATATGATCACTCTCCATTCAACATTTTCCAAGTACCTAGTCTGTCCTGGATCTTATGCTGGGTGCCACAGGCCCCAGTTAAAAAGATGAAATCTCTTACCTTAAGGAGGTCATAGTCTAGCAGGGGCGAAAGACCACGTAAATAAAGTTAAAAACTAGTATGATGTGTGTTGTAACGGCTGAAAGAAACCAGGTTTAGGGGAGGAGAAAATGGTAAGGACTTTATCAATCAAAGAGGTGACACCTGAATGAAGGCCCCTAAAGGGAATGGATTTTCTCTTCTGGACAATGGGGAACCATGGAGGGATTTTCAACCCTGTTAGCTTAGTGCCTTCCCACAGCTGAGGCCAGGAATTGAAGCCATATTATCCACCCACCACCAATTGTCAATTCTCTTCTTCAATCCCCCAGAACAGACCTAGGTTAAATTAATGCCCAGTGAACATACTTGATTGTGTGTCTTAAACAGCAAGTTAAAGCTACATTGGACATCCGTCTGACAGCCCTAAGTGTAGCAGTTAATAATGTGTGTACTTTTTCCTTCTTAATTGCCACTGAAGCCTTTAAACTAGCCAAAGGTATTTAAGAAAAAAATCAATCTCCCCCACCCCCAAAGTATATTAATGGCATACCTCAAAATGCCACCAAGCAGGGCTTAATTGTATGCAGTTCAGGTTTTCTGCAAATGTATTTCATGCTAAGCTTTCACTTAGTTTGTGTTCTAATTATAATTACTGTGATTGGCTTGATAAATGCATCCCAGGAGCTAACATCCCCCTTCTCAACATTTTATTTCTGTGCGAAGGATATTTGGGAGAAGGTATTTTGCTTTAGGCAGCAGAAACTACTGTTGCACACACATCTTAGT
Organism: Camelus ferus; assembly: GCF_009834535.1. Classification (NCBI taxonomy): domain Eukaryota; kingdom Metazoa; phylum Chordata; class Mammalia; order Artiodactyla; family Camelidae; genus Camelus; species Camelus ferus. The sequence goes on from NC_045699.1 coordinate 57,722,423, forward strand.
AGAAAAAGAAACACTTTCTTCTGCAAACATCAGAGACCCTCAGGCATGCTGTGCTGTCGTTTAATGTCATAGAGGCCGATGTTGGGGAGGGGCAGACAAGTGCAAGAGCATGGAAAGAGAACTCATTGAGATTTCTTCCATCCATCTGGCATAACCTGCTTTGTATCAGTTTGCGCTGTGTACACTTGGATGCAAGGCAGTGTGTAACTGTGCTCAAACGTCAAGAATCCTATTTCATGTCTGAAGATGTGTTTGTGGTTCAGAAATAAGCTCTTGGAAACCCAAGATGCCTGGGCTCCTGTGGGCTACACTGCCTCTGGCCTTCAAGACCTGGAAGGAAACCCTGAGCACGTGAGCAGACCTGGCCTTGGTTGCATACTGCCCTCTTCAGAAAGAAAATATAATACTCCTGTGTCGGCTGCAGGCTTCCCTTGGCTGTCTTCACCAAAGCTACTTTTAATATAGCCCATTATTCTTCCCCAACTCTAGCAAATCAATGCCCTTCTCCTATGAATGTTCCTGGAAACTTGCACTCACTGGAGAAGTTGAAAAGACAGAGGGAAGAAGAGTGAATCATATTCAACTCAGAAGTACTTTGTGTTGAACTGGATTGTTGGTTGGTTATTTCTCAAGTGTTTGTTTTAACCAAGAGACATGTTGAATTGCAGTCTGGGTAACAGGCGGAAAACCATTATTCCAGTCTCAGTGTGTCCCTTTACTAGTTGAGTGACCCATGACAGATGGCTTCCTTGCTCATCTATAAAATGGAGTTTCTAGACCTTCCCTGTCTCTCCAGAGGGCAGCTGTAAGCACCACGTCCTGCACAGTAAATGAAAGCATGATGCAACATAGGGTGTCCTAACGTTGTTAGTAATTTTCTCCTATTTTCTATGGCAATTTTTAAAATCCATTTTCTATTTCATAGTTATTTGGAGCTTCTCCCCTTCCCTCTTATCAACTGGAATGTATCCTTAGAAGGCAATAGAGATTAATTAAATTTGAGATATATTTCCCATGGGACATATAGAAAAATGTAGTAATGTTTATTGAGTGCCAGATATTATTTTAAACATTTGTATTTTAACTCACTCGATCCTCCCAATGACTCTATAAAGAGAGAGATACCACCACCACCACCACCATCCTGGTAAAACGGACAGAAAACTGAGACCTAGGGACATAACTATCCCCAAGGTTACAGAGGTAGTTAAAGGAAGAGTGGGGATTTGAACCCAGGCCATCTGGCTCCAGGATTCTCACTCAATCACTGTGATGCATGGCCTCCCAAGTGTTTGGTTCAAAGATGCTAAAAGGTCCCAGATGGGAATGGCACGAAGACCACATTTTCTTGAAAGTTGGGCTGGGAATGTCAGAGGTTAAAACCAAGCCACATATTAATGATTCCAGGTTGGTATGATGACATTTTGTGGTGGAAAGAATGAGCAGGGATTTAATACAAAGATATCACTGAGAGAGATGGAGATGGAGAGGACTGAGGGATTCCCAGGGCTCTCAGCCTGGACACAGCCTGGAGGGGCATGCTCAAAGCTCTCTGGTAGAAGGTGTCCTAGGAAGCCTCCCCCAGCTCTGGGATCCCTAAAGAAAGGAGGTTAGCAACTGGAGTTATCGCTTCTGCTCCAGGACCACAGCCTGTCTCTTCCCTGCAATGTCAGTGGGGATGGTATCGGCAGAGAAGAGGGACACTTTCGCCTCTATGCCTGGTAGATAATACAGACAATATTGGTGGAAGTGCGGGGAGATAAGAGGGAGGCGAGAAAAAGAGAAAGCACAAAAACATGAGGAAAAGAGGAGAGATACAGGTATTTATCTTGGCCTGGGTGTAATCTCTAAAGAGTCTGTCTCATGGTAACGGAGAATCATGTGATGTTTGTGCTGGAAAGGTGTTAAAGCACAGAGTTGATCTCCAGGTTCTCATCCCTTTTCTGATATTTGCTACCTGTGTGACGGGGGCAAATCATGGAGGTCTTTTGCACCTGAGCGCCCTTACCTGTAAGATGGGGAGAGTGGCACTGTCATTGGCATTACTATGAATATTGATTGAACTCAGGTATGCAAACTGCTTATCACCCTGTGTGGCACTCACCAGGCACTCCCACTTGATCTGTCTTGGTTAAAGTTCTTACCATACGGGAGGCCCTCAAGAACAGGGCCATAGCTCCTTGACCTCTGTGTCCAGTGCTCTGTTCCAGGACAAGCACATAGTCGGTGCTTAGTAATTATTGTTGAATGCATCCTTAGTTCTTGCCTTCTCCCACGCTTGTGTTACAAATAGGATAGTCAAGGGCCCGAGAAGGTCATTGTCTTGTCCACACTCTCACTGACAGCCAGAGGTGCCTGTCCTAGGCTTTCTCATTAGTACCTGAAGGGAAATTTTACTGAGTCCTTTGAGAGAGCTAAGCCCTTTACAGGCACCATTTCTTTTACTCCTCACAACAATCCTGTGAAATGGTTATTATTATCCCCACTTGACAGATGAAGAAACTGAGTGTCTGGGCTATGACATGGTTTCCTCAAATTTTGTGTCATTAGCCACCCACCATGCACTCTCTTTTTACCTTGTATTATGACAGATGGGATTGAGGCTGACTTCTCTCACACAGCTTTGGGGAAACAGCAAACTATGATGGCAATAAAAAAATGGCAGGGAGCCGACCTGTGGGCTGGAAAGAGGCAGAGCAGTGGAAGTGACCTTATCAGGCATGCTGTGTTGTAATCCGATTGCTACGAAGTCTGCAAGAGCTTCTTTAATCAGGGGATTATATATTGGTTACACTGGGACACTCGCTCCACACATCATCTTGGTTCAGGTTAGAGAAGCTCCCAGCAAAAAAAACCCTTGCTGTGCACACATCAGCATGGTTAACTGGGGCCTTCACTCATGTCCATTCATTCATCATTCAAACTTCCCTTAGCTCCTCCTTCATTCTTCCAGGCAATGTTCTGTGGATCCAGCAGGAACAAGACCATCATGGTTCCTGCCCTGCTGGAGCTGACAGTCAGGAGCTGATGTGTTGTGTGCATCAAATGTACTAATGGTTGGTGGGGGGGTGTGTGGTAGTGTGATGAGCTCCAATGTGAGGGTCCCAGGCAAGGCTCCCCAGCTGGCATCCCCTTCTCTGAGCCTTCTTTCAGCATCACAGCAAAGAACCAGTACTGCAGACGGACTTGGTTAAATAATTCCTGGTTACGTGACCCTGGAGGAATCACATCACCTCTCTGAGCCTCAGTTTCTTCATTTATTAAAAAAAGAAAGCTATAAAAAGGGCTATAAAAAAACGGAATAGTTGGAAGGCTAGTGAAGCTAATGCATGCAAAGCAGTGAGCGCCATGCTGGGGACCAGTGCTGCTCTGGGCTGCTATGAGAATAGCTTTGAGAAAATAACTCCTTAGCTTTGCTTATCTGTACAGATCTTGTAAAACTTTTTGTGTTTTAATAGTGAGGTGCCTGAATTTCTGGCTAATTGCCGAATGTCCTCACTGATCTTCAAGGAAACTGCTGTGTGTTTTTATCTTTAACTTCAATCTTCAGGAGATTCTGGAAAAGAATGCTATTCTTGGTCTCTCTATACATGGTTGGCCAAGACCTTTCCGAGCCTCAGTCTTCCCATCTGTCCAATGAGGGGCTTGGAGGCAGGGATCTGCTGGTACTTCTGGTTCTAAGAATTATGTGTTTGTTTCTAGGGCAGACGAGGAGGAGGAGAGAGGAAGACAAGGACGAGGGGGAGGCATGAAGAGTCTTCTGGGGGTTCTGAGCAGATTCAGACTCAGAATTCTGTCTCTGGCTCCGTGGCTGACGGATGACTTCCTCTGACTGGCTTGAGGCTCTTAATGCCTCTTTGCCTCCAGGTTTCAAATAGCAACTAATGGGCCTAGCTGCCTTTCAGCAGGTTTTGTGATTTTGCCTTTGACTTTGACCATCTTCAAAGACACTCGGCAGACATCATTATTACACTTACAGGGCCCAGTGTGCCCAACTGCTTGGCGGATTGTGTCAAAGACTCTGTAACTGTTACAGAAGAATGCTTGCTCTCTGCATTCTTCTTTATTCCTTGGAAATTGGATATTCTCATTGACCTTATATGAAGGTAACTGTACATGGAGTTTCAACATCCTAGAATTATAGTGATTTTTAAAAAACCAGGTGGAACCTTAAAGATCATAATCATCTAGTCAACAAACATGTATCAGGTGCCTACTGTGTACCAGGCACTGTGTGGGGTCTGAAGGAGCTGAACTCTAGTCCTTGTTCTCATGGCTCCCATCTAGTTGGGAATAATATATGAAGAATAACACTGGCTATGTGTTTTAATAGAGTGTATTAGTTATCTATTGCTGTGTAACAAATTATTACACACTTGGGAGCTTAAATAACGCACATTTATTATCTCATAGTTTCCATGTGTCAGAAGTCTGAGCTGATTCCTCTGCTCAGTATCTCAAAAGACTGCAGTCAAGGTGTTGGCAGGGCTGTATTCCCATTTAAGGCTCAACTGGGGAAGGATCACTTCCAAACTTCCTCAGTTGATGGCAGAGTTTATCCTCTGTGTCACTGTGACTGAAGGCCCCACCTTTTTGCTGGCTGTTGGCTGGAGGCTGCTCTCTGAACCTAGATGCCACTCACAGGTTTTTGTTTTGTTTTGTTTTGTTTTGTTTTTTGCCACATGGCCCACCCATGGCAACTGACTTCTTCAAAGCCAGCAGGGGAGTCTCTCTCTCCAGTGTGCTAAGACAGAGTCATCTATAATATTAGGTAATCTTAGGAGTCCCATCCCATCATCTTTGTCATATAAGGTAACCAAATCAAAAGAGGAACATCCTATGACTTTTGTCATATACTATTGGTTAGAAGCAAGTCACTGGTTCTGCCCACACTGAAGGGGAGGGGACTATACAAGAGTGTGACTCATTGTGGGGTCACCTTAGGGTGGTGGCCAACCCATAGAAAATGGACAAAGTGGGAAGGACACTCTGGGCAGAAGGAACAGCATGAACAAGACACAAAGGCAGGAAAGTATGCAAATTGCTCAGGGCGCTGCAAGGAAGTTCTGCATAGTTGGTTTCAGCAAGCATGTGGCCAGCAATTTGGCTGGAGAGGAGGTGGGCAGAGGCGAATCATGACAGATGTGTAATGCCGAGCTAAGCAGTTTTGAACAGTATCCTAGAAGCAACAGAGAGCCATCAATTTGCAGGTGCGGATTCCGATTCTTCCTCAAGGAGCACCAGGCACCTTCTCTAACAGCTCTCAAAGATTTATAGAAGCACTTGTATTTCATAAAGAATCCTCAGTGAGGGTGGCAATCTTTCAAGGGTATGACAGACACCAGAGCTTGCTAAAAATATGTCTGCACCTCCACAGCATACAAACCATAGACTGTTTATATTGGAAGGGACTTCCAGAATGCACACAGGCCAGTGGCTGCCTTTTCGCCTCATCTCAATTTGATGCAGCTGAGCAATGGGTGGCCGGCATCAGAGTCAGAATGACCTGGATTCGAATCCTGGTTCTGCCACCTGCCAGCTGATAAGACCTCGAGCAAGTGACTAACCCCCTGGTCTGTTTCCTCACCCATTAAATGCAGGTTAACAAAGAATGCAATGAGGATCCAATGTAATGGTATATGCCAGGCACTCGCCTGGCATAGAGTGTGTGTATTAGTTTGCTAGGGTTTCCGTAACAGAGTGCCACACGCTGAGGGGCTTCAACAACAGAACTTTATTTTCTCACAGTTCTAGAGGCTGGAGGTCTGAGATCAAGGTGTCAGCAGGATGGTTTCTTCTGTGGCTTCTCTCCTTGGCGTGTGGTTGTCTTCTTCCTGTGTCTTTACACGGACTTCCCTCTGTGTCCATGGGCATGTCTGTGCCCAAACGTCCTCTTCTTATAAGGACACAAATCATACTGGATTAGGGCTTACCCTAATTTTAACTTCTTTATGTCTTTAACAACCTTATCTCCAAATATGGTTATGTTCTGAGGTACTAGGGGGTTAGGACTTCAATATATGGATTTGGGGGGGACACAATTTCAGCCCACAATAGTATACTCTCAACTAATATGAGATACCTCTTCCTCTACCACTGATGGGTGAAAATCCTTATGTCCCAATTCCCAGCCTCTCCTAACTATTTCATGAGAATTAGTTTGTCTCATCAGTAACCTTCCAGAAGGACGTGTGTTCATGCCTCACTCTGTCAACAACAGTAGCAGCATTGACCGTCCGTGATGCTATCCCAACCCCACTGACACATGCCCGACGAATCAGTTGAATAACATTTCTTTAATTCAATCCTATGGCAGTAATTTTCTGGAGCACACCATTACAAGGGAGCCGTATCATCTCCTGGGCTTTTTGATGCCTAATTAAAAGGCAGTGTAGCAAGAAGGAGATTTCAGTTACATCTCAGAATCACAGTGTTCTGATTTTGGAGTTGGAGGAAAGGAGGAGAATTTTTTTTTTTTATTTTTTGTTGTTGTTGTTTTGTTTTGTTTTGTTTTGTTTTTAACCAGACTGTGAGAAGGTTGGGCAGGGTGGCCCAGGGAGACTGTGGGGGCCTCTGCTGGTCACGTGGAGTAAGCTCTGTGCCATTGTTCTTGCTTGTCAGAGTAAGCCAAGGTCATTCCTCTTTCCTTTCAAGTGATGGGCTGAGATGGTCATTGGCTGAGGAATTTCAGGGAGGGCTGATCCAGTTTCAGTACAAATTCATTCAGCAGTACCTTCTTATTGAGCGTTTATTAGGTGTTACTGATGGTGGACATAACAAAGGTAACTGACATCTATAAACATCTCTAAATTGTGGGTTTTTAACTTGAGGCTTGTGCTTCAGTGCATCTTCGAAGTTCCTGGAATCGTGCACATATTTTTTTCCATGTGTGTGTATATCAGTATTCTATTTCTCTAAATTATGTCCATGACCCCAAAAGATTAAGGCCACTCTATTGCAAATAATGCTTGCTTCTATATATTGAGAGCTTGCTGTCTCAGGTGCATTATGTTCCTTTCTTCATTTAACACTCATGTCAACTCTCCCAGGTCTCTGAATCATCCCCGTTTAGTAAATAGGAAAACTAAGGCTATGAATCTAAGCCTTTAAGAGGCAGGGCCAGGATTTCATCCATCTATGCAACAAACATTTACCGAATACACACTAAGCGCCATGCATTATTCTAAGAAGTGGGGATGCGGTGGAAAATAAAACACAAAAAGTCTTTGTTCTCATGGAATTTACATTCCAGGGAAATTTGAATAATCTATTGAGATTGCAATTACTAGATTGAAACGTGCTGTTATACTGTTTTACTTATCTTCTTATGATAACATGTAACAGTCATCAATTGCCATAATAGTGCTGCATAACAAACAACCACAACATTTCAGTAAACACTTATTTGGGGGTCAGCTGAGTATTTCTGCTGCTCTGAGCCCACTTGGCTGATCTTGGCTAGGTTCACACATGCGTCTGCAGTCAGCTGGTGGGTCAGCTGGAGTCTGATTAGCTGACCTCAGCTGAGATGCCTCTTTTCTGCTCCATGTGGTTACTCATCCTCTACTCGGCTAACTTGACCTGGCTCCTATGTTGGAGGCAGCCATCCAAGAGAAATTGAGACAGAGAGAGAGAGCGAGAGAGAGCACAGAACCACATTTCCACCACATTCTGTTAGCAAAGCAAGTCACAAGCCCTGTCCAGATTAAAGGTGTGGGAAAGGGGAATAGACTCTACTTCCTGATGAGAGGAATTGCAAAGTCACATTACAAGGAGCATGGATACAGGGAAGGGAACAACTGCAACTTTTTTGCAATTAATCTACACATAACAAGCTGTAATTGAATATCCCCCCCTAAATCCAATGACTGGTGTCCTCATAAGAGAGAAAAGAGGGAGATTAGGGAGATTTGACACACACAGACACAGGGAAGAAGGCCTGGTGAAGACAAGGGCAGAGGCTGGAATTAAACTGCCAGCAGCCACCAGAAGCTAAGAGAAAGGCATGGAATGGATCCTCCCTCAGAGCATCCAGGAGGAGCCCACCCTGCCAATGCCTTGATTTGGACTTCTGACCTCCAAACTGGGAGAGAATAAGCCTCTGTCCTTTTAAGTCACTCAGTTTGTGGTAATCTGTCACAGCAGGCACGGGAAACTAATACACATGGTTAATAACAAATATTGAAAGTTACCGTGCTTCCAGTGTTATGGTCTTCGACTCTCCCAATTTTAGAGATGGGAAACTGAAGTTGAAAAAACACGATGACTCTCTCAGGGTCCTTCCCTAAGACAGGTGGCGGAGGGACTCAGATTCAGGCAACCAGATGTGTGCAGGGCTTCTCACACTTAGACACACGCAGGAATCTCTACTTTTTGGCTATCATGAATCACGCTGTTTGGAACAGTCATGTACAGGTTTTTGGAGTGGACATACATTTTCATTTCTCTTAGAAGTAGAACTTCTGGGTCATACGATGACTCTATGATTCACCATTTGAAGAACTACTAAATTGTTTTCCAAAGTGACGGCAGTAAGCCTGAGAGTTCATAGCTCTCAAAAGTCAGCCTTTTAGGTTTTTCTAAGTTAACACTGGTTCAGGTAGCTTTTAGCTCCTTCCTTGCTATTCTTGTTTGTTTCGTTTCTTTGCTGGCTTTTTAATAAACCAGGATTCAGATGTGAGATGGCTTCAGGCCCCCTTAAGCTGATGTGTTTGGGCAGCTCTGACCGTGCCTCCTGCTGGCCTCTGAGGCTCCAGCAGGATTTACAGCCAGTGGCTCCCTCACCTACACACTTTCATTGGGCTCCTGCGAAATCTTTCTGTTCCCAGTTCTATTTCATTCCTGTTTCCTCTTCTACAGCGTCATCCATAACCCCACTCCTCTGCTAGGCCACCAGGGAAGGGCCTGGAGGTCACTAATCTAATCCCCTCTTCTTGCTGGGGACTGAGGCAGCAAGGGGTGGGGGTGGGGCGTTGTGATTAAAAAAAAAAAAAGTTGATAGCATTGAAACAGAAACCCAAGGGTTTTTTTTCTTTCTTTTTCTTCTTAATGTACATGTAATACAGGCTTAGCGTATAAAAATCAGAAAATAGATATAATTCAAAAATAATAAAAACACATTTAAAAAAAAAAGATCACCCATAATTTTACTACCTACAGAAAACTAATGCTAATGTTTTGGTTTATAGCCTTTATTCATTTAATTATTTATTAACTTATTTAGTAAATGTGTATCAGGTATCTGTTAATGGCCAAGTACTTTACTAAACCCTGGAGACATTTTTCTTTGCATACGTATATATGTAAATATATACATCTTTCCCTATGAAAAACAGGATCATCCTATACATGTACTTTATCACTTGAATTTCTCTATCATTCCTACAATCTGTTGTAAATCCCTTTCTATGGTAATACATCATCATTCTTAACGACTGCAAAGGATACACCGTGATTTATTCACAGCCCCCTGTTTTGTACTCTTAGATTTTTAATTTCCCCTATCATCAGTGTAGCTATAATCATCTTTTTATCTTCTCCGTTCTCCAGATAAATTTATGGAAATATGAACTGCTGGGTCAAAAGGTATATTCTTTTTTTTAGGGTTGTTACTAATACCTTTTGCCAATTCACCCATCGAAGAAGCACAATCTCTCATCAGCAGTGTGTAAGAGTGTCTATTACCACCCCTCACGAACACTCTACTAAGCCCTGGGGAAGTTATTCTCTTCATTCTTTACCAACGTGGAAAGTAAAAATGGTTTTATTCACTTCCCAGGGCTGTCCTTACAAAGCACCACAAACGGTGTGACCGAAAATCACAGAAACTAATTGTCTCATGGTTCTAGAGGCTAACGTCCAAAGTTAAGGAGTTGGCACGACCATACTCCCTCTGGAAACTCGAGGGGAATCCTTCCTCCTTTTCCTAGATTCTAGGGGTTTGCTGACAGCCTTTGGTGTTCCCTAGCTCGCATATCAAATCTCCACCGTAACCATCACATGACTTCCTCCTGGTGTCTCTGTCTTCATATGGCCATCTTACTACAAGGACACCAATCACATTGGAGTAGAGATCCACCCTACTCCCGCGTGACCTCATCTTAACTAACTACACCTGCAATGACCCTATTTCTAAATAAGATTACATTCTGAAGCTCTGCGGGTTAGGATTTCACTATGCTTTTTTAGGGGGTTGGGTTGGGGGAGACACCATATCAACCCATAACAGTGGCACCACATATGCTGAGGGTTTTTTTGCTTTTTGATTACTGGTAAAATTGAGCATTTTTCCATATGTACCTTAGGCCATTTTTCTATAGAGGTGTTTGTCTTTTCCTTATTTATAAAACCATTTATATAATAAAATATTCATACCTAAACCACAGGTTTTTCTCTTTTACTCAATTTCAAACACAGTAAGATCTGTCCAGACTTTGGGATATTTGTAAAATTGCCAGAGTGTGTGGCTTGCTCTGGGTGCAGCTGTCTGCCCACCAGCCTGGTGAGACAGTCCTCTCAGCACAGTCCCAGGTGGAGGACAATGTGACGTCATGGCTTCTATGTTAGTCAATATACGATAGATTTTTGCTCCTTAAAAAAAAAAAAGACCTCAGGAATCTTGCCAGGTCACAGCACAAAGGCTTGCTCAGTTCTTGCTCAGACCATGTGTCTACTGCAGGATGGCCAAGACTCTGCCCATACCACTACTGCAAGATCCAAGATGCTGGAGGAGCCCCCATCTGGGACATCAGGGTCAGGAAAACAAAAACAACCTTGTGGTTTCAATACAGATAATTTAATACCAGGGACTGCGTTATTGAGTCCTAGTGGACTAGAAAGTCAAAAGGAACAGAGGTTTAGTGCAGAGAGAGTAACTGCAGGGAGCAAAGACCACTCCTAGGTCTAGGGGAGCAAAGGAAAAGAGTTGGGGACGGTGGAGCCTAGTGGCTCAGCGGTGGGGCCACACAGACCTCTGGGGAGGGGATGCAACTGCTGGCACCTCGCAGGGGGTGCCGTGGGGCTGGCTTTGGGAGGGCTAGAGCATCTGGAAACTGGAACCAGCTGTTAGTGTAGGACCAAGGGCTATCCTGCTGTGGCAGCACTGACAGGATCACAGGCAAACAGGAGCGAGCAAGACCCTCCTTCTCTCCTCCAGCCTTGCATCCTCCCTCAACGCCCACTAATGGTGTTCCCGTTTGAGCGGCTATACCAGAATACCACGGACTAAGCGGCTTAAACCACAGAAATTTACTTCTCACAGCTCTGGAGTCTGTGCATCCAAGTGGGAAAGGCTCTTCTCTACAGCACAGCATGCCTGGCAGTCCCTTTTACCTGGACCGCAGGAGAGTATCCCTTGCATTAAGGCTGGGTAGGTTTTTTCCCAGCACCCCCCCCACCCCCCACCCCGACCCAGCATCAGCAGCCTTGAATTCCTGTCAGTTCCTCGCAGATTCTGGCCGTAATTTGAGAGTCTACCTTAGTTTTCCTCATTGTTGGGAATTTTCTTTTTCTCTCTTTTTTTTTTCCTGCCCAGTTGTAAGGATTTAGTGAGAAGTCGGAGGGGCCCCTTAGGGGGTTGCTAGTCAGTTGCCACTTTCTGGCAATTTTTTGATCCCGAGTCCATGGTTCTAACTTGCCTGGATTCTGGTTTGTAACTTCACTTGGGCGTCCATTCTGTAACTCTCCTAAGAGGCTCTGGGGTTCTATGAGTTTCCTAGGGTACCATCACAAATCATCACGAACCTGTTGACCTCACACAACAGAAATGCATTGTCTCACAATTCTGGAGGCTGGAAATCCAAAACCAAGGTGTTGGCAGGGCCATGCTCCCTCTGAAGGCTCTCAGGAAGAACCCGTCCTTGCCTCTTCCTAGCTTCTGGTGACTGCCCACAATCTTTGGCCTTCCTTGGCTTGGAACTTCATCCCTCTATTTCTGCCTCCATCTTCACATGCCTTCTTCCTTTGGTCTAAGTGTGTCCTCTCGTCTTCTTAAAGGACATCAGTGATTGGACTGAGGGCCCATCCTAACTCCAGGACGAATCCTCCTTAGATCTTTAACTAATTACATTTGCAAAGAACCTACTTCCATGTAAAGTCTCTTTCTGAGGTTCTAGATAGACATGGATTTGGGGGGATACTATTCAACCCATGTGTGTGTTTGGCAGCTTAGGGGTGGGGTGGGCATCTCTGGGACTTACTCCAAGCCCTTGTGGGCTTCATGGTTTCTTTGCACAGATGCTTCAGAGCATCCTGGCCTCATACCCTAACTCTACAGTGAGGCCTCATGTGACAAGACGCAGGTGTCCCTCCTGTAGCTGGGAATGTGCTAAATATCAAGTCCAAATACTGTAAGATAAGTTCATTAAGAGCCAATCTCTTTGCTTTTACAGCTTGCAAATCTGTGGATTCTGTACAAAGCCAATTATCTCAAAAAGTGCTTTTAATTTTCCACGTGCTGTGGCTTCTCCTCAAAGCAGCAGCCTTGGGCAGCACTCAGTAGCAAAGCAGGTGAGGCCACTCAACTGAGTGCTCGGGTAAGCTGTTCTGTTCCTCAGGCTACACCCAGAGGGAGCTTGGTTATCTGCAGACACAGGGCCCAGAACCAAGTGATCCCACCAAACTGTGAGCTCTCCAAGGGCAGAGACCATGTCTTATTCCTTTCTGAGCACGCGGGACAGTTTCCGGCACACAGCACTTAACTCAGTTGACTTCGGTCAGATTTCCCGTAAACAGATCTTGAGATGAAGATTTGTGGCACTTGAGTAGTTTTGGAAGAACTCCCAGGGGAACCCCGTAAAGCAGTAGGGGAAGCAGACAGGGGAGAGAAGGAAGGCCAGCAAGCAGGGTGCAGGGCTGGGGGAGCCAAGTGAGGACCCCCAGGGGCAAAATGTTTGGACCTTCATGCATGAACCTGAGAGTAAGTGTCCCTTTAAATTCTGCACCCTGTTGCCTCACTTGCCTCACCCTAGTCCCAGCCCTCTGGGCAAAGATGTGATTTCAGACAAAATCTCCCAGAAGGCAGCTCCAGCCTGATCCTGCAGGGGTAGGCACCCTGGAGTGTAAGTTATACAGTTTTCCTGATTAGAGGCCAGAGGTCTGGAGCTTTCTAACTCTTGCACTCCACAATCATTGGTTAAAGTCACCCTGGGGGTTTCAAGGATGTCAGTTCCCAAGGACAGTCCTAAAAAGAGCCATAGATGTTCCTTGTTGGAAGAGAAGGCACACCTAAGGAGAGGCTACAGGGCACAGGAGCAGTAAGAAGGGATCTGTGCAGGCCATTCATGACATGCCTCTCCAAGGTTAGTTGAGCGAATGAATGAAGGAAGGAGAAACTTTATGAGTGAATTAACAATTGAACAAGTGGATGAAAGCACTAAAAGTTGAGAATACTCATAATAATCCTGTCCTTCAACTAACTGTGAGCTCCCACCCCACTCAGCCTACAGACTGTGTGAAGCTAATATTTATCTAACACTGGGTGGCAAGTGTGGCGGTGAACATCCTTACAGCAAAGACCATCTCTCTCTGACCAGGAAATTTCCCATTACTGGTGGAAACACAGAATGCCTAGTGACATGATTCAAACACTGGGGGACAAAACTGCTCCATAGAGAGCAGAGCAGTATCCTTCCCTTCCCTGGGAGCACCCCCTGAGGGAGAGGAAGGGAACAAGGAACATAGTTGCTGGCTGATTAGTGCCCTGGATGCTGGGCTCTTGCCTTCCCAATTTCTCCATCCCTCCCATTAACTAGGGCTCCTAAAAGCAGCCCAGCATATTGTGTCACTGTTTAAATCCCATCACATCTCCCTGCTGACTCCTATTCCAAAATATTTATTCATTTGATGGCTCAGCATAATTGCCTCAGTCCCCAGCCTCTGAGACTGGCAGTGCCAAGCAGCAGATAATTCCCATCCTCGCCTGGCTCTCCTGCTGCCAAGGGAGCAGTGGTGGTACCAACCACCCAGGGAGCAACCTGAGACACTCAAGCACTCTGCCCAGCCCAGCCCCTTTCACCCCAGAACCACTTTTCCTCTCATTTTCTATCAGGGGCATCCTCACTGTTCTAGCAACCCAGGCTTAAGACTGAGGGTCATCTACTAATTCATTTAAAACTTACTGAACACCTACTTTGGACCGAGCCCTGATCCTGCTCTTTAGCTGTGTGGTAGATGATCAGCACATGGGTGCCTGTATGGTGCCAAGCATAGGAAAAGCTTTAAATAAATGCTTGTTAGACAGACAAATGGATGGACAGATCCATGGATGGATGAAAGAGTGGATGGATGAATAGATGGATGGATGGGTGGATGGGTAGAATGGTAGAATTTGTTTGTGATGCGTCTTCAGTATCCTGTACATATTCCCAGTGATTAGATGGGGCTGAACTTGACCCCTCACACTCTCCAACTGGCCATGTGTCCCAGGCCTAGCTAATCAGACTATTCCAAACTTCTGGCTACAGAAATTGGTTTCAGGCAAGGACATGTAACATTAGCCAGATCCGATCCCTTGCTGGGATTTTTCGCTTGGGGCGGACAGTAGGCAACCTCTCGTCCGTGGGTCGCTAAGCTGCTAGGATGTTCACTTAGGTCTGGTGGAGGCTCTTTTACTCAGCACAAAGAGAGAGCCTGACTGAAGGATGGGAAGATGAGAGGTGGGAGAAGGGAAAAAGGAAAGGAGAGAAAAAGGAGGAGGAAGACAGACACCTAGGTGTATAATTAAAGCCCCCAGTGTGGGAAGCCGGTTGAACTCTTGGGCTTTTCAGGCACTTGAGCCAATGAATTCCTTTTGTCTGACTTAAGGCAGCTTGAGTTGTGTTTCTTTTACTTGTATCCAAGAGAATCTTGTCAGTGCAGAGTGAGGGACTGAATAAATGAGTGAATGCAAGATTGAATGAATGATTGAGCTCCATAAATATCAAACTAGACACTGGTTTTTCCTCTCTTTAGAGCTAGATCTGCAAACATAAGGATTTAATTAGATGTTCTTGGTTTCCACTGGGGCCTATCTGATTGTTTCTGTTATGCCTGGTATTGACTCAAACTCTTGAAATGTAAATGAAAAGTGAAAAGGAGAAAACAGCCCACTAAAATTAATGAAGTTCTGGGGCAGGCATTCAGCTCTGGCTGCAGATTCCAGGCTCCAGGAGTTATTATAAAAGGAAGATTGAAACTAAAACCAATAACATTAAAAACTCCTGCAAAGTCTTCTTCCCCAGCCTCTCACCTCCATTCAGACCAAAGGAGTGGGAGCAGGGGGCCAGGAAAATCTGACCGTACATACATACTGCCCCACCTTTCCTCCCCCATCTTCCAGAACTTTATCCCCATCCAGAACTTTCCAAGGGCTGCTCAATGACTGACAACAAGCAGAGCCTGAGAGTTCATGGAAGGCTTCCCAGGTGAGAGGATGTCTGAGCTGCACCTTGTGGATTAGGAAGGATCCAGGTCCAGGAAGGTGGGAAAGACTTCACAGACATGGAAACAGCACAAGTCAAGTCACTGAGTGGTAAGTACAGGTACTGGGAGTGGCCAGAGACGAGACTGGAGAAGTTGCAGAGGCCAGCTCACAAAATGCCTTATAAATCCAGAATTTGTGTGCTGCCTCAATTGCCTTATTGTAATTTTCAGAATTGGGTGTTTCTCTAATTGTTCTACATGGAACGTCTGTAATGGGAGCTCCCAGGGTGCTTTTAAACAACACTGATCACAGGGCCCCACTGCAGATCTACTTAGGAGAGAACCAGCTGGGGTGAAGTCCCCACCAAATTGTCTCAAGTGCCCTGGGGATCTGGATGCTCACGAAAGTTTACAAGCGTCTCCTACAGTTGATGGGAGAGTGTATCAGTTAAGACTGAATTTGACTTCAGTAACAGAAACAGAGATGCCAATTACTTAACCAAATGGAGATTTATTTTCCTTGTGTAGCAGGAAGTCTGGAGCTAGACGGTCCTGGGTTACTGTGGCTGCTCCAGAAAGTCATCACAAACACCAGTTTCTATCCTAGCTTCCTGCTCTACTAACCGTAATGTATGACGTTCATCTCCCTGGTGTCAAGATGATTCCTCCTCCTCCAGTCATCAATCCTCTGTGTGACAGACAGAAAGGGGGAAGAGGAAAAGGTACCACTTAAGCCCTCCCTTTTTATCAGGAAAACCATGGCTCCCCTAGAAACCCCCCTCCATAGACTTCTGCTTCCAGCTCTTTGACAGGAGGCTGGTCCTCTTTGAGAGAGTCTGGAAAGTAACTTTGTTTGTTTGTTTGTTTGTTTGTTTGTTTGTTTGTTTGTTTGTTTGTTTGTTTGTTTGTTTTACTGAGCACATTGCCACCTCAAGCAAAAGTGAAATCTCTATTAGGAAACAAGGCAAGATTGGATATTAGGTTAACAGGAAGGGGATTGTATAGGGGGCCATGGAAGGCTTTCAGAGAGGTAGACCCTCTCTGGGGTGGATGCCAGTCACCCTCACTGCAGAGTAGAGAATGGGCTGACAGGGGACAAGGCAGAGGCAGGGGGCCCAGGAGGAGGCTGCTGCAGCCCATCAGGTGAAAGATGACAATGATCCACACAGGGTCATGGCTGTGTGATGAATTCAGGAAACACTCAGCAGATAAAACTGACAAGACTTGATTGTATGGGATCAGAATGGGGGGATGGGCAGGATGGCAGATGATATAGGGTACAGGAAAAGAGAAAAAGGAGACCTCAAGGATGTCAGTGAGGTTTCAATCCCTGGGAGGATGATGCTGTTTATAAGTGAGTTTGCAGTCACAGGGAGAAGAACATTTAGTTTGGGACAAACTGCATTGCCCAGAAATACGAAATCTTAGCACCTCGGGTGGGAGTTCAAACTCCAGGAGTTGCTGTGATTGTCAAGGAGCATAAGGTAAGAAAAGACATGGAGCTTACATACCCCACACTGATGCTGATAAGGCCTCCAGACAGAAGTAGCATCATTTTGAGGCTTTTGTTTTTGAAACCTTGGGCCAACAGGGAGCAGAAGCAGAATGCTCCAGCTTCCAACCTCTCTCTGGTGCAGGGAGCCACCAAGTGGCTACCACCCCCTCTGGGAAACCATCTAAGATCTTGTCCTCCTCTGGACTGAGAAATTAATTAATAATAATAGCTTACACTGAGTGTTGACTTGGAGCAAAGTACTAAGTACATTATGTATCTCATCTTTCTTAATTCATACAACTGCCCTCCCTCTCTCTCTCTCTCTTTTACAAAAGAGGAAACCAAGGAGAAATTAAATGACTCTGGAAATAAAATGACTTTCGCAAGGATGCATAGTTAGTCAAGGTCAAAACCAGTAGGTGAACCCTGGTCTGACTCCACAAAGTCCTAAATCTTAAACCACTATGCAATGCAACCTCTTAGCCCTAAGCATTTTCTACCACGAGTTCCAATAATTTATGTCCTTGTGTATACCCCTATTGAGCTGCAGCCATCTGAGAATAGGAGGTTATCTTAGACTTTTTCTTAGTAACTGTTGAATAAAAGAATGAATACAGGCCCCAAATGATGGCCCTAGGTTTAGCTCCCTGAACATCCTGGATTCTTTCATACCCCATCAACTCCAAAACAGTCTTCAGGGCCAGACTTAGTCCTTTTTAGTGTATAGATATTTGTGAAAATTCTGTTTGTGATTATCTTGCTTTCAGAGATGAAAAGGGGGCAAGTGACAACTTGTTAATGAACTGCAAGCACTATTATGCGAAACCAGTGCACCTGTGGTCACTGCTGATTCGAGCATGAGAATTTAAATTCTTAATGACAGTAAAACCACTTTTCTTAAACAAGATAAAGCAGCACAAAGGGGCTCCTGCTTCTTAAGACTGTGTCTGGAGTGTTGATAGCTCGCAAGACATAAGTCTCTGCAGCACTCGGGCAGGAGGGACAGTGGGGAGCAGAATCTATCTCTGATGATCGAAGCAGGTAGGAAGGGAGAGGCTGCCGTAGAATTCTTCCTACTTGTTCAGGTGACACATACTGTGACCTGCCTCGAGCTGCTGGCTTTCCTCAGGCCTCCAGGAGAACCCAGGGAGATGTCTGGTCCATAAAAAGCTATGACCACATCAACACTGAAGGAAGATGTCTGCAGGCCAGGAATTGGAAATTAAGGGGATTGGGGGGCTAGGTCACTATTTCTTTCATTTCAACCTCATATCCCAAGTAAGTTTCTTTCCTTTCTTAAAGAGCTGAGTTCTCTATCCCATTTGCCCCTATGGCTAGCCGGGGAAGAACTGGAACCAGCTCTTTCTCTCCTGCTCTGAATTCCTCTAGCTAACTCAGAAACGGACCTCCAGACTCACATGAATTAAACTCTGGTTTGCTCTTCCAAATACCCTTGTTACATTAATTTAGGGGGCATAATAAATCTGGAGTGAAATATGTTTTCTGCAAATGCTAATTTGCTCGATGAGAATATCAGTTAGATCTCTGAGGCATAGAAAGTATGGCTGTTAAAGATCTCAAAGGTCATTCTTAGCCTGCTCCAAAGAAGAGGATGAGTAGTTATCTGCTGGAGAGGTCTGGGATGAAGCGATAAAGGTACAAATACTTAATGCCAATTAAATGTCAGATACTGTGCTTGGGACTGAAAAGTCAGGAGTTTTATAGACCCCAGAAACCCATGCATAGATCACCATCATCACCATCATCATCACCATCATCACCATCATCATCACCACCACCATCATCACCATTATCATCACCAACACCATCATCACCTTTGTCACCATCCTCACCATCATCAGTAATATTGATAATAATAGTGACAACAACAATTACAAGAATGATGGTTTCTACTTATTGAGAAATTACCGTGTTTCAGAGTCAAGTATTAAAATGTTTAATCCTTGCAACAGCTCTATGACATGGGCACTAATATTATTGTCATTTTATAGGTAAGAAAATTGAGTCTTAGAGAATTTAAATAACTTTTCAGGCCAAACTGGAGAAACAGGGATCAGATTTACTCTATTTGAGTAACTGAAAAACCAAACAACAGTTCTCAAGATATTGGCTATTACTCAATGAAGGGCAGTAATCCCTGAGAGATGGGAAACAAATGAAATGAGTCTTACACATGCTCCAGCTTTCTGCCTGGAGAAAGTTTCTAATCTATAGTGCTGATAGGGGAACCAGGTAGAATCCAGCAGACTCCTTGAGTTAAGGATACAGAACTGGGAGTCTGAGGAAGTCAAAATGAGTAGCGTTTATAGGGCAGGGTACCAGAGAGAGGAGAGATTAACAGAGATTAACTTGTGCTCTCTCTGCACAAGTATTCTGTTTACTGACAAGGGCACGTATGTGAGGAAATTGCCAAGACTGAGGAAAGAACCACCTGAAAGAATTAGAGGGAACACTGATGAGAGCTCACACAGGACTCGGAATAGACAGAATGGAAGCCTCTCATAATACACGGGGTATCAGAGGACTGGAAAGAGCATTGCCTCATTAGTAAAGAAAATGAACACTAGACTAAGTATCGCCCTGGTCATGCTTAATAAAGCTTAAAGTTAAGCCTTGAAAGAATGCTACTGCTGCCAAGTAACTGAACCACATCCCAGAAAAACAGCTCAAAAATATATTTTAGAAATATGTAACTATGACCAGGCCAGATAAAATGGTAAGTGGATGGGCTAAAATGTGTAAAAAAGTTTAAAATCTATACATTTTATCATTTCTGGTTATATGTGTACTAAATTAAAATGGTCTCTATTCAAATTTGTTAGTTTAATATAACAATGTCCAGTACACAATATGGTAAAACTTACAATGTCTGGCATCCAATAAAAAAAAATGATTAGGTATGTAAAAGCAGTAAAATAGGAGAAAAGTCAATTAAACCTGACCCAGAAATGACACAGATGATAGAATTAGTAGATAAGGATGTTAAAACAGTCATTATAACTTTATTCCATACGTTCTAGAAGCTGGAGGAGAGATGAGACATGTTAAGTAGATACAAGGAAGGTACTTTAAAAAACAAAATGCCCGAACTGAAGTTCTAGAGATGAAAACTATAATTAGAGAGTAACAATGTATCAGATGACACGCATGGCTTGTTAAACATCAAAGATCAGCGAACTTGATGATGTAGCAACAGAAACGATCCAACACTAAACACAGAAAATGCAAATCAATCTATTATGACAGAAAGCAGATCAGTGGTTTTCTGGGGGCAAGGGTAACTGGGAGGGGTGGGAGGGGCAGGAGGAAACTTTTGGAGGTGATGGATGTGTTCATTATCTTGGTGGTGGTGATGGTTTCGTAGAAACTTATAAAATTGTATGCTTTGAACGTGTGTAGTTTATATTATGTCAATCATACCTCCACAAATCCGTTTTACAAAACAAGTTTCCAAAGGTCATATAGCTCATAAGTTGCAGTCTAGCTCCAGATGCTAAATACTTAAACACTACTTTATAATGCAAGGAAGATATTATTATTATTCCCATTTTATAGAAATGAAAGTGTGGGAATCAAAGAGATGATGTGACTTCTCTGAGGTAAGTGCTGGTAAGTGCCAGAGCTAGAATTTATACCCCTGTCTGCGTTACTCCAAATCAAGTGCTCTTTCTGTCCCATCCTCTCTGGTTTTGGTGTCTATTTGAAGTTTGTGGACACCATGCGTACAGCCTCTGCTCTCCCCTGGGACTCTGGGTCACCTCTTCCCAAGCCCCACACCTCTTCCTCCAGATACAGAGCCCACCCTGGACTCTCAGCCCTCATCCATGGATCATTATTCAGCTGCTTACCTTCTCCACCTGGAAACACAGGGACAAATCAATTTCTAAATGCCTAGAAGACAACAGGGCTCTGAGTAATTGCCAATGCATCTTTGTGAAGGCAAGAGCTGGCTGGGCACTTGGAAAGCAGCCCCTGCCTGTTTTAAAGAAATAGGCACTCTGAATCGAGACAAATAGACCAGCATGCATGCAGCACTTAGCATCCAGAGGGTTCTTTCTCCTCTCAGGTCTTCAAAACAACTCAGTAAGCTCTGTATTCTCATTCCCTCTCCTCCCCCCACCATTTATTATTTTTTTAAGATGAGGCAACTAATGCTGAAATTGGTTATGAGGCATGGAAAAACATAAGTAGCTAAGCCTGCATCAAAATTCATCCTTGTCTTGGGGAGAGAATGTTGCTTTGTATTCTATATCCTATTCAGGTCATGGCAGAGTGAACATCTGACCACTTTTTTCAGTGTATGCATGAAGTTTATATAGCCAGAGCTGTTACAAAAAACCCCCAAAAAACCTCCAACTACCTGGATCCTGGAAGAGGGGCTTTCTACTCCAAGGGGGTGCTTCTAATAGCTGGCTATTAAGAATTTCACTAAGGAGACCCCTGCACAGCCCAGGGGGCCAGCCCTGACAACTCCTAAGGTCCCTTCCCAATCTGGTGGTTTCTGAATAACAGGGGTGCTTAGAACATGAGTGCTATTTACATATGAGGTTAGGAGTGAAAGGAATGTCTGACCTGTGGGTTGCCCTGTCCCTTGTCCTGACTGATTCAGCATTTCTCAACCACTGGACTGCCTCTCCATGTGTAGTGCAAAGCTTTAATCATTATGTTAAAACAATTTTTTTGGTAATAACTGAGAGAAGAAGCCATTGCGTATTGTCTGTTGGATGGGACACTGAGTGGTTACCTGATCCAGGGCAGAGCAAGGCACGCCTCTCCCTGCGCCCCAAGGACACAATTCACGTAAATCCGAATTTTGTGAACTATAAATGTTGTGATTTAAAACATGGTAATTAAGTTTCATTCTATGGGCAAAATTTGAAATAAGGCAAATTCCCCTAAATTGGGGGAAAAATAGTCCATGATGTAAAGAATGATTTCCAAACTGGAAAGAGGCTGGGATGAATCGTCTTCTGGGTTTATGCTGTTGATTCACGGCTGTTCCTCTTTAGCAGGTACGGATCCTGACCATTTCCCTTGGTCAGGACTTGTCTTGGATCATGTATTAACTTCAGGAAACTTGTTCCTTGCATTGTCCTGTTAAGAGCTAAGAAAAAACATCAAGTCAACTCCAATGAAGTGTGTATTTTCTGGAACAGAGGAGGACTTGATCTCCAGAGCAGCTTGTTCCAATAGGAATGCAATGTGAACTATATACATAATTTTAACTTTTCTAATAGCCATATTCAATGATGTTGAAAGAAATGGGAAATTCATTTTAATAATATATTTGACTTAATCCAATATATCCAGAATGTTTATTGTAACATGTAATCACTAGAAAAAAAATGATTTTTGAGATATTTTATATTCTTTCTTTCATACTAAATTTTCAAAATCCTGTGTGTATATTACAATTATAGCACATCTCAATTCAGAATGGCCACATTTCAAAGGCTCAGTTTTGGATATGCTGAGTTTGACATGCCCAGGAGAGACATCCACGATGAAGATACAGCACCAGGGCTTTTCAACATGTTGGTCAGATAATCTTCACCTAGTGATGATGAAAGGAGAGGGTTCTCTGGATCTCTGTGGGTAACCGAGAATCTCTAAATCTCCTACAATATTTCCAGATGTTTAGTTTATAATTTTTTTTGAAGAGGTAATAAGGTGTTTATTAAAAACTCATTTTCACCTGGAGGCAGTTAACATTGATAATTTAAAACCCAGCCCACTACAAAAAGGGGGAAGAGGAGGTTAAAAACTGTGTGGCTAATGGCTGATGTATTGGACAATGCAGGGCTATAATACGTATTGGGTGTGGTCACAGCATTAAAGAAGTTTACTTGGTGAGGGGCCTAGTTGCAGGGGTGGTTCCTTCTAGGAAACAGCATGATAACTGCCTCTTTTAATGATGCACTAAACTGTTCTCTGACGCAGGCGGCCATTGTACCTTAATTACTGCTCCCTTTATCTAAAGTCTTTTAATCCTGCCAAGTGGCCTGCCCTCAACCCCAGTATCCAACGGCATCTTCTCACACAAGACTGAGAACCACTGGATATAATATTAGACAAGCCACAAGTCAGTTAACTACTTTTTAGCATAAATTTCCCATCTGTAGAATGATGACAGGCAGGGATACCAAGAAGATAAAGTGAGGCAGCTGACGTCAGTGGTATATTTTAAATTTTCATAATGGATGGTTAAAGTTATATTCCTTGGCTAGATTGATATGTGAATGTCTTTGTATAATTTTATATTTCACCCCACCTTCAAAGCAGGTATTTGAACTTAAAGCAGGGAAAAGCAAATCTAAACAAAGAAACTAAAAAAACCCCAAATGAACTATATGTATTTGCTGAACCTCTAACAAACCAAATCTAATTTTTAAAAAAACATTTAACTGAGAATTAAATCAACCTCCCCAAAACAACAATAATAATAAAGCAAAAGACCCAGTAAGTCCCTTCTAACTAGTCTGAAGTGTTTTTGGTCCCTCTTCCTTGCTGCCTGATCTCAGTCACAGATCCCAGTTCAGGTGCTCTGAACCCATCACAGGGCTCCTCTAAGGCATGAGAAACCGAAAGATGTGGCTCCAGGGAAGGCAGGGAGGCATCAGCCAAATAATCATTCCTGTCTTATGATGTGATGCAAATGCAGTGAGGCTTATCTGTTTACTTTATAGAATGGGAGAAAAAGGAATCATTCAAGAAGAACTTCCAAGCTACCAGGACAGGGCAATCTGTTCCCAATCAATTATCACAACATGTACAGGTACCCTGATTGAGGACTTGCTTAAAGGAAATTGCCCTGAGTGAGAATCCATTCAGTAGCCTGTTCCACTCTGTCCTGCTCAGAAGCAGATTATTCTCCTTCCATTTGAATGATAGGTTATTATTAAGTCCCTGAGAAAAGATGTGAGGCTACTGAATGTGGGTGTCATACAATATTTCATTCAATGCAGTTTAATGAAGAACAACCAAAATAGCTACGTTCAATCTTTGCTTACACAACCAATGGCACCTCCAAGTGCTAAGTTCAAAAGAACTAGTCTACCGTGCTCCAATGGAAAATCCGTGGGCTTCGGAGTGGGGCATACCTAGTACATATCCTGGTTTTCCTCCTATACTGTATCTTAGTTTTTCCATCAGTAAAATAGAGATAATCCTGGCTGCCCAACAAAAGATAAAATGAGGTCATACAAGTAACTTCTTGGCACACAGAAGGTGCTCAATAAATACTTCCCTTTCCAATTGCCAAGCCAGGATTCCCCTCCCAAACTGATCTTTCAAGTAATTGCTGGATGTTTTTCAACTAGAACAGCAGGTGATGAATTTGTTGACCCTCTATAAATCATGACCAACTTTATTAGAGCAACCTGAGGAAGGCTTCCCACAGGCTGGTGGCCAGTAACCAAAGCACTGCCAAACATGAGGATTTTCTGCTCTTGTCCCTGAATGAGTGGTTGGATACTATCAGCTCCCATGACTGTAATGTCAGTCTGTTCTTAGAGGCAGCCGATCAATCAGAAAATAATGAGAAATTAATGGGAGCTGTATGTGAAGATGTGTGTGTATTACTGTTTAATTCCTTGGAATAAAAATTCTACAACTAGAGTAGTTGGTTTAGCAGAGCCTGCATATTTAAAAGACTGTTAGAACATATTGTAAAAATGAGCTCAGGAATATTCCACCAGCAGTGGATGAAAGTGCCCCTTTCCTCGCAACCTCATTAAAACCAAGAATTGACAGTTTTCATGTCTATTAATATGAAACATGAAATGGTATAATGTTTAATTTGTAAGTTTTCGTTGGACATTTTTTCCATGTGTTTATTGGCTGTGTTTCTTATTTTTGTTCATGTTTTTAGCATCATATTCTTTGGAGGTTAGGTTTTTCCTTATTGGTTTATAAAAGATCTTGGTAATATAGATATATTAACTCTTTATTCTATTTATAACAACTGTTTCCACCCCCTGCCCCAATGTGTTATTTGACTTTTAAGGTTTATTATTCTGTTTTTCAAAATTGTCTAAAAAGTAATGAGCCACCATTTATTCATCCAATAAACACCTGCTGAATGACAATTATATGCCGGGCTGTGTGCCAGACATTGGCACTGGAAGAGAAAAAAGCTCAAATCTTTGCCCTCTAAGAGATCATAGTCTAGAGGGGAGCAGACATTTTTTAAAGAGAGCTATCAACCCAGTGTAATAGTTACTATGGCCAAGGGGAGCACTAGCGTCCATGGGAGCAGAGTAAGGGCATTCTAACCCAGTTGGGAGAGGAGGAGGGGAATGAGGGAAGACTTCATGGAGGTGGTGATATTAGAGCCTAGTCTCAACTAGACACAGCAAGGAGGGCATTCCAGGAAGAGGCAAGACCACTGGTGAAGGTCCCAAGGCATTGAAAAGGCTCGATCTTTTCAGAGATTCCAAATAATTCAGTGACTAAAGAATGTGATATAATGGGGTAAGGGGAGGCTCATTCAAGGAGAGAGATTTGACAGCAATGAAGTTGGACAAATACACAAAGGCCAGGTCACGAAGGTCCCGGACTTCAGGATAAGGAGCTTGAATGTCATCCTGAGGTCCTTGGGTTGCCACTGAAGGGTTTTGGGCAAGGAAGGGGCTGGGTCAGAGTTAGGCATAAATGTTAAGGCATAGACTAGAAGCACAAATCCAGTTAGCAGGGGCAATGAACCAAGCCAAGAAGGAAAGTTGGTTTCCAATGGGGCAGGCAACTCTTCAATTTTTCTCTGGAATAAGATGATATTGGACCTCTTTGCATGCATAAGCCTTTTCTGGAAAGATTAGCTGCTTTTGCTAATAGCCTGAAATCAGATTCAAGAGGCACGAAGGGAAAGCCATCATCTCCGTGTCCCAATTCAGCCGTGGTCAGCCAGGGAATTTGCAGCCCTGGTTCCTGGGATTATTCATACTGGGGAGGCAGGAAGGAGGGGTGGCAAGGGAGTTGAGATCTGCTTTTCTGTTGGCTTCCATTCAGCAGGCTCTTTCCAAGCACCCTCTATATATACAAAGCCACAAGAGAGGAATAAATTATGGGCCCTGCATATAGTACACGGATAAGAAAAGCATGAAGTGTAAGATCAAAGTTGGCCTAAGCTTCCCACCGTATGAGATCCATACCATTAGACTCTAAGAACCAGGAAAAGTATCAAGGGGATTTTGGAGGCTGGCCCTAAACGGTGGGGTTACATTTCAGTTGTAAGAGGGATAGGAGAGAGAATTAAACATTTCAGGCAAAGGATGTGACTATTCAGCTTGAAAAAAGTATTCAGATGGAATGTGACATGGGAGGAAGTGTCATTTTCTTTTTCTTTTTTACTTTAAAAAATTTGTATGAGCTGATGGATGTTAACTAAATATAATGTGGTAGTCATTTCATGACATGTATAAGTCAGTCGTTATGCTGTATACCTTAAACATATACAGTGCTGTTTGTCAAGTATATCTCAATAAAACTGGAAATAAAAAAGCATCAAGCCCTGGACCGACGGCCCCAGAGGCATTCTCAGCTGACCGTCAGCACCAACCTGCCCACCATGTGAGTGAACCATGTTGGAAATGGATCCTCCAGCCTCAGCTGAGCTTCCCCGGCTGACACTGCCTGGAGCAGAGGTAAACCTACCCGCCAAGTCCCCCAAATTGCAGATTCACAGGCAAAATAACTGATTGCTGTTGTTTTAAGCTGCTATATGTTCGAGTGGCCTGTCACATAGCAATAAATAAAGGGAACAGTCATCTACCAGAGGAGTGGCAAACTCTGGCTAGACAGAGTTTGGGCCATCACCTGTTTTTGGAAATGAAATACTACAATGCCCCCTTGCTCACCTATTGTCTGTTTTCCTGGTGCGACGGTGGAGTTCAGTAATTACGACAGAGACCCTCTGGCCCACAAAGTCTGAAATTCTTATTATCTGTCCCTCTACAGAGGAAGTTTGCTGACCCCTCATCTAGTATATTAGAAAGAGGCCCAAGGAGAAGAAGGGAGGGCTCAAAGCTGACATACGAGTTAGGGACAGAGTCAAGGCAAAACCTCAAGATTCTCTAATCCTCCCTCTGGGTTTATTAAGCACCTACTATAAAGTAGGCTTTGAGCTGTTAGTGTCCGGATGACAGGTGTCACAGCTGCTCCCCTAAAGCACACAAACACTGGGGAAGACAAGCAGGTAAAGAAAAAAGCATCTAGAAAAATCTACGGTAGAAGTGAGCACAGCGCATGAGAGCAGGCGGAGCAAGCACTCTTCATTCCTGCTGTGGCGACCAGGAGAGCTCCCGAGTGCCTTCCCAGCACCTGGCCGTGCCATCAGTTCACAGCGTCTGAGTGGGGCTCACCTCACCTTGCGGCTCCAGGCCTGGCCACTGCGCTTGGCTTCGTTCTGGGAAGTCCAGAACCTGGCAATGAGACTCCACCCTCAGACTCTTGCTGGATCTTCTAGACAAGGAGGAACGGAGTGGCTAAGCTGGAAGCCTGACAAGCTGGAGCCATTGGTGACTATCTCTGTCCCCACACTGGCAGCCCCCAGAGAGGAAGGCAGAACCCGAAGCTGGAGAAAGGTTCCTTATGATATTGAATCCGATATAACTTGGAGCTCTTCCGTCAATAATAATAACTTTCCTTTTTTCCTTAAACCACATAGAGTGTCATTGTAATTAAACAATTCCAGCCGGTATCGGTTTTTTCCTAGGCAACCACCACGCCGCTCACATATGAACCCTTCTCTTCCCCTCCCCGTCTCAGCCGCCTGCTATCTGCATCCCAATCTTCCATCTAGGAATGCAAATTCAGAAACCACTGGTGTCAAAGGCATGTCTGAGAGGAGCGGAGCCAAGTTTGATAATGAAATCCTACGCGCGCTGTGTGAGCCATTCCGCGATTATTCGAAAACCCATTCAATGTTTTTCTCTAGTGATAATAAGTGCGCTGTTCTTGGTATTGTGTCTGTCACCAGCTCAATGAGAGTGATATTTCCACTCAGGATCTTCATAGACTCGTGGCTCTGGAAACGATGCTTCTCAGAGGAGACTGGCAGCGCCACGCGACAGGTGTGTGTGAGTGAACGCGCTCGGAGCAGCTGGCGGCAGGCGATCGGCTGCCTTCCGAGGAACTGCTGCTGTCTGGTCCCCGATGTTTTCAGATTCCTGGCTTCAGAAGGCTTTTCCCTTCCCTTTGAAGTGGGGGCTGCCTCCTGGCATTGGCATCTCCAGGGTGGGCAGCAGGGCAGCTGGGAAGGAGGTGGTTGGCAGAACAATGGGTTGGCTCAGATCTTGGATCTCCAACGCCTGCTGCTTCAGAATTTCCTGGAGAGCTTTTTTCCAGTCCCCATTCCCTGCAAGATTCTGAGTCAGCAGGTCTGGGGCAAACACTCTTGATATTTTCTAAGCTCTCCGATTCTAAAGGGCAATAATCTTAGGTATGAAATGTCCAGAAGTCAAGGTCCATCTCCTTCCTCTTTGAGGGCCTCCCATTAGTCCAAGGCAATACTTCTCCCAGCCTTTAAGGCCCCCCACCGGAACCCTCCCAGAGTAACCTTTATGCCATCAGATGCTGTTGGGAGCAACAGTAGAAACCACTGATGTAGTGCAACCCCATAACATTGCATTAAATGAAACCAACTGAGAACCAGAGAGGCCATATGAGTTTCCCAAGATCACACAGCAAGTCCAGGGCTTAACCAGCGTGCAAACCAGGGAGGCTGCACAGAGAAAGCTCCCCTGGGCCTGATCCCACACACTCGGAATTATGGATGGTGCGCTATCTTCTCATTAGCACACTCAGCCTCTCAAAGCAGTCTCTGCAGCCTTCTCCCCATCCTGATAAGTGAGAAGAAGCTGCCCACTAAGGGAGGGGAGCAGGGAGGCTTGCTCAGTTCCCCACTCCCGAGCACAAGCTTTGGGCTCTGCAGAGGCTGCTTGGAAATTGACAGGTAGCTCACTAGCATCTATACGTAAACTTCCCCCCTCTCTTCCAGGCTGGGGTGACTCTGGATGGTGGGTACCCACTCTGTCCCCACCCCACCTCCTTCCCTCCGCTCTGCCCCCAGTATTCCATACGCCCACACAACCACTCTCTTACAGTGGATGACCCCCTTATCAACTTATGATCAGGCCAGACACAGACCTTCCAAATTCCTATTCTTGGCCATATAAATGATTTGCTATATTGTTTTGCCCCACTGATCAGTCAGAACAAACTTCATGTCAACCAAACTGTGGTTTATGAAATTCTCCTTCTCCCAGGGCCCTGAGCTTTGGCCCACTCTTCACATGAGCCAGCATACAGCCCCTCCCTAGGGTCCTCCTGAGTTGGGCTGACATTCTGAGTTACTCTGTCCCACCATACCAGCCTTTTATCCTTCTTTCCTCAGCTGGTTCTTTCTGGCTTTGATTACTTCTCTCCATCAAAGAAAACCTCTTGGCCTAACCCTTGAGCAGGTGCACATCTTATGGTGGAGGTTCTTCTCTACAGTGATTGTAGAGAGAAATAAATAAATCTCTTGCAATAAAGTCTCTCTGTGTCTCAATCCAGACTTGTTTTTTATTTGACACTACAAAGTTGGTACAGGAGGGTGCAGTTTTCTGCTTTCACCTAATGTTTCTTGCGGATGAAATAAAAATTTGCGTTACATTTAAGTTGTTCTCCAATAAATCAATTGCATTGGAACAAATTTACATCTTCAAAACAAGCATTAAAGCAGAAATAACTGCAGAGATCTGACCCAGACATTCTGAATCTCAGTGGTGGACACAGCTTATCCACGTGCCAGGGTCCCAGGTACATGACAGTCCTTTTAGACTCACAAAAAGAGAGATGCTGGGTTTGTATTTTGGTAACACTTTGGAGCTTTTGCAAAAATCCATGACAATTCGACCGTCTCCCATCTTTACCTTTATCGCCAAGTAAAGCCTTTCTTCACAGGGCTTCCTCCTAGAATTGACCTCATGTTTATAAAAATAATAGAATTTCAAGGTAAGAATGGATTTAAAAATCACTTAGCCCAATGCCTTCATCTTACAAAGAAGGAAGATGATGTTGCTGACAGTGAGCTCCTCAGGGCACGTTCTGGGCCAGATTTATATCTGAGACCCTCATGCTTAGCTCAGGTCCTGGTACGATTAGGTACTCAGGAGGAATCAAAATGAGTTACAAACCCGAAGGGAAGGTGGAGGGAAAAACAGTGATGCAGGCTGGCTTGCTTGTGGGGGTTCTCTCAAACGATACCAACTGTCCAGAGGCTACTCTTCCTTTCAAAACCAACCAACAATTGTTCTCAGTCCCACCCTCTAGATGTTCCCTAAGCCACCAAAAATATAGAGGCCTCTTCGGGCTCAGGGAAGACTGAATTGAACCTTTTCAATTTTTCTGGTTTGATTGTTTTTGCCCGTATCTCAGAAGATAATGTGGATTGTAAATGATCAGACCACATCCTCTAAAATGTGACTCCTCTGGGAGTTTTTAATCTATGCAAGACGCAGACAAGTGCAGCAGGGAAAAATGAAAATATCTCAGCTTCATTAGAGAAAATGTATGAGCTTGCCGAGGGTCGCTATGGTGACCAAAAGACAGGAACTATTTGTAGATGCCAGTACCTGTAGAAGTTCTCAGGGAAGGGACAGAGCCACGTTTACTGACAACAAACTATGTGCCAGGTTGCCTGGCACACATTACTTTATTTAATTATTATGAATATCTGTGAGGTGGTTAGTATTATTCCATTTAGAACCGAGGAAAACAAGGCTCAGAGGCACTCAGCTGTATTTGCTGAAGACCACACAGAACTGATCTGAACTCAAGTCTGTGTGACCCTGAAGCCTCCGTGAGTTGGATTTTTTGAGACTGTGAGGATCGCCATGCTTATGCTGACTCAGGTGGTGGAAAATGTTATAAAACTGAACAGAGACCTACGCACACCCAGGGAAGCACGTCAGTGGGGGTGCCAGGGTCCAGCTCATCTGTTGCCGTTTCCTTTTTCCTACTTTAGCTTCTTCCTTCTCCGTTCCCTGAGAAAAAGAATCAGGTTGCTTTGCTTAATCATAACCATGCACGGAGTGGAGTTCTGGCCCACCATGGGTGGCTGTCTTGGGTCAAGGCTCAATCCTTATCTAATCAGTTGAGCCTGGTGGTGAGTGTGGGTTCCCTGGGAAGCAGACCCTGAAGCAAGTTCTTACGTGGAAGGTGCAGGGCAGGCTGGTAGGAGGGTATACAAGTGACCCAAAAAAGGAGCAATGCATTATTAAGCCAGTGGGAGAGGAGAGTTAAATCCAGAAACCCAGCACAAAACATGCCTCAGAATTATCCCACCCAAAGGTCGAGGGAACAGAGGTATTTATATGCCAACTCCCTAGTGTCACGGGTTCAGGGCTGCTCGCTGGGGAGTGCTCCCAGTCCCTTTCAGCTGGATCTGTACCTGGAAAAAGCAACCTTCCTCAATTCTCGGGGGGGGGGGGGGAAGCCTTCAGTCTGAGAAATTCAGATACTGGCAGCTGGAAATGGGCTGGAGCCCACTAAGAGGTCACAGGGAATTGAGTGGAGCAATGACAGCTTCTACCACACTAGAGTTGCAGGGTCACAAGAGCAAAAGCATGGTGACCTTTTTGCAAAGATCAGCCTCTGGCCACTTGGTTCGTAGGTGAGCTGAGAGAGTGGCGGACACCAAGTGGGATCTAGAGTCTTCTTGTAGGCAATGGCCTCTCACTCCTTTCAGAAGACCAAACTGTTTTCCCAACAGAGTCTGTAATAATAACAGGCTAACATTTCATGCATTCACTCATTGATTCCTCTCAACATCCTTGAAGGGTAGGCACGATTATTTTCATTTTACAGAAGAGAAAACTGAGGCTAAGATAACAGAGACAATAATATCTATAATATCTTTTTCAAAAGGTTGTCGTAAGTGCTCAAAGAAAGTTGTGATGATGACAATTTACCTAGAAGGTAATAGCATGTTGTTGCTGGTAGATTTATGCATCCTGCAGTCCAGTGCCTCACAAAGTGCTGTGCACAGAGAAGGTGCTCAATGAATGATGTGTTCAGCTGAACTGAATCCATCCTTGCTGTATGGCACATAAGTGCCAAGATTATAGTTTCCACAAATTCTGGTTTATGAATTTATTTGTCTGAAAGAGCTCGTCAAAGACAAAACACAGATTAATTAAGGGGATGACTTTATTCAGACTACTGCAACAAGGAGAGCCAACCAGATGTGAAGGATCAAAATGTCTTGGCAGAGTGGTTTTATCTTTGACTTTCACAGGAAGGTTAGACAAGTTATAGGTGGAGTGACGCAGAGTTGGAATTGTTCTGCAGTCAGAGGAAGTCTGAGCCAGCTGATCAGGAAGTGTTTACCTTCATTGTCTGGCTAGTTTCACAGGGACAAACAATTTTAATCTTAATCACTCGGGAGACAGAGAGCAGGAAGTTGGAGGGGATAATCTGTGTTTGGTCTCACCACAGGTGAACAAGAGAGTTGTCAGTGAATTTGTGGGAGTTACGGTAACTGGTGGACAGAGAGTCTTTTCTCAATTATGTGGGGAGGAGTGGATTTTTTTTGCGTAAGTCATTTCCAGAAACACAAAAGTGTAGATTTTGGAAAACAAAGCTTATGGGGATTTCTGAACTGTTTGCCGTTTTCCAGGAGCACAGGACTCAGATAAAAATCTAACACCATCAATCTCATTAATGAAATAAAATTCATATTTTATGGCAAGACAAGAAAAATTTAAACATAAAAATTTCCCCTACCCATTTGGACCTCCTCTCTCCACTTCAGCTTGTATTGTGCACTTGCATTAGCCTGACCGCAGAGGGAGAGAACCTTCCTTCTTACTCTTGTAAAAGGTCATGATGACCCATCACTCACCTTGTACTTGCAGAGCTGCATTGTGGAAAATGTCAATACGTCATCTGACCTATAACCTTATTCCTCAAAAAACATGCACAACAGTGCTTTGACCTTTGAAGGACAGAACGGTCCTCAGAGCTTTCTGAAAGACTGTCTCCTGGGGTTACAATCCTCAAGTTGGCTCGAGTAAAACTTTCTATTTCTTTCGTAGATTGACTCTCAAATTTTTTTGTCGACATCATGAAAATAGGATAAAAATTAACTACATTTGACTACATATTAAGCCTCATTTATTTAAAAAAATAAAAACAAAAACTACTCATACACATGCATACAGATACAGCAAGAGCAGTCTTTTCAGAAGACACATCCCTGTTCCTGAGCTGCTGGCTTCCCACGGCTTTTAAGATAAAGGTCAAAGTCCTTAGCAAGGCCTCCAAGCCCCACCTGGTCTGGCCTCATTTCAGACCCTCTGCCCCTCCCTCTGTGCACTCCAGCCTCACTGTTCTTTATGGAATATTCCATGCTCTCTTGCCTTCGTACTCTTCTTTGAGCTGTGTTCTCTGCCTCAAAAGCTCTCCACTCATCTTGACCTTGAACCCTACGCAGGACAGACACCTCAATCTTGGCTGGTTACCTCTTCCTCTACAATCAGATCAGGTTCCTTTGTTAAAAATCCCTGAAGACCCCTCAACCACCAGAAAGTTAAGCTTCAACAAACAGTTCAAGGCTAATTCTCTTCATTTGAATGTCTTCTAGAATGTGTAAAAAAGTAATAAATAAATGTATCTTCCATGCTACACATACAGTAAGAACAGACAGCTATGTTCTTATAAATTGGGAGTACATTCTAAACTAGTTACATATGTTAACTAATTTAATCCTCATTATAACCCTAGTATACTATTAACTTCATATGAACAACTTGAAGCTCACAGAGATTAAGTAATTTGCTCAAGGTCACCTAGCAAGTATGACAGGGCTGGGACCTGAACCCTCTCCAGTTTCCTAAGCCCAGGCAGTGAGAGAAACCCACTTCCTTAGTCACTGCTGACCTGGGGTCTGGAAAGATTGCTGTTTCTCCTTCACCTTGTTTCAGGCTTGTGTCCAAATAGCTCCACCTCAGAACGGGCACATTATTTCCTAGACTTGCTAATACCTTCCCTCATCAGAGGAACAGGGTCTGGGATTCACTCTGTATCTTTCAGATGACTTGGCTAATCTTTGCTCTGGCCTACTGGCTCAAGACTTCAAGGCTTCCCCTGGAGGGCAATGCTTCACTCTCATTTCCTAGCTATTGAGGGACACCTCCCCAAGGCACCCAAGTTCTGACAACAAACACCCACTCAGATAATCAGAAAATCCAAACCAGTCTGGAAAATTCAGAGGACAGATTGTCTAGTGTTTCCTTCTTTACACAATAAACTTTTGAAAGGCTGCAAGAAAAAAAATGGGGAATTGGTAGATATTTAGATGCTTCAAGGAAGCTGGCTGTTAGAGAAACCCTGAAGTGAAGGCTTTTGTTAAGTGGAGGAGCAGATTTGTAAATCAAACAATCACCCCCTGGCCAGATGAGAACAACAGCTTCCGTTTGCCGGCACTTACTATAGACTAGAAACTGAGCAAGTCGTCACAACCATCGTTGCTCTCTTTTCATAACAGCTTTACTGTGACATAATTCACATACTGAACCATTCACTCTTTTCAAATGTACAATTTGGTGTTTTAAATGTATTTACAAGGGTTTGCAACCCTCATCACCTTATTCCAGAACATTTCCAAGATCCCCAAAAGAAACTGATACCAGTTAGCAGCCCTTCTTCATCCCCTCTCCCTCCAGTCCTACTGGCCACTGTAGGGGAGTGAGACTTGCCACCGCAAAATGTCTCTTTGGTGTGCAGATTATTTTGAACTGAAAATAATCAAGGCCCAAAAGACTCAGGAAGAAATGCTGACCTTCCCCCTAACTGCCTGAAGAATTTAGGGGGCCTGTTCCTGGAATAGAGCTATCACCAGAGATATTTGCAAATAAGATGGGCTGGGTGCGGTGGGGTAAGCTCTTAGAGACCAGAGTCTACTCTGTGTCCCATTATCTCTGCCATGGTCAGCAAACATTTATTCACCAAACATTTGCTTTTCCATCTTCATGTTAATTGCCTCCCCCCCACTCCTTGGAAGTCCCAAACCCCTATCCCCAACATCCTCTTTTGTCTTCAGCTGAAGACAGTATTTAAGGTGAAGATTTCAGCCATTTTGGTGAGTTACTCAGTTTTCCTGGGTCTCTCCTGGATACATGCATGAAATAAAATTCGTATTTTATGGCAAGACAAGAAAAATGTTAACATTAAAAAAATTTCTTGTCTGCCCTTTGGCTTCCTCTCTCCCTCCTCACCGTGCATGGTGTATCTACATTATGCATCAACCAAAACATCCCCATCAGCAGGTAATACCTGCTCAACCATAAACAGCAACTTTTTCCTGGCATCAACAAGACAACTCCTCAAAAGATAACATTCCTTCCTGAGCTTGTTAGGGGTCACATGACCCCCTAGGACGCCGCTTAGATCTGGATTATGTAAACTGTCAATAATATGTCATCTGATGTACAGCCCTGTGTCTCCAAAAACATAAAACCGTGCCTTGATTTTTAACCAGTGGAACAGTTCTCAGAGCTTTCTGAGATGCTTTTCCTGGGTTATAATCCTCAAATTTGGCTCAAATAAAATTTTCCATTTCTTTCTTAGATTCACTGATTAATTTTTCATCAACACTTAGAAGTGTATATTGTCCTCCACAGATTGAATGAATTATGTTTTCTCAAAACACCAAAAATGACAAATTTTCCCAAGAAATCACTAACTGGACTTAAAAGTCCCAGAGACCAGTTAAGTATCAGTTCTTAAAACAGGAAAGGATAGAAAAGTCAGATTTCAGCCTTCTTTTCAACCCCACCTCTAACCTCATCAAATGAAAACGTCCTGTTGGGCAGGAATCCAGCTCCTCCTGGAGTAGAGATACTTCCACTAAAACATTTTGATGTCGCTTATATGTGGAATCTTAAAAAAAAAAAAAAGACACAAATGGACTTATTTACAAAGACTCACAGACACAGAGAAGAGACTCGTGATTACCAGAGGGTAAAAGGGGTGGGAAGGGATAAATTGGGAGTTTGAAATGTGCACCTCTAGGGGAGTGATGGGAAATGTTAGGTATCTTGATTGTGGCAGTGGTTTCATAGGTGTACACATCTATCAAAATTCATCAAATTGTACAACTCACATATGTGTAGTTTACTGTACAGAAATCACACTGCCAAAAAAGTTGTTTTAAAAAATTAAAACTAAAAAAAAAAATTCCCACATCATTCCATGTTTTGGTCTTCGTGAATTCTGTAAGATCATCTGGTCCTTTCCACTGCCCAGAAATTCTTAAAGAAGAGCACAGTGGGTCAGATGTTCCACTCTGCAGACCTGAGTGATTCAGATGCCCCATCTGACAGATAGTAGGGGTGTGACTTTGGGCAAATTGCTTAACCTTTCTAAGCTTCAGTTTTGTCAGCGATAGAATGGGGTTAATAACTCTACTTCTAAGTTACCAACAGGAGTTGTGTAGTGTTTAGGACACTGCTTGTCATATTGTAAACTCAACCACTGGCTTCCTACTGCCTTATTTGTGATGGAATACGTCTCTATGCCAAGTTGCTCCCCCTAAATCCACACATGTGGGTCCTTCTCCCGTAATCACCCTCCACCCCATCATCCCCCACTATCCTTTCCTCACCAATTTCTCATTCTTCTGATCTCATTTTAAATGACACTTCCTTGGGAGAGTCTTCACAGGCACCTCCACAACCTGCATTTTTCCTTCATTACTTTATCGCAGTCTGTAATTTTCTATTATTTTAGTTAATATGCTTTTGTTCATAAACTCTGCGCTCCACCAAGGATCCTGCTGGTCTTGGTCTCCGCTGTAGCCTCAGTATCAACAGTCGTCTAGGATCGTGGCAAGCATTCATTAAATACTTACGGAAAACAGTCTAATCCTTTCCTGAACTAGAGTTCAGAGAGGGAAAGCATCCCTTCCCAAATCACACAGCATATTAGCGGCAGACTTGAACACAAGTCTCCCTATTCCCAATTCCAATTCCATCCCAAGAGACTGCCAAGAAGTCTAATCCTTAATATATTTTGAGTGCCGGGGAAAATTCTACAAAGGAGGGGAGTAAAGCAGTGTGCAGAAAAGGAGCGTGATTAGACTTGGCCCCTCCTCTCTGGACCTGAATCAGAGCTTAATTGTAAAGGGAGGGATTACGGCAACGACAACGTACCAGAGCGCCAACAAGGTCGCAACCAGAGAAAACACAGGCATTGCAAGAGTCTGCGGCTGTGAAAACAGAAGGAAGCGAAGACAAATCCTGCGCAGGCGCAGTCAAAGCCCTCCGCTCTCCGTCCTCCGCCCTTCCCTGCCCCGCCCCTTCCCGACGGAGTCACCGGACGCCAAGCGCAGTCAGCTGACGCAGCCTCGCGGCGGTCACGTGACGGTGGGCGGGACGCCGGGAGGCGGGCGCAGGCGCAGGCGCAGGTCTTGGGCGGCTGGGTCAGCTGACCCAAGGGGGCAATCAAGCCGATTTAGGCCGCTTTCCGTTGCCTCGGAGTAGCTGCCGCCATGGCTAGCCAGTCGCAGGGCATCCAGCAGCTGCTCCAGGCCGAGAAGCGGGCCGCCGAGAAGGTGTCGGAGGCCCGCAAGCGTGAGTTTCGGGGTGGGGTTGCTAGGCGTGACGCGAGTTCAGGGATTATAGCCAGGCCGCGGTGGGTGGTAGCTCGGTGAGGCCTGAAAGACTGTGGACAGGAGGGGTGGTTACAGTCGCAGAAGCTTGTGTGACTCGTTACTCCCTGGACCCGAGGTTCTGGAAGGCTTGTGGGTCGCCTAGAAGCTGCGATGTGGGATAGTAGATTGGACGTGGAGACAATAGGTGGACGTCGTTCTTGAGGCCTGGGAGGCGGGTAAAATGGGCTATCCGAATGGACCTCGTTGTCTTTCCCCTTCCCACTTGCTCCTTTGAGGTCTTCCGTCTCAGAGAAAGGAGCCACCGTCTGGACTGTTGCTTAGTCTAGAAAGAGTTCTCTTCGCCACGTCTCAGACCCTCTCTCGTTCGCCATGTTTGGTCAGTCCCCAAGGTTTATCTGTTCACTTTTCCTCCATCGCTACAGTCAGTATCTTAGTCCAGGACTCCAAATTCTCTGAGGCTCCTAATTTAATTCCTTAATTTTTTTTTAATGTGGGTAATATGTGCCAGAGGCAGTACTCGGTACACCATTGCGGTATTCAAAGCCCCAGTGAAAGAAGCAAGTATTGTGTAGATAAATTGCAGGTGAGAGAAGGGTTGGCTTTGAGAAATTGAGATTGCTAAAGAGCTTTACAGGTGGATCAAATCTAGATTGGTGAGTGGTAGAACGCTTCCTCTTACCCACTCCATTCTCCTCCCCGCAGTCAGTCATTCCTCTCTAAAATGCAACTATGACTTCCCCATTTCCATTAAAGTCAACGAAAGTTTAGTGCCTGCAGAATAAAGCCTAAATTCCTTAAGATAGTGTAGGAGATGCTTTGGGGTCAGGCTCCTGCTTTCTTTTCTAGTCTCACTTTTTTTTAGGTACTCTCTTCCAGACATAGTGATTGCTCAGAGGCACTTTCGTTGATTTCACCTGCAAGCCTTTGCACAGCCGGTTCCTCTGACTGGAGGAGCCTTTTCCTAGTTTACGCTCTTTTTCTTCTAACCTTAGTCTTCATTCAGTTAGACAGTAGTTCTTCCAGGAAGTCTTTCCTGATTTAGTCTGTTACTCTCAGACTAGGCTAGGAGTCCTTCCCAAGTGTCTGTTTCTGTCATCACAGTGCAGTAACCTGTTTTGTTTTTTCATATGGCTCAGTCACTAGACTAAGCTCCTGGGCTGTATCATACTAACTTTACATATTCAGTTTCCCATCTGGTGAGGTAGATGTTTTTATTCCTATTTTATAGATGGGAAAAATGAGGCTCAGGGAAAAATGATATGAACATACCCTGGGAAACAGCATAGCTAGGGTAGGATACCAAAAACTATTAATCATAGTAATTTCTTGGTGTTTCTTCGAGTATAGGATGTATACTCTTAATCCCATATTCAAGTAGGTTTCAAGCATGGCTCTTGTACTTTATAGTTAGGGGTTTTGTGGTACTCTGTATTTCATTAGAAAAGCTTGCTTTGAAGGAGCTGGAGATGGGAACAAGCTCCTATTCTTGCTCTGGTGACTGTAAAGTTCTTTGTTCCTCATGGAGTATTTCTGATCATACCCTTGATACAGTATTTCCAGAGTGACTTCTCAGAGTTTGTCCTGTGATGGCTCATCAGCAACAGAAGTTGTCTGTTGGGAAGCGTGTGAGAATATTTGAGGGAAGTGCAGGAACAAATACTTGGCCTATGGTTAAGAATGATTCTGAGGGCCTTGGAGGTATGGGTCATGTTTCACACCTTCCTTTATCCCATCAGGCCTGGTGCAGGGGCTTGTATATCTCAGGTAGCTGTTATACATTGACTGAAAGAATTTGTTTTAAAGGAGTGAGTTTATGGCTAATGTACATCTCAGAATTTGCCATAGTTGGGAACAGAAGTATTGAGAAGACCTACAATTTGAAAAAGTGAATTGGCTGTCTTAATCTGTAATTATCGTTGACTTGCCCAGTTTGAAATTGGGAAGAGGTAGTGCATGATGTGGTAAAATGGTCCTACCCCAGTTTTTTCATGAAATCATCGCCCGGACCATAAAATTTAAAAAAACATTTGTAGTTTGTATCATTGGAGTGAAACCAAATGCTGGCCTCCACATATAAGTCTTATAATAAAATAAGATTTAAAAAAAGATTTCCTGTTCAAATACTTATTTTTGATTTTCAGAGAAGTCAATCAAAATTGAACTTTGAAGATGTTTGCTGACAGGCAGAGAATGGTTTATCTTAAGTAATTAATTCAGGGAGCCATTGGAATTGGAAGTGATCAGGACAGTGGAACTGTGAAATTATGTAGAGCTACTGCATGATGTTTGGGCCATGTTATTTGCTGGTTTGGAAAAGAACCTTGGCTTTGGAATATGGCTTTGAATATATGGCCGATGAGAACAGCATGTGAAGCATTGGGGTAAAGGTTGGCTGGAGCAGACAGCAGGAGGCCCTAAATAGTACTGGAGTAAATATTTACTTGCAGAAATTGTCCTTGGGTTGCTTGGATGCCTGTTGATTGATGTTAAACTAGCCTCATGGAGTATTGATGTCATAGGATCATCACCAGTCCAAAATCCTGTTGTTAATCAGGATGTGGGA
This sequence comes from Camelus ferus, assembly GCF_009834535.1. Taxonomy (NCBI): domain Eukaryota; kingdom Metazoa; phylum Chordata; class Mammalia; order Artiodactyla; family Camelidae; genus Camelus; species Camelus ferus. The sequence goes on from NC_045699.1 coordinate 57,762,554, forward strand.
GGTTAAATTCAGTTTCATTCATCTACGTGGGCTGAGTGGGATTTGAGCAGATAACACAGCGAATTCCAACACAGCTTGCTTTTAGGTGCTTGAAGTCTTTTACTCTGAATTAAATAAATGCTCAGACTGATTATCTAGGACCTGCTCCCCTCTCCTTCCCCTTTGGATACCTGAGAAGTTTGGTGAACAGCAACTTGTTGGTTGGTCTTGTGGTCTGTTTTCATAACAGGCTCTGATAGAACCTAGAGAATTTTTCCAGCTGTATGTTAAACGAGGTTCTTCTAGAAACCAGAGCCCCTGTATTTCCTCACTTCTTAGATGTTTGTCCAGTGCTCTCCATTCAGGATTCCTTCCTAGGACCACTTCCATTGCTTATTTCCTTGTGCACAGGCATGGTTTTTCATTTCCAGTATTGCATCATCTGTTTCATTAGTTACAGTTTAGCTTGATGTCCCTTGGGAGCAAATTAGCCTCCTTGCTAAGCTTATGAGCAGAGCTTCAATTGTAATCAGCTGCATAGTTGTTTACTTCTCAGGAAGAGAAAGAATTCCTCAGATGGCTAATGTCATCCATTTTATGTGGGTTCTTAGTAGTTGAGATTGAGAGAATATTCTGAAACATTCCAAAATTTTTTCCATCATTTTTACGGTCTGTAGTTAGAGAGGCAGTCCTTTTTATCTAGTCACTTCCTAGTTAAGTACAGGAGGCAAGAACCTGTACTGTTAGCTCTGAATTCCCTCTTTCCCATGCATGTCTCTTGAGACTGTATCTTTAAACTTTTTTCTTTGTTTATTGTTAGAATTCACCATCTCAGTCTCTGCTTTCTTTTCTTGTCACTTAACCACTTCCTGATGTAGCTGTTTCCTTTGAAAACAGGAAAGAACCGGAGGCTGAAGCAGGCCAAAGAAGAAGCCCAGGCTGAAATTGAACAGTACCGCCTGCAGAGGGAGAAGGAGTTCAAGGCCAAGGAGGCTGCGGTGGGCCTGGTTTATTTTCAGTGCTGCCTTAGTTTCCTGAGGTTTCCTTCTCCTCCCCTTCCCCTTCGGCTCACAGAATATCTGGCATAGCTCAGCTGTTCTGATTCTGGCTGAAATTTGAAAATTTGGTTATTGGATGCTTAGGCTGAATCTCTTAGGGTGATCAGTTTTTGTTTTTTAAAAATTTTTTTCTTTTCTTTTCTTTTTTCTGTTAGTGGAAGTACTCAGGATTGAACCCAGAACCTCATGCATGCTAAGCATGTGCTCTTCCACTGAGCTCTTCTGCCCCCTGGCCCCTCCTCTCCCCAGGGTGATCAGTTTTTAACTAACATTGAATTCTAGTCTACACTTACCCTGTTAAATTATTAAATTATTAATAGATATCATTATAAAGTATAATCATACATAAGGAATGTAATATTTAATATATATGTTAAATATAGATATTATTAAATATCTGTTGTACAGTTACTGTATGCCAGGTCCTATGCCAGATGCTAGGACATCAGCTACGAACAGAAATGGACATGGTCCTCATGGAACTTAGCTTACAGTCTGGTGGTCAGGGACACTTAGTAATAAAATGTAAGTCATGCAAATGGACAGCTGATGAGGGCTGTGATGGTCATAAGCATAAATCAGGTGGAGCCCCACTTTAATAGATAGGCTCTTACCAGTGGATAGGCTAGAGCACAGTGCATAAGATGCATATAATAACAGTACAAAAACAGATCACAGAAAGTACAGAGGGAAATTCTGGAAAGGAGAAAGGATGGAAGAGGCTTCATAGAGGAAAGAACCTTTATCAGGACTCTTGGATACGGATAACAGAAGACTGGAATTTATTGAAATATATGATTAGAAACCCAGGTGAAGACTTCACTATTTTGACCTAGGAGCTTAGTTAATGCTTTCAGGACTGTTTCCCTCTCTCATCCCTGCCTTAGCCTTGTGGGCTTCATTCTCAAGTTCTATATTGTGGCTTCCACTAGTTCCAGGCACACACCACCCCCCCCCCCAGGGCCAACAGTGGTTAAAGGCTCACGCCTCCCTCTTAGCAGTAAGTAGCAAAAGGTTCATTCCTCTTTGCACTGGGCAGTGACAGTGCCGTTCAAACTTAAAATGGGTCTCTGACTCAAACTGGGCAGACTGGTGCTGTAAAATGTCAGACTGCCCACAAGACAGTGTAGAAATAGTTTTGTCAGGGCAGCCATCTCATCCTGTTTTTACATCTGTGCTGCAGCTGCTTGGGAAGACAGTCTCGATAATGCACTGCAAGCGTGAGCTCTTGAGTTTTTCTAGCAGCGTTGCGTGGCACCCTCTTCACTTGTGGGACAGCATCTTGGGCTTGCATACCGTGTACATATTCAAAGAACAGAGGTAGTGCCCCTCCCCAGCCCCACTGAGTAGGGGTTATGGACTTTTAAAAATATGAATGAGCAACTGAGGCAGCCATTATGAAGTGCTCCAGGTATTCCTGTAGTGTGAACAGTGATAGTATGAGGAGTCCTGGGTTTGAACCTTTGCCTGTTCACTTGGACCTCTGAGCCCTGGTTTCCTCATCTGTGGAAAGGGGAGTGAGAGCCTCCTAATAGGTTATGGAGGAATAGGTAACAGGTCACATGAGACAATGCTCTGTGAACTAATGTGGTACCCAGATACGAAGAAGGGATACAGTTGTTCACATACGTAATGAGGCAGCAGCAGGTTAGGCAATGAAAAGGGTCAGACACAAAGTGATACCTTAAGAAGCTGATAGGTCACATTCTAATAAAGTAGGCACAACAGTTAATGAGAAGACAGTAGACAGTAAAAGAAAATTTATGCATCAGTGTATGTTAAATTGTAAATGGAAACTGAAATGCTAAGACATCCATGTGCCAAAACTTCAAGCAATAACACGGCAAAAAATAAAATAAAAATTAAAAAATTTTTAAAAAGGTTTGCAGTACTAAATATTAAAAAATAATAATAATAAGTAACACCGGGCAACAATGAGAGGATAGGTTGCTTCTCACCCAGACCTATAATCCTCCTCAGAAACAGTCACTGTTCTGCATGCTTCTAGAATATTTATATTTGAAAGGACAGGTGTCCTGTATTGATATACCAGTGAAACTAAAATGTTAACCAATAATAGTGAGACTGTATATTCCTCCTAAATTGCTTCTTCCTTGTGTTTATTATTTTTTAAGAGCTTTTTTTCCTTCCCAACACCATATATCTCCCCTTTTAAAACTGCACAAGGAGACTTATTACTAGCCACCAGGCCTCAGTTGTTAGGTCTTTAGGTTCATTCCAGCCTGTGGTTAAGGCTGCACATTAGACTCCATAGAGAGATGGAACTGTGTCACCCTCTGGGATAATTTCCTAGCAGTGGCAGTGCTGTGCAGTTTACCTTGGATAGATGTTGAAAGGCTACCGAAGTGGTTGTATCACCTTATGCTCCCCTTAACTGTGGGAGCGCCCACTTCTCACTGGCTCCTCAGTCACGATGTTACGTCGCCTACTGCTGGTAATTTATATTCATGATGAGTCGGGTTTCTTCAAAAATAAGGAAGTTGCTTATTAAACGGTGTTCCCGGCCAACGGGAGCACCGTCCTGATGTTCCCGTCTGTCATTGCTCCCCGGCTCCAGGCTCTGGGATCCCACGGCAGCTGCAGCACTGAGGTGGAGAAGGACACCCAGGAGAAGATGACCATCCTCCAGACCTACTTCCGGCAGAACAGGGATGAAGTCTTGGATAAACTCTTGGCCTTTGTCTGCGACATCCGGCCCGAAATCCACGAAAACTACCGCATAAACGGATAGGGGAGGAAGGAAGACGTGCCCGTTCCATGGCTGGCGTTTTAGATGCCTTCATGGAATGGGAAGCTTTAGCAGGGCTTGAGTTATATTCTTGTGAAAAGGCATTAAATTATTTCTGTATATTACGTAGTAGGTTCCTTCACTTTTTGCAGAATAGCAAATCTAGCTTCTTCATACAAACTTAGAGCTTATCCAAAGATTTTTATCTTTTTACCTCATATTTCTTAGCAATTTAATGCATATACGTTGTTTTCTTATGCCTTTTTGCTCAAGCAGCATATATATCAATACTGAATTTTTCTTTCTTAGATATAGTTAAACTTTTTTTTTTTTTTCTTAAGAAAGAAAGGGATTAAAAATTTTTTTTCCCTAAAGCTTTCTTGAAGGTCAGGGGCTTTATCTATGAAAAAGTAGTGAATAGTTACTTGTAATCTACATGAATCAGCAGCCAGCCTTAAAACAGTCCTTTCTGGCTAAGGGTTAGAACAATGAGTACTAGTATGATTGTTCAGGCTGCTTTCAGTGTCTCTTAATCAAAATTACTAGATGATAGAATTCAGGAACTTGTCACATGTTATTACTTGGTGTACTGATACTCATTTAAAAGTAAAGACTCTGTCATACACTTTCCTCTCCCTCTGGTTTATCTTTTTTTGATACTGCAAAATTCACTTTGAACCCAGATGTTCCGGAGAATTTCACTTAAGAAAATTAAATTAGCACATGTATTCCACACACATATTTAGAAAATATTCATGGCCTGTCTCGCTCCCTCCTCTTCGGAGACGGCCTGCACTCAGTCTACGGAGTGTGTATCTACTTTTACTTTAATGTGAGCACCCAACCCCCACACCTCATGGCCTGTCTTTCGCCTTCTGAAACAGCCTACACTCAATACAGTATGTGTCTCTAAATAAATCTGCCTTACTCAAAAAAAAAATTCATGGTATGCATCTTCACAGGAAGGAAATCACTTGTGATTTCACCCTACAGCTGTTTTGAAAAACAATAGCTAGTAAATCTGAAGTTTGCCTTTTCTCTAGAGCGCTCTGTCCTGGGACAGCCTTGGGTACAGTGTCAGGCATAGTTCCTTCCCAGTGGGCTAAGTGCTCTGTGTGGTGCCTGTAGTACCTTCGTACCAGCACTGAAGCATTAAATGCCCTCTGATCCTCTGTTAGCTGAAAGTCTTTGACTGCAAAATAATTTCTGTAGGTAGAAACAATTGAAAGGGGACATTACAGGATTTCCTTGCTTGTCCTGAAACGGCGAGAGAATTAGATGACCTTTAAAAAAAAGTAGTGTATTTTATGTGAGTGAGAAAGGGTTGATCTTGGGCCACTTCTGTTTCTAGTTACTGTTCCTTTTTATAGAATTCCTCAAAAGAATTTTCTGTATGAGCTTTTCTATTTTTTACTGTTAAAGCAGCCCAGTCAGGCTGGCCACGTCATGGAAACTGCTTGTCACGGTCACCAGTGATAACCAGATTGAGGTCCAGTCCTCCTCCGCCTGACCTTCAGTGCTGTTGGACGGGCTGGACTGTTCCCTTCTTGAGCCACTCTCCACGCTCCTCCTGCAGTGACGTGCTGCCTCACTTCTCAGTCTCTTGCTGGTTCCTCATCTTCCCAAGATTTGTTCTTGGATGTCTCTACACTCACTCCCCTCGTTGAGACCATGTATGTTTCATGGCTTTGACAGCATCAGTGTTGAAGAACCCAGATTTCTATCTCCAACTTACATCTCCTAAACTCATTTCTTAGATTGCTTATCTAATGTTTTGATTTAGATACGTTCTAAGCATCTCCCACCTTAAACGTGTCCCAAACTACACATGGTTTTGTTAGGACTTAGCTTATGGCATTGCTAAGTGTGGTGACGCCAAGCCTGCCTACTGCAGGTACAGATTTCCCAAACTGGAGGACCATGAGGAGGAACACCTGTGTTCACCGGTTTAGACCCAGAGTCTATAACTTGGTGGCCGCTAGTGTTTTCATCCTGGATTAATAGGGTTGTATGCAGTTTGACTGACTTTTCTAGCCAACCAGCTGAATCTTGCTAACGTTGCAGAAGCAACAGAAGGAAGTATTTCAAAGGGGGATATGATCTAGGGTCAGTTGAGAGGACAAAGTCAGATCTGAAAAGAGCTTGGTGACCTGGGAGACAAGAACCTAAATGGTTTTGGCTGTAAAGGGTTCAGGAGGGAGAGGCCGCAGTGGCTGATGGAGCGGGTGGTCTGAGGGAGGTGATCGTGTGTTTAAGTGCTGGTGGGGAAGGGAATAGAGGGAGTGAGATGGGAGAAAGGCGTTCTAGGTGGGGTGAGATCCTCAAGTGGTCCACGAAGTCCAGGGTTCAGGTAGAGGGATTAATTCTGTGGTAGTCAACTTTGGCATCCCCAGTGAAAATGGTGGCTGTTCAGGCCACTACTAGGCCAGTGGAATCGGTCTCTGGAGTGGGGTCAGGATGAAGATTTTTTTTTTTAATTTGCCTTGACGGGATTCCATTGTGGCCTGACATGAGAAATTAGCACCTGGTAGGTTCTTTGACCACTAAGACATGCAGGTGTGTTGGTTCTGATGTGGAATGAACCTCAACATAACACAATGCAGAACAGTGTGTGACTCATCCCCTTTGAGCATATAAAGATAAACACGTGCTTGTGCTTCTAAATGCAGCGTATATATGGAAGACAGAATAAACTGGTGGTAACAGTGATCATCTCAGAAGAGAAGGTCTGGGCTGTGGTGGGAAGGTTAGTTTTCATACACTTAATCTATAGGGATGTTCAGCAGTGTCCTTGGCCTCTACCCATTAGATGCCAGTAGTACCCCTTCAGTTGTGACAACCAAAAATACCTTCATTGTCTGATGTTCCCTGGGGGCCCAGATCACCCCCAGTTGAGAACCACTGTTCTACAGCTACAACAGAATTTTATTAAAAATACCACACATGATTCCTGGAACATTCCAGTGCTCAACAAATGTCTCCCAATTTTCTAAAATTTGCCTGTCCCTTTCTCATCCTAATCATCCTTGATTACAAGTCTGATAATAGCTGTTATTGGTCAGGATAGGATACACTCTGGAGTCTTAGTGGCTTAATACAACAAAGATTTATTTCTTACAATGATACAAGTTGGGTGACCAGGGCAGCTGTTCACGTGGCAACACAGTGACTCAGACTACCTCCATGTTGTGGCGCTACCATTTTAGCACATGGTTTCCGTGATTGCAGAGGCAAGGGAAGAAAAAGTTGGCAAACACGTACCAGCTCTTCTATGCTTCAGTCCTGAAATAATACATGACACTTGTTCGCAGCTCACTGACCAAGCCTGGGTCCCCTGAGCTGACCTGACTGCCGGGAAGGCTAAGAAATAAGGCAGAACCTGTGGTGAGTGAAAAGTACCTCTGCTCCAACTGCTAAGAATAGCTTTATCCGTGCCAGCTAGTGTTCTAAACTTTTGCTTTTATATTAACTCAGGATCATCAAATCATCATAGCAACTTGACTTTACGGGACATGAGACAGAGAGATTAATTAAGGAACCAGCCCAAGCGTGTGTGGTGGTAGAGCTAAGATCTGGACTGGCAATCTGGCTTAGCATCTGTGCTTATCCTCTTGTGCATATGCTCAGTACTGGGCTTCATATTGTACACCTTTTATGTATCTCACCCATGTGACTCTTTTGCCTTTACATTTTTCCCAAATCCTAGGCTGACTGCTCCTCTGGGCAACTACATGTTCTGTGAACCATTTTCTAGTGAGAAGGATGCCCCCAGTATTGCCCATGACAAGGAAAGAAACTCTGACCGTGCCATTTGGTGCCATAACTCAGGCCTGCTCAAGTTCTCCTTGATAGAAGGTACAAACAGCTCACAGTAAAACCAGATCCTGTGTGTAACATCTTCCCAAATTCCCTGAAGATTCACCCCCGACTTTACAAGTGGGAAAACCCCCGAGGTTCTGAAAGGTGATGCAACTTGTCAGAGGCCGTACATTAAAGCTCTGCTTGCTTCTAGTGAGGGAGGCTTCTTATGTGCCGGGCACTCTAAACATTCAAGCTGGGGAGGTTAGGCACTGTAACCCTACCTGTGGATGAGGCAGCTGAGGCCCAGAGAGGCTTAGGGAATGCTCAAGGTCACAGAGCTGGAGATCAGATCAGCCCAGCTGGAGGGAAAACCCACCTCTGCCTCTAGGCTTTTTCTGAGAACTCTGCTAGACGGGTACTCAGGTTCCTATAACCTCATAAAGCTTAGAGCCCTTTCGCTAACATTCTGCATTTCCAGGCATGCTTGGCCCAGAAAAGATGGCACCAGAAGTCAATGAAGACTGTTAGGCTGAAAGTAAGTGCTCTGATGGTCTTGCGTGCCCCTTGTTTTTCACCTTTCTGTTTTTCCTCTCCTTCAGGGACAGTCTGGCAGATCTCAGAGTGGTTTTCTAAAAAAAATAGTATACATACCTTAATTAAAAATTGCTAAACAATGCTAACCATCAGCTGAGTCTTCAGCAAGTCGAAATCTTTTAGCTGGTGGAGGGTCTTGCCGCGATGGTGATGGCTACTGGCTGATCAGAGTGGTGGCTCCCAAAGGTCAGGGTGGCAACTTGCCAAATAAGACAACATTGAGGTACGCCAAATTGACTGACTTTACAATTTCTCTGTAGCATGCGCTGTGGTTTGACAGCATTTTATCAAAATTGGAGTCAATCCTCTTAAGAGCTTCTGCTACATTACCAACTAAGTTTATATAATTTTCTAAATCCTTTGTTGTCATTTCAACAAGAGTCTTCATAGCGTCTTCACCAGGAGTAGATGCCATCTCAAGAAACCACTTTCTTTGCTCATCCTTAAGAAACAACTCCTTGTCTGTTAAAGTTTTATCACGAGATTGCAGCAATTCAGTCACTTCTTCAGGCTCCACTTCTGATTCTAGTTCTCTTGCTGTTTCTACCACGTCTGCAGTGGCTTCCTTCACTGAATCTTGAACCCTTCAAAAATCATCCATGAAGACTGGAATCAACTTCTTCCTAACATGTTGATATTTTGATCTCACGAATCACAAATGTTCCAAATTCCAACAGAAGAATCACTTTTGCAGCTATAGCCTTATGAAATGTATTTCTTAAATAAAAAGCCTTGAAAGTTGAATTTACTCCTTGACCCATGGGCTGCAGAACGGATGTTGCGTTAGCGGCATGAGGACAACATAAATCTTGCTGTCCATCTCCATTAGAGCTCTTGGGTGACCAGGTGCACTGCCAATAAGCAGTAATATTTAGAAAGGAATCTTTTTTTCTGAGCTCTCAGTAGTGGGCCTAGAATACTCAGTAAACCATGTTGTAACAGATGTGCTGGATCCAGGCTTTGTTTATCCTTTTATAGAGCACAGGCAGGGCAGATTTAGCATAGTTCTTAAGCATCCTAGGATTTTTCAGAATGGTCAACAAGCCCTGGCTTCAACTTCAAGCCACCAGCTGCATTAGCCCCTAACAGGAGAGTCAGCCTGTCCTTTGAAGCTTTGAAACCAGGCATTGCCTTCTTTTTAGCTATGAAGTCCCAGATGGCATCTTCTTCCAATATAAGGTTGTTTTGTCTACATTGAAAATCTGTTGTGTAGTGCAGCTACCTTCATTAGTTGTCTGCGCTAGATCTGGATAACTTGCAGCTCCTAACCTCAGCAATTACTGCTTCACCTTGTACTTTGATGTTATGGAGAAGGTTTCTTTCCTTAAATCTCATGTACCAACCTCTGCTAGCTTCACACTTTTCTTCTGCAGCTTCCTCACTTCTCTCAGCTTTCATAGAATGGAAGGGAGGCGGGGCCTTGCTCTGGATTAGGCTTTGGTTAAAGAGAATGTTGTGGCCGGTTTGATCTTCTGTCCTAACCACTCAAACTTTCTCCGTATCAGCAATAAGGCTGTTTTGCTTCCTTGTCATTCATCTGTTCACTGGAAAAGCACTTTTAATTTCCTTCAAGAAGTTTTCTTTGCATTCGCAGCTTGGTTAACTGGTGCCAGAGTCCTCACTTTCAGCCTGCCTTGGCTTTTGACGTGCCTTCCTCATTAAGCTTAATCATGTCTAGCTTTTGATTTTAAATGAGGGGTGTGTGACTCTTCTTCCACTTGAATACTTAGGGGTGACTCTAGGATTATTTGCTGGCCTAATTTCAATATTGTATCTCAGGGAATAGGGAGGCCCAAGGAGAGGGACAGAAATAGGGGAACAACTAGTCGGTGGAATCATCAGAACACATGTAACAGTCATCAAATTCACCATCTTATATGGGCATGGGTCTTGGCACCCCAAAACAACAGTAACATCAAAACTCACCAATCACAGATCACTGTAACAAATATGACAATAATGAGAAAGTTTCAAATATTGTGAGAATTACCAAAATGTGACACAGAGAGACGAAGTGAACAAATGCTGTTGGAAAAATGGCGCCGATAGACTTGCCTGACACAGGGTTGACACCAACTTTTAATTTGTAAGGGAAAAAAACCAAAAAGCATTATCTCTGAAGTTCAAAAAGCAAAATGCAGTAATATGAGGTATCTTGTGGGCAGGTCTTAAGAGGTAGGAGAGGCACATTCTTTGTTAAAAGATTTTGCAAGTAGTTTGGGAGAGGAAGCTGCCAGATCATGTCAACATCTAACTTCTTTGGCTTCTAAAAAGCTTCAAATGACACTGCCTAGCTCCTGGGTCGAATGTGAATTCAAAGCCATAGCTCACATAGCTCACTGATGGGGATGGGTGGGCCTGGAAGGTCAAGGGGCAGACAACTTTTTTTCCTGCTAGAAAATAACTTGCAAAGGGTGGAGTGAGTGGCCGCATTTTAGAACAGGTGGCAGTGGTTGAAAGGTAAGACTAGGAGAGAAGTTAGGCTGGTTGTTCTGACAGTATGACTGGGTTGTCTACTATTGTCCTACTGGGCTTTTAAAATGAAAAAGGACAGTGGAGCTTTCAAGTTGAAAGCCTGCTCACCGTAGATTGCCTCTCCCTCCCCTTCTCAACCAGATGCCCCTTCTCCCTCCTCAGGCTCTGCCCCATCTTATTCTCTTTGTATCTGTCTGTGGCCCTTGTCTTTCTGTCCACAGTGCAGGAACAGATTCCTGACTCCCCAGGGAGTGGTGGTCTTCCTGACAGAAATTCAGAGTATTTCTTCTGGTTCTGACCCAGTTTCCTAACAAACAGCACATGACTTCTCTAACTTCCTGCGCATTCCTGACAAGGACAGCTGTGTGTTTAGTCCCAAGCTCTCACTTGTATATCTTCTTCTAAAAAATTGAGGTACAAATGTTGTGTTAGTTTCAAGTGTACAGCAAAGGGATTCAGTATGTATATATATATTTTTTTTTCTTTTTCAGATTCTTTTCCATTATAGGTTATTACAAGGTATTGAACATAGTTCCCTGTGCTCTACAGTAGGTCCTTGTTGTTTATCTATTTTATATAGAAGTGCGTATACATTAATCTCAATATCCCAATTTATCCCTCCCCACCTTCCCCCTTTGGTAACCATAGTTTGTTTTCTATGTCTGTGAGTCTATTTCTGGTTTGTGAATAAGTTCGTTTGTATCACGTGTCTGTCTTCTAGTGGAGCACTCACTGTGTGATGTGACTTCCAGGATTTGGAATCAATGTAATGGAGCTGTGAGCAATGGAACGTTCTGGGGGACATGCTTTTGGAAATGCTTTTTAAGATAGTTCTCATTAGTGGCAAAGCCTAGATTTGAACCCAGGTCTGTCTGACTTGCTGTATGATTTAGTTCTGTTTGTTCAGGCCATGGCAATGTTTTAAGCAGTACATTTCTAAAAGAGTTAGAAAGTCAGTGAATCTACAACTGACAGACTCACCCCCCCCTCCCCAAAAGAAACTAATTTTGGATCTTTGCCTCTTCACTTACTCATCCAGTGGTGCTGAGGCTCACCTCTGAGGCTGCCACACGAAGATTCTGCCAGGTTGGGAAGAAATTCTTTCCATCTTGCTTCATCCCGATTGCCAGATAGTTGGCAGCTCTCCTCAGACACAGGCCTGTAACCCTTGCAAACATGACAGGGCAGATGGTGCAAATGCTGAGTAAGGGTGGCTTTGGTTGGGGTTTGTGGTTATCTGGATTTATCTGTAGTTGAGGCCCTGATGATTTCATTCATAGCTATTCATTCACCAATTCAGATGCATGAACGAATGCTGAGGGCCGGGTGCTGGGGAACAGCTATGAGTGTGGGCAGAAACAGCCCCATGTCCCCAAAGATTTATTCTCTTTTAGGGATAGGGGAAGTTGAGCAATGACCATACCCTGTGCTAGTGTGGCCGTAGGTCAAGCAAGGGTAACTATGAGAACGGGGTCCTGGCCTGGGCCCAGGACAGGAAAGGGTGCTCAGAAGAAGGGCCCTTTGAGCTGAGACCTAAGAATATGTCAGTTAACCAGGTGATGGGGTGGGGATGAGGTTTGAGGGTTACCTTCCAGATGGAGAAGGATGGCAACCACTGAGAACTGGAAGTGAGAGAGAGCACGGGTGGAGGAGGAACTGAGAGATGGTCTGTGTTCTTGGAGCTTAGGGTTTTTAGGGCTTGGGGGACAGTGGGTAACAATTAGCACGGTAGGCTGTGGGTGGGGAGGGGCTTAGACCCACCACACAGAGCCTTGTGAATCCATCAAAATATTGCTACCGAAGTCTGTTTTCTTTTTCTTTTTTTCTTTTTTATAAACATTTTTTATTGAGTAATAGTCATTTTACAATGTTGTGTCAAATTCCAGTGTAGAACACAATTTTTCAGTTATACATGAACCTACATATATTCATTGTCACATTATTTTTCGATGTGAGCTACCACAAGATCTTGTATATATTTCCCTGTGCTATACAGTATAATATTGTTTATCTATTCTACATTTTAAAATCCCAGTCTGTCCCTTCCCACCCCCGACCCCTGAAGTCTGTTTTCTAGCGGACTTTACCAGATATTACTCACCTTTACTGGATTTCATTCACCTTTCTCCATTCTCCATGGAGCCCCCACTCCCTCATACCATAGTGCCCAGGCCTTGCCATGTGCCGAAGTTTCACAAATCCAAAAGAACTGCCCAAGAACGCAACTCACTTTTACTGAGCACTTTCTGATAAGCATCTCAGCATCTCCTTTAATTCTTACAGTCTCTTAGTTTAGCAGATCTTGTTACCCTTCTTTTATAAATGAGGGAATTGAAGCTCAGAGAGGGGAACCGACTGGTGCAAGTTCAGATGCCAGTGAGTGGTGGAACCCTGTCAGTCCTTTCCAAAGGCCCACCTCTTCTGTGCCTTCCTAGAAAAGAAGACTGCTGTGTCAAAACGTTAAGTTCATGCTGGAGCGACAAGCAGTGAGAATGCAGAGCGAAGGTGCCCTGGCAGAAAGGGCAGGGGTACAAAATCAAGTTTCATGGAGGAGGTAGGCCTTGCTGGAGAGGCAGGATTTAGACAGATGGTGACCAGGCCACATACCTGTCCAAGGATTCCTTTCAATAGCCTATCAGCAGGTAGGAAAGCTCCAACATCCCATGAGACTTGCTCCTATGCCCCCAGATTGTGTTTTGGGAAGTTAGACAAACTAAATAGGGATCTTGTGTGTCTTGCTCAGGGCTGCCTAGTGCAATGCCTGGCACTTAGCAGACACCCGATGTTGATCTGTTAATGAATAAATGAACGGACCTCACTTTCAGTAGCCTACGTCCTGCATCCTCACTCGCCTAGTGAATGAGGATTCCTGGGCAGTGTGTGATGCTTAGCTCCTCAATCACTGCTCACTGTCCCCAAGCGCTCTGCCTCTGCCTCTGGCAGAGCACGAACCCACCAGTCCTGTGACAAGAGGTCCCCAGCAATTTGGTAATATCTGTTGAAACAAAAAAATGCAGCCATATTCTGACTCAGCAAGTCCACTTGTAGATATGCAGGCAGTGGCATGTACACTGCATGTGGCTATGACCATCCCAGCAAGGCCTGTAAGCAAGAGTGGAATCCCCCACTGGCGGGGCAGGGCGACAGAAAAAAGAACCTTCCTACAATGTATGGAGGTTTATGCACCTTTAAAAAGAAATGAGGCAGAGTGGAGTGTTCTGGCATGAGGTGAATGCCAAGGCACTTTGTTGAATGAAAAAGCAGGGTGCTCAACAGAACAGGTTCCCTTCTGTATAAGCACGATATGCGCATCCGTCCATATGCGCTCTGAGAAAACCTACACAAGGTTAGTGCTTTCCTCAGCGAAGGGGACGCTTTTCACTGTAGACGCCCCTGAAAACAGGAGCGATGGTGGTGGGGGTAGCAGTCATCGCCTAGTGAGCAGCTATCCCGTGTCTGGCAGTTGTGCTCACTTCACACAAATTCTCATTAAAGCTTTACACAATCCCATGACATAGCATAATCTGCTTTTTACAGAAAACTAAGGCACAGAGAGGTTAAACACTATACCAAAGATGATCTTAAAATCGGAGAGAACTGGCTAAGAGCTCAGGTAGCCTGGTCCCCAAACGGATGCTCTTAACACAAAGCAGATATAATTTTTCATTAAAAACAAGTCCCTGGGAAATTTCTGGTGGCAAATATAGCCTCATCCACCAGGCCGGATGACTGTGTCAGACGTGGGCTTGACCTCAGAGGCAAGCCGCTGCTCTCACGATGGGGAGACCGAGGCTCGGAGGGGGCGGGAACTCGTCCCGGCCTGGCGCGCAGGGGCCGTGAGCCCCAGAAGCCACGCACGTGGTCGGCGAGCGCGGAGCCGCTTTCCGGCGTCCCTGGAGGGAGCCCAGCTGATGAAAGGCAGCTCCCAGTTCGGCTTCGACGCGGGCCTGGGAGCTGGTTTCCCTCCTGGTCCCGAGGCGAGCCCGGCGGGCGGCTCCTCCCGGTGGGGTGACCGCGCGGGGCCGGCCCGTCCCGGGGGCGGGACCGGGGAGGGCGGCGCGCGGCGCGGTCGGCGGGCGGGGCGCGGGCGGCGGTGCCCGGGCGGCGGTGCCCGGAGGCCGCGGCGCGGAGGGGCTGCGGCTCCCCCACTTTCCGCGTCCCCGGGCGGCGGCGGCGACGGCGGCGCGGACGGGTGAGTGTGCGCGGGCCCCGGACGCGCGCCCCTGTGTCTGCGCGCGGCCGCGGGCGGCCGCGAGCCCAGATTTGAGCCGCGCGGGTCCAGCGCTGCGCTGCTGCCTGGGCATCCGCGTTCCGGCCTGGGGTGGGCGCAGCGGGCCGCGTCCGCGTTCTTCTGCGCCTTAAGGCCCCATTGCCCAGTGTCGTGGAAGCTGCTCTCGGGCTGCTCCTGTGAGCCGGTGGCGGGGGTACGGTGGGCGTGATTTCGGGGGTGAGAGAGGCACCAGAGGCAGTAGACTCTGGGCAAGGCTTGATTGAGGGCAGAACCTGGAGCAAGACACAGCTTACCCAAGGCCAAGGCCAGATGTGGTGGAACATCCCCTGCCTGACGAGCTCGGTTCCGTTCTGGTTCCATCCCCCAACTGGCTCCTTGACCTTGGATAGTTCACTTTCGTTTCTGGGTCTTAATTTCCTCATATATAAAGTGAAGAGCTTGGGACCATTGTCTCTCAAGGCTTCTCCGCCCCAAAACTTCTGTGACAGACCCTCTATGGCTCCTTCTTGGGACTTCCCAGCTTAACGAAAACAAAACCTGATTTGTGACTGTAGGTCTCCCCTCCTCCCCCAGCACACACATACACACCCCTCAGTGAGGAACACGGGCTCCTGGGGGGCCTGGGCACTCAGTGTCTGCGGAAATGGAGATCTTTGCTCAGTGGGACTTTTAAGATATCTTCCTTGGCAGGGTCTTGCCACCTAGGTAAAAAAGATGGATAACTGGAAGGTCTGGTTAAATGCAGAATCAACAAAGGGAGCTAAGGAAACTGGGGAGTGGATGACCAGTTAGTTGCAGGAACCTCAGGGCTGTGCTCACTTCCTAGCTCTGTCTCCACCCTGGTACCTGTCCCTCCCTTCCTTGTCCCTCTCGGGGCTAGTGCAGGGTTGAACAGGATGGCAGTTTAGAACACCCCCTGGGTAACGGGTCAGCACCTGCCCTTGGCTAGTCTTGCCAACTCCCCTCCTGCCCTCTGCAGCCTCCAGGTTGCACGAGGAGCTGTAAGGTAAGAGCAGAGGCAGTCCTGATTGGGCCCATCCTGACCTCTGGTTTGTACCTCTCCCTCCTTGGCTGTCCTCTGACTCCACTTTTGCCAAGCCAGGGGCCTCCTTCCCTGCTCCAAGGAGCCTCCTGAAGAGCTCTTCCCTCACTGCAAGGTGCTGCCAGCTCCCTCTGATGCCTTCTTTAGTCACTATCTGTTTTTTCTCTGAGTTTACCTTTCCCACCAGCTGGTGATACCCAGCAGGGAGGATTGAACAGGGACTTAAGATTTTATTTCTAGTTTTATATTCTAGACAGAACAGGGCTTGGCACTAGAAGTTCTTAGGGAGTGTCTGTGGAGTAAAAATAATGATAGCTATATTCCTTTTTGCCCTGTGCTGTTCTTGATTCATTTAGGTATGAACTCTGTAAGCCTCACAACAACCTAGTTATATTATCCCCATTTATGTGTGAAGAAACTGAGTCACTTGCTCCAGGTCGTACACGTGGGAAGTGGCAGGACCGTACAGGGTGCTTTTATCCATGACAGTCAATAGCCTCCAGGTGAATGAGTTCTTCTGACTGGAACTTTGTGGGAGGCGAACTGGGCCAACTAGGGTGCTGGGATTTCTTCCCAAAGACAATGCCCAGTTGTGGGATTTTGCAGCTGACGAACCTTTCACACAATCTGGAGGAGTGTCTGTGCAGATCCAGCTTGTGTGGGTGGCCCCTCCTGCCTGGAGGAGGGAGAGTGGGTGCCTGAGCCCCACAGGCCTTTCTGACTCTAGTGCAGCTTCTCTGGGCTGCAGGCTCCTAGCTATGATGTCCTTGGGTTCCTTGTCTGGAAAATGGATCTAAGGATTCTGTTTGTCTTGTGGGCCTAGGACATGATCAGATGAGGCAGGAAAGGGCTTCAGTTATTGCCAAGTGCAGGGCAGACATCCTTGGGCTGTTGTTGCTTTCATGCCTCCTGGGGGTACAAGGTAAGAGGAAGGAAGTAAAAGGCAGTATGATTGACTGGCACTCAGTGATGTTTGGACTAGGTCAGGGTAAGATGGTCCCTGCCCTCCCGCAGCTCAGCATCTCAGATACTGACTGGAGTTTGTTGCCAGATTACACCTAGGAAATGCAGTTTGCAGTCTCCCTGCACCTACTCTTCTTTAAGGCAGTTTAAGGAAGAGGCTCAGAGACAGCCAGACCTAAGTCCCACCTGAGGTTCAGGAGCATAGGAATGATGGGCTTGGACTCTGGAGCTGGATGGCCTGGTTCATCTCTTGTCTCCACCGCTTCTATCCAGCCCACCTTGGGCAGGTCATGTCGCATTTTGACCCTCAGTTTTCCTAACTGTGAAATGGGAAAAACCTGTGAGGAAAGGGGCCTTATGGCGAGCAGGATACTGGATGCCATACTTGTATTTCCTTCTGTTATCCGCACAGTAGTTATGGCAGATAGACCTCACTGAACCCATTTTACAGATGAGGACAGCAAGGCTCAGGGAGTTAAGTACCTTGACAGTGTATGTCCCAGAGCATGTGAGGGCTGACTGAGGGTTCAAGTCTAGGTCCTTTGGTGCTAAAATCATTGCTCTTTTCTTAACATTTTGCTGCTTTGTATAAACAGGGCTCCCCATGACGAAGATACCTGCCCTGTGCTCAGTCAGGAAGGGGAATCCCAGACGCCTGGGAGGGGGCCTGGTCAACTCTGAGTTCCCTGAGGGTCACTGGATATGTCTGAGCTGGAGGAGATCCAAGACCAGAGGGAAGTTCTCAGCAGAGGCCTTGGAGGGTTTTAGCTTCTCCTCTCTCCCACTGAGAACGCTCCTCAGCATGAGCAGCAAGACCAAAGTCCGTGGAAAGACTTTGGGTGGCCCTCCCTGGCCTGGTGGTGGCTCTGGCCTTGGAGAGCCAGAGGAGCCCAACCTGCCTGGGACAAGGCCTGAAGTTCTTTCTTGTGATGTTGTTTTCTGAAGGCAAGCGAAGCTCAGCTGGCTGCTCCAGAATGAATCGCAGCTCCAAGAAGGGGAAGTAAAAGTCTTGCCAGCTCTGCCATGGCCTGTGAACCACGGATGGACCCCGGCGGGGCGGCCAGCCCCTTGCCCACCTCCTCCCCTGGCTGGAGCGCCCTGCCTGGGGGGAGCCCTCCTGGCTGGGGGCAAGGTAGGGTCATGAACCTTGATTCCTCCCCACTCTCCTCCCCCTGAGGATGCTGAGCTGGACTTATGAAGTATGATTGAGGGGGAGGGAGTTCAGGGGCACAGAAGTACCTTTAGATAAGGGTGGGCATTTGGGGATAAGATTCTAGGCCAGTTTCTGTCATTTCTACCTATTTTGTCCGTCACCAGCTCCTTAGATCACCTTCTGCTTGGATCCTTGCTATCGCTTCTCAGGACCTTTCCTCCTTGCCACTTCCATTTATTCTCTACACGGGGCATCCCAGAGAGAGCTTTTGAAAATGCACAACCAACCCTGTCACTTTCTGCTTGAGTGTTTCCCACTGGGCTTAACGTGAAGATCTGTCTTTACTACCTTGCAAGATCTGCCTTAATGGCTACCTGCTGCTCCTGTTCTCTATTCCTGCCCTGCCTCAGGACCTTTGCACCTGCTGTCCCTCCTGCATATTATGCCCTTTCCTTGCCTCCTTTCCCCTACTTAATATCCATTAATCCTCCAGAGCTTAGTTCAGATATCCCTTACATGAGGAATCCTCTTCTGATGGCCCAGCCTAAGTCAGGACCCTTTGATGTATTCCAGGTTCTCCCCATAGCACTTATCATAGTCTGTAATTAAATAATTACCTGTGTAATAAAGTGTTGAATGTCCAGCTTCCTCACTAGAATATAAGTTCCCAGAGGACAGGGGCTCTGTGTTGCTTTGTTCATCCCTGTGGCTACAGTACTCAGCATATAGCTTTGCCCATAGGAGGTGCTCAGTATGTATTTTGTTGAATGAATGAATGAATGAATGAATGGAGTGTCTGGGTATAGGCAAGGGGAGTTGGAATTTTGCATTGTGGCTGGTTACTTAGATGATTTGAAACTTAAAAACAAGGGTTCCTTTTATGACTACTATTATTAGGAAAGCAGTACACACATACATGCTCCAGTAGAATGAAATGGAATGGAATAATTTGCCTTCAGCTCTTTGAAGACATTGCTCCACTGGTTTTTGGCAAGCCAGTTCTTGCTCCTTTATAGGAAATTGCTTCCTATACACACACATACACACACAGGCTTCGTTAGTAGCTTTTCAGATCCTTTTTCTTAGTCTAGGTTTAAAAGCAAGTGTTTCTAAGTGGAGGACTTGCAGTTTTCATTTTAAGGAACTTCAAGGAGAGAGATTTAATTTTAAGGAGAGAGATTATTGCCAAGAATCCAGGAATTCATGGTTCGAAAGGCAAACAGAAGCACCATGAAAAGTCTTTGTGTCACTTGGGCAGACACTTTCCTCACAATACAGAGAGCCAGAGCAGTTCCCAGTCTCCGTGCCCGGGACCCAGATGAACTTGGGTTTTCCATAGTGTGCTGTGGAGTGAAGGGCTAGGTGGAGGCCCCTATGGCACGACTGCCTGCATTTTGTGAGCTACCCTTTCTCCTCGCTTCTTCTCTTTCTTACTTTCATTTCCCCTGGTAACACCGGGCAAGCTGGTTCTCCTTTCACAGGCTCTGTTTCCTTCCCCATCATAGTGGTTTTCCAGCTTCTAGGGTCTTGGAGGATTAAGCGGAATCACGATGTGATGCCTTAGCCTCGGCCTGGTGCATGGTGAGGCTCAGTCCCCGGAAGCTATCCTTATTTTATTTTTTGTTCTGTTTTATTTCTGCCTTTATCTTCTTTTTGTCTAAGTTTACTCTTTTGCTTATTTTTAAGTCTAATTTTGTAACTTTGGCTTTTCATCTTTTATTTTTATGAAGCCACCCTCAATTCTCTCTGGAACAGGTGTGGGAAGATAAAAACCAATACAACTAAACTGGTGTGGCTTTATTGTAACTTACGAGCTCTGACAACCTGGCTTTTAAATTATGGCAACAATAGTGGCCGATTATTCAGGCCCATTTTGCACCAAGTGCTTTATTTCCATCATCTTAATTATTTGCAAACCCCTCTGCAGTGGATATGATCATCCTCTAAGTGGATGGCCAGGGTTAAACTGCTTCTTCAGTGTTGCTCTGTTAGTGAGAGGCTGAGTTACAACTTGAACCCCAAACTACTCTAGCTTGTGCTTTCCCCACCTCATTTATATATCAAACATTTATTTAATGCCTGCTGTATATCAGGCACTGAATCCAGCTCAGGGGATTCAATGATGGGCAAAACCAATGTGGGAGTATATAGTCTGATGAGGACAATGGACTTTAATCAAGTAATTACATACAAGAGTAACCAAATAATTGCATGCATATGTACTCATCCTTGATAAGCGTAAAGAGAAGAGCAGGTAGTTATGGGCAGGTTTATCAGACAGATTTGATCTGTTAAGTGTTCCGAGTGTTGGGGAAGACTCCCTGGGAAAGGGATTGATGAGCTGGAACACCAATGATAATTAGGATCGGACGGGTGACTCTAGGTGGATGTGTTCCAAGGAGAGAGCAGGGAGAGCATGTGCAAAGGCCCTGGGGTGGGAGAGAACACGACATGTCAAGAAACAAAGGAGGCTGGGGTGACAAGACATAGAATGAGGCTGAGCACTGAGGGTGAGTTTGGCAGGAAGCTCTTTCTTCTAAGAGCTGGGGGAGTGTAGTAAGGAGGTTGGTTTTGTTAGAGCACCAGGAAGCTATTGAAAGTTTTACTCAGAGGATTGCTATCATCTGATTTGCCGCTCTGGCCGCTGTGTAGAGAATGCACTGTAGGAGGAACAGCAGGTTGGAGAAGCCAGTTAGAAGACTACTGCAAGGTACAGAGAGAGGTGAACATAGCCTGGCCTAGGGTTGTGGTGAAGGTGCCAAGAGATGCATGGAGCTGGGAGAGATTTTGTTGGCCCAGTTGGCAGGGCCCAGGGATGGACTAGGGGACAGGGTGGAAGAGTCTTTGGGGAGGCCAGGAATTCCCAGGAAGGTAGAGTTGGTCATTTTGCTTTAAGACTCAAGTATTGCCCAGAGCTGGGCTCTGGGCCAGCAGATAAGATATTTATGGTTTTATCCCATCAGTCCTGCCTTATTTTCTAAGCTACAAAATATGGGCTGAAATATCCAGCCATCCAGCCTTGCTCGCTGAACCCTGGGATCCTAGAATCTCAGGGCTGGGACTCCCCCCAGCAGCTGCCCTGTCTGCTGACTGGTGGCTCCCAGGGCCTCATACGTGATGGGAGGAGATCTTGGTTCTTTTGTCCAGAGTTTCTCTACTCAGAATGGAAGTAGGTTTGGCTTCCTTCTGGGCCCAAGGGAATTTCACTCCAGCTGGCCTCACCCAGTCTCCTGGTCTGCTTCATTGCAACCCTGCGGGGCAAGAGTTTTGATAGCTGTTGAGCCTGAGTTGATGTGTGTTTTTTGAGGTCTGACTTTACTCATATTTATGCTTTTAAAATGTTGAGTCAGTGCAGATAGACTAGGGAGGGCTTACCAGTAAGTCAGCATATTAGTTGTCTGTGGCATCTGTAACAAATTACCGTAAAATAGTGGCTTAGAAAATGCAAATTCTCTTACCATTCTGGTTTGAAGTCTGACACTGGCTACACTGAGCTCAAATCTCAAGGTCAGCAGGGCTGCATTCTTTCAGGAAGCTCCAGGGGAGAATCTGTTTCCCTTTCTTATTCCAGCTTTAAAGGCTGCTCACATTTCTTGGCTCATGAAGTCTTCCTCCATTTTTTAAAGCCAGCAATGCTCCGTCTCTCTGCACTTCTTCCACAGTCACATCCCTCCTGACTCTTCTGCTGCCTCCCCCTTCCACTTTTAAGGATCTTTGTAATTGCAGTGGGCCCACCCACATAATCTTGGTTAATCTCACTATTTCAGGCCAGCTGATAGAGCACTCTTAAGCTCATCTGTAGCCTTAACTCCCCTTTGCCACCTAAGGTGCGTATTCCCAGGTTCTGGGGATTAGAGTGGGGACATCCTTGGGGGTTCTCTGGTCTGCCTACCACAATTGTTCTCTCTTCCTTGGACTCTGAACCCACTGGGAATGTAAGTTGTTTGGTTGAGCTTCCTTTGCAGTGCTAAAAGAAATGTCTGCTTGCTCATCTCCTCAATGTAGTCAGTTGTTCAGTCTCTGTTTAAATATCCCTTGTGATGGGGAGCTCACTACCTTCCAGTCTGTGTGTGGACAGCTCACATTCTTGGGAAGTTCTTCCTTTTATGGTCTCAAATAGTGTCCTAATAGCCTCCGCCTTCTGGCCTCAGTTCTGCCCCCTGAAGCTTTTGGGTCAAGTCCAGCCCTTTTTCCATGGGTTTGAAGATGGCAAGTCCCTCCTTGCCATGAGACTGTTCTCAAGGCCAGAGGAGGTGACGCCATCAAGCTCAGAGCTCATCCAAAGTACTTATCGCTCTGGCAGATGAAGCTTCTGGTCTGCTTTCAGAGCTTCGCAACGGCCAGGTCCTCACAGTTCTCCGGATCGACAATACCTGCGCACCCATCTCCTTTGACCTGGGAGCCGCGGAAGAGCAACTGCAGACCTGGGGCATTCAGGTGAGTGTTGATTTTATTGAGTCCTTGCTACTTTTTCTTCCATCCATCCATCCACCTGTCTGTCCATCTATCTATCCTATCATCCAGTGAGGCACAAAATATTTATTAAGCACTTACCCTGTGCTCGATGTGGTAGGGGTCATAAGGAAGATGTCCTCCCCTTCCAGTTAACTCACGTAACAGATGTGTGTTTTGGGCATCTGTGCTGGGCACTTCGCTGGGCGCTGGGCACTACAGAGGTGACTGGGTCCCAGTGCCTGTGCTCACCCTGCTCGCACAGCCCCGTGGGCGACGTGGACGTGCATCGGGTAAATCAGGACAGTGTGGTATAAATGCTGCAGCAGAGGGCTGCACAAGGCGTTGAAGACGTTCACAGGAGCAAATGATAAACTCGCCCAGGGAAGTAGTGGTTGTGAAAGTGTCGACTGTAAAAGTGAAATAGCCATTTATTTTACCAGCAAATGGGTTCATTCGGGAATAGCAGAAAATTGCAATTTGGGACAGGCATGCTATAGTAAAAATTGGGCAGGTCCAGAGAAGCAAAGGAGAGGAACATTGTTTTATAGAGATAAAGGGAAGTTGAGAAGGGCTCTTATAAACAAAGAGTCTGCAGAGGGAAACTAGGGGTCCGAAGTGTAGTAGCTTTTCATTGGCTGAGTTGTGACAGTCTCTCGTTGCCTGGGCTGTTGCCAGGCAAGGAGAAAATCCTCCTTCCTCCCACTGAGTTAGTAAGGTAGTAACCTCTTTCCTGTTGGAGGTGCAAGGTAATTCTCTTCCTGTTTGGAGTCTGCAGATGGCAGAGTGGTAGGGCATGAGTGCGCCTCCTTCTGGCCTTCTCAACTCCAATTTAAATATCATTTTCTTTATTCATGTTCACAGAAGCTTTACAGAAGAGCAGATGCTTGATCTGGGCTCTTGAAGGAAACATAGGAGTTTGCTGGGTGGACAGGAGGAAAGGCATTTTAGGAGAAGGAACTGCTTCTGCAAAGGGAAGAGTACATGAATTCATTAGATAATAATGCAGTCCCTTCAAGCACAGTGACTGGAGGCACAGGCTTCACAGATTCATAGATCTGGATGCAGATCCAGCTCTGCTCCTCACTGCCTGGGTGACTTTAAGCAGGTGGCTTAACCTCTCTGAGCCACAGTCTCATCATCTGTAAAACAAGGGCAATGTTAATACCTACAACATAGGGGGTTTGTGCAGATTAAGGGGAATAGTGCTCAAGGAACACTTGCACTGGCTCTAGCACATGGTAGATGTTCAATAAATTGTAGCTATTGCTATTAAGTTTCCACTGATGTGGTTCTCTCTTCCCAGAGCCCCCAGCATGATTAGGCCTTCCTCTTCACTGCCCAGGGGAGATAAATTATGGATGGGGAAGATGCACTGCTAATTTTACTGTGAAGATTTGAGAGTTTATTTCTTTAAAACTGAATTGCATTATGATTTAAAACAACATTTTGTCACCACTAAAGGGAAACTTTCCAAGTTGACGGTACTAACCCCGCATAAGCACAACAGCTGGTTTTTCTTCCCACGCTTCCTTCCAGCCTTTGTACAAAAGAACATTTTCCTTAAACAGCTGTCTTCAGATGGGGTTTTCTTAGCTGTTGAACAGTTTACACATTGTTCTATCGTGTTCCTGAATATCATCTTTAATGATCAAATTCTGCGTTCTTAAGCAGTGCATTCTTGTAGGACCTTTACGCCCTATGACATTTTTGTTTTGGCAAGAAGATGCGAGTTTTCAGTTTGAACTGTAGTAATAATTATTGACATTGCAGTTTTGATATCAAGTGTTCAGTATGGAACAGGCATTGGGCCTGTGTACTATACGCTTAGATAGACATCTCTAAGTAAGAGAACAGAGGCCCCCAAAGATGTCCAGGTAACATGTATACACCATATTATACATATACTTACTGTATAATACGTATGTAAATACTGTTTATATGGGGGGGTGGGTATAGCTCAGTGGTAGAGTGCGTGCTTAGCATGCACAAGGTCCTGGGTTTAATCCCCAGTACCTCCATTAAAAAGTAAAATTAAAGAATATGGTATATATGTTATCTTGTTTAATATGCACACCACTTCTACAAGGTATACTCTTGTCATCCTCATTTTACAGAGGAGGAAACTGAGGCTCAGAGAAGTGAGTTTCCTTGCTCCAGGTCACATAGCACGTGAGGGGCAGGACCAACGTTTGGACGCAAGGCTGGCCAACTCCAAGGCCTGTACCTTAACCTTTAGGCTATCCTGGTTCTGCTGTGAGGTGACCCCTCTCCTGGATGTCCTCCTGGATCTCGAGCTGTCCCAGCTCCCCAGTGATGCCCGTCCTTCTCTGAGGCCGGAGCTGCACCCTGTGATTGCTGTTCGGTGGTTTGAGCTCCTCATTCTGCCTTCTGGGGCAGCCTGGAAAGTGCCTCATCCCCCTTTCATGTGATAGCCGCGTGAACTGGAAACGCCGTGCTTGCTGGAGGGAAGGAGGCGGGCAGTGGTTCTCCGTGGCTCATGAGTCTCTTTCCCTCGGGTGGCCAAGCAGGTCCCGGCTGACCAGTACAGGAGCCTGGCCGAGAGCGCCCTCTTGGAGCCCCAAGTGAGAAGATACATCATCTACAACTCGCGGCCCATGCGGCTGGCCTTTGCTGTGGTAAGGAGGGAGGAGGCGCTGCTGAATTTGGCGTCCTGTCCTGGAGCTTGTTGCTGCAGGGAATGGGTTTGGGGGCTAGTGGCCTGGCTGCCTGGGAGAGAGTAGTACACATGGACCTGGGTTTGGTGTAAGGGGAGGTTCATGGGGTAGAGTTGTGACCAGGTTCCCACGTAAAAGACGGGAGGCAGGATTTGCTAGGGGCAGAGCTGGGGATTGGGAATCTGCAGACCTACCACTGAGGCTCTGGACTCAGTGTCTGGCTTTGTCAAGAGTTTTCTCCTCTCTGGGACTTGGTTTCCCCATCTGTTCAACAGATTGGTCCACTTCAGCTCTAATCGTGTGTGTGTGTGTTTGTGTGTCTGTGTACACACATAAGTACATATACATATAAACACACACACACACACACATACATACATACATATATATGGCCCAGCCAGTATTTGAACCCAAGCCTTCTGGTTTCAGTATCTGTGCTCCTAACCGCTGTATGTATAAATGGTCAAACAGCATTCCTGACTTCCACGTCCTGCTTCTAGGGAGGGGAAGGGATGGCAACTGGCATTTATTAATTTCCTGAGACGTACTAGGCTGTTGTATATGTTATCTCATTAACCCTTATAACCTTACACCCTGTGAAGTAGATACTATTACCCCCATTTTACAGATGAGGAAACTGAGGCGCAGAGAATTGTTATAACTTGTCCAAAGCCACCTAGCTGTTGAAGGGTCATTGTTGGCTTCTGACTCAAACTGATCTCACTCCCAAGCCCCATGCCCATTTCTGTTTTATTTGAAATCAGAGTAAGCAAGGATTCAGAGTAGCTATTCTAACCCCTTGCCTCTACCTTTGCTTATGAACAAGGAACAAGGGCTCATTCTCAAAGACCTCCTTCCACCCCACATCAGTCTCTGGCCCTGAGAGCTCTCTGAACTCAAGGAGGGTGTCCCTTAGAGCAGAGCTGCTTCATTTGAGGACTGGTATTCCTGACCGTGCCCTCTCTCCGTCTTCTTGCAGGTGTTCTATGTGGTGGTGTGGGCCAACATCTACTCCACCAGCCAGATGTTTGCCCTGGGGAACCACTGGGTGGGCGTGCTGCTCGTGACCCTGGCCGCGGTCAGCCTGACCCTGACCCTCGTGCTCATCTTCGAGAGACACCAGAGGAAGGTAAGATGTCCGGGAACCCCAGCCATGCTCCTTCCAGAAAGGCTGTGCAGGCCGGAGAACCCTAAGGCAGTCAGTTCTCTTTTATCTGCTTCAAAGCATTTCTCCAACCATGGAAATTCATGCTGGCCCATGTGCCCAGTGACTAAAAGAAATCAAATCACATGTGTGATTAAATCCTCTCTGTTTTCCCTGTCTAATCCCTGTGGATTGTTTTTTTGGAAGCAAGCCTTGTTTTGAGAGCGTCTGGGAGCGGGGAGGATGGCACCGATAGCCAGTATTCCTATGGCCACTGAACCCTTTCACGTACCTCCTCCTGCTGGATACTTGTGACAGCCCCGTGAGCAAGAGCAAGGAGGGGGTTCCTGAGCCCACCTCACAGCACAGAGTACCAGGGGAGGGGTGGCTGGACTCTGACCTGGTGCTCTGTTGACAACTGTATTTCATCTAACCCCAGTAACCCTAACCTTTGAGGCAGAGAGTGGGTGCCAGGGAGTTTAGGTAACTTGTCCCAATCCCACTGTGAGTGGCAGAATCGGGGTTCAGAGCCTGACCCCTCTGATTCCCAATCTCAGTCACAAAGGAGGTCGACACCTCCTGACTTACTGTGTGGTTTGCTAATTGTCTTCTGTTTTTCACCATCTGTCTTTTGTTACTGTTGAGCGCTCCATATATGGTAGGTTATCTCTTAAATGTTTATGTACCTTAACTCATTAAGCCCCCAGTGATTGTCTGGGTAGAGTCTTACATTCATTTCACAGTTGAGGAAGCTGAGGCTCTGAGAGGCCCAGGGAGTAGTCCAGGGTCATGCTGCTAGTAAATGGCAGAGCTGGAATTCAAGGCCAGGTGCTCAGATTCCAATTCCATGTTCACAGTCAATACCCAACTATATATTGGTATTCTGTGGCTGCTATAACAGATTGCCATAAATGTAGTGGCCTAAAGCAACACAAATGCATTATCGTACAGTTCGGTAGTTTAAAAGCTTGACACGCAGGGCTGCCTCCTTTCTGGAGCCTCTAGGGGAGAATCTGTTTCCTTGTCTTTTCTAGCTCCTGGCGGCCACCTGGATTCCTTGGCTTGTGGCTGCCTCCTTCATCTTCAAAGCCAGCAGTGGTGGGTTGTGTCCTTCTCACATCCTTGATTCTGAGTTGTATACTGGAAAAAAAAGAGCACAATCTAAAAGTTTAGATTACGTTTTTTTTTCAGAGGGCATTTGTGAGGTCTTAAACCCAGGAGGCAGCGTCTCAGAACTCTCTGAGAGACTGCGCCAAAGAGGCAGAGGAGGAGTCAGCATATGTAGTACGCAAACAAAGACCACATCAAAAGATTACTGTTAGTTAAAGAAAACCAGATATCTCAAGTTAAGGAATTTAGTGCTTTTCTATGTATGGGAAGGTACAGAAGTCTGTGCTCCTTGAAATCATTTCTTTGATATGCACCTAGGTACCCAGGGCCAGTGTCCTGTTCTCTTCCGTCCTGAGTTCCCTCAGGCGCACTGTTGGGGGTGGTGGCAGAGGCTGAGCTGCCTGCTTGTCTCCATCCTGCGTTCTCCATCAGCTGGTGACTTGACGGCTGCAGCGTCCTTTGTTTACCGAGATGGCAGGCAGTACTTTTCATTCACAGAGTCTTCTGCCTCCCTCTTCCACTTTTAAGGCCCCTTGTGATTACATCGGGCCATTCGGATAGTCTGGGACAGTCTTCCTATTTTAAGGCTAACTAGTCAGCAACATTCATTCCATCTACAACCTTAATTCCTCTGTGCTGTGTAACATAAATTCACAGGTTCCAGGGAGTAGGATTTGGGTATCCTTGGGGGCTCTTATTCTGCCTACCACCCCTCCACTGTCTTTCCAGCTGCTTAGGAAACTCCCTGAGCACCTGGCACCGAGCTGGACTTGGAGATCTTTAGCAAACACTCTGCTCTTTCCTGATTCAGGAGGGGAGGGCTGGATGTTGGGAAATGTGGTCAGGGTTTGGGGTATGAATTCCATTGAGTGCCTGTGCTTGCAGACAAATAGGAACTTTATGGCTTAATCGTTCTGAAAGGATCTTTGTTGGGCTTTGCGATGAGGCTGACAAACTAATGCTGCCCTTGGGCTCTTTTGAAGCTTTCATGACCCTTGTGTTTGGCCTATAAAAAATAAATCGAGCTGGCTGCTTCTGCAGCAGGAAAGTTCTCTTGGGGAGGGGGAAAAGGCAAAGTGTTCTGCTTTATCAGGCGCAAGCAAAATGTCTGGCACCTGCCAGGTGCATCAAGGATGCAGTCCAGGGAATGCCTGCTGTGGCTCCCTGCCTCCTTCCTCCCTTTCTTCCTTACTCAACTGGTATTTATGAAGGCCAAGCAAGTACCAGGTCATGTGCTAGGTGCAGAAGTGAGCAGGACCTGTGTTTTTATTCATAGGTGCAGCACAAAGGCCCCAGGTACATCTTGGCCCTTCTGTGATTGCTGCTCATTCAGGGAGCCCCTCCAGAGTTCTTTTCTTTCTAATAATGACTGCCATGTAATGAGCATTTATCATGCACTGTGTTTGGGACCTGATTTCTTTGCCCAACCACAACCTGACAAGGAGACAGGATACCTCTACCATTTGCTAGCTCTGCAACCTGGGGTGATTTATTACTTAACCTCTCAGAGCCTTAGTTTTCTCATTTGTAAAATGGGAAGGTAATTGTAGCTCCTTCATAGGATCGTTGGGAGAATTAAATGACTTAATACATGATGTTCTTATAATCCTATCTGGTATTACGTAAATGCTCACTAAGTATTAATTGTTATGATTATTTACTCTTCACCAGTGGGGAAACTGGTGCTCAGAGAAGTTAAGTAACTAGTCTGTGGTCACACAACCTGGCTCAGGTCTTCCTCTGGGCCTCAGCTCAATGACTTCTCTCTCCTCAGATCCCTTATCACTCAGGACCATGCAGATCCCCCTTCCTGACCATTGTCATTTTTACTGTCTGTGTCCTAACTACATCACAGAGCATCCTTGAGAGCCTCAGCATTTTGTACCTTGTTTTCCCCTTATTTGGGGCATTATTAGCCTTTCTCAAGGTCGGAAGAGATATGAAGGCAGGCAAGACCCTGCCCTGTGTTCCCTACAGAGTGAAAAATATCACTAGGATTTAGGATGGGAAATTCCTAAAAACATTTGTTTATAGCTAACATGGTTTAGTGGAAAACATGGTATTTTCAGTTCAATGTCATCGTCATAATGATGTTATTAGGTGCCATATGTTGA
The DNA here is from genome assembly GCF_009834535.1 of Camelus ferus. NCBI lineage: Eukaryota > Metazoa > Chordata > Mammalia > Artiodactyla > Camelidae > Camelus > Camelus ferus. Next base: position 57,792,097 of record NC_045699.1, read on the forward strand.
GTATTCATTCTTCCAAGTGTCCTACATGGATTAACTCATTTCACCCTTGGTATAGCCATTGCTATTAGGGGATGTTAATTCTAATTTGGAGATGACGGTTTGGAGGCAGAGAGATGCTGAGTCATTTGCTCAAGGTTATACAGATGGTTAGGGATGCAGTCAGGACTTGAACTCCTGGTGATAGGAGTTTCTGAAAGGATAACCACCGTTATTAAAGTTCTAGGCAAAACAAAATGTAATCACCCCTTGATTTTCATAATATAGGCAGACCTTGGAGATACTGTGGGCTTGTTTCCAGACCACCACCATAAAATGAGTATTGCAATCAAACAAGTCACACACATTTTTTGGTTTCCCAGTGCATTTAAAAGTTATGTTTACACTACATTGTAGTCCATTAAAGGCACAATAGCTCTATGTCTGAAAAAGCAATGTACATACCTTAATTTAAAAATAATACTGTTGGGAAAATGGTGTCAATAGAATTGCTTGACTCAGGGCTGCCACAAACCTTTAACTTGTAAAAAAACTGCAGTATCTGTGAAGCATGATAAAGCAAAGTGCAATAAAACAAGGTATGCCTGTAGTGACATGGCTGGAAAATTCAGTGTATTTAAAAACCCATCCAAAAAACACTTTAGGTTTATATGTAAAATGGAGTTTTGGTGGCCAGTCAGAAAACTTTAAGTGTTTTTCACATGCATTCATGCCCCGTGGGGCATTTGGGGTTCAAGTAGGCTGAGGGACAGTTCTTCTGGCTGTAGGATTGTCTCTCATGGGACATGGCCTTCAGTGGAAGGCATGCGTTTAGCATCCCTGGTCCTGGTCCCTAAGTGCCAGCGTTGCCCCTTCCATCCCTGTGATAACTGGGATGGGCCATCCCACACTTCCAAAAGCTCCTGACTGGGGTCCTGCCCCTTTTGGGAACCATTGTCCTGGATGAGGCTACCTCTAGTCCTGGTGGGTTTTTTCAGAACTTTGGGTCGTGTCACCCTTCCTCTCCTCCCCTCTCCCCCTGTCTGCTTAGCACCTACTTTTTCAACTAAATCCTTGGCGTCGATTGGTTCTGGTGGGAAAAGAAGGAGATGGATTTCCAGAGCCCCCCTCCCCCCGAGGACCAGGCACTGGGCTAGGCACTTAGAAAGTAGGTGCATTGTTTCCACAAGAGATGCTGTCCAGCTCCCTTCTCCCATGGCGTGTGTTGCACCCGACTGTGTCCCAGGCACTGGGTCCACACATACAATGTCAGTTAATCCCACCACATTCCTAAGGGCTGGGGACTCTATTTTTATTCTACAGCTGAAGAAAACAAAACACAGAGAAGGGACACACTTGTCCAGGGCCACACTGCCAGGAAGTGGCAGAGCTGGACTTCACCCCGGGGCTCTCTGACACTGTTGAATTTACTGTCCCAACAACCCCACAGTCTTACAGGGGAGATAATGGATGTGTCTTGAAGACAAGGATTGTTCTGTGGGGTTCACGGGTGGGGCAGTGTGGTTACTGCCTGGGCCCAAGGGCTCCCTGGCAGCGTGGGGGTCAGGCCACAGGGCTGATGTTTGTCTTACAGGCCAACACCAACACGGACTTAAGGCTGGCGGCTGCCAATGGAGCCCTCCTGAGGCACCGGGTGCTGCTGGGGGTGACGGACACAGTGGAAGGCTGCCAGAGTGTGATTCAGGTACTCTGTCTCAGAGTAACCTCTCCTGGGGGCCCACTTTTGGGCTGGGCTCTCCCAGTCTGTGCAGGGTCTCCTGGAGTCTGCTAACGGAGATGGTGTCGGCAGCCCTTCCTTCTTCCCTGGCTCCAGTGTTCCTTTCTGGAGACTCCTCTCTGGATGGTAACCAGCAGCCTGAAACCTCCACGAGGCAGGGCTGGAAGGGAGCTCAAAGACCGACCAAGGCACATTCCTCATTCAACATTCGTTCAGCAAAGGGATGAGGCCTCTTCTGTTTCCATCCCTCAGTGCCCAGACGAGGTCCCCTAGAGAGGCAGGTCAGACCCTGAAGGCCTTGTTCTCCTGGCTTGGTCATTTTCTTGGCCCCAGGGCAGTGGAGAGTTCTTGAGTGACTAGCAGAAGGTCACACAGTGGGTCTGGGACACAGCTGGGCTAGATGAGGTCCGGGTCTCCTGATCCTGGCTGGGCTTTGTTGGGGGGATCAGTAGATCTCCTCAGCACCACGACTGCATTCTCACCTGGTGGGACCCCAGGGCTGGGAGTACAGTTGGGCGCTGGGAGGAAGCCCATTGGGCACATGATCTGTTCACTCCACAAGTATTTACTGGGCACCTACTATGTGCCAGGCACTGTTCTAGGTACTGAGGCTGCAGCAGAGAACAGACATGCCCAGATCCCTGAGTTTTTGGAGCTCACCTGAGAAGTGTAGGGCGTAAAGGGGTCTTGCTTGGCATGAGGAGTGAATTAAATGGCATCACAAGAATACTGGCAGTTCAGGTGTGATGTCATAGGCTGGGGGCTCCCTGAATCTGGGGGTCCTTACAGCCTCATTTATCTCTACCAGCCACACAAAGGAGATCTCGTCATGTAGGGGGCCTCTGGGAGAGGGCAGAATGGTGTGGATGAATCTGGTGGTCCCTGGAAGGACGGGCCTCTGGTGAGGAGGTGGGAGGTGAAGTTGGTCTCAGGGATGGAGAGTTCGGGGTCCAGTGGGCTTTGGCCTCAGTGGTCACGCCTGCTTCTCTCCGCAGCTCTGGTTTGTCTACTTCGACCTGGAGACCTGTGTGCAGTTTTTGTCCGATCACATTCGAGAAATGAAGACAAGCCAAGAGGTAAAATACCTTAAGTGGAAAACAAAACAAAAAAATAAATGGGGAGGCTAAACTTCAGTGTTGGAAAAGTGTCTGAGGAAATGTTACTTGACAGGAAGAATACCTCTGTGGAGTCATGGTGGTTTTTGCCTGGGGAACTGTGGCTGTTTTTCCCTTCTTAACTAATCACATGTTCCACATTTTCTATAGTGAGCATACATTTTATTTATAATAATAATACGTGATAATTAATTTTACTTATAACAATTAATAATAATAATAAAGATCTTGGCAGAGGAAATTACCAAATATTTAGATGACTTTCACTTGTTCAAAATCTCGAACATTTTGAAGAACAGGGAGACTTTGCTCTGATTCCACAGGCTCTGAGAAGTCACGGAGCCGGTTGTTGATGCCAGGTTTGGAGCTCAGCCCTCCTGTCCTCGCACCCTGTGCTGCTTCCCTGGGATGCATTTCCTGGGCTATAGTTGGTCCTGAAGTCAGGATTGTGGCTTAGCCCTGATCCAGGCCCGTGAGTTCCGGTGTGGCTTTGGGCAAAGCCTTTGAGCTCTAGCTTGCTCATCTGCAACATACAAATAAAGTTTCCCACATCCCAGATTGCTTTTAGATGCAGATGAGAGCATGGGAGAAAAAGTGTTTTCAGAGCAATTAAAGACCAGTGGGAGAGGGTATAGCTCAAATGGTAGAGTGTATGCTTAGCATGCACAAAGTCCTGAGTTCAATCCCCAGCACCTCCATTAAAAAATAATACTAATAAATAAATAAACCTAATTATCTCCCCCACCCTCACCCCCACATGCACAAAAAAACCCAAAAGGATTAAAGACCAGACTTTTGCAGGGAGTTATCTGATCTCTGCAGAGTGGCTCAGCTCTGCATTCTCCTGAGGTCAGCGTCTGCGCCTGTAGATGGTCCATCTGTCCTCGGTGGGTCGGCAGCTCAGGGGCCCTCTGTCTCCTACATGCACCCCACTCAGAACACCACCAGGTCCCTCTGTGTTCCCTTTGCAGTCCTTGCTGAGAAGCCGATTGAGCCAGCTGTGTGTTGTCATGGAGACCGGGGTGAGCCCCGTGGTGGCTGAGGGGCCGGAGAACCTGCTGGAGGAAGCGCCTCTCCTGCCCAGCAGCCCTCATCCCACAGAGAGACCACTCATGCAGACCGAGCTTCGCCAGCTCGTCCCTGAGGCCGAGCCCGAGGTAACAGGCGCCGGGGCCAGTCAGGGCCTCCCTCCGTCACGGGGTGTTTGCATACAGTCCTTGTGGGACCTCAGGTTCTAGATTCCTGAAGACATGGCTTTACTTTAGTGGTAGGGACCATTCACATCTTCTGGCCTACCAATTTTCAATATTTTTTCCCCATCACCCTAGCACTTTAAAAAAATAGCTTAGTGGAATCATTTTCTACTTATTGGGTCTTCCCCCATTTAAAAAACATCTTTGTGTTCTTTTTGGTGGTTCCATTGGCTATGTAGTTGCATGTTGATGGATCATAGCTTACCTAACCGTGAGCATGATGATGAATATTTGGGTCATTTTTTAATCTGTTTATCAATCAATCTATCATGTATCCATCTACCTGCTTAAATTGCAGTTGGATTTTTAAATCTTGTATGCATCTCTGTTGAATTCTATTTCCTTCTGCCCGAGAGTTCTATTGTGTCCTGCCACCTAAGCTATTTGTTGAGTGTGGCCGAGAGCTGGTAGACCAGAAGTCTGGTAATGTGGTTTGCAACCTGTGCTGCCCTCTTCTTACCATGAGCACAGACCTGCTGTCTGAGAGACATGCAGTGAGGGGTGATCTCAGGCAGGTTATGATGCAGGAGAGGACTTGCATTTTCTTTTCTTTTTAGCAGACAGATTTGGGGGGGTTAAAAGTCCAAACCAGCCCAGACTTTTCCTTTTGCATAGATGGGGAGTGGGGGGCCTGCAGATAGGACTCTTAGGAGGGGAAATGGTAAATGTATTAATCTTTCAAAGAGCAGAGAAGATTGATAAGGTCCCATTCTTTCTTGTGCATGCATGTCTGGGTTTATGTGAAATAGCCTATTAACTATGATGGGTCTTTTAAATTATTTTTTCAAATTCATTCACACCAATAGTAATGCAGTTTCCTGTCATGAATATCAAGTCTCAGTGTGTGTGCACATGTTTTTAAAGTAGCTGCCCTTACAACGTAGCTAGGAAAAATACAGTCAGTGCCCATATCTCAGCCTGGGCTGGACTGTCATATTTCAGTGGGAACCTCGTGTGTGTGAAAGGCCGAGAAATAATTATAATGACCTCTTACATTTTTACAGATTTTTATCATGCATAAAATTCTTTAGCATACCCTCGAAGTGTGGACTATTTTCCCTTCTTCTCTGATGGGTGAAAGGAGCTTCCAAGAGGTCAGCTGCCTTGCCCAAGGTGGCAGAACCAGGGAGAATGTGGCAAAGTCTGGGGCAGAAGCCAGCCCTGTGGATTTTCAGTAGGCCAATTTTCTTGTCATAGTTCTTTGCTGTCTTATGTTATCCGTTCTAGAATAAATGGGGTAGAAGACCAATCTGAGTTAGTAAGTGGGAGGCTGTTGGAAGTTTTCAGCGTTTTCTAGCACAAAGGATAACTTCAAGGGAACACTGATCCTACAGAGCTGGGGGGTTTCTGCTTTGCTGAATGATGATAATGTAATGATAACTGATGGCAGTTAGTGAGCACTTGGTACTCACTTTAGTTCCTTTAGTCCTCTCTCCAGCTCAGCCAGATGGATGCCGCGACTTTCCCTCTTTTACTGGTGAAGAAATGGGCTCAGCAAGTTGAAGTGCCTTGCTTGGGGCCTGTCACAGGGTGGCCGAGCTGACCTTCCCACTCGGCCTTTCTGATTTGAAAGCCTTGGTCACTGTCTGTACAGAAATAAACAAGCCTGGGTGTCACCCACACCTTACCTCATTACATTCGGACTACACCCAAGTCCCGTGGAAGACTCCAGTGGTACCCATAAGGAACTGAAAGCATCTTCCCTGGCATCTCAACTGCCCGATAGGTGGATGGAACTTTACAGACCAAATGTGTTTATAAGAGTATGCCTTAAATACAATTTTTAAAATTCATTTTTTAAACTTTTTAACTTTTTCCCATTGCGGTAAAATATACATAATGTAAAATTTACCACCTTAACTATGTTTAAGTGTACAATTCAGTGGCAGTAAGTACATTTACATTGTTGTGCAAATGTCACTACATTCACCTCCAGAATTTTTTCATCTTCTCAAACTGAAACAACTTACCCATTAAATACAAACTCTTTCCCCTTCCCCAGCCCCTAGAAATCACCAATCTACTTTCTGTCTCTATCAATTTACTGTTCTAGGTGCCTCACACAAGTGAAATCATACACTGTTTGTCTTTTTATGATATACCTAGTTTTTGTAAGCAAGCTTTTAATATAGTAGGAGTGCTTGTCCGAAGAAATCCAGCAGGTACCATGTGTGAATTGAAGAATCCTGCCTTCATACGAGTATTCCTCCAAATCTGCCCTTTTTTGCTGGTGGTGATTTTCCTCCAGTACATTACCTTGCCCTCAAGTACTTTACAGACTCACAGACAGCTGAAACTGGAAAAAGTGTAAGTGTGCGTGTGTGTTTGCAGTTGGCTGATAGAAACCAATGGTAATTTCTAGTGCTTTGAGGCTCCCTAGCTTTTTTGTGCATGTTATTATCACCTGTTGGCAGTTAGGTTACCCACCTTAGAGATGAGGAAATTGAGGCAGCAGGAGCCCCACAGAGTTTGAGAGCTGGAGTTCCAGACCAGGCCAGGCATCTTCCAAGAGCCGGATTCTCCCTAGTGTGCATCACTGCTGGTCCAGGGTGTGAGGACCGCTTGGCCTTCCCCTTATGCATTGGCTACATCTCTGCAGCCCTCACTCTGCCTCCCTGCCTCTTTCAGGAAATGGCCCAGCAGCTGCTGGCAGTGTTTGGCGGCTACTACATCCGACTCCTGGTGACCTCCCAGCTCCCCCAGGCACTGGGGACACGACACACAGACTCTCCAAGGATCCCATGCCCCTGCCAGCTCATAGAAGCCCACATCCTGGGCACAGGGTGCTGCCCATTCCTGACTAGGTGACCTAGGGTTGGAGGTACTGACCTTCCTCCAGGACTGAAGGTGAGAAGTCAGGGTGGCCTCCGGAGCCCACAGTGCCTGATGGCAAGCCCTCGGTGGGGAGAGAAGCATCTGGACCCACTCTGAAGGGCGTCAATCGTGTCAGCAACGGGGATGTGGTGCTCACTCGAGGATCCTGCACAAAAATGGCTGTTGACATCCCATGCTGCCCTCTGGCCTTTCCAGAAGCTGATGTCCCACTTGAAGCTACTTTCTGTGCGGCTGAGAACTGTAGGCGTGGACGTAAGGGCCACACGCCCATCCCTTTCATTGTCTGGAGAGCCCAGGAAATGTGAAGATGAATGGACTGGACCAAATGCATCCAAAGCTTGGTCTCAGGTGATGCTCCCATCCCCACCCCTTTCATGTCAGACGGGGGAAGCTGAGGCTCAGGGAGGACACTGCTCTTCGTGGCATTGCCTTGGGCCCCTTAAGTTATAAAATGCCTCTTCCCAATCTGAAGAAAAGAAGCAAATTCTCAGAACCTTCTCCATTTTTGAGTGTTTCTTCCCCTACATTTTATGAAAAACAATGGCACCTGGTCTGGTCTGCTAGCATGCAGGCCTTCAGGAGACAGAGGAAAGAAAGAAAGAAAGAAAGAAATCAGCACGTAAGTGCTAATACGAGTATTTGGAAAAGACTGATCCTGTCTGATTGGAGGACTTATTTTGTGTGCATGCTTTTGGGTGTGGTTTCATACAGCGGACGTGGAACAGCTGTCCCGTTTCCCAACACTAACGTGGCCCTGGAATGAAGCACAGTCTGTCGCTCGTGGGATTCCATGCAGAGCTCAGAGGCTTCCAGGTTCTGTGCTTCTGAACAAGTCTGAAGACCCAGTGTTCTTCTCGGCCCAAAGATAAAGCCCTAGCCTGGCATTTAAAGGCTTCCCAGTGCCTAAGACCTGGCCTTCATCTGCAATTTTGACTTCCTCTCCCACAAAAATCTTTCATAAGTTGAAACTCTTTCCTGGACTGACATACGTATTCCTTTGCATCTGTTGGACTCCTATGCATGCTTTAAAAATTTTTGATATAAAATATTATATAAGCTTCAGGTATACAACATAGTGATTCACAATTTTTAAATGTTATACTACATTGATAGTTATTATAAAATATTGGTTGTATTCCCTGTGTTGTACTATATATCTTTGTACCTTATTTATTTTATACATAGTAGTTTGTACCTCTTAATCCCCACCCCTATCTTGCCCCTCCTCCCCATGCATGCTTGGAAACCCAGCTTTACTCTCCTCTCCTTCAAGAAGCCTTTCAACATAGCCAGACCTGCTAGTCTCTGCCTCCTTTAAATTCTTGATGTAGCTGCTGCCTTTATGGATATTTTATGTTATTGATTCTGTTTTCCTGTGCACATGCCTATTTTTCTAGCTAGGCCATAAGCTCCTCAAGGACAAAGATTGCACCTTGTACTTTTGTGCATGACCTGGACCTGCTAAGGAAAAAAAAATGTCCTATGGATTGAATGCTTTGTCATCTCCATAGTAGCTTTTGCAAATTGCTGTCTGTATTCAGTTGAATGATGAGGTTGGCACAGACCGGAGTTCTGGTCCTGAACTGCCACTTGTAGCTGTGTGACTTTTGGCTGGTCCTCAGTTTACACATCTATATAATGGATAGATTGGATGATTCTTAATAGCCCTTCCAGAGCCAAAGTTCTGGGAATTTCCAACCTTTTTTGTTTCATTCTAGCCTTTGGCCTGTCTGTCTGTTACGCCTTTACAGGTTGAAAGGTGCAATGGCCCAACACCGATGAGGTACTCCAGACATGATACCCCTTTGGATGGAACACTGGCCTGTAGCTAGCAGGAGACCTGGATTCTCATCCCAGATCTGCTACTTCCTAACAGTGTGACCTTGTCTAGGGTAACCTCTCTGAATGTCCGTTCACTCCTTCATAAATGAATCTGGACAACATGAAATTATGCAAGTGACTCGTCATGTAGGAGATGAGTCTGACTGGTCGCTTTCTCTGGGCCAGAGAAGAGAAATAGTGTGCATAGCCCAGCCCTTGGAAATGGCTGTTTAAGGCATTTCTCTTCAGCTGACTCTGCGGGCTGCCTTGCTCAGTGAGAATTACTCATGAAGGCGACCACTGTCTTTCTCACCTGCCACAGAGGAAGTGTGGGCTGTGAACGTGACCAGTAGAAGCCCTATATTAACACCTGGGTAAGTGTAACAACAGAGAATGAAATGTGTGTATTTTGACAAAACAGCAGTTTTTCCACTTTAAGGCTTCCTTAAAGAGCCCTTGATGTGTTCTTTCCTGTCTTTTCCTCTCGTTAGAGTGGAAACTCTGGTATCTAGGGCACACAGGTGTGCCCACAAGGTACATTTTGTTGCATTCGAGCCTCAGTTTCTTCTTTTAGAAAATTCTGTGATCTCTGTCCTGCCTGCTTTCCAGGGTTACTGTGACGATCAGACTCCACAAAGAAACAAACGCTCTGTTTTAGGTCCCTGTGTTGACGATAGGCATGGCTTTGGTGAAGATGGTGCCGTGGCATGAAGTGGGGGCGGAGGGCTTGGATTCTAGAATCACAGTGTATTCAAATCCAAGTTCTGTCACCCCAGAGCCACTTCCTTCCCATCCTTGGGTCTCACTTCTCAAGTGTGAAGTGGGGAGAAATGTACCTACCTTGCAGGTGATTTTAAAGATTAAGTGATATGGAAACTATAAAGTGCTTACAACTGTGAGTTACAAATGAGTAAGAGCTCAATAAATCATTGCTATTATTATTATTAATTATTTTATCTCTCATTATGTCTCGTATGTTGTAGGTGCCTGATGTATGTCTTTGTTGATGACGGAGTTCATTAACAGTTAATGTTTATTCAGTCTGCATCAGACCCCAGTTACTACAGCACCATGGGGCTGTATTTATATGAATAAAGATTCTAGCCAAGTCTCTCTGAAATTCAGTACTGGGAGACAGCCTAGCAGGGAGGTTAAGAACAAGCGGGTTGGTGACTCTGGGCCAGATGCTCAGTCTCTCTCTTCATCCTCTGCCTCCCTCTCCTCATCTAGTAGGAGGCTGTTGGGTAATAGGTGATGAATCGAGGTGGTGCATGGAAAGCACATGGCCCGGCTGGTGGTGTGGTCCATGGGGCTCCGGCATCCGATGATGGCTTTTCTCCTGCAGCTGCTGCATGCTGTCTTCTACCTGTGTCTACTTGTGCAGGCTTTTACTTGCCTTGTTCAAATCTATACCCTTACTGGTTTCAGTTGGTTGGTTCTGTCAGTGACTAAGGGAGGAAAATCTCCAACTATGATTGTAGATTTTCTGTTTTTTTCTTTTACTTTTGAAAAGTTTGATTTTTAAAAAATTGTGTAGTTTTAAAAATTGAGATGTACTTAACATGTCGTAAAATTCACTGTTTTAAAGGATAAAATTCAGTAGCTTTTAAGGTATTCACAAGAAGGCACAAACATCACTATTCTAGAATATTTTCATCACCTCATTCCCCTAAAAAAGCCCTCTTATCCATTTGCAGTCTTCCTCTTCCCCCATCTCTCCAGCCCCGCTTCCTGCCCTCTCCCCAGCCCCTGACAACCACTAATCTACTTCCTCTCTCTATGGATGTTCCCATTCTGGACATTTCATGTAAATGTAATCGTATGGTTTGTGGCCATTTAGGTATCGCTTTTTTCACATAACATAATGTCTTCAGGATTCATCCATGTTGTAGCATCTATCAGTACTTTATTCCTTTTTAATGGCTGAATAGTATTCCATTGCATGGATTTTTGTCTATCCATTGGTCAGCTGGGTTGATGAATCTACTTTTTGGCTCATGTGAATAATGCTGCTGTGAACAATTGTCACCAAATTTTTGTGTGAACATATATTTTAATTCACTTTTGACAAGTTTTGCTCTGTTAATCCATGCATACAAATTTAGAACTGTTAAAACTTCCTGATGGGTTGAACATTTTATCTCTATGAAATGTCCCTCTTTATCTCTAGTAGATTTTTGCCTTAAATCCTTCTTTGTCAGACACATTAGCTTTCTTTTGATTAGTGATTGTATGGTATATCTGTTCATCCTTTTACCTTCACTTTATCTGCATCCTTATGTTTAATGTGCCCATCTTGTGAGCATATGGGATTTAAAAAATTCAGTCTTTGTTTTTTAACTGAAGTATTTACTACGCTGTGCCTAGTGTGTTTCCTGATACATTAAATAGATTTGGGCTTAAATATTCTTAGTGTTTACTTTCTATTGATCCTCCCTTTCTGTGTTCTTTTTTGTGTCCTTTTTTGCCTTCTTTTGCATTAAGGTTTTGGGATTTTTGTAATTTATTCTCTATTAGCCTGTGAGGTTATGTGTTCTTTTAGTGGTTACCCTAGATGACAACACACATCCTGCATTACCAAGTCTGTTATAAAGAGAGTCCTTCTACTGCCCTCTGGACAATCCAAAGACCTCAGAACTCTTTCACTTTTATGCCTGCGGTGCTATGGTTATCATGGATTTCAATTCTCACTATATTTTAAACTGCAGCAGACATTATTATTAATGCTTTATACAGTCAGTATTCATTTAGATTTATCCACATGTTTATTTTTTATTATTCTTCATCTGTTCCTTTTTTAAAATTTTAAAAAATTTTAAAATTTTGTTTCTCCCTTCTTGCATTTCTACACATTTGTCTAGATCATTTGCCTTCTTCTGGAACTACCTTTGGACTTTTTCTTTAGTAGAGTATTAAGTATATTTAGAAGTACCTTTAGTATTTTCCTTCTAGTACAGATTTTCTGGTGGCAGATTGAGTTTTTGTTTGCTGAGAGGTCTCTATTGTGTTTTTATTTTTGAAAGAAATTTTTGTTAAGTCAAGAATTCTAGAGTACTAGAGTTTTTTTTTTTTTTCCAACCTTTGGAAGATGTCATTGGCTTTCATTGTTTCTGTTATGAAGTCAGCTATCTGTTTCATTGCTGTTCTTGAGGTGTTTCTCTTTGCTTTGGGTTTCTGCAATTATATTTTGATAGGGCTTTCTTTATATTATCTTGTTTGGTGTTCATGGTACATCCTGAATCCGAGACAACAGTATTTTTCATTATAGCTTCTACCCTCTTTTTTTCTTGTCTCCTTGGACTCTAAGGATATGTGTGTTAAGGCCTTGTCACCGTATCTCTAAGACTCTCAGTGTTTTCCATTCTTTTGTTTCTTCATGATTTGGTCTGAATATTTTTTTACTGACTTATCTTCTACACCATTACTCTTGCCCTCATTTGTGTTTACTTGAGTGAATCCTTTTAACCGAATTCTTAATTTTCAGCTATTGTAAAATCCAATCTTACCATTTTAAATTGATTTTTAGAATAGTGTACAGTTCTCAGATGAAATTACACATCTTGTCATCTATTTTCTTCAGTGTTTTAGAGTCCATGTTTGCTGACTCCAATATCTGGTTCTTCTGTTAATCTGTATCTTTTGCTTTTTGGTCAGTTGGTCTTATCTTCTGGTATTCCTAGTCATTTTTGATTGAATGCTAGGCACTTTAAAAAAAATTAAACATTGACAGGATATACAAGACTCTGGATATTCCTTCAGAAAGGATTTACTTTTGCTTCTGAGAAAAGTAGGGTTGGGATAGTTTGATTTTGGGTCTCAGTCCTAATGAGACCTGGTCTATTTCTGATTAGCCCTGATTTGCAGGTTCTAGACCTTCTGGGATTTTAAATTGGAAACCTATTTTTAAAAACTTTTAACAACCAATCCTCTTTCTCTAGGGTGAGCCCTGAACCTCCAAATGTGAGTCTGCTGAAAGCTCTGCCCAGTTTTCCAGCTTTTTAGACTCCACTTAAGAACTGGCAAGTGCCTTGAGGAGGTCAGGAGACCTTGGTGTCCATTTCATCTCTCTGCACTTCATTTTTCTCCAGGATCTTGGTCCCTCAAGTCCTCACTGCATTGGTAGCTCTCTGATGCATTCGAACAGATTTAAGAAAAAGGAACTACAGCCTTTTAAACTGCTCTCAGCAGGAGGGTTGATCTGATACCAGCTGGTCTTCCATAGTCAGAGGTAAGGTCCATCTGTGGCTTCCATTATGATTTTTATTGTTATTATTTGAAAATCCTCTAAGGAAAGATATCACTCTTAGTCCAAAAACCCTTTGACAAGTTCACCGGATGTGAGCCCCCTCCCATCCTTCTGTGAAGTGGCTTCTAAATGATCAAAACAGGAGGTGACATTTAAGAAGCATCTTTTATGTGCAAAGCACCTGCTCTGTGTGTTGCAGGAAACAGTTCCAAGACATAAGGAACAGGGTTTTCTGGGGAAAGAAAGTGGGACCTTGGCATGGGAGGTGTGGAGGAGTGCGTAGGATTAGAAGACTCTGGGTCAGAGGATGCATCCAGGGGATGCCGTGTGAGAACTGGCAGCAGAGAAGGACCTTGGACAATGAGGCCCCAGGAAATTGAACTGTCTTTTCACCCAAATGATGCTGTTGAAGATTCTTCCCCTGTGAGAAGAGGTGCCTAGTGAATTGATAATCCACATACAATTAGCAAGCCCCCTTGTTTTCTTCCAGCCATTGTTCTTTTAACTTTTCTTGCTACATATTTCCAACCTCCTGGATCTGGCCACCTGGATGTCCCATAATCTCCTCTAGCTTGACATAGCCCAAGATGAAATGATCTGCTGTGTGTGGTCAACTTGGCCTCACTACCACCCCGTTTTCAGTTCTCTGTTAAAAAAGAAGCCAAGAGCCTCATTTCCCAGAATCTTCTTCCCTGTATGGTTCTGAGTTAGACTTGGCCAGCTTTACCTGAGAAATATGCTGTAACTTGGGGCTCTCTTTTCCATCTTAGGGCTGCTGACCTAGTTCATACCTATATCACTGCCTGTCCTGACTGCCTAGGCAGCCTCTTTTTGGATGTCTATATCAACCACAGTCCAATCAGAAGACAGAAAGCACACAGTACTTTGAATATAAGAAGTGCAATATAAAGAATTATTAACTGCAACAGGGGGTTCGAATAATAGGTTGTTTAGTAAGAAGTAAGATCCTATAAATATAGAAATAGCAGATCTAAGGCATAGCTGAGATAGAGCCCCCAAGGAAGAGCCCCCCACATCCCATCCCCAGCTGAGATAGGAACCTTGAGGACATGGCTGTGGCCCACTGGATGCAGAGAAGTCTCTGAGATGCCATGTTGACAGAAGGTTCTAGAAATCTGCCCTAGGGTGCTAGAGAAAGCTATCAAAGAGAAATGGAGGCACTCCCTCATTGGTTGGGGGGGCATCGGAGAAGCTGCTGGCTTATAAGTGCTACTGACCCCTGTGCACTGCAGGATCTGGGTGCTGGAGAAGCTGTGTGAACTGCCAGAGGCAGATACCCAGGAAGTGGCAAGAGCTGCAGGAGCCTGCTTGATGAGCTCACCAGAACAGGAAGAAAAGCTCTTCCTCTTCCCATGTCTCTAGCACCCCCTACTGACAAAGCCTAACATTGCACTAGCTGCCAAGGGGAAAAGATTTAAAGGGCCCAGCTCCATTTTTGAAAAGCAGGCAATGAACAATTTGGAGCCAAGAGCAGTAACTGAATGTCATTCTTCCATCACTGTGAAGGGCTGAATAATTGGTTGGTTAAGAGTATGAACTCTGGAATCGGGCATCTTGGGTTTAAGTCTCAGCTCTACCACTTACTACTGGTGTAACCTTCAGATACTTATTGAAGCTCTCTGTGTCTCTGTTTCCTAATTTGTAAAACCATGGTAGTAACAGTATTAACCTTGTTGGGTTGTTCTGCTAAGTGAGTTGATATTTAAAGAACACTTAGAAGAGTAAGCAATATACCAGATTTGTACATTGCTATTGTCATTATTGCTCATACTCCTTCAAATTGCAGCCAGGATGGGCTTTCCATTGTAGGTATGAAGTTTGGTCTATAATATTTGTGACATAAGACATCATCTTCCTTTATTCTTCTCTTCTGAGGTGGGGACAGGGAGTGCTAATATGTTATCTTCTTAATTCTCCGTGTTCTTATTGCCAAAACCAGAAATATAACTCTATCACTTTGTTGCCTGAACATTACCTTCCATGGTTCCCTGTTACCTTCAGGATAGCGTCCAACTCCCTTTTTGTGGATATGAGCCTCCCTCCACACCCTTGCTCAGGTTTTCACTTCATCTTTCCAAGCATCAAAGTTCACTGTTATACTCCTACCAGGTTGTGTCTCTCTTTTCCAATTTGCTTATTTTGTTCCCTTCTTCTAGAATACCATTCCGCCTCCTCTTTGTTTGGCTAATTCCCTTTCAATCTTGAGAAAACTCAAGCACCGTATTTTCCAGGAAGCCTTCTTCAGATCCCCAAGTTGTTGCAAAATCCCCCATTGTTATTTTGTTTCCAAAGTCAGTGTCTATTATGTGATGTGCTTCTGCGCCTGGCTTCTCCCTGGCTAAAGTTGAAGCCACTTGGGGTCTCCTGCATGTGACTCACATTTGTGTGCTCTGTGTTTTAGCACAAACAGCTCTGTACATCTGCCTGGGCTGCACATTGATTGGATCACTGTGGGGCTGCTGGTTGCAGAGTTTTGTACTACCTGCCCCACTGTTCACAATGGCCTGAACAGCAAAGAAGCCACACAGTAGTTGGGCAGAATTGTGCCCTCAGGCTCTAGACAGTTATTACAGCATCTGTTTATAGCTGCCCATCATGCTGACCAGCCTCTCCCAAGTACTTCCTTGTTAGGTTGGTGAGGAGTGACAGAAAGTGTTTTAGAATAAAACCTCATTTCTTTATAAGAGATGCCAAGTTCTAACTGTTTCATCTTCAAGGGAATCTCAGAAGTGGGGCTGAGGGTGGGGGAAAGAGGAGGGACACAGGCTTATGATGCAACTAAGGACTTTAATATGAGGCAGCTCCTCTGCAGTGGCTTTTTCAGGAGCTGAAGTGACTCTTGCCGGTGGCACAGGGATGGCTCAGACGTCTTCTCCTCCGGGGAAGTTTCCGAATCAGTCTTCATGCCTCTGTTCACCGCACTCTTCCTCCTGGAGCCACTCCAGCAGCCATGCAGCATCGGAGACCTGCGAGGAGGCTGACGCCTAGAATGCTCAGGGTCTTCCAAGAGCACATTTCTTCAACACCAAATTGTGGGGATGAAGGTGTGGGTGTCTCTTTTGCCTACAGTTTCTGTGAGGATCTGCATTCATATCTGAAAGAGTGAAGGAAAATATTTACCCTGGGTAAAGCCTTTGAATTACATGTGAGTAAACAGTCTTGGTCACATTCCACTTGAGGATGGCTCATATTATTAGTGACATAAAAAAATATTTTGCTTGCTTGAGCTGCAGATAACTCCAAACTGAGTCAAGCAATTGAGATCTTGGTGTTTGCTTGTTACTGCAGCATAGCCTACCGGGCCCTGACTAGGTCACATACCCAGTTACCAGCCGTTGAGTGCCTAGGTGGGGCCCGAGTCTAGGCACTTAGGTATGTTGCCTCATTTCATCTTCCCAACAATCTGAAAAGTAGGTAGTGTATTATCATCATCGCTATTTTGCAGAGAAGATGCTGAAGCTCAGAGGGAGAGGTTCAGAGACCTGCACAATAAATGGCTGACGCTGAATGCAAAGTGGTATGTAGGACTAAGCCGTCATCTTTAGTATCTAATATCTAATAACTAATGTAGTTTTTAGGCTGTGTTGTTACAGATTTGGGTAATAACTCCCCTTCTACACCACCAAAAGGCTGAAAGAGATCAGAGTGTCCCAACAGAAGGTGGCCAGGGAGTCAGAGGTCCAGAGAAATAACTCAGGTGGTGTTGCCAAACCACCACACACCCACATCTGGAACCTACTGAAGGTCCGTGGATGGTGCTGTTGGGATGTCCTTTGACTGTGGGAGCCAACAGGGGTAGCAGGCCCCTCACTGGCCTGGCAGCAGCAACAGAAGATCTTTGACGCCATGTTTTGGTGGGCTGTGGGAAGAGGAAAGGGCACGGGGGCGCCTGGCTCTGCAGCCCCAATCCCAGAAGCCCATTGTTATTTAAGCAGTGGGTCATACTGGGCCAGCCTCTCCCGGGTATCACACCCCTCCCCTCTCCCAAACCTCCTGTAGCTCCAGCAGGTCCAGGCCTTCTTTTGTCCAAAGTTTTCTTAACCACGGGAAGGACTGGATCTCTACTCTGTGGGGCCACCATGTTGAATCAGCAGATCTTGGGGTCTGGCACAGTTCTCTGGATAGGGCTGTTTCCTAAATAGACATGATACTTTAGCCAAAGAAGGCCAGTCCCTTCTCGACCAGGTCTGGTGGCAGAGGAACCTCAGCACACACAGCAGTGCCCACAGACAAGCCCATCCTTAGGACTCAGATTTGTCTTCTGCTGTCTAGGTGTGTGCTCTTGGGTTGATTATGTGATTTCTTTGAGCCTCACTTTCCTACCTGGAAAATGGGAACAGTAGTACCCACCTTAGAGGAATAGGTGATTAGCTATGCACAGTGACCACTGTGATGGCAGGTGCACATAAGCACTGCCTCCGTGCTCATTCTCTTTCCATTCTCTTCTTTTTATGTAGCTCCTTGGCTCTAATCTAGTCCCACTGGGCTCCAGTCCCACGGCAGCATGGTAACGCAGCTCAGCCTTGCCAGTGCGCACTCCTGGGTCTGCCACTCACTTGCTTTGTAGCTCTGGGCCTCGGCTCCCATCTGTAACAGCAGGTGGTTGGGCTGCACCAACTCTCCAAGGATCCTTCCAGCTCTGATGACACAGATTGTGAGTCCTTGTCTTAGTCCCTCCTTTCTCTTTTCCAGGCTCCTGGCCGTCCCCTGCTCTTGCTCCCCTTTCCCTGTGGCCAAAGCCTCACCCTGGGAATTTCCATCATGGCTACTAGATTCACGAACATCACACTGGGTTCACCCCATGGCCTCACCCTGGGGCTTCCGACCTCTCACAGCCACCACCATCTCTCACCTGAATTACTGCAATGGCCTCCCGACTAGCCTCCCTGCCTCTTCCACCTTGGTCTTCATTAGTGTCAACTCAGCACAGCTGAGTCCTCTTACGATGTAAGTCAAATCATGTCACACCTCTGCTCCAAGTCTCCCAGTGGCTTCCCGTAGCACACAGAGTCAAAGCTGAAGTCCTCTGCCTTGGGGTCTGCTTCAGGATCCGGCCTTGCCAGCTTTGCCAGCCTCATTTGCTCTGGCCTCACTCACTATGTTCTGGCTGTGGGAGCTGCTGGCGGTGCCCCAAACTCTCTCATTGTGCCACTGCTGTGCCTTTTGCACAAGGTGTCCCTTCCACCTCCGTGTTCCCTCCTCACTCCTTCACCCATCAACTTTGAAGATTCAGCTCAGATGTCACTCCCTCCAGGAAACCATCCCTTATACGTTTTACTTAGATGGACTCAGGATTTAATCCTTGCTGTGTATTTTAGAGCAATTTAACTTCCTTAAATCTCCTGACTGTAAAAAAGGGGATGGTAAAATCTACCCCGGAATGTTACTGTGAGGATTGGGTGACATAAAGATGTGAAGTGCTTGGCACGATGTCTGGCACACGGTAAGTGCTTAACAACATGAATGACTGTAATGTAGGAGAGATGCTGGCTGGGGTGGGGTGGGTGTGGTGCTTCTTGCACTCCCGGTATCCTCTTCTAGATGGAAATAGGAGCCAAAGAAAAGGGCCTTTGGGTTACCTACGGTGGGCTGTGAACTTCAGGTCTCCACTGACTCCACAGCAGTTCAGGCAGAACAAGGCAGATCAATCAGGTCAAACAGGAAGAATTCTGGAGCTGGAGGAGCCCTGAGGGGTCATTCAGCACAGGTGGGGAGATTGGGATCCAGAGATAGAAACAGTGGGGTCGAGATAAATTAGAGATGGTGTCTGCTTCCTGGAGCAAAGTGAAAAGTTGCCCAGGACTGATGGAGACATTGTCCCTTTAAGTACAAAAAAATACCCATCCTGCTCGCAGGTCTAACCTTTGAACCTCACTCACCTGCAGTTGGCAGAACAGAGATGGGGCTGTCTGTGATGTCACAGAGAACCAGGGAATGTTGGGGATAGAAGGGTTTGGCCGGACCACAGAGGTAGAGAGGAGGAGGGAGGTTTGCCTACCTTCTCTCCCGTGGTCCTTCCCTCTGTGCATGATGCCATGCTGTCCACCATGCTCCTCAGGCTGGCTGGGGTGCTGCTGCCTCGTGTATCTCTTATCCTTGGAATAGTAGGCTAGCTGGGGCATGTTCTTCTTATGGGGGTTCTAGAGGCAAGCCCTACTGTGAAAATACATTTCTAAGCTTCTACTGGTGTCCCATCTACTAAGTTTCCATCGGTTAAAGCAAATCATGTAATGAAGTCCAAAGTCAAGAGGGAGGAAAGTATACTTCATCCAAGAAGACATGGCTAAGAAGGGTGAAGAACTGGCCAATATTTTGCTTTGCCACAGGTAGATACCATTGCTGTACCCATTTTACAGATGAAACTGAGGCACAGAGTTTATTAGGTGTCTTGGCCCAGGTGACACAGCTAATAATTGGCAAAGTGAGGTGGGTCAGAGACTGGGGCTTTTGAAAAGTTCAAATTGCTTTACAAATGGGTTGTACCAATTTAGTCCCTTCTCTGCTAGGGAGGGAATGCTGGTGTATTACCTGCTGCTGCCACTTCCCCTCCTTCTGTCTTGGCCTCTGTGCTAAGGCAACAGAAACCAGCCCCAGGGCTGAGCTGCAGAGCTTGTCCCCATGTGATGAGATGGGGCCCACCCAGATAATTAACATTGTCTCTTCATTTTAAGGTCACCTGTCTAGAACCTTAATTATGTCTACATCCTTAATCCCCTTTTGAACTGTAAGGAAGCAGGGAATAGAATGAAGACATCTTTGGGGGGCCATTACGACAGTCCTTAAACACTTGTATCAAGAAAATAGAAGAATGAAATAAATATCCAATTCAAAAAGCTAGAAAAAGAACCTCAAAATAATCAAGGGAACATACAAGAAAAGGAAAGACTAAGGATTAAAAGCAAATTACTGAAGTAATTAGTAATTAGCAATTAGCATTAACCTAATTAGTGAACCAAAATCTTTTTTTAAAAAAAATTAAAATAGAAATACTATGTTACTTAATCAGGTAAAAGGGAGAAAGTCAAATATGTTAGATTAATTTACACCTGAAACTAATGTAATGTTGTATATCAACTTCAATTAAAAATTTTTTTAAAAAGAAAGGTAAGGGAATATAACCATTGAAACAAAAGAAATTTAAAAAATCTTGAGTGTACATTATATACCTTTATGTAAATAGATTTGAAAACCTAGATGAAGCAGATAATTTCTTGGAAAATACAGTTTATCAAAATGACTGCATTAGAGATTTGAAAACTCTTATCATTTTCTGTAGAAGAAATACATAAATTTGTCAAGGAACTCCCCTGCCCCTTAAAAGGCAACAGGCCCAGTTGGTTTCACAGGGAAATTCTACCAATTTTTAAGTCCAAATAGTTCCAATCCTACATAAATCATTCTAGATCATATACGATGAAAGGAAGCTTCCAGGTTCTTTTTATGAAGCAAGTATATAATATTGATAACTAACTGAAGGGATACACAAAAGAAAATCGTAGAGCAAAATTCTCTATCAATATTGATACGGAATACTAAGGAACATATTAGTGAACAGACTCCAATTCCATATTATAAAAATAATACATCATGATCAGCTGGAATTCATTTGTGAAGTGGAAATTTGTTTCAATAGGAGGAGAGATTATATGATTTTCTTTCCATTTATGATGGAAAAAAAGAAGAAAGAAAAAGAAATTGATGGATATTACCTTAACATAGTATCTCTATCTCTACCTCTGTATTTTTGTCCTAAAATGAGCTTCTTAATTAATAGGCAAACACTGGGGGTATTTCCTTCAAAATTGGAAACAAAGCACAGATACCCACTTACTCCACTATTTAACATTGGGCCAGTGGTATTAACCATTGCAATTAGACAAGATAAATCAGAGACATAAAAATTAGAAAAAGAAGCTAAAGTGTCTTTACTTGCAGATGGTGTAACAGTATTCTTGTTAAGTCATAGGGAATCAATGACAAAACTGGCTCAAACAATAACATAATTCAGAAGGAAAGCAGGACATAAAATTAACATAGTGAACTCAATCGTATTAAATACACAAGCACTAACTAGTTACAGAAATAATGTAGAGAAAAACCCAATTTATAATAGCAATGAAAAAGATAAAATACTTAGGAATAAATTTAACAAGAAATTTGCAAAATTCATATGGAGAACATTTAAAAATAGCCCTGAAAGACAAAAAAAGGAGGTTTCAACAAGTGATTAACCTTTTGTTTGTGGATTGGAGGAATCAACATTATAGAGGTGTCACTTCTTCCTACATTAATTTATAATTTTTCCTAAGTTAATTTTTATATTTATCACAGTCACCATGAAAATATTAATATTTCGAATAGACCTAGACAAATTGATACTAATATTTATATTTTTTTAAAATGCAAGAATAAAGAAAAGTCATACCAGCAGATGAACAGACAGACTTACCAGTGGAATAAAATAAGAAGGTCAGAAAGAGAGTAAAATATGTATGAAATTTTCATATATGATGATGAAGGAGTCATCTCAAATGACTGGGCCAAAGGTGGTCTTTTTAAAAAATGTGCTGGAATGATTATATAACCATTTGGAAAAAAGATAGAGATCCATATCTAATACATGTATAATAATACAAATGGAACAGGGATCCAGGTGTAAAAAATAAAACCATATAAGCACGTAAGAAAACATGGATGAATTCCTCTAGAAACTGAAATTACTGACTTTCTAACTAAGACCCAAAATCTAGGAGCAATAAACTAATAAAGTTGACTTCAAGACCCAAATCATCACAAGCAAAATCAAAAGACAAGTGGAAAACTGGAGAAATTATTTTTAATATTTGTCTCATATGAAAAACTAATATCCCTAGTATATAAAGAATGCCTAAGAATTAAGAGAAAAAGCAGGAAAAAAAGAAATAAACAGATAATTTACAAAAACATACAAAAATGGCCCTTAAACATATGAAAAGATGTCGCTCTTTATTCATGATATGACAAATGAAAGTAAAAATCAAACTGAGATACCACTTCTCATCTGTCAGATTGCCAGATTATTAAAAAGTTGGTGAAGTTATGGGGAGACACGCATTCTCATACATCATGTATAACTCTCACAGAGGGAAATTTAGAAACACTTAACAAAAATATATATGTGTGTACTATTTGTCTCAAAATCCACACTTAGGAATTAACCCTAAAAGTATACTATCAAATACAAAAATATTTGTGGATATGGCTGTTCATTGCAAATTTTTTTCATTCATTACAAAATATTAATTTTAACTGCAAAATGTTGAAAACAATCTAAATGTTCATATATAGGACAGTGATTAAATAAATTACAGTGCACACAATGCAGAACTTTGTAATGTATGAAGAATGAAGATCTCCATGAGTTCATATAAAGTGATTTCCAGAATATATTGTTAAATTAAAAAGAGCAAAGTAGAGAAGAGCTTCTATAGTATGTTACTTTTTGTGTAAGAAATAATGGGATATAAGTAAATATTTACGCACTGGCTTATTTTTGCAAACAAGAAACATAGGAAGGGTAAACCAGAAACCAACGTGGGTGGGACAAAGAGAAGGGGTTTGGTGGGAAAGTGACATTTCTGTGTATGTACCTTTTTGTATTGTTTTGACTTTTGGACCAGGTTAATGTTTTATACACTCAAAAAATTAAACCAGGATAGGAGAAAAAAATACTAAAATTAAACACAAACAGAGACAAATGAAATCAACTGTAATTCAAATGAATAATGTAACCCCCATGAGGAAGAAAAAAGAAAGAGGTAACCTAATTTTTGAAGGCAGTATTTGGCTATAAATCTTTAGTCAGTACATAAAAAGAGCTGCAACTGTTCTGAAACTAATTTCAGGATGGAGCAAATGAGTAATTATTTAGAGGATAATTGGATCCAGGTTTTCCAAGGAAAAAGGAATTACAAATATGAAAAAGGGGGAAAACTACATAAATTTTATAGTATTGTATTGAATTGGAGATATCAGTATGAACTACTGGTTTTTATTATCTCTCTTGTTCTGTGTGTCTGTGTAAATATGTTTTGTGAAGTTATATATACACATATGGATGTGTCTATACATGTGTGTTCGTGTATTTCCCAGCTCTGTCACCTGAAAAGGCCTAAAAGCAATGGCACCCCAGGAGCGATGAGCACAACTAGGACCAAGATCTTGGTTTCTAAGTCAACTTCCTCACTACAAGGTACCAAGGGTCCTTGAAGAACTAGCTGATTCCAGGGCTGATAGGGAAAATATGAGTCTAGAACATCTTATGTGCCAAAGCATAAATGCTAAAAGGATGGAGACACGTCGTAAGAACACAGGAGCCAGCTTCAAAGGTGCTCCCAGGTCAAATTTGGGACAATTTGAGCCTCAAAATAAATAATGATAGTAATGGATTATAGTCACTTCAATAAAATAAGGATTTCATGGATCTAAATTTACATAAACATACACATAAATAAAGGGGGAGAAGAAAAGCTATTCTTTATAGTAGGAGATTAACTAACAAATGTAGAAGGAGTAATGGAGTTAGAAGAACCATTATTTGGCAAATATCATAGTAACAATGAATTCTAGCAGGAAATCATTTATACATGGTTAAATTAGAGAGTGAAAGTTTGATGGGGAACAAGATATTCACAGAGCCTCAAGGTATCCCTCACCCCCAAATTACCTATTAATTCCAAAGGGAAAAATAGTAATTGTCCATAGATAAAATATGCAGCATACACCCCCTTAACCATGTAAGTTAGCACCACTAGCAGTGGGACCCAGCTATGTCACGTACCACTTGATATGATGCACTAAGGAAGACACCATGTTGCGGTTGTGGTATTCCTGCCCAAAATGCAAAACTGGAATCTAATTGTAAGGAAATATCAGATAAACACAAATCGAGGGACAGTCTGTGAGACAGCTGTGCCTGTCCTCTTCAGAAATGTGAAGCTCATGGAGGTGAAGACACAGCTGTCCCAGATGAAAAGAGACGGATGAGGCATGACAACTGCACGCAGTTACGATATTGGAGTAGATCGTGGACTGGGCAAAGAAGTAGCTGTGAGAAATGTCCGAGACAACTGATGAGATTTGAATTGTTCTGCATCTGTTTTGAATTTCTTGCTTCTGATAACTATTGTCTTTAGGTAAGAGAATACCCTTGTTTTTAGGAAATGCGCACTGAAGTATTTAGGGGTAAAGGCACATGATATCCACAACTCTACTTTCAAAAGGTTCAGAAAAAAATAGTAGGGAGAG
Organism: Camelus ferus; assembly: GCF_009834535.1. Taxonomy (NCBI): domain Eukaryota; kingdom Metazoa; phylum Chordata; class Mammalia; order Artiodactyla; family Camelidae; genus Camelus; species Camelus ferus. The sequence continues at coordinate 57,816,388 of NC_045699.1, forward strand.
AGGGAGAATTGAAATGATGAAGCAAATAGGGAGATGTAAACAACTGGTGAATTTGGGTAAAAGGCAAATAGGAGTTTTTTTTTTTTAACATTTTTTATTGATTTATAATAAATAGGAGTTCTTTGTACTATTCTTGCAGCTTTTCTGTGAATTTGAAATTATTTAAAAATTAAAAAAAAAAGTATCCAAAAGGTTAAAACAATTTGTTTTAGGTTAGTTAGATGTGACAATGTATTTAAAAATGACCAGACATTATTTGGAAGAGATACTCCCCGGTAAGGGGGACGGGAAAAGAGGAGGCACAGGGTTCTGTGATGTCACCAAAGACTTTAATTGGAGGCAGCTCCTCTGCAGTGGCTTTTTTGGGGGCTGAAGTGACTCTTGCTGGTGGCACAGGGATAGCTCAGACGTCTTCTCCTCCTATAGGGGAGTTTCTGAATCAGTCTTCATGGCCCCTGTTTACCGCCCTCTTCCTCCTGGCGCCACTCCAGCAGCCATGCAGCCTCGGAGACTGCGAGAGGGCTGCCGACTAGAATGCTCAGGGTCTCCCAATGAGGCATGGCTGGTATGGCCAGTGACCCTGGGAGTAGCGGTTTAGGTTTCTCTTGTAAAAGCCTCTTTTGGAAACATGTGAATTCACATCTGAAAGAAGAAAGGGAAAAATTACACCAAGTTAAGCCTTTGCGCTGGGCCTGGCTGGACTGTTCCGGTCGCCTCCATCCCCAGTCATTGTCAGATTCTGGAATACTGTGTGAGCCGTGTGGACCCCTGCCTGGGATGCACTGGGGCTCCACTGGAGCATTCAGTGACACCAGGGTGTCTTGCCAAGTGCAGTGGCCTGGAAAATAGAAGAATTGGGCCCATCCTGGTTCTGACACTAACACCACTCTCTGCTGGACTTTTGGAAAGTCCCTTCCTGCCATAGACCGCTGCCTTCTCTATACAGTGAGAAGCTGGTTTTTAAACTATGTTCCCTGGAGCCCTGTGTGAGGAGGGGGGGGGTAGGTGGGTTAGTGGGGCTTGCAGACCACCATCCACGATTCAGGTAGAGCAGGATGCCTTTGAGTTTTTACAGAAATTGGACTTTGAGATTTTGTTTGCAAGGAGTGTTTAGCTATTAAGAGAATTCTGAAGTGACTGGGCTGGATGACCCTTACCTCTCAACAGCCAGCCTCATGGGGTGGTTGTGAGCTATGTGAGATCATGTGGACACAGCCTTGGTGCCCATCAATGAGGCTGCAGTTCTTCTTCCTGGATATGGCTGCCATCCAGGACCCAGAGACATTTCTCCCCCAACTGGACTACGCTCAATCCACAAGCATTTTCTGGCATGTTTACTTGCCATGTACCTGGCTGAGTTTGGAGGAACAAAACTGATGTAGGCCCTGCCCTCCTGGAACTTACTGTCTGGTGTCCGAAGCAGACATTAAGCGAACCATCACACACAATACACATATAAGACTAGGTCACGAGGGCTTAGGAGGAAAGTATGGATGTGTGTTCTTTCCTCCCAGACCTGCTGCTCCTCATGTAATTCCCAGCTCCGGGGATCATGAGGACAGGTCTTAGACCCCAGAACTCTGTCCAGTGTGTTCTAGAATATGACTGCAGCTTCCTGAGGGGAGCAGTCCTGCCTCTTTGTCACCCCACTTGGCTTAGCTCAGTATCAAATTGGAGTTTGGTCATTAGGACAAGGCTCCCTCCCCCAGAGGTTTCCTGGTCGGTGTTAGGGCCCCGATTTGGAACTCACCTTCAAACTCACTGCCGCCGTTATACGAGGCTCTCTTTCCTGGCTCGATCAGGGGTTGTCCCAGAGGTTTGCGGGACACTGTATCACCGTGCTTGGGATTTTGTCCATCAAGTTCATCCTTCTGCAAACCTGGCAATGATAATTCCATGTGGTCATGTGGGGAGGCTCAGAGGGGATGACGGAAGGAAAGGCGTTTTGCCAACTCTAGAGCAGTGCACATGGACCAGCGGTGGTTATTATGCAGGTGGGGAGTACCTGAATCTGCATCCTTTAGTCTTCTGAGTTCTCCCCCTCATAAGTAGGTACTGGGTTCAAAATACACATTCTTTTTAAAACATAGTTTACTTTTTTTTTCTGTTTATAAAAATAACATATATCCATTATAGAAAAGCTTAGGAAATATTGAAGAACGTGAAGTAGGAAAAAAATGCCCACCTCTCCCTTCGGATATCACCAGTGTTTGCCTATTTGCATATTTTTACGTAGTCCATCAGATCCTGTATATTATGTATGCATTTTACTTTGTACAATCATAAACATTTTGCTCATGTCACTAAATTTTAAGAAATAATAGTTGCATAATATTCTGTTTTATGGATAATTCAGGATTTATTTAACCAGTGTTCTATTTTTGGGTATTTTGGGGTAATTTATTTTCAAATTTCACTACCATAAATACCATTATGATGAACATTGTTGTTTAAAAAAATTTTTTTTTAATTAATGGAGGCACCAGGGATTGAACCCAGGACCTTGTGCAGCCAAACATGTGCTCCACCACTGAGCTATACCCACCCGCAAACATTGTATATAATGCTTTGTTTCGATATACTCCTAGATTCTTAAAAGTATAACATGTGATTTTGTCAACAGGCTGAGCCGTGCTCTGTAACAAACAGCTCTGTCCTTTCCCAGCTGCCTACCTCGAACAAACTGCCTCACCTCTCTCTGTCTCTGAGATGGCTGATATGTAACAGATTTTGCATGAGCAAGAAATAGACACTTTCTTTTTGTAAACCATTGAGATTTAAAGCCATACTTATTTTAACAGAAGAGCCTATCCTATCCTGGCCAATATATTATAGTTTCCAATTGTTGACCTTTGTTGAATGGCTACTTTGTGCAGGCCCCGTGCTCGGTGCTTCTATATATTCCCTCATTTAATCCTCCCAATGATCCTGAAAAGTAGTAATACAGTATGCATGTCCCAATTTGACGGGTAAGGATGCTGAAGCTCAGAGTGAGAGGGTGACCCCTGCCCAATTCTGTGGAGAGCTGATGGGAGCTAGCCCCAGCCCCAAAGGCAGGGATCTCGACCACTGCTTTTCTGGTCTTTAGGCAAGTGCTTCTCATACTGTAAGGTATATTCAGATTCCCCTGAAGGTCATGTTAAAGGGCAGGTTCTGATTCAGTGGGTCTGGAGTAGGGTCTGAAAGTACAGTTCTAACAAGCTCCCAGGTGACGCCCATGTTGCTGGTCCATGAATCACTTTAAGTATCGAGATTTTAAGCTCTATTGCTTATCAATTTGGTACTCAGCCACCCAGTCTTCACCTCCTTTTAGGTTGGAATTATTCCCTCAGCAGCGGAAGGCAATCTGAGGATATCTCAGCAGGAGGGGATGAGCAAAATGAAGTCTTGAGAGGCTAGGCTGGGTGTTTTTGCCTGGTACCTACCATACTTCGATGGCTGAAACTCTTGGCTTTGACTGGGGGTCCTGGAGTCATCTATACCATCAGGCTCCTCACAGTCTTTGCAGCAAAAACAGAACATCTTCGAAGCCAGGTTTTGGTGGGCTGCTGTATGAAGTAAAGGAATGGGGGCCTTGGGTTCTGGGGCTTGAATTCCATGTGCCCCATTGAAGATTTACTGTGATTGGGGTTCTTATAGGGTCAGCTTCTCCCGAAGTATAATATAGCCCTTCCCTCTCCCACATCTTTTGTAGCTCCCCATAGCCAGCAGGTCCACGCCCTTCAGCCTAGGTTGCTCTCTCTTAAGGCCATTTCCCCTATTTTATACAAAAATTTTCTTACCCAAGGAAAGGAGTCCAAGTCCCTATTCTTCCAGGTTCGCTTGTGGGGGTGCCTGATCGAATTGACCGATCTTGAATTTGAGCCCAGTTCCCTGGGCAGGGCTGTTTCCTAAATAAACATAAGACTTTGGGTGAAAAGCATCAATCCTTCCTCTGGCCTTACACTCTGGATAGGACCTCCACTATAGCAAAAGCCCAGCCCATGCAGAAATGCGTACAAACTTGCTCAGCTTTTATAGAGGTCTGTATTCTACCCCATTTCTAGGTGTATGTTCTTGGATGGATTCCTCAACCTTCTTGAGCCTCACTCTTGTCACGTGGAAAATGGGAATAGCAGTGCCTACTTTGCAGAAGTAAGGGTTTAAATAAAATAAGAAAAGTGACCCTTGTGGTGCTGGGTACACGGAGTGCCCAGTTAGTGGTCATTTTGTTTCCCTTCCTTTCCCTCATGTAGCTCATTGGCTCCAAACTATTCTCGCTGGTCCAGGTCCTGTGAAAACATGGTGACAAAGCACAATCTTGTAGACTTAGGTCTTGGTTCTGCCACCAACTTGCTGTATGGCTTTTAGTAAGTCCATGCTTGTCTCTGTGTCTCAGGCTCTTCATCAGAAATAAAAAAAGAAGGGAGGTTAGATCACCCTTCAAGGATCTTCCTAGTTCTGATGGTCCAGAATTATAAGGCCTTGTTCAGTCCCAAACGACCTTCGTGGTGTATCAACTTTTCCAGGTCTCTGAATGCCTCCTGTTCTCCGTCCCCTTTCTGTGGCAAAGTCCCCTTGAAGGGAATTCTTATCATAGTGTTGGTTAGGTGTCCCTCGCCTTACCCAGCGGACTGTGTGAGTTGTCTCGTTTATGGACATTTGCTTCTCACGTTCTCTGCTGTGCTACCATCCAAGCCAGCATCATCTCTTGCCTGCGTCATGGCAATAACTCCACCTGATCTTCCTGTTTCTTCCACCCTGGACTTCTTAATAATCAATACAAAATCTTTTAACTTCCTGCACATAAGCTATTCAATAAGCACAATTTATATACTGTGGCTAGATGCACCCAGCAGAGTGGACACAGGCAGACATGCCCATTGCGTGGAGTCCTTGGGCCAAGACGGGTATCTCTGGGCTCATTTAGCCTCAACCTCCAATAGTCCTTTGAATCTACTGCCAATTTTTCACCATAATTTGAGCTGTGACATATTTCATTGAGTGCTCTTTAATGAATGTTTTATTTTCTTAGGATTTGTAAACAAATGGAAGTTTATATAAGGCAATAGGTCTTCTGTTTTGGAGATGTAACATTTATCAAGTATGCTTGATAATATACTGATTCTTCTGCTGCTTTAGTTTCAATTTTCTTCATCTACTTACATAAACTCTTTCTTTGGGCTTTTTAAAGTTTTTTTTCTGTTTTTTTTTTAGAATTTTGGAAATCTCTTTTGGGGGAAATTAGGATTGATTGATTGATTGATTGATTGATTTACTGGAGGTACTGGGGATTGAACCCAGGACCTCGTGCATGCTAAGTATGTGCTGTACCACTGAGCTATATACCCTCCCCCACTTCATGGGGTTTTGTTTCGCTCTAGATTGCCTTACATATATGGAGTGTAGAAGGAAGTGCTTCATAAGGAAGCAATGAAATCTTAAATCTCTTATTTTCAACACTGAAAGTTTGCCGTAATGGCCATTGTAATTCTAAGTCATCTAGCAAAATGTTGCCATTTATTAAGATAAGCACATCAGAGTACATTCAGTGAGAGCATATATACAAAGCAAGAGTTTTTCCAGGAAGAGGCAGCAACTTTAATGTAGGTGAGATGATGACAAATCAGAAAGAATAGAGTGCAGTCAGTCAAAAGTTTGTATTATGTATGACGTCTTGAATTCCTTGGCCAAAGATAACTTAGAAGAGTTTATATGATCAACAGCCTGGAAATCACTGACTCCAAATATGGGCTGAATAAAATGACGTTTCATTGGATGTAACAAGACATGTGCTCATGAAGGTTTGGAGGGACCTAAGACAAAATTTTAGCAATTTCCTTTATATAAGCTGACCATCAGTCTAACAGACCTCCAACCATTCGTTCTCAGGGCTGACCAGGGTATCATTTGAAATTTATTTCCTTGGTCATTCCTGGGAAATCATGGGTTATGATTCTAGAGTGCCTTCCAGACTCTTCTTAAAATACTTTAAATTATTATTGTTTGTCTCACAGTCATTCATTGGCTGCTGTCCAGAGAGTCGAATACTTTTATGCAGCAACTAGCTTAACATATGGTTCCACAGATGATTTAAAGACCAAAGCAAGATATCAGGCTGCCTGATGGTCAAACTGAATTATCAGACCGTTGTAAGTGGAAAAATGGAACTGTATCTTCAAGGAAAGTCAAGGGCAGTGGTTAAGATCAGTATAATCCCTGAGGGTCTCTCCTGTGGCTTTGGTTGAGGCCCAAAAGGGGAGATTGAGAATAAAAGAGGAGTTTTCATACTCCTTCGTGCAGCCCACTTGCTCTGTAACCATGGTAACGGACAATCACTGGAACCTGTTTAAACCAATTTAATCTATTAATGGACCTTTACCTTGGTGACCATTCCCCTGAAAGTAACAGACCCATGACAGTAGGTACACCTTCATAGCTGACGGTCTACCACTCCTAAGCACTCCTGCCTCTTAAATTCCACCTGTCAACGAACTGAATGCTTCCTCAAGCTCCATATGTATCAACCATTAGCTTTGTTCAAAGACTTCGTCATTGGAGCATAGATATCCCTCGTTCAACGAGAAATAAATTCAGTTTTTGTTCCACGCATTGAATGGAAGCCTCTTCTGCTACAGCAGCTTACACATACACAAGTATCTTGGAGACTGGAGATTGCTCAGCAGAGATTTTTAAATATAAGTTTGTCTGAATCTAGTGCTGGTGCTGTTCATGTCTTTACTCCCCGGAAATTCTCAGAGAAAAAGAGGGGAGTAGAGCCACTTTCTCCTTTAAGTGTTGGTAGCAGAGTTTTGAACTTTTGAACCCTCATCAGAAATGGAAAGGGTTTTAGGGAAAGCAGTGTAGCAGTTACAAGTACATTCTTTGGGGTATAATTCTTAAGGATTTATTACTTATTAGCCATGAAATTTAAAAGAACATGATTTTCCTGAACCTCCGTTTTCTTATTTGTAAAATGGGAATTATAATAGAAGTATCTATCCTAGAATGTGGTTGTGAGGATTAAATCATGATGGACAAAAATGTGGAGCTGATTTTGGCTGGGGTAGGGTGGGTGTGGTATTTCTTGCACTACCAGCGCCCTCCTCTAGATGGAAGCAGCTACCAAAGAAAAGGACCCCTGGATTACCTCCAGTGGGCTGTGAACTTCAGGTCTCCACTGACCCCTGCAGCAGTTCGACCAGGACAAGACAGATCAGTGAGGTCGAACAGGAAGAATTCTGGAGCTGGAAGAGCCCTGAGGGGTCATTCAGCACAGGTGAGAGACTGGAACCCAGAGAGAAACAGTGGGGTCAAGATAAGAGGGATGGCGTCTGCTTCCTGGAGCAAAGTGGCAAGTTGCCCAGGACTGATGGAGACATTGTCCCTTTAAGTACAAAAAAAAATCCCTCCTGAGGGTCTAACCTTTGAGCCTCACTCATCTGCAGCTGGCAGAGCAGAGATGGGGCTGTCTGTGATGTCACAGAGCCTGAGAACCAGGGAATGTTGCAAGTAGAGGGGATTGGACTGACTGCAAATGCAGGGAGGAGGGTCGATGTCTGCTGACCCTCTCTCTCGTGGCCCTTCCTTCGGTCCACAATGCTGTGCTGTTCTTTGGGCACTGGAACTGAATCCCTGGGCCTTTCGTGAAAGCCATTGAAGATGGGGGGGCCAGAAGGGGGCAGTATAGCACTGGCTGCAGAAGACCTGGGTCCACATTCTGTCTCTGTACCCAGCTAGATGGTCACCTTAGGCAAATAGACGTCACATCTGTTTCTTCCTCTTTAAAATAGGAATAATTATTATTATTTAATTTACTTAATTAAGCAATTTAATTATATTTTTAGGATTAAGTGATATCAGGTAAACATTTAACATGGTGCCTAGATGTAGTAAACCTTCAGGAAATGGTGGTGGTTAATGATATGTGCAAGAATAAAGTGACATTTGCTCCCCAATCTATCCTTGACGGAAAAGGGAATCACTTTATATTGGAGTCCTGACAAAATCTCTCTCCTTATGGAACACTCTCATTTCCTTTATTTAGGACAACCAAGTACTATTAGGGGAAGCCAAATTGGGTTAAAATGTTCTCAATCAGTGCTATTTTGGGATGCTTATAGAAGTCACCTGATACCAAAGAAGCAAAAGCGAGCCAAGATTCAGCACAATTTTGGATGTCATGGTACCGGGTGGGGAGTTGGTAGGGGGAAGCGGGATGCGACCTAACCATCATCATTATTTGATGTCTTCTAAATCTTACTTGTAAAGCAGTACTCCTAAGTGGTAATGTTGAAGGTTCTCAACTCTTGCTAAAAGTAAGGTTCATCTGAGATGTTTTTAAAATGTAAGAACGCCCTGGGGCCTAACTCTGGATAAATTAGAATCTTTGTCGGGGATTGGTGGGTGGGGGGAGCCTGGGCGTCAGTATGTTCACAAAGCTTTCCAGGTAATTCTTGTATGTAATCAAGACTGCGAACTACTCAGTTACATTGCTGAGATCTCTAATTATAAACTTGGGCAGTGATTCTCTGCAAAGGCTGCCCTTAAAGTCACGGGAGGAACTTTTAAAAAATGCCACGCCCAGTGCTTACTTCATAGGTCAGGAAAATCACTATTTCTCAGCATTGACAGTTTTTAAAGCTCCCCAGATAATTCCCACCCTCCTTTTAAAAACTGAGATATAATTGACTTATAACACTGTGTAAGTTTGAGGTGCACAACATGTTGGCTTGATACATTTATATTCGGTAGTATGATTACTATAGTAGTGTTAGCTAATACCCTTATCACATCACATAATCATTCCTTTTTCATGTTGAGAACAATTAAGTTCTAGTCTCTTGGCAGCTTTGAAGTTTATAACACAGTATTGAAACTACTGCATTATAACAGCATTGAAAACTATTGACTTAGAGAATCGATTTTTAAAAGCCTTCCTTTTCTTGATGCTGTATAAGCGTGTCTTTCAGCTTTTCAGGGACAGCATTATATATAGGTTCAAAAGGACTAGTTTTTCAAATAACTTAGAAATGAAGAGCATATACTCTGGAAATCTGTGTTAGGTGAAAGCTGTAAAGATACTGATGTTAGAGATGTGTGAGAAGTGTTTGAGTGAAATTGTTTCAGAAAGTGGGAGATTGAGGATAGCAGTTCTTCCAGATTAACATATTTTGTATAGTGTGCCACTGTAAACATATATCCTGTATTGAATCCTTGTAAATAGATGCTTTGTTATTTCACCCATACCACTAAATGTTTACATATTCAAGTTGGCCAAAATACTTTAAAAAAAATCTTTGCACGGGGAAATTGGGAGATTGTCTTCTGTTTGGGGTGGTTTATCATTCAAGCATTTAGGGTCTTGTTGCTTCTTTCCTCTTGGGTCTGGGGTAGGAGTCTAGTCAGCAGTCTAATTCCTGGTCTAGATTGAGAATATGAAATCCTGAACCAAGGCACTGGCCTGAGATGAGTGGATTTTGAATCTGGTGATTCCCTGAGGCAGGGGCTCTGGAGTCAGACTGCATAAGTGAGGAGCCCACCCTTGTAATTTGCTGTATGACCTTGGCCATGGCCATTCACTCCTCTAATCCTCAGTTTCCTTACCTTTAAAATGGGAATAATAATAGAGATGATGTGAGGAATACATGAGACCAGTGTGGAATGTTTTAAGTTGCCCCCGTGGAAGAATTGGTCCCAGGACCCTTAAGGATACCAAATCTGAGGATGCTCAAGTCCCTTGTATAAAATGGTGTAGTATTTGCATATCACCTATGCACATCCTCCCGTATAATTTAAATCCTCTCTAGATAACTTATAATGCCTAATACAGTGTAAATGCTATGTAAATAGTTGCTGGGGCAAATTCAAGTTTTGCTTTTTGGAACTTTCTGGAATTTTTTTTTTCTCTGAATACTTTCTCTTGAGGTTGACTGAATCCTTGGATATGGAGGGTCAACTGTAGTGCCTGATAGAGAAGAAGCAGTCAGCGTGGCCTATTATTATTATCTGATACTGCGAGTGAAGGTTAAGGAGGCATCTGGGTTGATGGCTATGTGTCCAGCTTTCACATCTGTGGATGTGAAATTAGAGAATTCAGGAAGAGTAAATTTTGGATAGGGATTCATTTAGGTTTTCAAAAAACTTTATTTTGAAATAATTAAAAAATTCACAGGAGGTTGCAAAGAAATGTACAGAGTTCTCGTGAACCCTTTACCCAGACTCCCCCAATGTTAACATCTTGTGTCACTAATGATATCAAAACCAGGAGGTTAACAATGGGTACAATCCGCAGAGATTATTCAAAGTTCACCAGTTATGTATGTACTCATATGTGTGTAACTGAGAGCAATTTTATCACATGTGGCTTCATGTAACTCCACCACAATCAAGACACTTAACTACCATCACCGCAAAGTTCCCCTGTGCTACCTCTTTATAGCCACACCATCCCCTCTCCCCACCGTCTCTAACTCCTGGAAACAGCTTATCTGTTCCCCATTTCTATGATTACGTCGTTTCACGAATGTTCATAAATGGAAACATGCAACATATATGTACCTTTTTGAGGGCTTTTTTAAAAACTAAGTATAATTTCCTTGAGATTCATCCAAGTTTTATGTACCAATAGTTTATTCCTTTTCATTGCTGACTCATAATTCACGGTATGGCTGTACCACAGTTTGTTTAACCAGTCACCCACAGAAATTCACTTGAATGGTTTCTAGTTTTTTGCCATTACGAATAAAGCTTCTATGAACATTCATATACTAGTTTCTATGCAGAAATAAGTTTTCACTCCTGTGGGGTAAATTCCCAAGGGTGCAATTTCTGAATTGTATGGTAGATCCATTTTTAGTTCTAAAAGAAGGTGTCAAATTGTTACCGATCCTCCCAAGTTGGACCCCAGCAAGTGTCCTTCTGCCTGGTGATGCTTGTGCCAGTAGAACGAGACCAAGTTGGATTCAGAAGCAAAGGAAAGTTTTATTCTTTGATTGAAGAATGGAGAGGTGTGAGCTCCCTTCCAGAGTGCTCACTCTTGCTGATAGGCCATGGGCGGGGCTGCTGTATGGGTGGGGGTCCTCCTCCGTGGAGGGGGAGGGAGCGGAGTTCTCGCGGGACCAGCTCGGCTGTGCTGCTCAGGCTTCGGATCACAGAGCCAAGCGCAGCCTCTGTGTGCACGGCCCACTGCCGCCATCTTGAATTATAGTGTCGTGTGTCGTGTGTCGTGTGTTGTGTGTCTATGTGTGTGTGCACGCGCGCGTGTGCACTTTTGCGGGCAGGGGCCCAGCTGACATGTGGACTCAGGTGTTTCGCACTAGGAACTCCGAAGAACTGGGTGCCAGGCCTCTGCACCTGGTACCCTACTAGCAAGTGATACTAGACGACGCTCGAAGGAAAAGGAAAAAAAAAAGGTTAGACTTTATTTTATTACCCAGACCCTAATTTTATTTCCCAGGAAGTGTGAATGGGCTTTGCCGGTGACTAAAGTATTTTCCATAGTGATTGTGCTGTTTTAGAGGCCCACCAGCAATGGACGAGTGGGCCTATTTCTCTCCTCTCCTCCAGTGTTTTTTTACACTATTTTAAATTTTAGCTATTCTAATAGGTGTGTTTTGGTATCTCGCTGTGATTTTAACGTGCGTTTCTCTGACGCTACTGATGTTGAGCATCTTTTCACGTGCTTATCAGCCACCTATCCCTCCTCTTTGGCGAAGTGTCTCCGTGTCTTTTGCCCATTTTCTAATTGGGTTATTTTTAAAATTCAGTTTTTAAAATGGTGGTTTATTGAGATATAATTCATATGCCATAAAATGTGTACTTTTAAAGTATACAAGTCAGTAGTTTTTAGTATAATCAGAGTTGTGCAACCATTACTACCATCTAATTCCTGAATATTACAGCACCCCAAAAAGGAGGCTTCATACCCATCAGCAGTCACTCTCTATTCCTCGCTTCCTTCCAGCCCCTGGCAACCACTAATCTGCTTTCTGTCTCTATGGATTTGCCTATTCTGGACATTTCATATAAATTAAATCATAGAATATGTAATCTTTTATTTCTGGTTTATGTCACTTATAATCTTTCCAAGGTTCACCTATGTTGTGACATATATCAGTTCTTTATTTCTTTGTGTTGCCAAATAATATTCCATTGTATGAATATACCACATCTTATCTATTCCTCTGTTGATGGACATTTAGATTGTATCTACTTTTTTGGTTCTGTGAATAATACAGCTATGAATATTTATTTGCAAGTTGTTTTTTATGGGCATATGTTTTCTTTTCTCTTGGGGATGTATACCTGGAAGTGAAATGGCTGAATCGTATAGTAACTCAATTTTAACATTTTGAAAAATCACCAAACTGTTTACAAAGTGGGGCTATCATTTTATGATGCTTCCAGCAACGTATGAGGGTTTCGTTTACTTTATACCCCCAACAACACTTATTATTGTCTGACCTTTTATTTTAACCATTTTAGTGAGTATGGTTAGTATCTCATTGTGGTTTTGATTTGTGTTTTCCTAGTGATTAATGATATTGAGCATCTTTTCATATATTTATTGGCCATTCGTGTATCTTGTTTAGAGAGATGTCTGTTAAACTCCTTTGACTATTTAAAAATTGGATTGTCTTTCTATGGTTGAATTTTAAGAGTTCTTTACATGGTCTGGATATCAGCCCATTATCAGATACATGGTTTGCAAATAATGTTTGCATTCTGTTGATTGTCTTTTCATATTCTTGATGGTGTCCTTTGAAGCACATATAAGTTTTTTATTTTGATGAAGTTCACGTAACCATTTGTTGTTGTTGTTGTTGTTACCTGTGTTTTTGATGTCATAGCTAACAAACCAACCACCTAACCCAAGGTCATGAAGATTTACTCCCATGTTTTCTTTTAAGAATCTTATAGTTTTCTTACTTGAGGTCTTTGATCCATTTTCAGTTAATATTTGCATATAGTGTGAGGTCCAACTTCATTGTTTTGTACGTGGATTTCCAGACTATTCTCTCTCCATTGATTGGGCTTGGCACTGTTGTCGAGAATCAGTTGACCATAAGTGTAAGGACTAAAATTTACTTCTGAGAATATTGCATTTGATATTGTAAGGGACAGTCAAATGAAGGTTTCCAGAGAGATCAAATGAGACGGAGTGTTGCGGATGGCATTTTTGGTCCCAGTTCCTCACCCCTGCCTATGGTCATACCTCTTCCATGGCATCATTATAGGCAGAGTGTATTTCCCTGCATTTGGTTTTAGATTTGATGAAGTGATTTGCGTTGGTCTCTGGTTTGTAGGCAAAAGGGACAGTATTAGAGTTTTGAGCTTAGAATGCCGAACATGTTGCCACTTCTGTTCTTTCTCTTCTGCTGCTGCCCTGACAGAATATGTGCCCACTAGCCCATTAGTCCAAAAGGAGAATGGGAGACATAGATCAGAGTCGCTCCAGGCAAGCAGCCCAGGTAAGCTCAGCTGAGATCAGCCAAAACCCATGCAACTCATAGACCAGGAATGATAATGTGACTGATGCCACTGAGATTTGGGGTGTTTTGCTGTGCAGCAGTGATTAAGTGAGACACAGGACATTAGACATTTTTAAATACACAAAATATTGTCCACAGGAGAAGGAAGATTGAGATCGTTCACTCTGCTTTCTTTTAATATACTTCTGTTTGAACAAGAGCTCTGACCAATTAGAGACCTGGGGACGTTTGCTAGGCCCTGGCATTAATGCAGTATTTCCCCAAAGTGTGGGGCACAATCCCCTAGTGGGAAGTGAGATGATTTAGGGTCAGACATGGACATGACATTATATAGCATTGTATCATATCATGAGAGAGTGACTCCCTTTTTAGTCTTTTCAGTTACATACAGGGAGACGTCTTAGCTAGGTGCTGCCCACTCCGCCATGCCTACAGAAAGTTGACAACCTCCCTTTATAACAAAAACAAAAACAGCCTGCAGGCTCAGGGTCTTTGCAGGTGATAGCATCATACCAGAATTTTAGCACCTTATTCTGTTTTTATTCTATTTATTTTTGTGTTGACCTTTTCCATTTATATGGTACATTTGTTTTTGTGCAAAAGAATGAGATGGTGTAAAGAAAAATATTAAGGAAATAATAGTAGAGATAGTAGGCAGATCCAACAATGATGTGTGAATAAATGGAGTTTAGGAAATACTGATTTGATGCACAGCATCATGTCAGTGACCTATGTAGTAAATATTCTGGGATGGGTTTATGTTTGTCTTCTAAGCAGCCTGTGGAAGGGCATCATTTTGGATGTAAACTCATGTCTTGCCCATACTTTTTGAGATGAAGATTTAGTTTATTCTTTCAAAAAATTTAAGCTTCTCAATTTCCAGGAATCCTAACCCCTGGACTCCTTTCAGAGCCCCAAGGTGATGGTCACAAATAAAATCTTCTTGTGGCTCTTACATAACTAAGAACCTTATAGAAAAATCTTCCTCTGTAATCTCACATTCTAAACATAGGCTTGACTTTTGGATTGCTTCTAAATAAAAACATATTTTTCGATTACACTGGAGACAAAGAAAAAAATTTCCAGTATCAATTTGAGACTTGTGGGAAAATGAAGAGAATCAGGTTTCACTGTTCTCAGTGAAGGTTTTGGTATTGAAATTCTGTCAGGTTGGCTGACTTCTGAGTGTGGTGGGGGTGGGGAGGAAGGAAGGGTAAACATTGTTACCAGTCATTTAATATGTCACTTATTACTCAGATCTGACACTAAATGCAAAGGCTGTGGCAGGAAGACAAAGCTCACATCACTGTACATGCTGTGGTCCAGGAGAACATCTCTGAAATGTTATGGTTTCTCTGAGTAATTACTGAATCATCTCTTTATTACAGTGAAACTTCACAATGACACTGTTTGCTGTGGAACAGAACCAGAGGGCTTCATTCTGGGCCTTCCTGGGCAGCGACTAAAATGGCTTGGCTTCCAAAGAGGCGCTGCATGCTCCTTTACAAGCCCCTCTCACCCGAGCACAGCCAGTGGAACAATGCTGCAGTGCAGGCCATTCTCAGGAACTCCTGCTGGGCAGTCCCTCTGGGTGCTGAATTTTGTTCTTCCTCCCTCTTTTGAAACAGTGGATAGAGAAGAAGGAGCCATGGGCATGTAGGGTAGCAGTTAAAATGTGGGCTTCCCACATTCCTTCAAGGATGTTTTCCCTTTACAGCAAGTCATCTGCTAGGTCCATGGTCTAAAAGATTACTTACTCTTACGTGGATTTTTGCCTTTCCCACTCAGGGAAAACCACTTCCCCTTTTTGAGTCTTATTTGCTCAACTCTGAAATGGGACCCACAGTTCCCACCTTGTCCAGGGCAAGAAGAACAGGCGTCTGTGAAATTGCGTGTTGAACTGCCCCATGTCATGCATTTTGAAAGGACATCTGTGCCTTCCCCAGTGTCTCACCAGGCTGCCTTTAGGTAGCCATCCACCCATCTGTGCTCTCTCTGGAAGCCTTTGTGCTCACAAAGCTCCGTCATATTACCTGACCCAGATGGGGATGGGAGTAACTTGACTGAATGATAAAGGGGCAAGCTTGAGACCCTACCATGTGTCCCTGACCTCTGAACAGCAATATTGTTTATAATGCCTCTTTATATTACAAATCCTGGCAGAATGCCATAAATACATGGAGAATGGTGCGTATGTATACTTCAATTGGATTTGAGTAAGACTCTATATTTATTGTTGCCTTGGTGCTTGAAAAGTAAACAGAGGGGATGTAGGAAAACATACTTATACGGTGTCAAGCGATAGGGGGAGAGAGAAGAAGCATGTTTGAAGGCAAAGGACAAAGTCTTACAGAGGAAAAAAAAAGTTGAGAAAGAGAGATTCAAGGTTTCCAAATCAGCAGACTTACCTACTTATGTCTCCATATACCTTTTTCCAATATTTTCTCTGGCCTACTGATGGGCAAAGGTGCACCATTGGAATTGACATACAGCAGCTCTTCTGTTTCTAACATTTGACTTCTGAACATATTCCATCAGTCGTGTCTTCACCTGGATAAATTGGAGGTTTCTCCTTGTAGAGAAGGATTGGAAGCTACCAATTTGAGGCCCTACCCTTTTCATGGTGATTTCTCACTTAGCCTTATAACTGATTTCAAGATAGTTTGCCAGTTCCCCAGGCATATGGAAGATCTTATTTCTTCAGACTGTTCAGATGAAGACCTAAAAAGTGAAATCCAACATTCTCAGAAACCAATGCAATAAGACAAAATCCTTTGACCTTGGCGAGGATGCTGGAGAGAGCTATTGGCTTCTCCTGTGGAAGTCTGCTAGATGCTGTGGGCTTGTGTCCCTGGGGCCACCTTGCCCCAAAGTAGGCAAGAATCATTTTATGGGGAGTCAGTATAATAGTAACATGAGTGTTGACTGTATGCCAGGCACTGTACTAAGTGCTTTGTTCAGGGCAATGGCCTAGGATGAAATATAACCTTGGACATGTTATGTGGTTTCTCTGAGCTTCAGTGTTCATGCCTCTAAATGGGGTCATAACACCTAATTCTCAGGAATTTTTAAGGATTCGCTGAGACATTGAACTCAAAGTAATAGGTGCAGAGGAAACACACAATATGTAATGTTGCTGTTTTCTTGTTGTTATTCATGCCTTTTCATACGAGATTCAGGCAGTTGTGAATTTTGTGGCAGATGGAGTGTTCTGCTGGCCTTGGGCTTCAGTGCCATTTTGAAATTTTTTTTTTCCCCAAAGGGAGAGAGAAAATGCTTGAATTTTAAAGGAAGAGGATTTCTGAGTTGTAAATTAAATGATTTATAAAAGTAGAATAATTTTGACTGCAAATCCACAAACAATGATTTCAAAGTAGATAAAGACAAAGCCGTAGACCTAGGCTCATTCTGTAAGAAGAGATTCTTATGTCTCTCAGATGGAAGAGACTTTTTTACTCTAAGATTTGAAAGCCTCATGATATTGTCCTAACCCACAAGGGAGTATGTTGTTTCTTTCCTCACAGAATTGTAAGGCTTTGTAAGACTTGTAGAAGGCCTTAACTAGACTCTGAGCAAAGGTTTATTTCCTCTTTATAAAGTGTATACCTATGGGCTATATAATTTGATAGAGGTAAATGAAAATATGTTTATTTTCTATTCCCACTCCAAACAGGGTCACATAAGTGTTGCCAGGTTAGGTTTTTAGTATCTGACTGCTCCCTTCTCAAATCTTGTTGGGTCGCACAGCTTCCTAGCTCTGGGTCTGGGGCAGGAGTTGAGTTTGTTCTCTGACCACTACTAGGTACCTGAGGGTTCTAGCTAAGGTCAGCCTTAGAAACTTCCAGAACCCCACGACAGCCACTTCTATACAACTTGAAAAGCAGCCATGACAGAGCTCAGATAGGTCTCTCTCATCCTCCAACACAGGTTTGTATTTGGCATTTGCTTTTTTGTTCACTAAATGCTTTCAGACTAAAGGGGAGATGTCACCTAGATTTATAGATAGTTATATCTCTGATGGAAGGCTAACCCTTTCAGAATCTTCAATCTATTATTCGGGAAAGGCAAGAGCCAGAAGGAGATTGAGATCATGCAGACCAACTCTGCATACAATGCCTCCATTGTATAGGTAGGAACACTGAGGCCTGAAGAAGGAAAGAATTTTCCCACGTTTGCAAGTTGAGCTCCTGGTTGGGCTATGATATGGCTCTAAGTCTGATCCAAAACCTGTTTTGGACTTGCAGGAGAAAGTACTGATTGTTTCCCAAATTCCATCTTCCACTTCCCCCTTATTTATGGAACCTCCAGTTTATGGTTGAGCATATAACTGTCTGGAGTAAAGATTTATTTTCCAGTCTGCTTTACCATAGAGGTTGCCAAGAGACTTAAGTTATGACCAGTGACAAATAAGCGGTAGTGTCTTTTGTGTCTTCTGGAAGCATGACTTTGTCCTTCCTCCATCTTATGGCTGTAATATGGAGGTGATGACTGGAGCTTGAGCAGCTATCTTGGATTATGAGGTGGAAGCCATGTGTTGAGGATGAGGGAACATCCAGATAGCAGGATCTTGGGTGCCTCACTTTGCAGAACACTATACCACCCCTGAAATGCCCATCCCTGGGCTTTTTATATGAGAGCATAAAATCTGTGTGTTTAACAGATGTTGTTTTTGGAAAAATTGTCAGTTGCACCTGAACCTTATCTTTTCTGATACTCTGCTATCTCATTCTGCCTCCAGATCTGTTTTCTTGTTTTTAAGAGGATAGAAGTTAGGTTTGGGGAGTTCTGCTGGGGGATGATGAGGCAAAATCCTCCTCGATAAAGAAAGAGATACTCTGTGTATCTCTTCCAGCAGATTGGGAACCCTATGAGGGAGGATCATGACTGATTTTTCTTTGTGGTTCAGAACTCAGCCTAGGACATAGAAAACACTGGTAAATGTTGTTGGATCTATTTATTGCCAAAATAATCCCGAGTAACAAGTAACCACAAAACCTTGGTCGCTTATGACAATGTCTATTTATTGCTCATGTGTCTGGGGTGGTCAGCTAGGCAGACCACCTAATTTCACCTCTGCTGAAATTAATTAGGACTGGTCACGTGTCTGGGGAATTGACTGGCTACTGGATGATCTAGGGTGGCCGTGGCTGGGACAGCTGGGGTGGCTTGACTCTACTTCACACACCTGTCATATCCTACCAAGCTAACCTATGCCAATGGAAGAGGCCACAAATGATAAGTAGAAATATGCAGGTTATTTTTCTTGCCTCTATTTGTGTCACATCTGCTAACACCCCATTGGCCAAAGCAGGTCCCATGGCTGAGGTCCCAGAGACAGAGTTACATGGCAAAGGCATTGGTACAGGGTGGGATGAGAACTGGGGCCTTAATGGATCCAGTCTACTATGATGGGTGAATGGATGGAGGGGTAGATGGAAAGAGAGAGAGAAAAAAGGCAGACATGGGTAGGAAGTTCTCTACACTGTGTCCAATACAAGGGAAAACAAGTCACTTGGGGGCAGTTTCCTAAGTCTCTGATGCTCTCTGGGGTTAGCCACTCTGGGGCCATCATGCCATGGGGACTGCCCATGGCACATGGGGTCTGGAGTTTTGGTGCAGATCCAGGCTGTCGGGTGTTTATATTATGACTTGCTTCTGTGCTGGGGAATCTTTGCGTCTGAGTGAGTAATTATGAAAGGCTTCACAAGCTTTACTGAGTAGTTGGGAAGAGTCTATTTTGGAGACGAGAAGTGTTTTCAGAGAGAACTAATTCATAACATGAAGACTGTTGTGTTGTGGCCTGAGAGCTGAACCGGGAAGCAAGGGGCCTCTGCCAAATACGAATAAAATAACACCAAAAATATGAGCTTATCTTGGGCAATTTCTGAGTACTATAGTACTTGTCAGCAAGAGAGAAGGCTAAAAAAAGTTTTAAAAAATCCAGTCTTCATGGTTGTTTGAGCTCCTGAAAATAATATTTTTTAAGAAAATGATAATTCTGTAGCACTAATGAATTTGGTCATTTAGTTTTCTGTTATGTGTATTGAGGATCCCTTTCCATTAGTTTCAAATACTTTCGAAATAATGCTTAAATATTTATGTAAGTCATAAAACAATGGCTGGTATCAAAATTAAATCATAAAATGATGGTTAGTGTGAAAATTAAAGTGAAGCATAGTTAATGTGAAAATTAATAATGACTAAATTTTGTAATAGTTGATGCAGGAGATTTAGCAGTCTCACCAAGTTTTCCTCAAAGATGAAAAAAAAAAACCTCAATTGATCTTGATGGTGTTAGGATGAACAACTCACTTGGTCATTTTCCTTCCGTTGTAGAAATAAAAGTGATTCTGGCAATTTTCCTCAATCTTCAACACAAAGTAAATGCTTTTTGTTTGCTTACTCAGCTTGAGTGCAAGGAAAATTATATCTAATTCCTTGGCATCTGCAGATCCTGCTGGTTTTTCAGGATCAAGATCAAGAGCGCCTAAGTAGGATACTTTCTGAGGGGCTGAATCTGGAGGACTGAGACTTGTCCTTCTGATCCTCTTTTTGATCCTTCCCCACCTTTAAATTCCAGGGAATACTGAGGGCTGGAAGAGGAAAGAGACTTGCCCATGTGAGTCTCAGAGGACCTTCAGGAATGCAGGATCCTCATGCTGGTTCTCTGCACATTGCGTGAGATCATGTCCTTCCATCCTACACAGCTCATGTTCCTTTAAATGGTGACTTGCCAGTTCCTAGATGCACTAACTCAAAACATATTTCAATATCTGCTTTCCAAAGAGAGAAAACAATGTTATATAATGTTGCCCCAGAGGAAGGTGGAGCAATAGCGATTTCATTTCTGAAATTCACTTGAGCCCACTCAGCCTAAACCCTGTGAGTTTGTCGAATAGATCCAGGGCCTGTCTCAGTCTGTCTCAACCCTTTTTGTCCCCTTCCTCCATGGCTTACGCTGAAATGTCAGAGATGCCTTCTTTTTCCCGGTGCATGGTTTATGATTTCACTTCATTATGAATTCAGGATAGGCAAGAGATTGAAAGCATCAGCACCAGGCACTGACAGCTTTGAGATGGAAGAGCTCCCAGGAGTGCCTCAAATCTCCCTCCATCAGAGGCCAAATAGATCTTAGAAGGGCTTCTGGTCCTGTCACTTTGATTCATGTGGGATAATGATGCCTGTGTGCAGAATGATGGCTTCTAATATAGGAGATGATCTTGAGATTCATCTGCTGATTCCTTGAGTCAAAACCTTGCAGCTGGAGAGAAGCAATGGTCTCTGACTCCCTTGCTGACAGTGGCCAGGATTGAGCATGCCTCTGGTGTCAAGATCTGTTAACTACTTCTTTATATTTTGTGTTCTTCCAAATAGAATGAAAATGACCACCTCCAGACTATTGGCTTGGAAGGCATCCAGGGTTCTGGAGTTCAGAGACCCTAAAATCTCATGGCTTTCTCACTGGAGTCTGTAGAATCATTTTCCCTTCTCTGACCTTGCTTTCCCCGCTGCCAAAACTGATATCCATGTAGATACCACCCAGGGGATTAAGGAAAGGCTGAACAGAAAGGGCCCTGGCCTCTTCCACAGGCTTTAAGCAGAGCAGCTCCATTCTTACGAATTTCATAAATTGAGAATACATGTAAGAGTGTGTTCAAACAAAGGATTCTGCTATTGCAAAAGACACTTGACGTCTTCCTCGCCTCTTTTACAAACCTGGCCCATGCTTGATACCTGAGAACTGTTCTTAAATACTCCCAGGGACATGAGGTGGTGGTGAGGAAACATAAAAACCACACTCTTTATTGTCCATAGCATCTCAGCAACAAGTGGACTTTTGCAGTATTTTTGCTTCTCCTCTTATATGTGAATAGTTTCTTTATATTTCTGGTTGTTGGCCCTGGATTGAACCTCTGAATCCTCCTAAGTAATGGTTAGCCTTGGGAGCAGACTCATCTTATCCAAGTTCATAATAGACTGATGTACAAACTGGATGCTATGGTGTCAGTTTACAATCTATATAAATAAAAAAAATTGTCCATTTGCCTGTTATTACATGATATGGAAATATTGATTGAATTGAGAGATTGTTTTGGATAGAATAACCTAAATAACAGTCTCCGTGTCTGTATTAGTCAATTTTTTTTTGCCTGATAATGCCATATAAGAAATAGTCCCACCTACCCACCCCCATGTCAGTGACTTATGATAACACATATTTTTCTTTCTCACAGATTTGCTATTCAGTTCATGTGTCTCTGTTGGGCTTAGTTTGGATCAGCAGGATGAGGGTCAGTTCAGGTTTGGTTCACATGTCTTCATTGTAGGACCTGAACTGAAAGGACAGAAACTACTTGGGGGGAACTCTCATCATGGCAAATAGCATCAGTACCAGAGAGGTGAGCAGAAATATATGATGCCTCTTAGGGCTGTTAGAACTGACGCCCTGTCACTTCCACCCATGTTCCATTGGCTAAAACAAGTCTTATGGCCAAGTCCAGTGTTGATGGGCTGGATGTATACTTTATTTCTTCTACTCAGAGGCAACGTCAAGTCACAAAGCAAAGAGAATATGTAGTCCTAATAATAATTACAGGGCAGGGAAGAATTGGGAATAGTAATTCAGTCTACTACAGAGGCATACGTTAAATTCATTTAGGGGGAGGCACTGGGGAGCAGCTCAAAGAGAACCATTTACCTCCCAAAGTAGCTAAAATGGGATTACAGTGAGAGCCCATGTAATGCTGTCCCTCAGAGTCTATCACATAAGACAGCAAGCAGGGGTTTCAGACATGAGCTCCACATTGGAAATCACTCCAAAATGCAGATATTGATTTTCCAGGTGAGCTGTTTCCCACCACATGACATCTCCATTCACTATACTCCAGGGTTGGTAGCACCAAAACCCAGTTGAGTCCACATTCAACCTATGAACTTTGGGTTTTCCAGAAAAGATCAGAATTCTTCCAACGATGGCAGATCTCATGAGTTTCATGTCCATTTGTCTTATTTTCATTCTCTGGGGATAGGCTGAGTTCTAGATTTGACTCTTTCGTGTTCTGCCTATAGTAATGCTGCTCAAATGGGAGAAAAGGGAGTGAAAATAGAATCCAGACAAGGACAGGGAGTTGAGAGGGACCAATCTACTTACAGTACTCATGACAGACACCGATAAACAAGTGCTCTCTCTCCTGCTTAGCTCCCATGTACCCTCAGTCTTCTCAACAAAAAGCTCCACACAGCCATTGCCAATCCAACCACCTGGCGGGAACACTATCTGCCATCATTCTCTAAAAGGAAATGTCCACGGTGCCACAGATAGTCTGTCCTGAGAGATCTCCGAGGAGGGAGGCAAAAACGGTAGACCGACAAGAGCTTTGACCTACAAGAGACACAGGTTCCGTTCCCAGCCCTGCCGGTGACCTCCTGTGTGATGTTAGGCAAATTGTTTTCCCCTCTCTGACCTCAGTTTCCCCATTGCTCATTGATATCAATGATGGGAGTTGTGAGTTTTAGTCCTGACTCAGCTATGCGTCTATAGTCAACCGATCTGGGCTTTCAGAATCCCATTTTTCTCAATGGGTAAAAAGGGTCAAATTTTCTCCAATGTCTGGGACAAGGAAGTGACCTGTAACTCTGAATTGTCAGAGAAGTGTGAAGGGCTTTCTTTCAAGGTCTATATTTTGATCAGTCCTGGAAAAGCCAGGATTCTTCCCCTAGTGGCTTTTCCAGTTGACCTAGTAGAAGGCAGAGGACTGGATCCCAGAAGCTTCGAGGGTCCCTTCCTGTCTGACTTCAATGCTTCTGCAAACTTTCCTCCCAGAGAAGGGGAAAGGCCCCGTTACATGCTGGTGTGAGTGTGCATGTTGGAAAAAGCAAAACGAAACACCACCACTTTCTAGCCTGGGCCTCTTCTGAATCTCTCTGCAGAAAGAAATCAGGGATGCCCCGAAATTGAGAATGTGGCAGAGGACTAGACCAAATTGCTCACAACAGGGTTATGTGACGGATGCTCAGTCATATCAGGACCCAGAAGACGCGCAGAGCCCTGCCTTGCGGGCTGTTTGAAGGTCACGCCAACTTTGCCCTGCTGGGAAAGGAACTCAGTGTCTCTGTTTGCGGGTTCCCTGTGCCGAGGGCACAGTTTGCTGAGGCTCCGGGTCCCCTATTCCCACTGCTGCCTGGCTGTCTCTGCTACCCGCCCTCTGGCCCCTACCCCGGAGCCCCTCCTGGTGGGGGCAACTTTTCCACTTAACTTTATTTTTGTTCTCTTCTCTTTTTTTGGTGTGTTTCCTTCTAAATT
This sequence comes from Camelus ferus, assembly GCF_009834535.1. NCBI lineage: Eukaryota > Metazoa > Chordata > Mammalia > Artiodactyla > Camelidae > Camelus > Camelus ferus. Next base: position 57,840,163 of record NC_045699.1, read on the forward strand.
TTTTATAAAGGGGCCAACTTGGCACAGGAAATGCAGCGGTGGCCTGAGGCCAGTCCTGTCTATTTGGATCTGGGCCAGAAAGGAACTTGCGACTCATCTGAGGAGAAGCTGTGGTCTTTATGTTTTGTTGCAACCCCTGGGGGAGTGAAAGCAGAATGACCCCTGTTACTGCCCTGGGGTCACTGGGCCACTCAGGACGGTAAAGGGAAATGATTTCTATGGAGCACTTGCTATGAGACACTTTTTCCTATGTAAACCTCACAACCCACAGCACAGGGAGGGAGTATTACTCCTGTTTTGCAGATGTGACTCAAGGAGGAAAAGGACATGTCTATGGGGGAATGAATAGCCCCTTGGCATCTCCTTTTCCAGCCTCTCTGCCTTAAAAAGTATGTGCTGAGGAGGGTAAGGTGTCACTCCATTCTGTTCTGTGTCTTTAGGAAAATCCTTTTTTTTTCCTCTGGGCTGCAGTTTCTGTAAAACACAGTCCTTGGCAGTAGACCTCTGAGCTCAAGAATCCTATATTCCAGGCCTTATTAGTGCTTTCCTCAGCTCTCCTTAGCTCCAGAACATGCCAGATAACTTCCTGAATGAATGTTGGCATCCATCTCAAGGGGTGAACCCGTGTACAGCTGTGGATCTAGTAGATAAGAGGATGGAGGTACACCTAGATGTTGTAGGAGAGACAGTGAATGACTGTAAAGTGGACTGAAAAGATTACTGGGTGTCTTCAGTGGAAAACTACGTGTTTCTATGGGGCCTCTGTGCCTTTGAGCTATTTTGAAACTCTGAAAGTCATAGATAACAGAGCCACAAAAATGGTCCTTGTTCATAGATATCCAAAAGATTTTTTTTCCAGTGAGAGTACAGTTGGTTTAGCACACCCCCTGTGGAATATAAATCACTTGTGCACCTTTTTGTAGTTTCCTTTCAACATTTCTTGTTGTTTGTGTCTATGTGATTCTTTGAACCAACTGTGACATCTTACTGGTTCCCTTACTAATTAATAAGCTAAATAAAATCCTTAATACATGTTTATTTTATATTTCTATAAGGGTAATGATTATACCCTTTTAAGTGAACTGTCTATGAACAATGTATAGCTAACTAAAACACAAATCTGTTTGGCATTATTGGAAAGGGTTGAAGGTGGGGGTATATAAGCCTTTGTCTACACTTCCAGCCTAGAAGCTGTTTTTCTGGTCCAATCTATTTCCCACAAAACCCTGGTCCCCTGAGTTTTTCTTTTTGCATTTCCTGGAAGGGAACCCATACTTTCCAACTCCCTACTTCAAAGCTACCCTAGAAGTCTTGCTAACCTACTTCTGTGTTTAGATTTGACCCATCATGATGGGAGGATGGAAATACCTCCCAGGGGACAGTGATGAGGCTTCAGTTAGTCTGTGCGTATCTGAGGGTACTGATCTGCAGTCATGTCAGGGACCAATTGAGATGGCCACTCAAGGGATCGATGCTTTGTGCCTGCCTCAAGTTTGTTTATGACAGTTGGGCTCCCCCAGCTCCAGGCCACTTCTCTCCCCACTATCTGGCCCTTAGCAAGGCTGCTGGAACTATCTACTGTTCAAAGATGAAATCTGGGTCTGAACAGCCAACCAGACCAGGATGTTAGGTGCTCCTGCTTCTCAGACCAGGTGGTGGGACTTTCTGAGGCCTCCAGTATTTCCAGGAATGATCTCTAGGATTTCCTCACCAGCACTTCCCTATTGACAAAATGTATTTCCATTCATTCTGAGTTGAGCCTTACAGTAATTCCTTAGCTAGGCTGGATTATCCTCCACTTTACACATGCAAGGGTATGAACTTCATAGAGAGGACATAGCTTGCCCAAGGTAAGCGTGCCAGGGAAAGAACCCCAGCCAGGACATGGCAGTCCCTGGACCTCTGTCTGCATACTTCACTTTGATCCTAAGCTGCCAGCTTCCCCTAGCCTTGGCTGTTTTAGACGTTTGTGTCTTTGGCCAAAGAGAGGGTCTGAGAGAGAGGGGGGAGGACTCTGTTCCACCCTTCCCCTCTGCTTGGGGTATTCCTCTGCCCTGACTTTAGTTGATTTAAGATGCAAATAAGATGGAGTTAATGGCTTGAATATTATCGCCTAGGCAGTGGGGGCCCTGGGGCTCTCCCAGTCTCTTTCCCTGGGAGTATCAGTTAGAATGCATTTGGCCACAGGTACCAGAAAATTCAATCTGCAGTAACCTAAAAATTAGGGATTTCTCTTACACAACAAGGAGTTTGGAGATAGATGGCTCATCAGAGAGCCTATGATTCTCTAGTCCTAGCTGTCCAATAAGGTAGCCTCTAGCCACAGGTGGCTATTTAAATTTAGATTAATTAAAATTAAAAATGGAAAAGAATTCAGTGCCTCAGTCATATTAGCAACATTTCCAGTGGCTACTGCATTGGATCAGTGTAGATACAGAGCATTTCCAATGTTGCAGAAAATTCTGTTGGACCGCAGCAAGATGTCTCCTGCAGTCTAGGTGTGGAATATAGGTTCAGAGAAAGGAGAAAGGCAGATCGTGGTGGTGCTACCATGTTTACTCCTTTTTATCAAGAAGGAAACACTTTTCCAGAATTCCTACAAGACTTCTGCCCATGACTTACTGGTGTCATCACGGAGCCCTTCCTAGCTGCCAGGGAAACCAGGGAAATGAGACTCTTGAGTGGTGTTGGGCACTTTGTGGCCCCAAACAGAATTGGGGTTCTAATAGCAAGAAGAAAGGGGAAAGGATATTGAGCGAGCCATTCTGTGGTGAGGACAGGCTTATTATCTTTTCCTGGTCACGTCTCCTCTGAGATCCTCTCTGCTCAATTTGTTCTTTCAGTTCTTGGGTTGTCTCTGTGTGTGTTCACCTGGTCTACCACTTTCCCCAGCACCTCTTCTTCAATTTGCTCAAAAACAGCAATAAAAATGCTCACATAAGTCACACTCTAGTAGAGGTTCCCGGGACTGGAAGGGGCCTTAGATTCTATTAATGCAAATCACTTAACACTGACATCGGATGTTCCTGATTTTACCAAGCTGTCTGTGTCACATTGCCGTGTTGCTCTGCCATCCTGTTTCTCCTCTCTGTGTACCCATTTTTAAAACCCCCCATTCCTTAGACCACCCACTTCCCCTCCTTTTGTTAAGTAGAGCAATTTAGGCTGATACTATAGGCCACGTGGCCTAGGGATCTCCCTTTTCATAATTAAAAATGCTGCAAAGCAGTGGCAGTCTTCTTCACCCCCCTTCCACTCCCAAGCCTCCTGTCTTTTTGCTAGTGCAAGAGAGCCAAGGAAAGGCTTTGAAATATCCATCTATTCCCTTCTTTGTCTCTACCAGCTCTGCCAGACAAGAGGACGCTACACAGATGTAGCTTCCCTCTGATAGAAAAGAATTCACCTATTTTTGGAAGGCAGCAAAAACTACAGCTAGTTTTGATTTTAAATAACATTTTTTCATCTATAGCATATGCAGCGTTTGTACTACTGAACACTGAAAATGCAATTAATTAAATATTTTGGCTAAGAACCAGGGGTTAATAAATTTTTGAAGAAAGAGAATAAAGTATTCTTAATTCCAGAGGCAGAGTGGCCCACAAGTCAGATCTAAGTATGAGTGAGAGTCCTGATGGCTGAGTGACCTTGGACAAATGTACTTAGACTCTTTGACCTGTGTGCAGTGAGAGGATTGGATGAATCAGAGATCCATGAACCATGGTCTTCAGGCCAAATTCTGCCACAGTCCTGTTTGTGTACAGCCCCTGAGCTAAGAATAGTTTTTCCATTCTTAAATGGCTTAAAAAACAAAACAAAAAAGACTACATGACGGAGACTGGATGTGTCACACCAAACCTAACATATATACTATTTGGCCCTTTACAGAAGAAGCTTTCCCTTCTCTGGAGTAGATGGTCTCTCAGTGTTCTCCCAGCTCTCAAGGTCTAGATGTCTGGGACCCTGGTAGCCTAGATGATTCAGGATGTATTAAGTCCAGGGCCTTGTGGGGCTCAAATAATGACAGCGATTTCCCTCATTTCTGGGGTCTCTCCATTCCCGTATCAAAAGGGAAATGAGAGGGGACATGACTAATCAGGGACCGGGGCTGGAAGCTACCAGATGATGACTTTACGGTAAACCTGCTGACGTGGTCCGTGGAGATTTCCCTCAGCAGGTGAGCTGCCGGCATGCACGTCAGATACTGGAAACTGTGGGGCAGAACATTCAGGCTTTCTAGCCGCAGCCAGGCCTGCCCATCCGGAGCAGGTGTCAGCAGCTCTGACTGCGGTCAGCTGGGCAGCTCTGGCACCAGGCCTGGCTTAGGTGTGTGTGTGTGTGTATGTGTGTGTGTGTTTGGGGAGACATCGGAGGTGGGGGGACTGAGTCACACTTGCTCCCCTATGAGGTCCCAAGGTCTTGAGTTCCACCCTGGTTAGGGACTTTGTAAGGGGACTGCCACCCTTGGCATTTCTCGCTCTGAGGTCTGGGAAACCAGCCCTTTAGCACACGGCTTGGAAGGGAACCATTTTCACTTCTTTTCATCCCCAGGGTGACCGTGGGCAGGTCACTTCACTTCTCTGAGACTCAGTTTTCTCAACAGTAAGATGGTGCTAATGAATCGTAATCTACAGACCTTCTTGAGTTGCTGAGAGGGCGAAAGATTTTATATGGAAAATCAGTTACAAACAAAAGTACTGTAAGGTCCCAAAGGTTCAGGGGAAGCTTTCTTTTAAAACTACCATTTACTGAACACTTACTATGTGCCAGGTACTCTAGCAAGCTCTTTGCATAGTTTATACATTTAACCCTCAAAACAACCCTCTGAGACACGTGTTATTATCCCTGTTTATGGATGAGGCATCTCTGGGTCATGTGCCTTTTAAACTGCAGCACTGGGATGCAGTCCCAGGTCTACGTGATGCAGCTTCTTGCTCCTAAGTTTCAAGATCTAGAAAGATGGCGAACTTCTGTAATAGATGCTTTTAAGTGGCTAGGAGGAATCCTTACGCCATTTGTGGGAATGACTAGTGTTGCTTTAGACTGGCTTCATGTTTGTTGTCTCACAGAATTTTATGCTGACTCCTGACAAATCACAGGGATGAATACTCCAGTTAAGAGATTCCTATCAAATCTCTTACCTAGAGTCTTCATATTGTTTAGTAACTTTAGAGAAAATAAAATAGACAATGTTCTCAGGAAGTAAACACCCAAAAACCTCAACCACAAATAAAGTAATAATAGCAACGAAAAAACAGTTAAGATGAAATTTTGATGTTTGACTTTAAGCCAGCTTTGTGCCAACAGACGTTTCAGAGTCCTTTGATTTTATTTTCTCTCTCCCACTGCTAATTCTCATCTTTTCTGCTTACATTCTGGGTAATTATGAGATGGAAGCATTTTAAAATGACAAATATCGAGTCATATCTGAATAATTATTATTGTCTTAGGGAGCCATGCTACAGAGTTTTCTAACCACCTTTATTTCCAATATTTAGTTGAATTTTACAGAAGCCTTCTGAGGTCTGGAAAGCATGATATTTTGTCCACAAGAGGAAGTGGAGGCTGAGGGATGTTAAGTGACTTGCTTAGGATCACATTAACTACTACTTGGCAGAGGCCGAATTTCTAAGACTCATCAGATCTAGCCACCTCTAGGACAGGCAGCCTACCCCGATTTCATGGTGTAGCCAACCATGCAAATATTGTCTGATTGTGCTGTAACTGCCTTTTCTCATTAAACTTCTTGGCAACCCTGCGAAATAGGTGCTTATTATTATTGGACTCTTACAAATGAAGAAACCAAGACTTAGAGAGGTGGATATTTATCCAAGTTTACTGAGAGGCCAAATGGAAACAGAGGCAGGATTTGAACCCAGTTCTGCCTGGTTCCAGAACCCACACTCTTGCGCATCATTGGCACAGCCAGGGAAGGTTTAAATGAGATCATGGCAGAAGGGAGGGAATAGGGTATCTTGGTTCCAAAACCTATTGGGATTTTATCTGGCCCATGAGAGACCCAGGGAGCACACTGAATGAGTGGCCTTAACACAGGTTTGGTGATGGAGACTGAAGGTGTGTCCTGGCCTCTGTCATCAGGAGATGGGCATGTATGAAGGCAGCTAACAGAATGGTCAAAAAGTAGCCGTGAGTCTTTTGAGTGAGGTGAGGTGTGTGACTATGTGGGTGTCTTCTCCCTTTCTGTCTTCTAGCTCAGGATTCTGGAGTTAATCACATTTTTTAAGCCCCTCCTAGATACCTTGTGCTCACTGCAAGCTGCACGTTTATGGTATTCATTTCAAAGAGGAGGAAACAGAGGCTGAGAGATGTGCCATGACTCGACAGAGATCACACACCTGGAAGGGGCAGAGCTGGGATTCACCCTGGTCTCTCTGGTATTGAGTCACTCCTCCTGGACCCCTTCTTTTTCAAGTTGCACTCCCTGCCATATTTTTTATCTCCTTGGTCCCTGGGCCCAGCTTCTGGACAAGTCCATGCTGGGCACAGGCAGGAGAAAACACAATTCCCAGAGACCCAGACGCTGCTCCTGTGTCCGTGCTCTACCGGGGGTAGCGAGCTCCAGTCTTCTAGTCCTTGTTCCCTTACCAGCAACTTGTGTGACCTGGGCAGCCTGTCCCCAGGAGGGTGAATGGCGGTAATAGCTAACAGATGCCCAGCTCTTCACATGCACAATCATTCTCCATTCCAACCAGGAAGGCTCAAATACTTCATGAGTGTTGCCCCCTTTCCAGGTGGGTTCCCGAGTCCAGGTCTAAGCTCAGCCAACAATCTTTGTATGACTGTGGCTTCATGCCTTCCCTTTTCTGGACCTCAGCTTGTCCATTTGCAAATGAAAGAGATTCTTGGAGAGCTTCCAGGGGACAGATCTGAAGCTTCTGTGAGAAATACTGTCTTTCTTTGTTTTTTAAATTTTGATCTATTTCAGATAACTTTATTTAACCTTATAGAAACATCCAAATAAACAACAACTCTCAGACCTTTTTTTTTCCCCCCCACTGTTGTTGGGGCGAAGGCATTTTTCTTCTTATAGTGTGACCTTTGCCCAAATATAATTGGTTATTCTGCTCTACTGCACCTCCAAGAAATGGGGAAGTGGAATTTAGCTTTGAGGTGACTACTACTAATCCAGCACAAAGTCTTCCTGCCATGATCACAGTCACAAGCTGAGCTCCTAACAGCACATCAGAATGACGACACATTTTCCACCCAGGGGACAATATCTGTTTCCGTCACCAACCTCTCCCTCTCACTGAGGGCTCAGTTCCTGGACAATTTCAAGAGCTCATTTTAGGGAAAAGCCCATTTTCTACCTGACAGCAGATTTTTCTTTTTGAATCAGCTTTGGAAATTGCAGCTCAGGGAAAGAAGATTGCTCCTTTTCCTTTACCAAATGCTTTCTCTTTTCCCTTTACGGTTAGTTACTTCATGAGTGTCCTTTTACCCATCAGTACCCCACCCTCACCCCTGAGCTAACTGGAAGCATGGGTCTAGGATGGCAAACAGGACATGAAACCTGGAACAGTGTCTTACCAGGCTGCAAGGAGAGCTGCAAGGGTAGGAGTCTTTGGTCCATTCTTGGCCACTCTGTCCCTTATGGCTGCACAGCATGTCCTGGCCAGGTTGGGGCTGTTCTCCTCATCTCCTCTGAAGCATCATAAATCAGCTGCCCCTGCTCTATGCTCAGCTGAGCTCTGGAGGTTTGCAGAGAAGCCTGAAGGTCTGCTCTTTGTCCTCAGGGGATGTCCCATTGAGGCAAGGAGATTTGATTGGAAAAAGTTCAGAGTTGATGAAGAATGGTCTGAGGTCGCACTGAAATTACTAACCTGCTGCTTGCCCCGCCCACGACTTCTGGGGCTGCAGGCTCTTCTGGGTTTGTGCTAACCACCTGGGGCTTTGCAGATCAAAAATAAATGTAGCTATTTGGTCTCTGGAGGCTACAAGATGGCCTGGTAAAATACCACTTTCATAGTGTCCCTGCTTTGCTCAAGAGTACCCAATGATTCCTCCTGAAAGTTTTCTGCCTTTGTGCAACAAAATCACCCCCAAACCTAGTGGGCCAGAATTTGGGAGCAGTTAAGCTTGGTGGTTCTGGCTTCAAGAGGGTGTGTCCTCATACCTCAGCAGGAGAGACAGACTCATTAACAAATATAAATGCTGTAATTTGTGTTGCCAGTTTTAAGTATAAACATGGTCAAAAAAGGTTATTAGGAAATATATTTTAAAAGCAAAAAGACCTAAAGAATTGTGTAAGATGGGTGTACTCAACCTATCCTAAGAAACAAAACATTTCCAATCATATAGAAACTGCTGGATATCCCTGTCCTATCACATATTCCCCACCACCTCTTCACTCACCTGGTAACCAGTGCCTTGAATGAGGTCTTTATCAGTCCCAATCATTTCTCTTATGCTTTTACTGCAGCAGTGTTCTTTGCGGACTTTTAGGATCTACTTAAACATTTTTTTGGTTGTTGTTTTTGGGGGTGGGGTGGGAGGGTAACTAGGTTTGCTTGTTTCTTTATTTATTTTTAAATGGAGGTACTAAGGATTGAACCCAGGACCTTGAGCATGCTAAACACACACTTTACCACTGAGCTATACCCTACCCCGCCGCAGACTTTTAAATTACATTAAATTATGTCATACTTCGTATGCTTTTCTGCAATTTGCTTTCTTCACCCAACATTCTACCCATGAATACCCTTGTTCATTCAGTTTTTGCTGCTGTATAATATTTCACTTTGTGGCTATACCATAGTTTATTTATTCATTCATTCTCTTATTGCTGGATACCTGTTTATAGTTACTATCAAGTTAATTGCTGGAGCTCTCCTTGCCCCAATTAACAGAATGTTTCTTATCACCCCCTTGAGGTTCCATGACACCCCCAAATGGCTAGGAATCTTAGTGACTTTCTTAGGCATAAGGAATGAGTCCTGCTCTTGCTTCAGGGATAATTGCATGGTGTCGCTGCTTAAAACTTGTTTCACGTTGTCCTGTGTGTCCTTATTCCTTGATATGCTAGCATCCCCAGGAGAAGAGTTGAGCAGGTGAGTATGAACCAAGAGCTGTGACCCAGAGTGTGAGCCTGGGCCAGTGCTGATCCCAGGCAGGGACCCAGTCATCACCTAGGCATTCCCTGCAGCAGGGTACAGGAGAAGGACTCCCTGACCAGTGTCCCCCAAGCCCCGAGAGCACTGTAAGCATGGCTACAGCCATGGTTATTGAGGTTAGAATGCTCCTGCTGAGGCCTCTAGAAGCATAGCCTTTCATGGGTCTGTATTAACAGGAGGCACCTTCATTTTTCAACATCAGTCACTTAGCCTCTGTGTTTTAGTTTCCTCATCTGTCAAGACTGAGTTACCCAACGTGATGCAGAAAATCATTGTCACTGGTTGCTTAGCTGGAAGCAGCCACATCTAGTAGGAGCACCCGGCCCCAGTATGCCCTCCTCCTTCCCAAAAGTGGTGACACTTGCCTGGACTTCCCTGTTAAGAGGCTGCTCAGCCTGGCCAGAACCTCCCTAATGGAAGGCATGGCCAAAGCACTGCTTTTGGAATGAGAGTACCTGGCATAGGCCCAGGCCCCACTCATCAACATTCAGGCTGTGTGATCTTCTTCATATCCCTTAACTTCTCTGAGCCTCAGGTTCCCCATCTGTAAATACAGGGAAAATCACCTCTCTCTGCAGAGAACTGCTATGAAAGCAAAATGAGACCATGGACTTGAAAGGGGTCTCAAGAAGCTGGAATGGGTGGGCTGAGGCTGAGGGTCTCTTCAGCTTTGGAGGCAGCACATTCTGCTGTTGAACAGCTCTGACTTTGCAAACGTGTGAGGCTGGTCCTGCTTTCCCAAAGCAGACACCGGACAGCCTTTTGTGAATTCAGAGATTCCCAGCATGTTCAAAACATCCCCCTTGCCCCAAGGCTTTTATTCTCCAAAAATCTTCCCTAGTTCCTTCAAAAATGATATTACCGGCCATGTTTCCATAAAACAAAAGAAGGTTGTGGAGTATAAACTGCTTGCAAAAGTATAAAATTCCATACAGTTCTCAGTTCTAAGGCGATATTGTTTTTGAGGCCATTTGTTATTATTATCACGGTGAGAATGGCAACCTTGTCTACTGGGGACAGAAGTCACTGATGACTTCCATGCCCCTGTATCCAGGGACATCTTTCAGTCCTCATCAGACCTGATTTCTCACCTGACCACGTTTCTTAACTCTTTTTTTTTGGCTGCAGGAACCAAGGGAACAGTGTGTTTTTCACTGGCAGCTCCTTTTCAGTCTCATTTGCTGTCTCTTCTTCAGACCAGCCCTGACATGTTGTAATTGTCAGGGATACGTCCTAGGCCCGCTATTCTTCCTCCTCACACTGTCTGGGGAAGTTCACCTATGCTTATCTACTCTGGTAGCTTCAATTATCATTCATGGATGGGACTTCCAAGGTCATCCGGTCAAAATTTCTCTCCTGACTACCAGTTCTATAGCTCCAACTACCTGTTAAACATCTCAATTTGGGTATCTCACGGGCATGTCATTCTCCTTGAGTCCTTCCCCCAACCCCAAACCATCTCATGCTCTAAGTCCTGTACTGTATCACAGTAAAAGCTACTACCATCCTCCCAGTTGCCCGAGCCAGCAGCCTAGGAATCATTTGTGACTTCTTTCTTGCTTTCTGCCCTACATGTAAAGAATCACCAAGTCCTGTCAAAACTATTTGTTTCTCCATTCACACTGCCACTACCTACCTCTGTCTAGGAATCAACAGTTCATTTATTGCACTAGCCTCTGATCTAGTTTCTCCATCTCCAATATTGCCCGCTTTTAATACAGTTTCTACACTGCAGCCAAAGAGCTCTTTCTAAAGTCTAATCAGATCATGAGGATTTTGGGCTGGATGGTTCACTCCACTCCCCCACTGGCCCTCATGCCCTAACCTCTGCCAGGAAAACCTGATCACTGGAGACTCTGTGGAAGGAGAGGGAAGCACGGAGGCACTGAAGAACTAGCATAAAACCATGAAGACCTCTGGGGAGGACATCCTGACTTAGCATGTGGAGGGAACACGAGCCAGAGGCAGAGGGGGATGGGGAGCCTCACTAGGGGACAGATACGACTTCTGCTCTTTCCCCTTCCCACTTGTTGCCTTGGGATACCAGTGCCTGCCTGGCACAACTCATCTATGAGACAGAAAACTACCGCGGCACCTTGGGTTATCACTGCACTTGATGCCAAGAGCAAAAGCAATGAGAAGTTGTATTCCCCCAAATTTATATGTTGAGGTCCTAACCCCCAGAACCTCCGATTGTGACTGTATTTGGAGACAGAGTCTTTAAAAAGATAATAAAGTTAAAATGGGGTCATTAGGGTGGGCCCTAATCCAATAGGTCTGGTGCCCTTATAAGAGGAGATTAGGACACAGACATGTACAGAGGGAAGACCACGTGAAGACCGAGAGAAGATGGCCATCTACCATCCAGAGAGAGAACCTCAGAAGAAACCCACCCTACTGCCACCTTGACTTCAGTCTTCTAGTGTCTAGAATTGTGAGTAAATAAATTTCTGCAGTTCAAGCCATTTAGTCTGTGGAACTTTATTATAGCTTCCCCAGCAAACTAATAGAGAGGTGTGAAGATCGAAGGGAAAAGATAAAGCGATCGTTATTCACAAGTGTTACGATCATCGACAAAGAAAGCCAACTGAGTCAGCAGACCCTCCTTTAAAACTAATGAGAGGATTCAGCACGATTGCCAGACCCAAGACCAACTGCCAAAAACCATAGCGTGTTTCCACACCAGCAAACACCCACCATAAAATATATAAGAGGAAATATGATGCCATTCACAGTAACTACAAAAACTATGTCGGAGTTAGTTTATCAAGGAATAAACAAGTCCTCTATGGAAGAAAAATTTAAATTCAATTAAAGGACATATAAGGAAGTTTTGAATAAATGGAGAGATATTCTATGCTCATGGTAGAATAATATAACATTGTACACATGTCAGTTATCTTTAAATTAATTTATAAATCAGGTGCAATTGAAATCAGAATTCCATATAGATATGTTGAGAAACTTGATAGACTTATTCTGAAATTAATAAGTATAAAGATCTGCAAATAGCTGAGCCAACTTTCAATAACAGGAGGGACATATCACCTAGATGTTGAAATATATTAAAAAGTCATAGTAATAAAAGAATTATGTGGTTCTGATGGAAGGCCAATAAACCAATGGAAAAGGACAGAGAGCTCGGAGACAGAGGACGCATATGGGAACATGGTATATGATAAATATGGCACCGTAGATCGATGGGAAAGGTCCCACTGACTTGCAGATTGCTTTGGAAAACTGGCTGATTGTATTTCTAAGAGAACTGGATTCCTGCTTTACCCGGAATACAAAAGTGAACTCTACGTAAGTTGAAGACTCAAATGTCAAAGGTTAAACAAAAAAACTGATGGAAGATAATGCAGGGGAACATTTTTATAACCTAGGAGTGAGGAAGTCTTCTTAAATAAGACCCCAAAAATGCAAAGTGTAATATGAAAAATTAATTTTGTAAATCAAAAGCATGGATTTCTAATCAATGGAATTAGATAACCATAACCCAGTGGGAGGGACAACCCTGTAGACCAGTGATTCTCAACTGGGGTGATTTTGTCACTAATCCTGGGACATTTGGCAGTATGTGGAGACATTTGTGATTGTCACAACTGGGCTGGAGGCACTACTGGCACCTAGTGGGTAGAGGCCAGGGACACTGCTAAGCATGCTCCAATGGACTGGACAGCCTCCCAGTGAGGGAGAATCAGGGCAAAATATCAGTAGTGCTGGGACTGACAAACTGCTATAGACACGTCATATAAAGATGCCTCATCTAAAATAGCTAATATACAAGAAATTCTATAAATTGTTAAGAAAAGGGCAGGGAACCCAATGGAAAATTGAGCAAAGTATACAAATTAGCCATCCACAGCAAGATAAACCAATATGGCTCATGCATATATGAAGAGCTGCTCAGACTCATTAATAATTGGTAATGCCAGTTAACGCAGCAGTGAACTGTTACTTTACACTTACTAGACTGGCGAAAATGAGAGAACTGGAGAATGCCAAGTGTTCACAGGGATGTGGGGAACCAGGGACTCTTGCACACCACTGGTGGGGCTGTAGACTGATGCAGTGATTTTGGAGAGCAATCGGGCAAAATTTAGTCAAGATAATGTGTCCATACCGACAGACTCAGGAGTCTCACTGATAAGGACCCCAGGTCCTCTATGCAGGTCAGTAAGGGAACACATTCAGATATGTTCATCACAGCATTGCTTTTGGTAGCAGGATGATTGGGAGGTACTTAGGATACACCCCTGGGGGAAAAGAAAAGTAAAATATGGTGTAGGCATATAATAAAATACTATGCATCAGTCTGAATCCACAAACTGGACATACATACAGCAACGTGTATAGATTTTAAAAAATTGTAAGAATTAAATGAAATAAAGTAGAACCGTGTCTGGCACACAGCTTTGAATGATGTCTTTGCACGTGACATTTACATAAAATTAAAACACACGTGCACACAGATTTTACCAGTTCATGTACACCTGTGTTTTAAATCTATCTAAATTCATTCTAAGTTTTGCTCTGTTCAACTCAGTACTGTGATATTGTGTCCTAGGCACTATGCTTTTTATTACCCTCCTCCTCATGCCCTGGTAGGTAATCATTTTAAGGAGTTTGACATATATCACATGTGTCGGGGTAATAAAAAAGTAATTTAAAAAGACAGGAGAGAGTCTGCGTAGGCTGCTATAATAAAGTTCCACAGAACAGACAGGGTGGATTAAACAACCAGATTTTATTTTCTTACAGCTCTGGAGCTGGAAGTCCAAGATCAAGGTGTTGGCAAGTTTATTTCTCCTGAGACCTGTCTCCTCGGCTTGCAGGCGGCTGCCTCGCACCGTGTCTTCACATGGCCTTTTCTTTGTGTCCATGTCTCTGCCTCTTCTTACAAGGACACCAGTCCTATTGGTTAGGGCCCCACTTTATGACCTCACTTAACATTAATTACCTTCTTACAGACCCTGTTTCCAAATACAGTGACATTGGAGGTTTGGGCTTCAACATCTGAATTTGGTGGGAGGGGTGGCACACAGTTCAGACTATAATGAGTCTGTTGGTCTTCAAGGGGACTTGAGGAGGCCTCTGGGGTGCTCATTTACTGACCCGGGTGCTGATTATGCAGGTATGTTTAGTTGGTGAAAATTCATTGACTGGCACTTACGATTTCTATACTTTTGGATAGGTATGGTACTGTTCAAAAAAGGTTTTTTTTTAGAAAAGGGTTGGATTTTAGCAACTGCTTTTATTACTTTTACTGATAGATTTAAATGGATTTTCTACTTTGACCTTTTACTGCAGTATTGTATTAGTCTGCTAGGGCTGCCATAACAAAATACCACAGATTGGCTGTCTTAAACAACAGAAATCTATTTTCGCACAATTCTGGAAGCCAGAAGTCCAAGATCAAGTTGTCTGTAGGGTTGGTTTCTTCTGAGGTCTCTCTTTTTGGCTTGTAGATGGCCATCTTCTCCTTATGTCTTCACAACCTCTTCCCTTTGTACCTGTGTCCAAGTTTCCTCTTCTTATAAAGACACCAGTCCTGTTGGGTTAGAGCCCACCCTAGTGACTCGTTTTAACTTAATTATCTCTTTAAAGGCACTATCTCTAAACATAGTCACACTCTGAGATACTGGGAGTCAGGACTAGAACATACAAATTACAGGGGGGCCCCGTTCAGTCCATAACAAGTATAGTGCATTAAGGGATTGTCTGATGGAATATCCTTGTAATACTTGAGTGTGAGGTATTTTGCACATTGCTGAATTCAAATTGACAACATTTTATATAAGATTTAAAAACTTGGAGAAAACTCACTCTGGAGTGAGATGTAATTGGGTAGGTGGGGGAAATGCACCCCCCTCCCTATTCTCTAAAAGCACAAAGCCTTCGGGAGGCAACTTCTTCCATTGCTGCTCCTTAGCTGGCTGTGATAGGCTCCCTTGATCTTCAGGGAGAGTCTCAAACCTCTGACCTTTGTATTACCTCCCATCCCTTCTATTTTGCCTTGAATGGGCGAGTTTGAAAAATACCCGATTCTTCTTTGAGCCCCGGGGGCATTCTCTCCTTGCATTGAAAGCCTGACAGTACCCTGGGGATCTTGGAGACTAGCATCCCCTCCTGCATTGTAGACACAGGGAAACAGACCAGACAGGGGAAGGGATCTGTCCAGTCCGTCGCTGGGGAGCAGAGGCAGGTCTGGGCGGGTGGCTCTTGCTCGCAGGTGGAGAATCTTGGCAGTGTGTGTTCAAGGCCCAGTGTGACGCCAGGACTCCCCTGGCGGGGGTTCCATCTTCCCTGTTTTATATCCCCCCTGCCCTTTTCCTGTGGACCTTCCAGCTGTGTCCCCCAAATTCATATGTTGAAGCCCTGACCTCCAATGTGACTGTATTTGGAGACAGGGCCTTTAGGGAAGAAATTAAAGTTAAATGATGTCATAGGGCGGGGCTGTCATCCAGTAGGCTTAGTGCCCTTGTAAGAAGAGATACTGGAGAGCTAGTCCTCTTTAACCACCATGTGGGGACATAGCTGGAAGGTGGCTGTCTGCAAACCAGGAAGAGTCCTCAGCAGAACCCAACCATGCTGGCACCCTGATCTCAGACTTCCAGCGTCTAGAACCATGAGAAAATAAATTTCTGTTTTTTAAGCCACCCAGTCTATGGTTTTTTGTTAGGGCAGCCTGCGCGAAGACGCCTCCCATGCCTTCATGGGTCTGCCCTTCTGCTCATCTCTGACTGCTTCATCTGTCTAATCCTTTAGCTCCTCTTCTTCCTGAGATCCAAAATGTTGGCTTTTTCGGAGGTTTTGCCCTTTATTCCCTCCCCTCCCCTTCTTTTCCTCCTGTTCCCTTTCTTCTTCTTCTTCTTGCTTTTTTCTCTTCTATTCTCTGACTCTCTTATCTGCACTTCTAGCCTCTTTGTAGGTGACATCTCCATTCATTATTTCTCTCCTGACCCCTGCCTACCATCTCCTGCCACCTCCTGGACTTTTCTGCTTAGATCTCCTGCTGTCAGGGATTCGCATCCTCTTCTCTCTCACTGTCCAGAAAGTTCATGCCCCTTCCTGAGTTCCCTGTTAACATCCTTAGCACCACCCCCCAACCCCCAAGGGAATCTCACAGCCTTGGAATAAATTTCCAAGTCACCCTGGTCTTCCACTCCCTCTCTCTGGACCAGAGAAGAGTGGGTGTGGGTTGCAGCCTTAGAGAGTGTTTAGCAAACTCAGTTGAATAGTCAAAAAGTACAGCTCCTCTTGCCACAGAATTTGAATACCCGGCAGGAGTAGCCTCTGTGAGTCATGGAGGATGAAACCACACAGCCCCCACCTCTTATGTTTTTCTTGGAATCGGGTGTGTGGGTGTGAGCGCCCTCTCATGAAGACCTTTGAAGCTTTGCGTCCTGAAAGGGAGCTAACAGCTCACCTGTACAGAGCGCTCTGCAGGTGACAA